>NW_028136540.1:1302500-2605000 GCF_964662115.1 Mustela nivalis
CTTGCCATGTTCTTAGTTCCCAGTGTTAACCAGAGGTCTGGTTGTCCTGTTGCCCCCACCCACGACTCTGCTCTGGAATCCCTCTTTTGGTGGTCCACCTGAGGTAAAAAAAACAAAAAACAAAAAACAAAAAAAATAAACAAAAAAAAAACCAGAAAGGCCTCCTCCCTTCCCACAGAATGACCCCAAACTCTTGGGATCGGGTCAAATCCCCAGAAAGGGAGCCTCATCGATGGCCCATGAGGACACCCCGACATTCCATGGCAATCGGTGACACATTTCTTGAAAAAAAAAAAAAAAGCATGAGCATGCACCTCACATTCGCCCTTTGTTCATATCCCGAAGAGGTCTCCTCACGGTCTAGAGATCGGGCCGGCCATACCTAAATCCCACAACCTAAGTGGAGTTTGTGTTTTCAGACTTTTGTCCAAATAGCCCTGGACCACACACGCTCCACACTTGGGTCCCTGGAGCCACACCTCAGGACTGTGCTTCCCTTTCAAGGGAATTCTTCCCATTCCATTGGCCACAACCTTGCAAATTAGGAAAAACCTCCAAAGTCACCGAGGCCATCCCAATAGTGTAGGCCGCCCATGACAAACAGGGGTGATCTCAAACCAGCTGAGCAACTACCTCCACTCAGACAACAGATGTCCCCAGAGAAGAATATTGAACCGGACAGGCCCCTAGGCCCTAAACAGATCCATTGCTTTGGTTTCCAGGCATCTCTCCTCAGAGGCCTCGTTTCCAATACCAGGATATGGTGGTTTCCTGAGGCACCAATAAGAACAAATCTCGTCTCCCCATGGAAACTAACTCATTGGAGCTTTGTCATAACCTCTGGTTAGGAGAATCCTTCAGGGCCCTGGTGCCACTGCCCCATACCAAGGTCTCCATGGACTCAAACCAACATTAAGACCATCCTCAGGAAAGTCCATTTCAACTCAGCCCCCTCTGTTGCTACCCCAAGCCAGCAGATCAAACGTTTCTTGTTGCTAGGAGACAATTGGAATGTGAGGCTGGCTGCCCAGGCATCCATACTTAGAACCCTGTTCTGGAAAAATACATTATAAGACGTCCTGGAGCCATCCAACAAATCTTAATTGTCCCACAGAAGGAATCCTTGCGGTTTGGAGCATCTCACAACTCCAATAGTGGGAAAACCCCCATGGCCTCATAATGCCCCCCCTTCATGAAGGGTCCAACATGGACAGAAACTCAAACCTGAGCCAAAACTGATCCTCGACCTGACTTCAGACGCATGAGATCTCAATTCAGCTCTGCAGAGTGTGCCTGCCATGTCCTTGCCCCGAAACCTAAGCCTAGCTTGTGTTCTCAGACTTCCGTCCTCACTCTCCTGGCCCACAAGCCCTCCAGTTTGGGAATTCCGAAGCCACAATGCAGCACTCTGCCTGCCCTCCAGAAGAAAAACTTTGCCCTATGCTGCTAATAAGAAAACCCAAATGATTTTCTAATACATGCCACTCGATTGTAAAGCAATTATACAGCCCACCCTGTATACTAATGCCCTGTCTGGCACAGCCTGAGACAAGACATCCCAAACGACACCCAGACAGCTGGCCCCAACCTGGACACATAGGACCCGCTATGGCTGTAGGTCGTCATCTCTTCCCAACCTCGGTTTTCAGGCTTCAGAACCTAGACCTTATCTCCAATCACTGCCCAGGGGTGAACGTGATGCAGAAATTAGAATTCCTCCTTCCCCATGGCCAGAAACCTTGTGGTTGGCATGTTGTCCAACGTTCAATGTGGGAAAACCTGCATTGTCCGGAAGGCCACGCCAGTGCTTGAGGGCCGCCTAGGGCACAGACATGCATTGTGACCTGCAGCGTGAGTCCCGTATTAAAGTAACGCCTCTCAGTGGCTGGACCAAGATCCTGCATATGGGGCTTGTCATATCCATAGGCCCCCAGGCTTAACCAGAGGGCGAGTATTCCAGTTGTCAGTACCCACTGCTATGCTCTAGAATCCCTCTACTGGGGGGACACATGAAGCAGAAAACAGGACACTTCCCTTCCCACAGAATGACCCCAAACTCTTGGGGGCTGGACAAACTACCAGAGAGGGAGACTTCTACAACCCATGAGGCAACTCCTACATTAAACGGCCATTGTGGACAAAACATCCAGAGACAAAAGCCTGAGCGACTGCCTCCCTCTCACCCTTCTTTCATATCCAGAGGAGCTCCCCTCATGGACTGTAGATCAGGCCTGCCGTAACCTCGGCCCCAAACCTGAGCTGAGTTAGGGTTTTTGGATGTCTGTCTGCACAGCCATGGCCCACACAGCCTCCAGGCTAGCGTCTCTGGAGCCACAGCACAGAACTGTGCCTGCTCTCTCCTAAGAAACTGCCCATTCCATTGGCCACAACTCTACAAAATAGTAGAAACCTCAAGGTCCCCAAGGACATCCCACTACCGCAAGCCGCACTGGACAAATAGGGGCATTATGACACAAGCTGAGCAACTACTACCTCCATGCAGACACACAGACAGATATCCGCAGAGACAGAAGATTGAACCAGACAGGCCCCTAGGCCCTATTATGAACTCTTGCTTTGGTGTCCAGGTATCACTCCTCAGAGGCCTGGGTTCGAAGACCAGCATACGCGGCTTTCCTGAGGCACCAGACAGAAGACCTCTCATCTCCACATGGGAAGCTTCCTTGTTGGAGTTGTGTCAAGCCCTTTGGGTTGGAGAATCCTGCAGAGTCCCTTAGCTACTGCCACAATTCCAAGGTCTCCATGGCCACCAACCCACATTATGACTCATCCTCGGCAGAGTCCATTTAAACTCATCCTTCTGGGTAGCTCACCCAAGAGCCCGCAGATTGAGCGTGCCTTGTCTTGACCAGGCAATGGGAAGGTTAGTTGGCGTTTCTCGGCATCCATGCTTAGGGCCCTGCTCTCGAGTCTTTCTGTATGGGGCATCAAGGGACCATCCAATAGTACCCGACTGTCCTGAAGAAGGAAACTTTGAAGTTTGGAGCAGCTCACAACTCCCAGCGTAGGGAAACCTCCCTGGCCTCATGTCGCCCCCACCCCCTTCAGGAAGGGGCCGTCATGGACACAAACTCCAGCTTGAGGCAACATCTGATAATCGCCCTGACCTCACCTGCAGGAGATCTCGATTCAGCCTCTGCAGAGTGGGCCTGCCATGCTCTTGGCCCCAAAACTCGTGCTAACTTGTGTTTTCAGTCTTTCTTCCTCACAATCCTGGCCACACCCCTCCAGTTTGGCAATTCTTGAGACACAATGCAGCACTCTGCCTGCCCTCCAGAAGAAAAATGTTGCCCTATAGGGCTAACCAGAAACGCCAAATGAGTAACAACCTGCATGCCACTCGACCATACCCCAATTATGTAGTCTAGCCTGTGCACTAGAGCCCTGTCTGACACAGCCTGAGGGCAGACCTCCAGTCCAACACCCAAACAGCTGGCCGTACACAGAGCATATCACACCCACAATGGCTTTAGGCCATCATCTCTACCCAACCTCAGATTTCACCTTCAGAACCAGAACCTTATCTCCACTCACTGCTCAGGAGTGAACGTGATGCAAGAATCAGAACTTCTCCTTCGCCTTGGCAAGAAACCTAGTGGTTGGCATGTTGTCCAATGTTCATTGTAGGAGAAAGCAGCATGGACTATGAGGCCCCACCTATCCCTGAGGGCCACAATGTGCACAAACACACATTGAGACCCTCAGCGTGAGCCCTATCCTCATGTAAAGCCTCTTAGTGACTGGAACAACAACCCATATATGGGGCTTACCAAGCCCCAGTCCCCCAATATCAACAAGAGTTCGAGATGTCTAGTCACCCCTACTCAGGGCTCTACTCGGGAATCCCTCATGGTGGGACACCTGAGGTAAAAAAAAAAAAAAAAAAAAAAAAAATATATATATATATATATATATATATATATATATATATATACACACATACAGAACGGACTCTTCCAATCCACAGAATGATCCCAACCACTTGGTATCAGGCCATATCACCAGAGAAAAAATTGTCCATGGTCCTTGAGGACATCCCAAAATTCCACGGCCACCTTTGACACAAAATCCAGAGACAAAACCCTGAGCAAGCGCCACATACTCGCCCTATGTTCATAGCCCGGAAAATTCTCACGGTCTGTAGATAGAGCCTTCATACATACATCCCCAAACCTAAGCTGAGTTTGTGTTTTCAGAATTCTGTCCCCACAGGCATGGCCCACACACCATCCAAGCTGGGGCCCCTGGAGCCACACCTCAGGACTGTGGCTTCCGTCTCCAGGGGAATTCTGCCATTTCCATTGGCCACAACCCTATAGATTAGGAGAATCCTCCAAACTCCCCCAGGCCATCCGAATTGTGTTGCCTGCCCAGGACACACAGGGATGATCTTTCACAAGTTAGGAAACCACCTCCACTCAGACCCAGAGACAGATATCCCCATAGAAAAAGATAGAACTGAACGGGCACTGAGGCCCTAATCTGATCCATTGATTTTGATTCCAGTCATCTCTCCTCAGCGTCCTGGTTTCCAATACCAGCATATGGGAGATTCCTTAGGCACTCATCAAAACAATTCTCTTCTCTACATAGGAAATATACTCTTTAGAGCTCCATCAAAACCTCCGGTTATGAACATCCCTCAAGGCCCCGGATCAAGCACCCCATTCCAAGGTCTACATGGACACAAATGCACATTATGACCCATCCTCAACTCACCCATTTCAAAACACCCGCCTCGGTTGCACCCCTAGATCCAGCAGATCGAACTTGCCTTGGCTCTATGAGACACCTGGAATGGGAGGCAGGCTGCCCACGCATCCATCCTTAGAACCCTGCTCTGGATAACTTCCTTATGGGATGTCCTGGAGCCATCCAACATGTCTCGACTGTCCCACAGAAGGAATCATTGTGGTTTGGAGCATCTAACAATTCCCATAGTGGGAAAACCTCCATGTCCTCGTGACACCCTCCCCTTCATGAATGGGCCGACATGGACAGAAACTCCGACCTAAGAAAACGTCTGATCCTAGCTCTGTCTTCAGGTATACGGGATCTCGAATCATCTCTGCAGAGGGTGCCTGCCGTCCCCTCACCCCGAAATCTAAGTCTGGCTTGTGTTCTCAGAATTTTTTCCTCACACTCCTGGCCCACAAGCCTTCCAGTTTGGGAAATTTGGAGTCACTATGTGGCACTGTGTCTTTCCTCCAGAAGAAAAACGTTGCCCTCTGGGGCTACCCAGTAACCACAAATGAGTACCATACTGCACGAAACTCGACTGCACCCCAATGATGCAGTCTAGCCTGGGCACTAATTCCCTGTCTGCCACAGCCTGAGCCTGCACCTCCCAACCCACACTCAACAGCTGGCCGAACACTGAGCACATCAGACACACCATGGCCTTAGGGCTTCATCTCTTCCCAACCTCAGTTTTCAGGCTTCAGAACCTAGACCTTAAATCCAATCACAGTCCAGGAGTGAAAGTGTTGCAGAAATTAGAACTCCATCTTCCCCATTGCCAGAAAACTTGTGGTTCCCATACTGTGCAACGTTCAGTGTAGGAGAAACCAGCATGGTACATTAGGCCACGCCCTGACTTGAGGGGCTCCTTGGGCACAAAAACACATTGTGAAACTCAGTGTGAGACCTATCCTCAAGGAAGGCCTCTCAGTGTCTGGACCAAGAGCCCACATATGGGGCTTGCCATGTTCTTAGTTCCCAATGTTAACCAGAGGTCTGGTTGTGCAGTTGCCCCCACCCACGACTCTGCTCTGGAATCCCTCTTTTGGTGGTCCACCTGAGGTAAAAAAAACAAAAAAAAACAAAAAACAAAAAAAATAAAAAAAAAAAAAACCAGAAAGGCCTCCTCCCTTCCCATAGAATGACCCCAATCTCTTGGGATTGGGTCAAATCCCCAGAAAGGGAGCCTCATCAATGGCCCATGAGGACACCCCGACATTCCATGGCAATCGGTGACACATTTCTTGAAAAAAAAAAAAAAAAAGCATGAGCATGCACCTCACATTCGCCCTTTGTTCATATCCCGAAGAGGTCTCCTCACGGTCTAGAGATCGGGCCGGCCATACCTAAATCCCACAACCTAAGTGGAGTTTGTGTTTTCAGACTTTTGTCCAAATAGCCCTGGACCACACACGCTCCACACTTGGGTCCCTGGAGCCACACCTCAGGACTGTGCTTCCCTTTCAAGGGAATTCTTCCCATTCCATTGGCCACAACCTTGCAAATTAGGAAAAACCTCCAAAGTCACCGAGGCCATCCCAATAGTGTAGGCCGCCCATGACAAACAGGGGTGATCTCAAACCAGCTGAGCAACTACCTCCACTCAGACAACAGATGTCCCCAGAGAAGAATATTGAACCGGACAGGCCCCTAGGCCCTAAACAGATCCATTGCTTTGGTTTCCAGGCATCTCTCCTCAGAGGCCTCGTTTCCAATACCAGGATATGGTGGTTTCCTGAGGCACCAATAAGAACAAATCTCGTCTCCCCATGGAAACTAACTCATTGGAGCTTTGTCATAACCTCTGGTTAGGAGAATCCTTCAGGGCCCTGGTGCCACTGCCCCATACCAAGGTCTCCATGGACTCAAACCAACATTAAGACCATCCTCAGGAAAGTCCATTTCAACTCAGCCCCCTCTGTTGCTACCCCAAGCCAGCAGATCAAACGTTTCTTGTTGCTAGGAGACAATTGGAATGTGAGGCTGGCTGCCCAGGCATCCATACTTAGAACCCTGTTCTGGAAAAATACATTATAAGACGTCCTGGAGCCATCCAACAAATCTTAATTGTCCCACAGAAGGAATCCTTGCGGTTTGGAGCATCTCACAACTCCAATAGTGGGAAAACCCCCATGGCCTCATAATGCCCCCCCTTCATGAAGGGTCCAACATGGACAGAAACTCAAACCTGAGCCAAAACTGATCCTCGACCTGACTTCAGACGCATGAGATCTCAATTCAGCTCTGCAGAGTGTGCCTGCCATGTCCTTGCCCCGAAACCTAAGCCTAGCTTGTGTTCTCAGACTTCCGTCCTCACTCTCCTGGCCCACAAGCCCTCCAGTTTGGGAATTCCGAAGCCACAATGCAGCACTCTGCCTGCCCTCCAGAAGAAAAACTTTGCCCTATGCTGCTAATAAGAAAACCCAAATGATTTTCTAATACATGCCACTCGATTGTAAAGCAATTATACAGCCCACCCTGTATACTAATGCCCTGTCTGGCACAGCCTGAGACAAGACATCCCAAACGACACCCAGACAGCTGGCCCCAACCTGGACACATAGGACCCGCTATGGCTGTAGGTCGTCATCTCTTCCCAACCTCGGTTTTCAGGCTTCAGAACCTAGACCTTATCTCCAATCACTGCCCAGGGGTGAACGTGATGCAGAAATTAGAATTCCTCCTTCCCCATGGCCAGAAACCTTGTGGTTGGCATGTTGTCCAACGTTCAATGTGGGAAAACCTGCATTGTCCGGAAGGCCACGCCAGTGCTTGAGGGCCGCCTAGGGCACAGACATGCATTGTGACCTGCAGCGTGAGTCCCGTATTAAAGTAACGCCTCTCAGTGGCTGGACCAAGATCCTGCATATGGGGCTTGTCATATCCATAGGCCCCCAGGCTTAACCAGAGGGCGAGTATTCCAGTTGTCAGTACCCACTGCTATGCTCTAGAATCCCTCTACTGGGGGGACACATGAAGCAGAAAACAGGACACTTCCCTTCCCACAGAATGACCCCAAACTCTTGGGGGCTGGACAAACTACCAGAGAGGGAGACTTCTACAACCCATGAGGCAACTCCTACATTAAACGGCCATTGTGGACAAAACATCCAGAGACAAAAGCCTGAGCGACTGCCTCCCTCTCACCCTTCTTTCATATCCAGAGGAGCTCCCCTCATGGACTGTAGATCAGGCCTGCCGTAACCTCGGCCCCAAACCTGAGCTGAGTTAGGGTTTTTGGATGTCTGTCTGCACAGCCATGGCCCACACAGCCTCCAGGCTAGCGTCTCTGGAGCCACAGCACAGAACTGTGCCTGCTCTCTCCTAAGAAACTGCCCATTCCATTGGCCACAACTCTACAAAATAGTAGAAACCTCAAGGTCCCCAAGGACATCCCACTACCGCAAGCTGCACTGGACAAATAGGGGCATTATGACACAAGCTGAGCAACTACTACCTCCATGCAGACACACAGACAGATATCCGCAGAGACAGAAGATTGAACCAGACAGGCCCCTAGGCCCTATTATGAACTCTTGCTTTGGTGTCCAGGTATCACTCCTCAGAGGCCTGGGTTCGAAGACCAGCATACGCGGCTTTCCTGAGGCACCAGACAGAAGACCTCTCATCTCCACATGGGAAGCTTCCTTGTTGGAGTTGTGTCAAGCCCTTTGGGTTGGAGAATCCTGCAGAGTCCCTTAGCTACTGCCACATTCCAAGGTCTCCATGGCCACCAACCCACATTATGACTCATCCTCGGCAGAGTCCATTTAAACTCAGCCTTCTGGGTAGCTCACCCAAGAGCCCGCAGATTGAGCGTGCCTTGTCTTGACCAGGCAATGGGAAGGTTAGTTGGCGTTTCTCGGCATCCATGCTTAGGGCCCTGCTCTCGAGTCTTTCTGTATGGGGCATCAAGGGACCATCCAATAGTACCCGACTGTCCTGAAGAAGGAAACTTTGAAGTTTGGAGCAGCTCACAACTCCCAGCGTAGGGAAACCTCCCTGGCCTCATGTCGCCCCCACCCCCTTCAGGAAGGGGCCGTCATGGACACAAACTCCAGCTTGAGGCAACATCTGATAATCGCCCTGACCTCACCTGCAGGAGATCTCGATTCAGCCTCTGCAGAGTGGGCCTGCCATGCTCTTGGCCCCAAAACTCGTGCTAACTTGTGTTTTCAGTCTTTCTTCCTCACAATCCTGGCCACACCCCTCCAGTTTGGCAATTCTTGAGACACAATGCAGCACTCTGCCTGCCCTCCAGAAGAAAAATGTTGCCCTATAGGGCTAACCAGAAACGCCAAATGAGTAACAACCTGCATGCCACTCGACCATACCCCAATTATGTAGTCTAGCCTGTGCACTAGAGCCCTGTCTGACACAGCCTGAGGGCAGACCTCCAGTCCAACACCCAAACAGCTGGCCGTACACAGAGCATATCACACCCACAATGGCTTTAGGCCATCATCTCTACCCAACCTCAGATTTCACCTTCAGAACCAGAACCTTATCTCCACTCACTGCTCAGGAGTGAACGTGATGCAAGAATCAGAACTTCTCCTTCGCCTTGGCAAGAAACCTAGTGGTTGGCATGTTGTCCAATGTTCATTGTAGGAGAAAGCAGCATGGACTATGAGGCCCCACCTATCCCTGAGGGCCACAATGTGCACAAACACACATTGAGACCCTCAGCGTGAGCCCTATCCTCATGTAAAGCCTCTTAGTGACTGGAACAACAACCCATATATGGGGCTTACCAAGCCCCAGTCCCCCAATATCAACAAGAGTTCGAGATGTCTAGTCACCCCTACTCAGGGCTCTACTCGGGAATCCCTCATGGTGGGACACCTGAGGTAAAAAAAAAAATATATATATATATATATATATATATATATATATATATATATATATACACATACAGAACGGACTCTTCCAATCCACAGAATGATCCCAACCACTTGGTATCAGGCCATATCACCAGAGAAAAAATTGTCCATGGTCCTTGAGGACATCCCAAAATTCCACGGCCACCGTTGACACAAAATCCAGAGACAAAACCCTGAGCAAGCGCCACATACTCGCCCTATGTTCATAGCCCGGAAAATTCTCACGGTCTGTAGATAGAGCCTTCATACATACATCCCCAAACCTAAGCTGAGTTTGTGTTTTCAGAATTCTGTCCCCACAGGCATGGCCCACACACCATCCAAGCTGGGGCCCCTGGAGCCACACCTCAGGACTGTGGCTTCCGTCTCCAGGGGAATTCTGCCATTTCCATTGGCCACAACCCTATAGATTAGGAGAATCCTCCAAACTCCCCCAGGCCATCCGAATTGTGTTGCCTGCCCAGGACACACAGGGATGATCTTTCACAAGTTAGGAAACCACCTCCACTCAGACCCAGAGACAGATATCCCCATAGAAAAAGATAGAACTGAACGGGCACTGAGGCCCTAATCTGATCCATTGATTTTGATTCCAGTCATCTCTCCTCAGAGTCCTGGTTTCCAATACCAGCATATGGGAGATTCCTTAGGCACTCATCAAAACAATTCTCTTCTCTACATAGGAAATATACTCTTTAGAGCTCCATCAAAACCTCCGGTTATGAACATCCCTCAAGGCCCCGGATCAAGCACCCCATTCCAAGGTCTACATGGACACAAATGCACATTATGACCCATCCTCAACTCACCCATTTCAAAACACCCGCCTCGGTTGCACCCCTAGATCCAGCAGATCGAACTTGCCTTGGCTCTATGAGACACCTGGAATGGGAGGCAGGCTGCCCACGCATCCATCCTTAGAACCCTGCTCTGGATAACTTCCTTATGGGATGTCCTGGAGCCATCCAACATGTCTCGACTGTCCCACAGAAGGAATCATTGTGGTTTGGAGCATCTAACAATTCCCATAGTGGGAAAACCTCCATGTCCTCGTGACACCCTCCCCTTCATGAATGGGCCGACATGGACAGAAACTCCGACCTAAGAAAACGTCTGATCCTAGCTCTGTCTTCAGGTATACGGGATCTCGAATCATCTCTGCAGAGGGTGCCTGCCGTCCCCTCACCCCGAAATCTAAGTCTGGCTTGTGTTCTCAGAATTTTTTCCTCACACTCCTGGCCCACAAGCCTTCCAGTTTGGGAAATTTGGAGTCACTATGTGGCACTGTGTCTTTCCTCCAGAAGAAAAACGTTGCCCTCTGGGGCTACCCAGTAACCACAAATGAGTACCATCCTGCACGAAACTCGACTGCACCCCAATGATGCAGTCTAGCCTGGGCACTAATTCCCTGTCTGCCACAGCCTGAGCCTGCACCTCCCAACCCACACTCAACAGCTGGCCGAACACTGAGCACATCAGACACACCATGGCCTTAGGGCTTCATCTCTTCCCAACCTCAGTTTTCAGGCTTCAGAACCTAGACCTTAAATCCAATCACAGTCCAGGAGTGAAAGTGTTGCAGAAATTAGAACTCCATCTTCCCCATTGCCAGAAAACTTGTGGTTCCCATACTGTGCAACGTTCAGTGTAGGAGAAACCAGCATGGTACATTAGGCCACGCCCTGACTTGAGGGGCTCCTTGGGCACAAAAACACATTGTGAAACTCAGTGTGAGACCTATCCTCAAGGAAGGCCTCTCAGTGTCTGGACCAAGAGCCCACATATGGGGCTTGCCATGTTCTTAGTTCCCAATGTTAACCAGAGGTCTGGTTGTGCAGTTGCCCCCACCCACGACTCTGCTCTGGAATCCCTCTTTTGGTGGTCCACCTGAGGTAAAAAAAACAAAAAAAAACAAAAAACAAAAAAAATAAAAAAAAAAAACCAGAAAGGCCTCCTCCCTTCCCATAGAATGACCCCAATCTCTTGGGATTGGGTCAAATCCCCAGAAAGGGAGCCTCATCGATGGCCCATGAGGACACCCCGACATTCCATGGCAATCGGTGACACATTTCCAAAAAAAAAAAAAAAAAAAAAATAAAGCATGAGCATGCACATCACATTCGCCCTTTGTTCATATCCCGAAGAGGTCACCTCACGGTCTATAGATGGGGCCGGCCATACCTAAATCCCACAACCTAAGTGGAGTTTTTGTTTTCAGACTTTTGTCCAAATAGCCCTGGACCACACACGCTCCACACTTGGGTCCCTGGAGCCACACCTCAGGACTGTGCTTCCCTTTCAAGGGAATTCTTCCCATTTCATTGGCCACAACCTTGCAAATTAGGAAAAACCTCCAAAGTCACCGAGGCCATCCCAATAGTATAGGCCGCCCATGACAAACAGGGGTGATCTCAAACCAGCTGAGCAACTACCTCCACTCAGACAACAGATGTCCCCAGAGAAGAATATTGAACCGGACAGGCCCCTAGGCCCTAAACAGATCCATTGCTTTGGTTTCCAGGCATCTCTCCTCAGAGGCCTCGTTTCCAATACCAGGATATGGTGGTTTCCTGAGGCACCAATAAGAACAAATCTCGTCTCCCCATGGAAACTTGCTCATTGGAGCTTTGTCATATCCTCTGCTTAGGAGAATCCTTCAGGGCCCTGGTGCCACTGCCCCATACCAAGGTCTCCATGGACTCAAACCAACATTAAGACCATCCTCAGGAAAGTCCATTTCAACTCAGCCCCCTCTGTTGCTACCCCAAGCCAGCAGATCAAACGTTTCTTGTTGCTAGGAGACAATTGGAATGTGAGGCTGGCTGCCCAGGCATCCATACTTAGAACCCTGTTCTGGGAAAATACATTATAAGACGTCCTGGAGCCATCCAACAAATCTTAATTTTTCCCACAGAAGGAATCCTTGCGGTTTGGAGCATTTCACAACTCCAATAGTGGGAAAACCCCCATGGCCTCATAATGCCCCCCCTTCCTGAAGGGGCCAACATGGACAGAAACTCAAACCTGAGCCAAAGTCTGAACCTCGACCTGACTTCAGACGCACGAGATCTCAATTCAGCTCTGCAGAGTGTGCCTGCCATGTCCTTGCCCCGAAACCTAAGCCTAGCTTGTGTTCTCAGACTTCCGTCCTCACTCTCCTGGCCCACAAGCCCTCCAGTTTGGGAATTCCGAAGCCACAATGCAGCACTCTGCCTGCCCTCCAGAAGAAAAACTTTGCCCTATGCTGCTAATAAGAAACCCCAAATGATTTTCTAATGCATGCCACTCGATTGTAAAGCAATTATACAGCCCACCCTGTATTCTAATGCCCTGTCTGGCACAGCCTGAGACAAGACATTCCAAACGACACGCAGTCAGCTGGCCCCAACCTGGACACATAGGACCCGCTATGGCTGTAGGTCGTCATCTCTTCCCAACCTCGGTTTTCAGGCTTCAGAACCTAGACCTTATGTCCAATCACTGCCCAGGGGTGAACGTGATGCAGAATTTAGAATTCCTCCTTCCCCATGGCCAGAAACCTTGTGGTTGGCATGTTGTCCAACGTTCAATGTGGGAAAACCTGCATTGTCTGAAAGGCCACGCCAGTGCTTGAGGGCCGCCTAGGGCACAGACATGCATTGTGACCTGCAGCGTGAGTCCCGTATTAAAGTAACGCCTCTCAGTGGCTGGACCAAGATCCTGCATAAGGGGCTTGTCATATCCATAGGCCCCCAGGCTTAACCAGAGGGCGAGTATTCCAGTTGTCAGTACCCACTGCTATGCTCTTGAATCCCTCTACTGGGGGGACACATGAAGCAGAAAACAGGACACTTCCCTTCCCACAGAATGACCCCAAACTCTTGGGGGCTGGACAAACTACCAGAGAGGGAGACTTCTACGACCCATGAGGCAACTCCTACATTAAACGGCCATTGTGGACAAAACATCCAGAGACAAAAGCCTGAGCGACTGCCTCCCTCTCACCCTTCTTTCATATCCAGAGGAGCTCCCCTCATGGACTGTAGATCAGGCCTGCCGTAACCTCGGCCCCAAACCTGAGCTGAGTTAGGGTTTTTGGATGTCTGTCTGCACAGCCATGGCCCACACAGCTTCCAGGCTGGGGTCTCTGGAGCCACACCACAGAACTGTGCCTGCTCTCTCCTAAGAAACTGCCCATTCCATTGGCCACAACTCTACAAAATAGTAGAAACCTCAAGGTCCCCAAGGACATCCCACTACCGCAAGCCGCACTGGACAAATAGGGGCATTATGACACAAGCTGAGAAACTACTACCTCCATGCAGACACACAGACAGATATCCGCAGAGACAGAAGATTGAACCAGACAGGCCCCTAGGCCCTATTATGAACTCTTGCTTTGGTGTCCAGGTATCACTCCTCAGAGGCCTGGGTTCGAAGACCAGCATACGGGGCTTTCCTGAGGCACCAGACATAAGACCTCTCATCTCCACATGGGAAGGTTCCTTGTTGGAGTTGTGTCAAGTCCTTCGGGTTGGAGAATCCTGAAGAGTCCCTTAGCTACTGCCACATTCCAAGGTCTCCATGGCCACCAACCCACATTATGACTCATCCTCAGGAGAGTCCATTTAAACTCAGCCTTCTGGGTAGCTCACCCAAGAGCCCGCAGATTGAGCGTGCCTTGTCTCGACCAGGCAATGGGAAGGTGAGTTGGCGTTTCTCGGCATCCATGCGTAGGGCCCTGCTCTCGCGTCTTTCTGTATGGGGCATCAAGGGACCATCCAATAGTACTCGACTGTCCTGAAGAAGGAAACTTTGAAGTTTGGAGCAGCTCACAACTCCCAGCGTAGGGAGACCTCCCTGGCCTCATGACGCCCCCACCTCCTTCATGTAAGGGCCGTCATGGACACAAACTGCAGCTTGAGGCAACATCTGATACTCGCCCTGACCTCACCTGAAGGAGATCTCGATTCAGCCTCTGCAGAGTGGGCCTGCCATGCTCTTGGCCCCAAAACTCGTGCTAGCTTGTGTTTTCAGACTTCCTTCCTCACAATCCTGGCCACACACCTCCAGTTTGGCAATTCTGGAGACACAATGCAGCACTCTGCCTGCCCTCCAGAAGAAAAATGTTGCCCTATAGGCCTAACCAGAAACGCCAAATGAGTAACAACCTGCATGCCACTCGACCATACCCCAATTATACAGTCTAGCCTGTGCACTAAAGCCCTGTCTGAAACAGCCTTAGGGCAGACCTCCAGTCCAACACCCAGACAGCTGGCCATAAACAGAGCATATCACACCCACAATGGCTTTAGGCCATCAACTCTACACAACCTCAGTTTTCACCTTCATAACCTAGACCTTATCTCCACTCACTGCTCAGGAGTGAACGTGATACAAGAATCAGAACTTCTCCTTCGCCTTGGCATGAAACATAGTGGTTGGCATGTTTTTCCAACGTTCAGTGTAGTTGAAACCAGTGTGGTCCGTGAGGCCCCGCCCATGTTTATGGGCCACATTGGTCACAAACACACATTGTGTCCCTCAGCCTGATCCCAGGCCTCAGGTAAGGCCTCTCAGTGGCTGGATGAAGAGACAGCATATTGGGCTTGCCATGCCCCTAGGCCCCATATTTTACCCATAGTTCGGGTTCTCCCTTCACTTTTCCCCAAGGCTCTTCTTTGGAATTACTCTTTTGGCGGGACACCTGAGGTAACAAACCTGAAAGGAGTCCTCCCATTCCACAGATTGACGAAAAACAAATGTGATCGGGCCAAATCCACAGAGTGGAAAATTCGTCCATGGCCCATGAGGCCTCCCCGACATTCCACGGCCATCTCTGATACAAAATCCAGAGACAAAAGCCTGAGCAAGCGCCTCAGACTCGCTCTCTCTTCATATCCGGAAGAGTTCTTCTCATGGTTTATAGATCGGGCCTGCCATACCTACGTCCCCAAACCTAAGCTGAGTTTGTGTTTTCAGACTTCTGTCCTCAAAGTCCTGGGCCACACACCCTCCAGGCTGGGGCCCCTGAAGTCACACATTAGGACTGTGCCAACCCAATCCATGGGAATTCTGCCGATGCCATTGTCCAAAACAGTAAAATTTGGAGAACCCTACAAATCCCTGAGGCCATCCCAATAGTGCACGTCGCCCGGGACAAACAATGGCAGTCTGATACCTGCTGAGCATCTACCTCCACTCATACCATAGATGGATGTCCCCTGAGAAGAAGATTGAACCAGACAGGACCCTAGGCCATAATCGGATACATTGCTTTGGATTACAGGCATGTCTCCTCAAAAGCCTGGATTCCAATACCAGCATAGAAGTTTTCCTGAGGCACCCATCAAAACAAATCTCGTCTCCACAAGGAACCTTGTGTATCGAGCTATGTCAAAAGCTTAGGAGAATACTTCAGGGTCCCGGTGCCACCGCCCCTTTTTAAGGCCCTCATGGACACAAACACACATTAGGACCCATCCTCAGGAAAGTCCATTTCAAGTCAGCCACCCCGGTTGCTCCCGCAGAGCCATCAGATCTAAACTGTCTTGTTGCTGGGAGACATTTGGAATGCGAGGCCGGCTTCCCAGGCATCCATCCTCGAACAGTGCTCTGGAGTCATTCCATATGGGATGTCCTGAAGCTGCCCAACAGGTCTCAATTGTCCCGCAGAAGGAATTTTTGATGGGGGCATCCCACAACTCCAAACGTGGGAAAAACTCCATGGCCTTGAGATTCCGCTCCCTTCATGAAGGGTCCGTCATGCACAGAAACTCCAACCTGAGCCAACGTCTGATCCTCGCCCTGACTTCAGATGCATGAGATATTGGTTCAGATCTACAGTGGTACCTGCCGTGTCCTCGCCCTGAAACCCAAGTCTAGCTTGTGTTCTCAGACTTCCGTCCTCACACTCCTCTACACGAAGCCCTCAAGTTTAGCAATTCCGGACTGACATTGAAGCACACTGCCTGCCCTCTAGAAAACAAATTTTGCCTAATGAGCTGCCCAGACAACTTATATGAGGATAAATCTACATGGCACTCGACTGTACCCAAATTATATAGTCTAACCTGGGCACTAATGCACTGTCTGACACAACCTGAGCTCAGACCTCCTGACCAACACCCAGAATGCTGACCGCACACTGAGCACATCAGAACCGCCATGGCCTTAGGTCATCATCTCTTCCCTACCTCAGTTTTTAGGCTTCAGTACCTAGACCTTATCTCCAATCACTGCCCAGGGGTGCCTGTGATGCAGAAATCAGAACTCTTCCTTACCCATGGCAGGAAACCTTGTGGTTGGCATGTTGTCCAACGTTCAGTGTAGGAGAAACCAGGATTCACCATGAGGCCCTGCCCATTCTTGTTTGCGAAGTGGGCATAAACACGCATTGTGACCCTCAGCGTGAGTCCTGTCCTCTAGTAAGTCCTCTCAGTGGCTCGACCATTAGATGTCATAATGGGCTTGACATGTCCCTAGGCCACAATTTTTAACCAGATTTCTAGTTGTCCGTTCGGCCCTCCCCAGGGCTCTACTCTGGAATCCCTCATTTGGTGGGACACCTGAGGTTAAAAAACAAAACATGGCAAATCAACAACAACAACAAAACGGACTTCTTCCATCCCACAGAATGACCCCAAACTCTTTGGACGGGGCCAAACCCCCAGAGTGTAAGACTCGTCCATTTCCCATGAAGTCACCAGGGAATTTCACGACCATGAGTGACACGATATCCAGAGACAAAAACTTGAGCACGAGCCTCACACTCGCCCCTTATTCATATCCCGAAGAGTTCTCCTCATGGTCTGTAGATCAATACTGCCATACCTATGACCTGAAACATAAGCCGCGTTTGTGTTTTCAGACGACTGTCCAAACAGCTCTGCCTACACACCCTACAGGCTCAGGCCCCTGGAGCCAAACCTGAGGACTGTACTTGCCCTCTCCAAGGGAATTGTATGTGCCCATTCCAATGGCCACAACCCTACTAATAGGATAAACCTGCAAACTCCCTGAGGCAATCCCAATAGTGGTGGCTTCCCAGGACAAACTCGGGCAATCTGAGCCCATCTGAGAACCTACATGCACTCAGACGCATAGACTGATGTTCCCAGAGGTAAAAAGGTACGAACAGGCCCCTAGGCACTATTCAGATTCATTGTTGTGGTATCCAGTCATCTCTCCTCAGAGGCCTGGATTTCAATACCAGCATATGGCTGTTTCCTGACTCATCCGTCATAAAAAATCTCATCTACATATGGGAAACTTGCACGTTGGAGCTGTGTCAAAGCCTCTGTTTGAAAAAACCCTTCAGGACCCCAGTGCCACCGCTTCATTCCAAGGTCTCCATAGACACAAAAACATATTAGGATCCATCCACAGGAGAGTCCATTTCAACTCAGATCCAGATTGCTCCCCCAGATCCAGCAGATATAACCTGTCTTGTTGCTAGGACACAATTGGAATGCAAGGTGGGCTACCCAGGCATCCATCCTTAGAACCCTGCTCGGAATCGTTGGCCTGGAGCCAACCAACATGTCTCAATTGTCCTGCACAAGAATCTTTGCAGTTTGGAGCTTCTCACAACTAACATCGTGGGAAAACCCCCACGGCCTCTGGACCCCCCCGCCCCTTCATGAAGGGGCCATCAGGGACAGAAACACCAACCTGAGCGATCTTCTGATCCTCACCCTGACTTCAGAAGCACGAGATCTCGATTCAGGTCTGTAGATTGTTCCTGCCTTGTCCTCACCCAGAAACCTAAGCCTAGCTTGTGTTCTCAGATTTCCGTCTTCAGACTACTGGCCCACAAGCCCTCCAGTTTGCAAACCAGAACTATAATGCAGCACTCTTCCAGCCTTCAGGAAGAAAAACATTGCCCTGTGGGGCTACCCAGAAACTCCAAATGAGGATCAACCTGCACGCCATTCGACTGTACCCCAAATATATAGGCTGACCTGGGCACTATTGCCCTTTCTACACAGCCTGAGCCTGGACTTCCTGGCCTCACCCAGAAAGCTGGTCGAACACTGAGCACGCCGTACGAGCCATGTCCTTAGGTCGTCATCTCTTCCCAACCTCGATTCTCAAGTTTCAGAACCTAGACCTTATCTCCAATCACTGCCCAGGCTTGTAAGTGATGCAGAAATCACAACTCCTTCCCCGTGGCTAGAAACCATGTGGTTGGCATGTTTTCCAATGTTCAGTGTAGTGAAACCAGTGTGGCCCATGAGGCCCCGCCCATGTTTATGGGCCACATTGGTCACAAACACACATTGTGACCCTCAGCCTGATCCCAGTCCTCAGGTAAGGCCTCTCAGTGGCTGGATGAAGAGACAGCATATTGAGCTTGCCATGCCCCTAGGCCCCAAATTTTACCCATAGTTCGGGTTGTCCCTTCGCTTTTCCACAGGGCTCTTCTTTGGAATTCCTCTTTTGGCGGGACACCTAAGGTAACCAACCTGAAAGGAGACCTCCCATTCCACAGATTGACGAAAAAGAATTGGGATCGGGCCAATTCCACAGAGAGGAAGATTCGTCAATGGCCCATGAGGTTTCCCAGACAATCCACGGCCATCGCTGATACCGAATCTAGAGACAAAAGTCTGAACAAGCACCTCAGACTCGCTCTTTCTTCATATCCTGAAGAGTTCTTCTCATGGTTTATAGATCGGGCCTGCCATACCTATGTCTCCAAACCTAAGCTGAGTTTATGTTTTCAGACTTCTGTCCTCAAAGTCCTGGGCCACACACCCTCCACGCTGCGGTCCCTGGAGCCACACATAAGGACTGTGCCTACCCAATCCATGGGAACTCTGCCCATTCCATTGTCCAAAACCGTAAAATTAGGAGAACCCTCCAAATCCCTGAGGCCATCCCAATAGTGCAGGTCTCCCGTGACAAACAAGCGCGGTCTGATAGCAGCTGAGCATCAACCTCCACTCATACCATAGATGGATGTCTGCAGAGAAGAAGATTGAACCAGACAGGACCCTGGCCATATCGGATCCATTGCTTTGGTTACAGGCATGTCTCCTCAAAAGCCTGGATTCCAATACCAGCATAGGGGTTTTCCTGAGGCAGCAATCAGAACAAATCTCGTCTCCACAAGGAAACATGTGCATCGAGCTATGTCAAAAGCTTAGGAGAATACTTCAGGGTCCTGGTGCCACGGCCCCATTCCAAGGCCCCATGGACACAAACACACATTAGGACTCATCATCAGGAAAGTCCATATCAAGTCAGCCACCCCGGTTGCTCCCGCAGAGCCATCAGATCTAAACTGGCTTGTTGCTAGGAGACAATTGGAATGCGAGGCTGGCTTCCCAGGCATCCTCCCTCGAACGGTGCTCTGGAGTCATTCCATATGGGATGTCCTGGAGCTGCCCAAAGGTCTCAATTGTCCCGCAGAAGGAATTCTTGAAGGGGGCAACCCACAACTCCCACGTGGGAAAAACTCCATGGACACGAGATTCCCGCTCCCTTCATGAAGGGGCCGTCAGGCACAGACACTCCAACCTAAGCCAAAGTCTAATTCTCTCCCTGACTTGAAATGGATGAGATATTGGTTCAGATCTGCAGGGGGTACCTGCCGTGCCCTTGCCCTTAGCCCAAGTATAGCTTTTGTTCTCAGAATTCCGACCTCAATCTCCTGGCCTCAAAGCCCTCATGATTGGTAAATCCGGTCCCACAATGCAGCACATGGCCTGCTTTCTGGAAAAAAAATATTGCCTAAAGAGCTGCCAAGGCACCTTATATGAAGATAAACCTACACGGTACTCGACTTTGCCCGAATTATATAGTCTAACGTGGGCAATAATGCACTGTCTGACACAACCTGAGCCCGGACTTCCTGACCAACACCCAGACAGCTGACCGCACACTGAGCACATCAGACCTGCCATGGCCTTAGGTCATCATCTCTTCCCTACCTCAGTTTTCAGGCCTCAGAAACTAGACTTTATCTCCAATCACTGCCCAGGGGTGAGTGTGATGCAGAAATCAGAACTTCTCCTTACACATGGCAAGAAACCTTGTGGTTGGCATGTTGTCCAACGTTCATTGTAGGAGAAACTAGCATTCACCCTGAGGCCCGCCTATTCTTGAGTGCGACGAGGGCATAAATATGCATTGTGACCCTCAGTGTGAGTCCTGTCCTCTAGTAATTCCTCTCAGAGCCTGGATCACTAGATGTCATAATGGGCTTGACATAGCCCTAGGCCCCAATTTTTAACCAGATTTCTAGTTGTGCAGTCACCCCTCCCCAGAGCTCTACTCTGGAATTCCTCATTTGGTGGGACAACGGAGGTTAAAAAATGAAACAAAACAAAGCAACAACAACAAAAAAAACGACTTCTTCCATCCCACAGAATGACCCCAACCTCTTTGGAAGGGGCCAAATCCCCAGAGAGTAAGACTCGTCCATTTCCCATGAAGTCACCCGGAAATTTCACGACCATGAGTGACATGATATGCAGAGACAAAAACATGAGCAATAGCCTCACACTCGCTTTTTTTTCATATACCGAAATGTTCTCCTCATGGTCTGTAGATCAGTCCTGCCCTACCTATGACCCGAAACAGAAGTCGAGTTTGTGTTTTCAGACAACTGTCCAAACAGCCCTGGATTACACACCCTATAGGCTCAGGCCCCTGAAGCCAAACCTGAGGACTGTTCTTGCCCTCGCAAGGGAATTGTGTGAGCCCATTCCAATGGCGACAACGCAACTAAAAGTATAAACCTTTAAATTCCCTGAGGCCATCCCATAGTGTTGGCTTCCAAGGACAAACACGGGCAATCTGAGTTCATCTGAGCACCTACCTGCACTCTGACCCATAGATAGATGTCGCCCGAGGTAAAAAGAAACCAACAGGCCCCTAGGCACTAATCGGATTCATTGCTTTGGTTTCCAGGCATCTCTCCTCAGAGGCCTGGATTTCAATACCAGAATATGGCTGTTTCTTGACTCACCCATCAGAACAAATCTCCTCTACACATGGGAAACTTGCATGGTGGAGCTGTGTCAAACCTCTGTTTAGGAGAAGCCTTCAGGGCCTTAGTGCCACCGCTTAATGCCACAGTCTCCATAGACACAAAAACATATTAGGACCCATCCACAGGAGAGTCCATTTAAACTCAGCCTCTCGGTTGCTCCCCGAGATCCAACAGATCTAGCCTATCTTGTAGCTAGGAGAATATTGGAATGCGAGGTGGGCTACCCAGCCATCCATCCTTAGAACCCTGCTCAGAATCGTTGGCCTGGAGCCAACCAACTGGTCTCAATTGTCCCACAGTAGAATCTTTGCAGTTTGGAGCTTCTCACAACTCCCATGGTGGGAAAACCCCCACGGCCTCGTGATTCCCCCCCTTTATGAAGGGGCCATCAGGGACAGAAAGTCAAACCTGAGGCATCGTCTGATGCTCAACCTGACTTCAGGTGCACGAGATCTCGATTCAGGTCTGTAGATTGTGCCTGCCATGTCCTCACCATAAAACCTAAGCCTAGCTTGTGTTCACAGAGTTCCGTCCTCAGACTACCGGCCCACAAGCCCTCCAGTTTGGCAATCCGGAAGTACAATGCAGCACTCTTTGGGCCCTCCAAGAGAAACATTGCCCTCTGGGGCTACCTAGAAACCCCAAATGAAGATCAACCTGCACGCCATTTGGCTGTACACCAAATATATAGGCTGATCTGGGCATCATTGCCTTCTCTGACACAGCCTGAGCTGGACCTCCTGGCCCCACCCAGACAGCTGGCCGCACACTGGGCACATTGGAATCGCCATGGGCTTAGTTCGTCATCTCTTCCCAACCTCGGTTTTCAGGCTTCAGTACCTAGACCTTATCTCTAATCACTGACAGGTTTGAAAATGTTGCAGAAATCAGAACTCATTCCCTTGGCAAGAAACCTCGTGGTTGGCATGGTGTCCAACGTTCAGTGTAGTTGAAATCAGTGTGGAACATGAGACCCAGCCCATGCTTGAGGGCTACATTGGTCTCAAACACACATTGTGACCCTCAGCCTGAGCGCGGTCCTCAGGCAAGGCCTCTCAGTGGCTGCATGAAGAAACAGCATATTGGGCTTGCCATGCCCCTAGACCCCAATTTTTAACCATAGTTCGGGTTGTCCCTTCACTCTTGCCCAGGGCTCTGCTTTGGAATTCCTCTTTTGGTGGGACACCTCAGGTAACAAACCTTAAAGGAGTCCTCCCATCCCACAGATTCACGAAAAAGAATTGGGATCGGACCAGATCCACAGAGAGGAAGATTCGTCCATGGCCCAGGAGGCCTCCCCGACATTCCTCGGCCATCGCTGATACAAAATCCAGAGACAAAAGCCTGAGCAAGCGCCTCAGACTCGCTCTTTCTTCATATCCTGAAGAGTTCTTCTCCTGGTTTGTAGGTCGGGCTTGCCATACCTACGTTCCCAAACCTAAGATGAGTTTGTGTTTTTTGTTTTCTGTCCTCAAATTCCTGGGCCACATACCCTCCAGACTGAGCCCCTGGAGCCACACATTAGTACTGTGCCTACCCAATCCATGGGAATTCTGCCCATGCCATTGTCTCAAACCTTTCAAATTAGGAGAACCCTCCATAGTCCCTGAGGCCATCTCAATGGTGTAGGTTGTCCCGGACAAACAAGGGCCGTCTGACACCAGCTGAGCATCAACCTCCACTCATACCATAGATGGATGTCCCCAGAGAAGAAGATTGAACCAGGCAGGACCCTAGGACATAATGGGATCCATAGCTTTGGTTTACAGGCATGTCTCCTCAAAAGCCTGGTTTCCAATACCAGCTGAGGGCTTCTCCTGAGGCACCCATCAGAACAAATCTCGTCTCCACAAGGAAACTTGTGCATGGGAGCTATGTCAAAGGCTTAGGAGAATACTTCAGGGTGCCGGTGCCACCGCCCCATTCCAAGGCCCTCAGGGACACAAACAAACATTAGGACCCATCCTCCGGAAAGTCCATTTCAACTCAGCCACCCCGGTAACACCTGCTGAGCCATAAGATCTATACTGTCTTGTTGCTAGAAGAAAATTCCATCAGATCTATACTGTCTTGTTGCTAGAAGAAAATTGGAATGCGAGGCGGGCTTCCCAGGCATTCATCCTCGAATGGTGCTCTCGAGTCATTCCATATGTGATGTCCTGGAGCTGTCCAACAGGTCTCAATTGTCCCGCAGAAGGAATCTTTGAAGGGCCATCTCACAACTCCCAACGTGGGGAAACCTCCATGGACTAGAGATTCCACTCCCTTCATGAATGGGCCGTCATGTACAGAAACTCCAACCAGAGCCAATGTCTGATCCTCGCCCTGAATTCAGATGCATGAGATATTGGTTCAGATCTGCCGAGGTACCTGCCGTGCCCTCGACCTGAAACCCAAGTCTAGCTTGTGTTCTCAGAATTCCGTCCTCACACTCCTGGCCCAGAAGACCTCAAGTTTGGCAATTCCGAACCCACTGTGCAGCACTCTGCCTGCCCTCTAGAAAAAAAATATTGCCTCATGAGCTGCCCAGGCACATCATATGAGGATAAACCTACACGCCACTTGACTGTACGTAAATTATATACTCTAAGCTGTGCACTAATGCACGGTCTGACACACCTGAGCCCGGACCTCCTGACTAACACACAGACAGCTGACCACACACTGAGCACAACAGACCAGCCATGGCCCTCGGACATCATCTCATCCATACCTCAGTTTTCAGGCTTCAGAACCTACCTTTTCTCCAATCACTGCCCAGGGGTGATGGTATGTAGAAATCAGAACTCCTCCTTACCCATGGCAAGAAACCTTGTGGTTGGCATGTTGTCCAACGTTCAGTGTAGGAGAAACCAGCATTCACCCTGAGGCCCAGCCCATTCTCAAGTGCGACGAGGGCATAAACACACCAAACTCTTTGGACGAGGCCAACCTTCTAAAGAGTAAGACTCGTCCATTTCCCATGAAGTCACCCGGAAATTTCACGACCATGAGTCACACGATATCCAGAGATAAACTTGAGCAAGAGCCTCACACTCGCCCTTTTTTCATATCCCGAAGAGTTCTTCTCATGTTCTGTAGATCAGTCCTGCCATACCTATGACCCGAAACATAAGCCGAGGTTGTGTTTTCAGACAACTGTCCAAACAGCCCTGGCCTACACACCCCAAAGGCTCAGGCCCTTGGAGCCAAACCTGAGGACTGTACTTGCCCTCTCCAAGGGAATTGTGTGTACCCATTCCAATGGCCACAATCCTACTAATAGGATAAACCTCCAAAGTTCCTGAGGCCATACCAATAGTGGTGGCTTCCCAGGACAAACAGGAGCAATCTGAGCACATCAGAGCACCTACCTGCACTCAGACCCATAGACTGATGTCCCCAGAGGAAAAAAGGAATGAACAGACCACTAGGCACTAATCGGATCCATTGCTATGGTTTCCAGGCATGTCTCCTCAGAGGCCTGGATTTCAATACCAGCATATGGCTGTTTCTTGACTCACCCATCAGAACAAATCTCATCTACATATGGGAAACTTGCACGGTGGAGCTGTGTCAAAGTCTCTGTTTAGAAGAACCCATAAGGGACCCAGTGCCACCGCTTCATTCCAAGGTCTCCATAGACACAAAAACATATTAGGACCCATCCACAGGAGAGTCAATTCCAACTCAGCCTCCTCAGTTGCTCCCCCAGATCCAGCAGATCTAACCTTTCTTGTAGCTAGGAGAAAATTGGAATGCCAGGTGTGGTACCTAGCCATCCATCCTCAGAACCATGCTTGGAATCCTTGGCCTGGCGCCAACTAACAGGTCTCAATTGTCCTGGAGAAGAATCTTTGTAGTTTGGAGCTTCTCACAACTCCCATCGTGCGAAAACCCCCATGGCCTCATGATTCCCCCCCTTCATGAAGGGGCCATCAGGGACAGAAAGTCCAACCTGAAGATCGTCTGATCCTCACCCTGACTTCAGATGCACGAGATCTCGATTCAGGTCTGTAGATTGTGCCTGCCATGTCCTCACCCATAAAAACTAAGCCTAGCTTGTGTTCTCAGACTTCAGTCCTCAGACTACTGGCCCACAAGCCCTCCAGTTTGGCAATCCAGAAGTACAATGCGGCACTCTGCCTGCTCCCTGGAAGAAGAACATTGCCCTCTGGGGCTACCCAGAAACCCCAAATGAGGATCAACCTGCACGCCATTTGGCTGTACACCAAATATATAGGCTGAAGTGGGCACAATTGCCCATTCTGACACAGCCTGAGCCTGGAACTCCTGGCCCCACCCAGACAGCTGGCCGCACACTGAGCACATCGGACCCGCCATGGCCTTAGGTCGTCATCTCTACCCAACGTCGGTTTTCAGGCTTCAGAACCTTGACCTTATCTCCAATCACTGCCCAGGTTTGAAAATGTTGCAGAAATCCGAACTCGTTCCCTTGGCATGAAACCTCATGGTTGGCATGTTGTCCAACTTTCAGTGTAGTTGAAACCAGTGTGGCACATGAGACCCAGCCCATGCTTGAGGGCCACATTGGTCTCAAACACACATTGTGACCCTCAGCCTGAGCCCGGTCCTCAGGCAAGGCCTCTCAGTGGCTACATGAAGAAACAGCATATTGGGCTTGCCATGCCCCGAGACCCTAATTTTTAACCATATTTCGGGTTGTCCCTTCACTCTTGCCCAGGGCTCTGCTTTGGAATTCCTCTTTTGGTGGGACACCTCAGGTAACAAACCTTAAAGGAGTCCTCCCATCCCACAGATTCACAAAAAAGAATTGGGATAGGGCCAAATCCACAGAGAGGAAGATTCGTCCATGGCCCAGGAGGCCTCCCCGACATTCAACGGCCATCGCTGATACAAAATCCAGAGACAAAAGCCTAACCAAGCGCTTCAGACTCGCTCTTTCTTCATATCCTGAAGAGTTCTTCTCATGATTTGTAGTTCGGCCGTGCCATACCTACGTTCCCAAACCTAAGCTGAGTTTGTGTTTTTTGAGTTCTGTCCTCAAAGTCCTGGGCCACACACCCTCCAGGCTGGGCCCCTGGAACCACACATTAGGACTGTGCCTAACCAATCCATGGGAATTCTGCCCATTCCATTATCCAAAACCGTACAAATTAGGAGAAACCTCCAAATTCCCTGAGGCCATACCAATGGTGTAGGTCGTCCGGGACAAAAAAGGGCCGTCTGACACCAGCTGAGCATCTACCTCCACTCATACCATAGATGGATGTCCCCAGAGAAGAAGATTGACCAGACAGGACCCCAGGCCATAATGGGATCCATAGCTTTGGTTTACAGGCATGTCTCCTCAAAAGCCTGGTTTCCAATACCAGCTGAGGGCTTCTCCTGAGGCACCCATCAGAACAAATCTCGTCTACACATGGGAAACTTGCATGTTGGAGCTCTCTCAAAGCCTCTGGTTAGAAGGACATTTCAGGTTCCCGGTGCCAGCGCCTCATTCCAAGGTCTCCATGGAGACACAGCCACATTAGGACCCATCCACAGGAGAGTCCATTTCAAATCAGCCCCCTAAGTTGCTCCCCCTGATCCAGCAGATCTAACCCGTCTTGTTGCTAGGAGATGATTGGAATGAGAGGCAGGCTTCCCAGACATCCATACTTAGAACCATTCTCAGAATTATGCTGTATGGGAAGTCCTGGAGCCAACCAACAGGTCTCAATAGTCCCGCAGAAGAATCTTTACTGTTTGGAGCATCTCACAACTCCCATCGTGGGCAAACCTCCATGGCCTCGTGATTTCGCCCCCTGTGCTTCATGAAGGGGCCATCAGGGACAGAAGCTCCAACCTGAGCGATCGTCTGATCCTCGCCCTGACTTCAGATGCAGGACATCTTGATTCAGCTCTGCAGAGTGTGTCTGCCATGCCCTTGCCCAGAAACGTAAGTCTAATTTGTGTTCTCAACTTCCATCCTCACATTCCTGGCCCACAAGCCCTCCAGTTTGGCAATTCCAGAACTACAAGGCAGCACTCTGCCTGCTTTCCGGAAGAAAAACATTGCCCTCGGGGGCTACCCAGATTCCCCAAATGAGGATCAACCTGCATGCCACTTGACTGGACCCCAATTATACAGGCTGCCCTGGGCACTACTGCCCTTTCTGGCACAGCCTGAGACTGAACCTCCTAGCTCGCACCCACCCAGCTAGCCACACACTGAGCACATCAGACCCGCCATGGCCTTAGGTCATCATCTCTTTCCAACCTCGGTTTTCAGGCTTCAGAACCTAAACCTTATCTCTAGTCACCACCCAGGGTTGAACATGATGCAGGAATCAGAACTCCTTCCCCATGGCAAGAAACCTTGTGGTTGGCATGTTGTCCAACGTAAAATGTAGTTGAAACCAGTGTGGCCCATGAGGCCCTGCAGATGCTTGAGGACCAAGTCGTTCACAAACATGCATTCTGACCCTCAACGTGAGCCCAGTTCTCAAGTAAAGCCTCTCAGTGGCTGGACCAAAAGACAGCATATTGGGCTTGTCATGCCCCTAGGCCCCAATTTTTAACCAGATTTCTGGTTGTCCAGTCTCCCCTCCCCAGGGCTCGGCTTTGGAATCCCTCTTTTGGTGGGACACCTGAGGTAACAAAACTGAAAGGACTCCTCCCATCCCACAGTTTGACACAAAACAATTGGAATCGGGCCAAATCCACAGAGCGGAAGACTCGTCCATGGCCCATGAGGCCTCCCGGACATTCCACGCCCATCGTTGACACAAAATCCAGAAACAAAAGCCTGAACAAGTGCCTCACAATCTCTCTTTCTTCATATCCGGAAGAATTCTCCTCACGGTCTGTAGATCGGGCCTGCCATACCTACGTCCCTAAACCTAAACTGAGTTTGTGTTTTAGACTTCTGTCTCCACAGTCCTGGTGCACACACCCTGCAGGCTGGGGCCCCTGGAGCCACATCAAAACTGTGCCTTCCCTCTCCACGGGAATTCTGCCCATTCCATTGTCCATAATCATAAAATTAGGAGAAACCTCCAAAGTCCCCAAGGCCTTCACAATAGTGTAGGCCGCCTGGGACAAACAAGGGCCATCTGACACCAGCTGAGCATCTAACTCCACTAATACCTTAGATGGATGTACACAGAGAAGAAGATTCAACCGGACAGGCCCCTAGGCTCTAAACTGAGCCATTGCTTTGGTTTCCAGTTATCTCTCTTCAGAGGCCTATATTCCAATAACAGTATATGGGGGTTTCCTGAGGCACCAATCAGAACAAATCTCGTCTCCACATGGGAAACTTGTCCTTTGGAGATGTCTCAAAACCTCCGGTTAGGAGAATCCTTCAGGGCCCATGCACCAACGCCCCATTCCAAGGTCTCCATGGACACAAACCCACATTAGCATCCATCCTCAGGAGAGTCCATTTCAACTCAGCCCCCTTGGTTGCTCTGACAGAGCCAGCATATCAAACCTGTGTATTTGCTAGGAGACAACTGCAATGTGAGGCGGGCTTCCCATGCATCCATCCTAAGATCCCTGCTCTGGTGTCATTCTGTATGGTATGTACTGGAGTGATACAAAAGGTCTCAATTGTTGATCAGAAGGAATCCTTGTTGTTTGGAGCATCTCACAACTCCCATTGTGGGTAAACCTCCATGGACTGGAGATGCTGTCCCCTTCATAAAGTGGCCAGAATGGACAGAAATTCAAACCTAAGCCTAGGTTTGAACTTTGCCCTGACTTCAGATTCATGATATCCCGATTCAGATCTGCAGAGGGTGCCTGCCGTGCCCTCGCCCAGAACCTACGCCTAACATGTGTTCTCAGACTTCCGTCCTCACACTCCCCGTCCACAAGGCATCCACTTTGGAAATTCCGGAGCCACAATGCAGCACTCTGCCTGTCCTCCAGAAGAAAAACATTGCCCTTGGGGCTACCCAGAAATTTCAAATAAAGATCAACCTGCACGGCACTCAGTTGTACCCCAATTATACAATCTACCCTGGGACTAAGGCCCTGTCTGACACAGCCCAAGCTTGGACCTCCCGACCAACACCCAGACAGCTGGCTCCACGCTGAGCATATCGGACCCGACATGGCCTTAGGTCGTCATCTCTTCCCAACCTCGGTTTTCAGACTTCACAACCTGGACCTTATGTCCAATCACTACCCAGGGGTGAATGACATGCAGAAATCAGAATTAATACTTCCCCATGGCAAGAACTCATGTGGTTGACATGTTGACTATCATTCAGTGTAGGAGAAACAAGCATGCACCATGAGTCCCCACCCATGCTTGAGTACCACGAGGGCATAAACACGCATTGTGACCCTCAGCATGAGTTCTGTCCTCAATGAAGGCCTCTCAGTGGCTGGACCATTAGAAGGCATATTGGGCTTGCCATGCCCCTAGGCCCGTATTTTTAGTTAGATTTCTTGTTGTCCAGGGCTCTGCTCTGGAATCCCTCTTTTGGTGGGACACCTTAGTTAACAAAACTGAATCCCACAGATTAACCCAAAACAATTGGGATCTGGCCAAATCCACAGAGAGAAACACTCTTCCATGGCCCATGAGGACTCCTCGACATTCCACGGCCATCATTGACACAAAATCCAGGGGCAAAAGCCTGACAAGTGTCACACTTTCACCCTTTATTCAGATCCCAAAAAGTTCTCCTCATAGTCTGTAAATCGGGCCTGCCATACCTACGTCCCCAAACCTAAGCTGAGTTTGTGTTTTAAGACATCTGTCCCCACAGTCCTTGCCCACACTCCCTCAAGGCTGGGCTCTTGGAGCCACACATCAGGTCTGTGCCTGCCCACTCCACAGGAATTCTGCCCATGCCATTGTCCATAATCATACAATTTAGGAGAAACCTCCAAAGTCCCCGAGGCCATCCCTATAGTGTAGGCCGCCCGGACAAACAGGAGCGGTCTGACACCAGCTGAGCAACTACCTCCATTTCATAAAATAGACAGATGTCGACAGAGAAGAAGATTGAACCAGAGAGGCTCCTAGGACCTAATTGGATGCATTGCTGTGGTTTCTATGTATCTCTCCTCAGAGGCCTGGTTCTAATACCAGCATATGTGGGTTTCCTGAGGCACCAATTAGAACAAATCTTGTCTCCACATGGAAAACTTGCTCTTTCGAGTTGTTTCAAAATCTCCGGTTAGAATCCTTTAGAGCCCTGGGGCCACCACCCCATTCCAACGTCCTCATGGACACAAACACACATTAAGACCCATCTTCAGGAGAGTCCATTCCAACTCAGCTCCCACGATTGCTCCTGCATAGCCATCAGATCGTACCTGTCTTGTGGCAGGGAGACAATTGGTGTAAGAGGCAGTCTGCTCAGGCATCCATCCTTAGAACCCGGCTCTGGAGTCATTCCATATGGGATGTCCTGGAGCCATCCAACAGTTCTCAATTTTCCCGCAGAAGGAATCCTTGCAGTTTGGAGCATCCCACAACTCCCAACGTGGGAAAACCTCCATGGCCTCGAGATTCCACCCCTTTGATGAAGGGGCCATCATGGACAGAAACTCCAACCTGCGCCTAAGTCTGATCCTCGTCCTGACTTCAGATGAATGAGATTTTGATTCGGATCTGCAGAGGGTGCCTGCCGTGCCCTCGCCCTGAAACTTAAGTCTAGCTTATGATCTCAGACTTACGTCCTCACACTCCTGGTCCCGACGCCCTTAAGTTTGGCAATTCTGGACCCACAATGCTGCACTCTGCCTGCCCCAGTGAGCTTCCCTGACACAATAAATGAGGATGAACCTACATGGAACTCAACTGTACCCAAATTATACAGTCTAACCTGGGCACTAATGCACTGTCTGACACAGCCTGAATCCATACCTCCTGAACAACACCCAGAAAGCTGACCGCACACTGAGCACATCGGACCCTCCATGACCTTAGGTTATCATCTCATCCCAACCTCGATTTTCTGGATTCAGAACTTAGATCTTATCTCCAGTCACTGCCCAGGGGTGAACATGATGCAGAAATCAGAATTCCTCCTTCCCCATGGAAAGAAACCTTGTGGTTCGTATGTTGTCCAAAGTTCAGTGTAGGAGAATCAAGCATGGCCCATGAGTCCCCGCCCATGCTTGATGCCTACATTGGGCACAAACATGCATTGTGACCCTCAGTGTGAGCACTGTACTCAAGTAAGACCTCTCAGTGGCTGGACCAAGGTACTCCATATGGGGATTGCCATGCCCTTAGGCCCCCAATCTTATACAGAGTTCGGGTTGTCCAGTCGCCCCTTCCCAGGGTTCTGCTCTGGAATCCCTCTTTAGTGGCACACCTGAGGTAAAAAAACAAAACAACAACAAAAAAAAAAAACAGAATGGACTCCTCCCATCCCACGGAATGACCCCAAAATATTGGGATCATCCAAATCCCCATAGAGGAAGTCTCACCCATGGTCCATGAGGACACCCCTATATTCCACGGCCATCAGTGACACAAAATCCAGAGTCAAAAGCCTGAGCAAGTGCCTCACACTCACTCTTTGTTCATATCCTGAAGAGTTCTCCTCAAGGTCTGTAGATCGGGCCTCCCATACCTATGTCCCCAAAATTAGACGAGTTTCTGTTTTCAGACTTCTGTCCCCACAGCTCTGACACACACACCCTCCATGCTTGAGCCCATAGAGCCACACCTCAGGATTGTGCCTTCCCTCCCCAAAGGAATTCTGCCCATTTCATTGGCCACAAACTTGCAAATTAGGAGAAACCTCCAAAGTCAAAGTGGCCATCCCAATAGTGTAGACTGCCCAGGACAAATAGGGGCAATCTGACACCAGCTGAGGAACTACCTCCACTCAATCCCATAGACAGATGAACCGAGAGAAGAAGATTAAACCAGACAGGCCCCAGGCCCTAATCAGATCCATTGCCTTGGTTTCCAGGCATCTCTCCTCAGAGTTCTGGTTTCCAATACCAGCATATTGGGGGTTCCTGAAGCACCAATGAGAACAAATCTTGTTTCCCCATGGGAAAAATGCTTCTTGGAGCTGTGTCAAAACCTCTGGTTAGGAGCATCCTTCAGAGCCCTGGTGCCACTGCCCCATTCCAAGGTCTCCATGGACACAATCCCACATTATGACCGATCCTCAGGAGAATGCATTTCAACTCAGCCCCCTCGGCTGCTACATCATAGGCAGCAATCAAACGTGCCATTTCGCTAGGAGACAATTGGAATGCAAGGCCGGATGCCCAGGCATCCATCCTTAGAACCCTGCTCTGCAATTGTTCCATATGGGATGCCCTGGAGCCATCCAACAGGTTTCAACTGACCCGCAGAAAATCCTTGTGGTTTGGAGCATCTCACTACTGCCATCATATGAAAACACCAATGGCGGTGTGATGACCCCGCTTCATGAAGGGGCCATCATGGACAGAAACTCCAACCTGAGCCAACATATGAACCTCGCCCTGACCTCAGATGCATGAAATCTCAATTCAGCTCTGCAGAGTGTGCCTGCCATGTCCTCGCCCTGAAACCAAAGCAAAGCTTCAGTTCTCAGACTTACATCCTTGCATTCCTGGCCCCAAGGACTCCAGTTTGGCAGTTCCGGAGCCAGAATGCAGCACTCTGCCTGCCCTCCAGAAAAAAGACTTTGCCCTATGGGGCTACGGAGAAACCCCAAATAATTATCTTCTGCATGCCACTCAACTGTACCCCAATTATACAGCGTATCTGGGCACGAATGTCCTGTCTGGCACAGCCTGAGTGCAGACCTCCTGAACGACACCTAGAAAGCTGGCCCCAAACTGAACACATCGGACCCGCCATGGCCTTAGGTCGTCATCTCTTCCAAACCTCGGTTTTCAGGCTTCAGAACCTAGACCTTATCTCCAATTAATGCCCAGAGGTGAATGTGATGCAGAAATCAAAACTCCTCCTTCCCCATGGCAAGAAACCCTGAGGTTGGCATGTCCAAGGTTTAGTGTAGGAGAAACCTGCAAGCTCAATGAGGTCCCGCCCAATATTGAGGACCACCTTGGGCACAAACACACATTGTGACCCTCAGCATGAGTCCACTATTCAAGTAACGTCTCTCAGTGGCTGGACCAAGAATCTGCATATGGGCTTGCCATGCCCATAGGACCCCAGGCCTAACCAGAGGGTGGGTATTCCAGTTGTATGTACCCAGTGCTCTGCTCTAGAATCCCTCTATTGTGGGAACACATGAGGCAGAAAACAGGACTCCTCCCTTCCCACAAAATGACCCCAATCTCTTGGGAGCCGGACAAATCACCAGAGAGGGAGACTTCCATGGCCCATGAGACCATGCTTACATTAAATGACCATCATGAATACAACATCCAGAGACATAAGCTTGAACGACCGCCTCTCACTCGCCTTACTTTCTAATCACAATGAGCTCCCCTCACGGACTGTAGATCACTCCTGCCATAACCTCAGCCCCAAACCTCAGCCGAGTTTGTGTTTTTGGATGTCTGTCCCCACAGCCCTGGCCCACACAGCCGCCAGGCTGGGGCCTCTGGAGCCACACCACAGGACTGTCCTGCTCTCTCCAAGGAGACTATGCCCATTCCATTGCCCATAACCCCACAGAATAGGAGAAACCTCAAGGCCCCCGAGGACATCCCACTACTATAAGCCTCTCTGGACAAAGGCATCCTGACACTAGCTGAGCAACTACCTCCATGCAGAAACACAGACAGATGTCGGCAGAGACAGTAGATTGAACCAGACAGGCCCCTGGGCCCTAATCTGAACTCTTGCTTTGGTTTCCAGGTGTCACTCCTCAGAGGCCTGGGTTTGAAGACCAGCATCTGGGGCTTTCCTGAGACACCAAACAGAACAACTATCGTCTACACATGGGAAGCTTCATTGTTGGAGCTGTGTCAAACCCTTCGGTTTGGAGAAACCTGCAGAGTCCCTGAGCCACCGCCACATTCCAAGGTCTCCATGGCCACCAACCCACAGTATGACTCATCCTCAGGAGAGTCCATTTCAACTCAGCCCTCTGAGAAACCCGCCCAAGAGCCTGCAGATTGAGCCTGCCTTGCCCCAAGCAGCCAGTGGGAATGTGAGGTGGCATTTGCAGACATTCATGCTTAGACCCCTTCTCTCGAGTCTTTCTGTAGGGGTCACCCTAGAACCATCTCATAGTACTCGACTGTCCTACAGAGGAAACCTTGATGTTTGGGGCAGCTCATAACTCCCAGCGTTGGGAAACCTCCCTGGCCTCATGACGCCCCCACCCAATTCAGGAAGGGGCCATAATGGACACAAACTCCAACCTGAGGCAACGTCTGATACTCGCCCTGACCTCAGATGCAGGAGATCTTGATTCAGTCTCTGCAGAGTGGGCCTGTCATGCCCCAAACCTAACGCTAGCTTGTGTTTTCAGACTTCCCTCTTCACACTCCTGGCAAACAAGCCCTCCAGACTGGGAATTCCAGAACCACAACACAGTTTTCTGCCTGCCCACCAGAAGAAAAACGTTGCCCTATGGGGCTCTCCAGAAACCACAAATGAGAACCAACCTGCTCTGGCCTCGACCGCACCCTAACTGGAAAAGCTACCCTGGTCAGTAATGCTCTGTCTGACACAGCCTGACGTCCCGACAGACAAGGAAACAGCTGGCTGCACACTAAGCACATCAGACAGGCCATGGCCTTATGCTGTCATCTCTTCCCAACCTGGGTTTTCAGACATCTGACCCTAGATATTATATCAAATCCTGGCAAACGTGGGTAACTGAAGCACAAATCAGATCTTCTCCTTCCCCATGGCTGGAAAGCTTGCTGTTGGCATGGAGTCATACCTTCAGTGTAGGAGAAACCTTCATGGCCCCTGAGGCCAAGCCTAAACTTGAGTGCCTCCTTGGGTACAAACTCGCATTGGGACCATCAGCATGGGCCCCATGTCGAAGTAAGGTCTCTCAGGGCCTGGACTAAGAGCCCGCATATGGGGCTTGCCAAGCCCCTATGATCCCAATCTTCACAAGAGCTCGAGTATTCCATTTGCTCGAACCCAGGACTGTGATCTGGAGTCCCTCTCCTGGAAGAACACCTGAGCCAGACAGCAGGACTCCACCCTTCCCACAAAATGTCCCCAAAATCTTAAGAGCTGGACCAACTCCTCAGAGAGGGAGACTCTTCCATAGCCCCTGAGGTCACCCCTACATTCCACGGCTATGGGAGACAAAACATCCAAAGACAAAAGCTTGCGTGACTGCCTCCCATTTGCCCTTCTTTCATAAGCTGAGGATCTCCTCTCACGGTCTGTGGGTCCATCCTGCCATGCTCTCGGCTCCACACCCAAGCCGAGTTTGTGTTTTCAGACTTCTGTGCCCACAGCCCGGACCCACACACCCTCCAGGCTAGGGCCTATGGAGACACACTGAAGGACTGTGCCAGTCCTCTCCAAGAAAACTGTACCCAATCCATTGGCCACAACCCTAGAGATTAGGAGAATCCAATAAGGTCTCCAAGGCCATGCCTCGGCCATGGACTAAGAGGGGCACTCTGACACCAGCTGAGCAACTATCTCCACTTAGATACTCAGACAGTGTCCCCAGAGACAGAAGATTGAAACGGACAGGCATCTAGGCTCTAATCTGAACCCTAGCTTTGGTTTCCAGGTGTCTCTACACAGAGAACTGGTTTGAAGACCAGTATCTGGGGCTTTTCTGAGGCACCAAAGAGAACCTGTCTCATCTCCACATAGGGATCTCTTTTTAATTGGAGCAATATTACACCCTTCGGTTAGGCGAATACTTCATGGCCCCTGAGCTGCCAACATATTCCAAGGTCTCCATGCACACAAACCCACATTATGACCCATCTGCAGGAGAGTCCATTTCAATTCAGCCCCCTAGTTAGCTCGCCCCAGAGCCAGTAGTTCAAACATGTCTTGTCACAAAGAGCCAATGGGAATGTGAGGTATGCTGTACAGGCATCCATCCTTCGAATCCTGCTCTCCAGTCTTTCCGTATGGGACATCCTGGAGCCATTCAACAGGACTCGACTGTCCAGCAGATGGAAAGCTTGTGGTATGGGTCAACGCACAAACTAGAGTTTGTGCTGGTGTCTAAGGTGCTGTGCAGGATTCTCCAATCTTGAGGGTTTGGCACATGTCGAAGGGCATGGTTTCCTACTGGGGACAGGAGATATTCTATTGTGTGGCTCAGGGACCACATGTTGTATCCTAAGTTGGTATTTCAGAACAGGACCCTGAGGACAGATGCCTGAAAACCTAATCTAGTGTTCCAATGACGTCCTAGGAGCATGTCAGGTACAATCTTCTGACCCAGGAACATTGAAATGGCTGTCTGCTTGGATGTAGGTGATCAGGGCGTTTCAGACTGGCATTTGTGTCCAGTGCTGCCGACAATATTGGGTTGGGCTCAGGGCTCTTGCATGTTTCTCCTAAACTGGAAGGTTTGGGCAGGTTTGACGGGCACAGTTTCCTTGGGGATGGCAGGCCTAGTCATGTGTTGTGGATCCAGAGACCCTGTCCTGGAGGGCATATGAGCCATGGTTTTGGGAGAGAAGTCTGCAAACACAAATGTGGGTTATGGTTAGTGGAAAGGTGATCACAGGCCCAATGAGTAGACCTGGAGTGCAGCTTGTCAGGAGTTGTAATTAGGGTGACTGGAAGGCAGTAGCACAGGCTTTTCTCTCTATATTGTGTGTCCAGGATGGCCTCGGAATGCAGGTATAGTCTCATGGGTCCATGGGAAACTTTTCCTCTCTATGGATCTGTGCAGCTCATAGTTTGGTGGCTTTTTTGGGGAAGGGAAGAGTGTTGTTTTCCATCTTATGGGTGCCCCAAAACAGGGATTCCAGATACAGGCTCTTTTTCTGGGCATCTGGGACTTCCCACCAAGGGTTAGGATTTGCACCTAGGGGTGTATGAGGCCTGCAATGCGGGATCATGATGGTGCAACTGAGAGGGATTGTTTGAAAGCTTGCTCAGGCTGAGTCTCACAATGCCTGTTTGCTCCCATGGCGGCCCTCAGGAGTGGGAGTGGTCTCATTGGTCATATATCTGGCTCCCTCTTAGAGAGTTGGACACCCAACCCAACAGCCAAATGTCCTGCCATGAGGAAGGATGAGTTCTCTTCCGTCAGGTTCCTCTGTGCTTCAGGTTGCCCCATTGGCAGGGTTTCCAGCAAGGTCTCGAGATAGGTGCCTGAATACCAAGGATGGGTGGAGATGACGTACTTGGGCCATAGCAATCCCAAATGCTAGATATGAGGCCTAAAACTCGGTCAGGGCTCAGGCTCTGTCAGACACAGCGCTAGTGGCCATGGCAGCCTTTATATCAGAGTAGATTCGAGGGCGGAGCAGATTGATCCTCATGTGGAGTTTCTTGGGAAGATTCCCAGGCATTTGTTCATTCAATAGGGAAGGCAGAATGCTGTGTTGTGGCTCCAGATTTCCCAATCACGAGAGCTTGGGGACCAGTCAGTTTTGGGTGGAATTGTAAACAAAAGCTATGGTTCAATTCAGTGCCAAGCAGAAGGCAGTTCCAATTTGTAGCAGTTTACTTGAGACATCCAGCACTGGAATAAGGGTGGATGTCAGATGCTTGCTCACACTAGAGTTTTTGTCTATGATGACCGACAAGTGGACGGGTGGTATAAAGAGGCCATGGAGGAGTTCACATGCTGAGGCCTGTGAACTTCTGCAAAAAGTAACATTTCTTTGTACAGAGTAGGTGAAGTCTGGTTTGTTTACTCTAGGTTTCCCCATGTGGAAAGTTTGTGAAGAAGAGCTCTCCGGCATGGATGCCAGGAAAGCACACCTCCATTGACAATTGCAGCTGAGGAACATGGCAGATTTGTTCTGGTGGCTCTGGGACAAAGTGCCAAGGCCTTGAGTTGACATGGGATCTCTTGCAGATGGGTCACAATGCTTGTTTGTTACCAGGGAAAACTTAGAATGTGCTGGTTGCTAAGGTGCCATGCAGGATTCTCCTACCCTGAGGGTTTGGCACAGGTCGAAGAGCATGGTATTCTTCTGGGGACAGGGGATGTTCTGTCGTGTGGCTCAGAGACCACATGATGTGTCATAGATTGGTATTTCAGAACAGGCCCCTGAGGACAGATGCCTGAAAACCTAATGGGGTTCCATTGAGAGCCTACTGGCATTTTAGGTTCAATCGTCTATCTCACGATCATTGACTTGGCTATTTCCCTGGATGTAGGTGATAAGGGTGTTTCAGACTGCGCATTTCCATCCCGAGTGGCCGGCAATATTGGTGTGGGCTCAGGGGCCACACAGGTTTCTCCTAATCTGGAAGGTTTGGGCAAATCTGATATGCACAGTGTCTTAGGGGTTGGCAGCCAGAGTTCTGTGGTGTGGCTCCAGAGATCACATTCTGGTGGGCATGTGAGCCATGGTTTTGGGAGAGAAGTCTGCAAACACAAATACAAATTAGGGTGAGTGGCGAGGTGATCACAGGCCCAATGCATAGACCTGGAGGGAAGCTCGTCATGAACTATAATTAGGGAGACTGGAAGGCAGTAGTACAGGCTTTTCTCTCTGGATTGTGTGTCCAGGATGGCCTTGGAATGCAGGTGTGGTCTCATGGGTCCATGGAAGTCTTTTCCTCTCTATGGATCCTGGTGGCTCTCCATAGTTTGGTGGCTTTTTCGGGGAAGGGGAGAGTGATGTTTTCCACCTTATGGGTGCCCCAAAACAGGGATTCCAGAGACGGGCTCTGGTTCATGGCATCTGGGACATCACAACAAGTGCTAGGATTTGGGCTTAGGGGCATATTAGGCCTGCAATGCGGGTTCATGGTGGTGCAACAGAGAAGGATTGTTTGAAAGCATGCTCAGGCTGAGGGTCACAAGGCCTGTTTGCCTCCAGGGCATCCCTGAGGAGTTTGTGTGGTCTCACTGGACTTGTAAATGACTCCCCCTTTCAGGGTTGAACACCCATCCTAACAGCCAAGTTTCCTGATATGAAGAAGGAGGAGTTCTCTATTGTGCTTCAGGATGCCCCATTATCAGGGATTCCAGCAAAGGTCTGGGGACAGGTGCCTGAATACCAAGGATGGGTAGAGATGAAATACTTGAGCCATGGCATTCCCAAATACTAGATGTGGGGCTCAAACTCTGGTGACTGACACTAGGTCTGGGCTCAGGCTCTGTCAGACACAGCACTAGTGGCCAGGGCAACCTATAAATCAGGGTCCCTCCGATATAGGGCCGAGCAGATTGATCCTCATGTGGGGTTTCTGGCCAGACTCACCAGGCACTTGTTTCTATCGGGAAGGCAGAATGCTGTGTTGTGTCTCCATAATTCGCTATCAAGAAGGCTTGGGGACCAGTCGGGTGAGGAAGGAATTGTAAACACAAGCTACAGTTCAATTCACTGCCAAGCGGAAGGCAGTTCCTGTGTCCAGCAGCTTTTTCGAGATATCCAGCACCTTAGTAAGGGAGGACGTCAGATATTTGCTCACACTGGAGTTTGTGTCTATGATGACTGACAAATGGAGGGGTGGCGTCAAGAAGCCATGTAGGGATTTTCACGTTGAGACTCATGAGCTGCTCCAAATAGCAAGGTTTCATTCTACTGGACAGGTGGAGTGTGGTTTATTTGCTCCAGGGTCCCCCATGTGGAAAGTTTGGGTAGCAGAGCTCTACCGCATGGATGCCTGGAATGTTCAACTTCATTGACCATTGCAACTGAAGAACATGGCAGCTTTATTCTGGTGTCTCTGTAGCAAAGTACCAAGTCCTTGATTTGACATGGAATCTCTTGCAGATGGGCCACACAGCTGGTTTGTTACCAGGTAGATTTTAGAATGTGCTGGTGGCTTAGTAGTTGTGCAGGAATCTACTACTCTGGGATTTTGCACAGATTGTAGGGCACGGTTTCCTTCTGGGGACAGGAGATGTTCTGTTGTGTGGCCCAGCCACCACATGTTGTATCATAAGTTCGCATTCTAGAACAGGCCTCTGAGGACACATGTCTGAAAACCGAATCAATGGTTCCAATGACCTCCTAGGTGCATGTTAGGTTTATTATTCTGACTCAGGACCATTGACTTGGCTGTGTTCCTGGATGTAGGAGATCAGGGTATTTCAGACTGTGCATTTGTGTTCAGAGCGGCCGCCGAAATTGGGGTAGGCCCAGAGGCCTTGTAGGTTTCTCCTAATCTAGACAGTTTGGACAACTGTGATGGAAACAGTTTCCTTGTGGATGGCAGGGACAGTCCTGCAGTGTGGATCTGGAGACCCCATCCTGGAGGGCATGTGTGCCATGGTTTTGGTAGATAAGTCTGCAAACACAAATTCGAATTAGGGTGAGTGGCGAGGTGATCACAGGCCCAATGCATATACCTTGAGAGCAGCTCATCTGGAACTGTAATTAGGGTGAATGGAAGGCAGTAGCACAGGCTTTTCTCCCCGGATTGTGTGTCCAGGATGGCCTCGGAATGCAGGTGTGTTCTCATGGGTCCATGGGAGACATTGCCTCTCTATGGATCCTGGTGGCTCCTCATAATTTGGTGACATTTTTGGGGAAGGGATGAGTGCTGTTTTCCATCTGAATGGTGCACCAAAACAAAAATTCCAGAGATGGTCTCTGGGTCTGGGCACCTCGAAAATCCCACCAAGTTTTATGATTTGAACCTACAGGCATACCAGGCCTGAAATGAGGGATCATTGTGGTGAATCTGAGAGGGATTTTTTGAAAGCATGCTCAGGGTGAGGGTCACAATGCCTGTTTGTGCCAAGGGTTGTCCTCAGGAGTGTGTGTGGTGTCATTGATGTTGTAACTGGCTCCCCCTTTGAGGGTAGAACACCCATCCCAAAAGCCAGGTTTATTGCCATGGGGAAAGAAGAGTTCTCTATTGTGCTTCAAGTTCCCTAATTGGCAGGGATCCCTGCCAAGGTCTGGGGACAGGTGCCTGAATATCAAGGATGGGTAGAGATGACATACTTTGGCCATGGCAATCCCAAATGCTAGATATGGGGCCTGCTCTTTAGTGGCTGAAACTCAGTCGAGCTCAGGCTCTGTCAGACACGGCACTAGTGGCCATGGCAGCCTATAAATCGGTGTTGACTCGAGGGCCGACCTGATTGATCCTCATGTGGGTTTTCAGGGCAGACTCACCAGGCATTTCTTCATTCGATGGGGAAGGCAGAATGCTGCGTTGTGGCCCCAGATTTCCCTATCAAGAGGGCTTAGGGACCAGTCAGGTGAGGATGGAATTGTAAACACAAGCTATGGTTCAATTCAGTGCCAAGTGGAAGGCAGTTCCAATGTGCAGTGGTTTATTCAAGACATCCAGCACCGGGATAAGGGTGCATGTCAGATGTTTGCTTAGACTGGAGTTTGTGTCTATGATGACCGACCAATGGAGTGGTGGCATCAAGAGGCCATGGATCAGTTTACACGCTGAAGCCTGTGAGTTGATCCAAACATAAGGTTTCCTTCTACTGGACAGGGGAGGTCTGGTTTGTTTACAACAGGTTCCCCCATGTGCAAAGTTTGGGTAGCATAGTACTCGCACGTGGATAAGGGAAAGCACACCTACATTGACCATTGCACCTAAGGAACATGGCAGGTTCTTTCTGGTTGCTCTAGGGCAAAGTACCAAGGCCTGGTTTCTAATGAAGTTGGGTCACAATGCAGTTTTGTTTCCACGGAAATCTTACTATGTGCTGGTGGCTAAGGGTCCATGTATGATTAGTCTATCCTGATGGTTTGACACCGGTCGAAGAACACGGTTTCTTTCTGGGTATTGGAGATGTTCTGTTGTGGGGCTCACGGACCAAATGTTGTATCATAAGTTGGTATTCCAGAACAGGCCTCTGAGGACAGATGCCTAAAAACTTCAACTAGGGTTCCAATGAAGTCCAAGGGGAATTTCAGGTTGAATCATCAGACTCAGGACCATTGACTTCGGTGTCTGCCTATATGTAGGCAACCAGGGTGTTTCTGACTGTGCCTTTGTGTACAGAGTGGCCTCCAATATTGGGGTGGGCTCTGGGGCCTTGCAGGTTTCTCCTAATCTTGAAGGTTTAGGCAAATTTGTGAGCACGGTTTCCTTGGGGGTGGCAGGCACAGTCCTGTGGTGTGGCTCCAGAGACTCCATCGTGGAGGGCATGTAAGCCATGGGTTTGGGAGAGAAGTCTGCAATCACAACTCGGATTAGGTTGAGTTGCGAGGTGATCGTAGGCCCAATGCATAGACCTGGAGGGCAGATCGTCAGGAACTGTAAATCACGTACCTCGAAGGCACTAGCACTGGCTTTTGTATCTGGATTGTGTGTCCATGATAGCCTTGGAATGCAGGTGTGTTCTAATGTTTCCATGAGAGTATTTTCCTCTCTACGGATCCTGGAAGCTCCCAATAGTATGGTGGCTTTCTCGTTTGAATGGAAGAGTGCTGTTTTCAATCTTAGATGTTCCCCAAAAAGGGATTCCAGAGAAGGGCTGTGAGTCTGGGTGCTTGGAAAATCCCACCAGGATTAGGATTTGGGCCTAGGGGAGTACCAGGCCTACAATGTGTGACTTGGAGGTACAACTGAGAGTGTTTGTTTGAAAGCATGCTAGTCTGAGTGTCACAATGCCTGATGTGATTAGGGCAGCCCTTATGAGTGGGAGTTGTCTCCTTGGCCATGCAGCTGGCTACCACTTTAATGTAGGACACCCATCCCAACTACCAGGATTCCTGCCATGGAAAAGGAAGAATTCTCTATTGTGCCTCAGGTTCCCCCATTAGCAGGTATTCTAGCAAATGTCTGGGGACAGATGCCTGAATACCAAGGATGGGTAGAGATGAGGGACCTGAGACATGGCCAGTCTCACATGCCTGACTCTCTGAGTAGCTGACATGAATTGAGCACTCAGGCTCTGTTAGAAACAGAACTAGTGGTCAGGGCTGAGTATGAATCAGGGATCCCTCAAGGGCTGAGCAGATTGATCCTCATGCAGAGTTTCTGGGCAGAATCACCATGCCCTTCTTCTTTCTAAGGGGAAGGCAAAAAGCTGCGTTGTGGCCCCAGAATTCCCTATCAAGCGGGCTTGGGGACCAGTAGGGTGAGGATGGAATTGTAAACTCAAGCTAAGGTTCAATTCAGTGCCAAGCAAAAGGCAGTTCCATTGTGCAGTGTCTGATTCCAGATATCCAGCACCTGAGTAAAGGTGAAAGTCAGACATTTCCTCATGCTGGAGTTTATGTCTATGATGACCGATGAATGGAGGGGTGGCGTCAAGAGGCCATGGAGGATTTCACATGCTGGGGTTTGTGAGATGCTTCAAACAGCAAAGTTTCCTTCTACCACACAGGGGGAGTCTGGTTTATTTGCTCCAGAGTCCCCCATGTGGAAAGTTTGGGTAGCAGAGCACTCCCACGTGGATGCCTGAAAAGCACACCTCCATTAAAATTGCAGCTGAGAAACATGGCCAATTCGTTCTGGTGGCTCTTGGGCGAATTACCAAGGCCTGGAGTTGACATGAAGTCTCATGAAGATGGGTCAGAATGCAGGTTTGTTACCATGGAGACCTTACAGTGTGCTGGTGGCTAAGGGGCCATGTAGGATTCATCTACCCTGAGGGTTTGACACTGGTCAAAGGGCACGGTTTCCTTCTCGGACCAGAGATGTTCTGATGTGGGACTAACGGACCAAATGTATCATAATTTGGTATTGCAGAACAGGCCTCTGAGGATAGATGCCTGAAAATTTAATCTAGGGTTCCAATAAAATCCTAACGGAATGTCAGGTTCAATCCTCTGACTCAGTATCATTGACTTCAAAGTCTGCCTAGATGTAGGTGATCAGGGTGTTCCAGACTGTGCATTTGTGTACAGAGTGGCAACCAGTATTGGGGTGGGCTCAGGGGCCTTGCAGGTTTCTCCTAATCTGGAAAGATAGGGCAATTTGATGGGCACAGTTTCCTTGGCAATGGTGGGCACAGTCCTGTGGTGTGGCTCCAAAGACCCCATGCTGGAGGGCATGAGAGCCATGGTTTTCGGAGGGAAGTCTGCAAACACAAATGCGGGTTAGGTTTAGTGGCGAAGTGATTGTAGGCCCAATGCATACTCCTGGAGGGAAGCTCCGTGTGAAATGTAAATCGCATGCCTCAAAGGAGGTAGCACAGGCTTTTTTATCTGGATTGTGTATCCACGATGGACTAAGAATGCAGGTGTGGTCTCAGGTGTCCATGGGTGATATTTCCTCTCAAGTATCCTGGCGGCTCCTTATAATGTGGTGGCTTTCTCAGAGAGGAAAGAGTTCTGTTTTCCATATTCAGGGTGTCCCATAACAGGGATTGCAGAGAAGTGCTCTGGCTCTGGGCACCTGGAAATACCCACCAAGGGTTATGATTTGGGCATAGGGGCTTACCAGGCCTCCAATGCAAGTCCTGGAGATACAACTGAGAGCGTTTGTTTGAAAGCATGCTCAGGCTGAGGGTCACTATGCAAGCTTTTGCATAGGGTGGCCCTCAGGAATGGGGGTGGTCTCAATGGCCATTCAGTAGGCTAACACTCTGAGTGTTGGACACCCTTCCGAACTTACAGGAATCCTGCCATGGGGAATGAGGATTTCTCTATTGTGATTCAGGTTCCCTCATTGGTAGGGATTCCAGGAAAGGTCTGGGGACACATGCCTGAATACCAAGGATGGGTAAAGATGACGGTTCTGTTCCGTGGCCAGTCTAACATGCGGGATATGGGCCCCGCCTTCTTGGTGGCTGACACGAGGTCGGGGCTTAGGCTCTGTCAGACACAACACTAGGGGCCAGGGCTGTCTATAATTCAGGGTTCCCTCAAGGGACAAGTAGATTGATCATAATGTGGAGTTTCTGGGCAGACTCACCAGGCCCTTCTTCTTTCTATTGGGAAGGCAGAATGCTGTGTTGTGGCTGCAGAATTCCCTATCATGAGGGCTTGTGGACCAGTAGGGTGAGGATGGAATTGTAAACCCAAGCTATGAATAAATTCAGTGACAAGCGAATGGCATTTCCAGTGTGCAGCGGCTGATTCGAATATCCAGCACCTGAGTAAGCGCAGACGTCAGATGTTTGCTCAAGCTGGAGTTTGTGTCTATAATGACCGACAAATGGAGAGGAGTTGAAAAGAGGTCATAGAGGATTTCCCACACTTTAGCTTGTGAGATGCTCCAAACAGCCAGGTTTCCTTCTACAGGACAGGGCAGTCAGATTTGTTTGCTCGAGAGTCCCCCATGTGGAAAGTTTGGGTAGCAGAGCACTCCCACATGGATGCCTGGAAAGCACACTTCCACTGAACATTGCAGCTGAGGAACATGCCAGGTTCTTTCTGAAGGCTCTGGGGTGAAGTACCAAGGCCTGTAGTTGACATGGAATCTCATGAAGATGGCTCACAATGCTGGCTTGTTACCAGTGAGATCTTAGAATCTGCTGGTGGCTACGGGCCAAGTAGGATTCATCTACCCTGAGGGTTTGACACAGTTCCAAGAGCACGGCTTCCATCTAGAGAAAGGAGATGTTCTGTTGTGGGGATCAGGGACCATATGTTGTATCTTAAGTTGGTACTCCAGAACAGGTCTCTGATTACAAATGCCTGAAAACCTAATCAGGGGTTACAATGAGGTCATAGGAGCATGTCAGGTTCAATCTTCTGACTGAGAAACACTGACTTGGGTATCTGCCTGGATTCAGTGATCAGCGTATTTCAGACTGCACATTTGTGTCCAGAGGGGCCTCCAGTATTGGGGTGGGCTAAGGGGCCTTGCAGGTTTCTCCTTATCTCGAAGTTTTAGGCAAATGTGACGGACACATTTTCCTTGGGGATGGCAGGCACAGTCCTTTGGTGTGGCTCCAGAGACCCCATCCTGGAGGAAATATGAGCCATGGTTTCGGGATAGAAGTCTGTAAGCACAAACTCGGATTAAGGTTAGCGGTGAGGTGATCGCAGGCCCAATGCATAGACCTGGAGGGCAGCTCGTTGCCTTGAAGGTGGTAGCACAGGCTCGTGTATCTGGCTTTTGTGTCCAGGATGGCCTCGGAATACAGGTGTGGTCTCATGGATCCATGGGAGATTTTTCCTCTCAAGGATCCTAGCGGCTCCCTATACTATGGTGGCTTTCTTGGCGAAGGGGAGAGTGCTATTTTCCATCTTAGGGGTGTCCCAAAACAGGGATTCCAGAGACAGGCTGTGTTTCTGGGCCCCTGAAAAATCCCAGCAGGTGTTATGATTTGTGCTTAGGGGCATATCAGGCCTGCAAATTTGGATTCTGGAATGCAACTGAGAGTGTTTGTTTGAAAGCATGCTCATGTTGGGGGTCACAATGCCTGCTTGTGTCCAGGGCGGCCCTCATGAGTGGGCGGGTTATCATTGGCCATTCAGCTGGCTACCACTCTGAGGTCTGGAAACCCATCCCAAGAGCCATCATTCCTGCCATGGGGAAGGAGGATTTCCCTATTGTGCTTCTGGTTCCCCCATTGGCAGGGATTTCAGCAAATGTCTGGGGACAGATGCCTGAATCAAGAATGGGTAGAGATGACAGCCCTGGGACATGGCTGGTCTCACATTCTGGAGTTGGAGCCCAGTCTCTGGGTCCTGACACGAGGTCAGAGACGAGGTTCTGTCAGACTCAGCGCTAGTGGCCAGGTAAACCTATAAATGGGGTTCACTCGAGGGTCGAGTAGATTTATCCTCATGTAGGGTTTCTGGGCAGTCTCTCCAGGCTGTTTTTTCTTGCTATGGGGAAGGCAGAATGCTGTGTTGTGGCTTCAGAATTCCCTATCAAGAGAGCTTACTGAACACCAGGGTGAGGATGGAATTGCAAACCCAAGCTACTTTTTTTTTTCAAGATTTTATTTATTTGTCAGAGAGCGAGCGAGAGCAAGCACAGGCAGACAGAGTGGAAGGCAGAGTCAGACGGAGAAGCAGGCTCCCTGCGGAGCAAGGAGCCTGATGTGGGATTCGATCCCAGGACGCTGGGATCATGACCTGAGCCGAAGGCAGCTGTTTAACCAACTGAGCCACCCAGGCGTCCCGCCAAGCTACTTTTAAATTCAGTGCCAAGCATAAGGCAATTCCAGTGTGTAGCAGCTGATTCAAATATCCAGCACTTGAGTAAGTGCAGATGTCAGTTGATTGCTCACGCTGGAGTTAGTGTCTATGATGACCAACAAATGGATGGGTGGCCTCAAGAGGCCATAGAGGATTACCCACCCTCAGGCTTGAGATACTCCATACAGCAAAGATTCCTTTTACCGTACAGGGGAGTCTGGTTTGTTTCCTCCAGGGTTCCCCATGTGGAAAGTTGGTATCAGAGCACTCCCGCTGGATGCCTGGAAAGTACACCTACATTGACCATGGCAGCAGAGGAACATGGCAGTTTCATTCTGGTGGCTCTGGGCCGAAGTACCAAGGGCTGGAGTTGTCATGGAGTCTCATGAAGATGGGTCACAATGCTGGTATGTTGTCAGGGAGATCATAGAATGTGCTGGTTGCCAGGGGGCCTTGAAGGATTCATCTACCCAGAGTGTTTGACACAGGTCCAGAGCACAGCTTTCTTCTAAGGACAGGAGATGTTCTTTTGTGTGGCTCAGTGACCATATTGTATCATACATTGATATTCAGAACAGCCTTCTGAGTACAGATACCTGAAAACCTATTCTAGTGTTCCAGTGAATCCTAGGAGCATGTCAGGTTCAATCTTCTGTCTGAGGACCATTGACTTGGATATCAGCCTGGATGTAGGTGATATGGTGTGTCAGACTGTGCATTTGCGTCCAGAGTGGCCTCCAATATTGGGCTGGGCTTAGGGGCCTTGCAGGTTTCTCCTAATCTAGAGGGTTTGTTTAATAGTGACAATCAAGGTTTCCTTCGGGAAGACAGGTACAATCCCGTGGTGTGGCTCCAGTCATCACAAACTGGAGGGCATGTGAGCCATGGTTTTGGGAGGGAAGTCTGAAAACACAAACTTGGGTTAGGGTTAGTGGCAAGGTTATCACAGGCCCAATGCATAGACATGGATGGCAGCTCTTCAGGAACTGTTAATCGGGTGACTCAAAGGCAGAATCACAGGCTTTTTTCTCTGTATTGTGTGCAGGATGGCCTCAGAATGCAGTTGTGGCCTCATGGGTCCATGGGAGATTTTTCCTCTCTAAGGATCCTGGTGGCTCCCAATAGTTGGTGGCTTTTTCGGGGAAGGGAAGAGTGCTTTTTTTCATGTTAGGGGTGCCCCAAAATATGGATTCCAGAGACCGACTCTGGGTTTGGTCCCCTGGAAAATCCCACCAAGTGTTAGGATTTATGCCTAGTGGCTTACCAGGCCTGCATGCAGGATCCTGGAGGTGCAACTGAGAGGGCTTGTTTGAAATCATTCTCAGGCTGAGGGTCACAATACTTGCTTATGCCCAGGTGGCCCTCATGAGTGGGCGTGGTCACATTGGCCATGCAGCTGGCTCCCACTTTGAGGGTTGGAAAACCATCCCAACAGCCAGAATCCTGCCATGGGGAAAGAGGAGTTCTCTATAGTGCTTCAGGTTCCCCCATTAGCGGGAATTCCAGCAAAGGTCTGGGGACAGAGGCCTGAATACCAAGAATGGGTAAAGATGATGGACATGGGCCATGGCCAGTATCAAATCGTGGATATGGGCCCCGATCACTGGGTGGCTGACACTAGGTCTTGGCTCAGGCTCTGTCAGACACAGCACTAGTGCCCAGGGCAGCCTATAAATTGGGGTTCCCTCGAGTGCCGAGCAGATTGATCCTCATGTATGGTTTCTGGGCAGACTCACCAGGCCCTACTTGTTTGTAAGGGGAAGGCAGAATGCTGCTTTGTGGCTCTAGAATTCACTATCAAGAAGGCTTGTGGACCAGGAGGCTGAGGATGGAATTGTAAACCTAAGCTATGGTTACATTCTGTATCAAGCGAAAGGAATTTCCAGTGTGCAATGTTTGAATCCAATATTCAGCACTTGAGTGAGGGTGGATGTCAGATATTTGCTCATGCTGGAGTTTGTGTCTATGATGACACAAAAATGGAGGGGTGGCGTCAAGAGGTTATGGAGGATTTCCCAATCTGGTGTTTTTGAGATGCTCCAAACAGCAAGGTTTCCTTCTACCAGACAGGGGCAGTCTGATTTGTTTCCTCCATGGTTCCCCATGTCGAAAGATCGGATAACATAGATCTCCCACATGGGTGACTGGAAAGCACACCTTCATTGACCATGACAGCGAAGGAACATGGCATCTGGTGGCTTTGAGGCGAAGAAATAAAGACTGGATTGGACATGGAACCTCATGAAGATGGGTCAAAATGTTGGTTTGTTACCAGGGAGATCTTAGAATGTGCTGGTGGTTAATGGGCCATGCAGGATTCATCTAGCCTGAGGATTTGACACAGGCCCAAGAGCCTGGATTGCTTCTGGGGGCAGGAGATATTCTGTTGTGGGGCTCAGCGGCCATATGTTGTATCATGAATTGGTAATCCAGAACAGGTCTCTGAGGACAGAAGCCTGAAAACCTAATAAAGGGTTTGAATGAGGCCCTAGGGGAATGTCATTCAATCTTCTGACTCAGGATCATTGACTCTGGTGTCTGACTGGATGCAGGTGATGAGGGTGTTTCAGACTGTGCATTTGTGTCCAGAGTGGCATCCAATACTAGGGTTGGCTCAGGTTCCTTGCAGGTTTCTCCTTATATGGGGTTTTTGGACAACTGTGATGGGCAGTTTCCTTGGGGATTGCAGGAACTGTCCTGTGGTGTGACTCCAGAGACCCCATCCTGGAGGACATGTGCGCCATGATTTTGAGAGAGAAGTCTGCAAACACAAACTTAGGTTAGGGTTAGTGGCAAGGTGATCATAGTCCCAATCCATAGACCAGGAGGGCAGCAAGTCTGGAACTGTAAATCACGTAACTCAAAAGTGGTAGCACAGGTAATTGTATCTGGATTTAATTTCCAGAATGGCCTTTATTGCAGGTGTTGTCTCAAGGGTCCATGGGACATTTCTCCTCTCAAGGATCCTGGCGGTTCTCAATAGTTTGTTGGATTTCTCCGGGAAGGGATGAGTACTGTTTTCCAGCTTAGGCGTGCCCCAAAACAGGCATTCCAGAGATGAGCTCTGGGTCTAAGTGCTTGGAAAATCCCACCAAGGGTTAATATTTAGGCCTAGGGCCATACCAGGCCTGCAATGCGGGATCCTGGAGGTGCAACTGAGAGCGTTTGTTTGAAAGTATGTTCAAGCTGAGGGTCCCAATGCCTGCTTGTGCCCCGGAGGCCATCAGGATTGGGCGATGTCTACTCAGCCATGCAGCCAGTTCCCATTCCTAGGGTTGGACACCCATCCAAAAGCCAGGATTCCTGCCATGGCGAAGGATGAATTCTCTATTGTGCTTCAGGTCCCCCCATTGGTAGGGATTCCAGCTAAGATCTAGGGGACAGATGCCTGAATACCAAGGATGGGTAGTAATGACAGCCCTGGGCCATGGCCGGTCTCACATGGTTAATGTGGGCCCCACCCTCTGGGTTGCTGACACGAGGTAGGGGCTCAGGCTCTGTCAGACACAGCACTAGTGGTTAGGGCAAACTATAAATAGGGGTTCCCTCCTGGGATGAGTATATTGATCTTCATGTGCAGTTTATGGGCAGACTCACCAGGTCCTTCTATCTATGAAGAAGGCAGAATGTTGCGTTGTGGCTCTAGAATTCCCTATCAAGAGATATGGCAGACCAGTAGGGTGAGGATAAAATTGTAGTCTGAAGCTAGGCTTAAATTCATTGCAAAGCGAAAGGCAGTTCCAGTGTGCAGCAGCTGATTCCAATATCAGCGCCTGAATATGGGCGGATGTCAGATGTTTGCTCAGGCTGGAGTTTGTGTCTATGATGACCAACAAATGGAGAGGTGGCGTCAAGAGGCCATGGAGGATTTCCCACCCTGGGGCTCAGGGGCCATAATTTGTATCATGAGTTGGTATTCCAGAAGAGGCCTCTGAGGACAAGTGCCTGAAAAGTTAATCCCTCTTCCAATGAGGTCCTAGGGCCATGTCAGGTTCAATTATCTGACTCAGGACCATTGATTTGGGTGTCTGCCTGGATGGAGGTGATCAGGGTGTTTCAGACTGTGCATTTGCATCCAGAGCAGCCTCCAATATTGGGATGTGCTCAGGAGCCTTCCAGGTTTCTCCTAATCAGGAGGGTTTGGGCAACTGTGATGGGCCCAGTTTCCTTGGGGATGGCAAGCACAGTCTTGTGGTGTGACTCTAGGGGCCCCATCCTGGAGGACATGTGAGCAATGGTTTTTAGAGAGAGATCTGCAAACACAAACTCGGGATAAGGTTAATGGAGAGGTGTTCACAGCCCCAATTCAAAGATCTGGAGGGCAGCACGTCAGGAACTGTAAATCAGGTGACTCAAATCCAGTAGCACAGTCTCTTGTATCTGGATAGCATATCCACGCTGGCCTCGGAATACAGGTGTGGACTCATGGGACCATGGGAGATTCTTCTTCTCAAGGATCCTGGGGGATCCCATTAGTTTGGTGGCATTCTCAGGGAAGTGAAGAGTGCTGTTTTCCATCTTAGGGGTGCCTCAAAACAGGGATTCCAGTGACGGGCTCTGGGTATGTCCACATGGAACATCCCACGATGTGTTAGGATTTGGGCTTAAGGGCATATCAGGCCTGCAATGCAGGATCCTGGAGGTGCAACTAAGAGCATTTTTTTGAAGGCTTGATCAAGCTGAGGGTTACAATGGCTACTTGTGCCCAGGGCAGCCCTCATGAGTGGGCATTGTCTCCTTGGCCATGCAGCTGGCTCCCACTTTGAGGTTTGGACACCCATATCAACAGCCAGGATTCCTACCATGGGGAAGGAGGAGTTCTCTATTGTGCTTTAGGTTACCCCATTGGTAGGGATTACATAAAAGGTCTGGGGACAGGTGCCTGAATACCAAGGATGGGTAGAGATGATGGACTTGGGCCCTGGCCAATCTCACATGCTGGATATGGGCTCATATCTCTGGGTGCCTGAAACTAGGTCTTGGCTCAGGCTCTGTCAGACACAGTACTAGTACTAGTACTAGTACTAGTGCCCAGGACAGCCTATAAATCAAGGTTCCATCGAGTGCCAAGTAGATTGATCCTCATGTGGAGTTTCTGGGAAGATTCACCAGGCCCTATTTCTTTCTAGTGGGAATGCAGAATGTTGCCTTGTGGCTCCAAATTCCCTCTCTAGAGGGCTTGCAGACCAGGAGGCTGAGGATGGAATTCTAAACCCAAGCTATTGTTAAATTCAGTGTCAAGTGAAACGCAGTTCCAGTGTGCAGTGGTGGAAAAGAAAATGCAGAATCTAAATAACGGCAGATTTCAGATGTTTTCTCATGCTGGAGTTTTTGTCTATGATGACTGACAAATGGAGGGGTTGTGTCAAGGGCCATGGAGGATTTCTCCTGCTGGTGCTTCTGAGATGCTCCAAACAGAGGGTTCCCTTCTACTGGTCAGTGGCAGTCTGGTTTGTTTGCTCCAGGGTCCCACATGTGGAAAGAATATGTAGAAGAGCACTCCCACATGGATGCCTGGAAAGCACACCTCCACTGACCATATCAGGTGAGGAACATGGCAGGTTCATTCTGGTGGCTCTGGGGCGAATTACCAAGGACTTGAAGTGACATGGAATCTCATGAAGATGGATCACAATGCTGTTTGTTTGTTACCAGAGAGATCTTAGAATGTGCTGGGGGCTAAGGGGCTGTGCATAATTCATATACCCCGACCCTTGACACAAGTTGAAGAGCACGAATTCCATCTGGGGACAGGAGATATTCTATTGTGGTGTTCAGGGACCAATCTTCTGAATCAGGACCATTGACTTGGGTGTCTTCCTGGATGGAGGTGATCAGGGTGTTGCACACTGTGCATTTGTGTCCAGAGTGGCCTCCAATATTGGACTGGGCTTAGGGGACTTGCAGGTCTCTCCTAATCTGGAGGGTTTGGGCAACTGTGATGGACACAGTTTCATTGGGGATAGCAGGATCTTTCCTGTGGTGTGGCTACAGAGACCCATCATAGAGGGCATGTGAGCCATGGTTTTGGGAAAGAAGTCTGCAAACACAAACTTGGGGTAGGGTTAATGGCGAGGTGATCACAGGCCCAATGCGTAGGTCTGTAGGGCAGCTCGTCTGGAACTGTAAACCAGGTGATTCGAAGGTGGTAGCACAGTCCCTTGTATCTGGATTGTGTGTCCCGGATGGCCTCGGAATGAAGGTGTGGTCTTATGGAGCCCTGGGAGATTTTTCCTCTCTACGCATCCTGGCAGCTCCTAATAGTTTTCTCAGGGGAGGGAAGAGTGCTGTTTTCCATCATAGGGGTGCTTCAAAACAGATATTCCAGAGACGGGCTCTGGTTATGTTGGCATGGAAAATCCCACGAAGTGTTAGGATTTGGTCCTAAGGGCATACCAGGCCTGCGATGCGGGACCCTGCAGAAACAACTGAGAGCATTTGTTTGAATGCATGCTAAGGTTGAGGGACACAATGCCTGCTTTGGCCCAGGCGGCCCTTATGATTGGGCGTTGTCTCATTGGCCATGCACCTGGTTCTAATTCTGAGGGTTGGGCACCCATAGCAACAGCCAGGCTTCCTGCCATGGGGAAGGAGGAGTTCTCAATTGTGCTTCAGGTTCCCCCACTGGTAGGGATTCCAGCAAAGATCTGGGATAGTTGCCGGAATACCAAGGATGGGTAGAGATGACTGGGCCATGGCCAGTCCCACATGCTGGATAAGGGCCCCACACTCTGGGTGGCTGGCACGAGGTTGGGCCTCAGGCTCTCTCAGACACAGTGCTAGTGGCCAGCGCAAAGTATAAAACGGGGTTCCCTCGAGGGCCAAGTAGATTGATCTTCATGGGGAGTTTCTGGGCAGACTCACCAGGCCCTTCTTCTTTCTATGGGGAAGGCAGAATGTTGCGTTTTGTCTCCCTAATTCCCTCTCAAGAGGACTTGCAGTCCAGTAGGGTGAGGATGGAATTGTAAACCCAAACTATGCAAGAATACAGTGTCAAGTGAAAGGTATTTCCAGTGTGCGTGACTGATTCGAATATCCAGCACCTGAGTAAGAGCAGATGTCAGATGTTTGCTCATGCTGGAATTTGTGTCTATGATGACTAACAAATGGAGGGTTGGCATCAAGAGAATGTGGAGGACTTCCCAGGCTGGGGCTTGTGAGATGCTCCAAACAACCAAGGTTTCCTTCAACCTGACAGGAGCAGTCTTATTTGTTTGCTCTAGGGTTCCCTATGTGGAATTTTTGTGTAGCAGAGAACTACCTCTTTGATACCTAGAAAGCACACGTCCATTGACCTTTGTACCTGAGGAACATGGCAGATTCGTTTCATGGATCTTGGGCAAAGTACCAACACCTTGAGTTGGCATCAAGTCTCAGGAAGTTGGGTCACAATGCTGGTTTGTTACCAGGGAGATCATAGAAGGTGCTGGGGCTAATGGGTCATGCAGGATCCATCTACCCTGAAAGTTGGACATAGATCCAAGAGCACATTTTCCTTCTGGAGACAGGAGATGTTCTGTTGTGGGAATCAGGGACCACATGTTGTATCATAACTTGGTATTCCAGAGCAGGACTCTGAGAACAGATGTCTGAAGACCCAATCTAGGGTTCCAGTGAAGTCCTAGGGGCATGTCAGGTTCAATCATCTGACTCAGAACCATTGACTTGGCTTTCTGCCTCGATGGAGGTGCTCAGGGTGGTTCAGACTGCACGTTTGCATCCAGAGCAACCTCCAATATTGGGGTGGGTTCAGGGGCCTGGCAGGTTTCTCCTAATCTGGAGGGTTTGGACAACCTGATGGGCACAGTTTTCTTGGGGAAGGCAGGAACTTTCCTGTGATGTGGCTTGAGGGACCACATCCTGGTGGGCATGTAAGCCATGGTTTTGGGAGAGAAGTCGGCAAACACAAACTGGGGTTAGGGTTAGTGTCGAGATGATCACAGGCCCAATGCATAGACATGGAGGGCAGCTCGTCAGGAAATGTAAATAGGATGACTCGAAGGCGGTAGCAAAGACTTTTCTCTCTGGATTGTGTGGACAGGATGGCCTCGGAATGCAGGTTTGTTTTCATGGGTCCATGGGAGATTTTTTCTCTCTAAGGATCCTGGCGGCTCCCAATAGTTTGGTGCCTTTCTCAGGGAAGGGAAGAGTGCTGTTTTCCATCTTAATGGTGCCCCAAACAGGGATTCTGAGACGGACTCTGGGTCTGGGCACCTGGAAAATCCCACCAAGGGTTAGGATTTGGGCCTAGGGGCATACCAGGCCTGCAATGCTGGTACTGGAGGAGCAACTGAGAGTGTTTGTTTGAAAACATGCTCAGGCTGAGGATCACCATGCCTGCCTGTGCCCATGTCGGCCCTCAGGAGTGGGCATGGTCTCCTTGGCCATGCAGCTGGCTCCCACGCTGAGGGTTGGACAACCAATATTCCTGCCATGGGGAAGGAGGTGTTCTCTATTGTGTTTCAGGTTCGCCATTGGCAGGAATTCCAGCAAAGTTTGGGGGACAGATGACTGGATACCAAGGATGGGTACAGATGATGGCCCAGGGCCATGGCCGATCTCTCATGCTAAATATGGGCCCTCACCTCTGGGTGGCTGACACGAGGTCGGGGCTTAGACTCTGTCAGACACAGCACTAGTGGTCAGGGAAATCTATTAATCAGGGTTGCCTCGTGGTCTGAGTAGATTGATCCTCATGTGAGGTTTCTGGGCAGACTCAACAGGTCCTTCTTCTTTCTATGTGGAAGGCAGAATACTGCGTTGTGGCTCCAGAATTCCCTATCAAGAGATATTGTGGACCAGTGTGGTGAGGATAGAATAGTAATACAAAGCTATGGTTAAGTTCAGTGAAAAGCAAAAGGCAGTTCCAGTGTGCAGCTGCCGTTTCGAATATCCAGCACCTGAGTAAGGGTGGATGTCAGATGTTTGCTCACACTGGAGTTTGTGTCTGTGATTACCCACAAATGGAAGGGTGGCGTCAAGAGGCCATGGAGGATTTCCCATGCTGGGGCTTGTGAGATGCTCCAAATAGCAAAGTTTCTTTCTACCGGACAGGAGAAGTCTGGTTTGTTTTCTCTGGTTTCTCCATGTGGAAAGTTTTGTAGCAGAGAACCCCACAGGGATGCCTGGAAATCACCCCTCTATTGACCATTGCACCTGAGGAACATGGCAGGTGCATTCTGGTGGCTCTGGGGCAATATATCGAGACCTTGAGTTGACATGGAGTCTGATGAAGATGGGGCACAATGATGGTTTGTTACCAGGAATATCATAGAATGTGCTGGTTGCTAAGGGGCCATTCAGGATCCAAATACCCTAAGGGTATGACACAATTCCAGGAGCATGGCTTCCTTTTTGGGGAGGACATATTCTGTTCTGTGGCTCAGGGACTATATATTTTATCATAAGTTGATATTCCAGAGCAGGCCTCTGACGACAGATACCTGTAAACCTAATCTAGTGTGCCAATGAAGTCCTCGGGGCATGTCAGGTTCAATCTTCTGACTCAGGAGCATTGACTTGGGTGTCTGCCTGTATGGAGGGGATCAGGGTGTCTCAGACTGTGCATTTGTGCCCAGAGCGGCCTCCATTATTTGGCTGCGCTCAGGGGCCTTGCAGGTTTCTCCTAATCTAAAGGTATCGGGCAAAAGTGATGGGCACAGTTTCCTTGAGGATCTCATGCACAGTCTTGTGGTGTGGCTTCAGATGCCAGAACCTGGAGGTCATGTGAGCCATGGTTTTAGGAAGGAAGTCTGCAAACACAAACTCAGTTTAGGTTAATGGCAAGGTGATTGCAGGCCCAATGCATAGACCTGGAAGGCAGCTCGTCAGGAACTGTAAATCCGATGACTCAAAGGTGATAGCACATGATATGTATCTGGATTGTATGTCCAGGATGGCCTCGGAATGCAGGTGTGTTCTCATGGGTCTATGGCAGATTTTTCCACTCAAGGATCCTGGTGGCTACCAAGAGTTTGGTGAGTATCTCGGGGAAGGGAAGAGTGCTGTTTTCCATCTTATGGGTCCCCCAAAATAGGGATTCCAGAGATGGGCTCTGTGTCTGGGCCCCTGTAAAATCCCACCAGGGTTAGGATTTGGGCCTAGGTGTGTACTAGGCCTGCAATTCGGGGTCCCAGAGATGCAATTGAGAGCGTTTGGTTGAAAGCATGCTCAGGCTGAGGTCACAATGCCTGCTTGTGCCCGGGTAAGCCATCATGAGTGCACATGGTCTCCTTGGCCATGGAGCTGCCTTCCACTTTGAGGGTTGAGCAACTATCCCAACTGTCAGAATAACTTCCATGGGGAAGGAGGAGTTCTCTATTGTGCTACAGGTTTCCCCAATGGCAAGGATTTCAGCAAAGGTGTGGGTACAGATGCCTGAATACCAAGAATAGAAGAGAAGACAGACTTGGGCCATAGCTGGTCTCACATGCTGGATATGGGCCCTGATCTCTCAGTGGCTGACACTAGGTCCTGGCTCCGGCTATGTCAGACACAGCACTAGTGCCCAGGGCAGCCTATGAATCAGGGTTCCGTCTAGCACCGAGAAGATTGACCATCATATGGAGTTTCTGGGCAGACTCTCCAGGCCCTTTTTCTTTCTATGGGGAAGGCAGAATATTGTGTTGTAGCTCCAGAATTCCCTCACAATAGGGCTTGTGGACCAGTAGGCTGAGGATGGAATTGTAAACCCAAGCTATGGCTTAATTCAGTCAAACTAAAGGCAGTTCCAGTGTGCAGCGATCGAATTGAAATCCAGCAACTGAGTAAGGGCGGATGTCAGATGTTTGCTCATGCTGGAGTTTGTGTCTATGATGACTGACAAATGGAGTGGTGGCTTCAAGAGGAAATGGAGGATTTCCCACGCTGGGGCTTGTGAGATGCTCCAAACAGAAGGTTTCCTTCTACCGGACAGGGGCATTCTGTTTTTTTGTCTCAAGGGTCCCCGCCAATTGCAAAGTTTGTGTAGCAGAGCACCCCCGTATGGTTGCCTGGAAACCACACCTCCACTGACCATTGCAGCTTAGGAACATGGCAAGTTCATTCTGGTGGCTCTGGGGCGAAGTACTAAGGGCTTATTTCTACATGGAATGTCATGAATATGGGTAACAATGCTGTTTTGTTACCTGGGAATTCTTAGCCTGTCATCTGTACACATCCTTGGTATTAAGGCAACTTTCCACAGACCTTTCCTGTAACCCTGCCAATGGGGGAACCTGAAGCACAATAGAGAACTCCTCTTTCCATTGCAGGAAGCCTGGCTGTTGCAATGGGTGTCCAACCCTCAAATTGGGATCCAGCTATATGGCCAATGAGACTACGCCCTCTCCTGAGGGCCCCCCTGGGCACAAAGAGGCATGATGACCCTCAGCCTGAGCATGCTTTCAAACAATCCCTCTCTGTTACACCATTAGGATCCTGCATTGCAGGCCTAGAATGCCCCTAGGCCCAAATCCTAACACTTGGTGGGATATCCGGGCACCCAGACCCAGAGCCCGTCTCTGGAATCCCTGTTTTGGCATAAGCCTAAGTTGGAAAACAGCATTCTTCCCTGTTTTGGAGCACCCCTAAGATGGAAAAGAGCACTCTTTTCTTCTCTGAAAAACCACCAATCTATGGAGATCCACCAGGATCCTTAGAGAGGAAAAGTCTCCCATTGAACCATGAGACCACGTCTACATTCAGAGCCCATCCTGGACACACAATCCAGATAGAAAAGCCTGTGCTACCAGCTTTCAGTCACCCTAATTACAGTTCCTGACGTGATGCCTTCTAGGTCTATGCATTGGACCTGCGATCACCTTGCCACTATCCCTGACCCAAATTTGTGTTTGCAGACTTCCCTCCCAAAACCATGGCTCTCATATCCTCAAGGAGGTGGTCTCTGAAGCCTTACCCCAGGACTGGGCCTGCCATCCCCAAGGAAACTGTGCCCATCACAGTTCCCCAAAGCCTCCAAGTTAGGAGAAACCTGCAAGGCCCCTGAGCCCACCCCAATAGTGGAAGTTGCTCTGGATGCAAATGCACAGTCTGAAACACCCTGATCACCTACATCCAGTCAGACAACCATATCAATGGTCCTTAGTAAGAAAATTGAACCTGATGGGCACCAAGGACATCATTGGATCTCTAGATTAGGTTGCCAGCATCAATCCTCAGAGGCCTGTTCTTGAATACCAAGTCAGGATACAACATATGTACCCTGAGCCACAAAACAGAACATCTCCTCTCCCAAGATGGAAACTGTGCACATCGACCTGTGCCAAACCCTCAGCGTGGCCCATAGCCACCAATACATTCTAAGACCTCCCTTGTAACAAACCAGTTTTGGGACACATCTGTAAGAGATTCCAAGTCAACTCAAGGCCTTGGTACTTGGCACCAGAACCACCAAAACGAACCTGTCATGTTCCTCAGCTGCAATGGTCATTGGACGTGTGCTTTCCAGTCATCCATGCGGGAGGGCTCTGCTACGCAAACTTCCACTTGAGGGACCCTGGAGGAAAAAAAAACAGACTCCTCCTGTCCATTAGAAGGAAACCTTGTTGTTTGGAGCATCTCACAATCTTAAGCGTGGGTAATCCTCCATTTCATCCTGAAGCCACCCCTCCATTAGTCGTCATCCTAGACACAAACTCCAGTGTGAGCAAATATCTGACATCTGCCCTTACTCAGGTGCTGGATATCTCGTATAAGCTGCTGCACATTGATCTGACTTCCGCTTGGCACTCAATTTAAGCATAGCTGGTGTTTACAATTGCATTCTCACCCTATTTGTCCCCAAACCCTCTTGATAGGGAATTCTGGATCCATAAGGCAGCATTCTGCCTGCCCCACAGAAAGAAGTGCTTCGTGAGTCTCGCCAGAAACCCTACATGAGGATCAATTTACTCGGCCCTGGAGAGAACCCCAATATATAGACTTCTCTGGCCACTAGTGCTGTGTCTGACACAGCCTGAGCCCAGACCTCGTGTCAGCCACCCAAAGAGCGGGGCCCATATCCAGCATGTGAGAACGGCCATGGCCCAAATCTGTCATCTCTAAGCATCCTTGGTATTCAGGCATCTGTCCCCAGACCTTTGCTGTAATCCCTGCCTATGGGGGAACATGAAGCACAATAGATATTTCCTCCTTTCCCATGGCTGGAAACCTGGCCATTGGAATGTGTGTCCATCCCTCAGTGTGGGAGCCAGAAAATGGACAATGGGACCACGCCCACTCCTGAGGGCCACCCTGGGCACAAACAGGAATTGTAATGCTCAGCCTGAGCATGTTTCCAAACAAGCCCTCTCAGTTGCAGCACCAAGATCCTGCATTGCAGGCCTGGTCTGCCCATAAGCCCAAATCCCAACCCTTGGTGGGATTTTCCAGGCGCCTAGACCCAGAGCCCATCTCTGGAATCTCTGTTTTGGGGCACACCTAAGATCGAAAATAGCAGTCTTCCCATACCAAAAAGTCATCAAAATATTGGGAGCCGCCTGTATCCTTAGAGGAAAAATCTCCCATGGACCCATGAGGCCACAGCTACATTCTGACGTCACCCTAGACACACAATCCAGATATAAAAGCCTGTGCTTCCGCCTTCGGGTCATTCCAGTTACTGTTCCTGACGAGTAGCCTTCCAGGTCTACACATTGCCCTGCGATAACCTAGCCACTAAACCTAACCCAAGTTTGTGTTTGCAGACTTCCCTCCCAGAACCATGGCTCACATGCCCTCCAGGGTGGAGTCTCTGGAGCCACACCACAGGACTGTGCTTGCCATCCCCATGGAAATTGTGCATGTCAGTTAACCAAACCCTCCAGAGTTGGTTGAAACATTCAAGGCCCCTGTGGCCACCCCAATATTGGAGGTTACTCTGGACATAAGTGCACAGTCTGAAACTCCCTGATCACCTACATTCTGGCAGACACCCAAGTTAACTGTCCTAAGTCTGAAGATTGAACGTCTCATGCCCCTGGGACTCATTGGAACCCTAGATTAGGTTGTCGGGCATCTGTCTTCAGAGGCCTGTTCTTGAATAGGAACTTATGATACGACATGTGGTCCCTGAGCCACAAAACACTACATCTCCTGTCCCCAGAAGGTAACCGTGCTCTTCGACCTGTGTTAAACCCTCAGGGTAGGAGAATCCTGCAGGCACCTTAGCCACCAACACATTCTAAGATCTACCTGGTAAAAAAAAAAACCAGCATTGTAACCCATCTTCAAGAGATTCCATGTCAACTCAAGACCTTGGTGCTTCGCCCCAGAAGCACCGTAAAGAACCTGCATGTTCCTCAGCTGCATTGGTCAATGGAGGTGTGCTTTCCAGGCATCCATGTGGAAGGGCTCTGCTACCCATACTTTTCACATGGGGGGCCCTGCAGAAAACATACCAGACTCTAACTGTCCAGTAGAAAAAACAACCTTGCTGTTTGGAGCATCTCACATGCATCAGCCTCTTGATGCCACTCCTCCATTCGGTCATCAGAGACACAAACTCCAGTGTGCGTAAACATCTGAAATCCACCTTTACTCAGGTGCTGGATATTTCATTTGTTGGCCACGATAGATACAAACTCTATCATGAGCAGACATCTGACCCTCGCCTGTACTCAGATGCTGGAGATCTCGAAAAAAACCACTGCACATTGGAACGGCCATGTTCTCGGCACTGAGATTAAGCATAGATTGTGTTTTCTGCCTTCTGTTCTCACACTCCTCGCCTTCAAGTCCCCCATATTGGGAATTTGGGAGCCACAATGCAGCCTTCTGCCTGCCCACCAGAAAAAAGAGGTGCCCTATGGGTCTGCGTGAAACTCCATATAAGGTTCCACCAGCACAGCCCTCTATAGCACCACAATATCATAGGCCACCTTGTGAACTAATGCTTTGTCTGACACAGCTCGAGCCCCGACCTCCTGGTAGCCACCTAGATAGCGGGACCCATATCTGGCAGGTGTGACCTGCCTTGACCTGAGTCCTTCATCTCAAACCAACCTGGTTATTCACGTACCAGTCCCAGAACATAGCTCAAATTACTGTGCATGGGGGAATCTGAAGCACAAAAGAGTACTCCTCCTTCCTCATAGAAGGAAAATTAAATGTTGATATGGTGGTCCAACCCTCATATTGGGATCCAGGTGCATGGAACAAGAGCCAATGCCCACTCAGGATGGGCATCTGGGCACAAACAGGCATTGTGACCCTTACCCTGAGACCCATTTCCAACAAGTCTCCATGGGAGCTGAACCAAAGCCCCACAGAGCCAGGCAGTCAAGCCTCTAGGCCCAAATACTAAGCCTTTGTAGGGTTATCCAGGCACAGGGACCTATAACCCATCTCTGGAATCCCTGTGTTGACGGGAACCGTGAAACTGTAAACCACGCTCTCTCCTTCGCAGTGAGACACCAAACTCTTGGGTGCTGGGCAGAATCCCCAGAGAGGTAGAATATTCCATGGACACATGAGGACACCCCACCATTCCAAGGCCATCCTAGACACAATCCAGACAGAAAAGCCTTTGCTCCTGCCTCCCAGCCACACGAATTTCAAATCCTGAGGAGCTGCCCTCAGCGTCTGCAGATCGGGGCTGCCATCACCTCCCTCCTAATTGATACACAATTTTGTGTCTGAAGACTTTGGTCCCAGAGCCCTTAACCACATTCCCTGCAGGATGGGGCTGACAGAACCACACTACATCACTGGGCCTGATCTCTGGATGAAATTCTGCCGTCTCAGTTGCACAAACCCTCCAGATTAGGAAAAGCCTGCAAGGCCCCTGAGCCCACCCCAATTTCATAGGCCACTCTGGAAAAAATGCACAGTCTGACACAGCCTGAGCATCTACCTCCAGGAAGACTCACAGGTCAAAGTCCCTAAGTCCGAAGGTTGAGGATGACATGCCCCTACAACCTCATAAGAACCCTAGCCTAGATATTCAGGCCTCTGTGCCCAGAGGCCTGGTCTTGAAATCCAACATATGATCCGACATGTGGTCCCTGAGGCATACAAGAGAACCCCTCCTGTCCTGAGAAGGGAACCTGGCTCCTGGGAACTGGGTCTAACCCTCAGGTAGGAGAATCCTGCATGGCCACAGACCCACAACCACATTCTTTTTTTTATATAGATTTTATTTATTTATTTGACAGAGAGAGATCACAAGTAGGCATAGAGGAAGGCAGAGAGAGAGAGAGGAAGAAGCAGGCTCCCTGCTGAGCAGAGAGCCTGATGCGGGACTCAATCCCAGGACCCTGAGATCATGACCTGAGCCGAAGGCAGCGGCTTAGCCCATTGAGCCACCCAGGCACGCTCACCACCACATTCTAAGGTCTCCCTGGACACCAAGCAGCATTGTGACTCATTAGACTGAGAACATCCGTCAACTTAGATCACTTGGAAATTTGAACAAAAACCAGCAGATCAAGCCTGCAATGTTCCTCAGCTGCAATGGTCATGCAAGGAAGACTTCCCAGGCCCCCATTCAGAGACCTCTGCTGTCGAATCTTTCTATATGGGGGACCCTGGAGCCTTGTAAGTGGACTTCCCCTGTCCCACAGTAGGACACCTTGCTGTTTGGAGCAGCTCACAAGGTCCTGCTTGGGAAAATCTCCAAGAATTCTTGAGGCCACCCCACAATTCGTTGACCATCATGGATGCAAACCCAGCGTGAGCAGACATCTGACCCTCGCCCATACTCAGGTGCTGGAAATCTCGAAACAACCACTGCACAATGGAATGGTCCTGTGGTCGGCACTGAGCTTATCCCTGGCTTGTGTTTTCAGACTTCTGTCTTTACACTCCTCGCCTACAGCCCTCCATATTGGGAATTCTGAAGCCACAGTGCAGCTTTCTGCCTGCCCACCACAAAGAAGAAGTGCCCTATGGGTCTTCGCAGAAACCCACATGAGGATCCTCCTGCACGGCCCTCAATGGCACCCCAATATAATAGACCGACCTCTGCATAAATTGTCTGTCTGACACCGCCTGATCCCCGACCTCCTGTCAGCCACCCAGATAGTGGGCCCCATATCCTCCAGGTGGGTCCAACCTTGGCCCGAGGCCATCATCTTTAAGCAACCTGGATATTCAGGTACCTGTCCCAGACTTAGCTCAAATTCCTGCCCATAGGGGACTCGGAAGCACAAAAGAGTGCTTCTCCTTCCCCATGGCCAGAAAACTGAATGTTGAGATGGCTGTACAACCCTGAGTGGGAACCAGGTGCATGGTCCATGAGACCACGCCTACACAGGATGGGCAGCTGGGCACAAACAGGCATTGTGACCCTCAGAATGAGACCCCTTTCCAAAGATCCCCCTTGGGATCTGGACCAGGAACCCAAATCGAAGCTTTGGTTAAGTTTTCCCAGTGTCTGGACCCAGAAACCATCTCTGGAATCCCTGTTTGGACAGGATCCCAGAGATGGAATACAGTCTTTTCCTCTTCCCCAGAAAGAAATCAAACTCTTGGGTGCCAAGCAGAATCACCAGAGTGGAAGAATAACCCATGGACACATGAGGTCACCCCTCCATTTAGTGGCCATCCTAGACACAAAATCCAGACAGAAAAGCCTGTGCTGCTCCCTCCCAGCCACCTGAATTTCAAATCCCGAGGAGCTTCCCTCAGGGTCTTCAGATTCGGACTGCCAACACCTCACTCCTATCTCTTATCCGAGGTTGTGTCTAAAGTCTTTGGTCCCAAAGTCCTGACACACATGACCTCCAGGATGGGGCCTCGAGAAACACATGACATCACTGGCCCTGCTCTCCTGAGGAAACCCTGCCCATCTCAGTTTCCCAAAATGTCCAGATTAGGAGAAAACTGCAAGGCCCCTGACTGCACCCCAATATCATAGGCCACTCTGGAAAAAGTGCACAGCCTGACACAGCCTCAGCACCTACCTCCAGGATGACATGCAGGCCAATGGCACTTAGTCCGAAGATTGAAACTTCCATGGCCCTAAAACCTCATCAGAACCCTAGCTTATGTTTTGAGGTCTCTCTCCCTAGAGGGCTGTTCTGGAAATTCAAGCATATGGTCCAACCTGTTGTCCGTGAGCCATACAAGAGCACACCTCCTGTCCCAAGAAGGAAACCTGGCTCCTGGGTACTGGGTCTAATCCTAAGGATAGAGAATCCTCAATGGTCAGAGAGCCGCCACCACATTCTAAGGTCTCCCTGGACATCAAGCAGCATTGGAACCTGTTAGACTGAGAAATTCCATCAACGCAAATCACTTGGAAATTGGAATCAGTGTCATTGGTTCAAGCTTACCCTGTTCCTCAGCTGCAATGGTAACAAGAGATTGGCTTCCCAGGCCTCCATTCAGAGAGCATTGCTATCGAATCTTCCATATGGGGGACCCTGGAGCCCTGTAAGAAGACTTCTGCTGTCCCTTAGTAGGACACCTTGATGTTTGGAGCAGCTCACAAGCTCCAGCTTGGAAAAACCTCCAAGAATTCTTGAGGCCTCCCCACCATTTGTTGGCCATCATGGATACAAACTCCAGCGTGAGCAGACATCTTCCCCTCGCCCAGGTGCTGAAGATCTCGAAACAACTGCTGTACATTGGAATAGACATGTGCTCAGCACTGAGCGTAACCGTAGCTTATATTTTCATACTTCTGTCCTCACACTCCTCGCCTGCAAACCCTCCAACTTGGATATTCTGGAGCCGTAATGCAGCCATCTGCCTGCTCACCAGATAGAAGAAGTGAAGAAAGGGTCTGTGCAAAAATCCCCCATGAGGATCCAGTTGCACAGCTCTCAAAAGCACCCCAATATCATAGGCCGAACTCTCCACGAATGTTCTGTCTGACACAGCTCGAGCCCGAGCTCCTGACAGCCACCCAGAAAGCAGGCCTCATTTTCTGCAGGTGGGTCCTGCCTTGGCCCGAGGACCTCATCTCAAAGTGAACTGGGTATTCAGGCACCTGTCCCAGAACTTAGCTCAAATTCCTGCCCATGGGGGAACCTGAAGCATAAAAAAGTACCCCTCCTTCCCCATGGCAGGAAAACTGAATGTTGAGATGGCAGTCCAACCCTCAGAGTGGGAGCCAAGTGCATAGCCCATGAGGTCACACCCACTCAGCATGGGCATCTGGGCAAAAACAGGCATTGTGACCCTCAGAATGAGACCCATTTCCAACAAGAACACTCGGGAGCTGTACCAGGAAAACATAGAGCAGGACCCTAGGCCCAAATCCTAAGCCTTGTTGCGGTGATCCAGGCTCCAGAACCCAGGACCCATCTCTGGAATGGCTGTTTGGACGGGATCCCTGACTCATAAAACTGCGCTCCTCCCATCCCCCAGAAATACACCAAACTCTTGGGTGCCGAGCAGAATTCCCAGAGAGGTAGAATCTCACATGGACCCATGAGGCCACCCCTCCATTTCGTGGCCATCATAGACAAACAAGTCAGACAGAAAAGACTGTGCTCCTGCCTCACAGCCGTCCGAATTTCATATCTGGAGATGCTTCGCTCAGGGTCTGCAGATTGGGTCTGCCATCACCTCGAGCTTAACTCTTACCCGAGTTTGTGTCTGAAGACTTTGGACCCAGAGTCCTGACCCATATGCCCTCCAGGATGGGGCCTCCAGGAACACACAACAGCACTGGGCCAGCTCTCCCAAGGAATGTCAGCCTGTCTCAGTTTCCCAACCCACCAGATTAAGAGAAAATTGCAAGGCCCCTAATACCACCCCAATTCCATAGGAAGCTCCAGAAAAAATGCATAGTCTGACACAGCCTCAGAATATATCTCCAGGAAGACACCCAGGTCAATGGGAAGGGATGAAATGGCCTAACCCATGGCAGGTTCGATGTGCTGGGTGTGAAGCCAACTGTCTCAATGTCTCTCACAAGGTCTGGGCTCAGGCTATGTAAGACAGAGCATAGTGTTTAGGGTAGCCTATGCAATTGGGGTGTTGCCGAGGGCTGAGCAGGTTGATTTTCATTTGGGGTTTCTGAGCAATGCCATAGACAATGTTTTTCTTTGGGGGGCAGGCAGAGTGCTTCGTTCTGGAACCAGAATTCCCAATCATGAGGGCTTTTGGGCCAGGAGTGCTAGGGTAGAGTCTGAAAACAAAACATAAGGTGAGGTGGGGAGCAGGCCCACTCTGCAAAGGCTGAAAGGATATCTCATGCATCTGAAGTCAGGCTGAGGATCAGACATTGGCTGAGGTTGGATTGTGCCCTTGATGGCACCTTCATGAAGCAGGTGCCTCATGAGGCCAACGAAGTTTTCCCACGCTGAGTTTGGAGGTTTCCACAAACCACAAGGTTTCCTTCTGCGAGACAATCGAGTCCTGTTGAATGGCTCCAGTACATTCCATACGGAAGGACTGAAGAGGAGGGTTCAAAGGATGGATCCCTGAACAACATGCCTCGCATTCCCTTTGGCCATTAACGACAAGATATGTTTGTTCTGCTGGCTCTGGGGCAAGATAACCAGTGGGCTGAGTTGAAATGCCCTCTCCTGAGGATGCGTCATAATGTGGGTTGCTGTCCATGGAGACCTTGGAATGTGATGGTTGTACTGTGGCCCTGCGGAATTCTCCGACCAGAAGGGTTTGATACAGATCCAGTAAGAAAGCACTCCATGTGCAGACGAGAGAGGTTTGGTTTGGAGCCTCAGAAAAACCTAATATGCTGGTATAAGAAACCAGTCCTCTGAGGACAGACACATGAAAACTAAAGCTAGGGTTTATATTAGGGCCTAAGGGCCTGTCCATTTCAATATTCTGTCTCTGGGGACACTGTCTGAAAGTCTAAGTGGTGATAATGGCAGAGCTGGTGTCAGAGTGCCCCTTTTAGTCCAGGGCAGCCTACACTATCAGGATGGCCTCAGGGGCCTTGGAACTTTTCCCTAACCTGTAGGGTTGTGGTCAATGGATTGGGCACACTTTCCTTGGAGATGGCAGGCACAATCTTTCACTGTGGCTCCAGATGCCCTAGCCTGGAGGGTGTGTGGGTCCAGGCTGTGGGCACATAAGTCTGAAAACAAAAACTCAGCTTATGAGTGGCGCCGAGGGTATGGCAGGCCGGATGTACAGATAAAGAGTGAGCTCCTTGGCTTGTGAATCAAGGGCGAGATTCCTTCAGGCTTTTGTCTCTGGATGCGTCCAGGATAGCCGTGGATTGTAGGGGGTGGCCTCAGTGACTGTGGACGAGTAACCTCTCTGGGGATTTGTCCCAGCTAACAGGAGTTTGGGGTCATTTTGTGGGAAGGGTGGAGTCCTGTTGTCTGGCTCATGTGTCTCTCCAAGAAAGTGATTCCAGAGCAGAGCCCCAGGAACAGGGGGGAGACTGGAAACCTCAAACACTGGTGAGGATTGGGTGTATAGGGGCTTGGCACGCCCCATATGAGGGCTCTTGGTCAAGGCCCTGACAGGCCTTTCTTTGATATTGGGCTCATGCTGAGGGTCACAGAGTGAATTTGTGCCCAAGGCAGCACTCAAGTTTGGGCGTGGTTTCAGGGGAAATGAAGGTTTCTCCCACCCTGAAGGTGTGACTCCATGCCAAGAGCAAGCCTTACAGCCATGGGGAAGAAGGAGTTCTGATTTGTGCTTCAGATGCCCAACTGTGTGGGGAATTGATATAATATCTGGGTTTAGATATCGGAAAACCAAGGTTAGGAAGAGATAACGGCATAAGACCATGGCGTGTCAGAAGTGCTATGTGTGTGGCCAGCTGTCTCCTTGCCTGTCTGGACGTCTGGCATCAGGCTGTGAAAGGCAGAGCATTAGTGCCCAGAGCAGCCTATCAAATCTGAGTGCCGTCGAGGCAAGAGCAGGTTGATCCTCATCTGGGTTTTATGGAAAGCCCCACAAGGAAACGTTTTCTACCGGTGGACAGTAACTGGGCAGGCTTGTGGTTCTGCAATTCCTACTCTGGAGGGATTGTTTGCCAGGAGTGTGAGGAAGGAAGTCTGAAAACACAAGCTTGCTTTTGGTTTGGGACCGAGGGCACGGCAGGCCACTCTGCAGAGGCTGAATCAAGATCTCCTGCATTGCGGTCATGTCTACTATGAGACGTGCTTCAAGCTAGAGTTTTTGACCATGATGGCCTCTCCCTGAAGGATATGGGGGGCTTCATGAGGCCCGGCAGGTTTGCCGTTTTCTCCTACACTGAAGGTTTGACTCACGGCCAGCAGCAAGGTTTCTTGCCCTGGGGAAAGAGGGGTTCTGACTTATGCATCAGGTTCCCCCCTGTGCAGGGATTGGAGATAAGGTCTAGGTTCCGATGACTGAAAACCCAGGTTGGGAATGGATGGTGGCCTAAGGCAGTGGCGGGTCCAATGTGCTGGGTGTGCAGCCAGCTGTGTCGGTGTCTGTTGGAAGGTCTGGGCTCAGGCTATTTGCGACAGAGCATCACTGTTTAAGGTAGCCTATGCAATTGGGGTGTTGCCGAGGGCCAAGCAGTTTGATCCTCATTTGGGGTTTCTGGGCAGCGCCATAGACAATGTTTTTCTCCTGGGAGGCAGGCACAGTGCTTCATTGTGGCCCCAGAATTCCCAGTAGGGAGGGTTTGTGGGCCAGGAGTGTGAGGACGGAAGTCTGAAAACACAAGCTAGTGTGAGGATTGGAGCCAAGGGCAGAGCAGGCCCACTCTGCAGAGGCTGAATCAAAATCTCCCGCATCTGAAGTCAGGCTGAGGATCAGACGTTGGCTGAGGCTGGAGTATGTGTCAATGATGGCACCTTCGTGAAGTGGGGGCCTCATGAGGCCAAGGAAGTTTTCCCACGCTGAGTTTGGAGGTTGCCCCAAACCACAAGGTTTCCTTCTGCGGGACAATCGAGTCCTGTTGCATGGCTCCAGGACATACCATATGGAAGGACTGGAGAGCAGGGTTCGAAGGATGGATCCCTGTACAGCATGCCTCGCATTCCCATTGGCTATTAGCGACAAGATATGTTTGATCTGCTGCCTCTGGAACACGCGACCCAGGGGGCTGAGTTGAAATGGCCTCTCCTGACGATGCGTCATAATGTGCGTTTGGGTCCATGGAGACCTTGGAATGTGCTGGTTGTTCAGTGGCCCTGCGGAACTCTCCTACCTGAAGTGTTTGATACATCCCAGTAAGAAAGCTGCCCATGTGGAAATGAGAGATGTTTGGTTTGGTGCCTCAGAAAAGCCCCATGTGCTGGTCTACGAAAACAGTCCTCTGAGAATGGAAATATGGAAACCAAAGCTAAGGTTCAGATTAGGGCCTGGGGGCCTGTCCATTTCAACCTTCTTTCTCTGGGGACACTGTCTGAGAGTCTAAGTGGAGATAGTTGCTCCGCTGGTGTCAGAGAGCCCCTCTTAGTCCAGGGTGGCCTATACTATTGATGGCCTCAGGGACCTTGGAGCTTTTCCCTAACCTGTAGTGTTGTGGTCAATGGATTGGGCACGCTTTCCTTGGAGAGGGCAGGCACAATCTTTCGCTGTTTGGTCCAGAGGCCCTAGCCTGGATGTTGTGTGGGTCCAGGCTGTGGGCACAGAAGTCTGAATACACAAACTCAGCTTATGAGTGGCGCCTAGGGTATGGCAGGCCGGATGTACAGCCAAGAGGGAGCTCCTGGGCCTCTGAAACAAGGGCGAGTGGGAGGCGTTCCTTCAGGTTTTTGTCTCTGGATGTTGTGTCCGGGATAGCCGTGGATGGGAGCGGTGGCTTCAGGTACTGTGGACGAGTATCCCTCTCTGGGGATTTGTCCCAGCTCCCAAGAGTTTGGGGTCATTTTGTGGGAATGGTGGAGTCGTGTTGTCTGGCTCATGGGTCTCTCCAAGAAAGGGATTCCAGAGCAGAGCTCCAGGTACGGGCGGGGCGACTGGAAAATTCTAACCGTGGTGAGGATTGGGTGCATAGGGGCTTGGCAAGCCCCATATGTGGGCTCTTGGTCCAGGCCCTGACAGGCCTTTCTTTGACATGGGGCTCATGCTGAGGGTCACAGTGTGAATTTGTGCCCAAGCAGCACTCAAGTTTGGGCGTGGCATCAGGGGCCATGAAGGTTTCTCCCACCCTGAAGGTGTGACTCCATGCCAAGAGCAAGCTTGACAGCCATGGGGAAGGAGGCGTTCTGCTTTGTGCTTGCTATACCCAGCTGTGTGGAGAATTGATATAATGTCTATGTTCAGATATCTGAAAACCAAGGTTAGGATGAGGTGACGGCATAAGACCATGGCGTGTCCGAAGTGCTGGGTGTGCGGCCAGCTGTCTCCTTGTCTGTCTGGACGTCTGGCTTCAGGCTGTGTCAGGCAGAGCATGAGTGCCCAGAGCAGCCTATCCAGTTCGGGTACCGTCGAGGCCCGAGCAGGTTGATCCTCATCTGGGTTTTCTGGAGAGCCCCACAGGTAAACGTTTTTCTTCCGTTGGGCAGACACTGGGCTGGGTTTTGGTTCTGGAGTTCCTAGTCCGGAGGGCTTGTTTGCCAGGAGTGTGAGGAAGGAAGTCTGAAAACACAAGCTAGCGTGAGGTTTGGGACCGAGGGCACGGCAGGCCCACTCTGCAGAGGCTGAATCGAGATCTCCTGCACTGAGGTCATGTCAACTATGAGACGTGCCTCAGGCTAGAGTTCTTGTCCAGCATGGCCTCTTCCTGAAGGGTGTGGGGGCTTCATGAGGCCAGAAAGTTTTGGCTACGATGGGATTTGTGAACTGCTCCAAAACAGAAGCTTACCTTCTGCACGACAGTCGAGTCCTATTGGATGGTTCCAAGAGGCCCAATATGGAAAGACTCGAGAGCAGGTGTCTAAGCATGGATGCCTGGGAACGCCACCTCATATTCCTACTCTTTAGTCAGGACAAGGCAGGCTCAATCTGCGGGCTCCTGGGTGAGCTACCCAGAGGGGAGAGTTGAAATGGACTCTCCTGAAGATGAGTCCTACTGTGGCTTGGTGGCCTGGGAGACCTTGGAATGTGGAGGTGGCTCAGGGACTCTTCAGGATTCTCCAACATGAGGTGTTTGACACGGCTCCAACAAGGCAACTTCCCATGTGGAGACGAGAGGAGTTCTGTTCCGTGCCTCAGGAAAGCCCCATACCCTGTTCTTCGAACCAAAGCCTCTGAGGAGTGACACCTGGAAACCAAAGCAAGAGTTGAGACTACGGCCTAAAGGCCTGTCCGGCTCAACCTTCTATCTCTGTTGACATCTGTGTGCATGCATTCATGGATGTAGCTGCTCAGCTTGTGTCCGAATGCCCCTGTGAGTCCAATGAGGCTCCCAGTGGTGGGATGTCCTCGGAGGCCTTGAGGTTTCTCATATTCTGGAGGTGTGTGGCCAAAGGAATGGACCCAGTTTCCCAGGAGAGAGCATGCAAGGTCCTGTGTTATGGCTCCAGAGGACCCAGCCTAGAGGCTGTGTTTGCCAGGGCTGTGGGGACAGATGTCTGAAAAAGCAAACTTGGCTCAGCTAGGGGCCAATGTAATGGCAGGCCTGATCTCTAGTCCCTGAGGGGAGATCCTCTGGAAATCAAAGTAGGGCAAGTGGGAGGCCGTCACTCAGGATTTTGTCTCTGGGTGTTGCGTTTACAGTGTCCGGTCAGGGTAGGGGTTGTCTCAGAGGCCGAGGAAGAGCCTTCCTCTCGGGGGATTGTCCAAGCTCCCAAGTGTTTTTGTGTTCATTCTGTGGGAATGAAGAGTACTGTTTTCTGCCACAGGGGACCCCCCAGGAGAGGGACTCTAGAGCACAGCAGTGGGTTCCCTCAACTGGAATACACACCATCTAGTTAGTCCTGGGTGCCTATGGGCATGGCAAGCCACATATGCGGGCTCTTGGTCCAGTCACTGAGAGGCGTTACTTGAATAAGGTACTCACGCTGAGGGTCACAATGTGTGTTTGTGCCCAAGGCGGCCCTCACGCTTGGGCGTGGCCTCATGGGCCATGCCGTTTTCTCCTACACTGAAGGTTTGACTCACTGCCAGCAGCAAGGTTTCTTGCCAGGGGGAAGGAGGGGTTCTGACTTGTGCATCAGGTTCCCCCCTGTGCAGGGATTGGAGATAAGGTCTAGGTTCCGATGACTGAAAACCCAGGTTGGGAATGGATGGTGGCCTAAGGCAGTGGCGGGTCCAATGTGCTGGGTGTGCAGCCAGCTGTGTCGGTGTCTGTTGGAAGGTCTGGGCTCAGGCTATTTGCGACAGAGCATCACTGTTTAAGGTAGCCTATGCAATTGGGGTGTTGCCGAGGGCCAAGCAGTTTGATCCTCATTTGGGGTTTCTGGGCAGCGCCATAGACAAGGTTTTTCTCCTGGGAGGCAGGCACAGTGCTTCATTGTGGCCCCAGAATTCCCAGTAGGGAGGGTTTGTGGGCCAGGAGTGTGAGGACGGAAGTCTGAAAACACAAGCTAGTGTGAGGATTGGAGCCAAGGGCAGAGCAGGCCCACTCTGCAGAGGCTGAATCAAAATCTCCTGCATCTGAAGTCAGGCTGAGGATCAGACGTTGGCTGAGGCTGGAGTATGTGTCCATGATGGCACCTTCGTGAAGTGGGGGCCTCATGAGGCCAAGGAAGTTTTCCCACGCTGAGTTTGGAGGTTGCCCCAAACCACAAGGTTTCCTTCTGCGGGACATTCGAGTCCTGTTGCATGGCTCCAGGACATACCATATGAAAGGACTGGAGAGCAGGGTTCGAAGGATGGATCCCTGTACAGCATGCCTCGCATTCCCATTGGCTATTAGCGACAAGATATGTTTGATCTGCTGCCTCTGGAACACGCGACCCAGGGGGCTGAGTTGAAATGGCCTCTCCTGACGATGCGTCATAATGTGCGTTTGGGTCCATGGAGACCTTGGAATGTGCTGGTTGTTCAGTGGCCCTGCGGAACTCTCCTACCTGAAGTGTTTGATACATCCCAGTAAGAAAGCTGCCCATGTGGAGATGAGAGAGGTTTGGTTTGGTGCCTCAGAAAAGCCCCATGTGCTGGTCTACGAAAACAGTCCTCTGAGAACGGAAACATGGAAACCAAAGCTAAGGTTCAGATTAGGGCCTGGGGGCCTGTCCATTTCAACCTTCTGTCTCTGGGGACACTGTCTGAGAGTCTAAGTGGAGATAGTTGCACCGCTGGTGTCAGAGAGCCCCGCTTAGTCCAGGGTGGCCTATACTATTGATGGCCTCAGGGACCTTGGAGCTTTTCCCTAACCTGTAGGGTTGTGGTCAATGGATTGCGCACAATTTCCTTGGAGAGGGCAGGCACAATCTTTCGCTGTTTGGTCCAGAGGCCCTAGCCTGGATGTTGTGTGGGTCCAGGCTGTGGGCACAGAAGTCTGAATACACAAACTCAGCTTATGAGTGGCGCCTAGGGTATGGCAGGCCGGATGTACAGCCCGAGAGGGAGCTCCTGGGCCTCTGAAACAAGGGCGAGTGGGAGGCGTTCCTTCAGGCTTTTGTCTCTGGATGTTGTGTCCGGGATAGCCGTGGATTGGAGCGGTGGCCTCAGGTACTGTGGACGAGTATCCCTCTCTGGGGATTTGTCCCAGCTCCCAAGAGTTTGGGGTCATTTTGTGGGAATGGTGGAGTCGTGTTGTCTGGCTCATGGGTCTCTCCAAGAAAGGGATTCCAGAGCAGAGCTCCAGGTACGGGCGGGGCGACTGGAAAATTCAAACCGTGGTGAGGATTGGGTGCATAGGGGCTTGGCAAGCCCCATATGTGGGCTCTTGGTCCAGGCCCTGACAGGCCTTTCTTTGACATGGGGCTCATGCTGAGGGTCACAGTGTGAATTTGTGCCCAAGCAGCACTCAAGTTTGGGCGTGGCATCAGGGGCCATAAAGGTTTCTCCCACCCTTAAGGGGTGACTCCATGCCAAGAGCAAGCTTGACAGCCATGGGGAAGGAGGCGTTCTGCTTTGTGCTTGCTATACCCAGCTGTGTGGAGAATTAATATAATGTCTAGGTTCAGATATCTGAAAACCAAGGTTAGGATGAGGTGACGGCATAAGACCATGGCGTGTCCGAAGTGCTGGGTGTGCGGCCAGCTGTCTCCTTGTCTGTCTGGACGTCTGGCTTCAGGCTGTGTCAGGCAGAGCATGAGTGCCCAGAGCAGCCTATCCAGTTCGGGTACCGTCGAGGCCCGAGCAGGTTGATCCTCATCTGGGTTTTCTGGAGAGCCCCACAGGTAAACGTTTTTCTTCCGTTGGGCAGACACTGGGCTGGGTTTTGGTTCCGGAGTTCCTAGTCCGGAGGGCTTGTTTGCCAGGAGTGTGAGGAAGGAAGTCTGAAAACACAAGCTAGCGTGAGGTTTGGGATCGAGGGCACGGCAGGCCCACTCTGCAGAGGCTGAATCGAGATCTCCTGCACTGAGGTCATGTCAACTATGAGACGTGCCTCAGGCTAGAGTTCTTGTCCAGCATGGCCTCTTCCTGAAGGGTGTGGGGGCTTCATGAGGCCAGAAAGTTTTGGGTACGATGGGATTTGTGAACTGCTCCAAAACTGAAGGTTACCTTCTGCACGACAGTCGAGTCCTATTGGATGGTTCCAAGAGGCCCAATATGGAAAGACTCGAGAGCAGGTGTCTAAGCATGGATGCCTGGGAACGCCACCTCATATTCCTACTCTTTAGTCAGGACAAGGCAGGCTTAATCTGCGGGCTCCTGGGTGAGCTACCCAGAAGGGAGAGTTGAAACGGACTCTCCTGAAGATGAGTCCTACTGTGGCTTGGTGGCCTGGGAGACCTTGGAATGTGGAGGTGGCTCAGGGACTCTTCAGGATTCTCCAACATGAGGTGTTTGACACGGCTCCAACAAGGCAACTTCCCATGTGGAGACGAGAGGAGTTCTGTTCCGTGCCTCAGGAAAGCCCCATACCCTGTTCTTCGAACCAAAGCCTCTGAGGAGTGACACCTGGAAACCAAAGCAAGAGTTGAGACTACGGCCTAAAGGCCTGTCCGGCTCAACCTTCTATCTCTGTTGACATCTGTGTGCATGCATTCATGGATGTAGCTGCTCAGCTTTTGTCCGAATGCCCCTGTGAGTCCAGTGAGTCTCCCAGTGGTGGGATGTCCTCGGAGGCCTTGAGGTTTCTCATATTCTGGAGGTGTGTGGCCAAAGGAATGGACACAGTTTCCCAGGAGAGAGCATGCACGGTCCTGTGGTATGGCTCCAGAGGACCCAGCCTAGAGGCTGTGTTTGCCAGGGCTGTGGGGACAGATGTCTGAAAAAGCAAACTTGGCTCAGCTAGGGGCCAATGTAATGGCAGGCCTGATCTCTAGTCCGTGAGGGGAGATCCTCTGGAAATCAAAGTAGGTCAAGTGGGAGGCCGTCACTCAGGATTTTGTCTCTGGGTGTTGCGTTTACAGTGTCCGGTCAGGGTAGGGGTTGTCTCAGAGGCCGAGGAAGAGCCTTCCTCTCGGGGGATTGTCCAAGCTCCCAAGTGTTTTTTTGTTCATTCTGTGGGAATGAAGAGTACTGTTTTCTGCCACAGGGGACCGCCCAGGAGAGGGACTCTAGAGCACAGCAGTGGGTTCCCTCAACTGGAATACACACCATCTAGTTAGTCCTGGGTGCCTATGGGCATGGCAAGCCACATATGCGGGCTCTTGGTCCAGTCACTGAGAGGCGTTACTTGAATAAGGTACTCACGCTGAGGGTCACAATGTGTGTTTGTGCCCAAGGCGGCCCTCACGCTTGGGCGTGGCCTCATGGGCCATGCCGTTTTCTCCTACACTGAAGGTTTGACTCACTGCCAGCAGGAAGGTTTCTTGCCATGGGGAAGGAGGGGTTCTGACTTGTGCATCAGGTTCCCCCCTGTGCAGGGATTGGAGATAAGGTCTAGGTTCCGATGACTGAAAACCCAGGTTGGGAATGGATGGTGGCCTAAGGCAGTGGCGGGTCCAATGTGCTGGGTGTGCAGCCAGCTGTGTCGGTGTCTGTTGGAAGGTCTGGGCTCAGGCTATTTGCGACAGAGCATCACTGTTTAAGGTATCCTATGCAATTGGGGTGTTGCCGAGGGCCAAGCAGTTTGATCCTCATTTGGGGATTCTGGGCAGTGCCATACACAATGTTTTTCTCCTGGGAGGCAGGCACAGTGCTTCATTGTGGCCCCAGAATTCCCAGTAGGGAGGGTTTGTGGGCCAGGACTGTGAGGACGGAAGTCTGAAAACACAAGCTAGTGTGAGAATTGGAGCCAAGGGCAGAGCAGGCCCACTCTGCAGAGGCTGAATCAAAATCTCCTGCATCTGAAGTCAGGCTGAGGATCAGACGTTGGCTGAGGCTGGAGTATGTGTCCATGTTGGCACCTTCATGAAGTGGGGGCCTCATGAGGCTAAGGAAGTTTTCCCACGCTGAGTTTGGAGGTTGCCCCAAACCACAAGTTTTCCTTCTGTGGGACATTCGAGTCCTGTTGCATGGCCCAGGACATACCATATGGAAGGACTGGAGAGGAGGGTTCGAAGGATGGATCCCTGTACAGCATGCTTCGCATTCCCATTGGCTATTAGCGACAAGATATGTTTGATCTGCTGCCTCTGGAAAACGCGACCCAGGGGGCTGAGTTGAAATGGCCTCTCCTGCCGATGCTTCATAATGTGCGTTTGGGTCCATGGAGACCTTGGAATGTGCTGGTTGGTCAGTGGCCCTGCGGAACTCTCCTACCTGAAGTGTTTGATACATCCCAGTAAGAAAGCTGCCCATGTGGAGATGAGAGATGTTTGGTTTGGTGCCTCAGAAAAGCCCCATGTGCTGGTCTACGAAAACAGTCCTCTGAGAACGGAAACATGGAAACCAAAGCTAAGGTTCAGATTAGGGCCTGGGGGCCTGTCCATTTCAACCTTCTGTCTCTGGGGACACTGTCTGAGAGTCTAAGTGGAGATAGTTGCTCCGCTGGTGTCAGAGAGCCCCTCTTAGTCCAGGGTGGCCTATACTATTGATGGCCTCAGGGACCTTGGAGCTTTTCCCTAACCTGTAGGGTTGTGGTCAATGGATTGGGCACACTTTCCTTGGAGAGGGCAGGCACAATCTTTCGCTGTTTGGTCCAGAGGCCCTAGCCTGGATGTTGTGTGGGTCCAGGCTGTGGGCACAGAAGTCTGAATACACAAACTCAGCTTATGAGTGGCGCCTAGGGTATGTCCGGCCGGATGTACAGCCCGAGAGGGAGCTCCTGGGCCTCTGAAACAAGGGCGAGTGGGAGGAGTTCCTTCAGGCTTTTGTCTCTGGATGTTGTGTCCGGGATAGCCGTGGATTGGAGCGGTGGCCTCAGGTACTGTGGACGAGTATCCCTCTCTGGGGATTTGTCCCAGCTCCCAAGAGTTTGGGGTCATTTTGTGGGAAGGGTGGAGTCGTGTTGTCTGGCTCATGGGTCTCTCCAAGAAAGGGATTCCAGAGCAGAGCTCCAGGTACGGGCGGGGCGACTGGAAAATTCAAACCGTGGTGAGGATTGGGTGCATAGGGGCTTGGCAAGCCCCATATGTGGGCTCTTGGTCCAGGCCCTGACAGGCCTTTCTTTGACATGGGGCTCATGCTGAGGGTCACAGTGTGAATTTGTGCCCAAGCAGCACTCAAGTTTGGGCGTGGCATCAGGGGCCATGAAGGTTTCTCCCACCCTGAAGGTGTGACTCCATGCCAAGAGCAAGCTTGACAGCCATGGGGAAGGAGGAGTTCTGCTTTGTGCTTGCTATACCCAGCTGTGTGGAGAATTGATATAATGTCTAGGTTCAGATATCTGAAAACCAAGGTTAGGATGAGGTGACGGCATAAGACCATGGCGTGTCCGAAGTGCTGGGTGTGCGGCCAGCTGTCTCCTTGTCTGTCTGGACGTCTGGCTTCAGGCTGTGTCAGGCAGAGCATGAGTGCCCAGAGCAGCCAATCCAGTTCGGGTACCGTCGAGGCCCGAGCAGGTTGATCCTCATCTGGGTTTTCTGGAGAGCCCCACAGGGAAACGTTTTTCTTCCGTTGGGCAGAAACGGGGCTGGGTTTTGGTTCTGGAGTTCCTAGTCCGGAGGGCTTGTTTGCCAGGAGTGTGAGGAAGGAAGTCTGAAAACACAAGCTAGCGTGAGGTTTGGGACCGAGGGCACGGCAGGCCCACTCTGCAGAGGCTGAATCGAGATCTCCTGCACTGAGGTCATGTCAACTATGAGACGTGCCTCAGGCTAGAGTTCTTGTCCAGCATGGCCTCTTCCTGAAGGGTGTGGGGGCTTCATGAGGCCAGAAAGTTTTGGCTACGATGGGATTTGTGAACTGCTCCAAAACTGAAGGTTACCTTCTGCACGGCAGTCGAGTCCTACTGGATGGATCCAAGAGGCCCCATATGGAAAGACTCGAGAGCAGGTGTCTAAGCATGGATGCCTGGGAACGCCACCTCATATTCCCACTCTTTAGTCAGGACCAGGCAGGCTCAATCTGCGGGCTCCTGGGTGAGCTACCCAGAAGGGAGAGTTGAAATGGACTCTCCTGAAGATGAGTCCTACTGTGGCTTGGTGGCCTGGGAGACCTTGGAATGTGGAGGTAGCTCAGGGACTCTGCAGGATTCTCCAACATGAGGTGTTTGACACGGCTCCAACAAGGAAACTTCCCATGTGGAGACGAGAGGAGTTCTGTTCCGTGCCTCAGGAAAGCCCCATACCCTGTTCTTCGAACCAAAGCCTCTGAGGAGTGACACCTGGAAACCAAAGCAAGAGTTGAGACTACGGCCTAAAGGCCTCTCCGACTCAACCTTCTATCTCTGTTGACATCTGTGTGCATGCATTCATGGATGTAGCTGCTCAGCTTGTGTCCGAATGCCCCTGTGAGTCCAGTGAGGCTCCCAGTAGTGGGATGTCCTCGGATGCCTTGAGGTTTCTATATTCTGGAGGTGTGTGGCCAAAGGAATGGACACAGTTTCCCAGGAGAGAGCAGGCACGGTCCTGTGGTATGGCTCCAGAGGACCCAGCCTAGAGGCTGTGTTTGCCAGGGCTGTGGGGACAGATGTCTGAAAAAGCAAACTTGGCTCAGCTAGGGGCCAATGTAATGGCAGGCCTGATCTCTAGTCCGTGAGGGGAGATCCTCTGGAAATCAAAGTAGGGCAAGTGGGAGGCAGTCACTCAGGATTTTGTCTCTGGGTGTTGCGTTTACAGTGTCCGGTCAGGGTAGGGGTTGTTCAGAGGCCGAGGAAGAGCCTTCCTCTCGGGGGATTGTCCAAGCTCCCAAGTGTTTGTGTTCATTCTGTGGGAATGAAGAGTACTGTTTTCTGCCACAGGGGACCCCCCAGGAGAGGGACTCTAGAGCACAGCAGTGGGTTCCCTCAACTGGAATACACACCATCTAGTTAGTCCTGGGTGCCTATGGGCATGGCAAGCCACATATGCGGGCTCTTGGTCCAGTCACTGAGAGGCGTTACTTGAATAAGGTACTCACGCTGAGGGTCACAATGTGTGTTTGTGCCCAAGGCGGCCCTCACGCTTGGGCGTGGCCTCATGGGCCATGCCGTTTTCTCCTACACTGAAGGTTTGACTCACTGCCAGCAGCAAGGTTTCTTGCCATGGGGAAGGAGGGGTTCTGACTTGTGCATCAGGTTCCCCCCTGTGCAGGGATTGGAGATAAGGTCTAGGTTCCGATGACTGAAAACCCAGGTTGGGAATGGATGGTGGCCTAAGGCAGTGGCCGGTCCAATGTGCTGGGTGTGCAGCCAGCTGTGTCGGTGTCTGTTGGAAGGTCTGGTCTCAGGCTATTTGCGACAGAGCATCACTGTTTAAGGTATCCTATGCAATTGGGGTGTTGCTGAGGGCCAAGCAGATTGATCCTCATTTGGGGATTCTGGGCAGCGCCATAGACAATGTTTTTCTCCTGGGAGGCAGGCACAGTGCTTCATTGTGGCCCCAGAATTCCCAGTAGGGAGGGTTTGTGGGCCAGGAGTGTGAGGACGGAAGTCTGAAAACACAAGCTAGTGTGAGGATTGGAGCCAAGGGCAGAGCAGGCCCACTCTGCAGAGGCTGAATCAAAATCTCCTGCATCTGAAGTCAGGCTGAGGATCAGACGTTGGCTGAGGCTGGAGTATGTGTCCATGTTGGCACCTTCATGAAGTGGGGTCCTGATGAGGCCAAGGAAGTTTTCCCACGCTGAGTTTGGAGGTTGCCCCAAACCACAAGGTTTCCTTCTGCGGGACATTCGAGTCCTGTTGCATGGCTCCAGGACATACCATATGGAAGGACTGGAGAGCAGGGTTCGAAGGATGGATCCCTGTACAGCATGCCTCGCATTCCCATTGGCTATTAGCGACAAGATATGTTTGATCTGCTGCCTCTGGAACACGCGACCCAGGGGGCTGAGTTGAAATGGCCTCTCCTGCCGATGCTTCTTAATGTGCGTTTGGGTCCATGGAGACCTTGGAATGTGCTTGTTGTTCAGTGGCCCTGCGGAACTCTCCTACCTGAAGTGTTTGATACATCCCAGTAAGAAAGCTGCCCATGTGGAGATGAGAGATGTTTGGTTTGGTGCCTCAGAAAAGCCCCATGTGCTGGTCTACGAAAACAGTCCTCTGAGAACGGAAACATGGAAACCAAAGCTAAGGTTCAGATTAGGGCCTGGGGGCCTGTCCATTTCAACCTTCTGTCTCTGGGGACACTGTCTGAGAGTCTAAGTGGAGATAGTTGCTCCGCTGGTGTCAGAGAGCCCCTCTTAGTCCAGGGTGGCCTATACTATTGATGGCCTCAGGGACCTTGGAGCTTTTCCCTAACCTGTAGGGTTGTGGTCAATGGATTGGGCACACTTTCCTTGGAGAGGGCAGGCACAATCTTTCGCTGTTTGGTCCAGAGGCCCTAGCCTGGATGTTGTGTGGGTCCAGGCTGTGGGCACAGAAGTCTGAATACACAAACTCAGCTTATGAGTGGCGCCTAGGGTATGGCCGGCCGGATGTACAGCCCGAGAGGGAGCTCCTGGGCCTCTGAAACAAGGGCGAGTGGGAGGCGTTCCTTCAGGCTTTTGTCTCTGGATGTTGTGTCCGGGATAGCCGTGGATTGGAGCGGTGGCCTCAGGTACTGTGGACGAGTATCCCTCTCTGGGGATTTGTCCCAGCTCCCAAGAGTTTGGGGTCATTTTGTGGGAAGGGTGGAGTCGTGTTGTCTGGCTCATGGGTCTCTCCAAGAAAGGGATTCCAGAGCAGAGCTCCAGGTACGGGCGGGGCGACTGGAAAAATCAAACCATGGTGAGGATTGGGTGCATAGGGGCTTGGCAAGCCCCATATGTGGGCTCTTGTTCCAGGCCCTGACAGGCCTTTCTTTGACATGGGGCTCATGCTGAGGGTCACAGTGTGAATTTGTGCCCAAGCAGCACTCAAGTTTGGGCGTGGCATCAGGGGCCATGAAGGTTTCTCCCACCCTGAAGGTGTGACTCCATGCCAAGAGCAAGCTTGACAGCCATGGGGAAGGACGAGTTCTGTTTTGTGCTTGCTATACCCAGCTGTGTGGAGAATTGATATAATGTCTAAGTTCAGATATCTGAAAACCAAGGTTAGGATGAGGTGACGGCATAAGACCATGGCGTGTCCGAAGTGCTGGGTGTGCGGCCAGCTGTCTCCTTGTCTGTCTGGACGTTTGGCTTCAGGCTGTGTCAGGCAGAGCATGAGTGCCCAGAGCAGCCTATCCAGTTCGGGTACCGTCGAGGCCTGAGCAGGTTGATCCTCATCTGGGTTTTCTGGAGAGCCCCACAGGGAAACGTTTTTGTTCCGTTGGGCAGACACTGGGCTGGGTTGTGGTTCGGGAGTTCCTAGTCCGGAGGGTTTGTTTGCCAGGAGTGTGAGGAAGGAAGTCGGAAAACACAAGCTAGCGTGAGGTTTGGGACCGAGGGCACGGCAGGCCCATTCTGCAGAGGCTGAATCGAGATCTCCTGCACTGAGGTCATGTCAACTATGAGACGTGCCTCAGGCTAGAGTTTTTGTCCAGCATGGCCTCTTCCTGAAGGGTGTGGGGGCTTCATGAGGCCAGAAAGTTTTGCCTACGATGGGATTTGTGAACTGCTCCAAAACTGAAGGTTACCTTCTGCACGACAGTCGAGTCCTATTGGATGGTTCCAAGAGGCCCCATATGGAAAGACTCGAGAGCAGGTGTCTAAGCATGGATGCCTGGGAACGCCACCTCATATTCCCACTCTTTAGTCAGGACAAGGCAGGCTCAATCTGCGGGCTCCTGGCTGAGCTACCCAGAGGGGAGAGTTGAAATGGTCTCTCCTGAAGATGAGTCCTACTGTGGCTTGGTGGCCTGGGAGACCTTGGAATGTGGCGGTGGCTCAGGGACAATGCAGGATTCTCCAACATGAGGTGTTTGACACGGCTCCAACACGGAATCTTCCCATGTGGAGACGAGAGGAGTTCTGTTCCGTTCCTCAGGAAAGCCCCATAGCCTGTTCTTCGGACCAAAGCCTCTGAGGAGTGACACCTGAAACCAAAGCAAGAGTTGAGACTACGGCCTAAAGGACTGTCCGGCTCAACCTTCTATCTCTGTTGACATCTGTGTGCATGCATTCATGGATGTAGCTGCTCAGCTTGTGTCCGAATGCCCCTGTGAGTCCAGTGAGGCTCCCAGTAGTGGGATGTCCTCGGAGGCCTTGAGGTTTCTCATATTCTGGAGGTGTGTGGCCAAAGGAATGGACACAGTTTCCCAGGAGAGAGCAGGCACGGTCCTGTGGTATGGCTCCAGAGGACCCAGCCTAGAGGCTGTGTTTGCCAGGGCTGTGGGGACAGATGTCTGAAAAAGCAAACATGGCTCAGCTAGGGGCCAATGTAATGGCAGGCCTGATCTCTAGTCCGTGAGGGGAGATCCTCTGGAAATCAAAGTAGGGCAAGTGGGAGGCAGTCACTCAGGATTTTGTCTCTGGGTGTTGCGTTTACAGTGTCCGGTCAGGGTAGGGGTTATCTCAGAGGCCGAGGAAGAGCCTTCCTCTCGGGGTATTGTCCAACCTCCAAGTGTTTGTGTTCATTCTGTGGGAATGAAGAGTACTGTTTTCTGCCACAGGGCACCCCCCAGGAGAGGGACTCTAGAGCACAGCAGTGGGTTCCCTCAACTGGAATACACACCATCTAGTTAGTCCTGGGTGCCTATGGGCATGGCAAGCCACATATGCGGGCTCTTGGTCCAGTCACTGAGAGGCGTTACTTGAATAAGGTACTCACGCTGAGGGTCACAATGTGTGTTTGTGCCCAAGGCGGTCCTCACGCTTGGGCATGGCCTCATGGGCCATGCCGTTTTCTCCTACACTGAAGGTTTGACTCACTGCCAGCAGCAAGGTTTCTTGCCATGGGGAAGGAGGGGTTCTGACTTGTGCATCAGGTTCCCCCCTGTGCAGGGATTGGAGATAAGGTCTAGGTTCCTATGACTGAAAACCCAGGTTGGGAATGGATGGTGGCCTAAGGCAGTGGCGGGTCCAATGTGCTGGGTGTGCAGCCAGCTGTGTCGGTGTCTGTTGGAAGGTCTGGGCTCAGGCTATTTGCGACAGAGCATCACTGTTTAAGGTAGCCTATGCAATTGGGGTGTTGCCGAGGGCCAAGCAGTTTGATCCTCATTTGGGGTTTCTGGGCAGCGCCATAGACAAGGTTTTTCTCCTGGGAGGCAGGCACAGTGCTTCATTGTGGCCCCAGAATTCCCAGTAGGGAGGGTTTGTGGGCCAGGAGTGTGAGGACGGAAGTCTGAAAACACAAGCTAGTGTGAGGATTGGAGCCAAGGGCAGAGCAGGCCCACTCTGCAGAGGCTGAATCAAAATCTCCTGCATCTGAAGTCAGGCTGAGGATCAGACGTTGGCTGAGGCTGGAGTATGTGTCCATGAAGGAACCTTCATGAAGTGGGGGCCTCATGAGGCCAAGGAAGTTTTCCCACGCTGAGTTTGGAGGTTGCCACAAACCACAAGTTTTCCTTCTGTGGGACATTCGAGTCCTGTTGCATGGCTCCAGGACATACCATATGGAAGGACTGGAGAGCAGGGTTCGAAGGATGGATCCCTGTACTGCATGTCTCGCATTCCCATTGGCTATTAGCGACAAGATATGTTTGATCTGCTGCCTCTGGAACACGCGACCCAGGGGGCTGAGTTGAAATGGCCTCTCCTGCCGATGCTTCTTAATGTGCGTTTGGGGCCATGGAGACCTTGGAATGTGCTGGTTGTTCAGTGGCCCTGCGGAACTCTCCTACCTAAAGTGTATGATACATCCCAGTAAGAAAGCTGCCCATGTGGAGATGAGTGATGTTTGGTTTGGTGCCTCAGAAAAGCCCCATGTGCTGGTCTACGAAAACAGCCCTCTGAGAACGGAAACATGGAAACCAAAGCTAAGGTTCAGATTAGGGCCTGGGGGCCTGTCCATTTCAACCTTCTGTCTCTGGGGACACTGTCTGAGAGTCTAAGTGGAGATAGTTGCTCCGCTGGTGTCAGAGAGCCCCTCTTAGTCCTGGGCGGCCTATACTATTGATGGCCTCAGGGACCTTGGAGCTTTTCCCTAACCTGTAGGGTTGTGGTCAATGGATTGGGCACACTTTCCTTGGAGAGGGCAGGCACAATCTTTCGCTGTTTGGTCCAGAGGCCCTAGCCTGGATGTTGTGTGGGTCCAGGCTGTGGGCACAGAAGTCTGAATACACAAACTCAGCTTATGAGTGGCGCCTAGGGTATGGCAGGCCGGATGTACAGCCCGAGAGGGAGCTCCTGGGCCTCTGAAACAAGGGCGAGTGGGAGGCGTTCCTTCAGGCTTTTGTCTCTGGATGTTGTGTCCGGGATAGCCGTGGATTGGAGCGGTGGCCTCAGGTACTGTGGACGAGTATCCCTCTCTGGGGATTTGTCCCAGCTCCCAAGAGTTTGGGGTCATTTTGTGGGAAGGGTGGAGTCGTGTTGTCTGGCTCATGGGTCTCTCCAAGAAAGGGATTCCAGAGCAGAGCTCCAGGTACGGGCGGGGCGACTGGAAAAATCAAACCATGGTGAGGATTGGGTGCATAGGGGCTTGGCAAGCCCCATATGTGGGCTCTTGTTCCAGGCCCTGACAGGCCTTTCTTTGACATGGGGCTCATGCTGAGGGTCACAGTGTGAATTTGTGCCCAAGCAGCACTCAAGTTTGGGCGTGGCATCAGGGGCCATGAAGGTTTCTCCCACCCTGAAGGTGTGACTCCATGCCAAGAGCAAGCTTGACAGCCATGGGGAAGGACGAGTTCTGTTTTGTGCTTGCTATACCCAGCTGTGTGGAGAATTGATATAATGTCTAAGTTCAGATATCTGAAAACCAAGGTTAGGATGAGGTGACGGCATAAGACCATGGCGTGTCCGAAGTGCTGGGTGTGCGGCCAGCTGTCTCCTTGTCTGTCTGGACGTCTGGCTTCAGGCTGTGTCAGGCAGAGCATGAGTGCCCAGAGCAGCCTATCCAGTTCGGGTACCGTCGAGGCCCGAGCAGGTTGATCCTCATCTGGGTTTTCTGGAGAGCCCCACAGGGAAACGTTTTTCTTCCGTTGGGCAGACACTGGGCTGAGTTGTGGTTCGGGAGTTCCTAGTCCGGAGGGTTTGTTTGCCAGGAGTGTGAGGAAGGAAGTCGGAAAACACAAGCTAGCGTGAGGTTTGGGACCGAGGGCACGGCAGGCCCACTCTGCAGAGGCTGAATCGAGATCTCCTGCACTGAGGTCATGTCAACTATGAGACGTGCCTCAGGCTAGAGTTTTTGTCCAGCATGGCCACTTCCTGAAGGGTGAGGGGGCTTCATGAGGCCAGAAAGTTTTGCCTACGATGGGATTTGTGAACTGCTCCAAAACTGAAGGTTACCTTCTGCACGACAGTCGAGTCCTATTGGATGGTTCCAAGAGGCCCCATATGGAAAGACTCGAGAGCAGGTGTCTAAGCATGGATGCCTGGGAACGCCACCTCATATTCCCACTCTTTAGTCAGGACAAGGCAGGCTCAATCTGCGGGCTCCTGGGTGAGCTACCCAAGGGGAGAGTTGAAATGGTCTCTCCTGAAGATGAGTCCTACTGTGGCTTGGTGGCCTGGGAGACCTTGGAATGTGGAGGTGGCTCAGGGACTCTGCAGGATTCTTCAACATGAGGTGTTTGACACGGCTCCAACAAGGAAACTTCCCATGTGGATACGAGAGGAGTTCTGTTCCGTGCCTCAGGACAGCCCCATACCCTGTTCTTCGAACCAAAGCCTCTGAGGAGTGACACCTGGAAACCAAAGCAAGAGTTGAGACTACGGCCTAAAGGCCTGTCCGGCTCAACCTTCTATCTCTGTTGACATCTGTGTGCATGCATTCATGGATGTAGCTGCTCAGCTTGTGGCCGAATGCCCCTGTGAGTCCAGTGAGGCTCCCAGTAGTGGGATGTCCTCGGAGGCCTTGAGGTTTCTATATTCTGGAGGTGTGTGGCCAAAGGAATGGACACAGTTTCCCAGGCGAGAGCAGGCACGGTCCTGTGGTATGGCTCCAGAGGACCCAGCCTAGAGGCTGTGTTTGCCAGGGCTGTGGGGACAGATGTCTGAAAAAGCAAACTTGGCTCAGCTAGGGGCCAATGTAATGGCAGGCCTGATCTCTAGTCCGTGAGGGGAGATCCTCTGGAAATCAAAGTAGGGCAAGTGGGAGGCCGTCACTCAGGATTTTGTCTCTGGGTGTTGCGTTTACAGTGTCCGGTCAGGGTAGGGGTTGTCTCAGAGGCCGAGGAAGAACCTTCCTCTAGGGGGATTGTCCAAGCTCCCAAGTGTTTGTGTTCATTCTGTGGGAATGAAGAGTACTGTTTTCTGCCACAGGGGACCCCCCAGGAGAGGGACTCTAGAGCACAGCAGTGGGTTCCCTCAACTGGAATACACACCATCTAGTTAGTCCTGGGTGCCTATGGGCATGGCAAGCCACATATGCGGGATCTTGGTCCAGTCACTGAGAGGTGTTACTTGAATAAGGTACTCACGCTGAGGGTCACAATGTGTGTTTGTGCCCAAGGCGGCCCTCACGCTTGGGCGTGGCCTCATGGGCCATGCCGTTTTCTCCTACACTGAAGGATTGACTCACTGCCAGCAGCAAGGTTTCTTGCCAGGGGGAAGGAGGGGTTCTGACTTGTGCATCAGGTTCCCCCCTGTGCAGGGATTGGAGATAAGGTCTAGGTTCTGATGACTGAAAACCCAGGTTGGGAATGGATGGTGGCCTAAGGCAGTGGCGGGTCCAATGTGCTGGGTGTGCAGCCAGCTGTGTCGGTGTCTTTTGGAAGGTCTGGGCTCAGGCTATTTGCGACAGAGCATCACTGTTTAAGGTAGCCTATGCAATTGGGGTGTTGCCGAGGGCCAAGCAGTTTGATCCTCATTTGGGGTTTCTGGGCAGCGCCATAGACAAGGTTTTTCTCCTGGGAGGCAGGCACAGTGCTTCATTGTGGCCCCAGAATTCCCAGTAGGGAGGGTTTGTGGGCCAGGAGTGTGAGGACGGAAGTCTGAAAACACAAGCTAGTGTGAGGATTGGAGCCAAGGGCAGAGCAGGCCCAATCTGCAGAGGCTGAATCAAAATCTCCTGCATCTGAAGTCAGGCTGAGGATCAGACGTTGGCTGAGGCTGGAGTATGTGTCCATGATGGCACCTTCATGAAGTGGGGGCCTCATGAGGCCAAGGAAGTTTTCCCATGCTGAGTTTGGAGGTTGCCCCAAACCACAAGTTTTCCTTCTGTGGGACATTCGAGTCCTGTTGCATGGCTCCAGGACATACCATATGGAAGGACTGGAGAGCAGGGTTCGAAGGATGGATCCCTGTACTGCATGCCTCGCATTCCCATTGGCTATTAGCGACAAGATATGTTTGATCTGCTGCCTCGGGAACACGCGACCCAGAGGGCTGAGATGAAATGGCCTCTCTGAGGATGCGTCATAATGTGCGTTTGGGTCCATGGAGACCTTGGAATGTGCTGGTTGTTCAGTGGCCCTGCGGAACTCTCCTACCTGAAGGGTTTGATACATCCCAGTAAGAAAGCTGCCCATGTGGAGATGAGAGATGTTTGGTTTGGTGCCTCAGAAAAGCCCCATGTGCTGGTCTACGAAAACAGTCCTCTGAGAACGGAAACATGGAAACCAAAGCTAAGGTTCAGATTAGGGCCTGGGGGCCTGTCCATTTCAACCTTCTGTCTCTGGGGACACTGTCTGAGAGTCTAAGTGGAGATAGTTGCTCCGCTGGTGTCAGAGAGCCCCTCTTAGTCCAGGGCGGCCTATACTATTGATGGCCTCAGGGACCTTGGAGCTTTTCCCTAACCTGTAGGGTTGTGGTCAATGGATTGGGCACACTTTCCTTGGAGAGGGCAGGCACAATCCTTCGCTGTTTGGTCCAGAGGCCCTAGCCTGGATGTTGTGTGGGTCCAGGCTGTGGGCACAGAAGTCTGAATACACAAACTCAGCTTATGAGTGGCGCCTAGGGTATGGCCGGCCGGATGTACAGCCCGAGAGGGAGCTCCTGGGCCTCTGAAACAAGGGCGAGTGGGAGGCGTTCCTTCAGGCTTTTGTCTCTGGATGTTGTGTCCGGGATAGCCGTGGATTGGAGCGGTGGCCTCAGGTACTGTGGACGAGTATCCCTCTCTGGGGATTTGTCCCAGCTACCAAGAGTTTGGGGTCATTTTGTGGGAAGGGTGGAGTCGTGTTGTCTGGCTCATGGGTCTCTCCAAGAAAGGGATTCCAGAGCAGAGCTCCAGGTACGGGCGGGGCGACTGGAAAATTCAAACCGTGGTGAGGATTGGGTGCATAGGGGCTTGGCAAGCCCCATATGTGGGCTCTTGGTCCAGGCCATGACAGGACTTTCTTTGACATGGGGCTCATGCTGAGGGTCACAGTGTGAATTTGTGCCCAAGCAGCACTCAAGTTTGGGCGTGGCATCAGGGGCCATGAAGGTTTCTCCCACCCTGAAGGTGTGACTCCATGCCAAGAGCAAGCTTGACAGCCATGGGGAAGGAGGAGTTCTGTTTTGTGCTTGCTATACCCAGCTGTGTGGAGAATTGATATAATGTCTAGGTTCAGATATCTGAAAACCAAGGTTAGGATGAGGTGACGGCATAAGACGTGGCGTGTCCGAAGTGCTGGGTGTGCGGCCAGCTGTCTCCTTGTCTGTCTGGACGTCTGGCTTCAGGCTGTGTCAGGCAGAGCATGAGTGCCCAGAGCAGCCTATCCAGTTCGGGTACCGTCGAGGCCCGAGCAGGTTGATCCTCATCTGGGTTTTCTGGAGAGCCCCACAGGGAAACGTTTTTCTTCCGTTGGGCAGACACTGGGCTGGGTTGTGGTTCTGGAGTTCCTAGTCCGGAGGGCTTGTTTGCCAGGAGTGTGAGGAAGGAAGTCTGAAAACACAAGCTAGCGTGAGGTTTGGGACCGAGGGCACGGCAGGCCCACTCTGCAGAGGCTGAATCGAGATCTCCTGCACTGAGGTCATGTCAACTATGAGACGTGCCTCAGGCTAGAGTTCTTGTGCAGCATGGCCTCTTCCTGAAGGGTGTGGGGGCTTCATGAGGCCAGAAAGTTTTGCCTACGATGGGATTTGTGAACTGCTCCAAAACTGAAGGTTACCTTCTGCACGACAGTCGAGTCCTATTGGATGGTTCCAAGAGGCCCCATATGGAAAGACTCGAGAGCAGGTGTCTAAGCATGGATGCCTGGGAACGCCACCTCATATTCCCACTCTTTAGTCAGGACAAGGCAGGCTCAATCTGCGGGCTCCTGGGTGAGCTACCCAGAGGGGAGAGTTGAAATGGTCTCTCCTGAAAATGAGTCCTACTGTGGCTTGGTGGCCTGGGAGACCTTGGAATGTGGAGGTGGCTCAGGGACTCTGCAGGATTCTCCAACATGAGGTGTTTGACACGGCTCCAACAGGAAACTTCCCATGTGGAGACGAGAGGAGTTCTGTTCTGTGCCTCAGGACAGCCCCATGCCCTGTTCTTCGAATCAAAGCCTCTGAGGAGTGACACCTGGAAACCAAAGCAAGAGTTGAGACTACGGCCTAAAGGCCTGTCCGGCTCAACCTTCTATCTCTGTTGACATCTGTGTGCATGCATTCATGGATGTAGCTGCTCAGCTTGTGTCTGAATGCCCCTGTGAGTCCAGTGAGGCTCCCAGTAGTGGGATGTCCTCGGAGACCTTGAGGTTTCTCATATTCTGGAGGTGTGTGGCCAAAGGAATGGACACAGTTTCCCAGGAGAGAGCAGGCACGGTCCTGTGGTATGGCTCCAGAGGACCCAGCCTAGAGGCTGTGTTTGCCAGGGCTGTGGGGACAGATGTCTGAAAAAGCAAACTTGGCTCAGCTAGGGGCCAATGTAATGGCAGGCCTGATCTCTAGTCCGTGAGGGGAGATCCTCTGGAAATCAAAGTAGGGCAAGTGGGAGGCAGTCACTCAGGATTTTGTCTCTGGGTGTTGCGTTTACAGTGTCCGGTCAGGGTAGGGGTTGTCTCAGAGGCCGAGGAAGAGCCTTCCTCTCGGGGGATTGTCCAAGCTCCCAAGTGTTTGTGTTCATTCTGTGGGAATGAAGAGTACTGTTTTCTGCCACAGGGGACACCCCAGGAGAGGGACTCTAGAGCACAGCAGTGGGTTCCCTCAACTGGAATACACACCATCTAGTTAGTCCTGGGTGCCTATGGGCATGGCAAGCCACATATGCGGGATCTTGGTCCAGTCACTGAGAGGCGTTACTTGAATAAGGTACTCACGCTGAGGGTCACAATGTGTGTTTGTGCCCAAGGCGGCCCTCACGCTTGGGCGTGGCCTCATGGACCATGCCGTTTTCTCCTACACTGAACGATTGACTCACTGCCAGCAGCAAGGTTTCTTGCCAGGGGGAAGGAGGGGTTCTGACTTGTGCATCAGGTTCCCCCCTGTGCAGGGATTGGAGATAAGGTCTAGGTTCTGATGACTAAAAACCCAGGTTGGGAATGGATGGTGGCCTAAGGCAGTGGCGGTTCCAATGTGCTGGGTGTGCAGCCAGCTGTGTCGGTTTCTTTTGGAAGGTCTGGGCTCAGGCTATTTGCGACAGAGCATCACTGTTTAAGGTAGCCTATGCAATTGGGGTGTTGCCGAGGGCCAAGCAGTTTGATCCTCATTTGGGGTTTCTGGGCAGCGCCATAGACAATGTTTTTCTCCTGGGAGGCAGGCACAGTGCTTCATTGTGGCCCCAGAATTCCCAGTAGGGAGGGTTTGTGGGCCAGGAGTGTGAGGACGGAAGTCTGAAAACACAAGCTAGTGTGAGGATTGGAGCCAAGGGCAGAGCAGGCCCAATCTGCAGAGGCTGAATCAAAATCTCCTGCATCTGAAGTCAGGCTGAGGATCAGACGTTGGCTGAGGCTGGAGTATGTGTCCATGATGGCACCTTCATGAAGTGGGGGCCTCATGAGGCCAAGGAAGTTTTCCCACGCTGAGTTTGGAGGTTGCCCCAAACCACAAGTTTTCCTTCTGTGGGACATTCGAGTCCTGTTGCATGGCTCCAGGACATACCATATGGAAGGACTGGAGAGCAGGGTTCGAAGGATGGATCCCTGTACTGCATGCCTCGCATTCCCATAGGCTATTAGGGACAAGATATGTTTGATCTGCTGCCTCGGGAACACGCGACCCCGGGGGCTGAGTTGAAATGGCCTCTCCTGAGGATGCGTCATAATGTGCGTTTGGGTCCATGGAGACCTTGGAATGTGCTGGTTGTTCAGTGGCCCTGCGGAACTCTCCTACCTGAAGTGTTTGATACATCCCAGTAAGAAAGCTGCCCATGTGGAGATGAGAGATGTTTGGTTTGGTGCCTCAGAAAAGCCCCATGTGCTGGTCTACAAAAACAGTCCTCTGAGAACGGAAACATGGAAACCAAAGCTAAGGTTCAGATTAGGGCCTGGGGGCCTGTCCATTTCAACCTTCTGTCTCTGGGGACACTCTCTGAGAGTCTAAGTGGAGATAGTTGCTCCGCTGGTGTCAGAGAGCCCCTCTTAGTCCAGGATGGCCTATACTATTGATGGCCTCAGGGACCTTGGAGCTTTTCCCTAACCTGTAGGGTTGTGGTCAATGGATTGGGCACACTTTCCTTGGAGAGGGCAGGCACAATCTTTCGCTGTTTGGTCCAGAGGCCCTAGCCTGGATGTTGTGTGGTTCCAGGCTGTGGGCACAGAAGTCTGAATACACAAACTCAGCTTATGAGTGGCGCCTAGGGTATGGCAGGCCGGATGTACAGCCCGAGAGGGAGCCCCTGGGCCTCTGAAACAAGGGCGAGTGGGAGGCGTTCCTTCAGGCTTTTGTCTCTGGATGTTGTGTCCGGGATAGCCGTGGATTGGAGCGGTGGCCTCAGGTACTGTGGACGAGTATCCCTCTCTGGGGATTTGTCCCAGCTCCCAAGAGTTTGGGGTCATTTTGTGGGAAGGGTGGAGTCGTGTTGTCTGGCTCATGGGTCTCTCCAAGAAAGGGATTCCAGAGCAGAGCTCCAGGTACGGGCGGGGCGACTGGAAAATTCAAACCGTGGTGAGGATTGGGTGCATAGGGGCTTGGCAAGCCCCATATGTGGGCTCTTGGTCCAGGCCCTGACAGGCCTTTCTTTGACATGGGGCTCATGCTGAGGGTCACAGTGTGAATTTGTGCCCAAGCAGCACTCAAGTCTGAGCGTGGCATCAGGGGCCACGAAGGTTTCTCCCACCCTGAAAGTGTGACTCCATGCCAAGAGCAAGCTTGACAGCCATGGGGAAGGAGGAGTTCTGTTTTGTGCTTGCTATACACAGCTGTGTGGAGAATTGATATAATGTCTAGGTTCAGATATCTGAAAACCAAGGTTAGGATGAAATGACGGCATAAGACATGGCGTGTCCGAAGTGCTGGGTGTGCGGCCAGCTGTCTCCTTGTCTGTCTGGACGTCTGGCTTCAGGCTGTGTCAGGCAGAGCATGAGTGCCCAGAGCAGCCCATCCAGTTTGGGTACAGTCGAGGCCTGAGCAGGTTCTTCCTCATCTGGGTTTTCTGGAGAGCCCCACAGGGAAACGTTTTTCTTCCGTTGGGCAGACACTGGGCTGGGTTTTGGTTCCGGAGTTCCTAGTCCGGAGGGCTTGTTTGCCAGGAGTGTGAGGAAGGAAGTCGGAAAACACAAGCTAGCGTGAGGTGTGGGACCGAGGGCACGGCAGGCCCACTCTGCAGAGGCTGAATCGAGATCTCCTGCACTGAGGTCATGTCAACTATGAGACGTGCCTCAGGCTAGAGTTCTTGTGCAGCATGTCCTCTTCCTGAAGGGTGTGGGGGCTTCATGAGGCCAGAAAGTTTTGCCTACGATGGGATTTGTGAACTTCTCCAAAATTGAAGGTTCCCTTCTGCACGACAGTCGAGTCCTATTGGATGGTTCCAAGAGGCCCCATATGGAAAGGCTCGAGAGCAGGTGTCTAAGCATGGATGCCTGGGAACGCCACCTCATATTCCCACTCTTTAGTCAGGATAAGGCAGGCTCAATCTGCGGGCTCCTGGGTGAGCTACCCAGAGGGGAGAGTTGAAATGGACTCTCCTGAAGATGAGTCCTACTGTGGCTTGGTGGCCTGGGAGTCCTTGGAATGTGGAGGTGGCTCAGGGACTCTGCAGGATTCTCCAACATGAGGTGTTTGACACGGCTCCAACAAGGAAACTTCCCATGTGGAGACGAGAGGAGTTCTGTTCCGTGTCTCAGGAAAGCCCCATACCCTGTTCTTCGAACCAAAGCCTCTGAGGAGTGACACCTGGAAACCAAAGCAAGAGTTGAGACTACGGCCTAAAGGCCTGTCCGGCTCAACCTTCTATCTCTGTTGACATCTATGTGCATGCATTCATGGATGTAGATGCTCAGCTTGTGTCCGAATGCCCCTGTGAGTCCAGTGAGGCTCCCAGTAGTGGGATGTGTTCGGAGGCCTTGAGGTTTCTCATATTCTGGAGGTGTGTGGCCAAAGGAATGGACACAGTTTCCCAGGAGAGAGCAGGCATGGTCCTGTGGTATGGCTCCAGAGGACCCAGCCTAGAGGCTGTGTTTGCCAGGGCTGTGGGGACAGATGTCTGAAAAAGCAAACATGGCTCAGCTAGGGGCCAATGTAATGGCAGGCCTGATCTCTAGTCCGTGAGGGGAGATCCTCTGGAAATCAAAGTAGGGCAAGTGGGAGGCAGTCACTCAGGATTTTGTCTCTGGGTGTTGCGTTTACAGTGTCCGGTCAGGGTAGGGGTTGTCTCAGAGGCCGAGGAAGAGCCTTCCTCTCGGGGGATTGTCCAAGCTCCCAAGTGTTTGTGTTCATTCTGTGGGAATGAAGAGTACTGTTTTCTGCCACAGGGGACACCCCCAGGAGAGGGACTCTAGAGCACAGCAGTGGGTTCCCTCAACTGGAATACACACCATCTATTTAGTCCTGGGTGCCTATGGGCATGGCAAGCCACATATGCGGGATCTTGGTCCAGTCACTGAGAGGCGTTACTTGAATAAGGTACTCACGCTGAGGGTCACAATGTGTGTGCCCAAGGCGGCCCTCACGCTTGGGCGTGGCCTCATGGAGCATGCCGTTTTCTCCTACACTGAAGGATTGACTCACTGCCAGCAGCAAGGTTTCTTGACAGGGGGAAGGAGGGGTTCTGACTTGTGCATCAGGTTCCCCCCTGTGCAGGGATTGGAGATAAGGTCTAGGTTCTGATGACTGAAAACCCAGGTTGGGAATGGATGGTGGCCTAAGGCAGTGGCGGGTCCAATGTGCTGGGTGTGCAGCCAGCTGTGTCGGTGTCTGTTGGAAGGTCTGGGCTCAGGCTATTTGCGACAGAGCATCACTGTTTAAGGTAGCCTATGCAATTGGGGTGTTGCCGAGGGCCAAGCAGTTTGATCCTCATTTGGGGTTTCTGGGCAGCGCCATAGACAAGGTTTTTCTCCTGGGAGGCAGGCACAGTGCTTCATTGTGGCCCCAGAATTCCCAGTAGGGAGGGTTTGTGGGCCAGGAGTGTGAGGACGGAAGTCTGAAAATACAAGCTAGTGTGAGGATTGGAGCCAAGGGCAGAGCAGGCCCACTCTGCAGAGGCTGAATCAAAATCTCCTGCATCTGAAGTCAGGCTGAGGATCAGACGTTGGCTGAGGCTGGAGTATGTGTCCATGATGGCACCTTCATGAAGTGGGGGCCTCATGAGGCCAAGGAAGTTTTCCCACGCTGAGTTTGGAGGTTGCCCCAAACCACAAGGTTTCCTTCTGCGGGACATTCGAGTCCTGTTGCATGGCTCCAGGACATACCATATGGAAGGACTGGAGAGCAGGGTTCGAAGGATGGATCCCTGTAGTGCATGTCTCGCATTCCCATTGGCTATTAGCGACAAGATATGTTTGATCTGCTGCCTCTGGAACACGAGACCCAGGGGGCTGAGATGAAATGGCCTCTCCTGAGGATGCGTCATAATGTGCGTTTGGGTCCATGGAGACCTTGGAATGTGCTGGTTGTTCAGTGGCCCTGCGGAACTCTCCTACCTGAAGTGTTTGATACATCCCAGTAAGAAAGCTGCCCATGTGGAGATGAGAGAGGTTTGGTTTGGTGCCTCAGAAAAGCCCCATGTGCTGGTCTACGAAAACAGTCCTCTGAGAACGGAAACATGGAAACCAAAGCTAAGGTTCAGATTAGGGCCTGGGGGCCTGTCCATTTCAACCTTCTGTCTCTGGGGACACTGTCTGAGATTCTAAGTGGAGATAGTTGCTCCGCTGGTGTCAGAGAGCCCCTCTTAGTCCAGGGTGGCCTATACTATTGATGGTCTCAGGGACCTTGGATCTTTTCCCTAACCTGTAGGGTTTTGGTCAATGGATTGGGCACACTTTCCTTGGAGAGGGCAGGCACAATCTTTCGCTGTTTGGTCCAGAGGCCCTAGCCTGGATGTTGTGTGGGTCCAGGCTGTGGGCACAGAAGTCTGAATACACAAACTCAGCTTATGAGTGGCGCCTAGGGTATGGCAGGCCGGATGTACAGCCCGAGAGGGAGCTCCTGGGCCTCTGAAACAAGGGCGAGTGGGAGGCGTTCCTTCAGGCTTTTGTCTCTGGATGTTGTGTCCGGGATAGCCGTGGATTGGAGCGGTGGCCTCAGGTACTGTGGACGAGTATCCCTCTCTGGGGATTTGTCCCAGCTCCCAAGAGTTTGGGGTCATTTTGTGGGAAGGGTGGAGTCGTGTTGTCTGGCTCATGGGTCTCTCCAAGAAAGGGATTCCAGAGCAGAGCTCCAGGTACGGGCGGGGCGACTGGAAAATTCAAACCGTGGTGAGGATTGGGTGCATAGGGGCTTGGCAAGCCCCATATGTGGGCTCTTGGTCCAGGCCCTGACAGGCCTTTCTTTGACATGGGGCTCATGCTGAGGGTCACAGTGTGAATTTGTGCCCAAGCAGCACTCAATTTTGAGCGTGGCATCAGGGGCCACGAAGGTTTCTCCCACCCTGAAGGTGTGACTCCATGCCAAGAGCAAGCTTGACAGCCATGGGGAAGGAGGAGTTCTGTTTTGTGCTTCCTATACCCAGCTGTGTGGAGAATTGATATAATGTCTAGGTTCAGATATCTGAAAACCAAGGTTAGGATGAGGTGACGGCATAAGACATGGCGTGTCCGAAGTGCTGGGTGTGCGGCCAGCTGTCTCCTTGTCTGTCTGGACGTCTGGCTTCAGGCTGTGTCAGGCAGAGCATGAGTGCCCAGAGCAGCCTATCCAGTTCGGGTACCGTCGAGGCCCGAGCAGGTTGATCCTCATCTGGGTTTTCTGGAGAGCCCCACAGGGAAACATTTTTCTTCCGTTGGGCAGACACTGGGCTGGGTTGTGGTTCTGGGTTCCTAGTCCGGAGGGCTTGTTTGCCAGGAGTGTGAGGAAGGAAGTCGGAAAACACAAGCTAGCGTGAGGTTTGGGACCGAGGGCACGGCAGGCCCACTCCGCAGAGGCTGAATCGAGATTTCCTGCACTGAGGTCATGTCAACTATGAGACGTGCCTCAGGCTAGAGTTCTTGTGCAGCATGGCCTCTTCCTGAAGGGTGTGGGGGCTTCATGAGGCCAGAAAGTTTTGCCTACGATGGGATTTGTGAACTGCTCCAAAACTGAAGGTTACCTTCTGCACGACAGTCGAGTCCTATTGGATGGTTCCAAGAGGCCCCATATGGAAAGACTCGAGAGCAGGTGTCTAAGCATGGATGCCTGGGAACGCCACCTCATATTCCCACTCTTTAGTCAGGACAAGGCAGGCTCAATCTGCGGGCTCCTGGGTGAGCTACCCAGAGGGGAGAGTTGAAATGGACTCTCCTGAAGATGAGTCCTACTGTGGCTTGGTGGCCTGGGAGACCTTGGAATGTGGAGGTGGCTCAGGGACTCTGCAGGATTCTCCAACATGAGGTGTTTGACACGGCTCCAACAAGGAAACTTCCCATGTGGAGATGAGAGGAGTTCTGTTCCGTGTCTCAAAAAAGCCCCATACCCTGTTCTTCGAACCAAAGCCTCTGAGGAGTGACACCTGGAAACCAAAGCAAGAGTTGAGACTACGGCCTAAAGGCCTGTCCGGCTCAACCTTCTATCTCTGTTGACATCTGTGTGCATGCATTCATGGATGTAGCTGCTCAGCTTGTGTCCGAATGCCCCTGTGAGTCCAGTGAGGCTCCCAATAGTGGGATGTCCTCGGAGGCCTTGAGGTTTCTCATATTCTGGAGGTGTGTGGCCAAAGGAATGGACACAGTTTCCCAGGAGAGAGCAGGCACGGTCCTGTGGTATGGCTCCAGAGGACCCAGCCTAGAGGCTGTGTTTGCCAGGGCTGTGGGGACAGATGTCTGAAAAAGCAAACTTGGCTCAGCTAGGGGCCAATGTAATGGCAGGCCTGATCTCTAGTCCGTGAGGGGAGATCCTCTGGAAATCAAAGTAGGGCAAGTGGGAGGCAGTCACTCAGGATTTTGTCTCTGGGTGTTGCGTTTACAGTGTCCGGTCAGGGTAGGGGTTGTCTCAGAGGCCGAGGAAGAGCCTTCCTCTCGGGGGATTGTCCAAGCTCCCAAGTGTTTGTGTTCATTCTGTGGGAATGAAGAGTACTGTTTTCTGCCACAGGGGACCCCCCAGGAGAGGGACTCTAGAGCACAGCAGTGGGTTCCCTCAACTGGAATACACACCATCTAGTTAGTCCTGGGTGCCTATGGGCATGGCAAGCCACATATGCGGGCTCTTGGTCCAGTCACTGAGAGGCGTTACTTGAATAAGGTACTCACGCTGAGGGTCACAATGTGTGTTTGTGCCCAAGGCGGCCCTCACGCTTGGGCGTGGCCTCATGGGCCATGCCGTTTTCTCCTACACTGAAGGATTGACTCATGCCAGCAGCAAGGTTTCTTGCCATGGGGAAGGAGGGGTTCTGACTTGTGCATCAGGTTCCCCCCTGTGCAGGGATTGGAGATAAGGTCTAGGTTCCGATGACTGAAAACCCAGGTTGGGAATAGATGGTGGCCTAAGGCAGTGGCGGGTCCAATGTGCTGGGTTTGCAGCCAGCTGTGTCGGTGTCTGTTGGAAGGTCTCGGCTCAGGCTATTAGCGACAGAGCATCACTGGTTAAGGTATCCTATGCAATTGGGGTGTTGCCGAGGGCCAAGCAGTTTGATCCTCATTTGGGGTTTCTGGGCTGCGCTATAGACAATGTTTTTCTCCTGGGAGGCAGGCACAGTGCTTCATTGCGGCCCCAGAATTCCCAGTAGGGAGGGTTTGTGGGCCAGGAGTGTGATGACGGAAGTCTGAAAACACAAGCTAGTGTGAGGATTGGAGCCAAGGGCAGAGCAGGCCCACTCTGCAGAGGCTGAATCAAAATCTCCTGCATCTGAGGTCAGGCTGAGGATCAGACGTTGGCTGAGGCTGGAGTATGTGTCCATGATGGCACCTTCATGAAGTGGGGGCCTCATGAGGCCAAGGAAGTTTTCCCACGCTGAGTTTGGAGGTTGCCCCAAACCACAAGGTTTCCTTCTGCGGGACATTCGAGTCCTGTTGCATGGCTCCAGGACATACCATATGGAAGGACTGGAGAGCAGGGTTCGAAGGATGGATCCCTGCACTGCATGCCTCGCATTCCCATTGGCTATTAGGGACAAGATATGTTTGATCTGCTGCCTCTGGAACACGCGACCCAGGGGGCTGAGATGAAATGGCCTCTCCTGAGGATGCGTCATAATGTGCGTTTGGGTCCATGGAGACCTTGGAATGTGCTGGTTGTTCAGTGGCCCTGCGGAACTCTCCTACCTGAAGTGTTTGATACATCCCAGTAAGAAAGCTGCCCATGTGGAGATGAGAAAGGTTTGGTTTGGTGCCTCAGAAAAGCCCCAGGAGCTGGTCTACGAAAACAGTCCTCTGAGAACGGAAACATGGAAACCAAAGCTAAGGTTCAGATTAGGGCCTGGGTTCCTGTCCATTTCAACCTTCTGTCTCTGGGGACACTGTCTGAGAGTCTAAGTGGAGATAGTTGCTCCGCTGGTGTCAGAGAGCCCCTCTTAGTCCAGGGTGGCCTATACTATTGATGGCCTCAGGGACCTTGGAGCTTTTCCCTAACCTGTAGGGTTGTGGTCAATGGATTGGGCACACTTTCCTTGGAGAGGGCAGGCACAATCTTTCGCTGTTTGGTCCAGAGGCCCTAGCCTGGATGTTGTGTGGTTCCAGGCTGTGGGCACAGATGTCTGAATACACAAACTCAGCTTATGAGTGGCGCCTAGGGTATGGCAGGCCGGATGTACAGCCCGAGAGGGAGATCCTGGGCCTCTGAAACAAGGGCGAGTGGGAGGCGTTCCTTCAGACTTTTGTCTCTGGATGTTTTGTCTGGGATAGCCGTGGATTGGAGCGGTGGCCTCAGGTACTGTGGACGAGTATCCCTCTCTGGGGATTTGTCCCAGCTCCCAAGAGTTTGGGGTCATTTTGTGGGAAGGGTGGAGTCGTGTTGTCTGGCTCATGGGTCTCTCCAAGAAAGGGATTCCAGAGCAGAGCTCCAGGTACGGGCGGGGCGACTGGAAAATTCAAACCGTGGTGAGGATTGGGTGCATAGGGGCTTGGCAAGCCCCATATGTGGGCTCTTGGTCCAGGCCCTGACAGGCCTTTCTTTGACATGGGGCTCATGCTGAGGGTCACAGTGTGAATTTGTGCCCAAGCAGCACTCAAGTTTGGGCGTGGCATCAGGGGCCATGAAGGTTTCTCCCACCCTGAAGGTGTGACTCCATGCCAAGAGCAAGCTTGACAGCCATGGGGAAGGAGGAGTTCTGTTTTGTGCTTGCTATACCCAGCAGTGTGGAGAATTGATATAATGTCTAGGTTCAGATATCTGAAAACCAAGGTTAGGATGAGGTGACGGCATAAGACCATGGCGTGTCCGAAGTGCTGGGTGTGCGGCCAGCTGTCTCCTTGTCTGTCTGGACGTTTGGCTTCAGGCTGTGTCAGGCAGAGCATGAGTGCCCAGAGCAGCCTATCCAGTTCGGGTACCGTCGAGGCCCGAGCAGGTTGATCCTCATCTGGGTTTTCTGGAGAGCCCCACAGGGAAACGTTTTTCTTCCGTTGGGCAGACAGTGGGCTGGGTTTTGTTTCTACAGTTTTTAGTCCGGAGAACTTGTTTGCCAGGAGTGTGAGGAAGGAAGTCGGAAAACACAAGCTAGCGTGAGGTTTGGGACCGAGGGCACGGCAGGCCCACTCTGCAGAGGCTGAATCGAGATCTCCTGCACTGAGGTCATGTCAACTATGAGACGTGCCTCAGGCTAGAGTTCTTGTGCAGCATGGCCTCTTCCTGAAGGGTGTGGGGGCTTCATGAGGCCAGAAAGTTTTGCCTACGATGGGATTTGTGAACTGCTCCAAAACTGAAGGTTACCTTCTGCACGACAGTCGAGTCCTATTGGATGGTTCCAAGAGGCCCCATATGGAAAGACTCGAGAGCAGGTGTCTAAGCATGGATGCCTGGGAACGCCACCTCATATTCCCACTCTTTAGTCAGGACAAGGCAGGCTCAATCTGCGGGCTCCTGGGTGAGCTACCTAGAGGGGAGAGTTGAAATGGACTCTCCTGAAGATGAGTCCTACTGTGGCTTGGTGGCCTGGGAGACCTTGGAATGTGGAGGTGGCTCAGGGACTCTGCAGGATTCTCCAACATGAGGTGTTTGACATGGCTCCAACAAGGAAACTTCCCATGTGGAGACGAGAGGAGTTCTGTTCCGTGCCTCAGGAAAGCCCCATACCCTGTTCTTCGAACCAAAGCCTCTGAGGAGAGACACCTGGAAACCAAACAAGAGTTGAGACTACGGCCTAAAGGCCTGTCCGGCTCAACCTTCTATCTCTGTTGACATCTGTGTGCATGCATTCATGGATGTAGCTGCTCAGCTTGTGTCCGAATGCCCCTGTGAGTCCAGTGAGGCTCCCAGTAGTGGGATGTCCTCGGAGGCCTTGAGGTTTCTCATATTCTGGAGGTGTGTGGCCAAAGGAATGGACACAGTTTCCCAGGAGAGAGCAGGCACGGTCCTGTGGTATGGCTCCAGAGGACCCAGCCTAGAGGCTGTGTTTGCCAGGGCTGTGGGGACAGATGTCTGAAAAAGCAAACTTGGCTCAGCTAGGGGCCAATGTAATGGCAGGCCTGATCTCTAGTCCGTGAGGGGAGATCCTCTGGAAATCAAAGTAGGGCAAGTGGGAGGCAGTCACTCAGGATTTTGTCTCTGGGTGTTGCGTTTACAGTGTCCGGTCAGGGTAGGGGTTGTCTCAGAGGCCGAGGAAGAGCCTTCCTCTCGGGGGATTGTCCAAGCTCCCAAGTGTTTGTGTTCTTTCTGTGGGAATGAAGAGTACTGTTTTCTGCCACAGGGGACACCCCAGGAGAGGGACTCTAGAGCACAGCAGTGGGTTCCCTCAACTGGAATACACACCATCTAGTTAGTCCTGGGTGCCTATGGGCATGGCAAGCCACATATGCGGGCTCTTGGTCCAGTCACTGAGAGGCGTTACTTGAATAAGGTACTCACGCTGAGGGTCACAATGTGTGTTTGTGCCCAAGGCGGCCCTCACGCTTGGGCGTGGCCTCATGGGCCATGCCGTTTTCTCCTGCACTGAAGGTTTGACTCACTGCCAGCAGCAAGGTTTCTTGCCAGGGGGAAGGAGGGGTTCTGACTTGTGCATCAGGTTCCCCCCTGTGCAGGGATTGGAGATAAGGTCTAGGTTCCGATGACTGAAATCCCAGGTTGGGAATGGATGGTGGCCTAAGGCAGTGGGGGGTCCAATGTGCTGGGTGTGCAGCCAGCTGTGTCGGTGTATGTTGGAAGGTCTGGGCTCAGGCTATTTGCGACAGAGCATCACTGTTTAAGGTAGCCTATGCAATCGGGGTGTTGCCGAGAGCCAAGCAGTTTGATCCTTATTTGGTGTTTCTGGGCAGCGCCATAGACAATTTTTTTCTCCTGGGAGGCAGGCACAGTGCTTCATTGTGGCACCAGAATTCCCAGTAGGGAGGGTTTGTGGGCCAGGAGTATGAGGACGGAAGTCTGAAAACACAAGCTAGTGTGAGGATTGGAGCCAAGGGCAGAGCAGGCCCACTCTGCAGAGGCTGAATCAAAATCTCCTGCATCTGAAGTCAGGCTGAGGATCAGACATTGGCTGAGGCTGGAGTATGTGTCCATGATGGCACCTTCATGAAGTGGGGGCCTCATGAGGCCAAGGAAGTTTTCCCACGCTGAGTTTGGAGGTTGCCCCAAACCACAAGGTTTCCTTCTGCGGGACATTCGAGTCCTGTTGCATGGCTCCAGGACATACCATATGGAAGGACTGGAGAGCAGGGTTCGAAGGATGGATCCCTGTACAGCATGCCTCGCATTCCCATTGGCTATTAGCGACAATATATGTTTGATCTGCTGCCTCTGGAACACGCGATCCAGGGGGCTGAGATGAAATGGCCTCTCCTGAGGATGCGTCATAATGTTCGTTTGGGTCCATGGAGACCTTGGAATGTGCTGGTTGCTCAGTGGCCCTGCGGAACTCTCCTACCTGAAGTGTTTGATACATCCCAGTAAGAAAGCTGCCCATGTGGAGATGAGAGAGGTTTGGTATGGTGCCTCAGAAAAGCCCCAGGTGCTGGTCTACGAAAACAGTCCTCTGAGAACGGAAACATGGAAACCAAAGCTAAGGTTCAGATTAGGGCCTGGGGGCCTGTCCATTTCAACCTTCTGTCTCTGGGGACACTTTCTGAGAGTCTAAGTGGAGATAGTTGCTCCGCTGGTGTCATAGAGCCCCTCTTAGTCAAGGGGGGCCTATACTATTGATGGCCTCAGGGGCCTTGGAGCTTTTCCCTAACCTGTAGGGTTGTGGTCAATGGATTGAGCACACTTTCCTTGGAGAGGGCAGGCACAATCTTTCGCTGTGGCCCTAGAGGCCCTAGCCTGGAGGTGTGTGGGTCCAGGCTGTGGGCACAGAAGTCTGAATACACAAACTCAGCTTATGATTGGCGCCTAGGGTATGGCAGGCCGGAGGTACACCCCGAGAGGGAGCTCCTGGGCCACTGAAACAAGGGCGAGTGGGAGGCGTTCCAACAGGCTTTTGTCTCTGGATGTTGTGTCCGGGATAGCCGTGGATTTGAGGGGTGGCCTCAGGGACTGTGGACGACTATCCCTCTCTGGGGATTTGTCCCAGCTCCCAAGATTGGGGTCATTTTGTTGGAAGGGTGGAGTCGTGTTGTCTGGCTCATGGGTCTCTCCAAGAAAGGGATTCCAGAGCAGAGCCCCAGGTACGGGCGGGGCGACTGGAAAATTTAAACCGTGGTGAGGATTGGGTGCATAGGGGCTTGGCAAGCCCCATATGCGGGCTCTTTTTCCAGGCCCTGAGAGACCTTTCTTTGACATGGGGCTCATGCTGAGGGTCACAGTGTGAATTTGTTCCCAATCAGCACTCACGTTTGGGCGTGGCATCAGGGGCCATGAAGGTTTCTCCCACCCTGAAGGTGTGACTCCATGCCAAGAGCAAGCTTTACAGCCATGGGGAAGCAGGACTTCTGTTTTGTGCTTGCGATACCCAGCTGTGTGGAGAATTGATATGATGTCTAGGTTCAGATATCTGAAAACCAATGTTAGGAAGAAGTGACGGCATAAGACCATGGCGTGTCCGTAGTGCTGGGTGTGCGGCCAGCTGTCTCCTTGTCTGTCTGGACGTCTGGCTTCAGGCTGTGTCAGACAGAGCATGAGTGCCCAGAGCAGCCTATCCAGTTCGGGTACCGTCGAGGCCCGAGCAGGTTGATCCTCATCTGGGTTTTCTGGAGAGCCCCACAGGGAAACGTTTTTCTTCCGTTGGGCAGACAGTGGGCTGGGTTTGTTTCTACAGTTCCTAGTCCGGAGGGCTTGTTTGCCAGGAGTGTGAGGAAGGAAGTCGGAAAACACAAGCTAGCGTGAGGTTTGGGACCGAGGGCACGGCAGGCCCACTCTGCAGAGGCTGAATCGAGATCTCCTGCACTGAGGTCATGTCAACTATGAGACGTGCCTCAGGCTAGAGTTTTGTCCAGCATGGCCTCTTCCTGAAGGGTGTGGGGGCTTCATGAAGCCAGGGACGTTTGCCTACGATGGGATGTGAACTACTCCAAACCTCAAGATTTCCTTCTTCACGACAGTCGAGTCCTATTGGATGGTTCCAGGAGGCCCCATACGGAAAGACTCGAGAGCAGGTGTCTAAGCATGGATGCCTGGGAACGCCACCTCATATTCCCACTGTTTAGTCAGGACAAGTCAGGCTCAATCTGCAGGCTCCTGGGTGAGCTACCTAGAGGGGAGAGTTGAAATGGACTCTCCTGAAGATGAGTTCTACTGTGGCTTGGTGGCCTGGGAGACCTTGGAATGTGGAGGTGGCTCGGGGACTCTGCAGGGTTTTCCAAACTGAGGTGTTCGACACAGCTCCAACAAGGAAGCTTCCCATGTGGAGACGAGAGGAGTTCTGTTCAGTGCCTCAGGAAAGCCCCATATCCTGTTCTTCGAACCAAAGCCTCTGAGGAGTAACACCTGGAACCCAAAGCAAGAGTTGAGATTAGGGCCTAAGGGCCTGTCCGGCTCAACCTTCTATCTCTGTTGACATCTGTGTGCATGCCTTCGTTGAGGTAGCTGCTCAGCTTGTGTCCGAATGCCCCTGTGTGTCCAGGGAGGCTCCCAGTAGTGGGATGACCTCGGGGGCCTTGAGCTTTCTCATATTTTGAAGGTGTGTGGCCAAAGGAATGGACACAGTTTCCCAGGAGAGAGCAGGCACGGTCCTGTGGTATGGCTCCAGAGGACCCAGCCTAGAGGCTGTGTTTGCCAGGGCTGTGGGGACTGATGTCTGAAAGAGCAAACTTGGCTCAGGTAGGAGCCAAGATAATGGCAGGCCTGATCTCCAGCCCGTGAGGGGAGATCCTCTGGATATCAAAGGAGGGCAAGTGGGAGGCAGTCGCTCAGGCTTTTGTCTCTGGGTGGTGCGTTCACAGTGTCCGGTCAGGGTAGGGGTTGCCTCAGGGTCCGAGGAAGAGCCTTCCTCTCGGGGGATTGTCCAAGCTCCCAATGTTTGGGTTCATTCTGTGGGAAGTGAAGAGTACTGTTTTCTGCCACAAAGGACCTCCCAGGAGAGGGACTCTAGAGCACAGAAGTGGGTTCCCTCAACTGGAATACACACCATCTAGTTAGTCCTGGGTGACTATGGGCATGGCAAGGACTATATGCAGGATCTTCGTCCCGAACCTGACAGGCCTTTCGTTGTCATGTGGCTCATGCTAGGGTCACAGTGTGAATTTGTCCCCAAGCAGCACTCATGTTTGGGCGTGGCATCAGGGGCCATGAAGGGTTCCCCACGTGAAGGTGTGACTCCATGTGAAGAACAAGCATTACAGCCATGTGGAAGGCAGAGTTCTGATTGTGATTCCGATACTCAAACTCAGCTTTGTTTGGGGACATCGGAATGGCAGGCCCAATCTACAAACCATGAGAAGAACTCATGAAGATTTGAATATAGAGTGAGTCTGAGGCGCTTGCTCAGGCATTTGTCTCTAGAATTTGTATCAGCGATCTCCGTGGAATGTCGGGGATGCCTGATGGGGCATGGACGAATCTACCTCTATGATGATTTCGCCCGCTTCCCAATTATTTTTCGTCAATCTGTGGGATGGGAGGACTCCTTTCAGTTTTGTTACCTCAGGTGTCCCACGAAAAGAGGAATTCCAAAGCAAAGCCGTGGGGAAGACTGAAGGGACCAACCGAACTATGGTTAAAAATTGGGGCCTAGGGGCATGGCAAGCCCAATATGCTATCTCTTCATCCAGCCACTGAGAGGCCTTACTTGAGGACTTTGGTCAGGCTGAGGGTCACAATGTGTGTTTGTGACCAATGTAGCCTGCGAGCATGGAGGGGCCTCATGGGCAACAGTGGATTCAACTACACTGAAAGTTGGACAACATGCCAACCACAAGGTTTCTTGCCATGGGGAAGGAGTTCTGATTTCTGCATCAGGTTCAACCCTGGGCAGTGATTGGAGATAAGGTCTAGAATCTAAAGCCTGAAAACCGAGGTTGGGAAGAGATGACAACCTAAGGCCATGGCGGCTCGATGTGCTAAGTGTGCGGCAAGCTGTCTTGTTGGGGCAAGGAAGTCCAGGCTCAGGCTGTGTCAGAAAGGGCATTAGTGCCCTGGTCAGCCTATATGTTCGGGGTACAGCCAAGGTAGGTGCAGGTTGATCCTCACTTGGGGTTACTGGGTACCCCAGAGGGCAATGTTTTTCTTCTGGAGGGCAGGCAGAGTGCTGCTTTGTAGTTCTGGATTGCCAAAATGGAGGGCTTGTGGGCCAGTAGTCTGAGGACAGAAGTCTGAGAACACAAGCGCGGCTTAGGTTTCTGGTTGAGGACATGGCAGGCAGAATCTACAGACCGGAATCGAGATCTCGTGCATCTGAAGTCAGGGCGAGGATCAGACGATCTCTCAGGTTGGAGTTTCTGACCCTTATGGCCCCTTCATGAAGGGGGAGCATCATAAGGCCATGGGGGTTGTCCCACGATGGGATTTCTGAGAAGCTCCAAACTGCAAAGTGTCTTCTGCAGGACAATTGAGACCTGTTGTTTGGCTCCAGGCCAATGATTCTGAGCAGGGTTCTAAGGATGGATGGCTGGTTAGCCCACCTCGCATTCCAATTGTCTCCAAGCAACAAGACAGGTTAGATCTGTTGGATCTGGGGGAGCAACCGAGGAGGCTGAGTTGAAATGGACTCTCCTGGGGTTGGGTCCTAGCGTGCTTTTATGTGTATTGAGACCTTGGAATGAAGCGGTGGCACTGGGGCCCTGACGGGTTCTCAAAAACAGAGGCTTTGACAGAGCTCCAACGTGCTAGTTTCCCATGTGTAGATGAGATTTTTTCTGATGGGTGCATCAAGAAAAAGCCAGTGCTGGTTTTGAAATCCAGGCGTCTGAGGAGAGACCCTGGAAAACAAAGCAATGGATCTGATTAGTGCCTAGGGGCCTGTTCTTTCCTTTTTACCTCTGGGGACATCTGTCTATGGGTCTGAGTGCAGGTAGGTGCACAGATGGGCTCAGATTGCCCCTGTTTTTCCTGGGAAGCCAGCCCTAGTGAGATGGGTCAGGTATTGGGTGTTTATTCTATTAGAAGGGTTGTGGCCATTGGAAATGGCAAACACATTTCCCTTACAGAAGGCAAGTACAGTCCTCAGGCTTGGCTCCAGGGGCCTGATCCTGTAGGTTGTGTAGGCCAGGGCTGTTTGGACAGTTGTCTGAAAACACAACCTCGGCTTATGTTTCCGGTTATAGTTATGGCAGGACTGATCTACAGACCATGAGGAGAACTCTTCGGGATTTGAAAAAAGGGCGAGTGTGAGGCTCTTGCTCAAGTTTTTGTCTCTGGATATCGTGTCACTCACGGTGGTGAAATTTCTGGGTGACTTCATGGGAAATGGATGAGTCTTACTCTCTGGTGGTTTGGCCCCGTCCAAAGAGTTTGGGGTCATTCTGTGGGATGGAAGACGTCCGTTTTGTTGTTGTTGTTCTTTTCTTTTTTAAACTCAGGTGTCCCACAAAATGAGGGATTCCAGAGTAGAGCCCTGGGGAGGGGCGACTAGACCATCAGAAATCTGGTTAAAAATTGGGGCCTAGGGACATGTCAAGCCCATTATGACATCTAATGGTCCAGCCACTGAGAGGACTTACTAGAGGACAGGACTCATGATTAGGGTCACAGTGCGTGTGTATGCCCTCGTCGCACTCAAGAATGGGCGGGGCCTCAGGGTGAATGCTGGTTTCTCCTACACTGAACGTTGGACAACGTGCCAACCACAGGGTTCTTGCCAAGGGTAAGGAAGAGTTCTGATTTCTTCATCACACTCAACCCAGGGCAGTGATTGGAGATAAGGTCTCGGTCTGAAGCCTGAAAACTGAGGTAGGGAAGACATGATGACCTAAGGCCATGGCGGGTTTTATGTGCTCAGTGTGCGGTCAGCTTTCTGGGTGTTGGTCAGGAGGTCCGGGCTCAGGTTGTGTTCGACAGTGCATTAGTGCCCAGGTTAGACTATATAATTTGGGTAAAGTCGAGTGCTGTGTAGGTTTACCCTCATTTAAGGTGCCTGGGCAGCTCATGAGGCAATAATTTTTTTTCTAGAGGGCAGGCAGAGTGCTGCATTGTGGGTCCGGAATTGCCAAACTTGAGGGCTTCGGGGCCAGTAGTGTGAGGACGGAAGTCTGAGAAGACAAGCTAGACTTGGGTTTCAGGGCGAGAGCACGGCAGGTACCACCTGCAGATCTGAACCAATATCTCATGCATCTGAAGTCAGGGCAGGATCAGACGTTGGCGCAGGTTGAAGTTACTGAGCATGACGGCCGCTTCATGAAGGGAGCGGAATCTCGAGGCCATTGAGGTTTTCCCACGTTGGGAGTTGTGGGATGCCCCCTTCAAGGATTCCTTCTGCGGGACAATTGAGACCTGTTGGACAGCTCCAGGACATCCCATATGGAATGACTCCAGAGCACCGTTCGCGGATGGATGCCTGGGAAGCCTGCCTCGCATTCCAATTGTCTCCTAGCAACAAGACAGTTTAGATCTGATGGCTCTGCGGGAGCAACCGGGGTGGCTGAGTGGAAATGGACTTTCGTGAGGATGGGTCCTAATGTGTTTTTGTGTGCATGAGGGCCTTGGAATGGGGCAGAGGCACCGGGATCCTGAAGTACTCTCCTAAGCTTTGGACATGGCTCCCATGCACAGGTTTCCTTGTGGAGATGAGATGAGTTCTAATGGGTGCCTCAGGAAAACCCCTATGCTCGTATTGGAATCAGGCTTTTGAGGACACATGCCTGTAACCCAAAGCAATGGATCCTATTATGGCCTAGGGTCCTGTCTGGTTCAATCTTCTTCTCTGGGGACATCCATCTATGGTATGAGTGGAGGTCGATTATCAGCTGGTGTCAGACAGCCCTTGTTTGTTCCGGGCGACCTACACTATTGGGATGGCCTCAAGGACTTAGGAGGTTTCTCCTAATTTGTACGATTTTGGACCATGGAATGGGCAGAATTCCCATGGATTGGTAGGCACAGTCCGAATGTGTGGCTCCAGGGGCCCAGGCTGGAGGGTGTGTGGCCCAAGACTTTGAGGACAGAAGTCTGAAAACACAAACTCAGCTTAGGTGTGGGGACGTAGGTATGTCAGGCCCGATCGACAAACCATGAGAAGAACTCTTCAGGATATGAAGAAAGTGCGTGTCTGAGGCGCTTGCTCAGGCTTTTGTCTCTGGATTTTGTATCAGCGATGGCCGTGGAATGTCGGGGAGGCCTCATGGGCCATGGACATGTCTTCCTCTCTGAGGATTTGGCCCGATTCCCAATTGCTTTTCGTCAATCTGTGGGATGGGAGGACTCATTTCAGTTTTGTTACCTCAGGTGTCCCACCAAAAGAGGAAATCCAAAGCCAAGCCGTGGGGAAGACTGAAGGGACAACCCGAACTATGGTTAAAAATTGGGGCCTAGGGGCATGGCAAGCCCTATATGCTATCTCTTCATCCAGCCACTGAGTGGCCTTACTTGAGGACTGGGCTCAGCCTAAGCGTCACAATGTTTGTTTGTGACCAATGTGGCCCGTGAGCATGGGCGGGGCCTCATGGGCCACACTGGTTTCAACTACACTGAACGTTGGACAACATGCCAACCATAAGGTTTCTTGCCATTGGGAAGGAGTTCTGATTTCTGCATCACCATCAACCCTGGGCAGTGATTGGAGATAAGGTCTCGGTTCTGAAGCCTGAAACCTGAGGTAGGGAAGAGATGATGACCTAAGGCCATGGCGGGTATTATGTGCTCAATGTGCGGTCAGCTTTCTGGGTGTTGGTCAGGAGGTCCGGACTCAGGTTGTGTTCGACAGTGCATTAGGGCCCAGGTTAGACTATATAATTTGGGTAAAGTCGAGTGCTGTGTAGGTTTACCCTCATTTAAGGTGCCTGGGCAGCTCATGAGGCAATAATTTTTTTTCTAGAGGGCAGGCAGAGTGCTGCATTGTGGGTCCGGAATTGCCAAACTTGAGGGCTTCGGGGCCAGGAGTGTGAGGACGGAAGTCTGAGAAGACAAGCTAGACTTGGGTTTCAGGGCGAGGGCACGGCAGGTACCCCCTGCAGATCTGAACCAATATCTCATGCATCTGAAGTCAGGGCGAGGATCAGACGTTGGCTCAGGTTGGAGTTTCTGAGCATGACGGCCGCTTCATGAAGGGAGCGGGATCTCGAGGCCATTGAGGTTTTCCCACGTTGGGAGTTGTGGGATGCCCCCTTCATGGATTCCTTCTGCGGGACAATTGAGACCTGTTGGACAGCTCCAGGACATCCCATATGGAATGACTCCAGAGCACCGTTCGCGGATGGATGCCTGGGAAGCCCGCCTCACATTCCAATTGTCTCCTAGCAACAAGACAGTTTAGATCTGATGGCTCTGCGGGAGCAACCGGGGTGGCTGAGTTGAAATGGACTTTCCTGAGGATGGGTCCTAATGTGTTTTTGTGTCCATGAGGGCCTTGGAATGGGGCGGTGGCCCCGGGACCCTGAAGTACTCTCCTAAGCTTTGGACATGGCTCCCATGCACAGGTTTCCTTGTGGAGACGAGATGAGTTCTGATGGGTGCCTCAGGAAAACCCCTATGCTCGTATTGGAATCAGGCTTTTGAAGACACATGCCTGTAACCCAAAGCAATGGATCCTATTATGGCCTAGGGTCCTGTCTGGTTCAATCTTCTTCTCTGGGGACATCCATCTATAGTATGAGTGGAGGTCGATTATCAGCTGGTGTCAGACAGCCCTTGTTTGTTACGGGCGACCTACACTATTGGGATGGCCTCAGGGACTTTGGAGATTTCTCCTAATTTGTGCGATTTTGGACCATGGGTACCATTTGGGAATGGGCAGAATTCCCATGGATTGGTAGGCACAGTCCTAATGTGTGGCTCCAGAGGCCCAGCCTGGAGGGTGTGTGGCCCAAGAGTTTGAGGACTGAAGTCTGAAAACACAAACTCAGCTTAGGTTTGGGGACGTAGGTATGGCAGGCCCGATCTACAAACCATGAGAAGAACTCTTCAGGATATGAAGAAAGTGCGAGTCTGAGGCTCTTGCTCAGGCTTTTGTCTCTGGATTTTGTATCAGCGATGGCCGTGGAATGTCGGGGACGCCTCATGGGCCATGGACGAATCTTCCTCTCTGAGGATTTGGCCCGATTCCCAATTGCTTTTCGTCAATCTGTGGGATGGGAGGACTCATTTCAGTTTTGTTACCTCAGGTGTCCCACCAAAAGAGGAATTCCAAAGCCAAGCCGTGGGGAAGACTGAAGGGACAACCCGAACTATGGTTAAAAATTGGGGCCTAGGGGCATGGCAAGCCCAATATGCTATCTCTTCATCCAGCCACTGAGTGGCCGTACTTGAGGACTGGGCTCAGCCTGAGCGTCACAATGTGTGTTTGTGACCCATGTGCCCCGCGAGCATGGGCGGGGCCTCATGGGCCACACTGGTTTCAACTACACTGAACGTTGGACAACATGCCAACCACAAGGTTTCTTGCCATGGGGAAGGAGTTCTGATTTCTGCATCACCTTCAACCCTGGGCAGTGATTGGATATAAGGTCTAGGTTCTGAAACCTGAAAACTGATGTTGGGAAGAGATGACGACCTAAGGCCATGGCGGCTCGATGTGCTCAGTGTGCGGCCAGCTGTCTGGGAGGGGCCAGGGGGTCCAGGCTCAGGCTGTGTCACAAAGGGCATTAGTGCCCTGGTCAGCCTATGTATTTGGGGTACAGCCAAGGTCGGTGCAGGTTGATCCTCATTTGGGATTACTGGGTAGCACCAGAGGACAATGTTTTTCTTCTGGAGGGCCGGCAGAGTGCTGCATTGTAGTTCTGGATTGCCAAACTGGAGGGCTTGTGGGGCAGTAGTCTGACGACAAAAGTCTGAGAACACAAGCTAGGCTTAGGTTTCTGGGTGAGGCCATGGCACGCACAATCTACAGACCTGAATCGAGATCTCGTGCATCTGAAGTCAGGGCGAGGATCAGTCGATCGCTCAGGTTGGAGTTTCTGTCCCTGATGGCCCCTTCATGAATGGGCGGGGGCATCACGAGGCCATGGGTGTTTTCCCACGATGGGAGTTGTGAGAAGCTCCAAACTGCAGAGAGTCTTCTGCAGGACAATTGAGACCTGTTGTTTGGCTCCAGGCCAATGATTCTGAGCAGGGTTCTAAGGATGGATGGCTGGGTAGCCCACCTCGCATTCCAATTGTCTCCTAGCAACAAGACAGGTTAGAACTCCTGGATCTGTGGGAGCAACCGAGGACGCTGATTTGAAACGGACACCCCTGGGGATGGGTCCTAACGTGCTTTTGTGTCTATGGAGACCTTGGAATGAAGCGGTGGCACTGGGGCCCTAAAGGGTTCTCCTAAACAGAGGCTTTGACACAGCTCCAACGTGCAAGTTTCCCATGTGTAGATGAGATGTTTTCTGATGGGTGAGTCAAGAAACAGCTATATGCTGCTTTTGAAATCCAGGCCTCTGAGGAGAGATGCCTGGAAACCAAAGCAATGGATCTGATTAGTGCCTAGGGGCCTGTTCTTTCCTTTTTACCTCTGGGGACATCTGTCTATGGGTCTGAGTGCAGGTAGGTGCTCAGTTGGGCTCAGATTGCCCCTGTTTTTCCTGGGAAGCCACCACTATTGAGATGGAGCAGGTACTTTGGAGGTTTATCCTATTAGAAGGGTTGTGGCCATTGGAATGGGCACACACAATTCCCTTGGAGAGGGCAAGTACAGTCCTCAGGTTTGGCTCCAGGGGCCTGAGACTGTAGGTTGTGTAGGCCAGGGCTGTTTGGACAGATGTCTGAAAACACAAACTCGGCTTATGTTTCGGGTCATAGGTATGGCAGGACTGATCAACAGACCATGAGGAGAACTCTTCGGGATTTGAAAGAAGGGCGAGTGTGAGGCTCCTGCTCCAGTTTTTGTCTCTGGATATCGTGTCACTCATGGTCGTGCAATTTCTGGGTGACTTCATGGGAAATGGACGAGTCTTACTCTCTGGTGGTTTGGCCCCGTCCAAAGAGTTTGGGGTCATTCTGTGGGCTGGAAGAAGTCCGTTTTTTTTTTTTTTATTCTTGTTTTTTTCTTTTTTATCCTCAGGTGTCCCACCAAATGAGGGATTCCAGAGTAGAGCCCTGGGGAGGGGCGACTGGACCATCAGAAATTTGGTTAAAAATTGGGGCCTAGGGACATGTCAAGCCCATTATGACATCTAATGGTCCATCAACTGAGAGGACTTATTAGAGGACAAGACTCATGCCGAGGGTCACAATGCGTGTGTATGCCCTCCTCGCACTCAAGAATGGGCGGGGCCTCAGGGTGAATGGTGGTTTCTCCTACACTGAACGTTGGACAACGTGCCAACCACAGGGTTCTTGCCATGGGTAAGGAGGAGTTCTGATTTCTGCATCACACTCACCCCTGGGAAGTGATTGGAGATAAGGTCTCGGTTCTGAAGCCTGAAAACTCAGGTAGGGAAGAGATGATGACCTAAGGCCATGGCGGGTTTTATGTGCTCAGTGTGCGGTCAGCTTTCTGGGTGTTGGTCAGGAGGTCCGGGCTCAGGTTGTGTTCGACAGTGCATTAGTGCCCAGGTTAGACTATATAATTTGGGTAAAGTCGAGTGCTGTGTAGGTTTACCCTCATTTAAGTTGCCTGGGCAGCTCATGAGGCCATAATTTTTTTTTCTAGAGGGCAGGCAGAGTGCTGCATTGTGGGTCCGGAATTGCCAAACTTGAGGGCTTCGGGGCCAGGAGTGTGAGGACGGAAGTCTGAGAAGACAAGCTAGACTTGGGTTTCAGGGCGAGGGCACGGCAGGTACCCCCTGCAGATCTGAACCAATATCTCATGCATCTGAAGTCAGGGCGAGGATCAGACGTTGGCTCAGGTTGGAGTTTCTGAGCATGATGGCCGCTTCATGAAGGGAGCGGGATCTCGAGGCCATTGAGGTTTTCCCACGTTGGGAGTTGTGGGATGCCCCCTTCATGGATTCCTTCTGCCCGACAATTGAGACCTTTGGACAGCTCCAGGACATCCCATATGGAATGACTCCAGAGCACCGTTCGCGGATGGATGCCTGGGAAGCCCGCCTCGCATTCCAATTGTCTCCTAGCAACAAGACAGATTAGATCTGATGGCTCTGCGGGAGCAACCGGGGTGGCTGAGTTGAAATGGACTTTCCTGAGGATGGGTCCTAATGTGTTTTTGTGTCCATGAGGGCCTTGGAATGGGGCGGTGGCCCCGGGACCCTGAAGTACTCTCCTAAGCTTTGGACATGGCTCCCAAGCACAGGTTTCCTTGTGGAGACGAGATGAGTTCTGATGGGTGCCTCAGGAAAACCCCTATGCTCGTATTGGAATCAGGCTTTTGAGGACACATGCCTGTAACCCAAAGCAATGGATCCTATTATGGCCTAGGGTCCTGTCTGGTTCAATCTTCTTCTCTGGGGACATCCATCTATGGTATGAGTGGAGGTCGATTATCAGCTGGTGTCAGACAGCCCTTGTTTGTTCCGGGCGACCTACACTATTGGGATGGCCTCAGGGACTTTGGAGATTTCTCCTAATTTGTACGATTTTGGACCATGGAATGGGCAGAAATCCCATGGATTGGTAGGCACAGTCCTAATGTGTGGCTCCAGGGGCCCAGGCTGGAGGGTGTGTGGCCCAAGACTTTGAGGACAGAAGTCTGAAAACACAAACTCAGCTTAGGTTTGGGGACGTAGGTATGGCAGGCCCGATCTACAAACCATGAGAAGAACTCTTCAGGATATGAAGAAAGTGCGAGTCTGAGGCTCTTGCTCAGGCTTTTGTCTCTGGATTTTGTATCAGCAATGGCCATGGAATGTCGGGGACGCCTCATGGGCCATGGACGAATCTTCCTCTCTGAGGATTTGGCCCGATTCCCAATTGCTTTTCGTCAATCTGTGGTATGGGAGGACTCATTTCAGTTTTGTTACCTCAGGTGTCCCACCAAAAGAGGAATTCCAAAGCCAAGCCGTGGGGAAGACTGAAGGGAGAACCCGAACTATGGTTAAAAATTGGGGCCTAGGGGCATGGCAAGCCCAATATGCTATCTCTTCATCCAGCCACTGAGTGGCCTTACTTGAGGACTGGGCTCAGCCTGAGCGTCACAATGTGTGTTTGTGACCAATGTGGCCCGCGAGCATGGGCGGGGCCTAATGGGCCACACTGGTTTCAACTACACTGAACGTTGGACAACATGCCAACCACAAGGTTTCTTGCCATGGGGAAGGAGTTCTGATTTCTGCATCACCTTCAACCCTGGGCAGTGATTGGATATAAGGTCTAGGTTCTGAAACCTGAAAACTGATGTTGGGAAGAGATGACGACCTAAGGCCATGGCGGCTTGATGTGCTCAGTGTGCGGCCAGCTGTCTGGGAGGGGCCAGGGGGTCCAGGCTCAGGCTGTGTCAGAAAGGGCATTAGTGCCCTGGTCAGCCTATGTATTTGGGGTACAGCCAAGGTCGGTGCAGGTTGATCCTCATTTGGGATTACTGGGTAGCACCAGAGGACAATGTTTTTCTTCTGGAGGGCCGGCAGAGTGCTGCATTGTAGTTCTGGATTGCCAAACTGGAGGGCTTGTGGGCCAGTAGTCTGACGACAAAAGTCTGAGAACACAAGCTAGGCTTAGGTTTCTGGGTGAGGCCATGGCACGCACAATCTACAGACCTGAATCGAGATCTCGTGCATCTGAAGTCAGGGCGAGGATCACAGGATCGCTCAGGTTGGTGTTTCTGTCCCTGATGGCCCCTTCATGAATGGGCGGGGGCATCACGAGGCCATGGGGGTTTTCCCACGATGGGAGTTGTGAGAAGCTCCAAACTGCAGAGAGTCTTCTGCAGGACAATTGAGACCTGTTGTGTGGCTCCAGGCCAATGATTCTGAGCAGGGTTCTAAGGATGGATGGCTGGGTAGCCCACCTCGCATTCCAATTGTCTCCTAGCAACAAGACAGGTTAGATCTCCTGGATCTGTGGGGAGCAACCGAGGACGCTGAGTTGAAATGGACACCCCTGGGGATGGGTCCTAACGTGCTTTTGTGTCTATGGAGACCTTGGAATGAAGCGGTGGCACTGGGGCCCTAAAGGGTTCTCCTAAACAGAGGCTTTGACACAGCTCCAACGTGCAAGCTTCCCATGTGTAGATGAGATGTTTTCTGATGGGTGAGTCAAGAAACAGCTATATGCTGCTTTTGAAATCCATGCCTCTGAGGAGAGATGCCTGGAAACCAAAGCAATGGATCTGATTAGTGCCTAGGGGCCTGTTCTTTCCTTTTTACCTCTGGGGACATCTGTCTATGGGTCTGAGTGCAGGTAGGTGCTCATTTGGGCTCAGATTGCCCCTGTTTTTCCTGGGAAGCCACCACTATTGAGATGGAGCACGGACTTTGGAGGATTATCCTATTAGAAGGGTTGTGGCCATTGGAATGGGCACACACAATTCCCTTGGAGAGGGCAAGTACAGTCCTCAGGTTTGGCTCCAGGGGCCTGAGCCTGTAGGTTGTGTAGGCCAGGGCTGTTTGGACAGTTGTCTGAAAACACAAACTCGGCTTATGTTTCGGGTCATAGGTATGGCAGGACTGATCTACAGACCATGAGGAGAACTCTTCGGGATTTGAAAGAATGGCGAGTGTGAGGCTCCTGCTCAAGTTTTTGTCTCTGGATATCGTGTCACTCATGGTCGTGGAATTTCTGGGTGACTTCATGGGAAATGGACGAGTCTTACTCTCTGGTGGTTTGGCCCCGTCCAAAGACTTTGGGGTCATTCTGTGGGCTGGAAGAAGTCCGCTTTTTTTTTTATTCTTGTTTTTTTTTTTTTTTATCCTCAGGGGTCCCACCAAATGAGGGATTCCAGAGTAGAGCCCTGGGGAGGGGCGACTGGACCATCAGAAATTTGGTTAAAAATTGGGGCCCAGGGACATGTCAAGCCCATTATGACATCTAATGGTCCAGCAACTGAGAGGACTTACTAGAGGACAGGACTCATGCTGAGGGTCACAATGCGTGTGTATGCCCTCGTCGCACTTAAGAATGGGCGGGGCCTCAGGGTAAATGCTGGTTTCTCCTACACTGAACGTTGGACAACGTGCCAACCAGAGGGTTCTTGACATGGGTAAGGAGGAGTTCTGATTTCTGCATCACACTCACCCCTGGGAAGTGATTGGAGATAAGGTCTCGGTTCTGAAGCCTGAAAACTGAGGTAGGGAAGAGATGATGACCTAAGGCCATGGCGGGTTTTATGTGCTCAGTGTGCGGTCAGCTTTCTGGGTGTTGGTCAGGAGGTCCGGGCTCAGGTTGTGTTCGACAGTGCATTAGTGCCCAGGTTAGACCATATAATTTCGGTAAAGTCGAGTGCTGTGTAGGTTTACCCTCATTTAAGGTGCCTGGGCAGCTCATGAGGCAATAATTTTTTTTTTTCTAGAGGGCAGGCAGAGTGCTGCATTGTGGGTCCGGAATTGCCAAACTTGAGGGCTTCGGGGCCAGGAGTGTGAGGACGGAAGTCTGAGAAGACAAGCTAGACTTGGGTTTCTGGGCGAGGGCACGGCAGGTACCCCCTGCAGATCTGAACCAATATCTCATGCATCTGAAGTCAGGGCGAGGATCAGACGTTGGCTCAGGTTGGAGTTTCTGAGCATGACGGCCGCTTCATGAAGGGAGCGGAATCTCGAGGCCATTGAGGTTTTCCCACGTTGGGAGTTGTGGGATGCCCCCTTCATGGATTCCTTCTGCGGGACAATTGAGACCTGTTGGACAGCTCCAGGACATCCCATATGGAATGACTCCAGAGCACCGTTCGCGGATGGATGCCTGGGAAGCCCGCCTCGCATTCCAATTGTCTCCTAGCAACAAGACAGTTTAGATCTGATGGCTCTGCGGGAGCAACCGGGGTGGCTGAGTTGAAATGGACTTTCCTGAGGATGGGTCCTAATGTGTTTTTGTGTCCATGAGGGCCTTGGAATGGGGCGGTGGCCCCGGGACCCTGAAGTACTCTCCTAAGCTTTGGACATGGCTCCCATGCACAGGTTTCCTTGTGGAGACGAGATGAGTTCTGATGGGTGCCTCAGGAAAACCCCTATGCTCGTATTGGAATCAGGCTTTTGAGGACACATGCCTGTAACCCAAAGCAATGGATCCTATTATGGCCTAGGGTCCTGTCTGGTTCAATCTTCTTCTCTGGGGACATCCATCTATGGTATGAGTGGAGGTCGATTATCAGCTGGTGTCAGACAGCCCTTGTTTGTTCCAGGCGACCTAAACTATTGGGATGGCCTCAGCGACTTTGGAGATTTCTCCTAATTTGTACGATTTTGGACCATGGAATGGGCAGAATTCCCATGGATTGGTAGGCACAGTCCTAATGTGTGGCTCCAGGGGCCCAGCCTGGAGGGTGTGTGGCCCAAGACTTTGAGGACAGAAGTCTGAAAACACAAACTCAGCTTAGGTTTGGGGACGTAGGTATGGCAGGCCCGATCTACAAACCATGAGAAGAACTCTTCAGGATATGAAGAAAGTGCGAGTCTGAGGCTCTTGCTCAGGCTTTTGTCTCTGGATTTTGTATCAGCGATGGCCGTGGAATGTCAGGGACGCCTCATGGGCCATGGACGAATCTTCCTCTCTGAGGATTTGGCCCGATTCCCAATTGCTTTTCTTCAATCTGTGGGATGGGAGGACTCATTTCAGTTTTGTTACCTCAGGTGTCCCACCAAAAGAGGAATTCCAAAGCCAAGCCGTGGGGAAGACTGAAGGGACAACCCGAACTATGGTTAAAAATTGGGGCCCAGGGGCATGGCAAGCCCAATATGATATCTCTTCATCCAGCCACTGAGTGGCCTTACTTGAGGACTGGGCTCAGCCTCAGCATCACAATGTGTGTTTGTGACCAATGTGGCCCGCGAGCATGGGCGGGGCCTAATGGGCCACACTGGTTTCAACTACACTGAACGTTGGACAACATGCCAACCACAAGGTTTCTTGCCATGGGGAAGGAGTTCTGATTTCTGCATCACCTTCAACCCTGGGTAGTGATTGGATATAAAGTCTAGGTTCTGAAACCTGAAAACTGATGTTGGGAAGAGATGACGACCTAAGGCCATGGCGGCTCGATGTGCTCAGTGTGCGGCCAGCCGTCTGGGAGGGGCCAGGGGGTCCAGGCTCAGGCTGTGTCAGAAAGGGCATTAGTGCCCTGGTCAGCCTATGTATTTGGGGTACAGCCAAGGTCGGTGCAGGTTGATCCTCATTTGGGATTACTGGGTAGCACCAGAGGACAATGTTTTTCTTCTGGAGGGCCGGCAGAGTGCTGCATTGTAGTTCTGGATTGCCAAACTGGAGGGCTTGTGGGCCAGTAGTCTGACGACAAAAGTCTGAGAACACAAGCTAGGCTTAGGTTTCTGGGTGAGGCCATGGCACGCACAATCTACAGACCTGAATCGAGATCTCGTGCATCTGAAGTCAGGGCGAGGATCAGACGATCGCTCAGGTTGGAGTTTCTGTCCCTGATGGCCCCTTCGTGAATGGGCGGGGGCATCACGAGGCCATGGGGGTTTTCCCACGATGGGAGTTGTGAGAAGCTCCAAACTGCAGAGAGTCTTCTGCAGGACAATTGAGACCTGTTGTTTGGCTCCAGGCCAATGATTCTGAGCAGGGTTCTATGGATGGATGGCTGGGTAGCCCACCTCGCATTCCAATTGTCTCCTAGCAACAAGACAGGTTAGATCTCCTGGATCTGTGGGGAGCAAACGAGGACGCTGAGTTGAAATGGACACCCCTGGGGATGGGTCCTAATGTGCTTTTGTGTCTATGGAGACCTTGGAATGAAGCGGTGGCACTGGGGCCCTAAAGGGTTCTCCTAAACAGAGGCTTTGACACAGCTCCAACGTGCAAGCTTCCCATGTGTAGATGAGATGTTTTCTGATGGGTGAGTCAAGAAACAGCTATATGCTGCTTTTGAAATCCATGCCTCTGAGGAGAGATGCCTGGAAACCAAAGCAATGGATCTGATTAGTGCCTAGGGGCCTGTTCTTACCTTTTTACCTCTGGGGACATCTGTCTATGGGTCTGAGTGCAGGTAGGTGCTCAGTTGGGCTCAGATAGCCCCTGTTTTTCCTGGGAAGCCACCACTATTGAGATGGATCAGGGACTTTGGAGGTTTATCCTATTAGAAGGGTTGTGGCCATTGGAATGGGCACACACAATTCCCTTGGAGAGGGCAAGTACAGTCCTCAGGTTTGGCTCCAGGGGCCTGAGCCTGTAGGTTGTGTAGGCCAGGGCTGTTTGGACAGTTGTCTGAAAACACAAACTCGGCTTATGTTTCGGGTCATAGGTATGGCAGGACTGATCTACAGACCATGAGGAGAACTCTTCGGGATTTGAAAGAAGGGCGAGTGTGAGGCTCCTGCTCAAGTTTTTGTCTCTGGATATCGTGTCACTCATGGTCGTGGAATTTCTGGGTGACTTCATGGGAATTGGACGAGTCTTACTCTCTGGTGGTTTGGCCCCGTCCAAAGAGTTTGGGGTCATTCTGTGGGCTGGAAGAAGTCCGTTTTTTTTTTTTTTTAATTCTTGTTTTTTTCTTTTTTATCCTCAGGTGTCCCACCAAAAGAGGGATTCCAGAGTAGAGCCCTGGGGAGGGGCGACTGGACCATCAGAAATTTGGTTAAAAATTGGGGCCTAGGGACATGTCAAGCCCATTATGACATCTAATGGTCCAGCAACTGAGAGGACTTACTAGAGGACAGGACTCATGCTGAGGGTCACAATGCGTGTGTATGCCCTCGTCGCACTCAAGAATGGGCGTGGCCTCAGGGTGAATGCTGGTTTCTCCTACACTGAACGTTGGACAACGTGCCAACCACAGGGTTCTTGCCATGGGTAAGGAGGAGTTCTGATTTCTGCATCACACTCACAACTGGGAAGTGATTGGAGATAAGGTCTCGGTTCTGAAGCCTGAAAACTCAGGTAGGGAAGAGATGATGACCTAAGGCCATGGCGGGTTTTATGTGCTCAGTGTGCGGTCAGCTTTCTGGGTGTTGGTCAGGAGGTCCGGGCTCAGGTTGTGTTCGACAGTGCATTAGTGCCCAGGTTAGACTATATAATTTGGGTAAAGTCGAGTGCTGTGTAGGTTTACCCTCATTTAAGGTGCCTGTGCAGCTCATGAGGCAATAATTTTTTTTCTAGAGGGCAGGCAGAGTGCTGCATTGTGGGTCCGGAATTGCCAAACTTGAGGGCTTTGGGGCCAGGAGTGTGAGGACGGAAGTCTGAGAAGACAAGCTAGACTTGGGTTTCTGGGCGAGGGCACGGCAGGTACCCCCTGCAGATCTGAACCAATATCTCATGCATCTGAAGTCAGGGCGAGGATCAGACGTTGGCTCAGGTTGGAGTTTCTGAGCATGACGGCCGCTTCATGAAGGGAGGGGAATCTCGAGGCCATTGAGGTTTTCCCACGTTGGGAGTTGTGGGATGCCCCCTTCATGGATTCCTTCTGCGGGACAATTGAGACCTGTTGGACAGCTCCAGGACATCCCATATGGAATGACTCCAGAGCACCGTTCGGGGATGGATGCCTGGGAAGCCCGCCTCGCATTCCAATTGTCTCCTAGCAACAAGACAGTTTAGATCTGATGGCTCTGCGGGAGCAACCGGGGTGGCTGAGTTGAAATGGACTTTCCTGAGGATGGGTCCTAATGTGTTTTTGTGTCCATGAGGGCCTTGGAATGGGGCGGTGGCCCCGGGACCCTGAAGTACTCTCCTAAGCTTTGGACATGGCTCCCATGCACAGGTTTCCTTGTGGAGATGAGATGAGTTCTGATGGGTGCCTCAGGAAAACCCCTATGCTCGTATTGGAATCAGGCTTTTGAGGACACATGCCTGTAACCCAAAGCAATGGATCCTATTATGGCCTAGGGTCCTGTCTGGTTCAATCTTCTTCTCTTTTGACATCCATCTATGGTATGAGTGGTGTCGATTATCAGCTGGTGTCAGACAGCCCTTGTTTGTTCCGGGCGACCTATACTATTGGGATGGCCTCAGGGACTTTGGAGATTTCTCCTAATTTGTACGATTTTGGACCATGGAATGGGCAGAATTCCCATGGATTGGTAGGCACTGTCCTAATGTGTGGCTCCAGGGGCCCAGCCTGGAGGGTGTGTGGCCCAAGACTTTGAGGACAGAAGTCTGAAAACACAAACTCAGCTTAGGTTTGGGGACGTAGGTATGGCAGGCCCGATCTACAAACCATGAGAAGAACTCTTCAGGATATGAAGAAAGTGCGAGTCTGAGGCTCTTGCTCAGGCTTTTGTCTCTGGATTTTGTATCAGCGATGGCCGTGGAATGTCGGGGACGCCTCATGGGCCATGGACGAATCTTCCTCTCTGAGGATTTGGCCCGATTCCCAATTGCTTTTCTTCACTCTGTGGGATGGGAGGACTCATTTCAGTTTTGTTACCTCAGGTGTCCCACCAAAAGAGGAATTCCAAAGCCAAGCCGTGGGGAAGACTGAAGGGAGAACCCGAACTATGGTTAAAAATTGGAGCCTAGGGGCATGGCAAGCCCAATATGCTATCTCTTCATCCAGCCACTGAGTGGCCTTACTTGAGGACTGGGCTCAGCCTGAGCGTCACAATGTGTGTTTGTGACCAATGTGGCCCGCGAGCATGGGCGGGGCCTAATGGGCCACACTGGTTTCAACTACACTGAACGTTGGACAACATGCCAACCACAAGGTTTCTTGCCATGGGGAAGGAGTTCTGATTTCGGCATCACCTTCAACCCTGGGCAGTGATTGGATATAAGGTCTAGGTTCTGAAACCTGAAAACTGATGTTGGGAAGAGATGACGACCTAAGGCCATGGCGGCTCGATGTGCTCAGTGTGCGGCCAGCTGTCTGGGAGGGGCCAGGGGGTCCAGGCTCAGGCTGTGTCAGAAAGGGCATTAGTGCCCTGGTCAGCCTATGTATTTGGGGTACAGCCAAGGTCGGTGCAGGTTGATCCTCATTTGGGATTACTGGGTAGCACCAGAGGACAATGTTTTTCTTCTGGAGGGCCGGCAGAGTGCTGCATTGTAGTTCTGGATTGCCAAACTGGAGGGCTTGTGGGCCAGTAGTCTGACGACAAAAGTCTGAGAACACAAGCTAGGCTTAGGTTTCTGGGTGAGGCCATGGCACGCACAATCTACAGACCTGAATCGAGATCTCGTGCATCTGAAGTCAGGGCGAGGATCAGAGGATCGCTCAGGTTGGTGTTTCTGTCCCTGATGGCCCCTTCATGAATGGGCGGGGGCATCACGAGGCCATGGGTGTTTTCCCACGATGGGAGTTGTGAGAAGCTCCAAACTGCAGAGAGTCTTCTGCAGGACAATTGAGACCTGTTGTGTGGCTCCAGGCCAATGATTCTGAGCAGGGTTCTAAGGATGGATGGCTGGGTAGCCCACCTCGCATTCCAATTGTCTCCTAGCAACAAGACAGGTTAGATCTCCTGGATCTTTGGGGAGCAACCGAGGACGCTGAGTTGAAATGGACACCCCTGGGGATGGGTCCTAACGTGCTTTTGTGTCTATGGAGACCTTGGAATGAAGCGGTGGCACTGGGGCCCTAAAGGGTTCTCCTAAACAGAGGCTTTGACACAGCTCCAACGTGCAAGCTTCCCATGTGTAGATGAGATGTTTTCTGATGGGTGAGTCAAGAAACAGCTATATGCTGCTTTTGAAATCCATGCCTCTGAGGAGAGAGGCCTGGAAACCAAAGCAATGGATCTGATTAGTGCCTAGGGGCCTGTTCTTTCCTTTTTACCTCTGGGGACATCTGTCTATGGGTCTGAGTGCAGGTAGGTGCTCAGTTGGGCTCAGATTGCCCCTGTTTTTCCTGGGAAGCCACCACTATTGAGATGGAGCAGGGACTTTGGAGGATTATCCTATTAGAAGGGTTGTGGCCATTGGAATGGGCACACACAATTCCCTTGGAGAGGGCAAGTACAGTCCTCAGGTTTGGCTCCAGGGGCCTGAGCCTGTAGGTTGTGTAGGCCAGGGCTGTTTGGACAGTTGTCTGAAAACACAAACTCGGCTTATGTTTCGGGTCATAGGTATGGCAGGACTGATCTACAGACCATGAGGAGAACTCTTCGGGATTTAAAAGAAGGGCGAGTGTGAGGCTCCTGCTCAAGTTTTTGTCTCTGGATATCGTGTCACTCATGGTCGTGGAATTTCTGGGTGACTTCATGGGAAATGGACGAGTCTTACTCTCTGGTGGTTTGGCCCCGTCCAAAGAGTTTGGGGTCATTCTGTGGGCTGGAAGAAGTCCGTTTTTTTTTTTATTCTTGTTTTTTTTTTTTTTTATCCTCAGGGGTCCCACCAAATGAGGGATTCCAGAGTAGAGCCCTGGGGAGGGGCGACTGGACCATCAGAATTTTGGTTAAAAATTGGGGCCCAGGGACATGTCAAGCCCATTATGACATCTAATGGTCCAGCAACTGAGAGGACTTACTAGAGGACAGGACTCATGCTGAGGGTCACAATGCGTATGTATGACCTCGTCGCACTTAAGAATGGGCGGGGCCTCAGGGTAAATGCTGGTTTCTCCTACACTGAACGTTGGACAACGTGCCAACCACAGGGTTCTTGACATGGGTAAGGAGGAGTTCTGATTTCTGCATCACACTCACCCCTGGGAAGTGATTGGAGTTAAGGTCTCGGTTCTGAAGCCTGAAAACTCAGGTAGGGAAGAGATGATGACCTAAGGCCATGGCGGGTTTTATGTGCTCAGTGTGCGGTCAGCTTTCTGGGTGTTGGTCAGGAGGTCCGGGCTCAGGTTGTGTTCGACAGTGCATTAGTGCCCAGGTTAGACCATATAATTTCGGTAAAGTCGAGTGCTGTGTAGGTTTACCCTCATTTAAGGTGCCTGGGCAGCTCATGAGGCAATAATTTTTTTTTTCTAGAGGGCAGGCAGAGTGCTGCATTGTGGGTCCGGAATTGCCAAACTTGAGGGCTTCGGGGCCAGGAGTGTGAGGACGGAAGTCTGAGAAGACAAGCTAGACTTGGGTTTCAGGGCGAGGGCACGGCAGGTACCCCCTGCAGATCTGAACCAATATCTCATGCATCTGAAGTCAGGGCGAGGATCAGACGTTGGATCAGGTTGGAGTTTCTGAGCATGACGGCCGCTTCATGAAGGGAGCGGAATCTCGAGGCCTTTGAGGTTTTCCCACGTTGGGAGTTGTGGGATGCCCCCTTCATGGATTCCTTCTGCGGGTCAATTGAGACCTGTTGGACAGCTCCAGGACATCCCATATGGAATGACTCCAGAGCACCGTTCGCGGATGGATGCCTGGGAAGCCCGCCTCGCATTCCAATTGTCTCCTAGCAACAAGACAGTTTAGATCTGATGGCTCTGCGGGAGCAACCGGGGTGGCTGAGTTGAAATGGACTTTCCTGAGGATGGGTCCTAATGTGTTTTTGTGTCCATGAGGGCCTTGGAATGGGGATTGGCACCGGGACCCTGAAGTACTCTCCTAAGCTTTGGACATGGCTCCCATGCACAGGTTTCCTTGTGGAGACGAGATGAGTTCTGATGGGTGCCTCAGGAAAACCCCTATGCTCGTATTGGAATCAGGCTTTTGAGGACACATGCCTGTAACCCAAAGCAATGGATCCTATTATGGCCTAGGGTCCTGTCTGGTTCAATCTTCTTCTCTGGGGACATCCATCTATGGTATGAGTGGAGGTCGATTATCAGCTGGTGTCAGACAGCCCTTGTTTGTTCCAGGCGACCTACACTATTGGGATGGCCTCAGCGACTCGGAGATTTCTCCTAATTTGTACGATTTTGGACCATGGAATGGGCAGAATTCCCATGGATTGGTAGGCACAGTCCTAATGTGTGGCTCCAGGGGCCCAGCCTGGAGGGTGTGTGGCCCAAGACTTTGAGGACAGAAGTCTGAAAACACAAACTCAGCTTAGGTTTGGGGACGTAGGTATGGCAGGCCCGATCTACAAACCATGAGAAGAACTCTTCAGGATATGAAGAAAGTGCGAGTCTGAGGCTCTTGCTCAGGCTTTTGTCTCTGGATTTTGTATCAGCGATGGCCGTGGAATGTCAGGGACGCCTCATGGGCCATGGACGAATCTTCCTCTCTGAGCATTTGGCCCGATTCCCAATTGCTTTTCTTCAATCTGTGGGATGGGAGGACTCATTTCAGTTTTGTTACCTCAGGTGTCCCACCAAAAGAGGAATTCCAAAGCCAAGCCGTGGGGAAGACTGAAGGGACAACCCGAACTATGGTTAAAAATTGGGGCCCAGGGGCATGGCAAGCCCAATATGCTATCTCTTCATCCAGCCACTGAGTGGCCTTACTTGAGGACTGGGCTCAGCCTCAGCATCACAATGTGTGTTTGTGACCAATGTGGCCCGCGAGCATGGGCGGGGCCTCATGGGCCACACTGGTTTCAACTACACTGAACGTTGGACAACATGCCAACCACAAGGTTTCTTGCCATGGGGAAGGAGTTCTGATTTCTGCATCACCTTCAACCCTGGGCAGTGATTGGATATAAGGTCTAGGTTCTGAAACCTGAAAACTGATGTTGGGAAGAGATGACGACCTAAGGCCATGGCGGCTCGATGTGCTCAGTGTGCGGCCAGCCGTCTGGGAGGGGGCAGGGGGTCCAGGCTCAGGCTGTGTCAGAAAGGGCATTAGTGCCCTGGTCAGCCTATGTATTTGGGGTACAGCCAAGGTCGGTGCAGGTTGATCCTCATTTGGGATTACTGGGTAGCACCAGAGGACAATGTTTTTCATCTGGAGGGCCAGCAGAGTGCTGCATTGTAGTTCTGGATTGCCAAACTGGAGGGCTTGTGGGCCAGTAGTCTGACGACAAAAGTCTGAGAACACAAGCTAGGCATAGGTTTCTGGGTGAGGCCATGGCACGCACAATCTACAGACCTGAATCGAGATCTCGTGCATCTGAAGTCAGGGCGAGGATCAGACGATCGCTCAGGTTGGAGTTTCTGTCCCTGATGGCCCCTTCGTGAATGGGCGGGGGCATCACGAGGCCATGGGGGTTTTCCCACGATGGGAGTTGTGAGAAGCTCCAAACTGCAGAGAGTCTTCTGCAGGACAATTGAGACCTGTTGTTTGGCTCCAGGCCAATGATTCTGAGCAGGGTTCTAAGGATGGATGGCTGGGTAGCCCACCTCGCATTCCAATTGTCTCCTAGCAACAAGACAGGTTAGAACTCCTGGATCTGTGGGGAGCAAACGAGGACGCTGAGTTGAAATGGACACCCCTGGGGATGGGTCCTAATGTGCTTTTGTGTCTATGGAGACCTTGGAATGAAGCGGTGGCACTGGGGCCCTAAAGGGTTCTCCTAAACAGAGGCTTTGACACAGCTCCAACGTGCAAGCTTCCCATGTGTAGATGAGATGTTTTCTGATGGGTGAGTCAAGAAACAGCTATATGCTGCTTTTGAAATCCAGGCCTCTGAGGAGAGATGCCTGGAAACCAAAGCAATGGATCTGATTAGTGCCTAGGGGCCTGTTCTTTCCTTTTTACCTCTGGGGACATCTGTCTATGGGTCTGAGTGCAGGTAGGTGCTCAGTTGGGCTCAGATAGCCCCTGTTTTTCCTGGGAAGCCACCACTATTGAGATGGATCAGGGACTTTGGAGGTTTATCCTATTAGAAGGGTTGTGGCCATTGGAATGGGCACACACAATTCCCTTGGAGAGGGCAAGTACAGTCCTCAGGTTTGGCTCCAGGGGCCTGAGCCTGTAGGTTGTGTAGGCCAGGGCTGTTTGGACAGTTGTCTGAAAACACAAACTCGGCTTATGTTTCGGGTCATAGATATGGCAGGACTGATCTACAGACCATGAGGAGAACTCTTCGGGATTTAAAAGAAGGGCGAGTGTGAGGCTCCTGCTCAAGTTTTTGTCTCTGGATATCGTGTCACTCATGGTCGTGGAATTTCTGGGTCACTTCATGGGAATTGGACGAGTCTTACTCTCTGGTGGTTTGGCCCCGTCCAAAGAGTTTGGGGTCATTCTGTGGGCTGGAAGAAGTCCGTTTTTTTTTTTTTTTTAATTCTTGTTTTTTTCTTTTTTATCCTCAGGTGTCCCACCAAAAGAGGGATTCCAGAGTAGAGCCCTGGGGAGGGGCGACTGGACCATCAGAAATTTGGTTAAAAATTGGGGCCTAGGGACATGTCAAGCCCATTATGACATCTAATGGTCCAGCAACTGAGAGGACTTACTAGAGGACAGGACTCATGCTGAGGGTCACAATGCGTGTGTATGCCCTCGTCGCACTCAAGAATGGGCGTGGCCTCAGGGTGAATGCTGGTTTCTCCTACACTGAACGTTGGACAACGTGCCAACCACAGGGTTCTTGCCATGGGTAAGGAGGAGTTCTGATTTCTGCATCACACTCACCCCTGGGAAGTGATTGGAGATAAGGTCTCGGTTCTGAAGCCTGAAAACTCAGGTAGGGAAGAGATGATGACCTAAGGCCATGGCGGGTTTTATGTGCTCAGTGTGCGGTCAGCTTTCTGGGTGTTGGTCAGGAGGTCCGGGCTCAGGTTGTGTTCGACAGTGCATTAGTGCCCAGGTTAGACTATATAATTTGGGTAAAGTCGAGTGCTGTGTAGGTTTACCCTCATTTAAGGTGCCTGGGCAGCTCATGAGGCAATAATTTTTTTTCTAGAGGGCAGGCAGAGTGCTGCATTGTGGGTCCGGAATTGCCAAACTTGAGGGCTTCCGGACCAGGAGTGTGAGGACGGAAGTCTGAGAAGACAAGCTAGACTTGGGTTTCAGGGCGAGGGCACGGCAGGTACCCCCTACATATCTGAACCAATATCTCATGCATCTGAAGTCAGGGCGAGGATCAGACATGGCTCAGGTTGGAGTTTCTGAGCATGACGGCCGATTCATGAAGGGAGCGGAATCTCGAGGCCATTGAGGTTTTCCCACGTTGGGAGTTGTGGGATGCCCCCTTCATGGATTCCTTCTGCGGGACAATTGAGACCTGTTGGACAGCTCCAGGACATCCCATATGGAATGACTCCAGAGCACCGTTCGCGGATGGATGCCTGGGAAGCCCGCCTCGCATTCCAATTGTCTCCTAGCAACAAGACAGTTTAGATCTGATGGCTCTGCGGGAGCAACCAGTGTGGCTGAGTTGAAATGGACTTTCCTGAGGATGGGTCCTAATGTGTTTTTGTGTCCATGAGGGCCTTGGAATGGGGCGGTTGCCCCGGGACCCTGAAGTACTCTCCTAAGCTTTGGACATGGCTCCCATGCACAGGTTTCCTTGTGGAGATGAGATGAGTTCTGATGGGTGCCTCAGCAAAACCCCTATGCTCGTATTGTAATCAGGCTTTTGAGGACACATGCCTGTAACCCAAAGCAATGGATCCTATTATGGCCTAGGGTCCTGTCTGGTTCAATCCTCTTTTCTGGCGACATCCATCTATGGTATGAGTGGAGGTCGATTATCAGCTGGTGTCAGACAGCCCTTGTTTGTTCCAGGCGACCTACACTATTGGGATGGCCTCAGCGACTTTTGAGGTTTCTCCTAATTTGTATGATTTTGGACCATGGAATGGGCAGAATTCCCATGGATTGGTAGGCACAGTCCTAATGTGTGGCTCCAGGGGCCCAGCCTGGAGGGTGTGTGGCCCAAGACTTTGAGGACAGAAGTCTGAAAACACAAACTCAGCTTAGGTTTGGGGACGTAGGTATGGCAGGCCCGATCTACAAACCATGAGAAGAACTCTTCAGGATATGAAGAAAGTGCGAGTCTGAGGCTCTTGCTCAGGCTTTTGTCTCTGGATTTTGTATCAGCGATGGCCGTGGAATGACGGGGACGCCTCAAGGGCCATGGACGAATCTTCCTCTCTGAGGATTTGGCCCGATTCCCAATTGCTTTTCGTCAATCTGTGGGATGGGAGGACTCATTTCAGTTTTGTTACCTCAGGTGTCCCACCAAAAGAGGAATTCCAAATCCAAGCCGTGGGGAAGACTGAAGGGACAACCCGAACTATGGTTAAAAATTGGGGCCTAGGGGCATGGCAAGCCCAATATGCTATCTCTTCATCCAGCCACTGAGTGGCCTTACTTGAGGACTGGGCTCAGCCTGAGTGTCACAATGTGTGTTTGTGACCAATGTGGCCCGCCAGCATGGGCGGGGCCTCATGGGCCACACTGGTTTCAACTACACTGAACGTTGGACAACATGCCAACCACAAGGTTTCTTGCCATGGGGAAGGAGTTCTGATTTCTGCATCACCTTCAACCCTGGGCAGTGATTGGATATAAGGTCTAGGTTCTGAAACCTGAAAACTGATGTTGGGAAGAGATGACGACCTAAGGCCATGGCGGCTCGATGTGCTCAGTGTGCGGCCAGCTGTCTGGGAGGGCCAGGGGGTCCAGGCTCAGGCTGTGTCAGAAAGGGCATTAGTGCCCTGGTCAGCCTATGTATTTGGGGTACAGCCAAGGTCGGTGCAGGTTGATCCTCATTTGGGATTACTGGGTAGCACCAGAGGACAATGTTTTTCTTCTGGAGGGCTGGCAGAGTGCTGCATTGTAGTTCTGGATTGCCAAACTGGAGGGCTTGTGGGCCAGTAGTCTGACGACAAAAGTCTGAGAACACAAGCTAGGCTTAGGTTTCTGGGTGAGGCCATGGCAGGCACAATCTACAGACCTGAATCGAGATCTCGTGCATCTGAAGTCAGGGCGAGGATCAGACGATCGCTCAGGTTGGAGTTTCTGTCCCTGATGGCCCCTTCGTGAATGGGCGGGGGCATCACGAGGCCATGGGGGTTTTCCCACGATGGGAGTTGTGAGAAGCTCCAAACTGCAGAGAGTCTTCTGCAGGACAATTGAGACCTGTTGTTTGGCTCCAGGCCAATGATTCTGAGCAGGGTTCTAAGGATGGATGGCTGGGTAGCCCACCTCGCATTCCAATTGTCTCCTAGCAACAAGACAGGTTAGATCTCCTGGATCTGTGGGGAGCAACCGAGGACTCTGAGTTGAAATGGACACCCCTGGGGATGGGTCCTAACGTGCTTTTGTGTCTATGGAGACCTTGGAATGAAGCGGTGGCACTGGGGCCCTAAAGGGTTCTCCTAAACAGAGGCTTTGACACAGCCCCAACGTGCAAGTTTCCCATGTGTAGATGAGATGTTTTCTGATGTGTGGGTCAAGAAACAGCTATATGCTGCTTTTGAAATCCAGGCCTCTGAGGAGAGATGCCTGGAAACCAAAGCAATGGATCTGATTAGTGCCTAGGGGCCTGTTCTTTCCTTTTTACCTCTGGGTACATCTGTCTATGGGTCTGAGTGCAGGTAGGTGCTCAGTTGGGCTCAGATTGCCCCTGTTTTTCCTGGGAAGTCACCACTATTGAGATGAATCAGGGACTTTGGAGGGTTATCCTATTAGAAGGGTTGTGGCCATTGGAATGGGCACAAACAATTCCCTTGGAGAGGACAAGTACAGTCCTCAGGTTTGGCTCCAGGGGCCTGATCCTCTAGGTTGTGTAGGCCTGGGCTGTTTGGACAGTTGTCTGAAAACACACACCCTCCAGGCTAGGGCCCCTGGAACCACACCTCAGGATTGTTCCTGCCCTCTCAAAGGGAATTCTTCATATTCCATTGGCCACAACCATATAAATCAGGAGAAATCTCCAATGTCCCTGGGACCATACCAATATTGTAGGCCGCTTGGAACAAACAGGGTTGATCTGACACTAGCTGAGCAACTAGCTCCACACCAACTCGGAGACAGATGTCCCCAGAGAAGAACATTGAACTGGACAGGCCCCTAGGCCCTAATCAGATGCATTGCTTTGGTTTCCAGGCATCTCTTCTCAGAGGCCTGGTTTCCAATACCAGCCTATAGGGTTTCCAGAGGCCCCTTCAGAGCAAGTCTTGTCTGCACATTGGAAACTTGCTCGTGGAGCTATGTCAGAACCTCCGGCTAGGAAAATCCTTCAGGGCCCCGGTGCCACCACCTCATTCCAAGGTCTCCATGGACACAATCCCACATTAGGACCCATCTGCAGGAGAGTCTATTTCAACTCAGTGCCCTTGGGTGCTCCCCTAGAGCCAGCAGATCGAACCTATCTTGTCACTAGGAGACAATTGAAATGTGAGGCGGGCTGGCTAGGCATCCATCTGTAGAAAACTACTCTGAAGTAATTCCATATGGGACGTCCTGGAGCCATCCAACAGGTCACAGCTGTCCTGCAGAAGGAATCCTTGCGCTTTGGAGCACCTCACAACTCCCATCATGGGAAAAGCTCTGTGGCCTCGTGGTGCACCGTCCCCTTCATGAAAGAGCCACCTTGGACAGAAACTCCAACCTGAGCCAACCTCTAATCCTCGCCCTGACTTCAGATGACGAAATCTTGATTCAACTCTGCAGAGTGTGCCTGCCGAAACCCCGCCCCGAAGCAAAACCTAGCTATTGTTCTCAGACTTCGTCCTCACACTCCGAGCCCACCAGCCCTCCAGTTAGGGAATTCTGGAGAGACACAATGCAGCACTCTGACTGCCCTCCAGAAGAGAAACGTTGTCCTATGGGGCTAACCAGAAACACCAAATGAGGATCAACCTGCATGCCACTTGACTCTACCCCAATTATACAGTTTCGCTTCGGCGTTAATGCCCTGTCTTGCACAGCCTGAGGTCTGAATTCCCAACCGACACCCAGCCAGCTGGCTGTACACTGAGCACATCAGACCCGCCATGGCTTTAGGTCATCATCTCTTCCCAACCTTGGTTTTCAGGCTTCAGAACCTAGACCTTATATATACTCACTACCCAGGGGTGAACGTGATGCAGAAATGAAACTCCTTCTTCCTCAAGGCAAGAAACCTTGTGGCTGGCATGTTTTCCAACGTTCAGTGTAGGAGAATCCAGCGTAACCCCTGAGTCCCCGCCCATGCTTGAGAACCGCAATGGGCACAAACACATTGGGACCCTCAGTGTGAGCCCTGTCCTCAAGTAAAGCCTCTCAGGGGCTGGACGAAGAACCCGCATTGCCATCCCTAGTCCCCCAATATTAATGAGAGGTTGAGAGGTCTAGTCACCCCTATTCAGGTCTCTGCTCTGGAACCCCTGAGGAAAAAAATATCAAAGGGTCTCCTCCATCCCCTGAATGAGCCCCAAAACTTGGGATCTGACCAAATCTTAAAAGAGAAAGAATCATCCATGGCCAAAGAGGCCATCCCGTCATTCCATGGCCACCATTGACACAAAATCTAGAGACAAAAGCCTGGAGATATGCCTCACACTTGCCCTTTGTTCATAGCCTGAAAAATTCTCCTCACGGTCTATAGATCAGGCCTGTCATACCTACGTCCCCAAACCTAAGCTGAGTTTGGGTTTTCAGATTTCTGTCCCCACTGTCCTGGCCCACACACCCTCCAGGCTGGGGCCCCTGGAGCCATGCCTCAGGACTGTGCCTGCCTTCTCCAAGCAAATTCTGCCCATTCCATTGGCCACAACCCTAAAGATTAGGAGAACACTCCAACGTCCCTGAGGCCATCCAAATAGTGTTGGCCACTCAGGGCAAACAGGGTGATCTGTCCCAATATGAGCAACTACCTCAACTCAGACCCATACACAGATAACCCCAGAGAAGAAGATTGAACCGGACAGGCACCTAGGACCTAATCAGATCCATTGCTTTTGATTCCAGGCATCTCTCCTCAGAGGCCTGGTTTCCAATACCAGCATATGTGTTCTTCTGGAGGTACCAGTCTGAACAAATCTCATTTCCACATGGGAAACATGCATTTTGGAGCTGTGTCACAACCTCCAGTTAAGGGAAACCTTCAGGTCCCAGCAGCCAACACCCCATTCCAAGGTCTCCATGGACACAAACCCACATTATGACCCATCCGCAGGCGAGTCCATTTCAACACATCCCCTTTGGTTGCTCCCCAAAAGAAGCAGATCGAACCTGCCTTGTCACTAGGAGACAATAGGAATGTGAGGCGGGCACTCCAGGAATCCATCCTTAGAACCCTGCACTGCCGTGGTTCCGCATGGGACGTCCTGGAGCAATATGACCGGTCTCGACTGTCCTGTAGAAGGAATCCTTGCCGATTGGAGCAACATACAATGCCAATAGTGGGAAAGTCTCCATAGCCCCATGATGCCCCCCACCATCATGAAGGGGCCATCCTGAACAGAAACTTCAACCTGAGCCTACGTCTGATCCTCGCCCTGACTTCAGATGCATGAGATTTAGATTTAGCTCTACAGAGTGTGCCTGCCATGATCTTGACCCAAAACCTAAGCCTAGCTTGTGTTCTCACACTTCCTTCCTCATAATTCTGGCCCACAAGCCCTCCAGTGTGAGAATTCCGTCGCCACAATGCAGCACTCTTCCTTCCCTCCAGAAGAAAAACGTTGCCCCTGGGGCTACCCAGAAACGCCAAATGAGGATCAACCTGCATGCCACTCAACTTTACTCCAATATTACAGTCTAAGCTTGGCACTAATGCCCTGTCTGACACAGCCTGAGCCTGGACCTCCTGGATGACACCCAGAAAGGTGGTGTCACACCTAAGGACTGTGCCAGTGCTCTCCAAGGGAACTCTGCCCGTTTCATTTGCCACAACCTTACAGATTAGGAGAAACCTCCAATTCCCAAGACCAGTCCAATAGTGTTGGCCTCCCCCAACAAACATGGGTGATCTGACACAAGCTGAGCAGTGACCTCCATTCTGAATCTTAGACAGAGACACTCAGAGGAGAATATTGAAAAGGACAGGCCCCTAGACCGTAATCAGATCCATTGCTTTGGATTCCAGGCATTGTTCCCCAGATGCTTGGTTTCCAATACCAGGTTGTGGGGGTTTCAGAACAAATCTCGTCTCTACATGGGAAACTTGCTCTTTGGAGCTGCATCAAAACCTCAGGTTAGGAGAATTCTTCAGGGCAACAGAGCCACTGCCCCATTCCAAGGGATCCATGGACACAAATCCACATCGACTGATCCTCATGAGATTCCATTTCAATTCAGCCCCCTCGGTTGTTCCCCCAGTGACAGCAGATCAAATCCTCCTTTTCACTAGGACACAACTGGAATGCAAGTTGGACTGCCCAGGCATCCATCATTAGAACTGTGCTTTGGAGCATTTCTTATGGGACGTCCTTGATCCATCCAAAAGGTCGTGACTGTCCCGCTGATGTAATCCTTGTGGTTTGGAGCATCACACACTCACAAAGTTGGAAATCTTCCATGGTTTCCTGATGCCCCCCCCACCTTCATGAAGCGGACATCATGTACAGAAACTCCAACCTAAGCCAACATCTGATCCTCGCCCTGACTTCAGATGCACGAGATCTCATTTCAGGTCTGTAGAGTGTGCCTGCCATGTCACCGCTGCGAATTCAAAGCTGAACTTGTGTTCTCAGACTTCTGTCCTAAAACACCTGGCCCACAAGCCCTGAAGTTGGCAATTCTGGAGCCAGAATGCAGCACTCTGCCTGCCCTCCGGAAGAAAATCTTTGCCCTATGGGGCCAACCAGAAACCCCAAATGAGGACCAACCTTCACATCACTCGACTGTACCCCAATTATACAGTCTAGCCTGGGGACTAATGCCCTGCCTGACACAGCCTGAGCCCAGACCTGATGATGGACACAGACATCTGGCCGCACACTAAGTGCATCGGACCCACCATGGCCTTAGGTTGTCATCTCTTACCAACCTCGGTTTTCAGGCTTCAGAATCTAGACCTTATCTCTACTCACTGCCATGCCGTGTACGTGATGCAGAAATCAGAACTCCTCCTTCCCCATGACCAGAAACCCTGTGGTTGGCATGTTGTCCAACGTGCAGTGTAGGAGAAACCAGCATGGCCCATGAGGCCTCAGACATGCTTGAGGGCTGCGATGGGCACAAACACACATTAGGATCCTAAGCATGATCCCTGGCCTCAAGTAAAGCCTCTCCGGGGCTGGACCAAGAGCCCACATATGGAGATTACCATGCCCCTACTCCCCAAGCCTTAACCAGTGCTTGAGAAGTCTAGTCACCCCTACTCAGATCTCTTCTCTAGAATCCCTCCTTGGTGGGACACATGAGGTTAAAAAAAAAATAGAGAAAGGAGTCCTACCGTCCAAAGAATGACCGCAAACACTTGGAATTGGGCCAAATTCACAGAGAGAAATACTCGTCCATGGCTGATGAGGCCATCCTCACATTCCACAGCCACCATTGACACAAAATCTGGAGACAAAAGCCTGAAAAAGCGCCACACACTCGCCCTTTGTTCAAAGCCTGAAAAATTCTCACGGTCTGTAGATCGGGCCTGCCATACCTATGTCCCCAAACCTAAGCCACGTTTGTGTTTTCAGACTTCTGTCGCCATTGTCCTGGCCCACACACCCTCAAGGCTTGGCCCCATGGAGCCACACCTCAAGACTGTGCCTGCCCTCTCCATGGGAATTCTGCTCATTCCTTTGGCACAACCTGACAGATTAGGAGAAACATCCGAAGTCCCCGAGGCCACCCCAATATTGTAGGATGTCCGGGACAAACAGGGACCATCTGCCACAAGCTGAGCCACTACCTCCAATCAGACCTGTAGATAGATATCCATAGAAAAGAAGATTGAACAGGACAGGCACCTAGGCCCTAAACGAATTCATTGCTTTTGTTTTCACGTATCTCTCCTCAGAGGCCTGGATTCCAATACCAGCACATGGGGGTTTCTGGAGCTACCAATCAGAACAAATCGCATGCCACATGGGAATCATGCTATATGGAACTGTGTCAAAACCTCCAGTTAGGAGAAAATTTCACGTCACTGGAGCCACCGCCCCATTCCAATGTCTCAATGGACACAATCCCACATTATGACCCATCCTCAGGAGAGTCCATTTCAACTCAAACCTGGCGGTTGCTCACCCAGTGCCAGCAGATCAAACCTGCTTTGTCACTAGGAGACAATTGGAATGCGAGTTCGTTGCCCAGGTATCCGTTGTTAGAACTCTGCTCTGGAGAAATTCCTAATGGGGTGTCCTTGATCCATTCAAAAGGTCTCAACTATCCTGCAGAAGGAATCCTTGTGGTTTGCAGCATCACACACTCGCACCGTGGGAAAACCTCCATGGCCTCGTGATGCCTCCACCTTCAGGTAGAGGACATCATGGACAGAAACTCCCGTCTGATCCTCGCCCTGACTTCAGATGCATGAGATCTCAATTCAGCTCTGCAGAGTGTGCCTGCCTTGCCCTCGCCCCAAAACCTAAGCAAGCTCACGTTCTCAGACTTCCGTCCTCACACTCCTGGCCCATAAGCCTTCCACTTTGGGAATTCTGGAGACAAAATGCAGCACTCTGCCTGCCCTCCAGAAGAGAGACTTTGCCCTAGGGGTCTACCCAGAAACATCAAATGAGGATCAACCTGCAATTCTCTAGACTGTACCCCAATTATACAGTCTAGCCTGGGCACTAATGCCCTGTCTGACACAGCCTGACCCCAGACCTCGGGACCGACACCCAGACACCTGGCCTCACACTGAACACATCGAACATGCCATGGCCTTAGGTCATCATCTCTTCCCAACCTTGGTCTTCAGGCTTCAGAACCTAGACATTATCTCCACTCACAACTAAGTGATGTACGTGATGCAGAAATCAGAACTTCACCTTCCCCATGACCAGAAACCTTGTGGTTGGCATGTTGTCCAACGTTCAGTATATGAGAACCCAGCATGGCCCATGAGGCCCCAGACATGCTTGAGGGCTGCGATGGGCACAAACACACATTAGGACCCTAAGCATGAACCCTGGCCTCAAGTAAAGCCTCTCCGGGGATGGACCAAGAGCCTGCATATGGGACTTGCCATGCCCCTACTCCCCCAATCCTAGCCAGAGCTTGAGAAGTCTAGTCAACCTTATTCAGAGCTCTTTTCTGGAATCCCTCTTTGGTGGGACACATAAGGAAAAAAAAAAAAAAAAAAAAAAAAAAAAAAAAAAAAAACCAAGATAAAGAAAAAAAAAGTAAGGACTCCTACCATCCAAAGAATGACCCCAAACACTTGGAATCTGGCCAAATCCACAGAGAGAAATACTCGTCCATGGTCGATGAGGCCAGCCTGACATTCCATGGCCACCATTGACACAAAATCCGGAGACAAAAACCTGAAAAAGCGCCACACACTTGCCCTTTGTTCAGAGCCCCCAAAATTCTCAAGGTCTGTAGATCAGGCCTGCCATACCTATGTCCCCAAACCTAAGCCTAGTTTGTGTTTTCAGACTTCTGTCTCCATTGTCCTCACCCACACATTCTAAAGGCTGGGCCCCATGGAGCCACACCTCAGGACTGTGCCTGCCCTCTCCAAGGGAATTCTGCTCATTCATGTGGCACAACCTGACAGATTAGGAGAATCATCCAAAATCTCTGAGGCCATCCCAATAGTGTAGGATGTCCTGGACATACAGGGACCCTCTGGCACAAGCTGAGCCACTACCTCCAATCAGAACCTTAGACAGATATCCATAGAAAAGAATATTGAACAAGACAGGCACCTAGGCCCTAATTGGATCCATTGCTTTTGTTTTCAGGCATCTCTCCTCAGAGACCTGGATTCCAATACCAGCATAAGGGGGTTTCCAGAGCTACCTATCAGAAAAAATCTCGTCTCCACATGGGAATCTTGCTCTATGGAGCTGTGTCATAACCTCCAGTTAGGAGAAAACTTCAGGTCACTGGAGCCACTGCCCCATTTGAATATCTCCATGGACACAATCCCAAATTATGACCCATCCTCAGGAGAGTCCATTTCAACTAAACCCCCTCGGTTGCTACTCCAGAGCCAGCAGATTGAACCTGCCTTGTCGCTAGGAGACAATTGAAATGCGAGTTGGGCTCTTCAGGCATCCATCCTTAGAACCCTGCTCTTGCGTTGTTCCTTATGGGACATCCTTGAGCCATCCAACAGGTCTCGACTGTCCCACAGGAATCCTTGTGCATGGACCACCTAACAACTCATATCATGGAAAGCTTCCAAGGTCACATGATGCCCCCAATCTTCATGAAGGCAGATCATGGAAAGAAACTCCAACCTGAGCCAACAGCTGGTCTTCGCCTTGACTTCAGATGCACGAGATCTTGATTAAGCTCTTCAGAGTGTACCTGCTGTGCCCTCACCCCAAAACCTAAGCGTAGCTAGTGTTCTCCGAATTCCGTCCTCACTCTCCTGGACCACACGCCCTCTATTTTGGGATTTCCGATGACACAGTGCTGCACTCCGCCTGCCCTCTAGAAGAAAAATATTGCCCTATGGGTCTACCCAGAAACCTCCAATGAGGATAAACCTGCACGTCACTCAACTGTACACCAATTATATAGTCTAGCCTGTGCATTAATGCCCTTTCTGACAGAACCTGAGGCCTGAATTCCCAACCGACACCCAGACAGCTTGCAGTACACTGAGAACATCTGAACCGCCATGGCCTTAGCTTGCCATCTCTTTCCAACTTCGGTTTTCAGGCTACAGAATCCTAGACCTTATCTCTACTCACTTCCCATGGGTGAACGTGATGCAGAAATCAGAACTCCTCCTTCCCTCTCGCCAGAATCTTGTGGTTGGCATCTTGTCCAACGTTCAGTGTAGGACCCCTGTAGGGCCTACAGGGGTAGTAGTAGGGCCCCTGAGGGTAGTGTAGGGTCCCTGAGGCCCTGCCTATGCTTAAGAGCTGCGGTGGGCTCAAACACACATTGGGACCCTCAGTTTGAGCCCTATCCTCAAGTAAAGCCTCTCAGTGGCTGGACCATGAGCCCGCATATGGGGCCTGCCATGCCCCAAGTCACCCAATCTTAACCAGAGGTAGAGACATCTAGTCACCCCTACTCAGGGCTCTGCTCTGGAATCCCTCTTTGGTGGGACATTTGAGGTAAATAAACACAGAAAGGACTCCTCCCACTCACAGAATGACCCCAATCACTTGGGATTGGGCCATCCCAAGTGATTGGGGTCCAGAGAGAAAGACTCGTCCATGGCCCATGAGGCCAGCCCGACATTCCACGGCCACTATTGACACAAAATCCAGAGACATAAGCTTCAGCAAGCGTTCACACTCACCCTTAGGTCATAGCCCAAAAAATTCTCCTCATAGTCTGTAGATTGGGCCTGCCATACCTACGTCCCCAAACCTAAGCCGAGTTTGTGTTTTCAGACTTCTATCCTGACATCCCTGTCCCACACACCCTCCAGACTGAGGCCCCTGGAGCCACACCTCAGGACTGTGCCTGCCCTCTCCAAGGAAATTCTTCCCATTCCATTGGCCACAACGCTACAGATAAGGAGAAACCTCCAAAGTCCCAGAGGCCATTCCAATAGTGTAGGCCACCCAGGACAAAGAGGGGCGATCTCTCACAAGCTGAGCAACGACATCAACTCACCCGTAGACAGATAACCCAAGAGAAGAAGATTAAACTGGACTGGCCCCTAGAATGTAATTGGTTCCATTGCTTTTTTTTCTAAGCATCTCTCCTCAGAGGCCTGTTTTCCAATACCAGCATATGGGGGATTCCAGAGATACCAATCAGAACAAATCTTGTCTTCACATGGGAAACTTATCCTTTGGAGCTCTGTAAAAGCCTCCAGTTAGGAGAAACCTTCAGGTATCCGGAGCAACCGCCCTATTCCAAGGTCTCCATGGACACATACCCGCATTATGACCATTCGGCAGGAGAGTACATTTCAACTCAGCCCCGTCGATTACTCCCCCAGAGGCAGAATATCAAACCTGCCTTGTCGCTAGGAGACAACTGGAATGCAAAGCAGACTCTCTAGGCATCCATCCTTGGAATCCTGCTCTGGCGCCGTTCCATATGGGATGTCCTGGAGCCTTCCAACAGGTCTTGACTGTCCCACAGAAGGAATCCTTGCAGATTGGAGCATCTCACAACTCCTATCGTGGGAAAACCTACATGGCCTCATGAGATGCTCCCCTTTATAAAGGGGCCATCATGGACAGAAACTCCAACCTGAGCCAACTTCTGATGCATTGCTTTGGTTTCTAGGTATCTCTCCTCAGAGGCCTGGTTTCCAATATCAGAATATGGGGGTTTCCTAAGGAAACAATCAGAACAGATCTCATCTCCACATGGGAAACTTGCTCTTTGGAGCTGTGTCAATACCTCAGGTTAGGAGGATCCTTCAGGGCGCTGGCACCATGGCCCAATCCCAAGGTCTCCAAGGACACAAACTTACATTATGATCCATTCTCAGGAGAGTCCATTTCAAATCAGCCCCCTCGGCTGCTCACCCAGAGCCAGCAGATCAAACCTTCCTTGTCACTAGGAGACAGTTAGAATGGGAGGCGGGCTTCCCAGGCATCCATCCTTAGAACCCTGCTCTGGAGAACTTCTTTATGGGACGTCTTGAATCCAACCAACCTGTCTTGACTGTCTCGCAGAATGAATCCTTGTGGTTTGAAGCATCACACAATAACACTGTGAGAAAACCTCCATTTCCTCATGATGCCCCACACCTTCATAAATGGGCCATCACGGACAGAAACTCCATCCTAAGCCAAAGTCTGATCCTCGCCCTGAATTCAGAAGCATGAGATCTCGATTCAGCACTTGAGAGTGTGCCTGCTGGGCCCTCGCCTTGAAACCTAAGCCTATCTTGTGTTCTCAGACTTCCGTCCTCAGAATCCTGGCCATACCCCTCCAGTTTGGAAATTCTGGAGACACAATGCAGCTCTCTGCCTGGCCTCCAGAAGAAAAATGTTGCCCTATAGGGCTAACCAGAAACACCAAATGAGTAACAACCTGCATGCCACTCGACCATACCCCAATTATACAGTCTAGCCTGTGCACTAAAGCCCTGTCTGACACAGCCTGAGGGCAGACCTCCAGTCCAACACCAGGACAGCTGGCCGAACACTGAGCATATCATACCCACAATGGCTTTAGGCCATCATCTCTACCCAACATCAATTTTCACCTTCAGAACCTAGACCTTATCTACACTCACTGCTCAGGAGTGAACGTGATGCAAGAATCAGAACTTCTCCTTCGCCATGGCAAGAAACCTTGTGGTTGGCATGTTGTCCAACGTTCATTGTAGGAGAAAGCAGCATGGACTATGAGGTCCCACCTAGCACTGAGGGCCAAAATTTGCACAAACACATATTGTGACCGTCAGCGTGAGCCCTATCCTCATGTGAAGCCTCTTAGTGACTGGAACAACAGCCCACATATGGGGCTTGCCAAGCCCCTAGTCACCCAATCTCAACCAGAGTTCGAGATGTCTAGTCACCCGAATCAGGGCTCTGCTCTGGAATCCCTATTTGGTGGGACACCTGAGGTAAAAAAAAAAAAAAATACAAAAAGGACTTTTCCCATCCACAGAATGATCCCAACCCCTTGGGATCAGGCCAAATCACCAGAGAAAGAATTGTCCATGGCCCTTGAGGACACCCCGACATTCCACGGCCACCGTTGACACAAAATCCAGAGACAAAAGCCTGAGCAAGCGCCACATACTCGCCCTTTGTTCATAGCCCGGAAAATTTTCACGTTCTGTAGATCGAGCCTTCATACATACATCCCCAAACCTAAGCTGAGTTTGTGTTTTCAGACTTCTGTCCCCACAGTCCTGGCCCACACACCATCCAAGCTGGGGCCCCTGGAGACACACCTCAGGACTCTGGCTTCCCTCTCCAGGGGAATTCTGCCATTTCCATTGTCCACAACCCTATAGATTAGGAGAATCCTCCAAACTCCCCGAGGCCATCCGAATAGTGTTGGCTGCCCAGGACAAACAGGGATGATCTTTCACAAGTTAGGAAACTACCTCCACTCAGACCCAGAGACAGATATCCCCATAGAATAAGATTGACCTGGACAGGCACTTAGGCCCTAATTAGATCCATTGCTTTTGATTCCAGTCATCTCTCCTCAGAGGCCTGGTTTCCAATACCAGCATATGGGAGATTCCTTAGGCACTCATCAAAACAATTCTCCTCTCTACATAGGAAACATACTCTTTAGAGTCCATCAAAACCTCCTGTTATGAACATCCCTCAAGGCCCCGGTTCAAGCACCCCATTCCAAGGTCTACATGGACACAAATGCACATTATGACCCATCCTCAACTCACCCATTTCAACACACCCGCCTCGGATGCTCCCGTAGATCCAGCAGATCGAACTTGCCTTGGCTCTATGAGACACCCGGAATGGGAGGCAGGTTGCCCAGGCACCCATCCTTAGAACCCAGCTCTGGACAACTTCCTTATGGGATGTCCTGGAGCCATTCAACAGGTCTCGACTGTCCCACAGAAGGAATCATTGCGGTTTGGAGCATCTCACTATTCCCATCGTGGGAAAACCTCCATGTCCTCGCGACACCGTCCCCTTCATGAAGGGGCCGTCATGGACAGAAACTTCGACCTAAGCCAACGTCTGATCCTAGCTCTGTCTTCAGGTATACAGGATCTCGAATCATCTCTGCAGAGGGTGCCTGCCGTCCCCTCACCCCGAAATCTAAGTCTGGCTTGTGTTCTCAGAATTTTTTCCTCACACTCCTGGCCCACAAGCCTTCCAGTTTGGGAATTCTGGAGCCACTATGTGGCACTGTGTCTTCCCTCCAGAAGAAAAACGTTGCCCTCTGGGGCTACCCAGTAACCACAAATGAGTACCATCCTGCACGAAACTCGACTGCACCCCAATGATACAGTCTAGCCTGGGCACTAATTCCCTGTCTGCCACAGCCTGAGCCTGCACCTCCCAACCCACACTCAACAGCTGGCCGAACACTGAGCACATCAGACACACCATGGCCTTAGGTCTTCATCTCTTCCCAACCTCAGTTTTCAGGCTTCAGAACCTAGACCTTAAATCCAATCACAGTCCAGGAGTGAAAGTGTTGCAGAAATTAGAACTCCATCTTCCCCATGGCCAGAAAACTTGTGGTTGCCATATTGTGCAACGTTCAGTGTAGGAGAAACCAGCATGGTTCATTAGGCCACGCCCTGACTTGAGGGCTCCTTGGGCACAAAAACACATTGTGAAACTCAGTGTGAGACCTATCCTCAAGGAAAGCCTCTCAGTGTCTGGACCAAGAGCCCACATATGGGGCTTGCCATGTTCTTAGGTCCCAATGTTAACCAGAGGTCTGGTTGTCCAGTTGCCCCCACCCACGACTCTGCTCTGGAATCCCTCTTTTGGTGGTCCACCTGAGGTAAAAAAAAAAAAAAAACAAAAACAAAAACAAAAAAAAAAAATAAACAAAAAAACAGAAAGGCCTCCTCCCTTCCGACAGAATGACCCCAAACTCTTGGGATCAGGTAAAATCCCCAGAAAGTGAGTCTCATCGATGGCCCATGAGGACACCTCGACATTCCATGGCAATCGGTGACACATTTCCAGAAAAAAAAAAAAAAAAAAAGCATGAGCCAGCACCTCACATTCGCCCTTTGTTCATATCCCGAAGAGTTCTCCTCATGGTCTCTAGATCGGGCCGGCCATACCTACATCCCCCAACCTAAGTGGAGTTTGTGTTTTCAGACTTTTGTCCAAATAGCCCTGGACCACACACGCTCCACACTTGGGTCCTTGGAGCCACACCTCAGGACTGTACTTCCCTTTCAAGGGAATTCTTCCCATTCCATTGGCCACAACCTTGCAAATGAGGAAAAACCCCCAAAGTCACCGAGGCCATCCCAATAGTGTAGGCTGCCCAGGACAAACAGGGGTGATCTCAAACCAGCTGAGCAACTACCTCCACTCAGACAACAGATGTCCCCAGAGAAGAATATTGAACCGGAAAGGCCCCTAGGCCCTAATCAGATCCATTGCTTTGGTTTCCAGGCATCTCTCCTCAGAGGCCTCGTTTCCAATACCAGCATATGGTGGTTTCCTGAGGCACCATTAAAAACAAATCTCGTCTCCCCATGGAAAACTTGCTCATTGGAGCTTTGTCATAACCTCTGGTTAGGAGAATCCTTCAGGGCCCTGGTGCCACTGCCCCATACCAAGGTCTCCATGGACTCAAACCAACATTAAGACCATACTCAGGAAAGTCCATTTCAACTCAGCCCCCTCTGTTGCTACCCCAAGCCAGCATATCAAACGTTTCTTGTTGCTAGGAGACAATTGGAATGTGAGGCTGGCTGCCCAGGCATCCATACTTAGAACGCTGTTCTGGAAAAAGACCTTATAAGACGTCCTGGAGCCATCCAACAAATCTTAATTGTCCCACAGAAGGAATCCTTGCGGTTTGGAGCATCTCACAACTCCAATAGTGGCAAAACCCCCATGGCCTCATAATCCCCCCTCTTCTTGAAGGGGCCAACATGGACAGAAACTCAACCCTGAGGTAAGTCTGAAACCCGACTGACTTCAGACGCATGAGATCTCAATTCAGCTCTGCAGAGTGTGTCTGCCATGTCCTTGCCCCGAAACCTAAGCCTAGCTTGTGTTCTCAGCTTCAGTCCTCACTCTCCTGGCCCACAAGCCCTCCAGTTTGGGAATTCCAAAGCCACAATGCAGCACTCTGCCTGCCCTCCAGAAGAAAAACTTTGCCCTATGCTGCTAATAAGAAACCCCAAATGATTTTCTAATGCATGCCACTCGATGGTAAAGCAATTATACAGCCCACCCTGTATTCTAATGCCCTGTCTGGCACAGCCTGAGACAAGACATCCCAAACGACACCCAGACAGCTGGCCCCAACCTGGACACATTGGACCCTCTATTGCTGTAGGTCGTCATCTCTTTCCAACCTCGGTTTTCAGGCTTCAGAACCTAGACCTTATCTCCAATCACTGCCCAGGGGTGAACGTGATGCAGAAATTAGAATTCCTCCTTCCCCATGGCCAGAAACCTTGTGGTTGGCATGTTGTCCAACGTTCAATTGGGAAAACCTGCATTGTCCGAAAGGCCACGCCAGTGCTTGAGGGCCGCCTAGGGCACAGACATGCATTGTGACCTGCAGCGTGAGTCCCGTATTAAAGTAACGCCTCCTAGTGGCTGGACCAAGATCCTGCATATGGGGCTTGTCATATACATAAGCCCCCAGGCTTAACCAGAGGGCGAGTATTCCAGTTGTCAGTACCCACTGCTATGCTCTAGCATCCCTCTACTGGGGGGACACATGAAGCAGAAAACAGGACACTTCCCTTCCCACAGAATGACCCCAAACTCTTGGGGGCTGGACAAACTACCAGAGAGGGAGACTTCTACGACCCATGAGGCAACTCCTACATTAAACGGCCATTGTGGACAAAACATCCAGAGACAAAAGCCTGAGCGACTGCCTCCCTCTCACCCTTCTTTCATATCCAGAGGAGCTCCCCTCATGGACTGTAGATCAGGCCTGCCATAACCTCGGCCCCAAACCTGAGCTGAGTTAGGGTTTTTGGATGTCTGTCTGCACAGCCATGGCCCACACAGCCTCCAGGCTGGGGTCTCTGGAGCCACACCACAGAACTGTGCCTGCTCTCTCCTAAGAAACTGCCCATTCCATTGGCCACAACTCTAGAAAATAGTAGAAACCTCAAGGTCCCCAAGGGCATCCCACTACCACAAGCCGCACTGGACAAATAGGGGCATTATGACACAAGCTGAGCATCTACTACCTCCATGCAGACACACAGACAGATATCCGCAGAGACAGAAGATTGAACCAGACAGGCCCCTAGGCCCTATTATGAACTCTTGCTTTGGTGTCCAGGTATCACTCCTCAGAGGCCTGGGTTCGAAGACCAGCATACGGGGCTTTCCTGAGGCACCAGACAGAAGACCTCTCATCTCCACATGGGAAGCTTCCTTGTTGGAGTTGTGTCAAGCCCTTCGGGTTGGAGAATCCTGCCGAGTCCCTTAGCTACTGCCACATTCCAAGGTCTCCATGGCCACCAACCCACATTATGACTCATCCTCAGGAGAGTCCATTTAAACTCAGCCTTCTGGGTAGCTAACCCAAGAGCCCGCAGATTGAGCGTGCTTTGTCTCGACTAGGCAATGGGAAGGTGAGTTGGCGTGTCTCGGCATCCATGCTTAGGCCCCTGCTCTCGAGTCTTTCTGTATGGGGCATCCTGGAACCATCCAATAGTACTCGACTGTCCTGAAGAAGGAAACTTTGAAGTTTGGAGCAGCTCACAACTCCCAGCGTAGGGAAACCTCCCTGGCCTCATGACGCCCCCACCCCCTTCAGGAAGGGGCCGTCATGGACACAAACTCCAGCTTGAGGCAACATCTGATACTCGCCCTGACCTCACCTGCAGGAGATCTCGATTCAGCCTCTGCAGAGTGGGCCTGCCATGCTCTTGGCCCCAAAACTCGTGCTAGCTTGTGTTTTCAGACTTCCTTCCTCACAATCCTGGCCACACCCCTCCAGTTTGGCAATTCTGGAGACACAATGCAGCACTCTGCCTGCCCTCCAGAAGAAAAATGTTGCCCTATAGGGCTAACCGGAAACGCCAAATGAGTAACAACCTGCATGCCACTCGAACATACCCCAATTATACAGTCTAGCTTGTGCATTAAAGCCCTGTCTGACACAGCCTGAGGGCAGACCTCCAGTCCAACACCCAGAAAGCTGGCCGTACACAGAGCATATCACACCCACAATGGCTTTAGGCCATCATCTCTACCCAACCTCAGTTTTCACCTTCAGAACCTAGACCTTATCTCCACTCACTGCTCAGGAGTGAACGTGATGCAAGAATCAGAACTTCTCCTTCGCCTTGGCAAGTAACCTAGTGGTTGGCATGTTGTCAATGTTCATTGTAGGAGAAAGCAGCATGGACTATGAGGCCCCATCTATCGCTGAGGGCCACAATTTGCACAAACACACATTGTGACCCTCAGCGTGAGCCCTATCCTCATGTAAAGCCTCTTAGTGACTGGAACAACAGCCCACATATGGGGCTTGCCAAGCCCCTAGTCCCCCAATCTCAACCGGAGTTCGAGATGACTAGTCACCCCTACTCAGGGCTCTACTCTGAAATCCCTCTTTGGTGGGACACCTGAGGTAAAAAAAAAAAAAAAAAAAAAAAACATATATATATATATACATATACATACAGAAAGGACTCTTCCAATCCACAGAATGATCCCAACCACTTGGGATCAGGCCATATCACCAGAGAAAGAATTGTCCATGGCCTTGAGGACATCCCGACATTCCACGGCCACCGTTGACACAAAATCCAGAGACAAAAGCCTGAGCAATCGCCACATACTCGGCCTTTGTTCATAGCCCGGAAAATTCTCACGTTCTGTAGATCGAGCCTTCATACATACATCCCCAAACCTAAGCTGAGTTTGTGTTTTCAGACTTCTGTGCCCACAGGCCTGGCCCACACACCATCCAAGCTGGAGCCCCTGGAGCCACACCTCAGGACTGTGGCTTCCCTCTCCAGGGGAATTCTGCCATTTCCATTGTCCACAACCCTATAGATTAGGAGAATCCTCCAAACTCCCCGAGGCCATCTGAATAGTGTTTGCTGCCCAGGACACACTGGGATGATCTTTCACAAGTTAGGAAACTACCTCCACTCAGACCCAGAGACAGATATCCCCATAGAATAAGATTGAACTGGACGGGCACTTAGGCCCTAATCAGATCCATTGCTTTTGATTCCAGTCATCTCTCCTCAGAGGCCTGGTTTCCAATACCAGCATATGGGAGATTCCTTAGGCACTCATCAAAACAATTCTCCTCTCTACATAGGAAACATACTCTTTAGAGCTCCATCAAAACCTCCTGTTATGAACATCCCTCAAGGCCCCGGTTCAAGCACCCCATTCCAAGGTCTACATGGACACAAATGCACATTATGACCCATCCTCAACTCACCCATTTCAACACACCCGCCTCGGATGCTCCCGTAGATCCAGCAGATCGAACTTGCCTTGGCGCTATGAGACACGCGGAATGGGAGGCAGGTTGCCCAGGCACCCATCCTTAGAACCCTGCTCTGGATAACTTCCTTATGGGATGTCCTGGAACCATCCAACAGGTCTCGACTGTCCCACAGAAGGAATCATTGCGGTTTGGAGCATCTCACAATTCCTATCGTGGGAAAACCTCCATGTCCTCGTGACACCCTCCCCTTCATGAAGGGGCCGTCATGGACAGAAACTTCGACCTAAGCCAACGTCTGATCCTAGCTCTGTCTTCAGGTATACAGGATCTCGAATCATCTCTGCAGAGGGTGCCTGCCGTCCCCTCACTCCGAAATCTAAGTCTGGCTTGTGTTCTCAGAATTTTTTCCTCACACTCCTGGCCCACAAGCCTTCCAGTTTGGGAATTCTGGAGCCACTATGTGGCACTGTGTCTTCCCTCCAGAAGAAAAACGTTGCCCTCTGGGGCTACCCAGTAACCAAAAATGAGTACCATCCTGCACGAAACTCGACTGCACCCCAATGATACAGTCTAGCCTGGGCACTAATTCCCTGTCTGCCACAGCCTGAGCCTGCACCTCCCAACCCACACTCAACAGCTGGCCGAACACTGAGCACATCAGACACATCATGGCCTTAGGTCTTCATCTCTTCCCAACCTCAGTTTTCAGGCTTCAGAACCTAGACCTTAAATCCAATCACAGTCCAGGAGTGAAAGTGTTGCAGAAATTAGAACTCCATCTTCCCCATGGCCAGAAAACATGTGGTTGCCATATTGTGCAACGTTCAGTGTAGGAGAAACCAGCATGGTTCATTAGGCCACGCCCTGACTTGAGGGGCTCCTTGGGCACAAAAACACATTGTGAAACTCAGTGTGAGACCTATCCTCAAGGAAAGCCTCTCAGTGTCTGGACCAAGAGCCCACATATGGGGCTTGCCATGTTCTTAGGTCCCAATGTTAACCAGAGGTCTGGTTGTCCAGTTGCCCCAACCCACGACTCTGCTCTGGAATCCCTCTTTTGGTGGTCCACCTGAGGTAAAAACAAAAACAAAAACAAAAACAAAAACAGAAAAACAAATAAACAAAAAAACAGAAAGGCCTCCTCCCTTCCGACAGAATGACCCCAAACTCTTGGGATCAGGTCAAATCCCCAGAAAGGGAGCCTCATCGATGGCCCATGAGGACACCTCGACATTCCATGGCAATCGGTGACACATTTCCAGAAAAAAAAAACAAAAGCATGAGCAAGCACCTCACATTCGCCCTTTGTTCATATCCCGAAGAGTTCTCCTCACAGTCTATAGATCGGGCCGGCCATACCTACATCCCCCAACCTAAGGGGAGTTTGTGTTTTCAGACTTTTGTCCAAATAGCCCTGGACCACACACGCTCCACACTTGGGTCCTTGGAGCCACACCTCAGGACTGTACTTCCCTTTCAAGGGAATTCTTCCCATTCCATTGGCCACAACCTTGCAAATGAGGAAAAACCTCCAAAGTCACCGAGGCCATCCCAATAGTGTAGGCCGCCCAGGACAAACAGGGGTGATCTCAAACCAGCTGAGCAACTACCTCCACTCAGACAACAGATGTCCCCAGAGAAGAATATTGAACCGGAAAGGCCCCTAGGCCCTAATCAGATCCATTGCTTTGGTTTCCAGGCATCTCTCCTCAGAGGCCTCGTTTCCAATACCAGCATATGGTGGTTTCCTGAGGCACCATTAAGAACAAATCTCGTCTCCCCATGGAAAACTTGCTCATTGGAGCTTTGTCATAACCTCTGGTTAGGAGAATCCTTCAGGGCCCTGGTGCCACTGCCCCATACCAAGGTCTCCATGGACTCAAACCTACATTAAGACCATCCTCAGGAAAGTCCATTTCAACTCAGCCCCCTCTGCTGCTACCCCAAGCCAGCAGATCAAACGTATATTGTTGCTAGGAGACAATTGGAATGTGAGGCTGGCTGCCCAGGCATCCATACTTAGAACGCTGTTCTGGAAAAAGACCTTATAAGACGTCCTGGAGCCATCCAACAAATCTTAATTGTCCCACAGAAGGAATCCTTGCGGTTTGGAGCATCTCACAACTCCAATAGTGGCAAAACCCCCATGGCCTCATAATCCCCCCTCTTCTTGAAGGGGCCAACATGGACAGAAACTCAACCCTGAGGTAAGTCTGAACCCCGACTGACTTCAGACGCATGAGATCTCAATTCAGCTCTGCAGAGTGTGTCTGCCATGTCCTTGCCCCGAAACCTAAGCCTAGCTTGTGTTCTCAGCTTCCGTCCTCACTCTCCTGGCCCACAAGCCCTCCAGTTTGGGAATTCCAAAGCCACAATGCAGCACTCTGCCTGCCCTCCAGAAGAAAAACTTTGCCCTATGCTGCTAATAAGAAACCCCAAATGATTTTCTAATGCATGCCACTCGATGGTAAAGCAATTATACAGCCCACCCTGTATTCTAATGCCCTGTCTGGCACAGCCTGAGACAAGACATCCCAAACGACACCCAGACAGCTGGCCCCAACCTGGACACATTGGACCCGCTATTGCTGTAGGTCGTCATCTCTTTCCAACCTCGGTTTTCAGGCTTCAGAACCTAGACCTTATCTCCAATCACTGCCCAGGGGTGAACGTGATGCAGAAATTAGAATTCCTCCTTCCCCATGGCCAGAAACCTTGTGGTTGGCATGTTGTCCAACGTTCAATTGGGAAAACCTGCATTGTCCGAAAGGCCACGCCAGTGCTTGAGGGCCGCCTAGGGCACAGACATGCATTGTGACCTGCAGCGTGAGTCCCATATTAAAGTAACGCCTCCTAGTGGCTGGACCAAGATCCTGCATATGGGGCTTGTCATATACATAAGCCCCCAGGCTTAACCAGAGGGCGAGTATTCCAGTTGTCAGTACCCACTGCTATGCTCTAGAATCCCTCTACTGGGGGGACACATGAAGCAGAAAACAGGACACTTCCCTTCCCACAGAATGACCCCAAACTCTTGGGGGCTGGACAAACTACCAGAGAGGGAGACTTCTACGACCCATGAGGCAACTCCTACATTAAACGGCCATTGTGGACAAAACATCCAGAGACAAAAGCCTGAGCGACTGCCTCCCTCTCACCCTTCTTTCATATCCAGAGGAGCTCCCCTCATGGACTGTAGATCAGGCCTGCCGTAACCTCGGCCCCAAACCTGAGCTGAGTTAGGGTTTTTGGATGTCTGTCTGCACAGCCATGGCCCACACAGCCTCCAGGCTGGGGTCTCTGGAGCCACACCACAGAACTGTGCCTGCTCTCTCCTAAGAAACTGCCCATTCCATTGGCCACAACTCTAGAAAATAGTAGAAACCTCAAGGTCCCCAAGGACATCCCACTACCGCAAGCCGCACTGGACAAATAGGGGCATTATGACACAAGCTGAGCATCTACTACCTCCATGCAGACACACAGACAGATATCCGCAGAGACAGAAGATTGAACCAGACAGGCCCCTAGGCCCTATTATGAACTCTTGCTTTGGTGTCCAGGTATCACTCCTCAGAGGCCTGGGTTCGAAGACCAGCATACGGGGCTTTCCTGAGGCACCAGACAGAAGACCTCTCATCTCCACATGGGAAGCTTCCTTGTTGGAGTTGTGTCAAGCCCTTCGGGTTGGAGAATCCTGCCGAGTCCCTTAGCTACTGCCACATTCCAAGGTCTCCATGGCCACCAACCCACATTATGACTCATCCTCAGGAGAGTCCATTTAAACTCAGCCTTCTGGGTAGCTAACCCAAGAGCCCGCAGATTGAGCATGCTTTGTCTCGACTAGGCAATGGGAAGGTGAGTTGGCGTGTCTCGGCATCCATGCTTAGGCCCCTGCTCTCGAGTCTTTCTGTATGGGGCATCCTGGAACCATCCAATAGTACTCGACTGTCCTGAAGAAGGAAACTTTGAAGTTTGGAGCAGCTCACAACTCCCAGCGTAGGGAAACCTCCCTGGCCTCATGACGCCCCCACCCCCTTCAGGAAGGGGCCGTCATGGACACAAACTCCAGCTTGAGGCAACATCTGATACTCGCCCTGACCTCACCTGCAGGAGATCTCGATTCAGCCTCTGCAGAGTGGGCCTGCCATGCTCTTGGCCCCAAAACTCGTGCTAGCTTGTGTTTTCAGACTTCCTTCCTCACAATCCTGGCCACACCCCTCCAGTTTGGCAATTCTGGAGACACAATGCAGCACTCTGCCTGCCCTCCAGAAGAAAAATGTTGCCCTATAGGGCTAACCGGAAACGCCAAATGAGTAACAACCTGCATGCCACTCGAACATACCCCAATTATACAGTCTAGCTTGTGCATTAAAGCCCTGTCTGACACAGCCTGAGGGCAGACCTCCAGTCCAACACCCAGAAAGCTGGCCGTACACAGAGCATATCACACCCACAATGGCTTTAGGCCATCATCTCTACCCAACCTCAGTTTTCACCTTCAGAACCTAGACCTTATCTCCACTCACTGCTCAGGAGTGAACGTGATGCAAGAATCAGAACTTCTCCTTCGCCTTGGCAAGTAACCTAGTGGTTGGCATGTTGTCAATGTTCATTGTAGGAGAAAGCAGCATGGACTATGAGGCCCCATCTATCGCTGAGGGCCACAATTTGCACAAACACACATTGTGACCCTCAGCGTGAGCCCTATCCTCATGTAAAGCCTCTTAGTGACTGGAACAACAGCCCACATATGGGGCTTGCCAAGCCCCTAGTCCCCCAATCTCAACCGGAGTTCGAGATGACTAGTCACCCCTACTCAGGGCTCTACTCTGAAATCCCTCTTTGGTGGGACACCTGAGGTAAAAAAAAAAAAAAAAAAAAAAAACATATATATATATATACATATACATACAGAAAGGACTCTTCCAATCCACAGAATGATCCCAACCACTTGGGATCAGGCCATATCACCAGAGAAAGAATTGTCCATGGCCTTGAGGACATCCCGACATTCCACGGCCACCGTTGACACAAAATCCAGAGACAAAAGCCTGAGCAATCGCCACATACTCGCCCTTTGTTCATAGCCCGGAAAATTCTCACGTTCTGTAGATCGAGCCTTCATACATACATCCCCAAACCTAAGCTGAGTTTGTGTTTTCAGACTTCTGTGCCCACAGGCCTGGCCCACACACCATCCAAGCTGGAGCCCCTGGAGCCACACCTCAGGACTGTGGCTTCCCTCTCCAGGGGAATTCTGCCATTTCCATTGTCCACAACCCTATAGATTAGGAGAATCCTCCAAACTCCCCGAGGCCATCTGAATAGTGTTTGCTGCCCAGGACACACTGGGATGATCTTTCACAAGTTAGGAAACTACCTCCACTCAGACCCAGAGACAGATATCCCCATAGAATAAGATTGAACTGGACGGGCACTTAGGCCCTAATCAGATCCATTGCTTTTGATTCCAGTCATCTCTCCTCAGAGGCCTGGTTTCCAATACCAGCATATGGGAGATTCCTTAGGCACTCATCAAAACAATTCTCCTCTCTACATAGGAAACATACTCTTTAGAGCTCCATCAAAACCTCCTGTTATGAACATCCCTCAAGGCCCCGGTTCAAGCACCCCATTCCAAGGTCTACATGGACACAAATGCACATTATGACCCATCCTCAACTCACCCATTTCAACACACCCGCCTCGGATGCTCCCGTAGATCCAGCAGATCGAACTTGCCTTGGCTCTATGAGACACGCGGAATGGGAGGCAGGTTGCCCAGGCACCCATCCTTAGAACCCTGCTCTGGATAACTTCCTTATGGGATGTCCTGGAACCATCCAACAGGTCTCGACTGTCCCACAGAAGGAATCATTGCGGTTTGGAGCATCTCACAATTCCTATCGTGGGAAAACCTCCATGTCCTCGTGACACCCTCCCCTTCATGAAGGGGCCGTCATGGACAGAAACTTCGACCTAAGCCAACGTCTGATCCTAGCTCTGTCTTCAGGTATACAGGATCTCGAATCATCTCTGCAGAGGGTGCCTGCCGTCCCCTCACTCCGAAATCTAAGTCTGGCTTGTGTTCTCAGAATTTTTTCCTCACACTCCTGGCCCACAAGCCTTCCAGTTTGGGAATTCTGGAGCCACTATGTGGCACTGTGTCTTCCCTCCAGAAGAAAAACGTTGCCCTCTGGGGCTACCCAGTAACCAAAAATGAGTACCATCCTGCACGAAACTCGACTGCACCCCAATGATACAGTCTAGCCTGGGCACTAATTCCCTGTCTGCCACAGCCTGAGCCTGCACCTCCCAACCCACACTCAACAGCTGGCCGAACACTGAGCACATCAGACACATCATGGCCTTAGGTCTTCATCTCTTCCCAACCTCAGTTTTCAGGCTTCAGAACCTAGACCTTAAATCCAATCACAGTCCAGGAGTGAAAGTGTTGCAGAAATTAGAACTCCATCTTCCCCATGGCCAGAAAACATGTGGTTGCCATATTGTGCAACGTTCAGTGTAGGAGAAACCAGCATGGTTCATTAGGCCACGCCCTGACTTGAGGGGCTCCTTGGGCACAAAAACACATTGTGAAACTCAGTGTGAGACCTATCCTCAAGGAAAGCCTCTCAGTGTCTGGACCAAGAGCCCACATATGGGGCTTGCCATGTTCTTAGGTCCCAATGTTAACCAGAGGTCTGGTTGTCCAGTTGCCCCAACCCACGACTCTGCTCTGGAATCCCTCTTTTGGTGGTCCACCTGAGGTAAAAACAAAAACAAAAACAAAAACAAAAACAGAAAAACAAATAAACAAAAAAACAGAAAGGCCTCCTCCCTTCCGACAGAATGACCCCAAACTCTTGGGATCAGGTCAAATCCCCAGAAAGGGAGCCTCATCGATGGCCCATGAGGACACCTCGACATTCCATGGCAATCGGTGACACATTTCCAGAAAAAAAAAACAAAAGCATGAGCAAGCACCTCACATTCGCCCTTTGTTCATATCCCGAAGAGTTCTCCTCACAGTCTATAGATCGGGCCGGCCATACCTACATCCCCCAACCTAAGGGGAGTTTGTGTTTTCAGACTTTTGTCCAAATAGCCCTGGACCACACACGCTCCACACTTGGGTCCTTGGAGCCACACCTCAGGACTGTACTTCCCTTTCAAGGGAATTCTTCCCATTCCATTGGCCACAACCTTGCAAATGAGGAAAAACCTCCAAAGTCACCGAGGCCATCCCAATAGTGTAGGCCGCCCAGGACAAACAGGGGTGATCTCAAACCAGCTGAGCAACTACCTCCACTCAGACAACAGATGTCCCCAGAGAAGAATATTGAACCGGAAAGGCCCCTAGGCCCTAATCAGATCCATTGCTTTGGTTTCCAGGCATCTCTCCTCAGAGGCCTCGTTTCCAATACCAGCATATGGTGGTTTCCTGAGGCACCATTAAGAACAAATCTCGTCTCCCCATGGAAAACTTGCTCATTGGAGCTTTGTCATAACCTCTGGTTAGGAGAATCCTTCAGGGCCCTGGTGCCACTGCCCCATACCAAGGTCTCCATGGACTCAAACCAACATTAAGACCATCCTCAGGAAAGTTCATTTCAACTCAGCCCCCTCTGTTGCTACCCCAAGCCAGCAGATCAAACGTTTCTTGTTGCTAGGAGACAATTGGAATGTGAGGCTGCCTGCCCAGGCATCCATACTTAGAACCCTGTTCTGGAAAAATACCTTATAAGACGTCCTGGAGCCATCCAACCAATCTTAATTGTCCCACAGAAGGAATCCTTGCGGTTTGGAGCATCTCACAACTCCAATAGTGGCAAAACCCCCATGGCCTCATAATGCCCCCCCTTCCTGAATGGGCCCACATGGACAGAAACTCAAACCTGAGCCAAAGTCTGAACCTCGACCTGACTTCAGACGCATGAGATCTCAATTCAGCTCTGCAGAGTGTGCCTGCCATGTCCTTGCCCCGAAACCTAAGCCTAGCTTGTGTTCTCAGACTTCCGTCCTCACTCTCCTGGCCCACAAGCCCTCCAGTTTGGGAATTCCAAAGCCACAATGCAGCACTCTGCCTGCCCTCCAGAAGAAAAACTTTGCCCTATGCTGCTAATAAGAAACCCCAAATGATTTTCTAATGCATGCCACTCGATGGTAAAGCAATTATACAGCCCACCCTGTATTCTAATGCCCTGTCTGGCACAGCCTGAGACAAGACATCCCAAACGACACCCAGACAGCTGGCCCCAACCTGGACACATAGGACCCGCTATGGCTGTAGGTCGTCATCTCTTCCCAACCTCGGTTTTCAGGCTTCAGAACCTAGACCTTATCTCCAATCACTGCCCAGGGGTGAACGTGATGCAGAAATTAGAATTCCTCCTTCCCCATTGCAGAAACCTTGTGGTTGGCATGTTGTCCAACGTTCAATGTGGGAAAACCTGCATTGTCCGAAAGGCCACGACAGTGCTTGAGGGCCGCCTAGGGCACAGACATGCATTGTGACCTGCAGCGTGAGTCCTGTATTAAAGTAACGCCTCTCAGTGGCTGGACCAAGATCCTGCATATGGGGCTTGTCATATCCATAGGCCCCCAGGCTTAACCAGAGGGCAAGTATTCCAGTTGTCAGTACCCACTGCTATGCTCTAGAATCCCTCTACTGGGGGGACACATGAAGCAGAAAACAGGACACTTCCCTTCCCACAGAATGACCCCAAACTCTTGGGGGCTGGACAAACTACCAGAGAGGGAGACTACTACGACCCATGAGGCAACTCCTACATTAAACGGCCATTGTGGACAAAACATCCAGAGACAAAAGCCTGAGCGACTGCCTCCCTCTCACCCTTCTTTCATATCCAGAGGAGCTCCCCTCATGGACTGTAGATCAGGCCTGCCTTAACCTCGGCCCCAAACCTGAGCTGAGTTAGGGTTTTTGGATGTCTGTCTGCACAGCCATGGCCCACACAGCCTCCAGGCTGGGGTCTCTGGAGCCACACCACAGAACTGTGCCTGCTCTCTCCTAAGAAACTGCCCATTCCATTGGCCACAACTCTAAAAAATAGTAGAAACCTCAAGGTCCCCAAGGACATCCCACTACCGCAAGCCGCACTGAACAAATAGGGGCATTATGACACAAGCTGAGCATCTACTACCTCCATGCAGACACACAGACAGATATCCGCAGAGACAGAAGATTGAACCAGACAGGCCCCTAGGCCCTATTATGAACTCTTGCTTTGGTGTCCAGGTATCACTCCTCAGAGGCCTGGGTTCGAAGACCAGCATACGGGGCTTTCCTGAGGCACCAGACAGAAGACCTCTCATCTCCACATGGGAAGCTTCCTTGTTGGAGTTGTGTCAAGCCCTTCGGGTTGGAGAATCCTGCCGAGTCCTTAGCTACTGCCACATTCCAAGGTCTCCATGGCCACCAACCCACATTATGACTCATCCTCAGGAGAGTCCATTTAAACTCAGCCTTCTGGGTAGCTCACCCAAAAGCGCGCAGATTGAGTGTGCCTTGTCTCGACCAGGCAATGGGAAGGTGAGTTGGCGTGTCTCGGCATCCATGCTTAGGCCCCTGCTCTCGAGTCTTTCTGTATGGGGCATCCTGGAACCATCCAATAGTACTCGACTGTCCTGAAGAAGGAAACTTTGAAGTTTGGAGCAGCTCACAACTCCCAGCGTAGGGAAACCTCCCTGGCCTCATGACGCCCCCACCCCCTTCAGGAAGGGGCCGTCATGGACACAAACTCCAGCTTGAGGCAACATCTGATACTCGCCCTGACCTCACCTGCAGGAGATCTCGATTCAGCCTCTGCAGAGTGGGCCTGCCATGTTCTTGGCCCCAAAACTCGTGCTAGCTTGTGTTTTCAGACTTCCTTCCTCACAATCCTGGCCACACCCCTCCAGTTTGGCAATTCTGGAGACACAATGCAGCACTCTGCCTGCCCTCCAGAAGAAAAATGTTGCCCTATAGGGCTAACCGGAAACGCTAAATGAGTAACAACCTGCATGCCACTCGACCATACCCCAATTATACAGTCTAGCCTGGGCACTAAAGCCCTGTCTGACACAGCCTGAGGGCAGACCTCCAGTTCAACACCCAGACAGCTGGCCGTACACAGAGCATATCACACCCACAATGGCTTTAGGCCATCATCTCTACCCAACCTCAGTTTTCACCTTCAGAACCTAGGCCTTATCTCCACTCACTGCTCAGGAGTGAACGTGATGCAAGAATCAGAACTTCTCCTTCGCCTTGGCAAGAAACCTAGTGGTTGGCATGTTGTCCGTTGTTCATTGTAGGAGAAAGCAGCATGGACTATGAGGCCCCACCTATCCCTGAGGGCCACAATGTGCACAAACACACATTGTGACACTCAGCGTGAGCACTATCCTCATGTAAAGCCTCTTAGTGACTGGAACAACAGCCCACATATGGGGCTTGCCAAGCCCCTAGTCCCCCAATCTCAACCAGAGTTCGATATGTCTAGTCACCCCTACTCAGGGCTCTACTCTGGAATCCCTCTTTGGTGGAACACCTGAGGTAAAAAAAAAAAATACAAAAAGGACCCATCCCATCCACAAAATGATCCCAACCCCTTGGGATCAGGCCAAATCACCAGAGAAAGAATCGTCCATGGCCCTTGATGACACCCCAACATTCCACGGCCACCGTTGACACAAAATCCAGAGACAAAAGCTTGAGCAAGCGCCACATACTCGCCCTTTGTTCATAGCCCTGAAAATTCTCACGGTCTGTAGATCGAACCTTCATACATACATCCCCAAACCTAAGCTGAGTTTGTGTTTTCAGACTTCTGTGCCCACAGTCCTGGCCCACACACCATCCAAGCTGGGGCCCCTGGAGACACACCTCAGGACTCTGGCTTCCCTCTCCAGGGGAATTCTGCCATTTCCATTGGCCACAACCCTATAGATTAGGAGAATCCTCCAAACTCCCCGAGGCCATCCCAATAGTGTTGGCTGCCCAGGACATACAGGGATGATCTTTCACAAGTTAGGAAACTACCTCCACTCAGACCCAGAGACAGATATCCCCATAGAATAAGATTGAACTGGACAGGCACTTAGGCTCTAATCAGATCCATTGCTTTTGTTTCCAGGCATCTCTCCTCAGAGGCTTGGTTTCCAATACCAGAATACGGGGGATTACTGAGGCATTCATCAGAAAAATCTCATCTCCACATAGCAAATGTACTCTTTGGAGCTCTATAAAAACCTCTGTTTAGGAGAATCTTTCAGGGCCCCGGATCAAGCGCCCCATTCCAAGGTCTCCATGGACTTAAACCCACATTATGATCTATCCTTGGGAGAGTCCATGTCAACTCAACCCCCTTGGTTTCTCCCCCAGGGCCTGCAGATCAAAACTGCCTTGTTGTTGGAGACAACTAGAATGGGAGGCGGGCTGCCCAGGCATCCATCCTTAGAACCCTACTCTGGAGTCGTTCCACATGGGACATCCTAGGCCATCCAACAGGTTTCAAGTGTCCCACAGAAGGAATCTTTGCAGTCTGGAGCATCTCACAACTCCCATTGTGGGAAAATCTACATGGCCTCTTGAGACGCTCCACTTTATAAAGGGGCCATCATGGACAGAAACTCCAACCTGAGCAAACGTCTGATATTCTCCCTGACTTCAGGTGCATGAGATCTTGATTCAGCTCTGCAGAGTGTGCCTTCTGTGCACTCACCCCCAAAACTAAGCCTAGCTTGTGTTCTCAGACTACCGTCCTCACACCCCTGCCCCAAAAGCCCTACAGATTGGCAATACTGGGGCCATAATGCAGCACACTGCCTGCCCTCCAGAAGAAAAACGTTGCCTTATGGAGCTACCTAGAAACCCGAATAAGGATCAACTGAACGCCACTCGACTGCACCCCAAATATGCAGTCTACCCTGTCTAATGCCTTGTCTGACACAGCATGAGCCCACACCTCCAGACCTACGCTCAACAGCTGGCCGCACACTGAGCTCATTGGACCCATCAGGTCCTTAGGTCTTCATCTCTTCCCAACCTCCGTTTTCGGGTTTCAGAACCTAGACCTAAACTCCAATCACTGTCCAGGGGTGAACGTGATTCAGAAATCACAACTCTTCCTTCGCCATGGCTGGAATCCTTGTGGTTGGCATATTCTCCAACGTTCAGTGTAGGAGAATCCAGCGTGGCCCATGAGGCACTTCCCATGCTTGAGGGCCTTGTTGGGCACAAATAGGCATTGTGACCCTCAGCATGAGCCCTGTCCTCAAGGAAGGCCTCTCAGTGTCTGAATCAAGAGCCCGCCTATTGGACTTGCCATGCCCCTAGGCCCCCAAACTTAAACAGAGGTGGGGATATCCAGTTGTCCCTCCCAAGGACTCTGCTCTGGAATCCCTCTTTTATTGGGACACTTGAGGTACATAAAATAAAACATAAAATAAAATAAAATAAAAAACAGAAAAGACTCCCCCCATCCCACAGAATGTACCCAAACTCTTGGGATCGGGTCAAATCCTCAGAGAAGGAAAGCCATCCACAACCCATGAGGCCACGCCAGCATTCCACCCACATTGTTGACACAAATCCAGAGACAAAACCTGAGCAAGCACCTCAAACTCACCCTTTTTCATATCCCTAAGTGTTATCACGGTCTGTAGATTGGGCGTGCCATACCTATGTCCCCAATCCTAAGCGGAGTTTGTGTTTTCAGACTTTTGTCCCCACAGGCCTGGCCCACACAGCCTCAAGGCTGGGCCCCTAGAGCCAAACTCAGAACTGGGCTTGCCCTCTCCAGGGGATTTCTGCCCATTCCATTGGCGACAACCCTATAGATTAGGAGAAACTCCAAAGTCCTGAGGCCATCCCAATATTATAGGCTGCCCAGGACAAACAGGGGCGATCTGACACAAGCTGAGCAACTACATCCCCTCAGATCCTTAGACACGTATCCGCAGGAAAGAGATTGAACCGGACAGGCACCTAGGCCCTAATCATCTCAATTGCTTTTGTTTCCAGTCATCTCTCCTCAGAGGCCTGGTTTCCAATACCAGCATATGGGAGATTCATTAGGCACTCAAAAAACGATTCTCTTCTCTACATAGGAAACGTACTCTTTAGAGGCCATCAAAACCTCCGGTTATGAACATCCCTCAAGGCCCCGGATCAAGGACCCCATTCCAAGGTCTACATGGACACAAATGCACATTATGACCCATCCTCAACTCACCCATTTCAACACACCCGCCTCGGTTGCTCCCCTAGATCCAGCAGGCGAACATGCCTTGGCGCTATGAGACACCTGGAATGGGAGGCAGGCTGCCCAGGCATCCATCCTTAGAACTCTGCTCTGGATAACTTCCTTATGGGATGTCCTGGAGCCATCCAACAGGTCTCGACTGTCCCACAGAAGGAATCATTGCGGTTTGGAGCATCTCACAATTCCCATCGTGGGAAAACCTCCATGTCCTCGCGACACCGTCCCCTTCATGAAGGGGCCGTCATGGACAGAAACTCCGACGTAAGCCAACGTCTGATCCTAGCTCTGTCTTCAGGCATACGGGATCTCGAATCATCTCTGCAGAGGGTGCCTGCCGTCCCCTCACCCCGAAATCTAAGTCTGGCTTGTGTTCTCAGAATTTTTTCCTCACACTCCTGGCCCACAAGCCTTCCAGTTTGGGAATTCTGGAGCCACTATGTGGCACTGTGTCTTCCCTCCAGAAGAAAAACGTTGCCCTCTGGGGCTACCCAGTAACCACAAATGAGTACCATCCTGCACGAAACTCGACTGCACCCCAATGATACAGTCTAGCCTGGGCACTAATTCCCTGTCTGCCACAGCCTGAGCCTGCACCTCCCAATCCACACTCAACAGCTGGCCGAACACTGAGCACATCAGCCACACCATGGCCTTAGGTCTTCATCTCTTCCCAACCTCAGTTTTCAGGCTTCAGAACCTAGACCTTAAATCCAATCACAGTCCAGGAGTGAAATTGTTGCAGAAATTAGAACTCCTTCTTCCCCATGGCCAGAAAACTTGTGGTTGCCATATTGTCCAACGTTCCGTGTAGGAGAAACCAGCATGGTATATTAGGCCACGCCCTGACTTGAGGGGCTCCTTGGGCACAAAAACACATTGTGAAACTCAGTGTGAGACCTATCCTCAAGGAAGGCATCTCAGTGTCTGAACCAAGAGCCCACATATGGGGCTTGCCATGTTCTTCGGTCCCAATGTTAACCAGAGGTCTGGTTGTCCAGTCGCCCCTCGCCAGGACTCTGCTCTTGGATCCCTCTTTTGGTGGTCCACCTTAGGTAAAAGGTCATTCCCTTCCCACAGAATGACCCCAAACTCTTGGGATCGGGTCAAATCCCCAGAAAGGGAGCCTCATCAATGGCCCATGAGGATACCCCGACATTCCATGGCAATCGGTGACACAATTCCAGAAAAAAAAAAAAAAAAGCATGAGCCAGCACCTCACATTCGCCCTTTGTTCATATCCCGAAGAGTTCTCCTCATGGTCTCTAGATCGGGCCGGCCATACCTACATCCCCCAACCTAAGTGGAGTTTGTGTTTTCAGACTTTTGTCCAAATAGCCCTGGACCACACACGCTCCACACTTGGGTCCCTGGAGCCACACCTCAGGACTGTGCTTCCCTTTCAAGGGAATTCTTCCCATTCCATTGGCCACAACCTTGCAAATGAGGAAAAACTTCCAAAGTCACTGAGGCCATCACCATAGTGTAGGCTGCCCAGGACAAACATGGGTGATCTCAAACCAGCTGAGCAACTACCTCCACTAAGACAACAGATGTCCCCAGAGAAGAATATTGAACGGGAAAGGCCCCTAGGCCCGAATCAGATCCATTGCTTTGGTTTTCAGGCATCTCTCCTCAGAGGCCTCGTTTCCAATACCAGCATATGGTGGTTTCCTGAGGCACCAATAAGAACAAATCTCGTCTCCCCATGGAAAACTTGCTCATTGGAGCTTTGTCATAACCTCCGGTTAGGCGAATCCTTCAGGGCCCTGGTGCCACTGCCCCATACCAAGGTCTCCATGGACTCAAACCAACATTAGGACCATCCTCAGGAAAGTCCATTTCAACTCAGCCCCCTCTGTTGCTAACCCAAGCCAGCAGATCAAACGTTTCTTGTTGCTAGGAGACAATTGGAATGTGAGGCTGGCTGCCCAGGCATTCATACTTAGAACCCTGTTCTGGAAAAATACCTTATAAGACGTCCTGGAGCCATCCAACAAATCTTAATTGTCCCACAGAAGGAATCCTTGCGGTTTGGATCATCTCACAACTCCAATAGTGGGAAAACCCCCATGGGCTCATAATGTCCCCCCTTCATGAAGGGGCCAACATAGACAGAAACTCAAACCTGAGCCAAAGTCTGATCCTCGACCTGACTTCAGACGCATGAGATCTCAATTCAGCTCTGCAGAGTGTGCCTGCCATGTCCTTGCCCCGAAACCTAAGCCTAGCTTGTGTTCTCAGACTTCCGTCCTCACTCTCCTGGCCCACAAGCCCTCCAGTTTTGGAATTCCGATGCCACAATGCAGCACTCTGCCTGCCCTCCAGAAGAAAAACTTTGCCCTATGCTGCTAATAAGAAACCCCAAATGATTTTCTAATGCATGCCACTCGATTGTAAAGCAATTATACAGCCTACCCTGTATACTAATGCCCTGTCTGGCACAGCCTGAGACAAGACATCCCAAACGATACCCAGACAGCTGGCCCCAACATGGACACATAGGACCCGCTATGGCTGTAGGTCGTCATCTCTTCCCAACCTCGGTTTTCAGGCTTCAGAACCTAGACCTTATCTCCAATCACTGCCCAGGGGTGAACGTGATGCAGAAATTAGAATTCCTCCTTCCCCATGGCCAGAAACCTTGTGGTTGGCATGTTGTCCAACGTTCAATGTGGGAAAACCTGCATTGTCCGAAAGGCCACGCCAGTGCTTGAGGGCCGCCTAGGGCACAGACATACATTGTGACCTGCAGTGTGAGTCCCGTATTAAAGTAACGCCTCTCAGTGGCTGGACCAAGATCCTGCATATGGGGCTTGTCATATCCATAGGCCCCCAGGCTTAACCAGAGGGCGAGTATTCCAGTTGTCAGTACCCACTGCTATGCTCTAGAATCCCTCTATTGGGGGGACACATGAAGCAGAAACAGGACACTTCCCATCCCACAGAATGACCCCAAACTCTTGGGGGCTGGACAAACTACCAGAGAGGGAGACTTCTACGACCCATGAGGCAACTCCTACATTAAACGGCCATTGTGGACAAAACATCCAGAGACAAAAGCCTGAGCGACTGCCTCCCTCTCACCCTTCTTTCATATCCAGAGGAACTCCCCTCATGGACTGTAGATCAGGCCTGCCGTAACCTCGGCCCCAAACCTGAGCTGAGTTAGGATTTTTGGATGTCTGTCTGCACAGCCATGGCCCACACAGCCTCCAGGCTGGGGTCTCTGGAGCCACACCACAGAACTGTGCCTGCTCTCTCCTAAGAAACTGCCCATTCCATTGGCCACAACTCTACAAAATAGTAGAAACCTCAAGGTCCCCAAGGATATCCCACTACCACAAGCCGCACTGGACAAATAGGGGCATTATGACACAAGCTGAGCAACTACTACCTCCATGCAGACACACAGACAGATATCCGCAGAGACAGAAGATTGAACCAGACAGGCCCCTAGGCCCTATTATGAACTCTTGCTTTGGTGTCCAGGTATCACTCCTCAGAGGCCTGGGTTCGAAGACCAGCATACGGGGCTTTCCTGAGGCACCAGACAGAAGACCTCTCATCTCCACATGGGAAGCTTCCTGTTGGAGTTGTGTCAAGCCCTTCGGGTTCGAGAATCCTGCAGAGTCCCTTAGCTACTGCCACATTCCAAGGTCTCCATGGCCACCAACCCACATTATGACTCATCCTCAGGAGAGTCCATTTAAACTCAGCCTTCTGGGTAGCTCACCCAAGAGCCCGCAGATTGAGCGTGCCTTGTCCCCACCAGGCAATGGGAAGGTGAGTTGGCGTTTCTCGGCATCTATGCTTAGGGCCCTGCTCTGGAGTCTTTCTGTATGGGGCATCCTGGAACCATCCAATAGTACTCGACTGTCCTGAAGAAGGAAACTTTGAAGTTTGGAGCAGCTCACAACTCCCAGCGTAGGGAAACCTCCCTGGCCTCATGACGCCCCCACCCCCTTCAGGAAGGGGCCGTCATGGACACAAACTCCAGCTTGAGGCAACATCTGATACTCGCCCTGACCTCACCTGCCGGAGATCTCGATTCAGCCTCTGCAGAGTGGGCCTGCCATGCTCTTGGCCCCAAAACTCGTGCTAGCTTGTGTTTTCAGACTTCCTTCCTCACAATTCTGGCCACACCCCTCCAGTTTGGCTATTCTGGAGACACAATGCAGCACTCTGCCTGCCCTCCAGAAGAAAAATGTTGCCCTATAGGCCTAACCAGAAACGCCAAATGAGTAACAACCTGCATGCCACTCGACTACACCCAATTATACACTCTAGCCTGGGCACTAAAGCCCTGTCTGAAACAGCCTGAGGGCAGACCTCCAGTCCAACACCCAGACAGCTGGCCATAAACAGAGCATATCACACCCACAATGGCTTTAGGCCATCAACTCTACACAACCTCAGTTTTCACCTTCAGAACCTAGACCTTATCTCCACTCACTGCTCAGGAGTGAACGTGATACAAGAATCAGAACTTCTCCTTCGCTTTGGCAAGAAACCTAGTGGTTGGCATGTTTTTCCAACGTTCAGTGTAGTTGAAACCAGTGTGGCCCATGATGCCCCGCCCATGTTTATGGGCCACATTGGTCACAAACACACATTGTGTCCCTCAGCCTGATCCCAGGCCTCAGGTAAGGCCTCTCAGTGGCTGGATGAAGAGTCAGCATATTCGGCTTGCCATGCCCCTAGGCCCCAAATTTTACCCCTAGTTCGGGTTCTCCCTTCACTTTTCCCCAGGGCTCTTCTTTGGAATTCCTCTTTTGGCGGGACACCTGAGGTAACAAACCTGAAAGGAGTCCTCCCATTCCACAGATTGACGAAAAACAATTGGGATCGGACCAAATCCCCAGAGAGAAAGATTCGTCCATGGCCCATGAGGCTTCCCCGACATTCCACGGCCATCTCTGATACAAAATCCAGAGACAAAAGCCTGAGCAAGTGCCTCAGACTCGCTCTTTCTTTATATCCGGAAGAGTTCTTCTCATGGTTTATAGATCGGGCCTGCCATACCTACCTCCCCAAAGCTAAGCTGAGTTTGTGTTTTTAGACTTCTGTCCCCAAAGTCCTGGGCCATTTTAAGGCCCTCATGGACACAAACACACATTAGGACCCATCCTCAGGAAAGTCCATTTCAAGTCAGCCACCCCGGTTGCTCACGCAGAGCCATCAGATCTAAACTCTCTTGTTGCTAGGAGAAAATTGTTATGCGAGGCCTGCTTCCCAGTCATCCATCCTCGAATGGTGCCCTGGAGTAATTCCATATGGGATGTCCTGAAGCTGCACAACAGGTCTCAATTGTCCCGCAGAAGGTATCCTTGAAGGGGGCATCCCACAACACCCAACGTGGGAAAACCTACATGGCCTCGAGATTTCGCTCCCTTCATGATGGGCCGTAATGCACATAAACTCCAACGTGAGGCAACGTCTGATCCTCGCCCTGACTTCAGATGCATGAGATATTGGTTCAGATCTACAGTGGTCCCTGCCGTGTCCTCGCCCTGATACACAAGTTTAGCTTGTGTTCTCAGACTTCCGTCCTCACACTCCTGGACACGAAGCCCTCAAGTTTGGCAATTCCGGACCGACAATGAAGCACTCTGCCTGCCCTCTAGAAAACAAATTTTGCCTAATGAGCTGCCCAGACAACTTATATGAGGATAAATCTACATGGCACTCGACTTTACCCAAATTATATAGTCTACGGGGGCACTAATGCACTGTCTGACACAACCTGAGCCCAGACCTCCTGACCAACACCCAGACAGCTGACCGCACACTGAGCACATCAGACCCGCTATGGCCTTACGTTATCATCTCTTCCCTACCTCCGTTTTCAGGCTTCAGAATCTAGACCTTATCTCCAATCACTGCCCAAGGGTGACTGTGATGCAGAAATCAGAACTCTTCCTTACCCATGGCAAGAAATCTTGTCGTTGGCAGGTTGTCCAACGTTCAGTGTAGGAGAAACCAGGATTCACCATGAGGCCCCGCCCATTCTTGTTTGCGAAGAGGGCATAAACACGCATTGTGACCCTCAGTGTGAGTCCTGTCCTCTAGTAAGTCCTCTCAGTCGCTCGACCATTAGATGTCATAATGGGCTTGACATGTCCCTAGGCCCAAATATGTAACCAGATTTCTGGTTGTCCAGTCGGCCCTCCCCAGGGCTCTACTCTGGAATACCTCATTTGGTGGGACACCTGAGGTTAAAAAACAAAACAAGGCAAATCACAACAACAACAAAACGGACTTCTTCCATCCCACAGAATGACCCCAAAATCTTGCGATAGGACAAACCCCCAGAGAGTAAGACTCGTCCATTTCCCATGAAGTCAACCGGAAATTTCATGACCATGAGTGACACGATATCCAGAGACAAAAACTTGAGCAAGAGCCTGACACTCGCCCTTTTTTCATATCCCGAAGCGTTCTCCTCATGGTCTGTAGATCAATACTGCAATACCTATTACCCGAAACATAAGCCGCGTTTGTGTTTTCAGACAACTGTCCAAACAGCTCTGCCTACACACCCTACAGGCTCAGGCCCCTGGAGCCAAACCTGAGGACTGTACTTGCCCTCTCCAAAAGAATTGTATGTGCCCATTCAAATGGCCACAACCTACTAATAGGATAAACCTCCAAACTCCCTGAGGCCATCCCAATAGTGGTGGCTCTCCAGGACAAACAGGAGCAATCTGAGCCCATCTGACACCTACATGCACTCAGATGCATAGACTGATGTTCCCAGAGGTAAAAAGGTACGAACAGGCCCCTAGGCACTATTTGGATTCATTGTTGTGCTAAACAGTCATCTCTCCTCAGAGGCCTGGATTTCAGTACCAGCTTATTGCTGTTTCCTGACTCATCCCTCAGAACAAATCTCATCTACCTATGGGAAACTTGCACGTTGGAGCTGTGTCAAAGCCTCTGTTTGAAAAAACCCTTCAGGGCCCCAGTGCCACCGCTTCATTCCAAGATCTCCATAGACACAAAAACATATTAGGATCCATCCACAGGAGAGTGCATTTCAACTCAGCCTCCTGGGTTGCTCCCCCAGATCCAGCAGATCTAACCTGTCTTGTTGCTAGGACACAATTGGAATGCGAGGTGGGCTACCCAGCCATCCATCCTTAGAACCCTGCTCAGAATCATTGGCCTGGACCCAAACAACAGGTCTCAATTGTCCTGCAGAAGACTCTCTGCAGTTTGGAGCTTCTCACAACTCCCATCGTGGGAAAACACCCATGGCCTCGTGATGCCCCCCCCATTCATGAAGGGGCCATCAGGGACAGAAACTCCAACCTGAGCGATCCTCTGATCCTCGCCCTGACTTCAGATGCACGAGATCTCGATTCAGGTCTGTAGATTGTGCCTGCCATGGCCTCACCCAGAAACCTAAGCCAAGCTTGTGTTCTTAGACTTTTGTCGTCAGACTACTGGCCCACAAGCCCTCCAGTTTGGCAATCCAGAACTACAATGCAGCACTCTGCCTGCCCTCCAGAAGAAAAACATTGTCCTCTGGGGCTACCCAGTAACCCCAAATGAGGATCAACCTGCACCGACCTTGGCTGTACCCCAATACATAGGCTGACCAGGGCACTAATGCCCTTTCTGACACAGCCTGAGCCTGGACCCCCTGGACCCTCCCAGACAGCTGGCCGCACACTGAGCACATCGAGCCGCCATGGCCTTAGGTCGTCATCTCTTCCCAACCTCGGTTGTCAAGTTTCAGAACCTAGACCTTATCTCCAATCACTGCCCAGGCTTGTAAGTGATGCAGAAATCACAACTCCTTCCCCGTGGCTAGAAACCATGTGATTGGCATGTTTTCCAATGTTCAGTGTAGTTGAAACCAGTGTGGCCCATGAGGCCCCGCCCATGTTTATGGGCCACATTGGTCACAAACACACATTGTGACCCTCAGCCTGATCCCAGTCTTCAGGTAAGGCCTCTCAGTGGCTGGATGAAGAGACAGCATATTGGGCTTGCCATGCCCCTAGGCCCCAAATTTTACCCATAGTTCGGGTTGTCCCTTCGCTTTTCCCCAGGGCTCTTCTTTGGAATTCCTCTTTTGGCGGGACACCTAAGGTAACCAACCTGAAAGGAGACCTCCCATTCCACAGATTGACGAAAAAGAATTGGGATCGGGCCAATTCCACAGAGAGGAAGATTCGTCCATGGCCCATGAGGTTTCCCAGACAATCCACGGCCATCGCTGATACCGAATCTAGAGACAAAAGACTGAACAAGCACCTCAGACTCGCTCTTTCTTCATATCCTGAAGAGTTCTTCTCATGGTTTATAGATCGGGCCTGCCATACCTACGTCTCCAAACCTAAGCTGAGTTTATGTTTTCAGACTTCTGTCCTCAAAGTCCTGGGCCACACACCCTCCAGGCTGCGGTCCCTGGAGCCACACATAAGGACTGTGCCTACCCAATCCATGGGAACTCTGCCCATTCCATTGTCCAAAACCGTAAAATTAGGAGAACCCTCCAAATCCCTGAGGCCATCCCAATAGGGCAGGTCGCCCGTGACATACAAGCGCGGTCTGATAGCAGCTGAGCATCAACCTCCACACATACCATAGATGGATGTCCCCAGAGAAGAAGATTGAACCAGACAGGACCCTGGCCAATCGGATCCATTGCTTTGGTGAGAGGCATGTCTCCTCAAAAGCCTGGATTCCAATACCAGCATAGGGGTTTTCCTGAGGTAGCAATCAGAACAAATCTCGTCTCCACAAGGAAACATATGCATTGAGCTCTGTCAAAAGCTTAGGAGAATACTTCAGGGTCCCGGTGCCACGGCCCCATTCCAAGGCCCCATGGACACAAACACACATTAGGACCCATCCTGAGGAAAGTCCATTTCAAGTCAGCCACCCCGGTTGCTCCCGCAGAGCCATCAGATCTAAACTGGCTTGTTGCTAGGAGACAATTGGAATGCGAGGCTGGCTTCCCAGGCATCCTCGCTCGAACGGTGCTATGGAGTCATTCCATATTGGATGTCCTGGAGCTGCCCAAAGTCTCAATTGTCCCGCAGAAGGAATTCTTGAAGGGGGCAACCCACAACTCCCACGTGGGAAAAACTCCATGGACACGAGATTCCGCTCCCTTCATGAAGGAGCCGTCAGGCACAGAAACTCCAACCTAAGCCAAAGTCTAATTCTCTCCCTGACTTGAAATGGATGAGATATTGGTTCAGATCTGCATGGGGTACCTGCCGTGCCCTTGCCCTTAGCCCAAGTATAACTTTTGTTCTCAGAATTCCGACTTCACTCTCCTGGCCTCAAAACCCTCATGATTGGTAAATCCGGTCCCACAATTAAGCACATGGCCTGCTTTCTGGAAAAAAAATATTGCCTAAAGAGCTGCCAAGGCACCTTATATGAAGATAAACTTACACGGAACTCGACTTTGCCCGAATTATATAGTCTAACCTGGGCACTAATGCACTGTCTGACACAACCTGAGCCAGGACTTCCTGACCAACACCCAGACAGCTGACCGCACACTGAGCACATCAGACCCGCCATGGCCTTAGGTCCTCATCTCTTCCCTACCTCAGTTTTCAGGCCTCAGAAACTAGACTTTATCTCTGCCTGGGGGTGAGTGTCATGCAGAAATCAGAACTTCTCCTTACACATGGCAAGAAACCTTGTGGTTGGCATGTTGTCCAACGTTCATTGTAGGAGAAACTAGCATTCACCCTGAGGCCCGCCTATTCTTGAGTGCGACGAGGGCATAAATATGCATTTTGACCCTCAGGGTGAGTCCTGTCCTCTAGTAAGTCCTCTCAGAGCCTGGATCACTAGATGTCATAATGGGCTTGACATAGCCCTAGGCCCCAATTTTTAACCAGATTTCTGGCTGTTCAGTCACCCCTCCCCAGAGCTCTACTCTAGAATTCCTCATGTGGTGGGACAACGGAGGTTAAAAAATGAAACAAAACAAAGCAACAACAACAAAAAAAACGACTTCTTCCATCCCACAGAATGACCCCAACCTCTTTGGAAGGGGCCAAATCCCCAGAGAGTAAGACTCGTCCATTTCCCATGAAGTCACCCGGAAATTTCACGACCATGAGTGACATGATATGCAGAGACAAAAACATGAGCAATAGCCTCACACTCGCCCTTTTTTCATATACCGAAATGTTCTCCTCATGGTCTGTAGATCAGTCCTGCCCTACCTATGACCCGAAACAGAAGTCGAGTTTGTGTTTTCAGACAACTGTCCAAACAGCCCTGGCTTACACACCCTATAGGCTCAGGCCCCTGAAGCCAAATCTGAGGACTGTTCTTGCCCTCGCAAGGGAATTGTGTGAGCCCATTCCAATGGCGACAACACAACTAAAAGTATAAACCTTTAAATTCCCTGAGGCCATCCCATAGTGTTGTCTTCCAAGGACAAACACGGGCAATCTGAGTTCATCTGAGCACCTACCTGCACTCTGACCCATAGATAGATGTCGCCCGAGGTAAAAAGAAACCAACAGGCCCCTAGGCACTAATCGGATCCATTGCTTTGGTTTCCAGGCATCTCTCCTCAGAGGCCTGGATTTCAATACCAGAATATGGCTGTTTCTTGACTCACCCATCAGAACAAATCTCCTCTACACATGGGAAACTTGCATGGTGGACCTGTGTCAAACCTCTGTTTAGGAGAAGCCTTCAGGGCCCTAGTGCCACCGCTTAATGCCACAGTCTCCATAGACACAAAAACATATTAGGACCCATCCACAGGAGAGTCCATTTAAACTCAGCCTCCTCGGTTGCTCCCCGAGATCCAACAGATCTAGCCTGTCTTGTAGCTAGGAGAATATTGGAATGCGAGGTGGGCTACCCAGCCATCCATCCTTAGAACCCTGCTCAGAATCGTTGGCCTGGAGCCAACCAACTGGTCTCAATTGTCCCACAGTAGAATCTTTGCAGTTTGGAGCTTCTCACAACTCCCATGGTGGGAAAACCCCCACGGCCTCGTGATTCCCCCCCCTTTATGAAGGGGCCATCAGGGACAGAAAGTCAAACCTGAGGCATCGTCTGATGCTCAACCTGACTTCAGGTGCAAGTGATCTCGATTCAGGTCTGTAGATTGTGCCTGCCATGTCCTCACACATAAAACCTAAGCCTAGCTTGTGTTCTCGGAGTTCCGTCCTCAGACTACCGGCCCATAAGCCCTCCAGTTTGGCAATCCAGAAGTACAATGCGGCACTCTGCCTGCTCCCTGGAAGAAGAACATTGCCCTCTGGGGCTACCCAGAAACCCCAAATGAGGATCAACCTGCACGCCATTTGGCTGTACACCAAATATATAGGCTGAAGTGGGCACAATTGCCCATTCTGACACAGCCTGAGCCTGGAACTCCTGGCCCCACCCAGACAGCTGGCCACACACTGAGCACATCGGACCCGCCATGGCCATAGGTCGTCATCTCTTTCCAACCTCGGTTTTCAGGCTTCAGAACCTAAACCTTATCTCCAGTCACCACCCAGGGTTGAACATGATGCAGGAATCAGAACTCCTTCCCCATGGCAAGAAACCTTGTGGTTGGCATGTTGTCCAACGTAAAGTGTAGTTGAAACCAGTGTGGCCCATGAGGCCGTGCAGATGCTTGAGGACCAAGTCGGTCACAAACATGCATTGTGACCCTCAACGTGAGCCCAGTTCTCAAGTAAGGCCTCTCAGCGGCTGGACCAAAAGACAGCATATTGGGCTTGCCATGCCCCTAGGCCCCAATTTTTAACCAGATTTCTGGTTGTCCAGTCTCCCCTCCCCAGGGCTCGGCTTTGGAATCCTTCTTTTGGTGGGACACCTGAGGTAACAAAACTGAAAGGACTCCTCCCATCCCACAGTTTGACCCAAAACAATTGGAATCGGGCCAAATCCACAGAGCGGAAGACTCGTCCATGGCCCATGAGGCCTCCCCGACATTCCACGCCCATCGTTGACACAAAATCCAGAAACAAATGCCTGAACAAGTGCCTCACAATCTCTCTTTCTTCATATCCGGAAGAATTCTCCTCACGGTCTGTAGATCGGGCCTGCAATACCTACGTCCCTAAACCTAAACTGAGTTTGTGTTTTAGACTTCTGTCTCCACAGTCCTGGTGCACACACCCTGCAGGCTGGGGCCCCTGGAGCCACATCAAAACTGTGCCTTCCCTCTCCACGGGAATTCTGCCCATTCCATTGTCCATAATCATAAAATTAGGAGAAACCTCCAAAGTCCCCAAGGCCTTCACAATAGTGTAGGCCGCCTGGGACAAACAAGGGCCATCTGACACCAGCTGAGCATCTAACTCCACTAATACCTTAGATGGATGTACACAGAGAAGAAGATTCAACCGGACAGGCCCCTCGGCTCTAAACGGAGCCATTGCTTTGGTTTCCAGTTATCTCTCTTCAGAGGCCTATATTCCAATAACAGTATATGGGGGTTTCCTGAGGCACCAATCAGAACAAATCTCGTCTCCACATGGGAAACTTGTCCTTTGGAGATGTCTCAAAACCTCCGGTTAGGAGAATCCTTCAGGGCCCATGCACCAACGCCCCATTCCAAGTTCTCCATGGACACAAACCCACATTAGCATCCATCCTCAGGAGAGTCCATTTCAACTCAGCCCCCTTGGTTGCTCTGACAGAGCCAGCATATCAAACCTGTCTATTTGCTAGAAGACAACTGCAATGTGAGGCGGGCTTCCCATGCATCCATCCTTAGATCCCTGCTCTGGTGTCATTCTGTATGGTATGTACTGGAGTGATACAAAAGGTCTCAATTGTTGATCAGAAGGATTCTTTGTTGTTTGGAGCATCTCACAACTTCCATTGTGGGTAAACCTCCATGGACTGGAGATGCTGTCCCCTTCATAAAGTGGCCAGAATGGACAGAAATTCAAACCTAAGCCTAGGTTTGAACCTCGCCCTGACTTCAGATTCATGATATCCCGATTCAGATCTGCAGAGGGTGCCTGCCGTGCCCTCGCCCAGAACATACGCCTAACATGTGTTCTCAGACTTCCGTCCTCACACTCCCCGTCCACAAGGCATCCACTTTGGAAATTCTGGAGCCACAATGCAGCACTCTGCCTGTTCTCCAGAAGAAAAACTTTGCCCTTGGGGCTACCCAGAAATGCCAAATAAAGATCAACCTGCACGGCACTCAGTTGTACCCCAATTATACAATCTACCCTGGGCACTAATGCCCTGGTTGACACAGCCCAAGCTTGGACCTCCCGACCAACACCCAGACAGCTGGCTCCACGCTGAGCATATCGGACCCAACATGGTCTTAGGTCGTCATCTCTTCCCAACCTCGGTTTTCAGACTTCACAACCTAGACATTATCTCCAATCACTGCCCAGGGGTGAATGACATGCAGAAATCAGAATTAATACTTCCCCATGGCAAGAACTCATGTGGTTGACATGTTGACTATCATTCAGTGTAGGAGAAACAAGCATGCACCATGAGTCCCCACCCATGCTTGAGTACCACGAGGGCATAAACACGCATTGTGACCCTCAGCATGAGTTCTGTCCTCAATGAAGGCCTCTCAGTGGCTGGACCATTAGGAGGCATATTGGGCTTGCCATTCCCCTAGGCCCGTATTTTTAGTTAGATTTCTTGTTGTCCAGGGCTCTGCTCTGGAATCCCTCTTTTGGTGGGACACCTTAGTTAACAAAACCGAATCCCACAGATTAACCCAAAACAATTGGGATCTGGCCAAATCCACAGAGAGAAAGACTCTTCCATGGCCCATGAGGACTCCTTGACATTCCACAGCCATCATTGACACAAAATCCAGGGGCAAAAGCCTGACAAGTGTCACACTTTCACCCTTTATTCATATCCCAAAAAGTTCTCATAGTCTGTAAATCGGACCTGCCATACCTACGTCCCCAAAGCTAAGCTGAGTTTGTGTTTTCAGACATCTGTCCCCACAGTCCTTGCCCACACACCCTCAAGGCTGGGCCCTTGGAGCCACACATCAGGTCTGTGCCTGCCCACTCCACAGGAATTCTGCCCATGCCATTGTCCATAATCATACAATTTAGGAGAAACCTCCAAAGTCCCCGAGGCCATCCCTATAGTGTAGGCCGCCCGGACAAACAGGAGCGGTCTGACACCAGCTGAGCAACTACCTCCATTTCATAAAATAGACAGATGTCGACAGAGAAGAAGATTGAACCAGAGAGGCTCCTAGGACCTAATTGGATGCATTGCTGTGGTTTCTATGTATCTCTCCTCAGAGGCCTGGTTCTAATACCAGCATATGTGGGTTTCCTGAGGCACCAATTAGAACAAATCTTGTCTCCACATGGAAAACTTGCTCTTTCGAGTTGTTTCAAAATCTCCGGTTAGAATCCTTTAGAGCCCTGGGGCCACCACCCCATTCCAACGTCCTCATGGACACAAACACACATTAAGACCCATCTTCAGGAGAGTCCATTTCAACTCAGCTCCCACGATTGCTCCTGCATAGCCATCAGATCGTACCTGTCTTGTGGCAGGGAGACAATTGGTGTAAGAGGCAGTCTGCTCAGGCATCCATCCTTAGAACCCGGCTCTGGAGTCATTCCATATGGGATGTCCTGGAGCCATCCAACAGTTCTCAATTTTCCCGCAGAAGGAATCCTTGCAGTTTGGAGCATCCCACAACTCCCAACGTGGGAAAACCTCCATGGCCTCGAGATTCCACCCCTTTGATGAAGAGGCCATCATGGACAGAAACTCCAACCTGCGCCTAAGTCTGATCCTCGTCCTGACTTCAGATGAATGAGATTTTGATTCGGATCTGCAGAGGGTGCCTGCCGTGCCCTCGCCCTGAAACTTAAGTTTAGCTTATGATCTCAGACTTACGTCCTCACACTCCTGGTCCCGACGCCCTCAAGTTTGGCAATTCTGGACCCACAATGCTGCACTCTGCCTGCCCACCAGAAGAAAAATGTTGCCCCAGTGAGCTTCCCTGACACAATAACTGAGGATGAACCTACATGGAACTCAACTGTACCCAAATTATACATTCTAACCTGGGCACTAATGCACTGTCTGACACAGCCTGAATCCATACCTCCTGAACAACACCCAGAAAGCTGACCGCACACTGAGCACATCGGACCCTCCATGACCTTAGGTTATCATCTCATCCCAACCTCGATTTTCTGGATTCAGAACTTAGATCTTATCTCCAGTCACTGCCCAGGGGTGAACATGATGCAGAAATCAGAATTCCTCCTTCCCCATGGAAAGAAACCTTGTGGTTCGTATGCTGTCCAAAGTTCAGTGTAGGAGAATCAAGCATGGCCCATGAGTCCCCGCCCATGCTTGATGCCTACATTGGGCACAAACATGCATTGTGACCCTCAGTGTGAGCACTGTACTCAAGTAAGACCTCTCAGTGGCTGGACCAAGGTACCCCATATGGGGATTGCCATGCCCTTAGGCCCCCAATCTTATACAGAGTTCAGGTTGTCTAGTCGCCCCTTTCCAGGGTTCTGCTCTGGAATCCCTCTTTAGTGGCACACCTGAGGTAAAAAAAAAAAAAAAAAACAAAACAGAATGGACTCCTCTCATCCCACGGAATGACCCCAAAATATTGGGATCATCCAAATCCCCATAGAGGAAGTCTCACCCATGGTCCATGAGGACGCCCCTACATTCCACGGCCATCAGTGACACAAAATCCAGAGTCAAAAGCCTGAGCAAGTGCCTCACACTCACTCTTTGTTCATATCCTGAAGAGTTCTCCTCAAGGTCTGTAGATCAGGCCTCTCATACCTATGTCCCCAAACCTAAGACGAGTTTCTGTTTTCAGACTTCTGTCCCCACAGCTCTGACCCACACACCCTCCATGCTTGAGCCCCTAGAGCCACACCTCAGGATTGTGCCTTCCCTCCCCAAAGGAATTCTGCCCATTTCATTGGCCACAAACTTGCAAATTAGGAGAAACCTCCAAAGTCAAAGTGGCCATCCCAATAGTGTAGACTGCCCAGGACAAATAGGGGCAATCTGACACCAGCTGAGGAACTACCTCCACTCAATCCCATAGACAGATGAACCGAGAGAAGAAGATTAAACCAGACAGGCCCCAGGCCCTAATCAGATCCATTGCCTTGGTTTCCAGGCATCTCTCCTCAGAGTTCTGGTTTCCAATACCAGCATATTGGGGGTTACTGAAGCACCAATGAGAACAAATCTTGTTTCCCCATGGGAAAAATGCTTCTTGGAGCTGTGTCAAAACCTCTGGTTAGGAGCATCCTTCAGAGCCCTGGTGCCACTGCCCCATTCCAAGGTCTCCATGGACACAATCCCACATTATGACCGATCCTCAGGAGAATGCATTTCAACTCAGCCCCCTCGGCTGCTACATCATAGGCAGCAATCAAACGTGCCGTTTCGCTAGGAGACAATTGGAATGCAAGGCCGGATGCCCAGGCATCCATCCTTAGAACCCTGCTCTGCAATTGTTCCATATGGGATGTCCTGGAGCCATCCAACAGGTTTCAACTGACCCGCAGAAAATCCTTGTGGTTTGGAGCATCTCACTACTGCCATCATGGGAAAACACCAATGGCGGTGTGATGACCCCCCTTCATGAAGGGGCCATCATGGACAGAAACTCCAACCTGAGCCAATATATGAACCTCGCCCTGACCTCAGATGCATGAAATCTAAATTCAGCTCTGCAGAGTGTGCCTGCCATTTCCTCGCCCTGAAACCAAAGCAAAGCTTCAGTTCTCAGACTTACATCCTTGCATTCCTGGCCGCAAGGCCTCCAGTTTGGCAGTTCCGGAGCCAGAATGCAGCACTCTGCCTGCCCTCCAGAAGAAAGACTTTGCCTTATGGGGCTACGGAGAAACCCCAAATAATTATCTTCTGCATGCCACTCAACTGTACCCCAATTATACAGCGTATCTGGGCACGAATGCCCTGTCTGGCACAGCCTGAGTGCAGACCTCCTGAACGACACCTAGAAAGCTGGCCCCAAACTGAAAACATCGGACCCGCCATGGCCTTAGGTCGTCATCTCTTCCAAACCTCGGTTTTCAGGCTTCAGAACCTAGACCTTATCTCCAATTAGTGCCCAGAGGTGAACGTGATGCACAAATCAAAAATCCTCCTTCCCCATGGCAAGAAACCCTGAGGTTGGCATGTCCAAGGTTCACTGTAGGAGAAACCTGCAAGCTCAATGAGGTCCCGCCCAATATTGAGGACCACCTTGGGCACAAACACACATTGTGACCCTCAGCATGAGTCCACTATTCAAGTAACGTCTCTCAGTGGCTGGACCAAGAATCTGCATATGGGCTTGCCATGCCCATAGGACCCCAGGCCTAACCAGAGGGTGGGTATTCCAGTTGTATGTACCCAGTGCTCTGCTCTAGAATACCTCTATTGTGGGGACACATGAGGCAGAAAACAGGACTCCTCCCTTCCCACAAAATGACCCCAATCTCTTGGGAGCCGGACAAATCACCAGAGAGGGAGACTTCCATGGCCCATGAGACCATGCTTACATTAAATGACCATCATGAATACAACATCCAGAGACATAAGCCTGAACGACCGCCTCTCACTCGCCTTACTTTCTAATCACAATGAGCTCCCCTCACGGACTGTAGATCACTCCTGCCATAACCTCAGCCCCAAACCTCAGCCGAGATTGTGTTTTTGGATGTCTGTCCCCACAGCCCTGGCCCACACAGCCGCCAGGCTGGGGCTTCTGGAGCCACACCACAGGACTGTCCTGCTCTCTCCAAGGAGACTATGCCCATTCCATTGCCCATAACCCCACAGAATAGGAGAAACCTCAAGGCCCCCGAGGACATCCCACTACTATAAGCCTCTCTGGACAAAGGCATCCTGACACAAGCTGAGCAACTACCTCCATGCAGAAACACAGACAGATGTCCGCAGAGACAGTAGATTGAACCAGACAGGCCCCTGGGCCCTAATCTGAACTCTTGCTTTGGTTTCCAGGTGTCACTCCTCAGAGGCCTGGGTTTGAAGACCAGCATCTGGGGCTTTCCTGAGACACCAAACAGAACAACTATCGTCTCCCCATGGGAAGCTTCATTATTGGTGCTGTGTCAAACCCTTCGGTTTGGAGAAACCTGCAGAGTCCCTGAGCCACCGCCACATTCCAAGGTCTCCATGGCCACCAACCCACAGTATGACTCATCCTCAGGAGAGTCCATTTCAACTCAGCCCTCTGAGAAACCCGCCCAAGAGCCTGCAGATTGAGCCTGCCTTGCCCCAAGCAGCCAGTGGGAATGTGAGGTGGCATTTGCAGACATTCATGCTTAGACCCCTTCTCTCGAGTCTTTCTGTAGGGGTCATCCTAGAACCATCTCATAGTACTCGACTGTCCTACAGAGGAAACCTAGATGTTTGGGGCAGCTCATAACTCCCAGCGTTGGGAAACCTCCCTGGCCTCATGACGCCCCCACCCCCTTCAGGAAGGGGCCATAATGGACACAAACTCCAACCTGAGGCAACGTCTGATACTCGCCCTGACCTCAGATGCAGGACATCTTGATTCTGTCTCTGCAGAGTGGGCCTGCCATGCCCTCGGCCCCAAACCTAACGCTAGCTTGTGTTTTCAGACTTCCCTCTTCACACTCCTGGCAAACAAGCCCTCCAGACTGGGAATTCCAGAACCACAACACAGTTTTCTGCCTGCCCACCAGAAGAAAAACGTTGCCCTATGGGGCTCTCCAGAAACCACAAATGAGAACCAACCTGCTCTGGCCTCGACCGCACCCTAACTGGAAAGGCTACCCTGGTCAGTAATGCTCTGTCTGACACAGCCTGACGTCCCGACAGACAAGGAAACAGCTGGCTGCACACTAAGCACATCAGACAGGCCATGGCCTTATGCCGTCATCTCTTCCCAACCTGGGTTTTCAGACATCTGACCCTAGATATTATATCAAATCCTGGAAAACGTGGGTAACTGAAGCACAAATCAGATCTTCTCCTTCCCCATGGCTGGAAAGCTTGCTGTTGGCATGGAGTCATACCTTCAGTGTAGGAGAAACCTTCATGGCCCCTGAGGCCAAGCCTAAACTTGAGTGCCTCCTTGGGTACAAACTCGCATTGGGACCATCAGCATGGGCCCCATGTCGAAGTAAGGTCTCTCAGGGCCTGGACCAAGAGCCCGCATATGGGGCTTGCCAAGCCCTTATGATCCCAATCTTCACAAGAGCTCGAGTATTCCATTTGCTCGAACCCAGGACTGTGATCTGGAGTCCCTCTCCTGGAAGAACACCTGAGCCAGACAGCAGGACTCCACCCTTCCCACAAAATGTCCCCAAAATCTTAAGAGCTGGACCAACTCCTCAGAGAGGGAGACTCTTCCATAGCCCCTGAGGTCACCCCTACATTCCACGGCTATGGGAGACAAAACATCCAAAGACAAAAGCTTGCGTGACTGCCTCCCATTTGCCCTTCTTTCATAAGCTGAGGATCTCCTCTCACGATCTGTGGGTCCACCTGCCATGCTCTCGGCTCCACACCCAAGCCGAGTTTGTGTTTTCAGACTTCTGTGCCCTCAGCCCGGACCCACACACCCTCCAGGCTAGGGCCTATAGAGACACACTGAAGGACTGTGCCAGTTCTCTCCAAGAAAACTGTACCCAATCCATTGGCCACAACCCTAGAGATTAGGAGAATCCAATAAGGTCTCCAAGGCCATGTCTCGGCCATGGACTAAGAGGGGCACTCTGACACCAGCTGAGCAACTATCTCCACTTAGATACTCAGACAGTGTCCCCAGAGACAGAAGATTGAAACGGACAGGCATCTAGGCTCTAATCTGAACCCTAGCTTTGGTTTCCAGGTGTCTCTACTCAGAGAACTGGTTTGAAGACCAGTATCTGGGGCTTTTCTGAGGCACCAAAGAGAACCTGTCTCATCTCCACATAGGGATCTCTTTTTAATTGGAGCAATATTACACCCTTCGGTTAGGCGAATACTTCATGGCCCCTGAGCTGCCAACATATTCCAAGGTCTCCATGCACACAAACCCACATTATGACCCATCCGCAGGAGAGTCCATTTCAATTCAGCCCCCTAGTTAGCTCGCCCCAGAGCCAGTAGTTCAAACATGTCTTGTCACAAAGAGCCAATGGGAATGTGAGGTATGCTGTACAGGCATCCATCCTTCGAATCCTGCTCTCCAGTCTTTCCGTATGGGACATCCTGGAGCCATTCAACAGGACTCGACTGTCCAGCAGATGGAAAGCTTGTGGTATGGGTCAACGCACAAACTAGAGTTTGTGCTGGTGTCTAAGGTGCTGTGCAGGATTCTCCAATCTTGAGGGTTTGGCACAGGTCGAAGGGCATGGTTTCCTACTGGGGACAGGAGATATTCTATTGTGTGGCTCAGGGACCACATGTTGTATCCTGAGTTGGTATTTCAGAACAGGACCCTGAGGACAGATGCCTGAAAACCTAATCTAGTGTTCCAATGACGTCCTAAGAGCATGTCAGGTACAATCTTCTGACCCAGGAACATTGAAATGGCTGTCTGCTTGGATGTAGGTGATCAGGGCGTTTCAGACTGGAATTTGTCTCCAGTGCTGCCGACAATATTGGGTCGGGTTCAGGGCTCTTGCATGTTTCTCCTAAACTGGAAGGTTTGGGCAGGTTTGACGGGCACAGTTTCCTTGGGGATGGCAGGTCCAGTCATGTGTTGTGGATCCAGAGACCCTGTCCTGGAGGGCATATGAGCCATGGTTTTGGGAGAGAAGTCTGCAAACACAAATGTGGGTTATGGTTAGTGGAAAGGTGATCACAGGCCCAATGAGTAGACCTGGAGTGCAGCTTGTCAGGAGTAATTAGGGTGACTGGAAGGCAGTAGCACAGGCTTTTTTCTCTATATTGTGTGTCCAGGATGGCCTTGGAATGCAGGTATAGTCTCATGGGTCCATGGGAAACTTTTCCTCTCTATGGATCTGTGCAGCTCATAGTTTGGTGGCTTTTTTGGGGAAGGGAAGAGTGTTGTTTTCCATCTTATGGGTGCCCCAAAACAGGGATTCCAGATACAGGCTCTTTTTCTGGGCATCTGGGACTTCCCACCAAGGGTTAGGATTTGCACCTAGGGGTGTATGAGGCCTGCAATGCGGGATCATGATGGTGCAACTGAGAGGGATTGTTTGAAAGCTTGCTCAGGCTGAGTCTCACAATGCCTGTTTGCTCCCATGGCGGCCCTCAGGAGTGGGAGTGGTCTCATTGGTCATATATCTGGCTCCCTCTTAGAAAGTTGGACACCCAACCCAACAGCCAAATGTCCTGCCATGAGGAAGGATGAGTTCTCTTCTGTCAGGTTCCTCTGTGCTTCAGGTTGCCCCATTGGCAGGGTTTCCAGCAAGGTCTCGAGATTGGTGCCTGAATACCAAGGATGGGTGGAGATGACGTACTTGGGCCATAGCAATCCCAAATGCTAGATATGAGGCCTAAAACTCGGTCGGGGCTCAGGCTCTGTCAGACACAGCGCTAGTGGCCATGGCAGCCTTTATATCAGAGTAGATTCGAGGTCGGAGCAGATTGATCCTCATGTGGAGTTTCTTGGGAAGATTCCCAGGCATTTGTTCATTCAATAGGGAAGGCAGAATGCTGTGTTGTGGCTCCAGGTTTCCCAATCACGAGAGCTTGGGAACCAGTCAGTTTTGGGTGGAATTGTAAACAAAAGCTATGGTTCAATTCAGTGCCAAGCAGAAGGCAGTTCCAATTTGTAGCAGTTTACTCGAGACATCCAGCTCTGGAATAAGGGTGGATGTCAGATGCTTGCTCACACTAGAGTTTTTGTCCATGATGACCGACAAGTGGAGGGGTGGTATGGAGGAGTTCACATGCTGAGGCCTGTGGACTGCTGCAAAAAGTAACATTTTTTTGTACAGTGTAGGTGAAGTCTGGTTTGTTTACTCTAGGTTTCCCCATGTGGAAAGTTTGTGAAGAAGAGCTCTCCAGCATGGATGCCAGGAAAGCACACCTCCATTGACAATTGCAGCTGAGGAACATGGCAGATTCGTTCTGGTGGCTCTGGGACAAAGTGCCAAGGCCTTGAGTTGACATGGGATCTCTTGCAGATGGGTCACAATGCTTGTTTGTTACCAGGGAGAACTTAGAATGTGCTGGTTGCTAAGGTGCCATGCAGGATTCTCCTACCCTGAGGGTTTGGCACAGGTCGAAGAGCATGGTATTCTTCTGGGGACAGGGGATGTTCTGTCGTGTGGCTCAGAGACCACATGATGTGTCATAGATTGGTATTTCAGAACAGGCCCCTGAGGACAGATGCCTAAAAACCTAATGGGGTTCCATTGAGAGCCTAGGGGCATTTTAGGTTCAATCGTCTATCTCACGATCATTGACTTGGCTATTTCCCTGGATGTAGGTGATAAGGGTGTTTCAGACTGCGCATTTCCATCCTGAGTGGCCGGCAATATTGGTGTGGGCTCAGGGGCCACACAGGTTTCTCCTAATCTGGAAGGTTTGGGCAAATCTGATATGCACAGTGTTCTTGGGGTTGGCAGCCAGAGTTCTGTGGTGTGGCTCCAGAGATAACATTCTGGTGGGCATGTGAGTCATGGTTTTGGGAGAGAAGTCTGCAAACACAAATACAAATTAGGGTGAGTGGCGAGGTGATCACAGGCCCAATGCGTAGACCTGGAGGGAAGCTCCTCATGAACTATAATGAGGGAGACTGGAAGGCAGTAGCACAGGCTTTTCTCTTTGGATTGTGTGTCCAGCATGGCCTTGGAATGCAGATGTGGTCTCATGGGTCCATGGGAGTCTTTTCCTCTCTATGGATCCTGGTGGCTCTCCATAGTTTGGTGGCTTTTTCGGGGAAGGGGAGAGTGATGTTTTCCACCTTATGGGTGCCCCAAAACAGGGATTCCAGAGACGGGCTCTGGTTCATGGCATCTGGGACATCACAACATGTGCTATGATTTGGGCTTAGGGGCATATTAGGCCTGCAATGCGGGTTCATGGTGGTGCAACAGAGAAGGATTGTTTGAAAGCATGCTCAGGCTGAGGGTCACAAGGCCTGTTTGCCTCCAGGGCATCCCTGAGGAGTTTGTGTGGTCTCACTGGACTTGTAAATGACTCCCCCTTTCAGGGTTGAACACCCATCCTAACAGCCAAGTTTCCTGATATGAAGAAGGAGGAGTTCTCTATTGTGCTTCAGGATGCCCCATTGTCAGGGATTCCAGCAAAGGTCTGGGGACAGGTGCCTGAATACCAAGGATGGGTAGAGATGAAATACTTGAGCCATGGCAATCCCAAATGCTAGATGTGGGGCTCAAACTCTGGTGACTGACACTAGGTCTGGGCTCAGGCTCTGTCAGACACAGCACTAGTGGCCAGGGCAACCTATAAATCAGGGTCCCTCCGATATAGGGCCGAGCAGATTGATCCTCATGTGGGGTTTCTGGCCAGACTCACCAGGCACTTGTTTCTATCGGGAAGGCAGAATGCTGTGTTGTGTCTCCATAATTCGCTATCAAGAAGGCTTGGGGACCAGTCGGGTGAGGAAGGAATTGTAAACACAAGCTACAGTTCAATTCACTGCCAAGCGGAAGGCAGTTCCTGTGTCCAGCAGCTTTTTCGAGATATCCAGCACCTTAGTAAGGGAGGACGTCGGATATTTGCTCACACTGGAGTTTGTGTCTATGATGACTGACAAATGGAGGGGTGGCGTCAAGAAGCCATGGAGGGATTTTCACGTTGAGACTCATGAGCTGCTCCAAATAGCAAGGTTTCATTCTACTGGACAGGTGGAGTGTGGTTTATTTGCTCCAGGGTCCCCCATGTGGAAAATTTGGGTAGCAGAGCTCTACCGCATGGATGCCTGGAATGTTAAACTTCATTGACCATTGCAACTGAAGAACATGGCAGCTTTATTCTGGTGTCTCTGTAGCAAAGTACCAAGTCCTTGATTTGACATGGAATCTCTTGCAGATGGGCCACACAGCTGGTTTGTTACCAGGTAGATCTTAGAATGTGCTGGTGGCTTAGTAGTTGTGCAGGAATCTACTACTCTGGGATTTTGCACAGATTGTAGGGCACGGTTTCCTTCTGGGGACAGGAGATGTTCTGTTGTGTGGCCCAGCCACCACATGTTGTATCATAAGTTCGCATTCTAGAACAGGCCTCTGAGGACACATGTCTGAAAACCGAATCAATGGTTCCAATGACGTCCTAGGGGCATGTTAGGTTCATTATTCTGACTCAGGACCATTGACTTGGCTGTGTTCCTGGATGTAGGGGATCAGGGTATTTCAGACTGTGCATTTGTGTTCAGAGCGGCCGCCGAAATTGGGGTAGGCCCAGAGGCCTTGTAGGTTTCTCCTAATCTAGACAGTTTGGGCAACTGTGATGGAAACAGTTTCCTTGTGGATGGCAGGGACAGTCCTGCAGTGTGGATCCAGAGACCCCATCCTGGAGGGCATGTGTGCCATGGTTTTGGTAGATAAGTCTGCAAACACAAATTCGAATTAGGGTGAGTGGCGAGGTGATCACAGGCCCAATGCATATACCTTGAGAGCAGCTCATCTGGAACTGTAATTAGGGTGAATGGAAGGCAGTAGCACAGGCTTTTCTCTCCGGATTGTGTGTCCAGGATGGCCTCGGAATGCAGGTGTGTTCTCATGGGTCCATGGGAGACATTGCCTCTCTATGGATCCTGGTGGCTCCTCATAATTTGGTGACATTTTTGGGGAAGGGATGAGTGCTGTTTTCCATCTGAAGGGTGCACCAAAACAAAAATTCCAGAGATGGTCTCTGGGTCTGGGCAACTCGAAAATCCCACCAAGTTTTATGATTTGAACCTACAGGCATACCAGGCCTGAAATGAGGGATCATTGTGGTGAATCTGAGAGGGATTTTTTGAAAGCATGCTCAGGGTGAGGGTCACAATGCCTGTTTGTGCCAAGGGTAGTCCTCAGGAGTGTGTGTGGTGTCATTGATGTTGTAACTGGCTCCCCCTTTGAGGGTAGAACACCCATCCCAAAAGCCAGGTTTATTGCCATGGGGAAAGAAGAGTTCTCTATTGTGCTTCAAGTTCCCTAATTGGCAGGGATCCCTGCCAAGGTCTGGGGACAGGTGCCTGAATATCAAGGATGGGTAGAGATGACATACTTGGGCCATGGCAATCCCAAATGCTAGATATGGGGCCTGCTCTCTAGTGGCTGAAACTCAGTCGAGCTCAGGCTCTGTCAGACACGGCACTAGTGGCCATGGCAGCCTATAAATCGGTGTTGACTCGAGGGCCGACCTGATTGATCCTCATGTGGGTTTTCAGGGCAGACTCACCAGGCATTTCTTCATTCGATGGGGAAGGCAGAATGCTGCGTTGTGGCCCCAGATTTCCCTATCAAGAGGGCTTACGGACCAGTCAGGTGAGGATGGAATTGTAAACACAAGCTATGGTTCAATTCAGTGCCAAGTGGAAGGCAGTTCCAATGTGCAGTGGTTTATTCAAGACATCCAGCACCGGGATAAGGGTGCATGTCAGATGTTTGCTTAGACTGGAGTTTGTGTCTATGATGACCGACCAATGGAGTGGTGGCATCAAGAGGCCATGGAGCAGTTTACACGCTGAGGCCTGTGAGTTGATCCAAACATAAGGTTTCCTTCTACTGGACAGGGGAGGTCTGGTTTGTTTACACCAGGTTCCCCCATGTGCAAAGTTTGGGTAGCACAGTACTCGCACGTGGATAAGGGAAAGCACACCTACATTGACCATTGCACCTAAGGAACATGGCAGGTTCTTTCTGGTTGCTCTAGGGCAAAGGACCAAGGCCTGGTTTCTAATGAAGTTGGGTCACAATGCAGTTTTGTTACCACGGAAATCTTACTATGTGCTGGTGGCTAAGGGGCCATGTATGATTAGTCTATCCTGATGGTTTGACACCGCTCGAAGAACACGGTTTTTTTCTGGGTATCGGAGATGTTCTGTTGTGGGGCTCACGGACCAAATGTTGTATCATAAGTTGGAATTCCAGAACAGGCCTCTGAGGACAGATGCCTAAAAACTTCATCTAGGGTTCCAATGAAGTCCAAGGGGAATTTCAGGTTCAATCATCAGACTCAGGACCATTGACTTCGGTGTCTGCCTATATGTAGGCAATCAGGGTGTTTCTGACTGTGCCTTTGTGTACAGAGTGGCCTCCAATATTGGGGTGGGCTCTGGGGCCTTGCAGGTTTCTCCTAATCTTGAAGGTTTAGGAAAATTTGTGGGCACGGTTTCCTTGGGGGTGGCAGGCACAGTCCTGTGTTGTGGCTGCAGAGACTCCATCGTGGAGGGCATGTAAGCCATGGTTTTGGGAGAGAAGTCTGCAATCACAAACTCGGATTAGGTTGAGTTGCGAGGTGATCGTAGGCCCAATGCATAGACCTGGAGGGCAGATCGTCAGGAACTGTAAATCACGTACCTCGAAGGCACTAGCACTGGCTTTTGTATCTGGATTGTGTGTCCATGATAGCCTTGGAATGCAGGTGTGTTCTAATGTTTCCATGAGAGTATTTTCCTCTCTACGGATCCTGGAAGCTCCCAATAGTATGGTGGCTTTCTCGTTTGAATGGAAGAGTGCTGTTTTCAATCTTAGATGTTCCCCAAAAAGGGATTCCAGAGAAGGGCTGTGAGTCTGGGTGCTTGGAAAATCCCACCAGGATTAGGATTTGGGCCTAGGGGAGTACCAGGCCTACAATGTGTGACTTGGAGGTACAACTGAGAGCGTTTGTTTGAAAGCATGCTAGTCTGAGTGTCACAATGCCTGATGTGATTAGGGCAGCCCTTATGAGTGGGAGTTGTCTCCTTGGCCATGCAGCTGGCTACCACTTTAATGTAGGACACCCATCCCAACTACCAGGATTCCTGCCATGGAAAAGGAAGAATTCTCTATTGTGCCTCAGGTTCCCCCATTAGCAGGTATTCTAGCAAATGTCTGGGGACAGATGCCTGAATACCAAGGATGGGTAGAGATGAGGGACCTGAGACATGGCCAGTCTCACATGCCTGACTCTCTGAGTAGCTGACATGAATTGAGCACTCAGGCTCTGTCAGAAACAGAACTAGTGGTCAGGGCTGAGTATGAATCAGGGATCCCTCAAGGGCTGAGCAGATTGATCCTCATGCAGAGTTTCTGGGCAGAATCACCATGCCCTTCTTCTTTCTAAGGGGAAGGCAAAAAGCTGCGTTGTGGCCCCAGAATTCCCTATCAAGCGGGCTTGGGGACCAGTAGGGTGAGGATGGAATTGTAAACTCAAGCTAAGGTTCAATTCAGTGCCAAGCAAAAGGCAGTTCCATTGTGCAGTGTCTGATTCCAGATATCCAGCACCTGAGTAAAGGTGAAAGTCAGACATTTCCTCATGCTGGAGTTTATGTCTATGATGACCGATGAATGGAGGGGTGGCGTCAAGAGGCCATGGAGGATTTCACATGCTGGGGCTTGTGAGATGCTTCAAACAGCAAAGTTTCCTTCTACCACACAGGGGGAGTCTGGTTTATTTGCTCCAGGGTCCCCCATGTGGAAAGTTTGGGTAGCAGAGCACTCCCACGTGGATGCCTGAAAAGCAAACCTCCATTAAAATTGCAGCTGAGAAACATGGCCAATTCGTTCTGGTGGCTCTTGGGCGAATTACCAAGGCCTGGAGTTGACATGAAGTCTCATGAAGATGGGTCATAATGCAGGTTTGTTACCATGGAGACCTTACAGTGTGCTGGTGGCTAAGGGACCATGTAGGATTCATCTACCCTGAGGGTTTGACACTGGTCAAAGGGCACGGTTTCCTTCTCGGACCAGAGATGTTCTGATGTGGGGCTAACGGACCAAATGTATCATAATTTGGTATTGCAGAACAGGCCTCTGAGGATAGATGCCTGAAAATTTAATCTAGGTTTCCAATAAAATCCTAACGGAATGTCAGGTTCAATCCTCTGACTCAGTATCATTGACTTCAATGTCTGCCTAGATGTAGGTGATCAGGGTGGTCCAGACTGTGCATTTGTGTACAGAGTGGCAACCAGTATTGGGGTGGGCTCAGGGGCCTTGCATGTTTCTCCTAATCTGGAAAGATAGGGCAATTTGATGGGCACAGTTTCCTTGGCAATGGTGGGCACAGTCCTGTGGTGTGGCTCCAGAGACCCCATGCTGGAGGGCATGAGAGCCATGGTTTTGGGAGGGAAGTCTGCAAACACAAATGCGGGTTAGGTTTAGTGGCGAAGTGATTGTAGGCCCAATGCATACTCCTGGAGGGAAGCTCCGTGTGAAATGTAAATCGCATGCCTCAAAGGAGGTAGCACAGGCTTTTTTATCTGGATTGTGTATCCACGATGGACTAAGAATGCAGGTGTGGTCTCAGGTGTCCATGGGTGATATTTCCTCTCAAGTATCCTGGCGGCTCCTTAAAATGTGGTGGCTTTCTCAGAGAGGAAAGAGTTCTGTTTTCCATATTAAGGGTGTCCCATAACAGGGATTGCAGAGAAGTGCTCTGGCTCTGGACACCTGGAAATACCCACCAAGGGTTATGATTTGGGCATAGGGGCTTTCCAGGCCTCCAATGCAAGTCCTGGAGATACAACTGAGAGCGTTTGTTTGAAAGCATGCTCAGGCTGAGGGTCACTATGCAAGCTTTTGCATAGGGTGGCCCTCAGGAATGGGGGTGGTCTCAATGGCCATTCAGTAGGCTAACACTCTGAGTGTTGGACACCCTTCCGAACTTACAGGAATCCTGCCATGGGGAATGAGGATTTCTCTATTGTGATTCAGGTTCCCTCATTGGTAGGGATTCCAGGAAAGGTCTGGGGACACATGTCTGAATACCAAGGATGGGTAAAGATGACGGCTCTGTTCCGTGGCCAGTCTAACATGCGGGATATGGGCCCCGCCTTCTAGGTGGCTAACACGAGGTCGGGGCTTAGGCTCTGTCAGACACAACACTAGGGGCCAGGGCTGTCTATAATTCAGGGTTCCCTCAAGGGACAAGTAGATTGATCATAATGTGGAGTTTCTGGGCAGACTCACCAGGCCCTTCTTCTTTCTATTGGGAAGGCAGAATGCTGTGTTGTGGCTGCAGAATTCCCTATCATGAGGGCTTGTGGACCAGTAGGGTGAGGATGGAATTGTAAACCCAAGCTATGAATAAATTCAGTGACAAGCGAATGGCATTTCCAGTGTGCAGCGGCTGATTCGAATATCCAGCACCTGAGTAAGCGCAGACGTCAGATGTTTGCTCAAGCTGGAGTTTGTGTCTATAATGACCGACAAATGGAGAGGAGTTGAAAAGAGGTCATAGAGGATTTCCCACACTTGAGCTTGTGAGATGCTCCAAACAGCCAGGTTTCCTTCTACAGGACAGGGCAGTCAGATTTGTTTGCTCGAGAGTCCCCCATGTGGAAAGTTTGGGTAGCAGAGCACTCCCACATGGATGCCTGGAAAGCACACTTCCACTGAACATTGCAGCTGAGGAACATGGCAGGTTCTTTCTGAAGGCTCTGGGGTGAAGTACCAAGGCCTGTAGTTGACATGGAATCTCATGAAGATGGCTCACAATGCTGGCTTGTTACCAGTGAGATCTTAGAATCTGCTGGTGGCTACGGGCCAAGTAGGATTCATCTACCCTGAGGGTTTGACACAGTTCCAAGAGCACGGCTTCCATCTAGAGAAAGGAGATGTTCTGTTGTGGGGATCAGGGACCATATGTTGTATCTTAAGTTGGTACTCCAGAACAGGTCTCTGATTACAAATGCCTGAAAACCTAATCAGGGGTTACAATGAGGTCATAGGAGCATGTCAGGTTCAATCTTCTGACTGAGAAACACTGACTTGGGTATCTGCCTGGATTCAGGTGATCAGCGTATTTCAGAATGCACATTTGTGTCCAGAGGGGCCTCCAGTATTGGGGTGGGCTCAGGGGCCTTGCAGGTTTCTCCTTATCTCGAAGTTTTAGGCAAATGTGATGGACACATTTTCCTTGGTGATGGCAGGCACAGTCCTGTGGTGTGGCTCCAGAGACCCCATCCTGGAGGAAATATGAGCCATGGTTTCGGGATAGAAGTCTGTAAGCACAAACTCGGGTTAAGGTTAGCGGTGAGGTGATCGCAGGCCCAATGCATAGACCTGGAGGGCAGCTCGTCTGGAACTATAAATTAGTTGCCTTGAAGGTGGTAGCACAGGCTTGTGTATCTGGCTTTTGTGTCCAGGATGGCCTCGGAATGCAGGTGTGGTCTCATGGATCCATGGGAGATTTTTCCTCTCAAGGATCCTAGCGGCTCCCTATACTATGGTGGCTTTCTTGGCGAAGGGGAGAGTGCTATTTTCCATCTTAGGGGTGTCCCAAAACAGGGATTCCAGAGACAGGCTGTGTTTCTGGGCCCCTGAAAAATCCCACCAGGTGTTAGGATTTGTGCTTAGGGGCATATCAGGCCTGCAAATTTGGATTCTGGAATGCAACTGAGAGTGTTTGTTTGAAAGCATGCTCATGTTGGGGGTCACGATGCCTGCTTGTGTCCAGGGCGGCCCTCATGAGTGGGCGGGTTATCATTGGCCATTCAGCTGGCTACCACTCTGAGGTCTGGAAACCCATCCCAAGAGCCATCATTCCTGCCATGGGGAAGGAGGATTTCCCTATTGTGCTTCTGGTTCCCCCATTGGCAGGGATTTCAGCAAATGTCTGGGGACAGATGCCTGAATCAAGAATGGGTAGAGATGACAGCCCTGGGACATGGCTGGTTTCACATTCTGGAGTTGGAGCCCAGTCTCTGGGTCCTGACACGAGGTCAGAGACGAGGTTCTGTCAGACTCAGCGCTAGTGGCCAGGTAAACCTATAAATGGGGTTCACTCGAGGGTCGAGTAGATTTATCCTCATGTAGGGTTTCTGGGCAGTCTCTCCAGGCTGTTTTTTCTTGCTATGGGGAAGGCAGAATGCTGTGTTGTGGCTTCAGAATTCCCTATCAAGAGAGCTTACTGAACACCAGGGTGAGGATGGAATTGCAAACCCAAGCTACTTTTTTTTTCAAGATTTTATTTATTTGTCAGAGAGCGAGCGAGAGCAAGCACAGGCAGACAGAGTGGAAGGCAGAGTCAGACGGAGAAGCAGGCTCCCTGCGGAGCAAGGAGCCTGATGTGGGACTCGATCCCAGGACACTGGGATCATGACCTGAGCCGAAGGCAGCTGTTTAACCAACTGAGCCACCCAGGCGTCCCGCCAAGCTACTTTTAAATTCAGTGCCAAGCATAAGGCAATTCCAGTGTGTAGCAGCTGATTCAAATATCCAGCACTTGAGTAAGTGCAGATGTCAGTTGATTGCTCACGCTGGAGTTAGTGTCTATGATGACCAACAAATGGATGGGTGGCCTCAAGAGGCCATGGAGGATTACCCACCCTCAGGCTTGAGATACTCCATACAGAAAAGATTCCTTTTACCGTACAGGGGAGTCTGGTTTGTTTCCTCCAGGGTTCCCCATGTGGAAAGTTGGTATCAGAGCACTCCCGCTGGATGCCTGGAAAGTACACCTACATTGACCATGGCAGCAGAGGAACATGGCAGTTTCATTCTGGTGGCTCTGGGCCGAAGAACCAAGGGCTGGAGTTGTCATGGAGTCTCATGAAGATGGGTCACAATGCTGGTATGTTGTCAGGGAGATCATAGAATGTGCTGGTTGCCAGGGGGCCTTGAAGGATTCATCTACCCAGAGTGTTTGACACAGGTCCAGAGCACAGCTTTCTTCTAAGGACAGGAGATGTTCTTTTGTGTGGCTCAGTGACCATATTGTATCATACATTGATATTCAGAACAGCCTTCTGAGTACAGATACCTGAAAACCTATTCTTGTGTTCCAGTGAATCCTAGGAGCATGTCAGGTTCAATCTTCTGTCTGAGGACCATTGACTTGGATATCAGCCTGGATGTAGGTGATATGGTGTGTCAGACTGTGCATTTGCGTCCAGAGTGGCCTCCAATATTGGGCTGGGCTTAGGGGACTTGCAGGTTTCTCCTAATCTAGAGGGTTTGTTTAATAGTGACAATCACAGTTTCCTTTGGGAAGACAGGTACAATCCCGTGGTGTGGCTCCAGTTATCACAAACTGGAGGGCATGTGAGCCATGGTTTTGGGAGGGAAGTCTGAAAACACAAACTTGGGTTAGGGTTAGTGGCAAGGTTATCACAGGCCCAATGCACAGACATGGATGGCAGCTCTTCAGGAACTGTTAATCGGGTGACTCAAAGGTAGAATCACAGGCTTTTTTCTCTGTATTGTGTGCAGGATGGCCTCAGAATGCAGTTGTGGCCTCATGGGTCCATGGGAGATTTTTCCTCTCTAAGGATCCTGGTGGCTCCCAATAGTTGGTGGCTTTTTCGGGGAAGGGAAGAGTGCTGTTTTTCATGTTAGGGGTGACCCAAAATATGGATTCCAGAGACGGACTCTGGGTTTGGTCCCCTGGAAAATCCCACCAAGTGTTAGGATTTGGGCCTAGTGGCTTACCAGGCCTGCATGCAGGATCCTGGAGGTGCAACTGAGAGGTCTTGTTTGAAATCATTCTCAGGCTGAGGATCACAATACTTGCTTATGCCCAGGTGGCCCTCATGAGTGGGCGTGGTCACATTGGCCATGCAGCTGGCTCCCACTTTGAGGGTTGGAAAACCATCCCAACAGCCAGAATCCTGCCTTGGGGAAAGAGGAGTTCTCTATAGTGCTTCAGGTTCCCCCATTAGCGGGGATTCCAGCAAAGGTCTGGGGACAGAGGCCTGAATACCAAGGATGGGTAAAGATGATGGACATGGGCCATGGCCAGTATCAAATCGTGAATATGGGCCCCGATCACTGGGTGGCTGACACTAGGTCTTGGCTCAGGCTCTGTCAGACACAGCACTAGTGCCCAGGGCAGCCTATAAATTGGGGTTCCCTCGAGTGCCGAGCAGATTGATCCTCATGTATGGTTTCTGGGCAGACTCACCAGGCCCTTCTTGTTTGTAAGGGGAAGGCAGAATGCTGTTTTGTGGCTCTAGAATTCACTATCAAGAGGGCTTGTGGACCAGGAGGCTGAGGATGGAATTGTAAACCTAAGCTATGGTTACATTCTGTATCAAGCTAAAGAAATTTCCAGTGTGCAATGATTGAATCCAATATTCAGCACTTGAGTGAGGGTGGATGTCAGATATTTGCTCATGCTGGAGTTTGTGTCTATGATGACACAAAAATGGAGGGGTGGCGTCAAGAGGTTATGGAGGATTTCCCAATCTGGTGTTTTTGAGATGCTCCAAACAGCAAGGTTTCCTTCTACCAGACAGGGGCAGTCTGATTTGTTTCCTCCATGGTTCCCCATGTTGAAAGATCGGATAACATAGATCTCCCACATGGATGACTGGAAAGCACACCTTCATTGACCATGACAGCGAAGGAACATGGCATCTGGTGGCTTTGAGGCGAAGAAATAAAGACTGGATTGGACATGGAACCTCATGAAGATGGGTCAAAATGTTGGTTTGTTACCAGGGAGATCTTAGAATGTGCTGGTGGTTAATGGGCCATGCAGGATTCATCTAGCCTGAGGATTTGACACAGGCCCAAGAGCCCGGATTGCTTCTGGGGGCAGGAGATATTCTGTTGTGGGGCTCAGCGGCCATATGTTGTATCATAAATTGGTAATCCAGAACAGGTCTCTGAGGACAGAAGCCTGAAAACCTAATAAAGGGTTTGAATGAGGCCCTAGGGGAATGTCATTCAATCTTCTGACTCAGGATCATTGACTCTGGTGTCTGACTGGATGCAGGTGATGAGGGTGTTTCAGACTGTGCATTTGTGTCCAGAGTGGCATCCAATACTGGGGTTGGCTCAGGTTCCTTGCAGGTTTCTCCTTATATGGGGTTTTTGGACAACTGTGATGGGCAGTTTCCTTGGGGATTGCAGGAACTGTCCTGTGGTGTGACTCCAGAGACCCCATCCTGGAGGACATGTGCGCCATGATTTTGAGAGAGAAGTCTGCAAACACAAACTTAGGTTAGGTTAAGGTGATCATAGTCCCAATCCATAGACCAGGAGGGCAGCAAGTCTGGAACTGTAAATCACGTAACTCAAAGGTGGTAGCACAGGTAATTGTATCTGGATTTAATTTCCAGAATGGCCTTTATTGCAGGTGTTGTCTCAAGGGTCCATGGGAGATTTCTCCTCTCAAGGATCCTGGCGGTTCTCAATAGTTTGTTGGATTTCTCCGGGAAGGGATGAGTACTGTTTTCCAGCTTAGGCGTGCCCCAAAACAGGCATTCCAGAGATGAGCTCTGGGTCTAAGTGCTTGGAAAATCCCACCAAGGGTTAATATTTAGGCCTAGGGCCATACCAGGCCTGCAATGCGGGATCCTGGAGGTGCAACTGAGAGCGTTTGTTTGAAAGTATGGTCAAGCTGAGGGTCCCAATGCCTGCTTGTGCCCCGGAGGCCATCAGGATTGGGCGATGTCTACTCAGCCATGCAGCCAGTTCCCATTCCTAGGGTTGGACACCCATCCAAAAGCCAGGATTCCTGCCATGGCGAAGGATGAATTCTCTATTGTGCTTCAGGTCCCCCCATTGGTAGGGATTCCAGCTAAGATCTAGGGGACAGATGCCTGAATACCAAGGATGGGTAGTAATGACAGCCCTGGGCCATGGCCGGTCTCACATGGTTAATGTGGGCCCCACCCTCTGGGTTGCTGACACGAGGTAGGGGCTCAGGCTCTGTCAGACACAGCACTAGTGGCTAGGGCAAACTATAAATAGGGGTTCCCTCCTGGGCTGAGTATATTGATCTTCATGTGCAGTTTATGGGCACACTCACCAGGTCCTTCTATCTATGAAGAAGGCAGAATGTTGCGTTGTGGCTCCAGAATTCCCTATCAAGAGACATGGCAGACCAGTAGGGTGAGGATGAAATTGTAGTCTGAAGTTATGCTTAAATTCATTGCAAAGCGAAAGGCAGTTCCAGTGTGCAGCAGCTGATTCCAATATCAGCGCCTGAATATGGGCGGATGTCAGATGTTTGCTCAGGCTGGAGTTTGTGTCTATGATGACCAACAAATGGAGAGGTGGCGTCAAGAGGCCATGGAGGATTTCCCACCCTGGGGCTCAGGGGCCAAAATTTGTATCATAAGTTGGTATTCCAGAAGAGGCCTCTGAGGACAGGTGCCTGAAAAGTTAATCCCTCTTCCAATGAGGTCCTAGGGCCATGTCAGGTTCAATTATCTGACTCAGGACCATTGATTTGGGTGTCTGCTGGATGGAGGTGATCAGGGTGTTTCAGACTGTGCATTTGCATCCAGAGCAGCCTCCAATATTGGGATGTGCTCAGGAGCCTTCCAGGTTTCTCCTAATCAGGAGGGTTTGGGCAACTGTGATGGGCCCAGTTTCCTTGGGGATGGCAAGCACAGTCTTGTGGTGTGACTCTAGGGGCTCCATCCTGGAGGACATGTGAGCTATGGTTTTTAGAGAGAGATCTGCAAACACAAACTCGGGATAAGGTTAATGGAGAGGTGTTCACAGTCCCAATCCAAAGATCTGGAGGGCAGCACGTCAGGAACTGTAAATCAGGTGACTCGAAGGCAGTAGCACAGTCTCTTGTATCTGGATAGCATATCCACGCTGGCCTCGGAATACAGGTGTGGACTCATGGAACCATGGGAGATTCTTCTTCTCAAGGATCCTGGGGGATCCCATTAGTTTGGTGGCTTTCTCAGGGAAGTGAAGAGTGCTGTTTTCCATCTTAGGGGTGCCTCAAAACAGGGATTCCAGTGACGGGCTCTGGGTATGTCCACATGGAACATCCCACGATGTGTTAGGATTTGGGCTTAAGGGCATATCAGGCCTGCAATGCAGGATCCTGGAGGTGCAACTAAGAGCATTTTTTTGAAGGCTTGATCAAGCTGAGGGTTACAATGGCTACTTGTGCCCAGGGCAGCCCTCATGAGTGGGCATTGTCTCCTTGGCCATGCAGCTGGCTCCCACTTTGAGGTTTGGACACCCATATCAACAGCCAGGATTCCTACCATGGGGAAGGAGGAGTTCTCTATTGTGCTTTAGGTTACCCCATTGGTAGGGATTACATAAAAGGTCTGGGGACAGGTGCCTGAATACCAAGGATGGGTAGAGATGATGGACTTGGGCCCTGGCCAATCTCACATGCTGGATATGGGCTCATATCTCTGGGTGCCTGAAACTAGGTCTTGGCTCAGGCTCTGTCAGACACAGTACTAGTACTAGTACTAGTACTAGTACTAGTACTAGTGCCCAGGACAGCCTATAAATCAAGGTTCCATCGAGTGCCAAGTAGATTGAACCTCATGTGGAGTTTCTGGGAAGATTCACCAGGCCCTATTTCTTTCTAGTGGGAATGGAGAATGTTGCCTTGTGGCTCCAAATTCCCTCTCTAGAGGGCTTGCAGACCAGGAGGCTGAGGATGGAATTCTAAACCCAAGCTATGGATATATTCAGTGTCAAGTGAAACGCAGTTCTAGTGTGCAGTGGTGGAAAAGAAAATGCAGAATCTAAATAACGGCAGATTTCAGATGTTTTCTCATGCTGGAGTTTTTGTCTATGATGACTGACAAATGGAGGGGTTGTGTCAAGGGCCATGGAGGATTTCTCCTGCTGGTGCTTCTGAGATGCTCCAAACAGAAGGTTCCCTTCTACTGGTCAGTGGCAGTCTGGTTTGTTTGCTCCAGGGTCCCACATGTGGAAAGAATAAGTAGAAGAGCACTCCCACATGGATGCCTGGAAAGCACACCTCCACTGACCATATCAGGTGAGGAACATGGCAGGTTCATTCTGGTGGCTCTGGGGCGATTTACCAAGGACTTGAAGTGACATGGAATCTCATGAAGATGGATCACAATGCTGTTTGTTTGTTACCAGAGAGATCTTAGAATGTGCTGGGGGCTAAGGGGCTGTGCATAATTCATATACCCCGACCCTTGACACAAGTTGAAGAGCACGAATTCCATCTGGGGACAGGAGATATTCTATTGTGGGGTTCAGGGACCAATCTTCTGACTCAGGACCATTGACTTGGGTGTCTTCCTGGATGGAGGTGATCAGGGTGTGGCACACTGTGCATTTGTGTCCAGAGTGGCCTCCAATATTGGACTGGGCTCAGGGGACTTGCAGGTCTCTCCTAATCTGGAGGGTTTGGGCAACTGTGATTGACACAGTTTCATTGGGGATAGCAGGATCTTTCCTGTGGTGTGGCTACAGAGACCCATCATAGAGGGCATGTGAGCCATGGTTTTGGGAAAGAAGTCTGCAAACACAAACTTGGGGTAGGGTTAATGGCGAGGTGATCACAGGCCCAATGCGTAGGTCTGTAGGGCAGCTCGTCTGGAACTGTAAACCAGGTGATTCGAAGGTGGTAGCACAGTCTCTTGTATCTGGATTGTGTGTCCAGGATTGCCTCGGAATGAAGGTGTGGTCTTATGGAGCCCTGGGAGATTTTTCCTCTCTACGCATCCTGGCAGCTCCTAATAGTTTTCTCAGGGGAGGGAAGAGTGCTGTTTTCCATCATAGGGGTGCTTCAAAACAGAGATTCCAGAGACGGGCTCTGGTTATGTTGGCATGGAAAATCCCACGAAGTGTTAGGATTTGGTCCTAAGGGCATACCAGGCCTGCGATGCGGGACCCTGCAGAAACAACTGAGAGCATTTGTTTGAATGCATGCTAAGGTTGAGGGACACAATGCCTGCTTTGGCCCAGGCGGCCCTTATGATTGGGCGTTGTCTCATTGGCCATGCACCTGGTTCTAATTCTGAGGGTTGGGCACCCATAGCAACAGCCAGGCTTCCTGCCATGGGGAAGGAGGAGTTCTCAATTGTGCTTCAGGTTCCCCCACTGGTAGGGATTCCAGCAAAGGTCTGGGATAGTTGCCGGAATACCAAGGATGGGTAGAGATGACTGGGCCATGGCCAGTCCCACATGCTGGATAAGGGCCCCACACTCTGGGTGGCTGACACGAGGTTGGGGCTCAGGCTCTCTCAGACACAGCGCTAGTGGCCAGCGCAAAGTATAAATCGGGGTTCCCTCGAGGGCCAAGTAGATTGATCTTCATGGGGAGTTTCTGGGCAGACTCACCAGGCCCTTCTTCTTTCTATGAGGAAGGCAGAATGTTGCGTTTTGTCTCCCTAATTCCCTCTCAAGAGGACTTGCAGTCCAGTAGGGTGAGGATGGAATTGTAAACCCAAACTATGCAAGAATACAGTGTCAAGTGAAAGGTATTTCCAGTGTGCGTGACTGATTTGAATATCCAGCACCTGAGTAAGAGCAGATGTCAGATGTTTGCTCATGCTGGAATTTGTGTCTATGATGACTAACAAATGGAGGGTTGGCATCAAGAGAATGTGGAGGACTTCCCAGGCTGGGGCTTGTGAGATGCTCCAAACAACCAAGGTTTCCTTCAACCTGACAGGAGCAGTCTTATTTGTTTGCTCTAGGGTTCCCTATGTGGAATTTTTGTGTAGCAGAGAACTACCTCTTGGATGCCTAGAAAGCACACGTCCATTGACCTTTGTACCTGAGGAACATGGCAGATTCGTTTCATGGCTCTTGGGCAAAGTACCAACACCTTGAGTTGGCATCAAGTCTCAGGAAGTTGGGTCACAATGCTGGTTTGTTACCAGGGAGATCATAGAAGCTGCTGGGGCTAATGGGTCATGCAGGATCCATCTACCCTGACAGTTGGACATAGATCCAAGAGCACATTTTCCTTCTGGAGACAGGAGATGTTCTGTTGTGTGAATCAGGGACCACATGTTGTATCATAACTTGGTATTCCAGAACAGGACTCTGAGAACAGATGTCTGAAGACCCAATCTAGGGTTCCAGTGAAGTCCTAGGGGCATGTCAGGTTCAATCATCTGACTCAGAACCATTGACTTGGCTTTCTGCCTCGATGGAGGTGCTCAGGGTGTTTCAGACTGCACGTTTGCATCCAGAGCAACCTCCAATATTGGGGTGGGTTCAGGGGCCTGGCAGGTTTCTCCTAATCTGGAGGGTTTGGACAACCTGATGGGCACAGTTTTCTTGGGGATGGCAGGAACTTTCCTGTGATGTGGCTTGAGGGTCCACATCTTGGTGGGCATGTAAGCCATGGTTTTGGGAGAGAAGTCGGCAAACACAAACTGGGGTTAGGGTTAGTGTCGAGATGATCACAGGCCCAATGCATAGACATGGAGGGCAGCTCGTCAGGAAATGTAAATAGGATGACTCGAAGGCGGTAGCAAAGACTTTTCTCTCTGGATTGTGTGGACAGGATGGCCTCGGAATGCAGGTTTGTTTTCATGGGTCCATGGGAGATTTTTTCTCTCTAAGGATCCTGGCGGCTCCCAATAGTTTGGTGCCTTTCTCAGGGAAGGGAAGAGTGCTGTTTTCCATCTTAATGGTGCCCCAAACAGGGATTCTGAGACGGACTCTGGGTCTGGGCACCTGGAAAATCCCACCAAGGGTTAGGATTTGGGCCTAGGGGCATACCAGGCCTGCAATGCTGGTACTGGAGGAGCAACTGAGAGTGTTTGTTTGAAAACATGCTCAGGCTGAGGATCACCATGCCTGCCTGTGCCCATGTCGGCCCTCAGGAGTGGGCATGGTCTCCTTGGCCATGCAGCTGGCTCCCACGCTGAGGGTTGGACAACCATCCCAACAGCCAATATTCCTGCCATGGGGAAGGAGGTGTTCTCTATTGTGTTTCAGGTTCGCCATTGGCAGGAATTCCAGCAAAGTTTGGGGGACAGATGACTGGATACCAAGGATGCGTACAGATGATGGCCCAGGGCCATGGCCGATCTCTCATGCTAAATATGGGCCCTCACCTCTGGGTGGCTGACACGAGGTCGGGGCTTAGACTCTGTCAGACACAGCACTAGTGGTCAGGGAAATCTATTAATCAGGGTTGCCTCGTGGTCTGAGTAGATTGATCCTCATGTGAGGTTTCTGGGCAGACTCAACAGGTCCTTCTTCTTTCTATGTGGAAGGCAGAATACTGCGTTGTGGCTCCAGAATTCCCTATCAAGAGATATTGTGGACCAGTGTGGTGAGGATAGAATGGTAATACAAAGCTATGGTTAAGTTCAGTGAAAAGCAAAAGGCAGTTCCAGTGTGCAGCTGCCGTTTCGAATATCCAGCACCTGAGTAAGGGTGGATGTCAGATGTTTGCTCACACTGGAGTTTGTGTCTGTGATTACCCACAAATGGAAGGGTGGCGTCAAGAGGCCATGGAGGATTTCCCATGCTGGGGCTTGTGAGATGCTCCAAATAGCAAAGTTTCTTTCTACCGGACAGGAGAAGTCTGGTTTGTTTTCTCTGGTTTCTCCATGTGGAAAGTTTTGTAGCAGAGAACCCCACAGGGATGCCTGGAAATCACCCCTCCATTGACCATTGCAGCTGAGGAACATGGCAGGTGCATTCTGGTGGCTCTGGGGCAATATATCAAGACCTTGAGTTGACATGGAGTCTCATGAAGATGGGGCACAATGATGGTTTGTTACCAGGAATATCATAGAATGTGCTGGTTGCTAAGGGGCCATTCAGGATCCAAATACCCTTAGGGTATGACACAATTCCAGGAGCATGGCTTCCTTTTTGGGGAGGACATATTCTGTTCTGTGGCTCAGGGACTATATATTTTATCATAAGTTGATATTCCAGAGCAGGCCTCTGACGACAGATACCTGTAAACCTAATCTAGTGTGCCAATGAAGTCCTCGGGGCATGTCAGGTTCAATCTTCTGACTCAGGAGCATTGACTTGGGTGTCTGCCTGTATGGAGGTGATCAGGGTGTCTCAGACTGTGCATTTGTGCCCAGAGCGGCCTCCATTATTTGGCTGCGCTCAGGGGCCTTGCAGGTTTCTCCTAATCTAAAGGTATCGGGCAAAAGTGATGGGCACAGTTTCCTTGAGGATCTCAGGCACAGTCTTGTGGTGTGGCTTCAGATGCCAGAACCTGGAGGTCATGTGAGCCATGGTTTTAGGAAGGAAGTCTGCAAACACAAACTCAGTTTAGGTTAATGGCAAGGTGATTGCAGGCCCAATGCATAGACCTGGAAGGCAGTTCGTCAGGAACTGTAAATCCGATGACTCAAAGGTGATAGCACATGATATGTATCTGGATTGTATGTCCAGGATGGCCTCGGAATGCAGGTGTGTTCTCATGGGTCTATGGCAGATTTTCCACTCAAGGATCCTGGTGGCTACCAAGAGTTTGGTGACTATCTCGGGGAAGGGAAGAGTGCTGTTTTCCATCTTAAGGGTCCCCCAAAATAGGGATTCCAGAGATGGGCTCTGTGTCTGGGCCCCTGTAAAATCCCACCAGGGTTAGGATTTGGGCCTAGGTGTGTACTAGGCCTGCAATTCGGGGTCCCAGAGATGCAATTGAGAGCGTTTGGTTGAAAGCATGCTCAGGCTGAGGTCACAATGCCTGCTTGTGCCCGGGGAAGCCATCATGAGTGCACATGGTCTCCTTGGCCATGGAGCTGCCTTCCACTTTGAGGGTTGAGCAACTATCCCAACTGTCAGAATACCTTCCATGGGGAAGGAGGAGTTCTCTATTGTGCTTCAGGTTCCCCCAATGGCAAGGATTTAAGCAAAGGTGTGGGTACAGATGCCTGAATACCAAGAATAGAAGAGAAGACAGACTTGGGCCATAGCTGGTCTCACATGCTGGATATGGGCCCTGATCTCTCCGTGGCTGACACTAGGTCCTGGCTCCGGCTATGTCAGACACAGCACTAGTGCCCAGGGCAGCCTATGAATCAGGGTTCCGTCTAGCACCGAGAAGATTGACCATCATATGGAGTTTCTGGGCAGACTCTCCAGGCCCTTTTTCTTTCTATGGGGAAGGCAGAATATTGTGTTGTAGCTCCAGAATTCCCTCACAATAGGGCTTGTGGACCAGTAGGCTGAGGATGGAATTGTAAACCCAAGCTATGGCTTAATTCAGTCAAACTAAAGGCAGTTCCAGTGTGCAGCGATCGAATTGAAATCCAGCACCTGAGTAAGGGCGGATGTCAGATGTTTGCTCATGCTGGATTTTGTGTCTATGATGACTGACAAATGGAGTGGTGGCTTCAAGAGGAAATGGAGGATTTCCCACGCTGGGGCTTGTGAGATGCTCCAAACAGAAGGTTTCCTTCTACCGGACAGGGGCATTCTGTTTTTTTGTCTCAAGGGTCCCCGCCAATTGCAAAGTTTGTGTAGCAGAGCACCCCCGTATGGTTGCCTGGAAACCACACCTCCACTGACCATTGCAGCTTAGGAACATGGCAAGTTCATTCTGGTGGCTCTGGGGCGAAGTACTAAGGGCTTATTTTTACATGGAATGTCATGAACATGGGTAACAATGCTATTTTGTTACCTGGGAATTCTTAGCCTGTCATCTGTACACATCCTTGGTATTAAGGCAACTTTCCACAGACCTTTCCTGTAACCCTGCCAATGGGGGAACCTGAAGCACAATAGAGAACTCCTCTTTCCATTGCAGGAAGCCTGGCTGTTGCAATGGGTGTCCAACCCTCAAAGTGGGATCCAGCTATATGGCCAATGAGACTACACCCTCTCCTGAGGGCCCCCCTGGGCACAAAGAGGCATGATGACCCTCAGCCTGAGCATGCTTTCAAACAAGCCCTCTCTGTTACACCATTAGGATCCTGCATTGCAGGCCTGGAATGCCCCTAGGCCCAAATCCTAACACTTGGTGGGATATCCGGGCACCCAGACCCAGAGCCTGTCTCTGGAATCCCTGTTTTGGCATAAGCCTAAGTTGGAAAACAGCATTCTTCCCTGTTTTGGAGCACCCCTAAGATGGAAAAGAGCACTCTTTTCTTCTCTGAAAAACCACCAATCTATGGAGATCCACCAGGATCCTTAGAGAGGAAAAGTCTCCCATTGAACCATGAGACCACGTCTACATTCAGAGCCCATCCTGGACACACAATCCAGATAGAAAAGCCTGTGCTACCAGCTTTCAGTCACCCTAATTACAGTTCCTGACGTGATGCCTTCTAGGTCTATGCATTGGACCTGCGATCACCTTGCCACTATCCCTGACCCAAATTTGTGTTTGCAGACTTCCCTCCCAAAACCATGGCTCTCATATCCTCAAGGAGGTGGTCTCTGAAGCCTTACCACAGGACTGGGCCTGACATCCCCAAGGAAACTATGCCCATCACAGTTCCCCAAAGCCTCCAAGTTAGGAGAAACCTGCAAGGCCCCTGAGCCCACCCCAATATTGAAAGTGGCTCTGGATGCAAATGCACAGTCTGAAACACCCTGATCACCTACATCCAGTCAGACAACCATATCAATGGTCCTTAGTAAGAAAATTGAACCTGATGGGCACCAAGGACATCATTGGATCTCTAGATTAGGTTGCAAGCATCAATCCTCAGAGGCCTGTTCTTGAATACCAAGTCAGGATACAACATATGTACCCTGAGCCACAAAACAGAACATCTCCTCTCCCAAGATGGAAACTGTGCACATCGACCTGTGCCAAACCCTCAGCGTGGCCCATAGCCACCAATACATTCTAAGAACTCCCTTGTAACAAACCAGTTTTGGGACACATCTTTAAGAGATTCCAAGTCAACTCAAGGACTTGGTACTTGGCACCAGAACCACCAAAACGAACCTGTCATGTTCCTCAGCTGCAATGGTCATTGGACGTGTGCTTTCCAGTCATCCATGCGGGAGGGCTCTGCTACGCAAACTTCCACTTGAGGGACCCTGGAGGAAAAAAAAAAACAGACTCCTCCTGTCCATTAGAAGGAAACCTTGTTGTTTGGAGCATCTCACAATCTTAAGCGTGGGTAATCCTCCATTGCCTCCTGAAGCCACCCCTCTATTAGTCGTCATCCTAGACACAAACTCAAGTGTGAGCAAATATCTGACATCTGCCCTTACTCATGTGCTGGATATCTCGTATAAGCTGCTGCACATTGAAACTGACTTCCGCTTGGCACTCAATTTAAGCATAGCTGGTGTTTACAATTGCATTCTCACCCTATTTGACCCCAAACCCTCTTGATAGGGAATTCTGGATCCATAAGGCAGCATTCTGCCTGCCCCACAGAAAGAAATGCTTCGTGAGTCTGGCCAGAAACCCTACATGAGGATCAATTTACTCGGCCCTGAAGAGAACCCCAATATATAGACTTCTCTGGCCACTAGTACTGTGTCTGACCCAGCCTGAGCCCAGACCTCGTGTCAGCCACCCAGAGAGCGGGGCCCATATCCAGCATGTGAGAACGGCCATGGCCCAAATCTGTCATCTCTATGCATCCTTGGTATTCAGGCATCTGTCCCCAGACCTTTGCTGTAATCCCTGCCTATGGGGGAACATGAAGCACAATAGATATTTCCTCCTTCCCCATGGCTGGGAACCTGGCCATTGGAATGTGTGTCCATCCCTCAGTGTGGGAGCCAGAAAATGGACAATGGGACCACGCCCACTCCTGAGGGCCACCCTGGGCACAAACAGGCATTGTAATGCTCAGCCTGAGCATGCTTCCAAACAAGCCCTCTCAGTTGCACCACCAAGATCCTGCATTGCAGGCCTGGTCTGCCCATAAGCCCAAATCCCAACCCTTGGTGGGATTTTCCAGGCGCCTAGACCCAGAGCCCATCTCTGGAATCCCTGTTTTGGGGCACACCTAAGATCGAAAATAGCAGTCTTCCCATCTCAAAAAGTCATCAAAATATTGGGAGCCGCCAGTATCCTTAGAGGAAAAATCTCCCATGGACCCATGAGGCCACAGCTACATTCTGAGGTCACCCTAGATACACAGTCCAGATATAAAAGCCTGTGCTTCCACCTTCGGGTCATTCCAGTTACTGTTCCTGACGAGTAGCCTTCCAGGTCTACACATTGCCCTGCGATAACCTAGCCACTAAACCTAACCCGAGTTTGTGTTTGCAGACTTCCCTCCCAGAACCATGGCTCACATGCCCTCCAGGGTGGAGTCTCTGGAGCCACACCACAGGACTGTGCTTGCCATCCCCATGGAAATTGTGCATGTCAGTTAACCAAACCCTCCAGAGTTGGTTGAAACATTCAAGGCCCCTGTGGCCACCCCAATATTGGAGGTTACTCTGGACATAAGTGCGCAGTCTGAAACTCCCTGATCACCTACATCCTGGCAGACACCCAAGTCAACTTTCCTAAGTCTGAAGATTGAACCTCTCATGCTCCTGGGACTCATTGGAACCCTAGATTAGGTTGTCGGGCAAAGGCCTGTTCTTGAATAGAAACTTATGATATGGCATGTGGTCCCTGAGCCACAAAACACTACATCTCCTGTCCCCAGAAGGTAACCGTGCTCTTCGACCTGTGTTAAACCCTCAGGGTAGGAGAATCTTGCAGGCACCTTAGCCACCAACACATTCTAAGATCTACCTGGTAAAAAAAACCAGCATTGTAACCCATCTTCAAGAGATTCCATGTCAACTCAAGACCTTGGTGCTGCGCCCCAGAAGCGCCGTAAAGAACCTGCATGTTCCTCAGCTGCATTGGTCAATGGAGGTGTGCTTTCCAGGCATCCATGTGGAAGGGCTCTGCTACCCATACTTTTCACATGGGGGGCCCTGCAGAAAACATACCAGACTCTAACTGTCCAGTAGAAAAAACAACCTTGCTGTTTGGAGCATCTCACATGCATCAGCCTCTTGATGCCACTCCTCCATTCGGTCATCAGAGACACAAACTCCAGTGTGCGTAAACATCTGAAATCCACCTTTACTCAGGTGCTGGATATTTCATTTGTTGGCCACGATAGATACAAACTCTATCATGAGCAGACATCTGATCCTCGCCTGTACTCAGATGCTGGAGATCTCGAAAAAACCACTGCACATTGGAACGGCCATGTTCTCGGCACTGAGATTAAGCATAGATTGTGTTTTCTGCCTTCTGTTCTCACACTCCTCGCCTTCAAGTCCCCCATATTGGGAATTTGGGAGCCACAATGCAGCCTTCTGCCTGCCCACCAGAAAAAAGAGGTGCCCTATGGGTCTGCGTGAAACTCCATATAAGGTTCCACCAGCACAGCCCTCTATAGCACCACAATATCATAGGCCACCTTGTGAACTAATGCTTTGTCTGACACAGCTCGAGCCCCGACCTCCTCGTAGCCACCTAGATAGCGGGACCCATATCTGGCAGGTGTGACCTGCCTTGACCTGAGTCCTTCATCTCAAACCAACCTGGTTATTCACGTACCAGTCCCAGAACATAGCTCAAATTACTGTGCATGGGGGAATCTGAAGCACAAAAGAGTACTCCTCCTTCCTCATAGAAGGAAAATTAAATGTTGATATGGTGATCCAACCCTCATATTGGGATCCAGGTGCATGGAACAAGAGCCAATGCCCACTCAGGATGGGCATCTGGGCACAAACAGGCATTGTGACCCTTACCCTGAGACCCATTTCCAACAAGTCTCCATGGGAGCTGAACCAAAGCCCCACAGAGCCAGGCAGTCAAGCCTCTAGGCCCAAATACTAAGCTTTTGTAGTGTTATCCAGGCACAGGGACCTATAACCCATCTCTGGAATCCCTGTGTTGACGGGAACCGTGAAACTGTAAACCACGCTCTCTCCTTCGCAGTGAGACACCAAACTCTTGGGTCCTGGGCAGAATCCCCAGAGAGGTAGAATATTCCATGGACACATGAGGACACACCACCATTCCAAGGCCATCCTAGACACAATCCAGACAGAAAAGCCTTTGCTCCTGCCTCCCAGCCACACGAATTTCAAATCCTGAGGAGCTGCCCTCAGCGTCTGCAGATCGGGGCTGCCATCACCTCCCTCCTAATTGATACACAATTTTGTGTCTGAAGACTTTGGTCCCAGAGCCCTTAACCACATTCCCTGCAGGATGGGGCTGACAGAACCACACTACATCACTGGGCCTGATCTCTGGATGAAATTCTGCCGTCTCAGTTGCACAAACCCTCCAGATTAGGAAAAGCCTGCAAGGCCCCTGAGCCCACCCCAATTTCATAGGCCACTCTGGAAAAAATGCACAGTCTGACACAGCCTGAGCATCTACCTCCAGGAAGACTCACAGGTCAAAGTCCCTAAGTCCGAAGGTTGAGGATGACATGCCCCTACAACCTCATAAGAACCCTAGCCTAGATATTCAGGCCTCTGTGCCCAGAGGCCTGGTCTTGAAATCCAACATATGATCCGACATGTGGTCCCTGAGCCATACAAGAGAACCCCTCCTGTCCCGAGAAGGGAACCTGGCTCCTGGGAACTGGGTCTAACCCTCAGGTAGGAGAATCCTGCATGGCCACAGACCCACAACCACATTCGTTTTTTTTATATAGATTTTATTTATTTATTTGACAGACAGAGATCACAAGTAGGCATAGAGGAAGGCAGAGAGAGAGAAAGGAAGAAGCAGGTTCCCTGCTGAGCAGAGAGTCCGATGCGGGACTCAATCCCAGGACCATGAGATCATGACCTGAGCCGAAGGCAGCGGCTTAGCCCACTGAGTCACCCAGGCACCCTCACCACCACATTCTAAGATCTCCCTGGACACCAAGCAGCATTGTGACTCATTAGACTGAGAACATCCGTCAACTTAGATCACTTGGAAATTTGAACAAAACCAGCAGATCAAGCCTGCAATGTTCCTCAGCTGCAATGGTCATGCAAGGAAGACTTCCCAGGCCCCCATTCAGAGACCTCTGCTGTCGAATCTTTCTATATGGGGGACCCTGGAGCCTTGTAAGCGGACTTCCCCTGTCCCACAGTAGGACACCTTGCTGTTTGGAGCAGCTCACAAGGTCCTGCTTGGGAAAATCTCCAAGAATTCTTGAGGCCACCCCACAATTCGTTGACCATCATGGATGCAAACCCAGCGTGAGCAGACATCTGACCCTCGCCCATACTCAGGTGCTGGAAATCTCGAAACAACCACTGCACAATGGAATGGTCCTGTGGTCGGCACTGAGCTTATCCGTGGCTTGTGTATTCAGACTTCTGTCTTCACACTCCTCGCCTACAAGCCCTTCATATTGGGAATTCTGAAGCCACAGTGCAGCTTTCTGACTGCCCACCAGAAAGAAGTGCCCTATGGGTCTTCGCAGAAACCCACATGAGGATCCTCCTGCATGGCCCTCAATGGCACCCCAATATAATAGACCGACCTCTGCATAAATTGTCTGTCTGACATCGCCTGATCCCCGACCTCCTGTCAGCCACCCAGATAGTGGGCCCCATATCCTCCAGGTGGGTCCAACCTTGGCCCGAGGCCATCATCTTGAAGCAACCTGGATATTCAGGTACCTGTCCCAGACTTAGCTCAAATTCCTGCCCATAGGGGACTCGGAAGCACAAAAGAGTGCTCCTCCTTCCCCATGGCCAGAAAACTGAATGTTGAGATGGCTGTACAACCCTGAGTGGGAACCAGGTGCATGGTCCATGAGACCATGCCTACACAGGATGGGCAGCTGGGCACAAATAGGCATTGTGACCCTCACAATGAGACCCCTTTCCAAAGATCCCCCTTGGGATCTGGACCAGGAACCCAAATCGAAGCTTTGGTTAAGTTTTCCCAGTGTCTGGACCCAGACCCATCTCTGGAATCCCTGTTTGGACAGGATCCCAGAGATGGAATACAGTCTTTTCCTCTTCCCCAGAAAGAAATCAAACTCTTGGGTGCCAAGCAGAATCACCAGAGTGGAAGAATATCCCAAGGACACATGAGGTCACCCCTCCATTTAGTGGCCATCCTAGACACAAAATCCAGACAGAAAAGCCTGTGCTCCTCCCTCCCAGCCACCTGAATTTCAAATCACGAGGAGCTTCTTTCAGGGTCTTCAGATTCGGACTGCCATCACCTCACTCCTATCTCTTATCCGAGGTTGTGTTTAAAGTCTTTGGTCCCAAAGTCCTGACACACATGACCTCCAGGATGGGGCCTCGAGAAACACATGACATCACTGGCCCTGCTCTCCTGAGGAAACCCTGCCCATCTCAGTTTCCCAAAATGTCCAGATTAGGAGAAAACTGCAAGGCCCCTGACTGCACCCCAGTATCATAGGCCACTCTGGAAAAAGTGCACAGCCTGACACAGCCTCAGCACCTACCTCCAGGATGACATGCAGGCCAATGGCACTTAGTCCGAAGATTGAAACTTCCATGGCCCTAAATCCTCATCAGAACCCTAGCTTATGTTTTGAGGTCTCTCTCCCTAGAGGTCTGTTCTGGAAATTCAAGCATATGGTCCAACCTGTGGTCCGTGAGCCATACAAGAGCACACCTCCTGTCCCAAGAAGGAAACCTGGCTCCTGGGTACTGGGTCTAATCCTAAGGATAGAGAATCCTCAATGGTCAGAGAGCCGCCACCACATTCTAAGGTCTCCCTGGACACCAAGCAGCATTGGGACCTGTTAGACTGAGAACTTCCATCAACGCAAATCACTTGGAACTTGGAATCAGTGTCATTGGTTCAAGCTTACCCTGTTCCTCAGCTGCAATGGTAACACGAGATTGGCTTCCCAGGCCTCCATTCAGAGAGCATTGCTATCGAATCTTCCATATGGGGGACCCTGGAGCCCTGTAAGAAGACTTCTGCTGTCCCTTAGTAGGACACCTTGATGTTTGGAGCAGCTCACAAGCTCCAGCTTGGAAAAACCTCCAAGAATTCTTGAGGCCTCCCCACCATTTGTTGGCCATCATGGATACAAACTCCAGCGTGAGCAGACATCTTCCCCTCGCCCAGGTGCTGAAGATCTCGAAACAACTGCTGTACATTGGAATAGACATGTGCTCAGCACTGAGCGTAACCGTAGCTTATGTTTTCATACTTCTGTCCTCACACTCCTCGCCTGCAAACCCTCCAACTTGGATATTCTGGAGCCGTAATGCAGCCATCTGCCTGCTCACCAGATAGAAGAAGTGAAGAAAGGGTCTGTGCAAAAATCCCCCATGAGGATCCAGTTGCACAGCTCTCAAAAGCACCCCAATATCATAGGCCGTACTCTCCACGAATGTTCTGTCTGACACAGCTCGAGCCCGAGCTCCTGACAGCCACCCAGAAAGCAGGCCTCATTTTCTGCAGGTGGGTCCTGCCTTGGCCCGAGGACCTCATCTCAAAGTGAACTGGGTATTCAGGCACCTGTCCCAGAACTTAGCTCAAATTCCTGCCCATGGGGGAACCTGAAGCATAAAAAGTACACCTCCTTCCCCATGGCAGGAAAACTGAATGTTGAGATGGCAGTCCAACCCTCAGAGTGGGAGCCAAGTGCATAGCCCATGAGGTCACACCCACTCAGCATGGGCATCTGGGCAAAAACAGGCATTGTGACCCTCAGAATGAGACCCATTTCCAACAAGAACACTCGGGAGCTGTACCAGGAAAACATAGAGCAGGACCCTAGGCCCAAATCCTAAGCCTTGTTGCGGTGATCCAGGCTCCAGAACCCAGGACCCATCTCTGGAATGGCTGTTTGGACGGGATCCCTGACTCAGAAAACTGCGCTCCTCCCATCCCCCGGAAATACACCAAACTCTTGGGTGCCGAGCAGAATTCCCAGAGAGGTAGAATCTCACATGGACCCATGAGGCCACCCCTCCATTTCGTGGCCATCATAGACAAACAAGTCAGACAGAAAAGACTGTGCTCCTGCCTCACAGCCGTCCGAATTTCATATCTGGAGATGCTTCGCTCAGGGTCTGCAGATTGGGTCTGCCATCACCTCGAGCTTAACTCTTACCCGAGTTTGTGTCTGAAGACTTTGGACCCAGAGTCCTGACCCATATGCCCTCCAGGATGGGGCCTCCAGGAACACACAACAGCACTGGGCCAGCTCTCCCAAGGAATGTCAGCCTGTCTCAGTTTCCCAACCCACCAGATTAAGAGAAAATTGCAAGGCCCCTAATACCACCCCAATTCCATAGGAAGCTCCAGAAAAAATGCATAGTCTGACACAGCCTCAGAATATACCTCCAGGAAGACACCCAGGTCAATGGGAAGGGATGAAATGGCCTAACCCATGGCAGGTTCGATGTGCTGGGTGTGAAGCCAACTGTCTCAATGTCTCTCACAAGGTCTGGGCTCAGGCTATGTAAGACAGAGCATAGTGTTTAGGGTAGCCTATGCAATTGGGGTGTTGCCGAGGGCTGAGCAGGTTGATTTTCATTTGGGGTTTCTGAGCAATGCCATAGACAATGTTTTTCTTTGGGGGGCAGGCAGAGTGCTTCGTTCTGGAACCAGAATTCCCAATCATGAGGGCTTTTGGGCCAGGAGTGCTAGGGTAGAGTCTGAAAACAAAACATATGGTGAGGTGTGGAGCAGGCCCACTCTTCAAAGGCTGAAAGGATATCTCATGCATCTGAAGTCAGGCTGAGGATCAGACATTGGCTGAGGTTGGATTGTGCCCTTGATGGCACCTTCATGAAGCAGGTGCCTCATGAGGCCGACGAAGTTTTCCCACGCTGAGTTTGGAGGTTGCCACAAACCACAAGGTTTCCTTCTGCAAGACAGTCGAGTCCTGTTGAATGGCTCCAGTACATACCATACGGAAGGACTGAAGAGGAGGGTTCAAAGGATGGATCCCTGAACAACATGCCTCGCATTCCCTTTGGCCATTAACGACAAGATATGTTTGTTCTGCTGGCTCTGGGGCAAGCTAACCAGTGGGCTGAGTTGAAATGGCCTCTCCTGAGGATGCGTCATAATAAGGTTTCTGTCCATGGAGACCTTGGAATGTGATGGTTGTACTGTGGCCCTGCGGAATTCTCCGACCAGAAGGGTTTGATACAGATACAGTAAGAAAGCACTCCATGTGGAGACGAGAGAGGTTTGGTTTGGAGCCTCAGAAAAACCTAATATGCTGGTATAAGAAACCAGTCCTCTGAGGACAGACACATGAAAACTAAAGCTAAGGTTCATATTAGGGCCTAAGGGCCTGTCCATTTCAATCTTCTGTCTCTGGGGACACTGTCTGAAAGTCTAAGTGGTGAAAATGGCTCAGCTGGTGTCAGAGTGCCCCTTTTAGTCCAGGGCAGCCTACACTATCAGGATGGCCTCAGGGGCCTTGGAACTTTTCCCTAACCTGTAGGGTTGTGGTCAATGGATTGGGCACACTTTCCTTGGAGATGGCAGGCACAATCTTTCACTGTGGCTCCAGATGCCCTAGCCTGGAGGGTGTATGGGTCCAGGCTGTGGGCACATAAGTCTGAAAACACAAACTCAGCTTATGAGTGGCGCCGAGGGTATGGCAGGCCGGATGTACAGATAAAGAGTGAGCTCCTTGGCTTGTGAATCAAGGGCGAGATTCCTTCAGGCTTTTGTCTCTGGATGCGTCCAGGATAGCTGTGGATTGTAGGGGGTGGCCTCAGTGACTGTGGAAGAGTAACCTCTCTGGGGATTTGTCCCAGCTAACAGGAGTTTGGGGTCATTTTGTGGGAAGAGTGGAGTCCTGTTGTCTGGCTCATGTGTCTCTCCAAGAAAGTGATTCCAGAGCAGAGCCCCAGGAACAGGGGGGATACTGGAAAACTCAAACACTGGTGAGGATTGGGTGTATAGGGGCTTGGCACACCCCATATGAGGGCTCTTGGTCAAGGCCCTGACAGGCCTTTCTTTGATATTGGGCTCATGCTGAGGGTCACAGAGTGAATTTGTTCCCAAGGCAGCACTCAAGTTTGGGCGTGGTTTCAGTGGAAATGAAGGTTTCTCCCACCCTGAAGGTGTGACTCCATGCCAAGAGCAAGCCTTACAGCCATGGGGAAAAAGGAGTTCTGATTTGTGCTTCAGATGCCCAACTGTGTGGGGAATTCATATAATATCTGGGTTTAGATATCGGAAAACCATGGTTAGGAAGAGATAACGGCATAAGACCATGGCGTGTCAGAAGTGCTAGGTGTGTGGCCAGCTGTCTCCTTGCCTGTCTGGACGTCTGGCATCAGGCTGTGAAAGGCAGAGCATTAGTGCCCAGAGCAGCCTATCAAATCTGAGTGCCGTCGAGGCAAGAGCAGGTTGATCCTCATCTGGGTTTTATGGAAAGCCCCACAAGGAAACGTTTTCTACCGGTGGGCAGTAACTGAGCAGGCTTGTGGTTCTGCAATTCCTACTCTGGAGGGATTGTTTGCCTGGAGTGTGAGGAAGGAAGTCTGAAACCACAAGCTAGCGTGAGGTTTGGGACCGAGGGCACGGCAGGCCACTCTGCAGAGGCTGAATCAAGATCTCCTGCATTGCGGTCATGTCTACTATGAGACGTGCTTCAAGCTAGAGTTTTTGACCATAATGGCCTCTCCCTGAAGGATATGGGGGGCTTCATGAGGCCCGGCAGGTTTGCCGTTTTCTCCTACACTGAAGGTTTGACTCACGGCCAGCAGCAAGGTTTCTTGCCATGGGGAAGGAGGGGTTCTGACTTATGCATCAGGTTCCCCCCTGTGCAGGGATTGGAGATAAGGTCTAGGTTCCGATGACTGAAAACCCAGGTTGGGAATGGATGGTGGCCTAAGGCAGTGGCGGGTCCAATGTGCTGGGTGTGCAGCCAGCTGTGTCGGTGTCTGTTGGAAGGTCTGGGCTCAGGCTTTTGCGACAGAGCATCAGTGTTTAAGGTAGCCTATGCAATTGGGGTGTTGCCGAGGGCCAAGCAGTTTGATCCTCATTTGGGGTTTCTGGGCAGCACCATAGACAATGTATTTCTCCTGGGAGGCAGGCACAGTGCTTCATTGTGGCCCCAGAATTCCCAGTAGGGAGGGTTTGTGGGCCAGGAGTGTGAGGACGGAAGTCTGAAAACACAAGCTAGTGTGAGGATTGGAGCCAAGGGCAGAGCAGGCCCACTCTGCAGAGGCTGAATCAAAATATCCTGCATCTGAAGTCAGGCTGAGGATCAGATGTTGGCTGAGACTGGAGTATGTGTCCATGATGGCACCTTCATGAAGCGGGGGCCTCATGAGGCCAAGGAAGTTTTCCCACGCTGAGTTTGGAGGTTGCCCCAAACCACAAGATTTCCTTCTGCTGGACATTCGAGTCCGGTTGCATGGCTCCAGGACATACCATACGGAAGGACTGGAGAGCAGGGTTCGAAGGATGGATCACTGTACAGCATGCCTCGCATTTTCCTTGGCCATAAGCAACAAGATATGTTTGATCTGCTGCCTCTGGGGCACGCGACCCAGGGGGCTGAGTTGAAATGGCCTCTCTTGAGGATGCGTCATAATGTGCGTTTGGGGTCCATGGAGACCTTGGAATGTGCTGGTTGTTCAGTGGCCCTGCGGAACTCTCCTACCTGAAGTGTTTGATACATCCCCAATAAGAAAGCTCCCCATGTGGAGACGAGAGAAGTTTGGTTTGGTGCCTCAGAAAAGCCCCGTGTGCTGGTCTACGAAAACAGTCCTCTGAGGACGGACACATGGAAAGCAAAGCTAAGGTTCAGATTAGGGCCTGGGGGCCTGTCCATTTCAACCTTCTGTCTCTGGAGACTCTGTCTGAGAGTCTAAGTGGAGATAGTTGCTCCGCTGGTGTCAGTGAGCCCCTCTTAGTCCAGGGTGGCCTCCACTATTGATGGCCTCAGGGGCTTGGAGCTTTTCCCTAACCTCTAGGGTTGTGGTCAATGGATTGGGCACACTTTCCTTGGAGAGGGCAGGCACAATCTTTCGCTGTGGCTCCAGAGGCCCTCGCCTGGAGGTTGTGTGTGTCAAGGCTGTGGGCACAGAAGTCTGAAAACACAAACTCAGCTTATGAGTGGCGCCTAGGGTATGGCAGGCCGGATGTACAGCCCGAGAGGGAGCTCCGGGGCCTCTGAAACAAGGGCGAGTGGGAGGCATTCCTTCAGGCTTTTGTCTCTGGATGTTGTGTCCGGGATAGCCGTGGATTGGAGCGGTTGCCTTAGGGACTGTGGAGGGGTATCCGTCTCTTGGGATTTGTCCCAGCTCCCAAGAGTTTGGGGTCATTTTGTGGGAAGGGTGGAGTCGTGTTGTCTGGCTCATGGGTCTCTCCAAGAAAGGGATTCAAGAGCAGAGCCCCAGGTGCAGGCGGGGCAACTGAAAAACTCAAACCGTGGTGAGGATTGGGTGCATAGGGGCTTGGCAAGCCCCATATGGAGGCTCTTGCTCTAGGCCCTCACAGGCCTTTCTTTGACATGGGGCTCATGCTGAGGGTCACAGTGTGAATTTGTGCCCAAGCAGCACTCAAGTTTGGGCGTGGCATCAGGGGCCATGAAGGTTTCTCCCACCATGAAGCTGTGACTCCATGCCAAGAGCAAGCTTGACAGCCATGGGGAAGGAGGAGTTCTGTTTTGTGCTTGCTATACCCAGCTGTGTGGAGAATTGATATAATGTCTAGGTTCAGATATCTGAAAACCAAGGTTAGGAAGAGGTGACGGCATAAGGCCATGGCGTGTCCGAAGTGCTGGGTGTGCGGCCAGCTGTCTCCTTGTCTGTCTGGACGTCTGGCTTCAGGCTGTGTCAGGCAGAGCATGAGTGCCCAGAGCAGCCTATCCAGTTCGGGTACCGTCGAGGCTCGAGCAGGTTGATCCTCATCTGGGTTTTCTGGAGAGCCCCACAGGGAAACGTTTTTCTTCCGTTGGGCAGACACTGGGCTGGGTTTTGGTTCTGGAGTTCCTAGTCCGGAGGGCTTGTTTGCCAGGAGTGTGAGGAAGGAAGTCTGTAAACACAAGCTAGCGTGAGGTTTGGGACCGAGGGCACGGCAGGCCCACTCTGCAGAGGCTGAATCGAGATCTCCTGCACTGAGGTCATGTCAACTATGAGACGTGCCTCAGGCTAGAGTTCTTGTCCAGCATGGCCTCTTCCTGAAGGGTGTGGGGGCTTCATGATGCCAGAAAGTTTTGCTTACGATGGGATTTGTGAACTGCTCCAAAACTGAAGGTTACCTTCTGCACGACAGTCGAGTCCTATTGGATGGTTCCAAGAGGCCCCATATGGAAAGACTCGAGAGCAGGTGTCTAAGCATGGATGCCTGGGAACGCCACCTCATATTCCCACTCTTTAGTCAGGACAAGGGAGGCTCAATCTGCGGGCTCCTGGGAGAGCTACCCAGAGGGGAGAGTTGAAATGGACTCTCCTGAAGATGAGTCCTACTGTGGCTTGGTGGCCTGGGAGACCTTGGAATGTGGAGGTGGCTCAGGGACTCTGCAGGATTCTCCAACATGAGGTGTTTGACACGGCTCCAACAAGGAAACTTCCCATGTGGAGACGAGAGGAGTTCTGTTCCGTGCCTCCGGAAAGCCCCATACCCTGTTCCTCGAACCAAAGCCTCTGAGGAGTGACACCTGGAAACCAAAGCAAGAGTTGAGACTACGGCCTAAAGGCCTGTCCGGCTCAACCTTCTATCTCTGTTGACATCTGAGTGCATGCATTCATGGATGTAGCTGCTCAGCTTGTGTCCGAATGCCCCTGTGAGTCCAGTGAGGCTCCCAGTAGTGGGATGTCCTCGGAGGCCTTGAGGTTTCTCATATTCTGGAGGTGTGTGCCCAAAGGAATGGACACAGTTTCCCAGGAGAGAGCAGGCACGGTCCTGTGGTATGGCTCCAGAGGACCCAGCCTAGAGGCTATGTTTGCCAGGGCTGTGGGGACAGATGTCTGAAAAAGCAAACTTGGCTCAGCTAGGGGCCAATGTAATGGCAGGCCTTATCTCTAGTCCGTGAGGGGAGATCCTCTGGAAATCAAAGTAGGGCAAGTGGGAGGCAGTCATTCAGGATTTTGTCTCTGGGTGTTGCGTTTACAGTGTCCGGTCAGGGTAGGGGTTGTCTCAGAGGCCGAGGAAGAGCCTTCCTCTCGGGCGATTGTCCAAGCTCCCAAGTGTTTGTGTTCATTCTGTGGGAATGAAGAGTACTGTTTTCTGCCACAGGGGACCCCTCAGGAGAGGGACTCTAGAGCACAGCAGTGGGTTCCCTCAACTGGAATACACACCATCTAGTTAGTCCTGGGTGCCTATGGGCATGGCAAGCCACATATGCGGGCTCTTGGTCCAGTCACTGAGAGGCGTTACTTGAATAAGGTACTCACGCTGAGGGTCACAATGTGTGTTTGTGCCCAAGGCGGCCCTCACGCTTGGGCGTGGCCTCATGGGCCATGCCGTTTTCTCCTACACTGAAGGTTTGACTCACTTCCAGCAGCAAGGTTTCTTGCCAGGGGGAAGGAGGGGTTCTGACTTGTGCATCAGGTTCCCCCCTGTGCAGGGATTGGAGATAAGGTCTAGGTTCCGATGACTGAAAACCCAGGTTGGGAATGGATGGTGCCCTAAGGCAGTGGCGGGTCCAATGTGCTGGGTGTGCAGCCAGCTGTGTCGGTGTCTGTTGGAAGGTCTGGGCTCAGGCTATTTGCGACAGAGCATCACTGTTTAAGGTAGCCTATGCTATTGGGGTGTTGCCGAGGGCCAAGCAGTTTGATCCTCATTTGGGGTTTCTGGGCAGCGCCATAGAAAAGGTTTTTCTCCTGGGAGGCAGGCACAGTGCTTCATTGTGGCCCCAGAATTCCCAGTAGGGAGGGTTTGTGGGCCAGGAGTGTGAGGACGGAAGTCGGAAAACACAAGCTAGTGTGAGGATTGGAGCCAAGGGCAGAGCAGGCCCACTCTGCAGAGGCTGAATCAAAATCTCCTGCATGTGAAGTCAGGCTGAGGATCAGACGTTGGCTGAGGCTGGAGTATGTGTAGATGATGGCACCTTCATGAAGTGGGGGCCTCATGAGGCCAAGGAAGTTTTCCCACGCTGAGTTTGGAGGTTGCCCCAAACCACAAGGTTTCCTTCTGCGGGACATTCTAGTCCTGTTGCATGGCTCCAGGACATACCATATGGAAGGACTGGAGAGCAGGGTTCGAAGGATGGATCCCTGTACAGCATGCCTCGCATTCCCATTGGCTATTAGCGACAAGATATGTTTGATCTGCTGCCTCTGGAACACGCGACCCAGGGGGCTGAGTTGAAATGGCCTCTCCTGAGGATGCGTCATAATGTGCGTTTGGGTCTATGGAGACCTTGGAATGTGCTGGTTGTTCAGTGGCCCTGCGGAACTCTCCTACCTGAAGTGTTTGATACATCCCAGTAAGAAAGCTGCCCATGTGGAGATGAGAGATGTTTGGTTTGGTGCCTCAGAAAAGCCCCATGTGCTGGTCTACGAAAACAGTCCTCTGAGAACGGAAACATGGAAACCAAAGCTAAGGTTCAGATTAGGGCCTGGGGGCCTGTCCATTTCAACCTTCTGTCTCTGGGGACACTGTCTGAGAGTCTAAGTGGAGATAGTTGCTCCGCTGGTGTCAGAGAGCCCCTCTTAGTCCAGGGTGGCCTATACTATTGATGGCCTCAGGGACCTTGGAGCTTTTCCCTAACCTGTAGGGTTGTGGTCAATGGTTTGGGCACACTTTCCTTGGAGAGGGCAGGCACAATCTTTCGCTGTTTGGTCCAGAGGCCCTAGCCTGGATGTTGTGTGGGTCCAGGCTGCGGGCACAGAAGTCTGAATACACAAACTCAGCTTATGAGTGGCGCCTAGGGTATGGCAGGCCAGATGTACAGCCCGAGAGGGAGCTCCTGGGCCTCTGAAACAAGGGCGAGTGGGAGGCGTTCCTTCAGGCTTTTGTCTCTAGATGTTGTGTCCGGGATAGCCGTGGATTGGTGCGGTGGCCTCAGGTACTGTGGACGAGTATCCCTCTCTGGGGATTTGTCCCAGCTCCCAGGAGTTTGGGGTCATTTTGTGGGAAGGGTGGAGTCGTGTTGTCTGGCTCATGGGTCTCTCCAAGAAAGGGATTCCAGAGCAGAGCTCCAGATACGGGCGGGGCGACTGGAAAATTCAAACCGTGGTGAGGATTGGGTGCATAGGGGCTTGGCAAGCCCCATATGTGGGCTCTTGTTCCAGACCCTGACAGGCCTTTCTTTGACATGGGGCTCATGCTGAGGGTCACAGTGTGAATTTGTGCCCAAGCAGCACTCAAGTTTGGGCGTGGCATCAGGGGCCATGAAGGTTTCTCCCACCCTGAAGGTGTGACTCCATGCCAAGAGCAAGCTTGACAGCCATGGGGAAGGAGGAGTTCTGTTTTCTGCTTGCTATACCCAGCTGTGTGTAGAATTGATATAATGTCTAGGTTCAGATATCTGAAAACCAAGGTTAGGATGAGGTGACGGCATAAGACCATGGCGTGTCCGAAGTGCTGGGTGTGCGGCCAGCTGTCTCCTTGTCTGTCTGGACGTCTGGCTTCAGGCTGTGTCAGGCAGAGCATGAGTGCCCAGAGCAGCCTATCCAGTTCGGGTACCGTCGAGTTCCGAGCAGGTTGATCCTCATCTGGGTTTTCTGGAGAGCCCCACAGGGAAACGTTTTTCTTCCGTTGGGCAGACACTGGGCTGGGTTTTGGTTCCAGAGTTCCTAGTCCGGAGGGCTTGTTTGCCAGGAGTGTGAGGAAGGAAGTCTGAAAACTCAAGCTAGCGTGAGGTTTGGGACCGAGGGCACGGCAGGCCCACTCTGCAGAGGCTGAATCGAGATCTCCTGCACTGAGGTCATGTCAACTATGAGACGTGCCACAGGCTAGAGTTCTTGTCCAGCATGGCCTCTTCCTGAAGGGTGTGGGGACTTCATGAGGCCAGAAAGTTTTGCCTACGATGGGATTTGTGAACTGCTCCAAAACTGAAGGTTACCTTCTGCTCGACAGTCGAGTCCTATTGGATGGTTCCAAGAGGCCCCATATGGAAAGACTCGAGAGCAGGTGTCTAAGCATGGATGCCTTGGAACGCCACCTCATATTCCCACTCTTTAGTCAGGACAAGGGAGGCTCAATCTGCGGGCTCCTGGGAGAGCTACCCAGAGGGGAGAGTTGAAATGGACTCTCCTGAAGATGAGTCCTACTGTGGCTTGGTGGCCTGGGAGACCTTGGAATGTGGAGGTGGCTCAGTGACTCTGCAGGGTTCTCCAACATGAGGTGTTTGACACGGCTCCAACAAGGAAACTTCCCATGTGGAGACGAGAGGAGTTCTGTTCCGTGCCTCAGCAAAGCCCCATACCCTGTTCTTCGAACCAAAGCCTCTGAGGAGTGACACCTGGAAACCAAAGCAAGAGTTGAGACTACGGCCTAAAGGCCTGTCCGGCTCAACCTTCTATCTCTGTTGACATCTGTGTGCATGCATTCATGGATATAGCTGCTCAGCTTGTGTCCGAATGCCTCTGTGAGTCCAGTGAGGCTCCCAGTATTGGGATGTCCTCGGAGGCCTTGAGGTTTCTCATATTCTGGAGGTGTGTGGCCAAAGGAATGGACACAGTTTCCCAGGAGAGAGCAGGCACGGTCCTGTGGTATGGCTCCAGAGTACCCAGCCTAGAGGTTGTGTTTGCCAGGGCTGTGGGGACAGATGTCTGAAAAAGCAAACTTGGCTCAGCTAGGGGCCAATGTAATGGCAGGCCTGATCTCTAGTCCGTGAGGGGAGATCCTCTGGAAATCAAAGTAGGGCAAGTGGGAGGCAGTCACTCAGGATTTTGTCTCTGGGTGTTGCGTTTACAGTGTCCGGTCAGGGTAGGGGTTGTCTCAGAGGCCGAGGAAGAGCCTTCCTCTCGGGGGATTGTCCAAGCTCCCAGGTGTTTGTGTTCATTCTGTGGGAATGAAGAGTACTGTTTTCTGCCACAGGGGACCCCCCAGGAGAGGGACTCTAGAGCACAGCAGTGGGTTCCCTCAACTGGAATACACACCATCTAGTTAGTCCTGGGTGCCTATGGGCATGGCAAGCCACATATGCGGGCTCTTGGTCCAGTCACTGAGAGGCTTTACTTGAATAAGGTACTCACGCTGAGGGTCACAATGTGTGTTTGTGCCCAAGGCGGCCCTCACGCTTGGGCGTGGCCTCAAGGGCCATGCCTTTTTCTCCTACACTGAAGGTTTGACTCACTGCCAGCAGCAAGGTTTCTTGCCAGGGGGAAGGAGGGGTTCTGACTTGTGCATCAGGTTCCCCCCTGAGCAGGGATTGGAGATAAGGTCTAGGTTCCGATGACTGAAAACCCAGGTTGGGAATGGATGTTGGCCTAAGGCAGTGGCGGGTCTAATGTGCTGGGTGTGCAGCCAGCTGTGTCGGTGTCTGTTGGAAGGTCTGGGCTCAGGCTATTTGCGACAGAGCATCACTGTTTAAGGTAGCCTATGCAATTGGGGTGTTGCCGAGGGCCAAGCAGTTTGATCCTCATTTGGGGTTTCTGGGCAGCGCCATAGACAAGGTTTTTCTCCTGGGAGGCAGGCACAGTGCTTCATTGTGGCCCCAGAACTCCCAGTAGGGAGGGTTTGTGGGCCAGGAGTGTGAGGACGGAAGTCTGAAAACACAAGCTAGTGTGAGGATTGGAGCCAAGGGCAGAGCAGGCCCACTCTGCAGAGGCTGAATCAAAATCTCCTGCATCTGAAGTCAGGCTGAGGATCAGACGTTGGCTGAGGCTGGAGTATGTGTCCATGATGGCACCTTCATGAAGTGGGGGCCTCATGAGGCCAAGGAAGATTTCCCACGCTGAGTTTGGAGGTTGCCCCAAACCACAAGGTTTCCTTCTGCGGGACATTCGAGTCCTGTTGCATGGCTCCAGGACATACCATATGGAAGGACTGCAGAGCAGGGTTCGAAGGATGGATCCCTGTACAGCATGTCTCGCATTCCCATTGGCTATTAGCGACAAGATATGTTTGATCTGCTGCCTCTGGAACACGCGACCCAGGGGGTTGAGATGAAATGGCCTCTCCTGAGGATGCGTCATAATGTGCGTTTGGGTCCATGGAGACCTTAGAATGTGCTGGTTGTTCAGTGGCCCTGCGGAACTCTCCTACCTGAAGTGTTTGATACATCCCAGTAAGAAAGCTGCCCATGTGTATATGAGAGAGGTTTGGTTTGGTGCCTCAGAAAAGCCCCAGGGCTGGTCTACGAAAACAGTCCTCTGAGAACGGAAACATGGAAACCAAAGCTAAGGTTCAGATTAGGGCCTGGGGGCCTGTCCATTTCAACCTTCTGTCTCTGGGGACACTGTCTGAGAGTCTAAGTGGATATAGTTGCTCCGCTGGCGTCAGAGAGCCCCTCTTAGTCCAGGGTGGCCTATACTATTGATGGCCTCAGGGACCTTGGAGCTTTTCCCTAACCTGTAGGGTTGTGGTCAATGGATTGGGCACACTTTCCTTGGAGAGGGCAGGCACAATCTTTCGCTGTTTGGTCCAGAGGCCCTAGCCTGGATGTTGTGTAGGTCCAGGCTGTGGGCACAGAAGTCTGAATACACAAACTCAGCTTATGAGTGGCGCCTAGGGTATGGCCGGCCGGATGTACAGCCCGAGAGTGAGCTCCTGGGCCTCTGAAACAAGGGCGAGTGGGAGGCGTTCCTTCAGACTTTTGTCTCTGGATGTTGTGTCCGGGATAGCTGTGGATTGGAGCGGTGGCCTCAGGTACTGTGGACGAGTATCCCTCTCTGGGGATTTGTCCCAGCTCCCAAGAGTTTGGGGTCATTTTGTGGGAAGGGTGGAGTCGTGTTGTCTGGCTCATGGGTCTCTCCAAGAAAGGGATTCCAGAGCAGAGCTCCAGGGACGGGCGGGGCGACTGGAAAATTCAAACCGTGGTGAGGATTGGGTGCATAGGGGCTTGGCAAGCCCCATATGTGGGCTCTTGGTCCAGGCCCTGACAGGCCTTTCTTTGACATGGGGCTCATGCTGAGGGTCACAGTGTGAATTTGTGCCCAAGCAGCACTCAAGTTTGGGCGTGGCATCAGGGGCCATGAAGGTTTCTCCCACCCTGAAGGTGTGACTCCATGCCAAGAGCAAGCTTGACAGCCATGGGGAAGGAGTTCTGTTTTGTGCTTGTTATACCCAGCTGTGTGGAGATTTGATATAATGTCTAGGTTCAGATATCTGAAAACCAAGGTTAGGATGAGGTGACGGCATAAGACCATGGCGTGTCCGAAGTGCTGGGTGTGCGGCCAGCTGACTCCTTGTCTGTCTGGACGTCTGGCTTCAGGCTGTGTCAGGCAGAGCACGAGTGCCCAGAGCAGCCTATCCAGTTTGGGTACCGTCGAGGCCCGAGCAGGTTGATCCTCATCTGGTTTTTCTGGAGAGCCCCACAGGGAAACGTTTTTCTTCCATTGGGCAGACACTGGGCTCGGTTTTGGTTCCGGAGTTCCTAGTCCGGAGGGCTTGTTTGCCAGGAGTGTGAGGAAGGAAGTCGGAAAACTCAAGCTAGCGTGAGGTTTGGGACCGAGGGCACGGCAGGCCCACTCTGCAGAGGCTGAATCGAGATCTCCTGCACTGAGGTCATGTCAACTATGAGACGTGCCTCAGGCTAGAGTTTTTGTCCAGCATGGCCTCTTCCTGAAGGGTGTGGGGGCATCATGAGGCCAGAAAGTTTTGCCTACGATGAGATTTGTGAACTGCTCCAAAACTGAATGTTACCTTCTGCACAACAGTCGAGTCCTATTGGATGGTTCCAAGAGGCCCCATATGGAAAGACTCGAGAGCAGGTGTCTAAGCATGGATGCCTGGGAACGCCAACTCATATTCCCACTCTTTAGTCAGGACAAGGCAGGCTCAATCTGCGGGCTCCTGAGTGAGCTACCCAGAGGGGAGAGTTGAAATGGACTCTCCTGAAGATGAGTCCTACTGTGGCTTGCTGGCCTGGGAGACCTTGGAATGTGGAGGTGGCTCAGGGACTCTGCAGGATTCTCCAACATGAGGTGTTTGACACGGCTCCAACAAGGAAACTTCCCATGTGGAGACGAGAGGAGTTCTGTTCCGTGCCTCAGCAAAGCCCCATACCCTGTTCTTCGAACCAAAGCCTCTGAGGAGTGACACCTGGAAACCAAAGCAAGAGTTGAGACTACGGCCTAAAGGCCTGTCCGGCTCAACCTTCTATCTCTGTTGACATCTGTGTGCATGCATTCATGGATGTAGCTGCTCAGCTTGTGTCCGAATGCCCCTGTGAGTCCAGTGAGGCTCCCAGTAGTGGGATGTCCTCGGAGGCCTTGAGGTTTCTCATATTCTGGAGGTGTGTGGCCAAAGGAATGGACACAGTTTCCCAGGAGAGAGCAGGCACGGTCCTGTGGTATGGCTCCAGAGGATCCAGCCTAGAGGCTGTGTTTGCCAGGGCTGTGGGGACAGATGTCTGAAAAAGCAAACTTGGCTCAGCTAGGGGCCAATGTAATGGCAGGCCTGATCTCTAGTCCGTGAGGGGAGATCCTCTGGAAATCAAAGTAGGGCAAGTGGGAGGCAGTCACTCAGGGTTTTGTCTCTGGGTGTTGCGTTTACAGTGTCCGGTCAGGGTAGGGGTTGTCTCAGAGGCCGAGGAAGAGCCTTCCTCTCGGGGGATTGTCCAAGCTCCCAAGTGTTTGTGTTCATTCTGTGTGAATGAAGAATACTGTTTTCTGCCACAGGGGACCCCCCAGGAGAGGGACTCTAGAGCACAGCAGTGGGTTCCCTCAACTGGAATACACACCATCTAGTTAGTCCTGGGTGCCTATGGGCATGGCAAGCCACATATGCGGGCTCTTGGTCCAGTCACTGAGAGGCGTTACTTGTGCAGCCAGCTGTGTCGGTGTCTGTTGGAAGGTCTGGGCTCAGGCTATTTGCGACAGAGCATCACTGTTTAAGGTAGCCTATGCAATTGGGGTGTTGCCGAGGGCCAAGCAGTTTGATCCTCATTTGGGGTTTCTGGGCAGCGCCATAGACAAGGTTTTTCTCCTGGGAGGCAGGCACAGTGCTTCACTGTGGCCCCAGAATTCCCAGTAGGGAGGGTTTGTGGGCCAGGAGTGTGAGAACGGAAGTCTGAAAAAACAAGCTAGTGTGAGGATTGGAGCCAAGGGCAGAGCAGACCCACTCTGCAGAGGCTGAATCAAAATCTCCTGCATCTGAAGTCAGGCTGAGGATCAGACGTTGGCTGAGGCTGGAGTATGTGTCCATGATGGCACCTTCATGAAGTGGGGGCCTCATGAGGCCAAGGAAGTTTTCCCACGCTGAGTTTGGAGGTTGCCCCAAACCACAAGGTTTCCTTCTGCGGGACATTCGAGTCCTGTTGCATGGCTCCAGGACATACCATATGGAAGGACTGGAGAGCAGGGTTCGAAGGATGGATCCCTGTACAGCATGTCTCGCATTCCCATTGGCTATTAGCGACAAGATATGTTTGATCTGCTGCCTCTGGAACACGCGACCCAGGGGGTTGAGATGAAATGGCCTCTCCTGAGGATGCGTCATAATGTGCGTTTGGGTCCATGGAGACCTTAGAATGTGCTGGTTGTTCAGTGGCCCTGCGGAACTCTCCTACCTGAAGTGTTTGATACATCCCAGTAAGAAAGCTGCCCATGTGTATATGAGAGAGGTTTGGTTTGGTGCCTCAGAAAAGCCCCAGGGCTGGTCTACGAAAACAGTCCTCTGAGAACGGAAACATGGAAACCAAAGCTAAGGTTCAGATTAGGGCCTGGGGGCCTGTCCATTTCAACCTTCTGTCTCTGGGGACACTGTCTGAGAGTCTAAGTGGATATAGTTGCTCCGCTGGCGTCAGAGAGCCCCTCTTAGTCCAGGGTGGCCTATACTATTGATGGCCTCAGGGACCTTGGAGCTTTTCCCTAACCTGTAGGGTTGTGGTCAATGGATTGGGCACACTTTCCTTGGAGAGGGCAGGCACAATCTTTCGCTGTTTGGTCCAGAGGCCCTAGCCTGGATGTTGTGTAGGTCCAGGCTGTGGGCACAGAAGTCTGAATACACAAACTCAGCTTATGAGTGGCGCCTAGGGTATGGCCGGCCGGATGTACAGCCCGAGAGTGAGCTCCTGGGCCTCTGAAACAAGGGCGAGTGGGAGGCGTTCCTTCAGACTTTTGTCTCTGGATGTTGTGTCCGGGATAGCTGTGGATTGGAGCGGTGGCCTCAGGTACTGTGGACGAGTATCCCTCTCTGGGGATTTGTCCCAGCTCCCAAGAGTTTGGGGTCATTTTGTGGGAAGGGTGGAGTCGTGTTGTCTGGCTCATGGGTCTCTCCAAGAAAGGGATTCCAGAGCAGAGCTCCAGGGACGGGCGGGGCGACTGGAAAATTCAAACCGTGGTGAGGATTGGGTGCATAGGGGCTTGGCAAGCCCCATATGTGGGCTCTTGGTCCAGGCCCTGACAGGCCTTTCTTTGACATGGGGCTCATGCTGAGGGTCACAGTGTGAATTTGTGCCCAAGCAGCACTCAAGTTTGGGCGTGGCATCAGGGGCCATGAAGGTTTCTCCCACCCTGAAGGTGTGACTCCATGCCAAGAGCAAGCTTGACAGCCATGGGGAAGGAGTTCTGTTTTGTGCTTGTTATACCCAGCTGTGTGGAGATTTGATATAATGTCTAGGTTCAGATATCTGAAAACCAAGGTTAGGATGAGGTGACGGCATAAGACCATGGCGTGTCCGAAGTGCTGGGTGTGCGGCCAGCTGACTCCTTGTCTGTCTGGACGTCTGGCTTCAGGCTGTGTCAGGCAGAGCACGAGTGCCCAGAGCAGCCTATCCAGTTTGGGTACCGTCGAGGCCCGAGCAGGTTGATCCTCATCTGGTTTTTCTGGAGAGCCCCACAGGGAAACGTTTTTCTTCCATTGGGCAGACACTGGGCTCGGTTTTGGTTCCGGAGTTCCTAGTCCGGAGGGCTTGTTTGCCAGGAGTGTGAGGAAGGAAGTCGGAAAACTCAAGCTAGCGTGAGGTTTGGGACCGAGGGCACGGCAGGCCCACTCTGCAGAGGCTGAATCGAGATCTCCTGCACTGAGGTCATGTCAACTATGAGACGTGCCTCAGGCTAGAGTTTTTGTCCAGCATGGCCTCTTCCTGAAGGGTGTGGGGGCATCATGAGGCCAGAAAGTTTTGCCTACGATGAGATTTGTGAACTGCTCCAAAACTGAATGTTACCTTCTGCACGACAGTCGAGTCCTATTGGATGGTTCCAAGAGGCCCCATATGGAAAGACTCGAGAGCAGGTGTCTAAGCATGGATGCCTGGGAACGCCAACTCATATTCCCACTCTTTAGTCAGGACAAGGCAGGCTCAATCTGCGGGCTCCTGTGTGAGCTACCCAGAGGGGAGAGTTGAAATGGACTCTCCTGAAGATGAGTCCTACTGTGGCTTGGTGGCCTGGGAGACCTTGGAATGTGGAGGTGGCTCAGGGACTCTGCAGGATTCTCCAACATGAGGTGTTTGACACGGCTCCAACAAGGAAACTTCCCATGTGGAGACGAGAGGAGTTCTGTTCCGTGCCTCAGCAAAGCCCCATACCCTGTTCTTCGAACCAAAGCCTCTGAGGAGTGACACCTGGAAACCAAAGCAAGAGTTGAGACTACGGCCTAAAGGCCTGTCCGGCTCAACCTTCTATCTCTGTTGACATCTGTGTGCATGCATTCATGGATGTAGCTGCTCAGCTTGTGTCCGAATGCCCCTGTGAGTCCAGTGAGGCTCCCAGTAGTGGGATGTCCTCGGAGGCCTTGAGGTTTCTCATATTCTGGAGGTGTGTGGCCAAAGGAATGGACACAGTTTCCCAGGAGAGAGCAGGCACGGTCCTGTGGTATGGCTCCAGAGGATCCAGACTAGAGGCTGTGTTTGCCAGGGCTGTGGGGACAGATGTCTGAAAAAGCAAACTTGGCTCAGCTAGGGGCCAATGTAATGGCAGGCCTGATCTCTAGTCCGTGAGGGGAGATCCTCTGGAAATCAAAGTAGGGCAAGTGGGAGGCAGTCACTCAGGGTTTTGTCTCTGGGTGTTGCGTTTACAGTGTCCGGTCAGGGTAGGGGTTGTCTCAGAGGCCGAGGAAGAGCCTTCCTCTCGGGGGATTGTCCAAGCTCCCAAGTGTTTGTGTTCATTCTGTGGGAATGAAGAATACTGTTTTCTGCCACAGGGGACCCCCCAGGAGAGGGACTCTAGAGCACAGCAGTGGGTTCCCTCAACTGGAATACACACCATCTAGTTAGTCCTGGGTGCCTATGGGCATGGCAAGCCACATATGCGGGCTCTTGGTCCAGTCACTGAGAGGCGTTACTTGAATAAGGTACTCACGCTGAGGGTCACAATGTGTGTTTGTGCCCAAGGCGGCCCTCACGCTTGGGCGTGGCCTCATGGGCCATGCCCTTTTCTCCTACACTGAAGGTTTGACTCACTGCCAGCAGCAAGGTTTCTTGCCAGGGGGAAGGAGGGGTTCTGACTTGTGCATCAGGTTCCCCCCTGTGCAGGGATTGGAGATAAGGTCTAGGTTCCGATGACTGAAAACCCAGGTTGGGAATGGATGGTGGCCTAAGGCAGTGGCGGGTCCAATGTGCTGGGTGTGCAGCCAGCTGTGTCGGTGTCTGTTGGAAGGTCTGGGCTCAGGCTATTTGCGACAGAGCATCACTGTTTAAGGTAGCCTATGCAATTGGGGTGTTGCCGAGGGCCAAGCAGTTTGATCCTCATTTGGGGTTTCTGGGCAGCGCCATAGACAAGGTTTTTCTCCTGGGAGGCAGGCACAGTGCTTCATTGTGGCCCCAGAACTCCCAGTAGGGAGGGTTTGTGGGCCAGGAGTGTGAGGACGGAAGTCTGAAAACACAAGCTAGTGTGAGGATTGGAGCCAAGGGCAGAGCAGGCCCACTCTGCAGAGGCTGAATCAAAATCTCCTGCATCTGAAGTCAGGCTGAGGATCAGACGTTGGCTGAGGCTGGAGTATATGTCCATGATGGCACCTTCATGAAGTGGGGGCCTCATGAGGCCAAGGAAGATTTCCCACGCTGAGTTTGGAGGTTGCCCCAAACCACAAGGTTTCCTTCTGCGGGACATTCGAGTCCTGTTGCATGGCTCCAGGACATACCATATGGAAGGACTGCAGAGCAGGGTTCGAAGGATGGATCCCTGTACAGCATGTCTTGCATTCCCATTGGCTATTAGCGACAAGATATGTTTGATCTGCTGCCTCTGGAACACGCGACCCAGGGGGTTGAGATGAAATGGCCTCTCCTGAGGATGCGTCATAATGTGCGTTTGGGTCCATGGAGACCTTAGAATGTGCTGGTTGTTCAGTGGCCCTGCGGAACTCTCCTACCTGAAGTGTTTGATACATCCCAGTAAGAAAGCTGCCCATGTGTATATGAGAGAGGTTTGGTTTGGTGCCTCAGAAAAGCCCCAGGGCTGGTCTACGAAAACAGTCCTCTGAGAACGGAAACATGGAAACCAAAGCTAAGGTTCAGATTAGGGCCTGGGGGCCTGTCCATTTCAACCTTCTGTCTCTGGGGATACTGTCTGAGAGTCTAAGTGGAGATAATTGCTCCGCTGGTGTCAGAGAGCCCCTCTTAGTCCAGGGTGGCCTATACTATTGATGGCCTCAGGGACCTTGGAGCTTTTCCCTAACCTGTAGGGTTGTGGTCAATGGATTGGGCACACTTTCCTTGGAGAGGGCAGGCACAATCTTTCGCTGTTTGGTCCAGAGGCCCTAGCCTGGATGTTGTGTAGGTCCAGGCTGTGGGCACAGAAGTCTGAATACACAAACTCAGCTTATGAGTGGCGCCTAGGGTATGGCCGGCCGGATGTACAGCCCGAGAGGGAGCTCCTGGGCCTCTGAAACAAGGGCGAGTGGGAGGCGTTCCTTCAGGCTTTTGTCTCTGGATGTTGTGTCCGGGATAGCCGTGGATTGGAGCGGTGGCCTCAGGTACTGTGGACGAGTATCCCTCTCTGGGGATTTGTCCCAGCTCCCCAGAGTTTGGGGTCATTTTGTGGGAAGGGTGGAGTCGTGTTGTCTGGCTCATGGGTCTCTCCAAGAAAGGGATTCCAGAGCAGAGCTCCAGGTACGGGCGGGGCGACTGGAAAATTCAAACCGTGGTGAGGATTGGGTGCATAGGGGCTTGGCAAGCCCCATATGTGGGCTCTTGGTCCAGGCCCTGACAGGCCTTTCTTTGACATGGGGCTCATGCTGAGGGTCACAGTGTGAATTTGTGCCCAAGCAGCACTCAAGTTTGGGCGTGGCATCAGGGGCCATGAAGGTTTCTCCCACCCTGAAGGTGTGACTCCATGCCAAGAGCAAGCTTGACAGCCATGGGGAAGGAGGAGTTCTGTTTTCTGCTTGCTATACCCAGCTGTGTGGAGAATTGATATAATGTCTAGGTTCAGATATCTGAAAACCAAGGTTAGGATGAGGTGACGGCATAAGACCATGGCGTGTCCGAAGTGCTGGGTGTGCGGCCAGCTGTCTCCTTGTCTGTCTGGACGTCTGGCTTCAGGCTGTGTCAGGCAGAGCATGAGTGCCCAGAGCAGCCTATCCAGTTCGGGTACCGTCGAGGCCCGAGCAGGTTGATCCTCATCTGGGTTTTCTGGAGAGCCCCACAGGGAAACGTTTTTCTTCCACTGGGCAGACACTGGGCTGGGTTTTGGTTCCGGAGTTCCTAGTCCGGAGGGCTTGTTTGCCAGGAGTGTGAGGAAGGAAGTCGGAAAACACAAGCTAGCGTGAGGTTTGGGACCGAGGGCACAGCAGGCCCACTCTGCAGAGACTGAATCGAGATCTCCTGCTGAGGTCATGTCAACTATGAGACGTGCCTCAGGCTAGAGTTTTTGTCCAGCATGGCCTCTTCCTGAAGGGTGTGGGGGCTTCATGAGGCCAGAAAGTTTTGCCTACGATGGGATTTGTGAACTGCTCCAAAACTGAAGGTTACCTTCTGCATGACAGTCGAATCCTATTGCATGGTTCCAAGAGGCCCCATATGGAAAGACTCGAGAGCAGGTGTCTAAGCATGGATGCCTGGGAACGCCACCTCATATTCCCACTCTTTAGTCAGGACAAGGGAGGCTCAATCTGTGGGCTCCTGGGTGAGCTACCCAGAGGGGAGAGTTGAAATGGTCTCTCCTGAAGATGAGTCCTACTTTCGCTTGCTGGCCTGGGAGACCTTGGAATGTGGAGGTGGCTCAGGGACTCTTCAGGATTCTCCAACATGAGGTGTTTGACACGGCTCCAACAAAGAAACTTCCCATGTGGAGACGAGAGGAGTTCTGTTCCGTGCCTCAGGAAAGCCCCATACCCTGTTCTTCGAACCAAACCCTCTGAGGAGTGACACCTGGAAACCAAAGCAAGAGTTGAGACTACGGCCTAAAGGCCTGTCCGGCTCAACCTTCTATCTCTGTTGACATCTGTGTGCATGCATTCATGGATATAGCTGCTCAGCTTGTGTCCGAATGCCTCTGTGAGTCCAGTGAGGCTCCCAGTAGTGGGATGTCCTCGGAGGCCTTGAGGTTTCTCATATTCTGGAGGTGTGTGGCCAAAGGAATGGACACAGTTTCCCAGGAGAAAGCAGGCAAGGTCCTGTGGTATGGCTCCAGAGGACCCAGCCTAGAGGCTGTGTTTGCCAGGGCTGTGGGGACAGATGTCTGAAAAAGCAAACTTGGCTCAGCTAGGGGCCAATGTAATGGCAGGCCTGATCTCTAGTCCGTGAGGGGAGATCCTCTGGAAATCAAAGTAGGGCAAGTGAGAGGCAGTCACTCAGGATTTTGTCTCTGGGTGTTGCGTTTACAGTGTCCGGTCAGGGTAGGGGTTGTCTCAGAGGACGAGGAAGAGCCTTCCTCTCGGGGGATTGTCCAAGCTCCCAAGTGTTTGTGTTCATTCTGTGGGAATGAAGAGTACTGTTGTCTGCCACAGGGGACCCCCCAGGAGAGGGACTCTAGAGCACAGCAGTGGGTTCACTCAACTGGAATACACACCATCTAGTTAGTCCTGGGTGCCTATGGGCATGGCAAGCCACATATGCGGGCTCTTGGTCCAGTCACTGAGAGGCGTTACTTGAATAAGGTACTCACGCTGAGGGTCACAATGTGTGTTTGTGCCCAAGGCGGCCCTCACGCTTGGGTGTGGCCTCATGGGCCATGCCCTTTTCTCCTACACTGAAGGTTTGACTCACTGCCAGCAGCAAGGTTTCTTGCCATGGGGAAGGAGGGGTTCTGACTTGTGCATCAGGTTCCCCCCTGTTCAGGGATTGGAGATCAGGTCTAGGTTCCGATGACTGAAAACCCAGGCTGGGAATGGATGGTGGCCTAAGGCAGTGGCGGGTCCAATGTGCTGGGTGTGCAGCCAGCTGTGTCGGTGTCTGTTGGAAGGTCTGGGCTCAGGCTATTTGCGACAGAGCATCACTGTTTAAGGTAGCCTATGCAATTGGGGTGTTGCCGAGGGCCAAGCAGTTTGATCCTCATTTGGGGTTTCTGGGCAGCGCCATAGACAAGGTTTTTCTCCTGGGAGGCAGGCACAGTGCTTCACTGTGGCCCCAGAATTCCCAGTAGGGAGGGTTTGTGGGCCAGGAGTTTGAGGACGGAAGTCTGAAAACACAAGCTAGTGTGAGGATTGGAGCCAAGGGCAGGACAGGCCCACTCTGCAGAGGCTGAATCAAAATCTCCTGCATCTGAAGTCAGGCTGAGGATCAGACGTTGGCTGAGGCTGGAGTATGTGTCCATGATGGCACCTTCATGAAGTGGGGGCCTCATGAGGCCAAGGAAGTTTTCCCACGCTGAGTTTGGAGGTTGCCCCAAACCACAAGGTTTCCTTCTGCGGGACATTCGAGTCCTGTTGCATGGCTCCAGGACATACCATATGGAAGGACTGGAGAGCAGGGTTCGAAGGATGGATCCCTGTACAGCATGTCTTGCATTCCCATTGGCTATTAGCGACAAGATATGTTTGATCTGCTGCCTCTGGAACACGCGACCCAGGGGGTTGAGATGTAATGGCCTCTCCTGAGGATGCGTCGTAATGTGCGTTTGGGTCCATGGAGAGCTTGGAATGTGCTGGTTGTTCAGTGGCCCTGCGGAACTCTCCTACCTGAATTGTTTGATACATCCCAGTAAGAAAGCTGCCCATGTGGAGATGAGAGATGTTTGGTTTGGTGCCTCAGAAAAGCCCCAGGTGCTGGTCTACGAAAACAGTCCTCTGAGAACGGAAACATGGAAACCAAAGCTAAGGTTCAGATTAGGGCCTGGGGGCCTGTCCATTTCTACCTTCTGTCTCCTGGGACACTGTCTGAGAGTCTAAGTGGATATAGTTGCTCCGCTGGTGTCAGAGAGCCCCTCTTAGTCCAGGGTGGCCTATACTATTGATGGCCTCAGGGACCTTGGAGTTTTTCCCTAACCTGTAGTGTTGTGGTCAATGGATTGGGCACACTTTCCTTGGAGAGGGCAGGCACAATCTTTCGCTGTTTGGTCCAGAGGCCCTAGCCTGGATGTGGTGTGGGTCCAGGCTGTGGGCACAGAAGTCGGAATACACAAACTCAGCTTATGAGTGGCGCCTAGGGTATGGCAGGCCGGATGTACAGCCCGAGAGGGAGCTCCTGGGCCTCTGAAACAAGGGCGAGTGGTTAGGCGTTCCTTCAGGCTTTTGTGTCTGGATGTTGTGTCCGGGATAGCCGTGGATTGGAGCGGTGGCCTCAGGTTCTGTGGACGAGTATCCCTCTCTGGGGATTTGTCCCAGCTCCCAAGAGTTTGGGGTCATTTTGTGGGAAGGGTGGAGTCGTGTTGTCTGGCTCATGGGTCTCTCCAAGAAAGGGATTCCAGAGCAGAGCTCCAGGTACCCGCGGGGCGACAGGAAAATTCAAACCGTGGTGAGGATTGGGTGCATAGGGGCTTGGTAAGCCCCATATGTGGGCTCTTGGTCCAGGCCCTGACAGGCCTTTCTTTGACATGGGGCTCATGCTGAGGGTCACAGTGTGAATTTGTGCCCAAGCAGCACTCAAGTTTGGGCGTGGCATCAGGGGCCATGAAGCTTTCTCCCACCCTGTAGGTGTGACTCCATGCCAAGAGCAAGCTTGACAGCCATGGGGAAGGAGTTCTGTTTTGTGCTTGTTATACCCAGCTGTGTGGAGAATTGATATAATATCTAGGTTCAGATATCTGAAAACCAAGGTTAGGATGAGGTGACGGCATAAGACCATGGCGTGTCCGAAGTGCTGGGTGTGCGGCCAGCTGTCTCCTTGTCTGTCTGGACGTCTGGCTTCAGGCTGTGTCAGGCAGAGCATGAGTGCCCAGAGCAGCCTATCCAGTTCGGGTACCGTCGAGGCCTGAGCAGGTTGAGACTGATCTGGGTTTTCTGGAGAGCCCCACAGCGAAACGCTTTTCTTCAATTGGGCAGACACTGGGCTGGGTTTTGGTTCCGGAGTTCCTAGTCCGGAGGGCTTGTTTGCCAGGAGTGTGAGGAAGGAAGTCGGAAAACACAAGCTAGCGTGAGGTTTGGGACCGAGGGCACGGCAGGCCCACTCTGCAGAGGCTGAATCGAGATCTCTTGCACTGAGGTCATGTCAACTATGAGACATGCCTCAGGCTAGAGTTTTTGTCCAGCATGGCCTATTCCTGAAGGGTGTGGGGGCTTCATGAAGCCAGAAAGTTTTGCCGACGATGGGATTTGTGAACTGCTCCAAAACTGAAGGTTACCTTCTGCACGACAGTCGAGTCCTATTGCATGGTTCCAAGAGGCCCCATATGGAAAGACTCGAGAGCAGGTGTCTAAGCATGGATGCCTGGGAACGACACTCTTTAGTCAGGACAAGGCAGGCTCAATCTGCGGGCTCCTGGGTGAGCTACCCAGAGGGGAGAGTTGAAATGGACTCTCCTGAAGATGAGTCCTACTGTGGCTTGGTGGCCTGGGAGACCTTGGAATGTGGAGGTGGCTCAGGGACTCTGCAGGATTCTCCAACATGAGGTGTTTGACACGGCTCCAACAAATAAACTTCCCATGTGGAGACGAGAGGAGTTCAGTTCCGTGCCTCAGGAAAGCCCCATACCCTGTTCTTCGAACCAAAGCCTCTGAGGAGTGACACCTGGAAACCAAAGCAAGAGTTGAGACTACGGCCTAAAGACCTGTCCGGCTCAACCTTCTATCTCTGTTGACATCTGTGTGCATGCATTCATGGATGTAGCTGCTCAGCTTGTGTCCGAATGCCCCTGTGAGTCCAGTGAGGCTCCCAGTAGTGGGATGTCCTCGGAGGCCTTGAGGTTTCTCATATTCTGGAGGTGTGTGGCCAAAGGAATAGACACAGTTTCCCAGGAGAGAGCAGGCACGGTCCTGTGGTATGGCTCCAGAGGACCCAGCCTAGAGGCTGTGTTTGCCAGGGCTGTGGGGACAGATGTCTGAAAAAGCAAACTTGGCTCAGCTAGGGGCCAATGTAATGGCAGGCCTGATTTCTAGTCCGTGAGGGGAGATCCTCTGGAAATCAAAGTAGGGCAAGTGGGAGGCAGTCACTCAGGATTTTGTCTCTGGGTGTTGCGTTTACAGTGTCCGGTCAGTGTAGGGGTTGTCTCAGAGGCCGAGGAAGAGCCTTCCTCTCGGGGGATTGTCCAAGCTCCCAAGTGTTTGTGTTCATTCTGTGGGAATGAAGAGTACTGTTTTCTGCCACAGGGGACCCCCCAGCAGAGGGACTCTAGAGCACAGCAGTGGGTTCCCTCAACTGGAATACACACCATCTAGTTAGTCCTGGGTGCCTATGGGCATGGCAAGCCACATATGCAGGCTCTTGGTCCAGTCACTGAGAGGCGTTACTTGAATAAGGTACTCACGCTGAGGGTCACAATGTGTGTTTGTGCCCAAGGCGGCCCTCACGCTTGGGCGTGGCCTCATGGGCCATGCCGTTTTCACCTACAGTGAAGGTTTGACTCACTGCCAGCAGCAAGGTTTCTTGCCATGGGGAAGGAGGGTTTCTGACTTGTGCATCAGGTTCCCCCCTGTGCAGAATTGGAGATAAGGTCTAGGTTCCGATGACTGAAAACCCAGGTTGGGAATGGATGGTGGCCTAAGGCAGTGGCGGGTCCAATGTGCTGGGTGTGCAGCCAGCTGTGTCGGTGTCTGTTGGAAGGTCTGGGCTCAGGCTATTTGCGACAGAGCATCACTGTTTAAGGTAGCCTATGCAATTGGGGTGTTGCCGAGGGCCAAGCAGTTTGATCCTCATTTAAGGTTTCTGGGCAGCGCCATAGACAAGGTTTTTCTCCTGGGAGGCAGGCACAGTGCTTCATTGTGGCCCCAGAATTCCCAGTAGAGAGGGTTTGTGGGTTAGGAGTGTAAGGAGGGAAGTCTGAAAACACAAGCTAGTGTGAGGATTGGAGCCAAGGGCAGAGCAGGCCCACTCTGCAGAGGCTGAATCAAAATCTCCTGCATCTGAAGTCAGGCTGAGGATCAGACGTTGGCTGAGGCTGGAGTATGTGTCCATGATGGCACCTTCATGAAGTGGGGGCCTCATGAGGCCAAGGAAGTTTTCCCACGCTGAGTTTGGAGGTAGCCGCAAACCACAAGGTTTCCTTCTGCGGGACATTCGAGTCCTGTTGCATGGCTCCAGGACATACCATATGGAAGGACTGGAGAGCAGGGTTCGAAGGATGGATCCTTGTACTGCATGCCTCGCATTCCCATTGGCTAATAGCGACAAGATATGTTTGATCTGCTGCCTCTGGAACACGCGACCCAGGGGGCTGAGATGAAATGGCCTCTCCCGAGGATGCGTCATAATGTGCGTTTGGGTCCATGGAGACCTTGGAATGTGCTGGTTGTTCAGTGGCCCTGCGGAACTCTCCTACCTGAAGTGTTTGATACATCCCAGTAAGAAAGCTGCCCATGTGGAGATGAGAGAGGTTTGCTTTGGTGCCTCAGAAAAGCCCCATGTGCTGGTCTACGAAAACAGTCCTCTGAGAACGGAAACATGGAAACCAAAGCTAAGGTTCAGATTAGGGCCTGGGGGCCTGTCCATTTCAACCTTCTGTCTCTGGGGACACTGTCTGAGAGTCTAAGTGGAGATAGTTGCTCCGCTGGTGTCAGAGAGCCCCTCTTAGTCCAGGGTGGCCTATACTATTGATGGCCTCAGGGACCTTGGAGCTTTTCCCTAACCTGTAGGGTTGTGGTCAATGGATTGGGCACACTTTCTTTGGAGAGAAGAAGGCACAATCTTTCGCTGTTTGGTCCAGAGGCCCTAGCCTGGATGTTGTGTGGGTCCAGGCTGTGGGCACAGAAGTCTGAATACACAAACTCAGCTTATAAGTGGCGCCTAGGGTATGGCAGGCCGGATGTACAGCCCGAGAGGGAGCTCCTGGGCCTCTGAAACAAGGGCGAGTGGGAGGCGTTCCTTCAGGCTTTTGTCTCTGGATGTTGTGTCCGGGATAGCCGTGGATTGGAGCGGTGGCCTCAGGTACTGTGGACGAGTATCCCTCTCTGGGGATTTGTCCCAGCTCCCAAGAGTTTGGGGTCATTTTGTGGGAAGGGTGGAGTCGTGTTGTCTGGCTCATGGGTCTCTCCAAGAAAGGGATTCCAGAGCAGAGCTCCAGGTACGGGCGGGGCGACTGGAAAATTCAAACCGTGGTGAGGATTGGGTGCATAGGGGCTTGGCAAGCCCCATATGTGGGCTCTTGGTCCAGGCCCTGACAGGCCTTTCTTTGACATGGGGCTCATCCTGAGGGTCACAGTGTGAATTTGTGCCCAAGCAGCACTCAAGTTTGGGCGTGGCATCAGGGGCCATGGAGGTTTCTCCCACCCTGAAGGTGTGACTCCATGCCAAGAGGAAGCTTGACAGCCATGGGGAAGGAGGAGTTCTGTTTTTTGCTTGCTATACCCAGCTGTGTGGAGAATTGATATAATGTCTAGGTTCAGATATCTGAAAACCGAGGTTAGGATGAGGTGACGGCATAAGACCATGGCATGTCCGAAGTGCTGGGTGTGCGGCCAGCTGTCTCCTTGTCTGTCTGGACGTCTGGCTTCAGGCTGTGTCAGGCAGAGCATGAGTGCCCAGAGCAGCCTATCCAGTTCGGGTACCGTCGAGGCCCGAGCAGGTTGATCCTCATCTGGGTTTTCTGGAGAGCCCCACAGGGAAACGTTTTTCTTCCATTGGGCAGACACTGGGCTGGGTTTTGGTTCCGGAGTTCCTAGTCCGGAGGGCTTGTTTGCCAGGAGTGTGAGGAAGGAAGTCGGAAAACACAAGCTAGCGTGAGGTTTGGGACCGAGGGCACGGCAGGCCCACTCTGCAGAGGCTGAATCGAGATCTCCTGCACTGAGGTCATGTCATCTATGAGACGTGCCTCAGGCTAGAGTTTTTGTCCAGCATGGCCTCTTCCTGAAGGGTGTGGGGGCTTCATGAGGCCAGAAAATTTTGCCTACGATGGGATTTGTGAACTGCTCCAAAACTGAAGGTTACCTTCTGCACGACAGTCGAGTCCTATTGGATGGTTCCAAGAGGCCCCATATGGAAAGACTCGAGAGCAGGTGTCTAAGCATGGATGCCTGGGAACGACACTCTTTAGTCAGGACAAGGCAGGCTCAATCTGCGGGCTCCTGGGTGAGCTACCCAGAGGGGAGAGTTGAATGGACGCTCCTGAAGATGAGTCCTACTGTGGCTTGGTGGCCTGGGAGACCTTGGAATGTGGAGGTGGCTCAGGGACTCTGCAGGATTCTCCAACATGAGGTGTTTGACACGGCTCCAACAAATAAACTTCCCATGTGGAGACGAGAGGAGTTCTGTTCCGTGCCTCAGGAAAGCCCCATACCCTGTTCTTCGAACCAAAGCCTCTGAGGAGTGACACCTGGAAACCAAAGCAAGAGTTGAGACTACGGCCTAAAGACCTGTCCGGCTCAACCTTCTATCTCTGTTGACATCTGTGTGCATGCATTCATGGATGTAGCTGCTCAGCTTGTGTCCGAATGCCCCTGTGAGTCCAGTGAGTCTCCCAGTAGTGGGATGTCCTCGGAGGCCTTGAGGTTTCTCATATTCTGGAGGTGTGTGGCCAAAGGAATAGACACAGTTTCCCAGGAGAGAGCAGGCACGGTCCTGTGGTATGGCTCCAGAGGACCCAGCCTAGAGGCTGTGTTTGCCAGGGCTGTGGGGACAGATGTCTGAAAAAGCAAACTTGGCTCAGCTAGGGGCCAATGTAATGGCAGGCCTGATCTCTAGTCCGTGAGGGGAGATCCTCTGGAAATCAAAGTAGGGCAAGTGGGAGGCAGTCACTCAGGATTTTGTCTCTGGGTGTTGCGTTTACAGTGTCCGGTCAGTGTAGGGGTTGTCTCAGAGGGCGAGGAAGAGCCTTCCTCTCGGGGGATTGTCCAAGCTCCCAAGTGTTTGTGTTCATTCTGTGGGAATGAAGAGTACTGTTTTCTGCCACAGGGGACCCCCCAGCGAAGGACTCTAGAGCACAGCAGTGGGTTCCCTCAACTGGAATACACACCATCTAGTAAGTCCTGGGTGCCTATGGGCATGGCAAGCCACATATGCAGGCTCTTGGTCCAGTCACTGAGAGGCGTTACTTGAATAAGGTACTCAAGCTGAGGGTCACAATGTGTGTTTGTGCCCAAGGCGGCCCTCACGCTTGGGCGTGGCCTCATGGGCCATGCCGTTTTCTCCTACAGTGAAGGTTTGACTCACTGCCAGCAGCAAGGTTTCTTGCCATGGGGAAGGAGGGGTTCTGACTTGTGCATCAGGTTCCCCCCTGTGCAGGGATTGGAGATAAGGTCTAGGTTCCGATGACTGAAAACCTAGGTTGGGAATGGATGGTGGCCTAAGGCAGTGGCGGGTCCAATGTGCTGGGTGTGCAGCCAGCTGTGTCGGTGTCTGTTGGAAGGTCTGGGCTCAGGCTATTTGCGACAGAGCATCACTGTTTAAGGTAGCCTATGCAATTGGGGTGTTGCCGAGGGCCAAGCAGTTTGATCCTCATTTAAGGTTTCTGGGCAGCGCCATAGACAAGGTTTTTCTCCTGGGAGGCAGGCACAGTGCTTCATTGTGGCCCCAGAATTCCCAGTAGAGAGGGTTTGTGGGTTAGGAGTGTAAGGAGGGAAGTCTGAAAACACAAGCTAGTGTGAGGATTGGAGCCAAGGGCAGAGCAGGCCCACTCTGCAGAGGCTGAATCAAAATCTCCTGCATCTGAAGTCAGGCTGAGGATCAGACGTTGGCTGAGGCTGGAGTATGTGTCCATGATGGCACCTTCATGAAGTGGGGGCCTCATGAGGCCAAGGAAGTTTTCCCACGCTGAGTTTGGAGGTAGCCGCAAACCACAAGGTTTCCTTCTGCGGGACATTCGAGTCCTGTTGCATGGCTCCAGGACATACCATATGGAAGGACTGGAGAGCAGGGTTCGAAGGATGGATCCTTGTACTGCATGCCTCGCATTCCCATTGGCTAATAGCGACAAGATATGTTTGATCTGCTGCCTCTGGAACACGCGACCCAGGGGGCTGAGATGAAATGGCCTCTCCCGAGGATGCGTCATAATGTGCGTTTGGGTCCATGGAGACCTTGGAATGTGCTGGTTGTTCAGTGGCCCTGCGGAACTCTCCTACCTGAAGTGTTTGATACATCCCAGTAAGAAAGCTGCCCATGTGGAGATGAGAGAGGTTTGCTTTGGTGCCTCAGAAAAGCCCCATGTGCTGGTCTACGAAAGCAGTCCTCTGAGAACGGAAACATGGAAACCAAAGCTAAGGTTCAGATTAGGGCCTGGGGGCCTGTCCATTTCAACCTTCTGTCTCTGGGGACACTGTCTGAGAGTCTAAGTGGAGATAGTTGCTCCGCTGGTGTCAGAGAGCCCCTCTTAGTCCAGGGTGGCCTATACTATTGATGGCCTCAGGGACCTTGGAGCTTTTCCCTAACCTGTAGGGTTGTGGTCAATGGATTGGGCACACTTTCCTTGGAGAGAAGAAGGCACAATCTTTCGCTGTTTGGTCCAGAGGCCCTAGCCTGGATGTTGTGTGGGTCCAGGCTGTGGGCACAGAAGTCTGAATACACAAACTCAGCTTATAAGTGGCGCCTAGGGTATGGCAGGCCGGATGTACAGCCCGAGAGGGAGCTCCTGGGCCTCTGAAACAAGGGCGAGTGGGAGGCGTTCCTTCAGGCTTTTGTCTCTGGATGTTGTGTCCGGGATAGCCGTGGATTGGAGCGGTGGCCTCAGGTACTGTGGACGAGTATCCCTCTCTGGGGATTTGTCCCAGCTCCCAAGAGTTTGGGGTCATTTTGTGGGAAGGGTGGAGTCGTGTTGTCTGGCTCATGGGTCTCTCCAAGAAAGGGATTCCAGAGCAGAGCTCCAGGTACGGGCGGGGCGACTGGAAAATTCAAACCGTGGTGAGGATTGGGTGCATAGGGGCTTGGCAAGCCCCATATGTGGGCTCTTGGTCCAGGCCCTGACAGGCCTTTCTTTGACATGGGGCTCATGCTGAGGGTCACAGTGTGAATTTGTGCCCAAGCAGCACTCAAGTTTGGGCGTGGCATCAGGGGCCATGGAGGTTTCTCCCACCCTGAAGGTGTGACTCCATGCCAAGAGGAAGCTTGACAGCCATGGGGAAGGAGGAGTTCTGTTTTTTGCTTGCTATACCCAGCTGTGTGGAGAATTGATATAATGTCTAGGTTCAGATATCTGAAAACCGAGGTTAGGATGAGGTGACGGCATAAGACCATGGCATGTCCGAAGTGCTGGGTGTGCGGCCAGCTGTCTCCTTGTCTGTCTGGACGTCTGGCTTCAGGCTGTGTCAGGCAGAGCATGAGTGCCCAGAGCAGCCTATCCAGTTCGGGTACCGTCGAGGCCCGAGCAGGTTGATCCTCATCTGGGTTTTCTGGAGAGCCCCACAGGGAAACGTTTTTCTTCCATTGGGCAGACACTGGGCTGGGTTTTGGTTCCGGAGTTCCTAGTCCGGAGGGCTTGTTTGCCAGGAGTGTGAGGAAGGAAGTCGGAAAACACAAGCTAGCGTGAGGTTTGGGACCGAGGGCACGGCAGGCCCACTCTGCAGAGGCTGAATCGAGATCTCCTGCACTGAGGTCATGTCATCTATGAGACGTGCCTCAGGCTAGAGTTTTTGTCCAGCATGGCCTCTTCCTGAAGGGTGTGGGGGCTTCATGAAGCCAGAAAGTTTTGCCGACGATGGGATTTGTGAACTGCTCCAAAACTGAAGGTTACCTTCTGCACGACAGTCGAGTCCTATTGGATGGTTCCAAGAGTCCCCATATGGAAAGACTCGAGAGCAGGTGTCTAAGCATGGATGCCTGGGAACGACACTCTTTAGTCAGGACAAGGCAGGCTCAATCTGCGGGCTCCTGGGTGAGCTATCCAGAGGGGAGAGTTGAATGGACTCTCCTGAAGATGAGTCCTACTGTGGCTTGGTGTCCTGGGAGACCTTGGAATGTGGAGGTGGCTCAGGGACTCTGCAGGATTCTCCAACATGAGGTGTTTGACACGGCTCCAACAAATAAACTTCCCATGTGGAGACGAGAGGAGTTCTGTTCCGTGCCTCAGGAAAGCCCCATACCCTGTTCTTCGAACCAAAGCCTCTGAGGAGTGACACCTGGAAACCAAAGCAAGAGTTGAGACTACGGCCTAAAGACCTGTCCGGCTCAACCTTCTATCTCTGTTGACATCTGTGTGCATGCATTCATGGATGTAGCTGCTCAGCTTGTGTCCGAATGCCCCTGTGAGTCCAGTGAGGCTCCCAGTAGTGGGATGTCCTCGGAGGCCTTGAGGTTTCTCATATTCTGGAGGTGTGTGGCCAAAGGAATAGACACAGTTTCCCAGGAGAGAGCAGGCACGGTCCTGTGGTATGGCTCCAGAGGACCCAGCCTAGAGGCTGTGTTTGCCAGGGCTGTGGGGACAGATGTCTGAGAAAGCAAACTTGGCTCAGCTAGGGGCCAATGTAATGGCAGGCCTGATCTCTAGTCCGTGAGGGGAGATCCTCTGGAAATCAAAGTAGGGCAAGTGGGAGGCAGTCACTCAGGATTTTGTCTCTGGGTGTTGCGTTTACAGTGTCCGGTCAGTGTAGGGGTTGTCTCAGAGGCCGAGGAAGAGCCTTCCTCTCGGGGGATTGTCCAAGCTCCCAAGTGTTTGTGTTCATTCTGTGGGAATGAAGAGTACTGTTTTCTGCCACAGGGGACCCCCCAGCGAAGGACTCTAGAGCACAGCAGTGGGTTCCCTCAACTGGAATACACACCATCTAGTTAGTCCTGGGTGCCTATGGGCATGGCAAGCCACATATGCAGGCTCTTGGTCCAGTCACTGAGAGGCGTTACTTGAATAAGGTACTCACGCTGAGGGTCACAATGTGTGTTTGTGCCCAAGGCGGCCCTCACGCTTGGGCGTGGCCTCATGGGCCATGCCGTTTTCTCCTACAGTGAAGGTTTGACTCACTGCCAGCAGCAAGGTTTCTTGCCATGGGGAAGGAGGGGTTCTGACTTGTGCATCAGGTTCCCCCCTGTGCAGGGATTGGAGATAAGGTCTAGGTTCCGATGACTGAAAACCCAGGTTGGGAATGGATGGTGGCCTAAGGCAGTGGCGGGTCCAATGTGCTGGGTGTGCAGCCAGCTGTGTCGGTGTCTGTTGGAAGGTCTGGGCTCAGGCTATTTGCGACAGAGCATCACTGTTTAAGGTAGCCTATGCAATTGGGGTGTTGCCGAGGGCCAAGCAGTTTGATCCTCATTTAAGGTTTCTGGGCAGCGCCATAGACAAGGTTTTTCTCCTGGGAGGCAGGCACAGTGCTTCATTGTGGCCCCAGAATTCCCAGTAGAGAGGGTTTGTGGGTTAGGAGTGTAAGGAGGGAAGTCTGAAAACACAAGCTAGTGTGAGGATTGGAGCCAAGGGCAGAGCAGGCCCACTCTGCAGAGGCTGAATCAAAATCTCCTGCATCTGAAGTCAGGCTGAGGATCAGACGTTGGCTGAGGCTGGAGTATGTGTCCATGATGGCACCTTCATGAAGTGGGGGCCTCATGAGGCCAAGGAAGTTTTCCCACGCTGAGTTTGGAGGTAGCCGCAAACCACAAGGTTTCCTTCTGCGGGACATTCGAGTCCTGTTGCATGGCTCCAGGACATACCATATGGAAGGACTGGAGAGCAGGGTTCGAAGGATGGATCCTTGTACTGCATGCCTCGCATTCCCATTGGCTATTAGCGACAAGATATGTTTGATCTGCTGCCTCTGGAACACGCGACCCAGGGGGCTGAGATGAAATGGTCTCTCCCGAGGATGCGTCATAATGTGCGTTTGGGTCCATGGAGACCTTGAAATGTGCTGGTTGTTCAGTGGCCCTTCGGAACTCTCCTACCTGAAGTGTTTGATACATCCCAGTAAGAAAGCTGCCCATGTGGAGATGAGAGAGGTTTGCTTTGGTGCCTCAGAAAAGCCCCATGTGCTTGTCTACGAAAACAGTCCTCTGAGAACGGAAACATGGAAACCAAAGCTAAGGTTCAGATTAGGGCCTGGGGGCCTGTCCATTTCAACCTTCTGTCTCTGGGGACACTGTGTGAGAGTCTAAGTGGAGATAGTTGCTCCGCTGGTTTCAGAGAGCCCCTCTTAGTCCAGGGTGGCCTATACTATTGATGGCCTCAGGGACCTTGGAGCTTTTCCCTAACCTGTAGGGTTGTGGTCAATGGATTGGGCACACTTTCCTTGGAGAGAAGAAGGCACAATCTTTCGCTGTTTGGTCCAGAGGCCCTAGCCTGGATGTTGTGTGGGTCCAGGCTGTGGGCACAGAAGTCTGAATACACAAACTCAGCTTATGAGTGGCGCCTAGCGTATGGCAGGGCGGAGGTACAGCCCGAGAGGGAGCTCCTGGGCCTCTGAAACAAGGGCGAGTGGGAGGCGTTCCTTCAGGCTTTTGTCTCTGGATGTTGTGTCCGGGATAGCCGTGGATTGGAGCGGTGGCCTCAGGTACTGTGGACGAGTATCCCTCTCTGGGGATTTGTCCCAGCTCCCAAGAGTTTGGGGTCATTTTGTGGGAAGGGTGGAGTCGTGTTGTCTGGCTCATGGGTCTCTCCAAGAAAGGGATTCCAGAGCAGAGCTCCAGGTACGGGCGGGGCGACTGGAAAATTCAAACCGTGGTGAGGATTGGGTGCATAGGGGCTTGGCAAGCCCCATATGTGGGCTCTTGGTCCAGGCCCTGACAGGCCTTTCTTTGACATGGGGCTCATGCTGAGGGTCACAGTGTGAATTTGTGCCCAAGCAGCACTCAAGTTTGGGCGTGGCATCAGGGGCCATGGAGGTTTCTCCCACCCTGAAGGTGTGACTCCATGCCAAGAGGAAGCTTGACAGCCATGGGGAAGGAGGAGTTCTGTTTTCTGCTTGCTATACCCAGCTGTGTGGAGAATTGATATAATGTCTAGGTTCAGATATCTGAAAACCAAGGTTAGGATGAGGTGACGGCATAAGACCATGGCGTGTCCGAAGTGCTGGGTGTGCGGCCAGCTGTCTCCTTGTCTGTCTGGACGTCTGGCTTCAGGCTGTGTCAGGCAGAGCATGAGTGCCCAGAGCAGCCTATCCAGTTCGGGTACCGTCGAGGCCCGAGCAGGTTGATCCTTCTGGGTTTTCTGGAGAGCCCCACAGGGAAACGTTTTTCTTCCATTGGGCAGACACTGGGCTGGGTTTTGATTCCGGAGTTCCTAGTCCGGAGGGCTTGTTTGCCAGGAGTGTGAGGAAGGAAGTCGGAAAACACAAGCTAGCGTGAGGTTTGGGACCGAGGGCACGGCAGGCCCACTCTGCAGAGGCTGAATCGAGATCTCCTGCACTGAGGTCATGTCAACTATGAGACGTGCCTCAGGCTAGAGTTTTTGTCCAGCATGGCCTCTTCCTGAAGGGTGTGGGGGCTTCATGAGGCCAGAAAATTTTGCCTACGATGGGATTTGTGAACTGCTCCAAAACTGAAGGTTACCTTCTGCACGACAGTCGAGTCCTATTGGATGGTTCCAAGAGGCCCCATATGGAAAGACTCGAGAGCAGGTGTCTAAGCATGGATGCCTGGGAACACCACCTCATATTCCCACTCTTTAGTCAGGACAAGGGAGGCTCAATCTGCGGGCTCCTGGGTGAGCTACCCAGAGGGGAGAGTTGAAATGGTCTCTCCTGAAGATGAGTCCTACTGTGGCTTGGTGGCCTGGGAGACCTTGGAATGTGGAGGTGGCTCAGGGACTCTGCAGGATTCTCCAACATGAGGTGTTTGACACGGCTCCAACAAGGAAACTTCCCATGTGGAGACGAGAGGAGTTCTGTTCCGTGCCTCAGGAAAGCCCCATACCCTGTTCTTCGAACCACAGCCTCTGAGGAGTGACACCTGGAAACCAAAGCAAGAGTTGAGACTACGGCCTAAAGGCCTGTCCGGCTCAACCTTCTATCTCTGTTGACATCTGTGTGCATGCATTCATGGATGTAGCTGCTCAGCTTGTGTCCGAATGCCCCTGTGAGTCCAGTGAGGCTCCCAGTAGTGGGATGTCCTCGGACGCCTTGAGGTTTCTCATATTCTGGAGGTGTGTGGCCAAAGGAATGGACACAGTTTCCCAGGAGAGAGCAGGCACGGTCCTGTGGTATGGCTCCAGAGGACCCTGCCAAGAGGCTGTGTTTGCCAGGGCTGTGGGGACAGATGTCTGAAAAAGCAAACTTGGCTCAGCTAGGGGCCAATGTAATGGCAGGCCTGATCTCTAGTCCGTGAGGGGAGATCCTCTGGAAATCAAAGTAGGGCAAGTGGGAGGCAGTCACTCAGGCTTTTGTCTCTGGGTGTTGCGTTTACAGTGTCCGGTCAGGGTAGGGGTTGTCTCAGAGGCCGAGGAAGAGCCTTCCTCTCGGGGGATTGTCCAAGCTCCCAAGTGTTTGTGTTCATTCTGTGGGAATGAAGAGTACTGTTTTCTGCCACAGGGGACCCCCCAGGAGAGGGACTCTAGAGCACAGCAGTGGGTTCCCTCAACTGGAATACACACCATCTAGTTAGTCCTGGGTGCCTATGGGCATGGCAAGCCACATATGCGGGCTCTTGGTCCAGTCACTGAGAGGCGTTACTTGAATAAGGTACTCACGCTGAGGGTCACAATGTGTGTTTGTGCCCAAGGCGGCCCTCACGCTTGGGCGTGGCCTCATAAGCCAAGCCGTTTTCTCCTACAGTGAAGGTTTGACTCACTGCCAGCAGCAAGGTTTCTTGCCATGGGGAAGGAGGGGTTCTGACTTGTGCATCAGGTTCCCCCCTGTGCAGGGATTGGAGATAAGGTCTAGGTTCCGATGACTGAAAACCCAGGTTGGGAATGGATGGTGGCCTAAGGCAGTGGCGGGTCCAATGTGCTGGGTGTGCAGCCAGATGTGTCGGTGTCTGTTGGAAGGTCTGGGCTCAGGCTATTTGCGACAGAGCATCACTGTTTAAGGTAGCCTATGCAATTGGGGTGTTGCCGAGGGCCAAGCAGTTTGATCCTCATTTGGGGTTTCTGGGCAGCGCCATAGACAAGGTTTTTCTCCTGGGAGGCAGGCACAGTGCTTCATTGTGGCCCCAGAATTCCCAGTAGGGAGGGTTTGTGGGCCAGGATTGTGAGGAGGGAAGTCTGAAAACACAAGCTAGTGTGAGGATTGGAGCCAAGGGCAGAGCAGGCCCACTCTGCAGAGGCTGAATCAAAATCTCCTGCATCTGAAGTCAGGCTGAGGATCAGACGTTGGCTGAGGCTGGAGTATGTGTCCATGATGGGACCTTCATGAAGTGGGGGCCTCATGAGGCCAAGGAAGTTTTCCCACGCTGAGTTTGGAGGTTGCCCCAAACCACAAGGTTTCCTTCTGCGGGACATTCGAGTCCTGTTGCATGGCTCCAGGACATACCATATGGAATGACTGGAGAGCAGGGTTCGAAGGATGGATCCCTGTACAGCATGTCTCGCATTCCCATTGGCTATTAGCGACAAGATATGTTTGATATGCTGCCTCTGGAACACGCGACCCAGGGGGCTGAGATGAAATGGCCTCTCCAGAGGATGCGTCATAATGTGCGTTTGGGTCCATGGAGACCTTGGAATGTGCTGGTTGTTCAGTGGCCCTGCGGAACTCTCCTACCTGAAGTGTTTGATACATCCCAGTAAGAAAGCTGCCCTTGTGGAGATGAGAGAGGTTTGGTTTGGTGCCTCAGAAAAGCCCCAGGTGCTGGTCTACGAAAACAGTCCTCTGAGAACGGAAACATGGAAACCAAAGCTAAGGTTCAGATTAGGGCCTGGGGGCCTGTCCATTTCAACCTTCTGTCTCTGGGGACACTGTGTGAGAGTCTAAGTGGAGATAGTTGCTCCGCTGGTGTCAGAGAGCCCCTCTTAGTCCAGGGTGGCCTATACTATTGATGGCCTCAGGGACTTTGGAGCTTTTCCCTAACCTGTAGGGTTGTGGTCAATGGATTGGGCACACTTTCCTTGGAGAGGGCAGGCACAATCTTTCGCTGTTTGGTCCAGAGGCCCTAGCCTGGATGTTGTGTGGGTCCAGGCTGTGGGCACAGAAGTCTGAATACACAAACTCAGCTTATGAGTGGCGCCTAGGGTATGGCAGGCCGGATGTACAGCCCGAGAGGGAGCTCCTGGGCCTCTGAAACAAGGGCGAGTGGGAGGCGTTCCTTCAGGCTTTTGTCTCTGGATGTTGTGTCCGGGATAGCCGTGGATTGGAGTGGTGGCCTCAGGTACTGTGGACGAGTATCCCTCTCTGGGGATTTGTCCCAGCTCCCAAGAGTTTGGGGTCATTTTGTGGGAAGGGTGGAGTCGTGTTGTCTGGCTCATGGGTCTCTCCAAGCAAGGGATTCCAGAGCAGAGCTCCAGGTACGGGCGGGGCGACTGGAAAATTCAAACCGTGGTGAGGATTGGGTGCATAGGGGCTTGGCAAGCCCCATATGTAGGCTCTTGGTCCAGGCCCTGACAGGCCTTTCTTTGACATGGGGCTCATGCTGAGGGTCAAAGTGTGAATTTGTGCCCAAGCAGCACTCAAGTTTGGGCGTGGCATCAGGGGCCATGAAGGTTTCTCCCACCCTGAAGGTGTGACTCCATGCCAAGAGCAAGATTGACAGCCATGGGGAAGCTTGAGTTCTGTATTGTGCTTGCTATACCCAGCTGTGTGGAGAATTGATATAATGTCTAGGTTCAGATATCTGAAAACCAAGGTTAGGATGAGGTGACGGCATAAGACCATGGCGTGTCCGAAGTGCTGTGTGTGCGGCCAGCTGTCTCCTTGTCTGTCTGGACGTCTGGCTTCAGGCTGTGTCAGGCAGAGCATGAGTGCCCAAAGCAGCCTATCCAGTTCGGGTACCGTCGAGGCCCGAGCAGGTTGATCCTCATCTGGGTTTTCTGGAGAGCCCCACAGGGAAACGTTTTTCTTCCATTGGGCAGACACTGGGCTTGGTTTTGGTTCTGGAGTTCCTAGTCCGGAGGGCTTGTTTGCCAGGAGTGTGAGGAAGGAAGTCTGAAAACACAAGTTAGCGTGAGGTTTGGGACCGAGGGCATGACAGGCCCACTCTGCAGAGGCTGAATCGAGATCTCCTGCACTGAGGTCATGTCAACTATGAGACGTGCCTCAGGCTAGAGTTCTTGTCCAGCATGGCCTCTTCCTGAAGGGTGTGGGGGCTTCATGAGGCCAGAAAGTTTTGCCTACGATGGGATTTGTGAACTGCTCCAAAACTGAAGGTTACCTTCTGCACGACAGTCGAGTCCTATTGGATGGTTCCAAGAGGCCCCATATGGAAAGACTCGAGAGCAGGTGTCTAAGCATGGATGCCTGGGAACGCCACCTCATATTCCCACTCTTTTGTCAGGACAAGGCAGGCTCAATCTGCGGGCTCCTGGGTGACCTACCCAGAGTGGAGAGTTGAAATGGACTCTCCTGAAGATGAGTCCTACTGTGGCTTGGTGGCCTGGGAGACCTTGGAATGTGGAGGTGGCTCAGGGACTCTGCAGGATTCTCCAACATGAGGTGTTTGACACGGCTCCAACAAGGAAACTTCCCATGTGGAGACGAAAGGAGTTCTGTTCCGTGCCTCAGCAAAGCCCCATACCCTGTTCTTCGAACCACAGCCTCTGAGGAGTGACACCTGGAAACCAAATCAAGAGTTGAGACTACGGCCTAAAGGCCTGTCCGGCTCAACCTTCTATCTCTGTTGACATCTGTGTGCATGCATTCATGGATGTAGCTGCTCAGCTTGTGTCCGAATGCCCCTGTGAGTCCAGTGAGGCTCGCAGTAGTGGGATGTCCTCGGAGGCCTTGTGGTTTCTCATATTCTGGAGGTGTGTGGCCAAAGGAATGGACACAGTTTCCCAGGAGAGAGCAGGCACGGTCCTGTGGTATGGCTCCAGAGGACCCAGCCTAGAGGCTGTGTTTGCCAGGGCTGTGGGGACAGATGTCTGAAAAAGCAAACTTGGCTCAGCTAGGGGCCAATGTAATGGCAGGCCTGACCTCTAGTCCGTGAGGGGAGATCCTCTGGAAATCAAAGTAGGGCAAGTGGGAGGCAGTCACTCAGGATTTTGTCTCTGGGTGTTGCGTTTACAGTGTCCGGTTAGGGTAGGGGTTGTCTCAGAGGCCGAGGAAGAGCCTTCCTCTCGGGGGATTGTCCAAGCTCCCAAGTGTTTGTGTTCATTCTGTGGGAATGAAGAGTACTGTTTTCTGCCACAGGGGACCCCCCAGGAGAGGGACTCTAGAGCACAGCAGTGGGTTCCCTCAACTGGAATACACACCATCTAGTTAGTCCTGGGTGCCTATGGGCATGGCAAGCCACATATGCGGGCTCTTGGTCCAGTCACTGAGAGGCGTTACTTGAATAAGGTACTCACGCTGAGGGTCACAATGTGTGTTTGTGCCCAAGGCGGCCCTCACGCTTAAGCGTGGCCTCATGAGCCATGCCGTTTTCTCCTAGACTGAAGGTTTGACTCACTGCCAGCTGCAAGGTTTCTTGCCAGGGGGAAGGAGGGGTTCTGGCTTGTGCATCAGGTTCCCCCCTGTGCAGGGATTGGAGATAAGGTCTAGGTTCCGATGACTGAAAACCCAGGTTGGGAATGGATGGTGGCCTAAGGCAGTGGCGGGTCCAATGTGCTGGGTGTGCAGCCAGATGTGTCGATGTCTGTTGGAAGGTCTGGGCTCAGGCTATTTGCAACAGAGCATCACTGTTTAAAGTAGCCTATGCAATTGGGGTGTTGCCGAGGGCCAAGCAGTTTGATCCTCATTTGGGGTTTCTGGGCAGCGCCATAGACAATGTTTTTCTCCTGGGAGGCAGGCACAGTGCTTCATTGTGGCCCCAGAATTCAAAGTAGAGAGGGTTTGTGGGCCAGGAGTGTGAGGAAGGAAGTCTGAAAACACAAGCTAGGGTGAGGATTGGAGCCAAGGGCTGAGCAGGCCCACTCTGCAGAGGATGAATCAAAATCTCCTGCATCTGAAGTCAGGCTGAGGATCAGACAATGGCTGAGGCTGGAGTATGAGTCCATGATGGCACCTTCATGAAGTGGGGGCCTCATGAGGCCAAGGAAGTTTTCACACGCTGAGTTTGGAGGTAGCCGCAAACCACAAGGTTTCCTTCTGCGGGACATTCGAGTCCTGTTGCCTGGCTCCAGGACATACCATATGGAATGACTGGAGAGCAGGGTTCGAAGGCTGGATCCCTGTACAGCATGCCTCGCATTCCCATTGGCTATTAGCGACAAGATATGTTTGATCTGCTGCCTCTGGAACACGGGACCCAGGGGGCTGAGTTGAAATGGCCTCTCCTGAGGATGCGTCATAATGTGCGTTTGGGTCCATGGAGAACTTGGAATGTGCTGGTTGTTCAGTGGCCCTGCGGAACTCTCCTACCTGAAGTGTTTGATACATCCCAGTAAGAAAGCTGCCCTTGTGGAGATGAGAGAGGTTTGGTTTGGTGCCTCAGAAAAGCCCCAGGTGCTGGTCTACGAAAACAGTCCTCTGAGAACGGAAACATGGAAACCAAAGCTAAGGTTCAGATTAGGGCCTGGGGGCCTGTCCATTTCAACCTTCTGTCTCTGGGGACACTGTGTGAGAGTCTAAGTGGAGATAGTTGCTCCGCTGGTGTCAGAGAGCCCCTCTTAGTCCAGGGTGGCCTATACTATTGATGGCCTCAGGGACTTTGGAGCTTTTCCCTAACCTGTAGGGTTGTGGTCAATGGATTGGGCACACTTTCCTTGGAGAGGGCAGGCACAATCTTTCGCTGTTTGGTCCAGAGGCCCTAGCCTGGATGTTGTGTGGGTCCAGGCTGTGGGCACAGAAGTCTGAATACACAAACTCAGCTTATGAGTGGCGCCTAGGGTATGGCAGGCCGGATGTACAGCCCGAGAGGGAGCTCCTGGGCCTCTGAAACAAGGGCGAGTGGGAGGCGTTCCTTCAGGCTTTTGTCTCTGGATGTTGTGTCCGGGATAGCCGTGGATTGGAGCGGTGGCCTCAGGGACTGTGGACGAGTATCCCTCTCTGGGGATTTGTCCCAGCTCCCCAGAGTTTGGGGTCATTTTGTGGGAAGGGTGGAGTCGTGTTGTCTGGCTCATGGGTCTCTCCAAGAAAGGGATTCCAGAGCAGAGCTCCAGGTACGGGCGGGGCGACTGGAAAATTCAAACCGTGGTGAGGATTGGGTGCATAGGGGCTTGGCAAGCCCCATATGTGGGCTCTTGGTCCAGGCCCTGAGAGGCCTTTCTTTGACATGGGGCTCATGCTGAGGGACACAGTGTGAATTTGTTCCCAATCAGCACTCATGTTTGGGCGTTGCATCAGGGGCCATGAAGGTTTCTCCCACCCTGAAGGTGTTACTCCATGCCAAGAGCAAGCTTTACAGCCATGGGGAAGCAGGACTTCTGTTTGGTGCTTGCGATACCCAGCTGTGTGGAGAATTGATATGATGTCTAGGTTCAGATATCTGAAAACCAAGGTTAGGAAGAGGTGACGGCATAAGACCATGGCGTGTCCGAAGTGCTGTGTGTGCGGCCAGCTGTCTCCTTGTCTGTCTGGACGTCTAGCTTCAGTCTGTGTCAGACAGAGCATGAGTGCCCAGAGCAGCCTATCCAGTTCGGGTACCGTCGAGGCCCGAGCAGGTTGATCCTCATCTGTGTTTTCTGGAGAGCCCCTCAGGGAAACGTTTTTCTTCCGTTGGGCAGACACTGGGCTGGGTTTTGGTTCTGGAGTTCCTAGTCCGCAGGGCTTGTTTGCCAGGAGTGTGAGGAAGGAAGTCTGAAAACACAAGCTAGCGTGAGGTTTGGGACCGAGGGCACGGCAGGCCCACTCTGCAGAGGCTGAATCAAGATCTCCTGCACTGAGGTCATGTCAACTATGAGACGTGCCTCAGGCTAGAGTTTTTGTCCAGCACGTCCTCTTCCTGAAGGGTGTGGGGGCTTCATGAAGCCAGGGAGGTTTGCCTCAATGGGATTTGTGAACTACTCCAAACCTCAAGATTTCCTTCTTCTCGACAGTCGAGTCCTATTGGATGGTTCCAGGAGGCCCCATACGGAAAGACTCGAGAGCAGGTGTCAAAGCATGGATGCCTGGGAACGCCACCTCATATTCCCACTGTTTAGTCAGGACAAGTCAGGCACAATCTGCAGGCTCCTGGGTGAGCTACCTAGAGGGGAGAGTTGAAATGGACTCTCCTGAAGATGAGTTCTACTGTGGCTTGGTGGCCTGGGAGACCTTGGAATGTGGAGGTGGCTCGGGGACTCTGCAGGGTTTTCCAAACTGAGGCGTTTGACACAGCTCCAACAAGGAAGCTTCCCATGTGGAGATGAGAGGAGTTCTGTTCCGTGCTTCAGGAAAGCCCCATATCCTGTTCTTCGAACCAAAGCCTCTGAGGAGTAACACCTGGAACCCAAAGCAAGAGTTGAGATTAGGGCCTAAGGGCCTGTCCGGCTCAACCTTCTATCTCTGTTGACATCTGTGTGCATGCCTTCGTCGAGGTAGCTGCTCAGCTTGTGTCCGAAGGCCCCTGTGTGTCCAGGGTGGCTCCCAGTAGTGGGATGACCTCGGGGGCCTTGAGGTTTCTCATATTCTGGAGGTGTGTGGCCAAAGGAATGGACACAGTTTCCCAGGAGAGAGCAGGCACGGTCCTGTGGTATGGCTCCAGAGGACCCAGCCTAGAGGCTGTGTTTGCCAGGGCTGTGGGGACAGATGTCTGAAAAAGCAAACTTGGCTCAGCTAGGGGCCAATGTAATGGCAGGCCTGATCTCTAGTCCGTGAGGGGAGATCCTCTGGAAATCAAAGTAGGGCAAGTGGGAGGCAGTCACTCAGGATTTTGTCTCTGGATGTTGCGTTTACAGTGTCCGGTCAGGGTAGGGGTTGTCTCAGAGGCCGAGGAAGAGCCGTCCTCTCGGGGGATTGTCCAAGCTCCCAAGTGTTTGGGTTCATTCTGTGGGAAGTGAAGAGTACTGTTTTCTGCCACAAAGGACCTCCCAGGAGAGGGACTCTAGAGCACAGCAGTGGGTTCCCTCAACTGGAATACACACCATCTAGTTAGTCCTGGGTGACTATGTGCATGGCAAGGACTATATGCAGGATCTTCGTCCCGAACCTGACAGGCCTTTCTTTGTCATGGGGCTCATGCTAGGGTCACAGTGTGAATTTGTGCCCAAGCAGCACTCATGTTTGGGCGTGGCATCAGGGGCCATGAAGGGTTCCCCACGTGAAGGTGTGACTCCATGCGAAGAACAAGCATTATAGCCATGTGGAAGGCAGAGTTCTGATTGTGATTCCGATACTCAAACTCAGCTTTCTTTGGGGACATCGGTATGGCAGGCCCAATCTACAAACCATGAGAAGAACACATGAAGATTTGAATATAGAGTGAGTCTGAGGCGCTTGCTCAGGCATTTGTCTCTGGAATTTGTATCAGCGATCTCCGTGGAATGTCGGGGTCATAGGTATGGCAGGACTGATCTACAGACCATGAGGAGAACTCTTCGGGATTTGAAGGAAGGGCGAGTGTGAGGCTCCTGCTCAAGTTTTTGTCTCTGGATATCGTGTCACTCATGGTCGTGGAATTTCTGTGTGACTTCATGGGAAATGGACGAGTCTTACTCTCTGGTGGTTTGGCCCCGTCCAAAGAGTTTGGGGTCATTCTGTGGGCTGGAAGAAGTCCGTTTTTTGTTGTTGTTGTTGTTTTCTTTCTTAACCTCAGGTGTCCCACCAAATGAGGGATTCCAGAGTAGAGCCCTGGGGAGGGGCGACTGGACAATCAGAAATCTGGTTAAAAATTGGGGCCTCGGGACATGTCAAGCCCATTATGACATCTAATGGTCCAGCAACTGAGAAAACTTACTAGAGGACAGGACTCATGCTGAGGGTCACAATGCGTGTGTATGCCCTCGTCGCACTCAAGAATGGGCGGGGCCTCAGGGTGAATGCTGGTTTCTCCTACACTGAACGTTGGACAACGTGCCAACCACAGGGTTCTTGCCATGGGTAAAGAGGAGTTCTGATTTCTGCATCACACTCACCCCTGGGAAGTGATTGGAGATAAGGTCTCGGTTCTGAAGCCTGAAAACTGAGGTAGGGAAGAGATGATGACCTAAGGCCAAGGCGGGTTTTATGTGCTCAGTGTGCGGTCAGCATTCTGGGTGTTGGTCAGGAGGTCCGGGCTCAGGTTGTGTTCGACAGTGCATGAGTGCCCAGGTTAGACTATATAATTTGGGTAAAGTCGAGTGCTGTGTAGGTTTACCCTCATTTAAGGTGCCTGGGCAGCTCATGAGGCAATAATTTTTTTCTCTAGAGGGCAGGCAGAGTGCTGCATTGTGGGTCCGGAATTGCCAAACTTGAGGGCTTCGGGGCCAGGAGTGTGATGACGGAAGTCTGAGAAGACAAGCTAGACTTGGGTTTCAGGGCGAGGGCACGGCAGGTACCCCCTGCAGATCTGAACCAATATCTCATGCATCTGAAGTCAGGGCGAGGATCAGACGTTGGCTCAGGTTGGAGTTTCTGAGCATGACGGCCGCTTCATGAAGGGAGCGGAAACTCGAGGCCATTGAGGTTTTCCCACGTTGGGAGTTGTGGGATGCCCCCTTCATGGATTCCTTCTGCGGGACAATTGAGACCTGTTGGACAGCTCCAGGACATCCCATATAGAATGACTCCAGAGCACCGTTCGCGGATGGATGCCTGGGAAGCCCGCCTCGCATTCCAATTGTCTCCTCGCAACAAGACAGTTTAGATCTGATGGCTCTGCGGGAGCAACCGGGGTGGCTGAGTTGAAATGGACTTTCCTGAGGATGGGTCCTAATGTGTTTTTGTGTCCATGAGGACCTTGGAATGGGGCGGTGGCACTGGGACCCTGAAGTACTCTCCTAAGCTTTGGACATGGCTCCCATGCACAGGTTTCATTGTGGAGACGATATGAGTTCTGATGGGTGCCTCAGGAAAACCCCTATGCTCGTATTGGAATCAGGCTTTTGAGGACACATGCCTGTAACCCAAAGCAATGGATCCTATTATGGCCTAGGGTCCTGTCTGGTTCAATCTTCTTCTCTGGGGACATCCATCTGTGGTATGAGTGGAGGTCGATTATCAGCTGGTGTCAGACAGCCCATGTTTGTTCCGGGCGACCTAAACTATTGGGATGGCCTCAGGGACTTTGGAGATTTCTCCTAATTTGTACGATTTGGACCATGGAATGGGCAGAATTCCCATGGATTGGTAGGCACAGTCCTAATGTGTGGCTCCAGGGGCCCAGACTGGAGGGTGTGTGGCCCAAGACTTTGAGGACAGAAGTCTGAAAACACAAACTCAGCTTAGGTTTGGGGACGTAGGTATGGCAGGCCCGATCTACAAACCATGAGAAGAACTCTTCAGGATATGAAGAATGTGTGAGTCTGAGGCTCTTGCTCAGGCTTTTGTCTCTGGATTTTGTATCAGCGATGGCCGTGGAATGTCGGGGACGCCTCATGGGCCATAGACGAATCTTCCTCTCTGAGGATTTGGCCCTATTCCCAATTGCTTTTCGTCAATCTGTGGGGTGGGAGGACTCATTTCAGTTTTGTTACCTCAGGTGTCCCACCAAAAGAGGAATTCCAAAGCCAAGCCGTGGGGAAGACTGAAGGGACAACCCGAACTATGGTTAAAGATTGTGGCCTAGGGGCATGGCAAGCCCAATATGATATCTCTTCATCCAGCCACTGAGTGGCCTTACTTGAGGACTGGGCTCAGACTGAGCGTCACAATGTGTGTTTGTGACCAATGTGGCCCGCGAGCATGGGCGGGGCCTCATGGGCCACACTGGTTTCAACTACACTGAACGTTGGACAACATGCCAACCACTAGGTTTCTTGCCATGGGGAAGGAGTTCTGATTTCTGCATCACCTTCAACCCTGGGCAGTGATTGAATATAAGGTCTAGGATCTGAATCCTGAAAACTGATGTTGGGAAGAGATGACGACCTAAGGCCATGGCGGCTCGATGTGCTCAGTGTGCGGCCAGCTGTCTGGGAGGGGCCAGGGGGTCCAGGCTCAGGCTGTGTCAGAAAGGGCATTAGTGCACTGGTCAGCCTATGTATTGGGGGTACAGCCAAGGTCGGTGCAGGTTGATCCTCATATGGGATTACTGGGGAGCACCAGAGGACAATGTTTTTCTTCTGGAGGGCCGGCAGAGTGCTGCATTGTAGTTCTGGATTGCCAAACTGGAGGGCTTGTGGGCCAGTAGTCTGACGACAAAAGTCTGAGAACACAAGCTAGGCTTAGGTTTCTGGGTGAGGCCATGGCACGCACAATCTACAGACCTGAATCGAGATCTCGTGCATCTGAAGTCAGGGCGAGGATCAGACGATCGCTCAGGTTGGAGTTTCAGTCCCTTATGGCCCCTTCATGAATGGGCGGGGGCATCACGAGGCCATGGGGGTTTTCCCACGATGGGAGTTGTGAGAAGCTCCAAAGTGCAGAGAGTCTTCTGCAGGACATTTGAGACCTGTTGTTTGGCTCCAGGCCAATGATTCTGAGCAGGGTTCTAAAGATGGATGGCTGTGTAGCCCACCTCGCATTCCAATTGTCTCCTAGCAACAAGACAGGTTAGATCTCCTGGATCTGTGGGGAGCAACCGAGGACGCTGAGTTGAAATGGACACCCCTGCGGATGGGTCCTAACGTGCTTTTGTGTCTATGGAGACCTTGGAATGAAGCGGTGGCACTGGGGCCCTAAAGGGTTCTCCTAAACAGAGGCTTTGACACAGCTCCAACGTGCAAGTTTCCCATGTGTAGATGAGATGTTTTCTGATGGGTGAGTCAAGAAACAGCTATATGCTGCTTCTGAAATCCAGGCCTCTGAGGAGAGATGCCTGGAAACCAAAGCAATGGATCTGATTAGTGCCTAGGGGCCTGTTCTTTCCTTCATACCTCTGGGGACATCTGTCTATGGGCTGAGTGCAGGTAGGTGCTCAGTTGGGCTCAGATTGCCCCTGTTGTTCCTGGGAAGCCACCACTATTGAGATGGATCAGGGACTTTGGAGGTTTATCCTATTAGAAGGGTTGTCGCCATTGGAATGGGCACACAAAATTCCGTTGGAGAGGGCAAGTACAGTCCTCAGATTTGGCTCCAGGGGCCTGAGCCTGTAGGTTGTGTAGGCCAGGGCTGTTTGGACAGTTGTCTGAAAACACAAACTCGGCTTATGTTTCGGGTCATAGGTATGGCAGGACTGATCTACAGACCATGAGGAGAACTCTTCGGGATTTGAAAGAAGGGCGAGTGTGAGGCTCCTGCTCAAGTTTTTGTCTCTGGATATCGTGTCACTCATGGTCGTGGAATTTCTGGGTGTCTTCATGGGAAATGGACGAGTCTTACTCTCTGGTGGTTTGGCCCCGTCCAAAGAGTTTGGGGTCATTCTGTGGGCTGGAAGAAGTCCGTTTTTTTTTTTTATTCTTGTTTTTTTCTTTTTTATCCTCAGGTGTCCCACCAAATGAGGGATTCCAGAGTAGAGCCCTGGGGAGGGGCGACTGGACCATCAGAAATTTGGTTAAAAATTGGGGCCTAGGGACATGTCAAGCCCATTATGACATCTAATGGTCCAGCAACTGAGAGGACTTACTAGAGGACAGGACTCATGCTGAGGGTCACAATGCGTGTGTATGCCCACGTCGCACTCAAGAATGGGCGGGGCCTCAGGGTGAATGCTGGTTTCTCCTACACTGAACGTTGGACATCGTGCCAACCACAAGGGTTCTTGCCATGGGTAAGGAGGAGTTCTGATTTCTGCATCACACTCAACCCTGGGAAGTGATTGGAGATAAGGTCTCGGTTCTGAAGCCTGAAAACTGAGGTAGGGATGAGATGATGACCTAAGGCCATGGCGGGTTTTATGTGCTCAGTGTGCGGTCAGCTTTCTGGGTGTTGGTCAGGAGGTCCGGGCTCAGGTTGTGTTCGACAGTGCATTAGTGCCCAGGTTAGACTATATAATTTGGGTAAAGTCGAGTGCTGTTTAGGTTTACCCTCATTTAAGGTGCCTGGGCAGCTCATGAGGCAATAATTTTTTTTCTAGAGGGCAGGCAGAGTGCTGCATTGTGGGTCCGGAATTGCCAAACTTGAGGGCTTCTGGGCCAGGAGTGTGAGGACGGAAGTCTGAGAAGACAAGCTAGACTTGGGTTTCAGGGCGAGGGCACGGCAGGTACCCCCTGCAGATCTGAAGCAATATCTCATGCATCTGAAGTCAGGGCGAGGATCAGACGTTGGCTCAGGTGGGAGTTTCTGAGCATGACGGCCGCTTCATGAAGGGAGCGGAATCTCGAGGCCATTGAGGTTTTCCCACGTTGGGAGTTGTGGGATGCCCCCTTCATGGATTCCTTCTGCGGGACAATTGAGACCTGTTGGACAGGTCCAGGACATCCCATATGGAATGACTCCAGAGCACCGTTCGCGGATGGATGCCTGGGAAGCCCGCCTCGCATTCCAATTGTCTCCTAGCAACAAGACAGTTTAGATCTGATGGCTCTGCTGGAGCAACCGGGGTGGCTGAGTTGAAATGGACTTTCCTGAGGATGGGTCCTAATGCGTTTTTGTGTCCATGAGGGCCTTGGAATGGGGCGGTGGCACCGGGACCCTGAAGTACTCTCCTAAGCTTTGGACATGGCTCCCATGCACAGGTTTCCTTGTGGAGACGAGATGAGTTCTGATGGGTGCCTCAGGAAAACCCCTATGCTCGTATTGGAATCATGCTTTTGAGGACACATGCCTGTAACCCAAAGCAATGGATCCTTTTATGGCCTAGGGTCCTGTCTGGTTCAATCTTCTTCTCTGGGGACATCCATCTATGGTATGAGTGGAGGTCGATTATCAGCTGGTGTCAGACAGCCCATGTTTGTTCCGGGCGACCTACACTATTGGGATGGCCTCAGGGACTTTGGAGATTTCTCCTAATTTGTACGATTTTGGACCATGGAATGGGCAGAATTCCCATGGATTGGTAGGCACAGTTCTAATGTGTGGCTCCAGGGGCCCAGCCTGGAGGGTGTGTGGCCTAAGACTTTGAGGACAGAAGTCTGAAAACACAAACTCAGCTTAGGTTTGGGGACGTAGGTATGGCAGGCCCGATCTGCAAACCATGAGAAGAACTCTTCAGGATATGAAGAATGTGTGAGTCTGAGGCTCTTGCTCAGGCTTTTGTCTCTGGATTTTGTATCAGCGATGGCCGTGAAATGTCGGGGACGCCTCATGGGCCATAGACGAATCTTCCTCTCTGAGGATTTGGCCCGATTCCCAATTGCTTTTCGTCAATCTGTGGGATGGGAGGACTCATTTCAGTTTTGTTACCTCAGGTGTCCCACCAAAAGAGGATTTCCAAAGCCAAGTCGTGGGGAAGACTGAAGGGAGAACCCGAACTATGGTTAAAAATTGGGGCCTAGGGGCATGGCAAGCCCAATATGATATCTCTTCATCCAGCCACTGAGTGGCATTACTTGAGGAATGGGCTCAGCCTGAGCGTCACAATGTGTGTTTGTGACCAATGTGGCCCGCGAGCATGGGCGGGGCCTCATGGGCCACACTGGTTTCCACTACACTGAACGTTGGACAACATGCCAACCAAAAGGTTTCTTGCCATGGGGAAGGAGTTCTGATTTCTGCATCACCTTCAACCCTGGGCAGTGATTGGATATAAGGTCTAGGATCTGAAACCTGAAAACTGATGTTGGGAAGAGATGACGACCTAAGGCCATGGCGGCTCGATGTGCTCAGTGTGCGGCCAGCTGTCTGGGAGGGGCCAGGGGGTCCAGGCTCAGGCTGTGTCAGAAAGGGCATTAGTGCCCTGGTCAGCCTATGTGTTTGGGGTACAGCCAAGGTCGGTGCAGGTTGATCCTCATTTGGGATTACTGGGGAGCACCAGAGGACAATGTTTTTCTTCTGGAGGGCCGGCAGAGTGCTGCATTGTAGTTCTGGATTGCCAAACTGGAGGGCTTGTGGGCCAGTAGTCTGACGACAAAAGTCTGAGAACACAAGCTAGGCTTAGGTTTCTGGGTGAGGCCATGGCACGCACAATCTACAGACCTGAATCGAGATCTCGTGCATCTGAAGTCAGGGCGAGGATCAGACGATCGCTCAGGTTGGAGTTTCTGTCCCTTATGGCCCCTTCATGAATGGGCGGGGGCATCACGAGGCCATGGGGGTTTTCCCACGATGGGAGTTGTGAGAAGCTCCAAAGTGCAGAGAGTCTTCTGCAGGACATTTGAGACCTGTTGTTTGGCTCCAGGCCAATGATTCTGAGCAGGGTTCTAAGGATGGATGGCTGGGTAGCCCACCTCGCATTCCAATTGTCTCCTAGCAACCATTCAGGTTAGATCTCCTGGATCTGTGGGGAGCAACCGAGGACGCTGAGTTGAAATGGACACCCCTGGAGATGGGTCCTAACGTGCTTTTGTGTCTATGGAGACCTTGGAATGAAGCGGTGGCACTGGGGCCCTAAAGGGTTCTCCTAAACAGAGGCTTTGACACAGCTCCAACGTGCAAGTTTCCCATGTGTAGATGAGATGTTTTCTGATGGGTGAGTCAAGAAACAGCTATATGCTGCTTCTGAAATCCAGGCCTCTGAGGAGAGATGCCTGGAAACCAAAGCAATGGATCTGATTAGTGCCTAGGGGCCTGTTCTTTCCTTCATACCTCTGGGGACATCTGTCTATGGGTCTGAGTGCAGGTAGGTGCTCAGTTGGGCTCAGATTGCCCCTGTTTTTCCTGGGAAGCCACCACTATTGAGATGGATCAGGGACTTTGGAGGTTTATCCTATTAGAAGGGTTGTGGCCATTGGACTGGGCACACACAATTCCGTTGGAGAGGGCCAGTACAGTCCTCAGATTTGGCTCCACGGGCCTGAGCCTGTAGGTTGTGTAGGCCAGGGCTGTTTGGACAGTTGTCTGAAAACACAAACTCGGCTTATGTTTCGGGTCATAGGTATGGCAGGACTGATCTACAGACCATGAGGAGAACTCTTCGGGATTTGAAAGAAGGGCGAGTGTGAGGCTCCTGCTCAAGTTTTTGTCTCTGGATATCTTGTCACTCATGGTCGTGGAATTTCTGGGTGTCTTCATGGGAAATGGACGAGTCTTACTCTCTGGTGGTTTGGCCCCGTCCAAAGAGTTTGGGGTCATTCTGTGGGCTGGAAGAAGTCCGTTTTTTTTTTTTATTCTTGTTTTTTTCTTTTTTATCCTCAGGTGTCCCACCAAATGAGGGATTCCAGAGTAGAGCCCTGGGGAGGGGCGACTGGACCATCAGAAATTTGGTTAAAAATTGGGGCCTAGGGACATGTCAAGCCCATTATGACATCTAATGGTCAAGCAACTGAGAGGACTTACTAGAGGACAGGACTCATGCTGAGGGTCACAATGCGTGTGTATGCCCACGTCGCACTCAAGAATGGGCGGGGCCTCAGGGTGAATGCTGGTTTCTCCTACACTGAACGTTGGACATCGTGCCAACCACAAGGGTTCTTGCCATGGGTAAGGAGGAGTTCTGATTTCTGCATCACACTCAACCCTGGGAAGTGATTGGAGATAAGGTCTCGGTTCTGAAGCCTGAAAACTGAGGTAGGGATGAGATGATGACCTAAGGCCATGGCGGGTTTTATGTGCTCAGTGTGCGGTCAGCTTTCTGGGTGTTGGTCAGGAGGTCCGGGCTCAGGTTGTGTTCGACAGTGCATTAGTGCCCAGGTTAGACTATATAATTTGGGTAAAGTCGAGTGCTGTTTAGGTTTACCCTCATTTAAGGTGCCTGGGCAGCTCATGAGGCAATAATTTTTTTTCTAGAGGGCAGGCAGAGTGCTGCATTGTGGGTCCGGAATTGCCAAACTTGAGGGCTTCTGGGCCAGGAGTGTGAGGACGGAAGTCTGAGAAGACAAGCTAGACTTGGGTTTCAGGGCGAGGGCACGGCAGGTACCCCCTGCAGATCTGAAGCAATATCTCATGCATCTGAAGTCAGGGCGAGGATCAGACGTTGGCTCAGGTGGGAGTTTCTGAGCATGACGGCCGCTTCATGAAGGGAGCGGAATCTCGAGGCCATTGAGGTTTTCCCACGTTGGGAGTTGTGGGATGCCCCCTTCATGGATTCCTTCTGCGGGACAATTGAGACCTGTTGGACAGGTCCAGGACATCCCATATGGAATGACTCCAGAGCACCGTTCGCGGATGGATGCCTGGGAAGCCCGCCTCGCATTCCAATTGTCTCCTAGCAACAAGACAGTTTAGATCTGATGGCTCTGCTGGAGCAACCGGGGTGGCTGAGTTGAAATGGACTTTCCTGAGGATGGGTCCTAATGCGTTTTTGTGTCCATGAGGGCCTTGGAATGGGGCGGTGGCACCGGGACCCTGAAGTACTCTCCTAAGCTTTGGACATGGCTTCCATGCACAGGTTTCCTTGTGGAGACGAGATGAGTTCTGATGGGTGCCTCAGGAAAACCCCTATGCTCGTATTGGAATCATGCTTTTGAGGACACATGCCTGTAACCCAAAGCAATGGATCCTTTTATGGCCTAGGGTCCTGTCTGGTTCAATCTTCTTCTCTGGGGACATCCATCTATGGTATGAGTGGAGGTCGATTATCAGCTGGTGTCAGACAGCCCATGTTTGTTCCGGGCGACCTACACTATTGGGATGGCCTCAGGGACTTTGGAGATTTCTCCTAATTTGTACGATTTTGGACCATGGAATGGGCAGAATTCCCATGGATTGGTAGGCACAGTTCTAATGTGTGGCTCCAGGGGCCCAGCCTGGAGGGTGTGTGGCCCAAGACTTTGAGGACAGAAGTCTGAAAACACAAACTCAGCTTAGGTTTGGGGACGTAGGTATGGCAGGCCCGATCTGCAAACCATGAGAAGAACTCTTCAGGATATGAAGAATGTGTGAGTCTGAGGCTCTTGCTCAGGCTTTTGTCTCTGGATTTTGTATCAGCGATGGCCGTGGAATGTCGGGGACGCCTCATGGGCCATAGACGAATCTTCCTCTCTGAGGATTTGGCCCGATTCCCAATTGCTTTTCGTCAATCTGTGGGATGGGAGGACTCATTTCAGTTTTGTTACCTCAGGTGTCCCACCAAAAGAGGATTTCCAAAGCCAAGTCGTGGGGAAGACTGAAGGGAGAACCCGAACTATGGTTAAAAATTGGGGCCTAGGGGCATGGCAAGCCCAATATGATATCTCTTCATCCAGCCACTGAGAGGCATTACTTGAGGAATGGGCTCAGCCTGAGCGTCACAATGTGTGTTTGTGACCAATGTGGCCCGCGAGCATGGGCGGGTCCTCATGGGCCACACTGGTTTCCACTACACTGAACGTTGGACAACATGCCAACCAAAAGGTTTCTTGCCATGGGGAAGGAGTTCTGATTTCTGCATCACCTTCAACCCTGGGCAGTGATTGGATATAAGGTCTAGGATCTGAAACCTGAAAACTGATGTTGGGAAGAGATGACGACCTAAGGCCATGGCGGCTCGATGTGCTCAGTGTGCGGCCAGCTGTCTGGGAGGGGCCAGGGGGTCCAGGCTCAGGCTGTGTCAGAAAGGGCATTAGTGCCCTGGTCAGCCTATGTGTTGGGTACAGCCAAGGTCGGTGCAGGTTGATCCTCATTTGGGATTACTGGGGAGCACCAGAGGACAATGTTTTTCTTCTGGAGGGCCGGCAGAGTGCTGCATTGTAGTTCTGGATTGCCAAACTGGAGGGTTTGTGGGCCAGTAGTCTGACGACAAAAGTCTGAGAACACAAGCTAGGCTTAGGTTTCTGGGTGAGGCCATGGCACGCACAATCTACAGACCTGAATCGAGATCTCGTGCATCTGAAGTCAGGGCGAGGATCAGACGATCGCTCAGGTTGGAGTTTCTGTCCCTTATGGCCCCTTCATGAATGGGCGGGGGCATCACGAGGCCATGGGGGTTTTCCCACGATGGGAGTTGTGAGAAGCTCCAAAGTGCAGAGAGTCTTCTGCAGGACATTTGAGACCTGTTGTTTGGCTCCAGGCCAATGATTCTGAGCAGGGTTCTAAGGATGGATGGCTGGGTAGCCCACCTCGCATTCCAATTGTCTCCTAGCAACAAGACAGGTTAGATCTCCTGGATCTGTGGGGAGCAACCGAGGACGCTGAGTTGAAATGGACACCCCTGGGGATGGGTCCTAACGTGCTTTTGTGTCTATGGAGACCTTGGAATGAAGCGGTGGCACTGGGGCCCTAAAGGGTTCTCCTAAACAGAGGCTTTGACACAGCTCCAACGTGCAAGTTTCCCATGTGTAGATGAGATGTTTTCTGATGGGTGAGTCAAGAAACAGCTATATGCTGCTTCTGAAATCCAGGCCTCTGAGGAGAGATGCCTGGAAACCAAAGCAATGGATCTGATTAGTGCCTAGGGGCCTGTTCTTTCCTTCATACCTCTGGGGACATCTGTCTATGGGTCTGAGTGCAGGTAGGTGCTCAGTTGGGCTCAGATTGCCCCTGTTTTTCCTGGGAAGCCACCACTATTGAGATGGATCAGGGACTTTGGAGGTTTATCCTATTAGAAGGGTTGTGGCCATTGGAATGGGCACACGCAATTCCGTTGGAGAGGGCCAGTACAGTCCTCAGATTTGGCTCCAGGGGCCTGAGCCTGTAGGTTGTGTAGGCCAGGGCTGTTTGGACAGTTGTCTGAAAACACAAACTCGGCTTATGTTTCGGGTCATAGGTATGGCAGGACTGATCTACAGACCATGAGGAGAACTCTTCGGGATTTGAAAGAAGGGCGAGTGTGAGGCTCCTGCTCAAGTTTTTGTCTCTGGATATCGTGTCACTCATGGTCGTGGAATTTCTGGGTGTCTTCATGGGAAATGGACGAGTCTTACTCTCTGGTGGTTTGGCCCCGTCCAAAGAGTTTGGGGTCATTCTGTGGGCTGGAAGAAGTCCGTTTTTTTTTTTTATTCTTGTTTTTTTCTTTTTTATCCTCAGGTGTCCCACCAAATGAGGGATTCCAGAGTAGAGCCCTGGGGAGGGGCGACTGGACCATCAGAAATTTGGTTAAAAATTGGGGCCTAGGGACATGTCAAGCCCATTATGACATCTAATGGTCCAGCAACTGAGAGGACTTACTAGAGGACAGGACTCATGCTGAGGGTCACAATGCGTGTGTATGCCCACGTCGCACTCAAGAATGGGCGGGGCCTCAGGGTGAATGCTGGTTTCTCCTACACTGAACGTTGGACAACGGGCCAACCACAAGGGTTCTTGCCATGGGTAAGGAGGAGTTCTGATTTCTGCATCACACTCAACCCTGGGAAGTGATTGGAGATAAGGTCTCGGTTCTGAAGCCTGAAAACTGAGGTAGGGATGAGATGATGACCTAAGGCCATGGCGGGTTTTATGTGCTCAGTGTGCGGTCAGCTTTCTGGGTGTTGGTCAGGAGGTCCGGGCTCAGGTTGTGTTCGACAGAGCATTAGTGCCCAGGTTAGACTATATAATTTGGGTAAAGTCGAGTGCTGTTTAGGTTTACCCTCATTTAAGGTGCCTGGGCAGCTCATGAGGCAATAATTTTTTTTCTAGAGGGCAGGCAGAGTGCTGCATTGTGGGTCCGGAATTGCCAAACTTGAGGGCTTCAGGGCCAGGAGTGTGAGGACGGAAGTCTGAGAAGACAAGCTAGACTTGGGTTTCAGGGCGAGGGCACGGCAGGTACCCCCTGCAGATCTGAACCAATATCTCATGCATCTGAAGTCAGGGCGAGGATCAGACGTTGGCTCAGGTTGGAGTTTCTGAGCATGACGGCCGCTTCATGAAGGGAGCGGAAACTCGAGGCCATTGAGGTTTTCCCACGTTGGAAGTTGTGGGATGCCCCCTTCATGGATTCCTTCTGCGGGACAATTGAGACCTGTTGGACAGGTCCAGGACATCCCATATGGAATGACTCCAGAGCACCGTTCGCGGATGGATGCCTGGGAAGCCCGCCTCGCATTCCAATTGTCTCCTAGCAACAAGACAGTTTAAATCTGATGGCTCTGCGGGAGCAACCGGAGTGGCTGAGTTGAAATGGACTTTCCTGAGGATGGGTCCTAATGCGTTTTTGTGTCCATGAGGGCCTTGGAATGGGGCGGTGGCACCGGGACCCTGAAGTACTCTCCTAAGCTTTGGACATGGCTTCCATGCACAGGTTTCCTTGTGGAGACGAGATGAGTTCTGATGGGTGCCTCAGGAAAACCCCTATGCTCGTATTGCATCATGCTTTTGAGGACACATGCCTGTAACCCAAAGCAATGGATCCTTTTATGGCCTAGGGTCCTGTCTGGTTCAATCTTCTTCTCTGGGGACATCCATCTATGGTATGAGTGGAGGTCGATTATCAGCTGGTGTCAGACAGCCCTTGTTTGTTACGGGCGACCTACACTATTGGGATGGCCTCAGGGACTTTGGAGATTTCTCCTAATTTGTACGATTTTGGACCATGGAATTGGCAGAATTCCCATGGATTGGTAGGCACAGTTCTAATGTGTGGCTCCAGGGGCCCAGCCTGGAGGGTGTGTGGCCCAAGACTTTGAGGACAGAAGTCTGAAAACACAAACTCAGCTTAGGTTTGGGGACGTAGGTATGGCAGGCCCGATCTGCAAACCATGAGAAGAACTCTTCAGGATATGAAGAATGTGTGAGTCTGAGGCTCTTGCTCAGGCTTTTGTCTCTGGATTTTGTATCAGCGATGGCCGTGGAATGTCGGGGACGCCTCATGGGCCATAGACGAATCTTCCTCTCTGAGGATTTGGCCCGATTCCCAATTGCTTTTCGTCAATCTGTGGGATGGGAGGACTCATTTCAGTTTTGTTACCTCAGGTGTCCCACCAAAAGAGGAATTCCAAAGCCAAGTCGTGGGGAAGACTGAAGGGAGAACCCGAACTATGGTTAAAGATTGGGGCCTAGGGGCATGGCAAGCCCAATATGATATCTCTTCATCCAGCCACTGAGTGGCCTTACTTGAGGAATGGGCTCAGCCTGAGCGTCACAATGTGTGTTTGTGACCAATGAGGCCCGCGAGCATGGGCGGGTCCTCATGGGCCACACTGGTTTCCACTACACTGAACGTTGGACAACATGCCAACCACAAGGTTTCTTGCCATGGGGAAGGAGTTCTGATTTCTGCATCACCTTCAACCCTGGGCAGTGATTGGATATAAGGTCTAGGATCTGAAACCTGAAAACTGATGTTGGGAAGAGATGACGACCTAAGGCCATGGCGGCTCGATGTGCTCAGTGTGCGGCCAGCTGTCTGGGAGGGGCCAGGGGGTCCAGGCTCAGGCTGTGTCAGAAAGGGCATTAGTGCCCTGGTCAGCCTATGTGTTTGGGGTACAGCCAAGGTCGGTGCAGGTTGATCCTCATTTGGGATTACTGGGGAGCACCAGAGGACAATGTTTTTCTTCTGGAGGGCCGGCAGAGTGCTGCATTGTAGTTCTGGATTGCCAAACTGGAGGGCTTGTGGGCCAGTAGTCTGACGACAAAAGTCTGAGAACACAAGCTAGGCTTAGGTTTCTGGGTGAGGCCATGGCACGCACAATCTACAGACCTGAATCGAGATCTCGTGCATCTGAAGTCAGGGCGAGGATCAGACGATCGCTCAGGTTGGAGTTTCTGTCCCTTATAACCCCTTCATGAATGGGCGGGGGCATCACGAGGCCATGGGGGTTTTCCCACGATGGGAGTTGTGAGAAGCTCCAAAGTGCAGAGAGTCTTCTGCAGGACATTTGAGACCTGTTGTTTGGCTCCAGGCCAATGATTCTGAGCAGGGTTCTAAGGATGGATGGCTGGGTAGCCCACCTCGCATTCCAATTGTCTCCTAGCAACAAGACAGGTTAGATCTCCTGGATCTGTGGGGAGCAACCGAGGACGCTGAGTTGAAATGGACACCCCTGGGGATGGGTCCTAACGTGCTTTTGTGTCTATGGAGACCTTGGAATGAAGCGGTGGCACTGGGGCCCTAAAGGGTTCTCCTAAACAGAGGCTTTGACACAGCTCCAACGTGCAAGTTTCCCATGTGTAGATGAGATGTTTTCTGATGGGTGAGTCAAGAAACAGCTATATGCTGCTTCTGAAATCCAGGCCTCTGAGGAGAGATGCCTGGAAACCAAAGCAATGGATCTGATTAGTGCCTAGGGGCCTGTTCTTTCCTTCATACCTCTGGGGACATCTGTCTATGGGTCTGAGTGCAGGTAGGTGCTCAGTTGGGCTCAGATTGCCCCTGTTGTTCCTGGGAAGCCACCACTATTGAGATGGATCAGGGACTTTGGAAGTTTATCCTATTAGAAGGGTTGTGGCCATTGGAATGGGCACACACAATTCCGTTGGAGAGGGCCAGTACAGTCCTCAGATTTGGCTCCAGGGGCCTGAGCCTGTAGGTTGTGTAGGCCAGGGCTGTTTGGACAGTTGTCTGAAAACACAAACTCGGCTTATGTTTCGGGTCATAGGTATGGCAGGACTGATCTACAGACCATGAGGAGAACTCTTCGGGATTTGAAAGAAGGGCGAGTGTGAGGCTCCTGCTCAAGTTTTTGTCTCTGGATATCGTGTCACTCATGGTCGTGGAATTTCTGGGTGTCTTCATGGGAAATGGACGAGTCTTACTCTCTGGTGGTTTGGCCCCGTCCAAAGAGTTTGGGGTCATTCTGTGGGCTGGAAGAAGTCCGTTTTTTTTTTTTTTTATTCTTGTTTTTTTCTTTTTTATCCTCAGGTGTCCCACCAAATGAGGGATTCCAGAGTAGAGCCCTGGGGAGGGGCGACTGGACCATCAGAAATTTGGTTAAAAATTGGGGCCTAGGGACATGTCAAGCCCATTATGACATCTAATGGTCCAGCAACTGAGAGGACTTACTAGAGGACAGGACTCATGCTGAGGGTCACAATGCGTGTGTATGCCCACGTCGCACTCAAGAATGGGCGGGGCCTCAGGGTGAATGCTGGTTTCTCCTACACTGAACGTTGGACAACGTGCCAACCACAAGGGTTCTTGCCATGGGTAAGGAGGAGTTCTGATTTCTGCATCACACTCAACCCTGGGAAGTGATTGGAGATAAGGTCTCGGTTCTGAAGCCTGAAAACTGAGGTAGGGATGAGATGATGACCTAAGGCCATGGCGGGTTTTATGTGCTCAGTGTGCGGTCAGCTTTCTGGGTGTTGGTCAGGAGGTCCGGGCTCAGGTTGTGTTCGACAGTGCATTAGTGCCCAGGTTAGACTATATAATTTGGGTAAAGTCGAGTGCTGTTTAGGTTTACCCTCATTTAAGGTGCCTGGGCAGCTCATGAGGCAATAATTTTTTTTCTAGAGGGCAGGCAGAGTGCTGCATTGTGGGTCCGGAATTGCCAAACTTGAGGGCTTCAGGGCCAGGAGTGTGAGGACGGAAGTCTGAGAAGACAAGCTAGACTTGGGGTTCAGGGCGAGGGCACGGCAGGTACCCCCTGCAGATCTGAACCAATATCTCATGCATCTGAAGTCAGGGCGAGGATCAGACGTTGGCTCAGGTTGGAGTTTCTGAGCATGACGGCCGCTTCATGAAGGGAGTGGAAACTCGAGGCCATTGAGGTTTTCCCACGTTGGGAGTTGTGGGATGCCCCCTTCATGGATTCCTTCTGCGGGACAATTGAGACCTGTTGGACAGCTCCAGGACATCCCATATGGAATGACTCCAGAGCACCGTTCGCGGATGGATGCCTGGGAAGCCCGCCTCGCATTCCAATTGTCTCCTAGCAACAAGACAGTTTAGATCTGATGGCTCTGCGGGAGCAACCGGGGTGGCTGAGTTGAAATGGACTTTCCTGAGGATGGGTCCTAATGTGTTGTTGTGTCCATGAGGGCCTTGGAATGGGGCGGTTGCACCGGGACCCTGAAGTACTCTCCTAAGCTTTGGACATGGCTCCCATGCACAGGTTTCCTTGTGGAGAAGAGATGAGTTCTGATGGGTGCCTCAGGAAAACCCCTATGCTCGTATTGGAATCAGGCTTTTGAGGACACATGCCTGTAACCCAAAGCAATGGATCCTATTATGGCCTAGGGTCCTGTCTGGTTCAATCTTCTTCTCTGGGGACATCCATCTATGGTATGAGTGGAGGTCGATTATCAGCTGATGTCAGACAGCCCTTGTTTGTTCCGGGTGACCTACACTATTGGGATGGCCTCAGGGACTTTGGAGATTTCTCCTAATTTGTACGATTTTGGACCATGGAATGGGCAGAATTCCCATGGATTGGTAGGCACAGTCCTAATGTGTGGCTCCAGGGGCCCAGCCTGGAGGGTGTGTGGCCCAAGACTTTGAGGACAGAAGTCTGAAAACACAAACTCAGCTTAGGTTTGGGGACGTAGGTATGGCAGGCCCGATCTACAAACCATGAGAAGAACTCTTCAGGATATGAAGAAAGTGCGAGTCTGAGGTGCTTGCTCAGGCTTTTGTCTCTGGATTTTGTATCAGCGATGGCCGTGGAATGTCGGGGACGCCTCATGGGCCATGGACGATTCTTCCTCTTTGAGGATTTGGCCCGATTCCCAATTGCTTTTCGTCAATCTGTGGGATGGGAGGACTCATTTCAGTTTGTTACCTCAGGTGTCCCACCAAAAGAGGAATTCCAAAGCCAAGCCGTGGGGAAAACTGAAGGGACAACCCGAACTATGGTTAAAAATTGGGGCCTAGGGGCATGGCAAGCCCAATATGATATCTCTTCATCCAGCCACTGAGTGGCATTACTTGAGGAATGGGCTCAGCCTGAGCGTCACAATGTGTGTTTGTGACCAATGTGGCCCGCGAGCATGGGCGGGGCCTCATGGGCCACACTGGTTTCAACTACACTGAACGTTGGACAACATGCCAACCACAAGGTTTCTTGCCATGGGGAAGGAGTTCTGATTTCTGCATCACCTTCAACCCTGGGCAGTGATTGGAGATAAGGTCTAGGTTCTGAAACCTGAAAACTGATGTTGGGAAGAGATGACGACCTAAGGCCATGGCGGCTCGATGTGCTCAGTGTGCGGCCAGCTGTCTGGGAGGGGCCAGGGGGTCCAGGCTGAGGCTGTGTCAGAAAGGGCATTAGTGCCCTGGTCAGCCTATGTATTGGGGGTACAGCCAAGGTCGGTGCAGGTTGATCCTCATTTGGGATTACTGGGGAGCACCAGAGGACAATGTTTTTCTTCTGGAGGGCCGGCAGAGTGCTGCATTGTAGTTCTGGATTGCCAAACTGGAGGGCTTGTGGGCCAGTAGTCTGACGACAAAAGTCTGAGAACACAAGCTAGGCTTAGGTTTCTGGGTGAGGCCATGGCACGCACAATCTACAGACCTGAATCGAGATCTCGTGCATCTGAAGTCAGGGCGAGGATCAGACGATCGCTCAGGTTGGAGTTTCTGTCCCTGATGGCCCCTTCATGAATGGGCGGGGGCATCACGAGGCCATGGGGGTTTTTGCACGATGGGAGTTGTGAGAAGCTCCAAAGTGCAGAGAGTCTTCTGCAGGACATTTGAGACCTGTTGTTTGGCCAAAGGCCAATGATTCTGAGCAGGGTTCTAAGGATGGATGGCTGGGAGCCCACCTCGCATTCCAATTGTCTCCTAGCAACAAGACAGGTTAGATCTCCTGGATCTGTGGGGAGCAACCGAGGACGCTGAGTTGAAATGGACACCCCTGGGGATGGGTCCTAACGTGCTTTTGTGTCTATGGAGACCTTGGAATGAAGCGGTGGCATTGGGGCCCTAAAGGGTTCTCCTAAACAGAGGCTTTGACACAGCTCCAACGTGCAAGTTTCCCATGTGTAGATGAGATGTTTTCTGATGGGTGAGTCAAGAAACAGCTATATGCTGCTTTTGAAATCCAGGCCTCTGAGGAGAGATGCCTGGAAACCAAAGCAATGGATCTGATGAGTGCCTAGGGGCCTGTTCTTTCCTTTTTACCTCTGGGGACATCTGTCTATGGGTCTGAGTGCAGGTAGGTGCTCAGTTGGGCTCAGATTGCCCCTGTTGTTCCTGGGAAGCCACCACTATTGAGATGGATCAGGGACTTTGGAGGTTTATCCTATTAGAAGGGTTGTGGCCATTGGAATGGGCACACACAATTCCCTTGGAGAGGGCAAGTACAGTCTTCAGGTTTGGCTCCAGGGGCCTGAGCCTGTAGGTTGTGTAGGCCAGGGCTGTTTGGACAGTTGTCTGAAAACACAAACTCGGCTTATGTTTCGAGTCATAGGTATGGCAGGACTGATCTACAGACCATGAGAAGAACTCTTCGGGATTTGAAAGAAGGGCGAGTGTGTGGCTCCTGCTCAAGTTTTTGTCTCTGGATATCGTGTCACTCACGGTCGTGGAATTTCTGGGTGACTTCATGGGAAATGGACGAGTCTTACTCTCTGGTAGTTTGGCCCTGTCCAAAGAGTTTGGGGTCATTCTGTGGGCTGGAAGAAGTCCGTTTTTTTTTATTCTTGTTTTTTTCTTTTTTATCCTCAGGTGTCCCACCAAATGAGGGATTCCAGAGTAGAGCCCTGGGGAGGGGCGACTGGACCATCAGAAATTTGGTTAAAAATTGGGGCCTAGGGACATGTCAAGCCCATTATGACATCTAATGGTCCAGCAACTGAGAAAACTTACTAGAGGACAGGACTCATGCTGAGGGTCACAATGCGTGTGTATGCCCTCGTCGCAGTCAAGAATGGGCGGGGCCTCAGGGTGAATGCTGGTTTCTCCTACACTGAACGTTGGACAACGTGCCAACCACAGGGTTCTTGCCATGGGTAAGGAGGAGTTCTGATTTCTGCATCACACTCACCCCTGGGAAGTGATTGGAGATAAGGTCTCGGTTCTGAAGCCTGAAAACTGAGGTAGGGAAGAGATGATGACCTAAGGCCATGGCGGGTTTTATGTGCTCAGTGTGCGGTCAGCTTTCTGGGTGTTGGTCAGGAGGTCCGGGCTCAGGTTGTGTTCGACAGTGCATTAGTGCCCAGGTTAGACTATATAATTTGGGTAAAGTCGAGTGCTGTGTAGGTTTACCCTCATTTAAGGTGCCTGGGCAGCTCATGAGGCAATAATTTTTTTTCAGAGGGCAGGCAGAGTGCTGCATTGTGGGTCCGAAATTGCCAAACTTGAGGGCTTCGGGGCCAGGAGTGTGAGGACGGAAGTCTGAGAAGACAAGCTAGACTTGGGTTTCAGGGCGAGGGCACGGCAGGTACCCCCTGCAGATCTGAACCAATATCTCATGCATCTGAAGTCAGGGCGAGGATCAGACGTTGGCTCAGGTTGGAGTTTCTGAGCATGACGGCCGCTTCATGAAGGGAGCGGAATCTCGAGGCCATTGAGGTTTTCCCACGTTGGGAGTTGTGGGATGCCCCCTTCATGGATTCCTTCTGCGGGACAATTGAGACCTGTTGGACAGCTCCACGACATCCGATATGGATTGACTCCAGTGCACCGTTCGCGGATGGATGCCTGGGAAGCCCGCCTCGCATTCCAATTGTCTCCTAGCAACAAGACAGTTTAGATCTGATGGCTCTGCGGGAGCAACCGGGGTGGCTGAGTTGAAATGGACTTTCCTGAGGATGGGTCCTAATGCGTTTTTGTGTCCATGAGGGCCTTGGAATGGGGCCGTGGCACCGGGACCCTGAAGTACTCTCCTAAGCTTTGGACATGGCTCCCATGCACAGGTTTCCTTGTGGAGACGAGATGAGTTCTGATGGGTGCCTCAGGAAAACCCCTATGCTCGTATTGGAATCAGGCTTTTGAGGACACATGCCTGTAACCCAAAGCAATGGATCCTATTATGGCCTAGGGTCCTGTCTGGTTCAATCTTCTTCTCTGGGGACATCCATCTATGGTATGAGTGGAGGTCGATTATCAGCTGGTGTCAGACAGCCCTTGTTTGTTCCGGGTGACCTACACTATTGGGATGGCCTCAGGGACTTTGGAGATTTCTCCTAATTTGTACGATTTTGGACCATGGAATGGGCAGAATTCCCATGGACTGGTAGGCACAGTCCTAATGTGTGGCTCCAGGGGCCCAGCCTGGAGGGTGTGTGGCCCAAGACTTTGAGGACAGAAGTCTGAAAACACAAACTCAGCTTAGGTTTGGGGACGTAGGTATGGCAGGCCCGATCTACAAACCATGAGAAGAACTCTTCAGGATATGAAGAAAGTGCGAGTCTGAGGTGCTTGCTCAGGCTTTTGTCTCTGGATTTTGTATCAGCGATGGCCGTGGAATGTCGGGGACGCCTCATGGGCCATGGACGAATCTTCCTCTCTGAGGATTTGGCCCGATTCCCAATTGCTTTTCGTCAATTTCTGGAATGGGAGGACTCATTTCAGTTTTGTTACCTCAGGTGTCCCACCAAAAGAGGAATTCCAAAGCCAAGCCGTGGGGAAGACTGAAGGGACAACCCGAACTATGGTTAAAAATTGGGGCCTAGGGGCATGGCAAGCCCAATATGATATCTCTTCATCCAGCCACTGAGTGGCCTTACTTGAGGACTGGGCTCAGCCTGAGCGTCACAATGTGTGTTTGTGACCAATGTGGCCCGCGAGCATGGGCGGGGCCTCATGGGCCACACTGGTTTCAACTACACTGAACGTTGGACAACATGCCAACCACAAGGTTTCTTGCCATGGGGAAGGAGTTCTGATTTCTGCATCACCTTCAACCCTGGGCAGTGATTGGAGATAAGGTCTAGGTTCTGAAACCTGAAAACTGATGTTGGGAAGAGATGACGACCTAAGGCCATGGCGGCTCGATGTGCTCAGTGTGCGGCCAGCTGTCTGGGAGGGGCCAGGGGGTCCAGGCTCAGGCTGTGTCAGAAAGGGCATTAGTGCCCTGGTCAGCCTATGTATTTGGGGTACAGCCAAGGTCGGTGCAGGTTGATCCTCATTTGGGATTACTGGGTAGCACCAGAGGACAATGTTTTTCTTCTGGAGGGCCGGCAGAGTGCTGCATTGTAGTTCTGGATTGCCAAACTGGAGGGCTTGTGGGCCAGTAGTCTGACGACAAAAGTCTGAGAACCCAAGCTAGGCTTAGGTTTCTGGGTGAGGCCATGGCACGCACAATCTACAGACCTGAATCGAGATCTCGTGCATCTGAAGTCAGGGCGAGGATCAGACGATCGCTCAGGTTGGAGTTTCTGTCCCTTATGGCCCCTTCATGAATGGGCGGGGGCATCACGAGGCCATGGGGGTTTTCCCACGATGGGAGTTGTGAGAAGCTCCAAACTGCAGAGAGTCTTCTGCAGGACATTTGAGACCTGTTGTTTGGCCAAAGGCCAATGATTCTGAGCAGGGTTCTAAGGATGGATGGCTGGGTAGCCCACCTCGCATTCCAATTGTCTCCTAGCAACAAGACAGGTTAGATCTCCTGGATCTGTGGGGAGCAACCGAGGACGCTGAGTTGAAATGGACACCCCTGGGGATGGGTCCTAACGTGCTTTTGTGTCTATGGAGACCTTGGAATGAAGCGGTGGCACTGGGGCCCTAAAGGGTTCTCCTAAACAGAGGCTTTGACACAGCTCCAACGTGCAAGTTTCCCATGTGAAGATGAGATGTTTTCTGATGGGTGAGTCTAGAAACAGCTATATGCTGCTTTTGAAATCCAGGCCTCTGAGGAGAGATGCCTGGAAACCAAAGCAATGGATCTGATGAGTGCCTAGGGGCCTGTTCTTTCCTTTTTACCTCTGGGGACATCTGTCTATGGGTCTGAGTGCAGGTAGGTGCTCAGTTGGGCTCAGATTGCCCCTGTTGTTCCTGGGAAGCCACCACTATTGAATGGATCAGGGACTTTGGAGGTTTATCCTATTAGAAGGGTTGTGGCCATTGGAATGGGCACACACAATTCCCTTGGAGAGGGCAAGTACAGTCCTCAGGTTTGGCTCCAGGGGCCTGAGCCTGTAGGTTGTGTAGGCCAGGGCTGTTTGGACAGTTGTCTGAAAACACAAACTCGGCTTATGTTTCGAGTCATAGGTATGGCAGGACTGATCTACAGACCATGAGGAGAACTCTTCGGGATTTGAAAGAAGGGCGAGTGTGAGGCTCCTGCTCAAGTTTTTGTCTCTGGATATCGTGTCACTCATGTTCGTGCAATTTCTGCATGACTTCATGGGAAATGGACGAGTCTTACTCTCTGGTAGTTTGGCCCCGTCCAAAGAGTTTGGGGTCATTCTGTGGGCTGGAAGAAGTCCGTTTTTTTTTTTTAATTCTTGTTCTTTACTTTTTTATCCTCAGGTGTCCCACCAAATGAGGGATTCCAGAGTAGAGCCCTGGGGAGGGGCGACTGGACCATCAGAAATTTGGTTAAAAATTGGGGCCTAGGGACATGTCAATCCCATTATGACATCTAATGGTCCAGCAACTGAGAGGACTTACTAGAGGACAGGACTCATGCTGAGGGTCACAATGCGTGTGTATGCCCTCGTCGCAGTCAAGAATGGGCGGGGCCTCAGGGTGAATGCTGGTTTCTCCTACACTGAACGTTGGACAACGTGCCAACCACAGGGTTCTTGCCATGGGTAAGGAGGAGTTCTGATTTCTGCATCACACTCACCCCTGGGAAGTGATTGGAGATAAGGTCTCGGTTCTGAAGCCTGAAAACTGAGGTAGGGAAGAGATGATGACCTAAGGCCATGGCGGGTTTTATGTGCTCAGTGTGCGGTCAGCTTTCTGGGTGTTGGTCAGGAGGTCCGGGCTCAGGTTGTGTTCGACAGTGCATTAGTGCCCAGGTTAGACTATATAATTTGGGTAAAGTCGAGTGCTGTGTAGGTTTATCCTCATTTAAGGTGCCGGGGCAGCTCATGAGGCAATAATTTTTTTTCAGAGGGCAGGCAGAGTGCTGCATTGTGGGTCCGAAATTGCCAAACTTGAGGGCTTCGGGGCCAGGAGTGTGAGGACGGAAGTCTGAGAAGACAAGCTAGACTTGGGTTTCAGGGCGAGGGCACGGCAGGTACCCCCTGCAGATCTGAACCAATATCTCATGCATCTGAAGTCAGGGCGAGGATCAGTCGTTGGCTCAGGTTGGAGTTTCTGAGCATGACGGCCGCTTCATGAAGGGAGCGGTATCTCGAGGCCATTGAGGTTTTCCCACGTTGGGAGTTGTGGGATGCCCCCTTCATGGATTCCTTCTGCGGGACAATTGAGACCTGTTGGACAGCTCCAGGACATCCCATATGGAATGACTCCAGAGCACCGTTCGCGGATGGATGCCTGGGAAGCCCGCCTCACATTCCAATTGTCTCCTAGCAACAAGACAGTTTAGATCTGATGGCTCTGCGGGAGCAACCGGGGTGGCTGAGTTGAAATGGACTTTCCTGAGGATGGGTCCTAATGCGTTTTTGTGTCCATGAGGGCCTTGGAATGGGGCGGTGGCACCGGGACCCTGAAGTACTCTCCTAAGCTTTGGACATGGCTCCCATGCACAGGTTTCCTTGTGGAGACGAGATGAGTTCTGATGGGTGCCTCAGGAAAACCCTATGCTCGTATTGGAATCAGGCTTTTGAGGACACATGCCTGTAACCCAAAGCAATGGATCCTATTATGGCCTAGGGTCCTGTCTGGTTCAATCTTCTTCTCTGGGGACATCCATCTATGGTATGAGTGGAGGTCGATTATCACCTGGTGTCAGACAGCCCTTGTTTGTTCCGGGTGACCTACACTATTGGGATGGCCTCAGGGACTTTGGAGATTTCTTCTAATTTGTACGATTTTGGACCATGGAATGGGCAGAATTCCCATGGATTGGTAGGCAGAGTCCTAATGTTTGGCTCCAGGGGCCCAGCCTGGAGGGTGTGTGGCCCAAGACTTTGAGGACAGAAGTCTGAAAACACAAACTCAGCTTAGGTTTGGGGACGTAGGTATGGCAGGCCCGATCTACAAACCATGAGAAGAACTCTTCAGGATATGAAGAAAGTGCGAGTCTGAGGCTCTTGCTCAGGCTTTTGTCTCTGGATTTTGTATCAGCGATGGCCGTGGATGTCGGGGACGCCTCATGGGCCATGGACGAATCTTCCTCTCTGAGGATTTGGCCCGATTCCCAATTGCTTTTCGTCAATCTGTGGGATGGGAGGACTCATTTCAGTTTTGTTACCTCAGGTGTCCCACCAAAAGAGGAATTCCAAAGCCAAGCCGTGGGGAAGACTGAAGGGACAACCCGAACTATGGTTAAAAATTGGGGCCTAGGGGCATGGCAAGCCCAATATGATATCTCTTCATCCAGCCACTGAGTGGCCTTACTTGAGGACTGGGCTCAGCCTGAGCGTCACAATGTGTGTTTGTGACCAATGTGGCCCGCGAGCATGGGCGGGGCCTCATGGGCCACACTGGTTTCAACTACACTGAACGTTGGACAACATGCCAACCACAAGGTTTCTTGCCATGGGGAAGGAGTTCTGATTTCTGCATCACCTTCAACCCTGGGCAGTGATTGGAGATAAGGTCTAGGTTCTGAAACCTGAAAACTGATGTTGGGAAGAGATGACGACCTAAGGCCATGGCGGCTCGATGTGCTCAGTGTGCGGCCAGCTGTCTGGGAGGGGCCAGGGGGTCCAGGCTCAGGCTGTGTCAGAAAGGGCATTAGTGCCCTGGTCAGCCTATGTATTTGGGGTACAGCCAAGGTCGGTGCAGGTTGATCCTCATTTGGGATTACTGGGTAGCACCAGAGGACAATGTTTTTCTTCTGGAGGGCCGGCAGAGTGCTGCATTGTAGTTCTGGATTGCCAAACTGGAGGGCTTGTGGGCCAGTAGTCTGACGACAAAAGTCTGAGAACACAAGCTAGGCTTAGGTTTCTGGGTGAGGCCATGGCACGCACAATCTACAGACCTGAATCGAGATCTCGTGCATCTGAAGTCAGGGCGAGGATCAGACGATCGCTCAGGTTGGAGTTTCTGTCCCTTATGGCCCCTTCATGAATGGGCGGGTGCATCACGAGGCCATGGGGGTTTTCCCACGATGGGAGTTGTGAGAAGCTCCAAACTGTAGAGAGTCTTCTGCAGGACATTTGAGACCTGTTGTTTGGCTCCAGGCCAATGATTCTGAGCAGGGTTCTAAGGATGGATGGCTGGGTAGCCCACCTCGCATTCCAATTGTCTCCTAGCAACAAGACAGGTTAGATCTCCTGGATCTGTGGGGAGCAACCGAGGACGCTGAGTTGAAATGGACACCCCTGGGGATGGGTCCTAACGTGCTTTTGTGTCTATGGAGACCTTGGAATGAAGCGGTGGCACTGGGGCCCTAAAGGGTTCTCCTAAACAGAGGCTTTGACACAGCCCCAACGTGCAAGTTTCCCATGTGTAGATGAGATGTTTTCTGATGGGTGAGTCAAGAAACAGCTATATGCTGCTTTTGAAATCCAGGCCTCTGAGGAGAGATGCCTGGAAACCAAAGCAATGGATCTGATGAGTGCCTAGGGGCCTGTTCTTTCCTTTTTACCTCTGGGGACATCTGTCTATGGGTCTGAGTGCAGGTAGGTGCTCAGTTGGACTCAGATTGCCCCTGTAGTTCCTGGGAAGCCACCACTATTGAGATGGATCAGGGACTTTGGAGGTTTATCCTATTAGAAGGGTTGTGGCCATTGGAATGGGCACACACAATTCCCTTGGAGAGGGCAAGTAAAGTCCTCAGGTTTGGCTCCAGGGGCCTGAGCCTGTAGGTTGTGTAGGCCAGGGCTGTTTGGACAGTTGTCTGAAAACACAAACTCGGCTTATGTTTCGGGTCATAGGTATGGCAGGACTGATCTACAGACCATGAGGAGAACTCTTCGGGATTTGAAAGAAGGGCGAGTGTGAGGCTCCTGCTCAAGTTTTTGTCTCTGGATATCGTGTCACTCATGTTCGTGCAATTTCTGGGTGACTTCATGGGAAATGGATGAGTCTTACTCTCTGGTGGTTTGGCCCCGTCCAAAGAGTTTGGGGTCATTCTGTGGGCTGGAAGAAGTCCGTTTTTTTTTTTTTTATTCTTGTTTTTTTCTTTTTTATCCTCAGGTGTCCCACCAAATGAGGTATTCCAGAGTAGAGCCCTGGGGAGGGGCGACTGGACCATCAGAAATTTGGTTAAAAATTGGGGCCTAGGGACATGTCAAGCCCATTATGACATCTAATGGTCCAGCAACTGAGAGGACTTACTAGAGGACAGGACTCATGCTGAGGGTCACAATGCGTGTGTATGCCCTCGTTGCACTCAAGAATGGGTGGGGCCTCAGGGTGAATGCTGGTTTCTCCTACACTGAACGTTGGACAACGTGCCAACCACAGGGTTCTTGCCATGGGTAAGGAGGAGTTCTGATTTCTGCATCACACTCACCCCTAGGAAGTGATTGGAGATAAGGTCTCGGTTCTGAAGCCTGAAAACTGAGGTAGGGAAGAGATGATGACCTAAGGCCATGGTGGGTTATATGTGCTCAGTGTGCGGTCAGCTTTCTGGGTGTTGGTCAGGAGGTCCGGGCTCAGGTTGTGTTTGACAGTGCATTATTGCCCAGGTTAGACTATATAATTTGGGTAAAGTCGAGTGCTGTGTAGGTTTACCCTCATTTAAGGTGCCTGGGCAGCTCATGAGGCAATAATTTTTTTTCAGAGGGCAGGCAGAATGCTCCATTGTTGGTCCGAAACTGCCAAACTTGTGGGCTTCGGGGCCAGGAGTGTGAGGACGGAAGTCTGAGAAGACAAGCTAGACTTGGGTTTCAGGGGGAGGGCACGGCAGGTACCCCCTGCAGATCTGAACCAATATCTCATGCATCTGAAGTCAGGGCGAGGATCAGACGTTGGCTCAGGTTGGAGTTTCTGAGCATGACGGCCGCTTCATGAAGGGAGCGGAATCTCGAGGCCATTGAGGTTTTCCCACGTTGGGAGTTGTGGGATGGCCATTCGAGTGGGCACACACAATTCCCTTGGAGAGGGCAAGTACAGTCCTCAGGTTTGGCTCCAGGGGCCTGATCCTGTAGGTTGTGTAGGCCTGGGCTGTTTGGACAGTTGTCTGAAAACACACACCCTCCAGGATAGGGCCCCTGGAACCACACCTCAGGATTGTTCCTGCCCTCTCAAAGGGAATTCTTCTTATTCCATTGGCCACAACCATATAAATCAGGAGAAATCTCCAATGTCCCTGGGACCATACCAATATTGTAGGCCGCTTGGAACAAACAGGGGTCATCTGACACTAGCTGAGCAACTAGCTCCACACCAACTCGGAGACAGATGTCCCCAGAGAAGAACATTGAACTGGACAGGCCCCTAGGCCCTAATCAGATCCATTGCTTTGGTTTCCAGGCATCTCTTCTCAGAAGCCTGGTTTCCAATACCAGCCTATGGGGTTTCCAGAGGCCCCTTCAGAGCAAGTCTTGTCTGCACATTGGAAACTTTCTCGTGGAGCTATGTCAGAACCTCAGAGGCCTGGTTTTCAATACCACCATATGGGGGTTTCCTGAGTCATCAGTCAGAACAAATGTCTTCTCCACATGGGAAACGTGCTCTTTCAAGCTGTGTCAAAACCTCCGGCTAGGAAAATCCTTCAGGGCCCCGGTGCCACCACCTCATTCCAAGGTCTCCATGGACACAATCCCACATTAGGACCCATCTGCAGGAGAGTCTATTTCAACTCAGTGCCCTTGGGTGCTCCCCTAGAGCCAGCAGATCGAACCTATCTTGTCACTAGGAGACAATTGGAATGTGAGGCGGGCTGGCTAGGCATCCATCTGTAGAAAACTACTCTGAAGTAATTCCATATGGGACGTCCTGGAGCCATCCAACAGGTCACAGCTGTCCTGCAGAAGGAATCCTTGCGCTTTGGAGCACCTCACCACTCCCATCATGGGAAAAGCTCTGTGGCCTCGTGGTGCACCGTCCCCTTCATGAAAGAGCCATCTTGGACAGAAACTCCAACCTGAGCCAACGTCTAATCCTCGCCCTGACTTCAGATGCACGAAATCTTGATTCAACTCTGCAGAGTGTGCCTGCCGAAACCCCGCCCCGAAGCAAAACCTAGCTATTGTTCTCAGACTTCGTCCTCACACTCCGAGCCCACCAGCCCTCCAGTTAGGGAATTCTGGAGAGACACAATGCAGCACTCTGACTGCCCTCCAGAAGAGAAACGTTGTCCTATGGGGTAACCAGAAACACCAAATGAGGATCAACCTGCATGCCACTTGACTCTACCCCAATTATACAGTTTCACTTCGGCGTTAATGCCCTGTCTTGCACAGCCTGAGGTCTGAATTCCCAACCGACACCCAGACAGCTGGCTGTACACTGAGCACATCAGACCCGCCATGGCTTTAGGTCATCATCTCTTCCCAACCTTGGTTTTCAGGCTTCAGAACCTAGACCTTATATATACTCACTACCCAGGGGTGAACGTGATGCAGAAATAAAACTCCTTCTTCCTCAAGGCAAGAAACCTTGTGGTTGGCATGTTTTCCAACGTTCAGTGTAGGAGAATCCAGTGTAGCCCATGAGTCCCCGCCCATGCTTGAGAACCGCAATGGGCACAAACACATTGGGACCCTCAGTGTGAGCCCTGTCCTCAAGTAAAGCCTCTCAGGGGCTGGACCAAGAACCCGCATTGCCATCCCTAGTCCCCCAATATTAATGAGAGGTTGAGAGGTCTAGTCACCCCTATTCAGGTCTCTGCTCTGGAACCCCTGAGGAAAAAAATATCGAAGGGTCTCCTCCATCCCCTGAATGAGCCCCAAAACTTGGGATCTGACCAAATCTTAAAAGAGAAAGAATCATCCATGGCCAAAGAGGCCATCCCGTCATTCCATGGCCACCATTGACACAAAATCTAGAGACAAAAGCCTGGAGATATGCCTCACACTTGTCCTTTGTTCATAGGCTGAAAAATTCTCCTCACGGTCTATAGATCAGGCCTGTCATACCTACGTCCTCAAACCTAAGCTGAGTTTGGGTTTTCAGATTTCTGTCCCCACTGTCCTGGCCCACACACCCTCCAGGCTGGGGCCCCTGGAGCCATGCCTCAGGACTGTGCCTGCCTTCTCCAAGCAAATTCTGCCCATTCCATTGGCCACAACCCTAAAGATTAGGAGAACACTCCAACGTCCCTGAGGCCATCCCAATAGTGTTGGCCACTCAGGGCAAACAGGGTGATCTGTCCCAAGATGAGCAACTACCTCAACTCAGACCCATAGACAGATAACCCCAGAGAAGAAGATTGAACCGGACAGGCACCTAGGACCTAATCAGATCCATTGCTTTTGATTCCAGGCATCTCTCCTCAGAGGCCTGGTTTCCAATACCAGCATATGTGTTCTTCTGGAGGTACCAGTCTGAACAAATCTCATTTCCACATGGGAAACATGCATTTTGGAGCTGTGTCACAACCTCCAGTTAAGGGAAACCTTCAGGTCCCAGCAGCCAACACCCCATTCCAAGGTCTCCATGGACACAAACCCACATTATGACCCATCCGCAGGCGAGTCCATTTCAACACATCCCCTTTGGTTGCTCCCTAAAAGAAGCAGATCGAACCTGCCTTGTCACTAGGACACAATAGGAATGTGAGGCGGGCACTCCAGGAATCCATCCTTAGAACCCTGCACTGCCGTGGTTCCACATGGGACATCCTGGAGCAATCTGACCGGTCTCGACTGTCCCGTAGAAGGAATCCTTGCCGATTGGAGCAACATACAATGCCAATCGTGGGAAAGTCTCCATAGCCCCATGATGCCCCCCACCATCATGAAGGGGCCATCCTGAACAGAAACTTCAACCTGAGCCTACGTCTGATCCTCGCCCTGACTTCAGATGCATGAGATTTAGATTTAGCTCTACAGAGTGTGCCTGCCATGATCTTGACCCAAAACCTAAGCCTAGCTTGTGTTCTCACACTTCCTTCCTCACAATTCTGGCCCACAAGCCCTCCAGTGTGAGAATTCCGTCGCCACAATGCAGCACTCTTTCTTCCCTCCAGAAGAAAAACGTTGCCCCTGGGGCTACCCAGAAACGCCAAATGAGGATCAACCTGCATGCCACTCAACTTTACTCCAATTATACAGTCTAAGCTTGGCACTAATGCCCTGTCTGACACAGCCTGAGCCTGGACCTCCTGGATGACACCCAGAAAGGTGGTGTCACACCTAAGGACTGTGCCAGTGCTCTCCAAGGGAACTCTGCCCGTTTCATTTGCCACAACCTTACAGATTAGGAGAAACCTCCAATTCCCAAGACCAGTCCAATAGTGTTGGCCTCCCCCAACAAACATGGGTGATCTGACACAAGCTGAGCAGTGACCTCCATTCTGAATCTTAGACAGAGACACTCAGAGGAGAATATTGAAAAGGACAGGCCCCTAGACCGTAATCAGATCCATTGCTTTGGATTCCAGGCATTGTTCCCCAGATGCTTGGTTTCCAATACCAGGTTGTGGGGGTTTCAGAACAAATCTCGTCTCTACATGGGAAACTTGCTCTTTGGAGCTGCATCAAAACCTCAGGTTAGGAGAATTCTTCAGGGCAACAGAGCCACTGCCCCATTCCAAGGGATCCATGGACACAAATCCACATCGACTGATCCTCATGAGAGTCCATTTCAATTCAGCCCCCTCGGTTGTTCCCCCAGTGACAGCAGATCAAATCCTCCTTTTCACTAGGACACAACTGGAATGCAAGTTGGACTGCCCAGGCATCCATCATTAGAACTGTGCTTTGGAGCATTTCTTATGGGACGTCCTTGATCCATCCAAAAGGTCGTGACGGTCCCGCTGACGGAATCCTTGTGGTTTGGAGCATCACACACTCACAAAGTTGGAAATCTTCCATGGTTTCCTGATGCCCCCCCCACCTTCATGAAGGGGACATCATGTACAGAAACTCCAACCTAAGCCAACATCTGATCCTCGCCCTGACTTCAGATGCACGAGATCTCATTTCAGGTCTGTAGAGTGTGCCTGCCATGTCACCGCTGCGAATTCTAAGCTGAACTTGTGTTCTCAGACTCCTGTCCAAAAACACCTGGCCCACAAGCCCTGAAGTTGGCAATTCTGGAGCCAGAATGCAGCACTCTGCCTGCCCTCCAGAAGAAAATCTTTGCCCTATGGGGCCAACCAGAAACCCCAAATGAGGACCAACCTTCACATCACTCGACTGTACCCCAATTATACAGTCTAGCCTGGGGACTAATGCCCGGCCTGACACAGCCTGAGCCCAGACCTCATGATGGACACAGACATCTGGCCGCACACTAAGTGCATCGGACCCACCATGGCCTTAGGTTGTCATCTCTTACCAACCTCGGTTTTCAGGCTTCAGAATCTAGACCTTATCTCTACTCACTGCCATGCCGTGTACGTGATGCAGAAATCAGAACTCCTCCTTCCCCATGACCAGAAACCCTGTGGTTGGCATGTTGTCCAACTTGCAGTGTAGGAGAAACCAGCATGGCCCATGAGGCCTCAGACATGCTTGAGGGCTGCGATGGGCACAAACACACATTAGGATCCTAAGCATGATCCCTGGCCTCAAGTAAAGCCTCTCCCGGGCTGGAACAAGAGCCCACATATGGAGATTACCATGCCCCTACTCCCCAAGCCTTAACCAGTGCTTGAGAAGTCTAGTCACCCCTACTCAGATCTCTTCTCTAGAATCCCTCCTTGGTGGGACACATGAGGTTAAAAAAAAATAGAGAAAGGACTCCTACCGTCCAAAGAATGACCGCAAACACTTGGAATTGGGCCAAATTCACAGAGAGAAATACTCGTCCATGGCTGATGAGGCCATCCTGACATTCCACGGCCACCATTGACACAAAATCCGGAGACAAAAGCCTGAAAAAGCGCCACACACTCGCCCTTTGTTCAAAGCCTGAAAAATTCTCACGGTCTGTAGATCGGGCCTGCCATACCTATGTCCCCAAACCTAAGCCAAGTTTGTGTTTTCAGACTTCTGTCTCCATTGTCCTGGCCCACACACCCTCAAGGCTTGGCCCCATGGAGCCACACCTCAGGACTGTGCCTGCCCTCTCCATGGGAATTCTGCTCATTCCTTTGGCACAACCTGACAGATTAGGAGAAACATCCGAAGTCCCCGAGGCCACCCCAATATTGTAGAATGTCCAGGACAAACAGGGACCATCTGCCACAAGCTGAGCCACTACCTCCAATCAGACCTGTAGATAGATATCCATAGAAAAGAAGATTGAACCGGACAGGCACCTAGGCCCTAAACGGATCCATTGCTTTTGTTTTCACGTATCTCTCCTCAGAGGCCTGGATTCCAATACCAGCACATGGGGGTTTCTGGAGCTACCAATCAGAACAAATCGCATGCCACATGGGAATCATGCTATATGGAACTGTGTCAAAACCTCCAGTTAGGAGAAAATTTCACGTCACTGGAGCCACCGCCCCATTCCAATGTCTCAATGGACACAATCCCACATTATGACCCATCCTCAGGAGAGTCCATTTCAACTCAAACCTGGCGGTTGCTCACCCAGTGCCAGCAGATCAAACCTGCTTTGTCACTAGGAGACAATTGGAATGCGAGTTCGTTGCCCAGGTATCCGTTGTTAGAACTCTGCTCTGGAGAAATTCCTAATGGGGTGTCCTTGATCCATTCAACAGGTCTCAACTGTCCTGCAGAAGGAATCCTTGTGGTTTGCAGCATCACACACTCGCACCGTGGGAAAACCTCCATGGCCTCGTGATGCCTCCACCTTCAGGTAGTGGACATCATGGACAGAAACTCCCGTCTGATCCTCGCCCTGACTTCAGATGCATGAGATCTCAATTCAGCTCTGCAGAGTGTGCCTGCCTTGCCCTCGCCCCAAAACCTAAGCCAGCTCACGTTCTCAGACTTCCGTCCTCACACTCCTGGCCCACAAGCCTTCCACTTTGGGAATTCTGGAGACAAAATGCAGCACTCTGCCTGCCCTCCAGAAGAGAGACTTTGCCCTAGGGGTCTACCCAGAAACATCAAATGAGGATCAACCTGCAATTCTCTAGACTGTACCCCAATTATACAGTCTAGCCTGGGCACTAATGCCCTGTCTGACACAGCCTGACCCCAGACCTCGTGACCGACACCCAGACACCTGGCCTCACACTGAACACATCGAACATGCCATGGCCTTAGGTCATCATCTCATCCCAACCTTGGTCTTCAGGCTTCAGAACCTAGACATTATCTCCACTCACAACTAAGTGATGTACGTGATGCAGCAATCAGAACTTCACCTTCCCCATGACCAGAAACCTTGTGGTTGGCATGTTGTCCAACGTTCAGTATATGAGAACCCAGCATGGCCCATGAGGCCTCAGACATGCTTGAGGGCTGCGATGGGCACAAACACACATTAGGACCCTAAGCATGAACCCTGGCCTCAAGTAAAGCCTCTCCGGGGCTGGACCAAGTGCCTGCATATGGGACTTGCCATGCCCCTACTCCCCCAATCCTAGCCAGAGCTTGAGAAGTCTAGTCAACCTTATTCAGAGCTCTTTTCTGGAATCCCTCTTTGGTGGGACACATAAGGTAAAAAAAAAAAAAAAAAAAAAAAAAAAAAAAAAAAAAAAACCAAGATAAAGAAAAAAAAAAGTAAGGAGTCCTACCATCCAAAGAATGACCCCAAACACTTGGAATCTGGCCAAATCCACAGAGAGAAATACTCGTCCATGGTCGATGAGGCCAGCCTGACATTCCACGGCCACCATTGACACAAAATCCGGAGACAAAAACCTGAAAAAGCGCCACACACTTGCCCTTTGTTCAGAGCCCCCAAAATTCTCAAGGTCTGTAGATCGGGCCTGCCATACCTATGTCCCCAAACCTAAGCCTAGTTTGTGTTTTCAGACTTCTGTCTCCATTGTCCTCACCCACACATTCTAAAGGCTGGGCCCCATGGAGCCACACCTCAGGACTGTGCCTGCCCTCTCCAAGGGAATTCTGCTCATTCATGTGGCACAACCTGACAGATTAGGAGAATCATCCAAAATCTCTGAGGCCATCCCAATAGTGTAGGATGTCCTGGACATACAGGGACCCTCTGGCACAAGCTGAGCCACTACCTCCAATCAGAACCTTAGACAGATATCCATAGAAAAGAATATTGAACAAGACAGGCACCTAGGCCCTAATTGGATCCATTGCTTTTGTTTTCAGGCATCTCTCCTCAGAGGCCTGGATTCCAATACCAGCATAAGGGGGTTTCCAGAGCTACCTATCAGAAAAAATCTCGTCTCCACATGGGAATCTTGCTCTATGGAGCTGTGTCATAACCTCCAGTTAGGAGAAAACTTCAGGTCACTGGAGCCACTGCCCCATTTGAATATCTCCATGGACACAATCCCAAATTATGACCCATCCTCAGGAGAGTCCATTTCAACTAAACCCCCTCGATTGCTAGTCCAGAGCCAGCAGATTGAACCTGCCTTGTCGCTAGGAGAAAATTGAAATGCGAGTTGGGCTCTTCAGGCATCCATCCTTAGAACCCTGCTCTTGCGTCATTCCTTATGGGGCATCCTTGAGCCATCCAACAGGTCTCGACTGTCCCACAGGAGTCCTTGTGCATGGACCACCTAACAACTCATATCATGGAAAGCTTCCAAGGTCACATGATGCCCCCAATCTTCATGAAGGCAGATCATGGAAAGAAACTCCAACCTGAGCCAAAAGCTGATCTTCGCCTTGACTTCAGATGCACGAGATCTTGATTCAGCTCTTCAGAGTGTACCTGCTGTGACCTCACCCCAAAACCTAAGCGTAGCTAGTGTTCTCCGACTTCCGTACTCACTCTCCTGGACCACACGCCCTCTATTTTGGGATTTCCGATGACACAGTGCTGCACTCTGCCTGCCCTCTAGAAGAAAAATATTGCCCTATGGGTCTACCCAGAAACCTCCAATGAGGATAAACCTGCACGTCACTCAACTGTACACCAATTATATAGTCTAGCCTGTGCACTAATGCCCTTTCTGACAGAACCTGAGGCCTGAATTCCCAACCGACACCCAGACAGCTTGCAGTACACTGAGAACATCTGAACCGCCATGGCCTTAGGTCGCCATCTCTTTCCAACTTCGGTTTTCAGGCTACAGAATCCTAGACCTTATCTCTACTCACTTCCCATGGGTGAACGTGATGCAGAAATCAGAACTCCTCCTTCCCTCTCGCCAGAATCTTGTGGTTGGCATCTTGTCCAACGTTCAGTGGAGGACCCCTGTAGGGCCTACAGGGGTAGTAGTAGGGCCCCTGAGGGTAGTGTAGGGTCCCTGAGGCCCTGCCTATGCTTAAGAGCTGCGGTGGGCTCAAACACACATTGGGACCCTCAGTTTGAGCCCTGTCCTCAAGTAGAGCCTCTCAGTGGCTGGACCATGAGCCCGCATATGGGGCCTGCCATGCCCCAAGTCACCCAATCTTAACCAGAGGTAGAGACATCTAGTCACCCCTACTCAGGGCTCTGCTCTGGAATCCCTCTTTGGTGGGACATTTGAGGTAAATAAACACAGAAAGGACTCCTCCCACTCACAGAATGACCCCAATCACTTGGGATTGGGCCATCCCAAGTGATTGGGGTCCAGAGAGAAAGACTCGTCCATGGCCCATGAGGCCAGCCCGACATTCCACGGCCACTATTGACACAAAATCCAGAGACATAAGCTTCAGCAAGCGTTCACACTCACCCTTAGGTCATAGCCCAAAAAATTCTCCTCATAGTCTGTAGATTGGGCCTGCCATACCTACGTCCCCAAACCTAATCCGAGTTTGTGTTTTCAGACTTCTATCCTGACATCCCTGTCCCACACACCCTCCAGACTGAGGCCCCTGGAGCCACACCTCAGGACTGTGCCTGCCCTCTCCAAGGAAATTCTTCCCATTCCATTGGCCACAACCCTACAGATAAGGAGAAACCTCCAAAGTCCCAGAGGCCATTCTAATAGTGTAGGCCACCCAGGACAAAGAGGGGCGATCTCTCACAAGCTGAGCAACGACGTCAACTCACCCGTAGACAGATAACCCAAGAGAAGAAGATTAAACTGGACTGGCCCCTAGAATGTAATTGGTTCCATTGCTTTTTTTTCTAAGCATCTCTCCTCAGAGGCCTGTTTTCCAATACCAGCATATGGGGGATTCCAGAGATACCAATCAGAACAAATCTTGTCTTCACATGGGAAACTTATCCTTTGGAGCTCTGTAAAAGCCTCCAGTTAGGAGAAACCTTCAGGTAACTGGAGCAACCGCCCTATTCCAAGCTCTCCATGGACACATACCCGCATTATGACCATTCGGCAGAAGAGTACATTTCAACTCAGCCCCGTCGATTACTCCCCCAGAGGCAGAATATCAAACCTGCCTTGTCGCTAGGAGACAACTGGAATGCAAAGCAGACTCCTAAGGCATCCATCCATGGAATCCTGCTCTGGCGCCGTTCCATATGGGATGTCCTGGAGCCTTCCAACAGGTCTTGACTGTCCCACAGAAGGAATCCTTGCAGATTGGAGCATCTCACAACTCCTATCGTGGGAAAACCTACATGGCCTCATGAGATGCTCCCCTTTATAAAGGGGCCATCATAGACAGAAACTCCAACCTGAGCCAACTTCTGATGCATTGCTTTGGTTTCTAGGTATCTTTCCTCAGAGGCCTGGTTTCCAATATCAGAATATGGGGGTTTCCTAAGGAAACAATCAGAACAGATCTCATCTCCACATGGGAAACTTGCTCTTTGGGGCTGTGTCAATACCTCAGGTTAGGAGGATCCTTCAGGGCGCTGGCACCATGGCCCAATCCCAAGGTCTCCAAGGACACAAACTTACATTATGAACCATTCTCAGGAGAGTCCATTTCAAATCAGCCCCCTCGGCTGCTCACCCAGAGCCAGCAGATCAAACCTTCCTTGTCACTAGGAGACAGTTAGAATGGGAGGCGGGCTTCCCAGGCATCCATCCTTAGAACCCTGCTCTGGAGAACTTCTTTATGGGACGTCTTGAATCCAACCAACCTGTCTTGACTGTCTCGCAGAATGAATCCTTGTGGTTTGAAGCATCACACAATAACACTGTGAGAAAACCTCCATTTCCTTATGATGCCCCACACCTTCATAAATGGGCCATCATGGACAGAAACTCCATCCTAAGCCAAAGTCTGATCCTCGCCCTGAATTCAGAAGCATGAGATCTCGATTCAGCACTTGAGAGTGTGCCTGCTGGGCCCTCGTCTTGAAACCTAAGCCTATCTTGTGTTCTCAGACTTCCGTCCTCAGAATCCTGGCCACACCCCTCCAGTTTGGAAATTCTGGAGACACAATGCAGCACTCTGCCTGGCCTCCAGAAGAAAAATGTTGCCCTATAGGGCTAACCAGAAACGCCAAATGAGTAACAACCTGCATGCCACTCGACCATACCCCAATTATACAGTCTAGCCTGTGCACTAAAGCCCTGTCTGACACAGCCTGAGGGCAGACCTCCAGTCCAACACCAGGACAGCTGGCCGTACACTGAGCATATCATACCCATAATGGCTTTAGGCCATCATCTCTACCCAACCTCAATTTTCACCTTCATAACCTAGACCTTATCTACACTCACTGCTCAGGAGTGAACGTGATGCAAGAATCAGAACTTCTCCTTCGCCATGGCAAGAAACCTTGTGGTTGGCATGTTGTCCAACGTTCATTGTAGGAGAAAGCAGCATGGACTATGAGGTCCCACCTATCCCTGAGGGCCACAATTTGCAGAAACACATATTGTGACCCTCAGCGTGAGCCCTATTCTCATGTGAAGCCTCTTAGTGACTGGAACAACAGCCCACATATGGGGCTTGCCAAGCCCCTAGTCACCCAATCTCAACCAGAGTTCGAGATGTCTAGTCACCCGACTCAGGGCTCTGCTCTGGAATCCCTCTTTGGTGGGAAACCTGAGGTAAAAAAAAAAAATACAGAAAGGACTTTTCCCATCCACAGAATGATCCCAACCCCTTGGGATCAGGCCAAATCACCAGAGAAAGAATTGTCCATGGCCCTTGAGGACACCCCGACATTCCACGGTCACCGTTGACACAAAATCCAGAGACAAGCCTGAGCAAGCGCCACATACTCGCCCTTTGTTCATAGCCCGGAAAATTCTCACGTTCTGTAGATCGAGCCTTCATACATACATCCCCAAACCTAAGCTGAGTTTGTGTTTTCAGACTTCTGTCCCCACAGGCCTGGCCCACACACTATCCAAGCTGGGGCCCCTGGAGCCACACCTCAGGACTGTGGCTTCCCTCTCCAGGGGAATTCTTCCATTTCCATTGGCCACAACCTTATAGATTAGGAGAAACCTCCAAGCTCCCCGAGGCCATCCGAATAGTGTTGGCTGCCCAGGACAAACAGGGATGATCTTTCACAAGTTAGGAAACTACCTCCACTCAGACCCAGAGACAGATATCCCCATAGAATAAGATTGAACTGGACAGGCACTTAGGCCCTAATCAGATCCATTGCTTTTGTTTCCAGGCATCTCTCCTCAGAGGCCTGGTTTCCAATACCAGAATACGGGGGATTACTGAGGCACTCATCAGAAAAATCTCGTCTCCACATAGGAAATGTTCTCTTTGGAGCTCTATAAAAACCTCTGTTTCGGAGAATCTTTCAGGGCCCCGGATCAAGCGCCCCATTCCAAGGTCTCCATGGACTTAAACCCACATTATGATCTATTGTCGGGAGAGTCCATGTCAACTCAACCCCCTTGGTTTCTCCCCCAGGGCCTGCAGATCAAACCTGCCTTGTCGCTAGGAGACAACTAGAATGGGAGGTGGGCTGCCTAGGCATCCATCCTTAGAACCCTACTCTGGAGTCGTTCCACATGGGACATCCTAGAGCCATCCAACAGGTCTCAAGTGTCCCACAGAAGGAATCTTTGCAGTCTGGAACATCTCACAACTCCCATTGTGGGAAAATCTACATGGCCTCTTGAGACGCTCCACTTTATAAAGGGGCCATCATGGACAGAAACTCCAACCTGAGCAAACGTCTGATATTCGCCCTGACTTCAGGTGCATGAGATCTTGATTCAGCTCTGCAGAGTGTGCCTTCTGTGCACTCACCCCCAAAACTATGCCTAGCTTGTGTTCTCAGACTACCGTCCTCACACCCCTGCCCCAAAAGCCCTACAGATTGGCAATACTGGGGCCATAATGCAGCACACTGCCTGCCCTCCAGAAGAAAAACGTTGCCTTATGGAGCTACCTAGAAACCCGAATAAGGATCAACTGAACGCCACTCGACTGCACCCCAAATATGCAGTCTACCCTGTCTAATGCCTTGTCTGACACAGCATGAGCCCACACCTCCAGACCTACGCTCAACAGCTGGCCGCACACTGAGCTCATTGGACCCATCAGGTCCTTAGGTCTTCATCTCTTCTCAACCTCAGTTTTCGGGTTTCAGAACCTAGACCTAAACTCCAATCACTGTCCAGGGGTGAACGTGATGCAGAAAACACAACTCTTCCTTCGCCATGGCTGGAAACCTTGTGGTTGGCATATTCTCCAACGTTCAGTGTCGGAGAATCCAGCGTGGCCCATGAGGCACTTCCCATGCTTGAGGGCCTTGTTGGGCACAAATAGGCATTGTGACCCTCAGCATGAGCCCTGTCCTCAAGGAAGGCCTCTCAGTGTCTGGACCAAGAGCCCACATATGGGGCTTGCCATGTTCTTAGGTCCCAATGTTAACCAGAGGTCTGGTTGTCCAGTCCCCCCTCCCCAGGACTCTGCTCTGGAATCCCTCTATTGGTGGTCCACCTTAGGTAAAAAAAATAATAATAATAATAAAAAAGTAAACAAAAAAACAAGAAAGGCTTCCTCCCTTCCCACAGAATGACCCCAAACTCTTGGGATCAGGTCAAATCCCCAGAAAAGGAGCCTCATCGATGGCCCATGAGGACACCCCGACATTCCATGGCAATCGGTGACAGATTTCCAGAAAAAAAAAAAAAAAAGCATGAGCCAGCACCTCACATTCGCCCTTTGTTCATATCCCGATGAGTTCTCCTCACGGTCTATAGATCGGGCCGGCCATACCTACATCCCCAAACCTAAGTGGAGTTTGTGTTTTCAGACTTTTGTCCAAATAGCCCTGGACCACACACGCTCCACGCTTGGGTCCCTGGAGCCACACCTCAGGACTGTGCTTCCCTTTCAATGGAATTCTTCCCATTCCATTGGCCACAACCTTGCAAATGAGGAAAAACCTCCAAAGTCACCGAGGCCATCCCATTAGTGTAGGCCGCCCAGGACAAACAGCGGTGATCTCAAATCAGCTGAGCAACTACCTCCACTCAGACAACAGATGTCCCCAGGGAAGAATATTGAACCGGAGAGGGCCCTAGGCCCTAGTCAGATCCATTGCTTTGGTTTTTAGGCATCTCTCCTCAGAGGCCTCGTTTCCAATACCAGCATATGGTGGTTTCCTGAGGCACCAATAAGAACAAATCTCATCTCCCCATGGAAAACTTGCTCATTGGAGCTTGGTCATAAACTCTGGTTAGGAGAATCCTTCAGGGCCCTGCTGCCACTGCCCATACCAAGGTCTCCATGGACTCAAAACAACATTAAGACCATCCTCAGGAAAGTCCATTTCAACTCAGCCCCCTCTGTTGCTACCCCAAGCCAGCAGATCAAACGTTTCTTGTTGCTAGGAGACAATTGGAATGTGAGGCTGGCTGCCCAGGCATCCATACTTAGAACCCTGTTCTGGAAAAATACCTTATAAGACGTCCTGGAGCCATCCAACAAATCTTAATTGTCCCACAGAAGGAATCCTTGCGGTTTGGAGCATCTCACAACTCCAATAGTGGGAAAACCCCCATGGGCTCATAATGTCCCCCCTTCCTGAAGGGGCCAACATGGACAGAAACTCAACCCTGAGCCAAAGTCTGATCCTCGACCTGACTTCAGACGCATGAGATCTCAATTCAGCTCTGCAGAGTGTGCCTGCTATGTCCTTGCCCCGAAACCTAAGCCTAGCTTGTGTTCTCAGACTTCCGTCCTCACTCTCCTGGCCCACAAGCCCTCCAGTTTTGGAATTCCGAAGCCACAATGCAGCACTCTGCCTGCCCTCCAGAAGAAAAACTTTGCCCTATGCTGCTAATAAGAAACCCCAAATGATTTTCTAATGCATGCCACTCGATTGTAAAGCAATTATACAGCCTACCCTGTATACTAATGCCCTGTCTGGCACAGCCTAAGACAAGACATTCCAAACGATACCCAGACAGCTGGCCCCAACATGGTCACATAGGACTCGCTATGGCTGTAGGTCGTCATCTCTTCCCAACCTCGGTTTTCAGGCTTCAGAACCTAGACCTTATCTCCAATCACTGCCCAGGGGTGAACGTGATGCAGAAATTAGAATTCCTCCTTCCCCATGGCCAGAAACCTTGTGGTTGGCATGTTGTCCAACGTTCAATGTGGGAAATTCTGCATTGTCCAAAAGGCCACGCCAGTGCTTGAGGGCCGCCTAGGGCACAGACATGCATTGTGACCTGCAGCGTGAGTCCCGTATTAAAGTAACGCCTCTCAGTGGCTGGACCAAGATCTTGCATATGGGGCTTGTCATATCCATAGGCCCCCAGGCTTAACCAGAGGGCGAGTATTCCAGTTGTCAGTACCCACTGCTATGCTCTAGATTCCCTCTACAGGGGGGACACATGAAGCAGAAAACAGGACACTTCCCTTCCCACAGAATGACCCCAAACTCTTGGGGGCTGAACAAACTACCAGAGAGGGAGACTTCTACGAACCATGAGGCAACTCCTACATTAAACGGCCATTGTGGACAAAACATCCAGAGACAAAAGCCTGAGCGACTGCCTCCCTCTCACCCTTCTTTCATATCCAGAGGAGCTCCCCTCATGGACTGTAGATCAGGCCTGCCGTAACCTCGGCCCCAAACCTCAGCTGAGTTAGGGATTTTGGATGTCTGTCTGCACAGCAATGGCCCACACGGCCTCCAGGAGAGGGTCTCTGGAGCCACACCACAGAACTGTGCCTGCTCTCTCCTAAGAAACTGTCCATTCCAATGGCCCCAACTCTACAAAATAGTAGAAACCTCAAGGTCCCCAAGGACATCCCACTACCGCAAGCCGCACTGGACAAATAGGGGCATTATGACACAAGCTGAGCAACTACTAATTCCATGCAGACACACAGACAGATATCCGCAGAGACAGAAGATTGAACCAGTCAGGCCCCTAGGCCCTATTATGAACTCTTGCTTTGGTGTCCAGGTATCACTCCTCAGAGGCCTGGGTTCGAAGACCAGCATACGGGGCTTTCCTGAGGCACCAGACAGAAGATCTCTCATCTCCACCTGGGAAGTTTCCTTGTTGGAGTTGTGTCAAGCCCTTCGGGTTGGAGAATCCTGCAGAGTCCCTTAGCTACTGCCACATTCCAAGGTCTCCAAGGCCACTAAACCACATTATGACTCATCCTCAGGAGAGTCCATTTAAACTCAGCCTTCTGGGTATCTCACCCAAGAGCCCGCAGATTGAGCGTGCCTTGTCTCGACCAGGCAATGGGAAGGTGAGTTGGCGTTTCTCGGCATCCATGCTTAGGCCCCTGCTCTCGAGTCTTTCTGTATGGGGCATCAAGGGACCATCCAATAGTTCTCGACTGTCCTGAAGAAGGAAACTTTGAAGTTTGGAGCAGCTCACAACTCCCAGTGTAGGGAAACCTCCCTGGCCTCATGACGCCCCCACTCCCTTCATGTAAGGGCCGTCATAGACACAAACTCCACCTTGAGGCAACATCTGATACTCGCCCTGACCTCACTGCAGGAGATCTCGATTCAGCCTCTGCAGAGTGGACCTGCCATGCTCTTGGTCCCAAAACTCGTGCTAGCTTGTGTTTTCAGACTTCCTTCCTCACAATCCTGGCCACACCCCTCCAGTTTGGCAATTCTGGAGACACAATGCAGCACTCTGCCTGCCCTCCAGAAGAAAAATGTTCCCCTATAGGCCTAACCAGAAACGCCAAATGAGTAACAACCTGCATGCCACTCGACCATACCCCAATTATACAGTCTAGCCTGTGCACTAAAGCCCTGTCTGACACAGCCTGAGGGCAGACCTCCAGTCCAACACCCAGACAGCTGGCCATACACAGAGCATATCACACCCACAATGGCTTTAGGCCATCATCTCTACCCAACCTCAGTTTTCACCTTCAGAACCTAGACATTATCTCCACTCACTGCTCAGGAGTGAACGTGATGCAAGAATCAGAACTTCTCCTTCGCCTTGGCAAGAAACCTAGTGGTTGGCATGTTGTCCAATGTTCATTGTAGGAGAAAGCAACATGGACTATGAGGCCCCACCTAACCCTGAGGGCCACAATTTTCACAAACACACATTGTGACCCTCAGCGTGAACCCTATCCTCATGTAAAGCCTCTTAGTGACTGGAACAACAGCCCACATATGGGGCTTGCCAAGCCCCTAGTCCCCCAATCTCAACCAGAGTTCGAGATGTCTAGTCACCCCTACTCAGGGCTCTACTCTGGAATCCCTCTTTGGTGGAACACCTGAGGTAAAAAAAAAAATACAGAAAGGACTCTTCCCATCCACAGAATGATCCCAACCCCTTGGGATCAGGCCAAATCACCAGAGAAAGAATTGTCCATGGCCCTTGAGGACACCCCGACATTCCACGGCCACCGTTGACACAAAATCCAGAGACAAAAGCTTGAGCAAGCGCCACATACTCGCCCTTTGTTCATAGCCCGGAAAATTCTCACGGTCTGTAGATCGAGCCTTCATACATACATCCCCAAACCTAAGCTGAGTTTGTGTTTTCAGACTTCTGTCCCCACAGTCCTGGCCCACACACCATCCAAGCTGGGGCCCCTGGAGCCACACCTCAGGACTGTGGCTTCCCTCTCCAGGGGAATTCTGCCATTTCCATTGGCCACAACCCTATAGATTAGGAGAATCCTCCAAACTCCCCGAGGCCATCCCAATAGTGTTGGCTGCCCAGGACAAACAGGGATGATCTTTCACAAGTTAGGAAACTACCTCCACTCAGACCCAGAGACAGATATCCCCATAGAATAAGATTGAACTGGACAGGCACTTAGGCTCTAATCGGATCCATTGCTTTTGTTTCCAGGCATCTCTCCTCAGAGGCCTGGTTTCCAATACCAGAATACGGGGGATTACTGAGGCACTCATCAGAAAAATCTCATCTCCACATAGGAAATGTTCTCTTTGGAGCTCTATAAAAACCTCTGTTTAGGAGAATCTTTCAGGGCCCTGGATCAAGCGCCCCATTCCAAGGTCTCCATGGACTTAAACCCACATTATGATCTATTGTCGGGAGAGTCCATGTCAACTCAACCCCCTTGGTTTCTCCCCCATGGCCTGCAGATCAAACCTGCCTTGTTGCTAGGAGACAACTAGAATGGGAGGCGGGCTGCCCAGGCATCCATCCTTAGAACCCTACTCTGGAGTCGTTCCACATGGGACATCCTAGAGCCATCCAACAGGTCTCAAGTGTCCCACAGAAGGAATCTTTGCAGTCTGGAGCATCTCACAACTCCCATTGTGGGAAAATCTACATGGCCTCTTGAGACGCTCCACTTTATAAAGGGGTATCATGGACAGAAACTCCAACCTGAGCAAACGTCTGATATTCGCCCTGACTTCAGGTGCATGAGATCTTGATTCAGCTCTGCAGAGTGTGCCTTCTGTGCACTCACCCCCAAAACTAAGCCTAGCTTGTGTTCTCAGACTACCGTCCTCACACCCCTGCCCCAAAAGCCCTACAGATTGGCAATACTGGGGCCATAATGCAGCACACTGCCTGCCCTCCAGAAGAAAAACGTTGCCTTATGGAGCTACCTAGAAACCCGAATAAGGATCAACTGAACGCCACTCGACTGCACCCCAAATATGCAGTCTACCCTGTCTAATGCCTTGTCTGACACAGCATGAGCCCATACCTCCAGACCTACGCTCAACAGCTGGCTGCACACTGAGCTCATTGGACATATCAGGTCCTTAGGTCTTCATCTCTTCCAACCTCAGTTTTCGGGTTTCAGAACCTAGACCTAAACTCCAAACACTGTCCAGGGGTGAACGTGATGCAGAAATCACAACTCTTCCTTCGCCATGGCTGGAAACCTTGTGGTTGGCATATTCTCCAACGTTCAGTGTAGAATAATCTAGCGTGGCCCATGAGGCACTTCACATGCTTGAGGGCCTTGTTGGGCACAAATAGGCATTGTGAACCTCAGCATGAGCCCTGTCCTCAAGGAAGGCCTCTCAGTGTCTGAATCAAGAGCCCGCCTATTGGACTTGCCATGCCCCTAGGCCCCCAAACTTAAACCGAGGTGGGGATATCCAGTTGTCCCTCCCAAGGACTCTGCTCTGGAATCCCTCTTTTATTGGGACACTTGAGGTACATAAAATAAAATATAAAATAAAATAAAATAAAAAACAGAAAAGACTCCTCCCATCCCACAGAATGTACCCAAACTCTTGGGATCGGGTCAAATCCTCAGAGAAGGAAAGCCATCCACAACCCATGAGGCCACGCCAGCATTCCACCCACATTGTTGACACAAATCCAGAGACAAAACCTGAGCAAGCACCTCAAACTCACCCTTTTTCATATCCCTAAGTGTTATCACAGTCTGTAGATTGGGCGTGCCATACCTATGTCCCCAATCCTAAGCGGAGTTTGTGTTTTCAGACTTTTGTCCCCACAGGCCTGGCCCACACAGCCTCAAGGCTGGGCCCCTAGAGCCAAACTCAGAACTGTGCCTGCCCTCTCCAGGGGATTTCTGCCCATTCCATTGGCCACAAACCTATACATTAGGAGAAACTCCAAAGTCCCGAAGCCATCCCAATATTATAGGCTGCCCAGGACAAACAGGGGCGATCTGACACAAGCTGAGCAACTACATCCCCTCAGATCCTTAGACACGTATCCTCAGGAAAGAGATTGAACCGGACAGGCACCTAGGCCCTAATCATCTCGATTGCTTCTGTTTCCAGTCATCTCTCCTCAGAGGCCTGGTTTCCCATACCAGCATATGGGAGATTCCTTAGGCACTCATCAAAACAATTCTCTTCTCTACATAGGAAACGTACTCTTTAGAGCCCATCAAAACCTCCGGTTATGAACATCCCTCAAGGCCCCGGATCAAGCACCCCATTCCAAGGTCTCCATGGACACAAATGCACATTATGACCCATCCTCAACTCACCCATTTCAACACACCCGCCTCGGTTGCTCCCCTAGATCCAGCAGATCGAACTTGCCTTGGCGCTATGAGACACCTGGAATGGGAGGCAGGCTGCCCAGGCATCCATACTTAGAACCCTGCTCTGGATAACTTCCTTATGGGATGTCCTGGAGCCATCCAACAGGTCTCGACTGTCCCACAGAAGGAATCATTGCGGTTTGGAGCATCTCACAATTCCCATCGTGGGAAAACCTCCATGTCCTCGTGACACCCTCCCCTTCATGAAGGGGCCGTCATGGACAGAAACTCCGACGTAAGCCAACGTCTGATCCTAGCTCTGTCTTCAGGCATACGGGATCTCGAATCATCTCTGCAGAGGGTGCCTGCCGTCCCCTCACCCCGAAATCTAAGTCTGGCTTGTGTTCTCAGAATTTTTTTCTCACACTCCTGGCCCACAAGCCTTCCAGTTTGGGAATTCTGGAGCCACTATGTGGCACTGTGTCTTCCCTCCAGAAGAAAAACGTTGCCCTCTGGGGCTACCCAGTAACCACAAATGAGTACCATCCTGCACAAAACTCGACTGCACCCCAATGATACAGTCTAGCCTGGGCACTAATTCCCTGTCTGCCACAGCCTGAGCCTGCACCTCCCAACCCACACTCAACAGCTGGCCGAACACTGAGCACATCAGCCACACCATGGCCTTAGGTCTTCATCTCTTCCCAACCTCAGTTTTCAGGCTTCAGAACCTAGACCTTAAATCCAATCACAGTCCAGGAGTGAAAGTGTTGCAGAAATTAGAACTCCATCTTCCCCATTGCCAGAAAACTTGTGGTTGCCATATTGTGCAACCTTCAGTGTAGGAGAAACCAGCATGGTACATTAGGCCACGCCCTGACTTGAGGGGCTCCTTGGGCACAAAAACACATTGTGAAACTCAGTGTGAGACCTATCCTCAAGGAAGGCCTCTCAGTGTCTGGACCAAGAGCCCACATATGGGGCTTGCCATGTTCTTAGGTCCCAATGTTAACCAGAGTTCTGGTTGTCCAGTCGCCCCTCGCCAGGACTCTGCTCTTGTATCCCTCTTTTGGTGGTCCACCTTAGGTAAAAAAAAATAATAATTCTAAAAAAATAAACAAAAAAACAAAAAGGCCTCCTCCCTTCCCACAGAATGACCCCAAAATCTTGGGATCGGGTCAAATCCCCAGAAAGGGAGCCTCATCAATGACCCATGAGGACTCCCCGACATTCCATGGCAATCGGTGACACAATTCCAGAAAAAAAAAAAAAAAAGCATGAGCCAGCACCTCACATTCGCCCTTTGTTCATATCCAGAAGAGGTCTCCTCACGGTCTATAGATCGGGTCGGCCATACCTACATCCCCCAACCTAAGTGGAGTTTGTGTTTTCAGACATTTGTCCAAATAGCCCTCGACCAAACACGCTCCACAATTGGGTCCCTGGAGCCACACGTCAGGACTGTGCTTCCCTTTCAAGGGAATTCTTCCCATTCCATTGGCCACAACCTTGCAAATGAGGAAAAACCTCCAAAGTCACCGAGGCCATCTTAATAGTGTAGGACGCCCAGGACAAACAGGGGTGATCTCAAACCAGCTGAGCAACTACCTCCACTCAGACAACAGATGTCCCCAGAGAAGAATATTGAACCGGACAGGCCCCTAGGCCCTAATCAGATCCATTGCTTTGGTTTTCAGGCATCTCTCCTCAGAGGCCTCGTTTCCAATACCAGCATATGGTGGTTTCCTGAGGCACCAATAAGAACATATCTCCTCTCCCCATGGAAAACTTGCTCATTGGAGCTTGGTCATAACCTCTGGATAGGAGAATCCTTCAGGGCCCTGGTGCCACTGCCCCATACCAAGGTCTCCATGGACTCAAACCAACATTAAGATCATCCTCAGGAAAGTCCATTTCAACTCAGCCCCCTCTGTTGCTACCCCAAGCCAGCAGATCAAACGTTTCTTGTTGCTAGGAGACAATTGGAATGTGAGGCTGGCTGCCCAGGCATTCATACTTAGAACCCTGTTCTGGAAAAATACCTTATAAGACGTCCTGGAGCCATCCAACAAATCTTAATTGTCCCACAGAGGGAATCCTTGCGGTTTGGAGAATCTCACAACTCCAATAGTGGGAAAACCCTCATGGGCTCATAATGTCCCCACTTCCTGAAGGGGCCAACATGGACAGAAACTCAAACCTGAGCCAAAGTCTGATCCTCGACCTGACTTCAGACGCATGAGATGTCAATTCAGCTCTGCAGAGTGTGCCTGCCATGTCCTTGCCCCGAAACCTAAGCCTAGCTTGTGTTCTCAGACCTCCGTCCTCTCTCTCCTGGCCCACAAGCCCTCCAGTTTGGGAATTCCGATGCCACAATGCAGCACTCTGCCTGCCCTCCAGAAGAAAAACTTTGCCCTATGCTGCTAATAAGAAACCCCAAATGATTTTCTAATGCATGCCACTTGATTGTAAAGCAATTATACAGCCTACCCTGTATACTAATGCCCTGTCTGGCACAGCCTGAGACAAGACATCCCAAACGATACCCAGACAGCTGGCCCCAACCTGGACACATAGGACCCGCTATGGCTGTAGGTCGTCATCTCTTCCCAACCTCGGTTTTCAGGCTTCAGACCTAGACCTTATCTCCAATCACTGCCCAGGGGTGAACGTGATGCAGAAATTAGAATTCCTCCTTCCCCATGGCCAGAAACCTTGTGGTTGGCATGTTGTCCAACGTTCAATGTGGGAAAACCTGCATTGTCTGAAAGGCCACGCCAGTGCTTGAGGGCCGCCTAGGGCACAGACATACATTGTGACCTGCAGCGTGAGTCCCGTATTAAAGTAACGCCTCTCAGTGGCTGGACCAAGATCCTGCATATGGGGCTTGTCATATCCATAGGCCCCCAGGCTTAACCAGAGGGCGAGTATTCCAGTTGTCAGTACCCACTGCTATGCTCTAGAATCCCTCTACTGGGGGGACACATGAAGCAGAAAACAGGACACTTCCCTTCCCACAGAATGACCCCAAACTCTTGGGGGCTGGACAAACTACCAGAGAGGGAGACTTCTACGACCCATGAGGCAACTCCTACATTAAACGGCCATTGTGGACAAAACATCCAGAGACAAAAGCCTGAGCAACTGCCTCCCTCTCACCCTTCTTTCATATCCAGAGGAGCTCCCCTCATGGACTGTAGATCAGGCCTGCCGTAACCTCGGCCCCAAACCTGAGCTGAGTTAGGGTTTTTGGATGTCTGTCTGCACAGCCATGGCCCACACGGCCTCCAGGCTGGGGTCTCTGGAGCCACACCACAGAACTGTGTCTGCTCTCTCCTAAGATACTGCCCATTCCATTGGCCACAACTCTACAAAATAGTAGAAACCTCAAGGTCCCCAAGGACATCCCACTACCACAAGGCGCACTGGACAAATAGGGGCATTATGACACAAGCTGAGCAACTACTACCTCCATGCAGACACACAGACAGATATCCGCAGAGACAGAAGATTGAACCAGACAGGCCACTAGGCCCTATTATGAACTCTTGCTTTGGTGTCCAGGTATCACTCCTCAGAGGCCTGGGTTCGAAGACCAGCATACGGGGCTTTCCTGAGGCACCAGACAGAAGACCTCTCATCTCCACATGGGAAGCTTCCTTGTTGGAGTTGTGTCAAGCCCTTCGGGTTGGAGAATCCTGCAGAGTCCCTTAGCTACTGCCACATTCCAAGGTCTCCTTGGCCACCAACCCACATTATGACTCATCCTCAGGAGAGTCCATTTAAACTCAGCCTTCTGGGTAGCTCACCCAGGAGCCCGCAGATTGAGCGTGCCTTGTCTCGACCAGGCAATGGGAAGGTGAGTTGGCGTTTCTCGGCATCCATGCTTAGGGCCCTGCTCTCGAGTCTTTCTGTATGGGGCATCCTGGAACCATCCAATAGTACTCGACTGTCCTGAAGAAGGAATCTTTGAAGTTTGGAGCAGCTCAAACTCCCAGCGTAGGGAAACCTCCCTGGCCTCATGACGCCCCCACCCCCTTCAGGAAGGGGTCGTCATGGACACAAACTCCAGCTTGAGGCAACATCTGATACTCGCCCTGACCTCACCTGCAGGAGATCTCGATTCAGCCTCTGCAGAGTGGGCCTGCCATGCTCTTGGCCCCAAAACTCATGCTAGCTTGTTTTTTCAGACTTCCTTCCTCACAATCCTGGCCACACCCCTCCAGTTTGGCAATTCTGGAGACACAATGCAGCACTCTGCCTGCCCTCCAGAAGAAAAATGTTGCCCTATAGGCCTAACCAGAAACGCCAAATGAGTAACAACCTGCATGCCACTCGACCATACCCCAATTATACAGTCTAGCCTGTGCACTAAAGCCCTGTCTGACACAGCCTGAGGGAAGACCTCCAGTCCAACACCCAGACAGCTGGCCATAAACAGAGCATATCACACCCACAATGGCTTTAGGCCATCAACTCTACACAACCTCAGTTTTCACCTTCAGAACCTAGACCTTATCTACACTCACTGCTCAGGAGTGAACGTGATACAAGAATCAGAACTTCTCCTTCGCCTTGGCAAGAAAACTAGTGGTTGGCATGTTTTTCCAACGTTCAGTGTAGTTGAAACCAGTGTGGACCATGATGCCCCGCCCATGTTTATGGGCCACATTGGTCACAAACACACCTTGTGTCCCTCAGCCTGATCCCAGGCCTCAGGTAAGGCCTCTCAGTGGCTGGATGAAGAGTCAGCATATTCGGCTTGCCATGTCCCTAGGCCCCAAATTTTACCCATAGTTCGGGTTCTCCCTTCACTTTTCCCCAGGGCTCATCTTTGGAATTCCTCTTTTGGCGGGACACCTGAGGTAACAAACCTGAAAGGAGTCCTCCCATTCCACAGATTGATGAAAAGCAATTGGGATCGGACCAAATCCCCAGAGAGAAAGATTCGTCCATGGCCCATGAGGCTTCCCCGACATTCCACGGCCATCTCTGATACAAAATCCAGAGACAAAAGCCTGAGCAAGTGCCTCAGACTCGCTCTTTCTTTATATCCGGAAGAGTTCTTCTCATGGTTTATAGATCGGGCCTGCCATACCTACCTCCCCAAAGCTAAGCTGTGTTTGTGTTTTCAGACTTCTGTCCCCAAAGTCCTGGGCCACACACCTTCCAGGCTGGGGCCCCAGGTGTCACACATTAGGACTGTGTCTACCCAATCCATGGGAATTCTGCCCATTCCATGGTCCAAAACCGTAAAATTAGGAGAACCCTCCAAATCCCTGAGGCCATCCCAATAGTGCAGGTCGCCCGGGACAAACAAGGGCGGTCTGATACCAGCTGAGCATCTACCTCTACTCATACCATAGATGGATGTCCCCTGAGAAGCAGATTGAACCAGACAGGACCCTAGGCCATAATCGGATACATTGCTTTGGTTTACAGGCATGTCTCCTCAAAAGCCTGGATTCCAATACCAGCATAGGGGTTTTTCTGAGGCACCCATCAAAACAAATCTCGTCTCCACAAGGAACCTTGTGCATCGAGCTATGTCAAAAGCTTAGGAGAATACTTCAGGGTCCCGGTGCCACCGCCCCATTTTAAGGCCCTCATGGACACAAACACACATTAGGACCCATCCTCAGGAAAGTCCATTTCAAGTCAGTCACTCCTGTTGCTCACGCAGAGCCATCAGATCTAAACTCTCTTGTTGCTAGGAGAAAATTGGAATGCGAGGCCTGCTTCCCAGTCATCCATTCTCGAATGGTGCCCTGGAGTCATTCCATATGGGATGTCCTGAAGCTGCCCAACAGGTCTCAATTGTTCCGCAGAAGGTATCCTTGAAGGGGGCATCCCACAACACCCAACGTGGGAAAACCTACATGGCCTCGAGATTTCGCTCTCTTCATGAAGGGGCCGTCATGCACATAAACTCCAACGTGAGACAACGTCTGATCCTCGCCCTGACTTCAGATGAATGAGATTTTGGTTCAGATCTACAGTGGTCCCTGCCGTGTCCTCGCCCTGATACACAAGTCTAGCTTGTGTTCTCAGACTTCCGTCCTCACACTCCTGGACACGAAGCCCTCAAGTTAGGCAATTCCGGACTGACAATGAAGCACTCTGCCTGCCCTCTAGAAAACAAATTTTGCCTAATGAGCTTCCCAGACAACTTATATGAGGATAAATCTACATGGCACTCGACTTTACCCAAATTATATAGTCTACGGGGGCACTAATGCACTGTCTGACACAACCTGAGCCCGGACCTCCTGACCAACACCCAGACCGCTGACCGCACACTGAGCACATCAGACCCGCCATGGCCTTAGGTTATCATCTCTTCCCTACCTCTGTTTTCAGGCTTCAGAATCTAGACCTTATCTACAATCACTGCCCAAGGGTGACTGTGATGCAGAAATCAGAACTCTTTCTTACACATGGCAAGAAATCTTGTCATTGGCAGGTTGTCCAACGTTCAGTGTAGGAGAAACCAGGATTCACCATGAGGCCCCGCCCATTCTTGTTTGCGAAGTGGGCATAAACACGCATTGTGACCCTCAGTGTGAGTCCTGTACTCTAGTAAGTCCTCTCAGTCGCTCGACCATTAGATGTCATAATGGGCTTGACATGTCCCTAGGCCCAAATTTGTAACCAGATTTCTGGTTGTCCAGTCGGCCCTCCCCAGGGCTCTACTCTGGAATACCTCATTTGGTGGGACACCTGAGGTTAAAAAACAAAACAAGGCAAATCACAACAACAACAAAACGGACTTCTTCCATCCCACAGAATGACCCCAAAATCTTGCGATGGGGACAAACCACCAGAGAGTAAGAATCGTCCATTTCCCATGAAGTCAACCGGAAATTTCATGACCATGAGTGACACGATATCCAGAGACAAAAACTTGAGCAAGAGCCTAACACTCGCCCTTTTTTCATATCCCGAAGAGTTCTCCTCATGGTCTGTAGATCAATACTGCCATACCTATTACCCAAAACATAAGCCGCGTTTGTGTTTTCAGACAACTGTCCAAACAGCTCTGCCTACACACCCTACAGGCTCAGGCCCCTGGAGCCAAACCTGAGGACTGTACTTGCCCTCTCCAAGGGAATTGTATGTGCCCATTCCAATGGCCACAACCTACTAATAGGATAAACCTCCAAACTCCCTGAGGCCATCCCAATAGTGGTGGCTCTCCAGGACAAACAGGAGCAATCTGAGCCCATCTGACACCTACATGCACTCAGATGCATAGACTGATGTCCCCAGAGGTAAAAAGGTACGAACAGGCCCCTAGGCACTGTTTGGATTCTTGTTGTGCTATCCAGTCATCTCTCCTCAGAGGCCTGGATTTCAATACCAGCGTATTGCTGTTTCCTGACTCATCCCTCAGAACAAATCTCATTTACATATTGGAGCTGTGTCAAAGCCTCTGTTTGAAAAAACCCTTCAGGGCCCCAGTGCCAACGCTTCATTCCAAGGTCTCCATAGACACAAAAACATATTAGGATCCATCCACAGGAGAGTCCATTTCAACTCAGCCTCCTGGGTTGCTCCCCCAGATCCAGCAGATCTAACCTGTCTTGTTGCTAGGACACAATTGGAATGCGAGGTGGGCTACCCAGCCATCCATCCTTAGAACCCTGCTCGGAATCATTGCCCTGGAGCCAACCAACAGGTCTCAATTGTCCTGCAGAAGAATCTTTGCAGTTTGGAGCTTCTCACAACTAATATCGTGGGAAAATCCCCACGGCCTCATGACCCCCCCGCCCCTTCATGAAGGGCCATCAGGGACAGAAACACCAACCTGAGCGATCTTCTGATCCTCGCCCTGACATCATAAGCACGAGATCTCGATTCAGGTCTGTAGATTGTTCCTGCCTTGTCCTCACCCAGAAACCTAAGCCTAGCTTGTTCTCAGATTTCCTTCCTCAGACTACTGGCCCACAAGCCTCCAGTTTGAAAACCAGAACTATATTGCAGCACTCTTCCTGCCCTCAGGAAGAAAAACATTGCCCTCTGGGGCTACCCAGAAACTCCAAAAGAGGATCAACCTGCACGCCATACGACTGTACCCCAAATATATAGGCTGACCTGGGCACTATTGCCCAGGTTGACACAGCCTGAGCCTGGATTACCTGGCCCCACACAGAAAGCTGGCCGCTCACTGAGCACATCGGACCCGCCATGGTCTTAGGTCGTCATCTCTTCCCAACCTCGGTTGTCAAGTTTCAGAACCTAGACCTTATCTCCAATCACTGCCCAGGCTTGTAAGTGATGCAGAAAACACAACTCCTTCCCCGTGGCAAGAAACCATGTGGTTGGCATGTTGTCCAACGTTCAGTGTAGTTGAAACCAGGGTGGCCCATGAGGCCCCGCTCATGTTTGCGGGCCACATTGGTCAAAACCACACATTGTGACCCTCACCCTGATCCCAGTCCTCAATAAGGCCTCTCAGTGGCTGGATGAAGAGATAGCATATTGGGCTTGCCATGCCCCTAGGCCCCAAATTTTACCCATAGTTCGGGTTCTCCCTTCACTTTTCCCCAGGGCTCTTCTTTGGAATTCCTCTTTTGGCGGGACACCTGAGGTAACAAAACTGAAATGAGTCCTCCCATTCCACAGATTGACGAAAAACAATTGGGATCGGGCCAAATCCACAGAGAGGAAGATTCGTCCATGGCCCATGAGGCCTCCCCGACATTCCACGGCCATCTCTGATACAAAATCCAGAGACAAAAGCCTGAGCAAGCCCCTCAGACTCACTCTTTCTTCATATCCGGAAGAGTTCTTCTCATGGTTTATAGATCAGGCCTGCCATACCTACGTCCCCAAACCTAAGCTGAGTTTGTGTTTTCAGACTTCTGTCCTCAAAGTCCTGGGCCACACACCCTCCAGGCTGGGGCCCCTGGAGTCACACAGTAGGACTGTGCCTACCCCATCCATGGGAATTCTGCCGATGCCATTGTCCAAAACAGTAAAATTTGGAGAACCCTACAAATCGCTGAGGCCATCCCAATAGTGCAGGTCGCCCGGGACAAACAAGGGCGGTCTGATACCAGCTGAGCATCTACCTCCACTCATACCATAGATGGATGTCCCCTGAGAAGAAGATTGAACCAGACAGGACCCTAGGCCATAATCGGATACATTGCTTTGGATTACAGGCATGTCTCCTCAAAAGCCTGGATTCCAATACCAGCATAGAGGTTTTCCTGAGGCACCCATCAAAACAAATCTCGTCTCCACAAGGAACCTTGTGCATCGAGCTATGTCAAAAGCTTAGGAGAATACTTCAGGGTCTCGGTGCCACCGCCCCATTTTAAGGCCCTCATGGACACAAACACACATTAGGACCCATCCTCAGGAAAGTCCATTTCAAGTCAGCCACCCCGGTTTCTCCCGCAGAGCCATCAGATCTAAACTGTCTTGTTGCTGGGAGACAATTGGAATGCGAGGCCGGCTTCCCAGGCATCCAACCTCGAACAGTGCCCTGGAGTCATTCCATATGGGATGTCCTGAAGCTGCCCAACAGGTCTCAATTGTCCCGCAGAAGGAATCCTTGTAGTGGGCATCCCACAACTCCCAACGTGGGAAAAACACCATGGCCTCGAGATTCCGCTCTCTTCATGAAGGGGCCGTCATGCACAGAAACTCCAACCTGAGCCAACGTCTGATCCTCGCCCTGACTTCAGATGCATGAGATATAGGTTCAGATCTACAGTGGTACCTGCCGTGTCCTCGCCCTGAAACCCAAGTCTAGCTTGTGTTCTCAGACTTCCGTCCTCACACTCCTGGACACGAATCCCTCAAGTTTAAAATTCCGGTCCGACAATTAAGCACTCTGCCTGCCCTCGAGAAAACAAATTTTGCATAATGAGCTGCCCAGACAACTTATATGAGGATAAATCTACATGGCACTCGACTGTACCCAAAGTATATAGTCTAAACTGGGCACTAATGCACTCTCTGACACAACCTGAGCCCGGATCTCCTGACCAACACCCAGACAGCTGACCGCACACTGAGCACATCAGACCCGCCATGGCCTTAGGTCATCAACTCTTCCCTACCTCAGTTTTTAGGCTTCAGAACTTAGACCTTATCTCCAATCACTGCCCAGGGGTGCCTGTGATGCAGAAATCAGAACTCTTCCTTACCCATGGCAAGAAACCTTGTGGTTGGCATGTTGTCCAACGTTCAGTGTACGAGAAACCAGGATTCACCATGAGGCCCTGCCCATTCTTGTTTGCGAAGTGGGCATAAACACGCATTGTGACCCTCAGCGTGAGTCCTGTGCTCTAGTAAGTCCTCTCAGTGGCTCGACCATTAGATGTCATAATGGGCTTGACATGTCCCTAGGCCCCAATTTTTAACCACATTTCTTGTTGTCCGGTCGGCCCTCCCCAGGGCTCTACTCTGGAATCCCCCATTTGGTGGGACACCTGAGGTTAAAAAACAAAACAAGGCAAATCAACAACAACAACAAAACGGACTTCTTCCATCCCCAGAATGACCCAAAACTCCTTGGACGGGGCCAAACCCCCAGAGTGTAAGACTCGTCCATTTCCCATGAAGTCACCAGGAAATTTCACGACCATGAGTGACACGATATCCAGAGACAAAAACTTGAGCACGAGCCTCACACTCGCCCCTTATTCATATCCCGAAGAGTTCTCCTCATGGTCTGTAGATCAATCCTGCCATACCTATGACCTGAAACATAAGCCGCGTTTGTGTTTTCAGACTGTCCAAACAGCTCTGCCTACACACCCTACAGGCTCAGGCCCCTGGAGCCAAACCTGAGGACTGTACTTGCCCTCTCCAAGGGAATTGTATGTGCCCATTCCAATGGCCACAACCTACTAATAGGATAAACCTGCAAACTCCCTGAGGCCATCCCAATAGTGGTGGCTTCCCAGGACAAACAGGGGCAATCTGAGCCCATCTGAGCACCTACATGCTCTCAGACGCATAGACTGATGTCCCCAGAGGTAAAAATGTACGAACAGGCCCCTAGGCACTATTCGGATCCATTGCTGTGGTATCCAGTCATCTCTCCTCAGAGGCCTGGATTTCAATACCAGCATATGGCTGTTTCCTGACTCATCCGTCAGAACAAATCTCATCTACATATGGGAAACTTGCACGTTGGAGCTGTGTCAAAGCCTCTGTTTGAAAAAACCCTTCAGGACCCCAGTGCCACCCCTTCATTCCAAGGTCTCCATAGACACAAAAACATATTAGGATCCATCCACAGGAGAGTCCATTTCAACCCAGATCCAGATTGCTCGCCCAGATCCAGCAGATATAACCTGTCTTGTTGCTAGGACACAATTGGAATGCAAGGTCGGCTACCCAGGCATCCATCCTTAGAACCCTGCTCGGAATCGTTGCCCTGGAGCCAACCAACATGTCTCAATTGTCCTGCACAAGAATCTTTGCAGTTTGGACCTTCTCACAACTAACATCGTGGGAAAACCCCCACGAACTCGAGACCCCGCCCCTTCATGAAGGGGCCATCAGGGACAGAAACACCAACCTGAGCGATCTTCTGATCCTCACCCTGACTTCAGAAGCACGGGATCTCGATTCAGGTCTGTAGATTGTTCCTGCCTTGTCCTCACCCAGAAACCTAAGCCTAGCTTGTGTTATCAGATTTCCGTCTTCAGACTACTGGCCCACAAGCCCTCCAGTTTGCAAACCAGAACTATAATGCAGCACTCTGCCAGTCTTCAGGAAGAAAAACATAGCCCTGTGGGGCTACCCAGAAACTCCAAATGAGGATCAACCTGCATGCCATTCGACTGTACCCCAAATATATAGGCTGACCTAGGCACTATTGCCCTTTCTGACACAGCCTGAGCCTGGATTTCCTGGCCCCACCCAGAAAGCTGGTCGAACACTGAGCACGCCGGACGAGCCATGTCCTTAGGTCGTCATCTCTTCCCAACCTCGGTTGTCAAGTTTCAGAACCTAGACCTTATCTCCAATCACTGCCCAGGCTTGTAAGTGATGCAGAAATCACAACTCCTTCCCCGTGGCTAGAAACCATGTGGTTGGCATGTTTTCCAATGTTCAGTGTAGTTGAAACCAGTGTGGCCCATGAGGCCCCGCCCATGTTTATGGGCCACATTGGTCACAAACACACATTGTGACCCTCAGCCTGATCCCAGTCCTCAGGTAAGGCCTCTCAGTGGCTGGATGAAGAGACAGCATATTGGGCTTGCCATGCCCCTAGGCCCCAAATTTTACCCATAATTCGGGTTGTCCCTTCGCTTTTCCCCAGGGCTCTTCTTTGGAATTCCTCTTTTGGCGGGACACCTAAGGTAACCAACCTGAAAGGAGACCTCCCATTCCACAGATTGACGAAAAAGAATTGGGATCGGGCCAATTCCACAGAGAGGAAGATTCGTCCATGGCCCATGAGGTTTCCCAGACAATCCACGGCCATCGCTGATACCGAATCTAGAGACAAAAGACTGAACAAGCACCTCAGACTCGCTCTTTCTTCATATCCTGAAGAGTTCTTCTCATGGTTTATAGATCGGGCCTGCCATACCTACGTCTCCAAACCTAGCTGAGTTTATGTTTTCAGACTTCTGTCCTCAAAGTCCTGGGCCACACACCCTCCAGGCTGGGGCCCCTGGAGTCACACAGTAGGACTGTGCCTACCCCATCCATGGGAATTCTGCCGATGCCATTGTCCAAAACAGTAAAATTTGGAGAACCCTACAAATCGCTGAGGCCATCCCAATAGTGCAGGTCGCCCGGGACAAACAAGGGCGGTCTGATACCAGCTGAGCATCTACCTCCACTCATACCATAGATGGATGTCCCCTGAGAAGAAGATTGAACCAGACAGGACCCTAGGCCATAATCGGATACATTGCTTTGGATTACAGGCATGTCTCCTCAAAAGCCTGGATTCCAATACCAGCATAGAGGTTTTCCTGAGGCACCCATCAAAACAAATCTCGTCTCCACAAGGAACCTTGTGCATCGAGCTATGTCAAAAGCTTAGGAGAATACTTCAGGGTCTCGGTGCCACCGCCCCATTTTAAGGCCCTCATGGACACAAACACACATTAGGACCCATCCTCAGGAAAGTCCATTTCAAGTCAGCCACCCCGGTTTCTCCCGCAGAGCCATCAGATCTAAACTGTCTTGTTGCTGGGAGACAATTGGAATGCGAGGCCGGCTTCCCAGGCATCCAACCTCGAACAGTGCCCTGGAGTCATTCCATATGGGATGTCCTGAAGCTGCCCAACAGGTCTCAATTGTCCCGCAGAAGGAATCCTTGTAGTGGGCATCCCACAACTCCCAACGTGGGAAAAACACCATGGCCTCGAGATTCCGCTCTCTTCATGAAGGGGCCGTCATGCACAGAAACTCCAACCTGAGCCAACGTCTGATCCTCGCCCTGACTTCAGATGCATGAGATATAGGTTCAGATCTACAGTGGTACCTGCCGTGTCCTCGCCCTGAAACCCAAGTCTAGCTTGTGTTCTCAGACTTCCGTCCTCACACTCCTGGACACGAATCCCTCAAGTTTAAAATTCCGGTCCGACAATTAAGCACTCTGCCTGCCCTCGAGAAAACAAATTTTGCATAATGAGCTGCCCAGACAACTTATATGAGGATAAATCTACATGGCACTCGACTGTACCCAAAGTATATAGTCTAAACTGGGCACTAATGCACTCTCTGACACAACCTGAGCCCGGATCTCCTGACCAACACCCAGACAGCTGACCGCACACTGAGCACATCAGACCCGCCATGGCCTTAGGTCATCAACTCTTCCCTACCTCAGTTTTTAGGCTTCAGAACTTAGACCTTATCTCCAATCACTGCCCAGGGGTGCCTGTGATGCAGAAATCAGAACTCTTCCTTACCCATGGCAAGAAACCTTGTGGTTGGCATGTTGTCCAACGTTCAGTGTACGAGAAACCAGGATTCACCATGAGGCCCTGCCCATTCTTGTTTGCGAAGTGGGCATAAACACGCATTGTGACCCTCAGCGTGAGTCCTGTGCTCTAGTAAGTCCTCTCAGTGGCTCGACCATTAGATGTCATAATGGGCTTGACATGTCCCTAGGCCCCAATTTTTAACCACATTTCTTGTTGTCCGGTCGGCCCTCCCCAGGGCTCTACTCTGGAATCCCCCATTTGGTGGGACACCTGAGGTTAAAAAACAAAACAAGGCAAATCAACAACAACAACAAAACGGACTTCTTCCATCCCCAGAATGACCCAAAACTCCTTGGACGGGGCCAAACCCCCAGAGTGTAAGACTCGTCCATTTCCCATGAAGTCACCAGGAAATTTCACGACCATGAGTGACACGATATCCAGAGACAAAAACTTGAGCACGAGCCTCACACTCGCCCCTTATTCATATCCCGAAGAGTTCTCCTCATGGTCTGTAGATCAATCCTGCCATACCTATGACCTGAAACATAAGCCGCGTTTGTGTTTTCAGACTGTCCAAACAGCTCTGCCTACACACCCTACAGGCTCAGGCCCCTGGAGCCAAACCTGAGGACTGTACTTGCCCTCTCCAAGGGAATTGTATGTGCCCATTCCAATGGCCACAACCTACTAATAGGATAAACCTGCAAACTCCCTGAGGCCATCCCAATAGTGGTGGCTTCCCAGGACAAACAGGGGCAATCTGAGCCCATCTGAGCACCTACATGCTCTCAGACGCATAGACTGATGTCCCCAGAGGTAAAAATGTACGAACAGGCCCCTAGGCACTATTCGGATCCATTGCTGTGGTATCCAGTCATCTCTCCTCAGAGGCCTGGATTTCAATACCAGCATATGGCTGTTTCCTGACTCATCCGTCAGAACAAATCTCATCTACATATGGGAAACTTGCACGTTGGAGCTGTGTCAAAGCCTCTGTTTGAAAAAACCCTTCAGGACCCCAGTGCCACCCCTTCATTCCAAGGTCTCCATAGACACAAAAACATATTAGGATCCATCCACAGGAGAGTCCATTTCAACCCAGATCCAGATTGCTCGCCCAGATCCAGCAGATATAACCTGTCTTGTTGCTAGGACACAATTGGAATGCAAGGTCGGCTACCCAGGCATCCATCCTTAGAACCCTGCTCGGAATCGTTGCCCTGGAGCCAACCAACATGTCTCAATTGTCCTGCACAAGAATCTTTGCAGTTTGGACCTTCTCACAACTAACATCGTGGGAAAACCCCCACGAACTCGAGACCCCGCCCCTTCATGAAGGGGCCATCAGGGACAGAAACACCAACCTGAGCGATCTTCTGATCCTCACCCTGACTTCAGAAGCACGGGATCTCGATTCAGGTCTGTAGATTGTTCCTGCCTTGTCCTCACCCAGAAACCTAAGCCTAGCTTGTGTTATCAGATTTCCGTCTTCAGACTACTGGCCCACAAGCCCTCCAGTTTGCAAACCAGAACTATAATGCAGCACTCTGCCAGTCTTCAGGAAGAAAAACATAGCCCTGTGGGGCTACCCAGAAACTCCAAATGAGGATCAACCTGCATGCCATTCGACTGTACCCCAAATATATAGGCTGACCTAGGCACTATTGCCCTTTCTGACACAGCCTGAGCCTGGATTTCCTGGCCCCACCCAGAAAGCTGGTCGAACACTGAGCACGCCGGACGAGCCATGTCCTTAGGTCGTCATCTCTTCCCAACCTCGGTTGTCAAGTTTCAGAACCTAGACCTTATCTCCAATCACTGCCCAGGCTTGTAAGTGATGCAGAAATCACAACTCCTTCCCCGTGGCTAGAAACCATGTGGTTGGCATGTTTTCCAATGTTCAGTGTAGTTGAAACCAGTGTGGCCCATGAGGCCCCGCCCATGTTTATGGGCCACATTGGTCACAAACACACATTGTGACCCTCAGCCTGATCCCAGTCCTCAGGTAAGGCCTCTCAGTGGCTGGATGAAGAGACAGCATATTGGGCTTGCCATGCCCCTAGGCCCCAAATTTTACCCATAATTCGGGTTGTCCCTTCGCTTTTCCCCAGGGCTCTTCTTTGGAATTCCTCTTTTGGCGGGACACCTAAGGTAACCAACCTGAAAGGAGACCTCCCATTCCACAGATTGACGAAAAAGAATTGGGATCGGGCCAATTCCACAGAGAGGAAGATTCGTCCATGGCCCATGAGGTTTCCCAGACAATCCACGGCCATCGCTGATACCGAATCTAGAGACAAAAGACTGAACAAGCACCTCAGACTCGCTCTTTCTTCATATCCTGAAGAGTTCTTCTCATGGTTTATAGATCGGGCCTGCCATACCTACGTCTCCAAACCTAGCTGAGTTTATGTTTTCAGACTTCTGTCCTCAAAGTCCTGGGCCACACACCCTCCAGGCTGCGGTCCTTGGAGCCCTACATAAGGACTGTGCCTACCCAATCCATGGGAACTCTGCCCATTCCATTGTCCAAAACCGTAAAATTAGGAGAACCCTCCAAATCCCTGAGGCCATCCCAATAGGGCATGTCGCCCGTGACATACAAGCGCGGTCTGATAGCAGCTGAGCATCAACCTCCACTCATACCATAGATGGATGTCCCCAGAGAAGAAGATTGAACCAGACAGGACCCTGGCCAATCGGATCCATTGCTTTGGTGAGAGGCATGTCTCCTCAAAAGCCTGGATTCCAATACCAGCATAGGTGTTTTCCTGAGGTAGCAAGCAGAACAAATCTCGTCTCCTCAAGGAAACATGTGCATCGAGCTCTGTCAAAAGCTTAGGAGAATACTTCAGGGTCCCGGTGCCACGGCCCCATTCCAAGGCCCCATGGACACAAAGACACATTAGGACCCATCCTGAGGAAAGTCCATTTCAAGTCAGTCACCCCGGTTGCTCCCGCAGAGCCATCAGATCTAAACTGGCTTGTTGCTAGGAGACAATTGGAATGCGAGGCTGGCTTCCCAGGCATCCTCCCTCGAACGGTGCTATGGAGTCACTCCATATGGGATGTCCTGGAGCTGCCCAAAGGTCTCAATTGTCCCGCAGAAGGAATTCTTGAAGGGGGCAACCCACAACTCCCACGTGGGAAAAACTTCATGGACACGAGATTCCGCTCCCTTCATGAAGGAGCCGTCAGGCACAGAAACTCCAACCTAAGCCAAAGTCTAATTCTCTCCCTGACTTGAAATGGATGAGATATTGGTTCAGATCTGCAGGGGGTACCTGCCGTGCCCTTGCCATGAGCCCAAGTATAACTTTTGTTCTCAGAATTCCGACCTCACTCTCCTGGCCTCAAAGCCCTCATGATTGGTAAATCCGGTCCCACAATTAAGCACATGGCCTGCTTTCTGGAAAAAAAAATATTGCCTAAAGAGCTGCCAAGGCACCTTATATGAAGATAAACCTACACGGTACTCGACTTTGCCCGAATTATATAGTCTAACCTGGGCACTAATGCACTGTCTGACACAACCTGAGCCCGGACTTCCTGACCAACACCCAGACAGCTGACCGCACACTGAGCACATCAGACCCGCCATGGCCTTAGGTCCTCATCTCTTCCCTACCTCAGTTTTCAGGCCTCAGAAACTAGACTTTATCTCTGCCTGGGGGTGAGTGTGATGCAGAAATCAGAACTTCTCCTTACACATGGCAAGAAACCTTGTGGTTGGCATGTTGTCCAACGTTCATTGTAGGAGAAACTAGCATTCACCCTGAGGCCCGCCTATTCTTGAGTGCGACGAGGGCATAAATATGCATTGTGACCCTCAGGGTGAGTCCTGTCCTCTAGTAAGTCCTCTCAGAGCCTGGATCACTAGATGTCATAATGGGCTTGACATAGCCCTAGGCCCCAATTTTTAACCAGATTTCTGGTTGTTCAGTCACCCCTCCCCAGAGCTCTACTCTGGAATTCCTCATGTGGTGGGACAACGGAGGTTAAAAAATGAAACAAAACAAAGCAACAACAACAAAAAAAAAAACGACTTCTTCCATCCCACAGAATGACCCCAACCTCTTTGGAAGGGGCCAAATCCCCAGAGAGTAAGACTCGTCCATTTCCCATGAAGTCACCCGGAAATTTCACGACCATGAGTGACATGATATGCAGAGACAAAAACATGAGCAATAGCCTCACACTCGCCCTTTTTTCATATACCGAAATGTTCTCCTCATGGTCTGTAGATCAGTCCTGCCCTACCTATGACCCGAAACAGAAGTCGAGTTTGTGTTTTCAGACAACTGTCCAAACAGCCCTGGCCTACACACCCTATAGGCTCAGGCCCCTGAAGCCAAACCTGAGGACTGTTCTTGCCCTCGCAAGGGAATTGTGTGAGCCCATTCCAATGGCGACAACGCAACTAAAAGTATAAACCTTTAAATTCCCTGAGGCCATCCCATAGTGTTGGCTTCCAAGGACAAACACGGGCAATCTGAGTTCATCTGAGCACCTACCTGCACTCTGACCCATAGATAGATGTCGCCCGAGGTAAAAAGAAACCAACAGGCCCCTAGGCAATAATTGGATCCATTGCTTTGGTTTCCAGGCATCTCTCCTCAGAGGCCTGGATTTCAATACCAGAATATGGCTGTTTCTTGACTCACCCATCAGAACAAATCTCCTCTACACATGGGAAACTTGCATGGTGGAGCTGTGTCAAACCTCTGTTTAGGAGAAGCCTTCAGGGCCCTAGTGCCACCGCTTAATGCCACAGTCTCCATAGACACAAAAACATATTAGGACCCATCCACAGGAGAGTCCATTTAAACTCAGCCTCCTCGGTTGCTCCCCGAGATCCAACAGATCTAGCCTGTCTTGTAGCTAGGAGAATATTGGAATGCGAGGTGGGCTACCCAGCCATCCATCCTTAGAACCCTGCTCAGAATCGTTGGCCTGGAGCCAACCAACTGGTCTCAATTGTCCCACAGTAGAATCTTTGCAGTTTGGAGCTTCTCACAACTCCCATGGTGGGAAAACCCCCACGGCCTCGTGATTCCCCCCCTTTATGAAGGGGCCATCAGGGACAGAAAGTCAAACCTGAGGCATCGTCTGATGCTCAACCTGACTTCAGGTGCAAGAGATCTCGACTCAGGTCTGTAGATTGTGCCTGCCATGTCCTCACACATAAAACCTAAGCCTTGCTTGTGTTCTCGGAGTTCCGTCCTCAGACTACCGGCCCATAAGCCCTCCAGTTTGGCAATCCAGAAGTACAATGCGGCACTCTGCCTGCTCCCTGGAAGAAGAACATTGCCCTCTGGGGCTACCCAGAAACCCCAAATGAGGATCAACCTGCACGCCATTTGGCTGTACACCAAATATATAGGCTGAAGTGGGCACAATTGCCCATTCTGACACAGCCTGAGCCTGGAACTCCTGGCCCCACCCAGACAGCTGGCCACACACTGAGCACATTGGACCCGCCATGGCCATAGGTCGTCATCTCTACCCAACCTCGGTTTTCAGGCTTCAGAACCTTGACCTTATCTCCATTCACTACCCAGGTTTGAAAATGTTGCAGAAATCCGAACTCGTTCCCTTGGCAAGAAACCTCGTGGTTGGCATGTTGTCCAACTTTCAGTGTAGTTGAAACCAGTGTGGCACATGAGACCCAGCCCACGCTTGAGGGCCACATTGGTCTCAAACACACATTGTGACCCTCAGCCTGAGCCCGGTCCTCAGGCAAGGCCTCTCAGTGGCTGCATGAAGAAAGAGCATATTGGGCTTGCCATGCCCCTAGACCCCAATTTTTAACCAAGTTCGGGTTGTCCCTTCACTCTTGCCCAGGGCTCTGCTTTGGAATTCCTCTTTTGGTGGGACACCTCAGGTAACAAACCTTAAAGGAGTCCTCCCATTCCACAGATTCACGAAAAAGAATTGGGATAGGGCCAAATCCACAGAGAGGAAGATTCGTCCATGGCTCATGAGGCCTCCCCGACATTCCACGGCCATCGCTGATACAAAATCCAGAGACAAAAGCCTAAGCAAGCACCTCAGACTCGCTCTTTCTTCATATCCTGAAGAGTTCTTCTCATGATTTGTAGTTCGGCCGTGCCATACTTTACGTCCCCAAACCTAAGCTGAGTTTGTGTTTTTTGAGTTCTGTCCTCAAAGTCCTGGGCCACACACCCTCCAGGCTGGGCCCCTGGAACCACACATTAGGACTGTGCCTTACCAATCCATGGGAATTCTGCCCATTCCATTATCCAAAACCATACAAATTAGGAGAAACCTCCAAATTCCCTGAGGCCATACCAATGGTGTATGTTGTCCGGGACAAAAAAGGGCCGTCTGACACCAGCTGAGCATCTACCTCCACTCATACCATAGATGGATGTCCCCAGAGAAGAAGATTGACCAGACAGGACCCCAGGCCATAATGGGATCCATAGCTTTGGTTTACAGGCATGTCTCTTCAAAAGCCTGGTTTCCAATACCAGCTGAGGGCTTTTACTGAGGCACCCATCAGAACAAATCTCGTTTACACATGGGAAACTTGCATGTTGGAGCTCTCTCAAAGCCTCTGGTTAGAAGGACATTTCAGGTTCCCGGTGCCAGCGCCTCATTCCAAGGTCTCCATGGAGACACACCCACATTAGGACCCATCCACAGGAGTGTCCATTTCAACTCAGCCCCCTCAGTTGCTCCCCCTGATCCAGCAGATCTAACCCGTCTTGTCGCTAGGAGATGATTGGAATGAGAGGCAGGCTTCCCAGCCATCCATACTTAGAACCATTCTCAGAATGATGCTGTATGGGAAGTTCTGGAGCCAACCAACAGGTCTCAATAGTCCCGCAGAAGAATCTTTACTGTTTGGAGCATCTCACAACTCCCATTGTGGGAAAACCTCCATGGCCTCGTGATCCCGCCCCCTGCGCTTCATGAAGGGGCCATCAGGGACAGAAGCTCCAACCTGAGCGATCGTCTGATCCTCGCCCTGACTTCAGATGCAGGACATCTTGATTCAGCTCTGCAGAGTGTGCCTGCCGTGCCCTTGCCCAGAAACGTAAGTCTAGTTTGTGTTCTCAACTTCCATCCTCACATTCCTGGCCCACAAGCCCTCCAGTTTGGCAATTCCAGAACTACAAGGCAGCACTCTGCCTGCTTTCTGGAAGAAAAACTTTGCCCTTTGGGGCTACCCAGATTCCCCAAATGAGGATCAACCTGCATGCCACTTGACTGGACCCAAATTATACAGGCTGCCCTGGGCACTACTGCCCTTTCTGGCACAGCCTGAGACTGAACCTCCTGGCTCGCACCCACCCAGCTAGCCACACACTGAGCACATCGGACCCGCCATGGCCTTAGGTCATCATCTCTTTCCAACCTCGGTTTTCAGGCTTCAGAACCTAAACCTTATCTCCAGTCACCACCCAGGGTTGAACATGATGCAGGAATCAGAACTCCTTCCCCATGGCAAGAAACCTTGTGGTTGGCATGTTGTCCATCGTAAAGTGTAGTTGAAACCAGTGTGGCCCATGAGGCCCTGCAGATGCTTGAGGACCAAGTCGGTCACAAACATGCATTGTGACCCTCAACGTGAGCCCAGTTCTCAAGTAAGGCCTCTCAGCGGCTGGACCAAAAGACAGCATATTGGGCTTGCCATGCCCCTAGGCCCCAATTTTTAACCAGATTTCTGGTTGTCCAGTCTCCCCTCCCCAGGGCTCGGCTTTGGAATCCCTCTTTTGGTGGGACACCTGAGGTAACAAAACTGAAAGGACTCCTCCCATCCCACAGTTTGACCCAAAACAATTGGAATCGGGCCAAATCCACAGAGCGGAAGACTCGTCCATGGCCCATGAGGCCTCCCCGACATTCTACGCCCATCGTTGACACAAAATCCAGAAACAAAAGCCTGAACAAGTGCCTCACAATCTCTCTTTCTTCATATCCGGAAGAATTCTCCTCACGGTCTGTAGATCGGGCCTGCCATACCTACGTCCCTAAACCTAAACTGAGTTTGTGTTTTAGACTTCTGTCTCCACAGTCCTGGTGCACACACCCTGCAGGCTGGGGCCCCTGGAGCCACATCAAAACTGTGCCTTCCCTCTCCACGGGAATTCTGCCCATTCCATTGTCCATAATCATAAAATTAGGAGAAACCTCCAAAGTCCCCAAGGCCTTCACAATAGTGTAGGCCGCCTGGGACAAACAAGGGCCATCTGACACCAGCTGAGCATCTAACTCCACTAATACCTTAGATGGATGTACACAGAGAAGAAGATTCAACCGGACAGGCCCCTAGGCTCTAAACGGAGCCATTGCTTTGGTTTCCAGTTATTTCTCTTCAGAGGCCTATATTCCAATAACAGTATATGGAGGTTTCCTGAGGCACCAATCAGAACAAATCTCGTCTCCACATGGGAAACTTGTCCTTTGGAGATGTCTCAAAACCTCCAGTTAGGAGAATCCTTCAGGGCCCATGCACCAACGCCCCATTCCAAGGTCTCCATGGACACAAACCCACATTAGCATCCATCCTCAGGAGAGTCCATTTCAACTCAGCCCCCTTGGTTGCTCTGACAGAGCCAGCATATCAAACCTGTCTATTTGCTAGGAGACAACTGCAATGTGAGGCGGGCTTCCCATGCATCCATCCTTAGATCCCTGCTCTGGTGTCATTCTGTATTGTATGTACTGGAGTGATACAAAAGGTCTCAATTGTTGATCAGAAGGAATCTTTGTTGTTTGGAGCATCTCACAACTTCCATTGTGGGTAAACCTCCATGGACTGGAGATGCTGTCCCCTTCATAAAGTGGCCAGAAATTCAAACCTAAGCCTAGGTTTGAACCTCGCCCTGACTTCAGATTCATGATATCCCGATTCAGATCTGCAGAGGGTGCCTGCAGTGCCCTCGCCCAGAACCTACGCCTAACATGTGTTCTCAGACTTCCGTCCTCACACTCCCCGTCCACAAGGCATCCACTTTGGAAATTCCGGAGCCACAATGCAGCACTCTGCCTGTTCTCCAGAAGAAAAACATTGCCCTTGGGGCTACCCATAAATGCCAAATAAAGATCAACCTGCACGGCACTCAGTTGTACCCCAATTATACAATCTACCCTGGGCACTAAGGCCCTGTCTGACACAGCCCAAGCTTGGACCTCCCTACCAACACCCAGACAGCTGGCTCCACGCTGAGCATATCGGACCCAACATGGTCTTAGGTCGTCATCTCTTCCCAACCTCGGTTTTCAGACTTCACAACATAGACCTTACCTCCAATCACTGCCCAGGGGTGAATGACATGCAGAAATCAGAATTAATACTTCCCCATGGCAAGAACTCATGTGGTTGACATGTTGACCATCATTCAGTGTAGGAGAAACAAGCATGCACCATGAGTCCCCACCCATGCTTGAGTACCACGAGGGCATAAACACGCATTGTGACCCTCAGCATGAGTTCTGTACTCAATGAAGGCCTCTCAGTGGCTGGACCATTAGAAGGCATATTGGGCTTGCCATGCCCCTAGGCCCGTATTTTTAGTTAGATTTCTTGTTGTCCAGGGCTCTGCTCTGGAATCCCTCTTTTGGTGGGACACCTTAGTTAACAAAACTGAATCCCACAGATTAACCCAAAACAATTGGGATCTGGCCAAATCCACAGAGAGAAAGACTCTTCCATGGCCCATGAGGACTCCTCGACATTCCACGGCCATCATTGACACAAAATCCAGGGGCAAAAGCCTGACAAGTGTCACACTTTCACCCTTTATTCAGATCCCAAAAAGTTCTCCTCATAGTCTGTAAATCGGGCCTGCCATACCTACGTCCCCAAACCTAAGCTGAGATTGTGTTTTAAGACATCTGTCCCCACAGTCCTTGCCCACACACCCTCAAGGCTGGGCCCTTGGAGCCACACATCAGGTCTGTGCCTGCCCACTCCACAGGAATTCTGCCCATTCCATTGTCCATAATCATACAATTTAGGAGAAACCTCCAAAGTCCCCAAGGCCATCCCTATAGTGTAGGCCGCCCGGACAAACAGGAGCGGTCTGACACCAGCTGAGCAACTACCTCCATTTCATAAAATAGACAGATGTCGACAGAGAAGAAGATTGAACCAGAGAGGCTCCTAGGACCTAATTGGATGCATTGCTGTGGTTTCTATGTATCTCTCCTCAGAGGCCTGGTTCTAATACCAGCATATGTGGGTTTCCTGAGGCACCAATTAGAACAAATCTTGTCTCCACATGGAAAACTTGCTCTTTCGAGTTGTTTCAAAATCTCCGGTTAGAATCCTTTAGAGCCCTGGGGCCACCACCCCATTCCAACGTCCTCATGGACACAAACACACATTAAGACCCATCTTCAGGAGAGTCCATTTCAACTCAGCTCCCACGATTGCTCCTGCATAGCCATCAGATCGTACCTGTCTTGTGGCAGGGAGACAATTGGTGTAAGAGGCAGTCTGCTCAGGCATCCATCCTTAGAACCCGGCTCTGGAGTCATTCCATATGGGATGTCCTGGAGCCATCCAACAGTTCTCAATTTTCCCGCAGAAGGAATCCTTGCAGTTTGGAGCATCCCACAACTCCCAACGTGGGAAAACCTCCATGGCCTCGAGATTCCACCCCTTTGATGAAGGGGCCATCATGGACAGAAACTCCAACCTGCGCCTAAGTCTGATCCTCGTCCTGACTTCAGATGAATGAGATTTTGATTCGGATCTGCAGAGGGTGCCTGCCGTGCCCTCGCCCTGAAACTTAAGTTTAGCTTATGATCTCAGACTTACGTCCTCACACTCCTGGTCCCGACGCCCTCAAGTTTGGCAATTCTGGACCCACAATGCTGCACTCTGCCTGCCCACCAGAAGAAAAATGTTGCCCCAGTGAGCTTCCCTGACACAATAAATGAGGATGAACCTACATGGAACTCAACTGTACCCAAATTATACATTCTAACCTGGGCACTAATGCACTGTCTGACACAGCCTGAATCCATACCTCCTGAACAACACCCAGAAAGCTGACCGCACACTGAGCACATCGGACCCTCCATGACCTTAGGTTATCATCTCATCCCAACCTCGATTTTCTGGATTCAGAACTTAGATCTTATCTCCAGTCACTGCCCAGGGGTGAACATGATGCAGAAATCAGAATTCCTCCTTCCCCATGGCAAGAAACCTTGTGGTTCGTATGTTGTCCAAAGTTCAGTGTAGGAGAATCAAGCATGGCCCATGAGTCCCCGCCCATGCTTGATGCCTACATTGGGCACAAACATGCATTGTGACCCTCAGTGTGAGCACTGTACTCAAGTAAGACCTCTCAGTGGCTGGACCAAGGTACCCCATATGGGGATTGCCATGCCCTTAGGCCCCCAATCTTATACAGAGTTCGGGTTGTCCAGTCGCCCCTTCCCAGGGTTCTGCTCTGGAATCCCTCTTTAGTGGCACACCTGAGGTAAAAAAAAACAAAAACAAACAAACAAACAAACAAAAAAACCAGAATGGACTCCTCCCATCCCACGAAATGACCCCAAAATATTGGGATCATCCAAATCCCCATAGAGGAAGTCTCACCCATGGTCCATGAGGACGCCCCTACATTCCACGGCCATCAGTGACACAAAATCCAGAGTCAAAAGCCTGAGCAAGTGCCTCACACTCACTCTTTGTTCATATCCTGAAGAGTTCTCCTCAAGGTCTGTAGATCAGGCCTCCCATACCTATGTCCCCAAACCTAAGACGAGTTTCTGTTTTCAGACTTCTGTCCCCACAGCTCTGACCCACACACCCTCCATGCTTGAGCCTCTAGAGCCACACCTCAGGATTGTGCCTTCCCTCCCCAAAGGAATTCTGCCCATTTCATTGGCCACAAACTTGCAAATTAGGAGAAACCTCCAAAGTCTAAGTGGCCATCCCAATAGTGTAGACTGCCCAGGACAAATAGGGGCAATCTGACACCAGCTGAGGAACTACCTCCACTCAATCCCATAGACAGATGAACCGAGAGAAGAAGATTAAACCAGACAGGCCCCAGGCCCTAATCAGATCCATTGCCTTGGTTTCCAGGCATCTCTCCTCAGAGTTCTGGTTTCCAATACCAGCATATTGGGGGTTACTGAAGCACCAATGAGAACAAATCTTGTTTCCCCATGGGAAAAATGCTTCTTGGAGCTGTGTCAAAACCTCTGGTTAGGAGCATCCTTCAGAGCCCTGGAGCCACTGCCCCATTCCAAGGTCTCCATGGACACAATCCCACATTATGACCGATCCTCAGGAGAATGCATTTCAACTCAGCCCCCTCGGCTGCTACATCATAGGCAGCAATCAAACGTGCCGTTTCGCTAGGAGACAATTGGAATGCAAGGCCGGATGCCCAGGCATCCATCCTTAGAACCCTGCTCTGCAATTGTTCCATATGGGATGCCCTGGAGCCATCCAACAGGTTTCAACTGACCCGCAGAAAATCCTTGTGGTTTGGAGCATCTCACTACTGCCATCATGGGAAAACACCAATGGCGGTGTGATGACCCCCCTTCATGAAGGGGCCATCATGGACAGAAACTCCAACCTGAGCCAATATATGAACCTCGCCCTGACCTCAGATGCATGAAATCTAAATTCAGCTCTGCAGAGTGTGCCTGCCATTTCCTCGCCCTGAAACCAAAGCAAAGCTTCAGTTCTCAGACTTACATCCTTGCATTCCTGGCCGCAAGGCCTCCAGTTTGGCAGTTCCGGAGCCAGAATGCAGCACTCTGCCTGCCCTCCAGAAGAAAGACTTTGCCTTATGGGGCTACGGAGAAACCCCAAATAATTATCTTCTGCATGCCACTCAACTGTACCCCAATTATACAGCGTATCTGGGCACGAATGCCCTGTCTGGCACAGCCTGAGTGCAGACCTCCTGAACGACACCTAGAAAGCTGGCCCCAAACTGAACACATCGGACCCGCCATGGCCTTAGGTCGTCATCTCTTCCAAACCTCGGTTTTCAGGCTTCAGAACCTAGACCTTATCTCCAATTAGTGCCCAGAGGTGAACGTGATGCAGAAATCAAAACTCCTCCTTCCCCATGGCAAGAAACCCTGAGGTTGGCATGTCCAAGGTTCAGTGTAGGAGAAACCTGCAAGCTCAATGAGGTCCCGCCCAATATTGAGGACCACCTTGGGCACAAACACACATTGTGACCCTCAGCATGAGTCCACTATTCAAGTAACGTCTCTCAGTGGCTGGACCAAGAATCTGCATATGGGCTTGCCATGCCCATAGGACCCCAGGCCTAACCAGAGGGTGGGTATTCCAGTTGTATGTACCCAGTGCTCTGCTCTAGAATCCATCTAATGTGGGGACACATGAGGCAGAAAACAGGACTCCTCCCTTCCCACAAAATGACCCCAATCTCTTGGGAGCCGGACAAATCACCAGAGAGGGAGACTTCCATGGCCCATGAGACCATGCTTACATTAAATGACCATCATGAATACAACATCCAGAGACATAAGCCTGAACGACCGCCTCTCACTCGCCTTACTTTCTAATCACAATGAGCTCCCCTCACGGACTGTAGATCACTCCTGCCATAACCTCAGCCCCAAACCTCAGCCAAGTTTGTGTTTTTGGATGTCTGTCCCCACAGCCCTGGCCCACACAGCCGCCAGGCTGGGGCTTCTGGAGCCACACCACAGGACTGTCCTGCTCTCTCCAAGGAGACTATGCCCATTCCATTGCCCATAACCCCACAGAATAGTAGAAACATCAAGGCCCCCGAGGATATCCCACTACTATAAGCCACTCTGGACAAAGGCATCCTGACACAAGCTGAGCAACTACCTCCATGCAGAAACACAGACAGATGTCGGCAGAGACAGTAGATTGAACCAGACAGGCCCCTGGGCCCTAATCTGAACTCTTGCTTTGGTTTCCAGGTGTCACTCCTCAGAGGCCTGGGTTTGAAGACCAGCATCTGGGGCTTTCCTGAGACACCAAACAGAACAACTATCGTCTCCACATGGGAAGCTTCATTGTTGGAGCTGTGTCAAACCCTTCGGTTTGGAGAAACCTGCAGAGTCCCTGAGCCACCGCCACATTCCAAGGTCTCCATGGCCACCAACGCACAGTATGACTCATCCTCAGGAGAGTCCATTTCAACTCAGCCCTCTGAGAAACCCGCCCAAGAGCCTGCAGATTGAGCCTGCCTTGCCCCAAGCAGCCAGTGGGAATGTGAGGTGGCATTTGCAGACATTCATGCTTAGACCCCTTCTCTCGAGTCTTTCTGTAGGGGTCATCCTAGAACCATGTCATAGTACTCGACTGTCCTACAGAGGAAACCTTGATGTTTGGGGCAGCTCATAACTCCCAGCGTTGGGAAACCTCCCTGGCCTCATGACGCCACCACCCCCTTCAGGAAGGGGCCATAATGGACACAAACTCCAACCTGAGGCAACGTCTGATACTCGCCCTGACCTCAGATGCAGGAGATCTTGATTCAGTCTCTGCAGAGTGGGCCTGCCATGCCCTCGGCCCCAAACCTAACGCTAGCTTGTGTTTTCAGACTTCCCTCTTCACACTCCTGGCAAACAAGCCCTCCAGACTGGGAATTCCAGAACCACAACACAGTTTTCTGCCTGCCCACCAGAAGAAAAACGTTGCCCTATGGGGCTCTCCAGAAACCACAAATGAGAACCAACCTGCTCTGGCCTCGACCGCACCCTAACTGGAAAGGCTACCCTGGTCAGTAATGCTCTGTCTGACACAGCCTGACGTCCCGACAGACAAGGAAACAGCTGGCTGCACACTAAGCACATCAGACAGGCCATGGCCTTATGCCGTCATCTCTTCCCAACCTGGGTTTTCAGACATCTGACCCTAGATATTATATCAAATCCTGGCAAACGTGGGTAACTGAAGCACAAATCAGATCTTCTCCTTCCCCATGGCTGGAAAACTTGCTGTTGGCATGGAGTCATACCTTCAGTGTAGGAGAAACCTTCATGGCCCCTGAGGCCAAGCCTAAACTTGAGTGCCTCCTTGGGTACAAACTCGCATTGGGACCATCAGCATGGGCCCCATGTCGAAGTAAGGTCTCTCAGGGCCTGGACCAAGAGCCCGCATATGGGGCTTGCCAAGCCCCTATGATCCCAGTCTTCACAAGAGCTCGAGTATTCCATTTGCTCGAACCCAGGACTGTGATCTGGAGTCCCTCTCCTGGAATAACACCTGAGCCAGACAGCAGGACTCCACCCTTCCCACAAAATGTCCCCAAAATCTTAAGAGCTGGACCAACTCCTCAGAGAGGGAGACTCTTCCATAGCCCCTGAGGTCACCCCTACATTCCACGGCTATGGGAGACAAAACATCCAAAGACAAAAGCTTGCGGGACTGCCTCCCATTTGCCCTTCTTTCATAAGCTGAGGATCTCCTCTCACGGTCTGTGGGTCCATCCTGCCATGCTCTCGGCTCCACACCCAAGCCGAGTTTGTGTTTTCAGACTTCTGTGCCCACAGCCCGGACCCACACACCCTCCAGGCTAGGGCCTATGGAGACACACTGAAGGACTGTGCCAGTCCTCTCCAAGAAAACTGTACCCAATCCATTGGCCACAACCCTAGAGATTAGGAGAATCCAATAAGGTCTCCAAGGCCATGCCTCGGCCATGGACTAAGAGGGGCACTCTGACACCAGCTGAGCAACTATCTCCACTTAGATACTCAGACAGTGTCCCCAGAGACAGAAGATTGAAACGGACAGGCATCTAGGCTCTAATCTGAACCCTAGCTTTGGTTTCCAGGTGTCTCTACTCAGAGAACTGGTTTGAAGACCAGTATCTGGGGCTTTTCTGAGGCACCAAAGAGAACCTGTCTCATCTCCACATAGGGATCTCTTTTTAATTGGAGCAATATTACACCCTTCGGTTAGGCGAATACTTCATGGCCCCTGAGCTGCCAACATATTCCAAGGTCTCCATGCACACAAACCCACATTATGACCCATCCGCAGGAGAGTCCATTTCAATTCAGCCCCCTAGTTAGCTCGCCCCAGAGCCAGTAGTTCAAACATGTCTTGTCACAAAGAGCCAATGGGAATGTGAGGTATGCTGTACAGGCATCCATCCTTCGAATCCTGCTCTCCAGTCTTTCCGTATGGGACATCCTGGAGCCATTCAACAAGACTCGACTGTCCAGCAGATGGAAAGCTTGTGGTATGGGTCAACGCACAAACTAGAGTTTGTGCTGGTGTCTAAGGTGCTGTGCAGGATTCTCCAATCTTGAGGGTTTGGCACAGGTCGAAGGGCATGGTTTCCTACTGGGGACAGGAGATATTCTATTGTGTGGCTCAGGGACCACATGTTGTATCCTAAGTTGGTATTTCAGAACAGGACCCTGAGGACAGATGCCTGAAAACCTAATCTAGTGTTCCAATGACGTCCTAGGAGCATGTCAGGTACAATCTTCTGACCCAGGAACATTGAAATGGCTGTCTGCTTAGATGTAGGTGATTAGGGCGTTTCAGACTGGCATTTGTGTCCAGTGCTGCCGACAATATTGGGTCGGGTTCAGGGCTCTTGCGTGTATCTCCTAAACTGGAAGGTTTGGGCAGGTTTGACGGGCACAGTTTCCTTGGGGATGGCAGGCCCAGTCATGTGTTGTGGATCCAGAGACCCTGTCCTGGAGGGCATATGAGCCATGGTTTTGGGAGAGAAGTCTGCAAACACAAATGTGGGTTATGGTTAGTGGAAAGGTGATCACAGGCCCAATGAGTAGACCTGGAGTGCAGCTTGTCAGGAGTAATTAGGGTGACTGGAAGGCAGTAGCACAGGCTTTTCTCTCTATATTGTGTGTCCAGGATGGCCTTGGAATGCAGGTATAGTCTCATGGGTCCATGGGAAACTTTTCCTCTCTATGGATCTGTGCAGCTCATAGTTTGGTGGCTTTTTTGGGGAAGGGAAGAGTGTTGTTTTCCATCTTATGGGTGCCCCAAAACAGGGATTCCAGATACAGGCTATTTTTCTGGGCATCTGGGACTTCCCACCAAGGGTTAGGATTTGCACCTAGGGGTGTATGAGGCCTGCAATGCGGGATCATGATGGTGCAACTGAGAGGGATTGTTTGAAAGCTTGCTCAGGCTGAGTCTCACAATGCCTGTTTGCTCCCATGGTGGCCCTCAGGAGTGGGAGTGGTCTCATTGGTCATATATCTGGCTCCCTCTTAGAGAGTTGGACACCCAACCCAACAGCCAAATGTCCTGCCATGAGGAAGGATGAGTTCTCTTCTGTCAGGTTCCTCTGTGCTTCAGGTTGCCCCATTGGCAGGGTTTCCAGCAAGGTCTCGAGATAGGTGCCTGAATACCAAGGATGGGTGGAGATGACGTACTTGGGCCATAGCAATCCCAAATGCTAGATATGAGGCCTAAAACTCGGTCGGGGCTCAGGCTCTGTCAGACACAGCGCTAGTGGCCATGGCAGCCTTTATATCAGAGTAGATTCGAGGGCGGAGCAGATTGATCCTCATGTGGAGTTTCTTGGGAAGATTCCCAGGCATTTGTTCATTCAATAGGGAAGGCAGAATGCTGTGTTGTGGCTCCAGGTTTCCCAATCACGAGAGCTTGGGAACCAGTCAGTTTTGGGTGGAATTGTAAACAAAAGCTATGGTTCAATTCAGTGCCAAGCAGAAGGCAGTTCCAATTTGTAGCAGTTTACTCGAGACATCCAGCACTGGAATAAGGGTGGATGTCAGATGCTTGCTCACACTAGAGTTTTTGTCTATGATGTCCGACAAGTGGAGGGGTGGTATAAAGAGGCCATGGAGGAGTTCACATGCTGAGGCCTGTGAACTGCTGCAAAAAGTAACATTTTTTTGTACAGTGTAGGTGAAGTCTGGTTTGTTTACTCTAGGTTTCCCCATGTGGAAAGTTTGTGAAGAAGAGCTCTCCGGCATGGATGCCAGGAAAGCACACCTCCATTGACAATTGCAGCTGAGGAACATGGCAGATTCGTTCTGGTGGCTCTGGGATAAAGTGCCAAGGCCTTGAGTTGACATGGGATCTCTTGCAGATGGGTCACAATGCTTGTTTGTTACCAGGGAGAACTTAGAATGTGCTGGTTGCTAAGGTGCCATGCAGGATTCTCCTACCCTGAGGGTTTGGCACAGGTCGAAGAGCATGGTATTCTTCTGGGGACAGGGGATGTTCTGTCGTGTGGCTCAGAGACCACATGATGTGTCATAGATTGGTATTTCAGAACAGGCCCCTGAGGACAGATGCCTAAAAACCTAATGGGGTTCCATTGAGAGCCTAGGGGCATTTTAGGTTCAATCGTCTATCTCACGATCATTGACTTGGCTATTTCCCTGTATGTAGGTGATAAGGGTGTTTCAGACTGCGCATTTCCATCCCGAGTGGCCGGCAATATTGGTGTGGGCTCAGGGGCCACACAGGTTTCTCCTAATCTGGAAGGTTTGGGCAAATCTGATATGCACAGTGTCCTTGGGGTTGGCAGCCAGAGTTCTGTGGTGTGGCTCCAGAGATAACATTCTGGTGGGCATGTGAGCCATGGTTTTGGGAGAGAAGTCTGCAAACACAAATACAAATTAGGGTGAGTGGCGAGGTGATCACAGGCCCAATGCGTAGACCTGGAGGGAAGCTCCTCATGAACTATAATTAGGGAGACTGGAAGGCAGTAGCACAGGCTTTTCTCTTTGGATTGTGTGTCCAGCATGGCCTTGGAATGCAGGTGTGGTCTCATGGGTCCATGGGAGTCTTTTCCTCTCTATGGATCCTGGTGGCTCTCCATAGTTTGGTGGCTTTTTCGGGGAAGGGGAGAGTGATGTTTTCCACCTTATGGGTGCCACAAAACAGGGATTCCAGAGACGGGCTCTGGTTCATGGCATCTGGGACATCACAACATGTGCTAGGATTTGGGCTTAGGGGCATATTAGGCCTGAAATGCGGGTTCATGGTGGTGCAAGAGAGAAGGATTGTTTGAAAGCATGCTCAGGCTGAGGGTCACAAGGCCTGTTTGCCTCCAGGGCATCCCTGAGGAGTTTGTGTGGTCTCACTGGACTTGTAAATGACTCCCCCTTTCAGGGTTGAACACCCATCCTAACAGCCAAGTTTCCTGATATGAAGAAGGAGGAGTTCTCTATTGTGCTTCAGGATGCCCCATTGTCAGGGATTCCAGCAAAGGTCTGGGGACAGGTGCCTGAATACCAAGGATGGGTAGAGATGAAATACTTGAGCCATGGCAATCCCAAATGCTAGATGTGGGGCTCAAACTCTGGTGACTGACACTAGGTCTGGGCTCAGGCTCTGTCAGACACAGCACTAGTGGCCAGGGCAACCTATAAATCAGGGTCCCTCCGATATAGGGCCGAGCAGATTGATCCTCATGTGGGGTTTCTGGCCAGACTCACCAGGCACTTGTTTCTATCGGGAAGGCAGAATGCTGTGTTGTGTCTCCATAATTCGCTATCAAGAAGGCTTGGGGACCAGTCGGGTGAGGAAGGAATTGTAAACACAAGCTACAGTTTAATTCACTGCCAAGCGGAAGGCAGTTCCTGTGTCCAGCAGCTTTTTCGAGATATCCAGCACCTTAGTAAGGGAGGACGTCGGATATTTGCTCACACTGGAGTTTGTGTCTATGATGACTGACAAATGGAGGGGTGGCGTCAAGAAGCCATGGAGGGATTTTCACGTTGAGACTCATGAGCTGCTCCAAATAGCAAGGTTTTGTTCTACTGGACAGGTGGAGTGTGGTTTATTTGCTCCAGGGTCCCCCATGTGGAAAGTTTGGGTAGCAGAGCTCTACCGCATGGATGCCTGGAATGTTCAACTTCATTGACCATTGCAACTGAAGAACATGGCAGCTTTATTCTGGTGTCTCTGTAGCAAAGTACCAAGTCCTTGATTTGACATGGAATCTCTTGCAGATGGGCCACACAGCTGGTTTGTTACCAGGTAGATCTTAGAATGTGCTGGTGGCTTAGTAGTTGTGCAGGAATCTACTACTCTGGGATTTTGCACAGATTGTAGGGCACGGTTTCCTTCTGGGGACAGGAGATGTTCTGTTGTGTGGCCCAGCCACCACATGTTGTATCATAAGTTCGCATTCTAGAACAGGCCTCTGAGGACACATGTCTGAAAACCGAATCAATGGTTCCAATGACGTCCTAGGGGCATGTTAGGTTCATTATTCTGACTCAGGACCATTGACTTGGCTGTGTTCCTGGATGTAGGGGATCAGGGTATTTCAGACTGTGCATTTGTGTTCAGAGCGGCCGCCGAAATTGGGGTAGGCCCAGAGGCCTTGTAGGTTTCTCCTAATCTAGACAGTTTGGGCAACTGTGATGGAAACAGTTTACTTGTGGATGGCAGGGACAGTCCTGCAGTGTGGATCCAGAGACCCCATCCTGGAGGGCATGTGTGTCATGGTTTTGGTAGATAAGTCTGCAAACACAAATTCGAATTAGGGTGAGTGGCGAGGTGATCACAGGCCCAATGCATATACCTTGAGAGCAGCTCATCTGGAACTGTAATTAGGGTGAATGGAAGGCAGTAGCACAGGCTTTTCTCTCCGGATTGTGTGTCCAGGATGGCCTCGGAATGCAGGTGTGTTCTCATGGGTCCATGGGAGACATTGCCTCTCTATGGATCCTGGTGGCTCCTCATAATTTGGTGACATTTTTGGGGAAGGGATGAGTGCTGTTTTCCATCTGAAGGGTGCACCAAAACAAAAATTCCAGAGATGGTCTCTGGGTCTGGGCACCTCGAAAATCCCACCAAGTTTTATGATTTGAACCTACAGGCATACCAGGCCTGAAATGAGGGATCATTGTGGTGAATCTGAGAGGGATTTTTTGAAAGCATGCTCAGGGTGAGGGTCACAATGCCTGTTTGTGCCAAGGGTAGTCCTCAGGAGTGTGTGTGGTGTCATTGATGTTGTAACTGGCTCCCCCTTTGAGGGTAGAACACCCATCCCAAAAGCCAGGTTTATTGCCATGGGGAAAGAAGAGTTCTCTATTGTGCTTCAAGTTCCCTAATTGGCAGGGATCCCTGCCAAGGTCTGGGGACAGGTGCCTGAATATCAAGGATGGGTAGAGATGACATACTTTGGCCATGGCAATCCCAAATGCTAGATATGGGGCCTGCTCTTTAGTGGCTGAAACTCAGTCGAGCTCAGGCTCTGTCAGACACGGCACTAGTGGCCATGGCAGCCTATAAATCGGTGTTGACTCGAGGGCCGACCTGATTGATCCTCATGTGGGTTTTCAGGGCAGACTCACCAGGCATTTCTTCATTCGATGCGGAAGGCAGAATGCTGCGTTGTGGCCCCAGATTTCCCTATCAAGAGGGCTTAGGGACCAGTCAAGTGAGGATGGAATTGTAACCACAAGCTATGGTTCAATTCAGTGCCAAGTGGAAGGCAGTTCCAATGTGCAGTGGTTTATTCAAGACATCCAGCACCGGGATAAGGGTGCATGTCAGATGTTTGCTTAGACTGGAGTTTGTGTCTATGATGACCGACCAATGGAGTGGTGGCATCAAGAAGCCATGGATCAGTTTACACGCTGAAGCCTGTGAGTTGATCCAAACATAAGGTTTCCTTCTACTGGACAGGGGAGGTCTGGTTTGTTTACACCAGGTTCCCCCATGTGCAAAGTTTGGGTAGCATAGTACTCGCACGTGGATAAGGGAAAGCACACCTACATTGACCATTGCACCTAAGGAACATGGCAGGTTCTTTCTGGTTGCTCTAGGGCAAAGTACCAAGGCCTGGTTTCTAATGAAGTTGGGTCACAATGCAGTTTTGTTTCCACGGAAATCTTACTATGTGCTGGTGGCTAAGGGGCCATGTATGATTAGTCTATCCTGATGGTTTGACACCGGTCGAAGAACACGGTTTCTTTCTGGGTATCGGAGATGTTCTGTTGTGGGGCTCACGGACCAAATGTTGTATCATAAGTTGGAATTCCAGAACAGGCCTCTGAGGACAGATGCCTAAAAACTTCATCTAGGGTTCCAATGAAGTCCAAGGGGAATTTCAGGTTCAATCATCAGACTCAGGACCATTGACTTCGGTGTCTGCCTATATGTAGGCAATCAGGGTGTTTCTGACTGTGCCTTTGTGTACAGAGTAGCCTCCAATATTGGGGTGGGCTCTGGGGCCTTGCAGGTTTCTCCTAATCTTGAAGGTTTAGGAAAATTTGTGGGCACGGTTTCCTTGGGGGTGGCAGGCACAGTCCTGTGGTGTGGCTCCAGAGACTCCATCGTGGAGGGCATGTAAGCCATGGTTTTGGGAGAGAAGTCTGCAATCACAAACTCGGATTAGGTTGAGTTGCGAGGTGATCGTAGGCCCAATGCATAGACCTGGAGGGCAGATCGTCAGGAACTGTAAATCACGTACCTCGAAGGCACTAGCACTGGCTTTTGTATCTGGATTGTGTGTCCATGATAGCCTTGGAATGCAGGTGTGTTCTAATGTTTCCATGAGAGTATTTTCCTCTCTACGGATCCTGGAAGCTCCCAATAGTATGGTGGCTTTCTCGTTTGAATGGAAGAGTGCTGTTTTCAATCTTAGATGTTCCCCAAAAAGGGATTCCAGAGAAGGGCTGTGAGTCTGGGAGCTTGGAAAATCCCACCAGGATTAGGATTTGGGCCTAGGGGAGTACCAGGCCTACAATGTGTGACTTGGAGGTACAACTGAGAGCGTTTGTTTGAAAGCATGCTAGTCTGAGTGTCACAATGCCTGATGTGATTAGGGCAGCCCTTATGAGTGGGAGTTGTCTCCTTGGCCATGCAGCTGGCTACCACTTTAATGTAGGACACCCATCCCAACTACCAGGATTCCTGCCATGGAAAAGGAAGAATTCTCTATTGTGCCTCAGGTTCCCCCATTAGCAGGTATTCTAGCAAATGTCTGGGGACAGATGCCTGAATACCAAGGATGGGTAGAGATGAGGGACCTGAGACATGGCCAGTCTCACATGCCTGACTCTCTGAGTAGCTGACATGAATTGAGCACTCAGGCTCTGTCAGAAACAGAACTAGTGGTCAGGGCTGAGTATGAATCAGGGATCCCTCAAGGGCTGAGCAGATTGATCCTCATGCAGAGTTTCTGGGCAGAATCACCATGCCCTTCTTCTTTCTAAGGGGAAGGCAAAAAGCTGCGTTGTGGCCCCAGAATTCCCTATCAAGCCGGCTTGGGGACCAGTAGGATGAGGATGGAATTGTAAACTCAAGCTAAGGTTCAATTCAGTGCCAAGCAAAAGGCAGTTCCATTGTGCAGTGTCTGATTCCAGATATCCAGCACCTGAGTAAAGGTGAAAGTCAGACATTTCCTCATGCTGGAGTTTATGTCTATGATGACCGATGAATGGAGGGGTGGCGTCAAGAGGCCATGGAGGATTTCACATGCTGGGGCTTGTGAGATGCTTCAAACAGCAAAGTTTTCTTCTACCACACAGGGGGAGTCTGGTTTATTTGCTCCAGGGTCCCCCATGTGGAAAGTTTGGGTAGCAGAGCACTCCCACGTGGATGCCTGAAAAGCACACCTCCATTAAAATTGCAGCTGAGAAACATGGCCAATTCGTTCTGGTGGCTCTTGGGCGAATTACCAAGGCCTGGAGTTGACATGAAGTCTCATGAAGATGGGTCAGAATGCAGGTTTGTTACCATGGAGACCTTACAGTGTGCTGGTGGCTAAGGGACCATGTAGGATTCATCTACCCTGAGGGTTTGACACTGGTCAAAGGGCACGGTTTCCTTCTCGGACCAGAGATGTTCTGATGTGGGGCTAATGGACCAAATGTATCATAATTTGGTATTGCAGAACAGGCCTCTGAGGATAGATGCCTGAAAATTTAATCTAGGGTTCCAATAAAATCCTAACGGAATGTCAGGTTCAATCCTCTGACTCAGTATCATTGACTTCAAAGTCTGCCTAGATGTAGGTGATCAGGGTGTTCCAGACTGTGCATTTGTGTACAGAGTGGCAACCAGTATTGGGGTGGGCTCAGGGGCCTTGCAGGTTTCTCCTAATCTGGAAAGATAGGGCAATTTGATGGGCACAGTTTCCTTGGCAATGGTGGGCACAGTCCTGTGGTGTGGCTCCAGAGACCACATGCTGGAGGGCATGAGAGCCATGGTTTTGGGAGGGAAGTCTGCAAACACAAATGCGGGTTAGGTTTAGTGGCGAAGTGATTGTAGGCCCAATGCATACTCCTGGAGGGAAGCTCCGTGTGAAATGTAAATCGCATGCCTCAAAGGAGGTAGCACAGTCTTTTTTATCTGGATTGTGTATCCACGATGGACTAAGAATGCAGGTGTGGTCTCAGGTGTCCATGGGTGATATTTCCTCTCAAGTATCCTGGCGGCTCCTTATAATGTGGTGGCTTTCTCAGAGAGGAAAGAGTTCTGTTTTCCATATTAAGGGTGTCCCATAACAGGGATTGCAGAGAAGTGCTCTGGCTCTGGGCACCTGGAAATACCCACCAAGGGTTATGATTTGGGAATAGGGGCTTACCAGGCCTCCAACGCAAGTCCTGGAGATACAACTGAGAGCGTTTGTTTGAAAGCATGCTCAGGCTGAGGGTCACTATGCAAGCTTTTGCATAGGGTGGCCCTCAGGAATGGGGGTGGTCTCAATGGCCATTCAGTAGGCTAACACTCTGAGTGTTGGACACCCTTCCGAACTTACAGGAATCCTGTCATGGGGAATGAGGATTTCTCTATTGTGATTCAGGTTCCCTCATTGGTAGGGATTCCAGGAAAGGTCTGGGGACACATGCCTGAATACCAAGGATGGGTAAAGATGACGGCTCTGTTCCATGGCCAGTCTAATATGCGGGATATGGGCCCCGCCTTCTAGGTGGCTGACACGAGGTCGGGGCTTAGGCTCTGTCAGACACAACACTAGGGGCCAGGGCTGTCTATAATTCAGGGTTCCCTCAAGGGACAAGTAGACTGATCATAATGTGGAGTTTCTGGGCAGACTCACCAGGCCCTTCTTCTTTCTATTGGGAAGGCAGAATGCTGTGTTGTGGCTGCAGAATTCCCTATCATGAGGGCTTGTAGACCAGTAGGGTGAGGATGGAATTGTAAACCCAAGCTATGAATAAATTCAGTGACAAGCGAATGGCATTTCCAGTGTGCAGCGGCTGATTCGAATATCCAGCACCTGAGTAAGCGCAGACGTCAGATGTTTGCTCAAGCTGGAGTTTGTGTCTATAATGACCGACAAATGGAGAGGAGTTGAAAAGAGGTCATAGAGGATTTCCCACACTTGAGCTTGTGAGATGCTCCAAACAGCCAGGTTTCCTTCTACAGGACAGGGCAGTCAGATTTGTTTGCTCGAGAGTCCCCCATGTGGAAAGTTTGGGTAGCAGAGCACTCCCACATGGATGCCTGGAAAGCACACTTCCACTGAACATTGCAGCTGAGGAACATGGCAGGTTCTTTCTGAAGGCTCTGGGGTGAAGTACCAAGGCCTGTAGTTGACATGGAATCTCATGAAGATGGCTCACAATGCTGGCTTGTTACCAGTGAGATCTTAGAATCTGCTGGTGGCTACGGGCCAAGTAGGATTCATCTACCCTGAGGGTTTGACACAGTTCCAAGAGCACGGCTTCCATCTAGAGAAAGGAGATGTTCTGTTGTGGGGATCAGGGACCATATGTTGTATCTTAAGTTGGTACTCCAGAACAGGTCTCTGATTACAGATGCCTGAAAACCTAATCAGGGGTTACAATGAGGTCATAGGAGCATGTCAGGTTCAATCTTCTGACTGAGAAACACTGACTTGGGTATCTGCCTGGATTCAGGTGATCAGCGTATTTCAGAATGCACATTTGTGTCCAGAGGGGCCTCCAGTATTGGGGTGGGCTCAGGGGCCTTGCAGGTTTCTCCTTATCTCGAAGTTTTAGGCAAATGTGACGGACACATTTTCCTTGGGGATGGCAGGCACAGTCCTTTGGTGTGGCTCCAGAGACCCCATCCTGGAGGAAATATGAGCCATGGTTTCGGGATAGAAGTCTGTAAGCACAAACTCGGGTTAAGGTTAGCGGTGAGGTGATCGCAGGCCCAATGCATAGACCTGGAGGGCAGCTCGTCTGGAACTATAAATTAGTTGCCTTGAAGGTGGTAGCACAGGCTTGTGTATCTGGCTTTTGTGTCCAGGATGGCCTCGGAATGCAGGTGTGGTCTCATGGATCCATGGGAGATTTTTCCTCTGAAGGATCCTAGCTGCTCCCTATACTATGGTGGCTTTCTTGGGGAAGGGGAGAGTGCTATTTTACATCTTAGGGGTGTCCCAAAACAGGGATTCCAGAGACAGGCTGTGTTTCTGGTCCCCTGAAAAATCCCACCAGGTGTTAGGATTTGTGCTTAGGGGCATATCAGGCCTGCAAATTTGGATTCTGGAATGCAACTGAGAGTGTTTGTTTGAAAGCATGCTCATGTTGGGGGTCACAATGCCTGCTTGTGTCCAGGGCGGCCCTCATGAGTGGGCGGGTTATCATTGGCCATTCAGCTGGCTACCACTCTGAGGTCTGGAAACCCATCCCAAGAGCCATCATTCCTGCCATGGGGAAGGAGGATTTCCCTATTGTGCTTCTGGTTCCCCCATTGGCAGGGATTTCAGCAAATGTCTGGGGACAGATGCCTGAATCAAGAATGGGTAGAGATGACAGCCCTGGGACATGGCTGGTCTCACATTCTGGAGTTGGAGCCCAGTCTCTGGGTCCTGACACGATGTCAGAGACGAGGTTCTGTCAGACTCAGCGCTAGTGGCCAGGTAAACCTATAAATGGGGTTCACTCGAGGGTCGAGTAGACTTATCCTCATGTAGGGTTTCTGGGCAGTCTCTCCAGGCTGTTTTTTCTTGCTATGGGGAAGGCAGAATGCTGTGTTGTGGCTTCAGAATTCCCTATCAAGAGAGCTTACTGAACACCAGGGTGAGGATGGAATTGCAAACCCAAGCTACTTTTTTTTTTCAAGATTTTATTTATTTGTCAGAGAGCGAGCGAGAGCAAGCACAGGCAGACAGAGTGGAAGGCAGAGTCAGACGGAGAAGCAGGCTCCCTGCGGAGCAAGGAGCCTGATGTGGGACTCGATCCCAGGACGCTGGGATCATGACCTGAGCCGAAGGCAGCTGTTTAACCAACTGAGCCACCCAGGCGTCCCGCCAAGCTACTTTTAAATTCAGTGCCAAGCATAAGGCAATTCCAGTGTGTAGCAGCTGATTCAAATATCCAGCACTTGAGTAAGTGCAGATGTCAGTTGATTGCTCACGCTGGAGTTAGTGTCTATGATGACCAACAAATGGATGGGTGGCCTCAAGAGGCCATGGAGGATTACCCACCCTCAGGCTTGAGATACTCCATACAGAAAAGATTCCTTTTACCGTACAGGGGAGTCTGGTTTGTTTCCTCCAGGGTTCCCCATGTGGAAAGTTGGTATCAGAGCACTCCCGCTGGATGCCTGGAAAGTACACCTACATTGACCATGGCAGCAGAGGAACATGGCAGTTTCATTCTGGTGGCTCTGGGCCGAAGTATCAAGGTCTGGAGTTGTCATGGAGTCTCATGAAGATGGGTCACAATGCTGGTATGTTGTCAGGGAGATCATAGAATGTGCTGGTTGCCAGGGGGCCTTGAAGGATTCATCTACCCAGAGTGTTTGACACAGGTCCAGAGCACAGCTTTCTTCTAAGGACAGGAGATGTTCTTTTGTGTGGCTCAGTGACCATATTGTATCATACATTGATATTCAGAACAGCCTTCTGAGTACAGATACCTGAAAACCTATTCTAGTGTTCCAGTGAATCCTAGGAGCATGTCAGGTTCAATCTTCTGTCTGAGGACCATTGACTTGGATATCAGCCTGGATGTAGGTGATATGGTGTGTCAGACTGTGCATTTGCGTCCAGAGTGGCCTCCAATATTGGGCTGGGCTTAGGGGCCTTGCAGGTTTCTCCTAATCTAGAGTGTTTGTTTAATAGTGACAATCACAGTTTCCTTTGGGAAGACAGGTACAATCCCGTGGTGTGGCTCCAGTTATCAAAAACTGGAGGGCATGTGAGCCACGGTTTTGGGAGGGAAGTCTGAAAACACAAACTTGGGTTAGGGTTAGTGGCAAGGTTATCACAGGCCCAATGCATAGACATGGATGGCAGCTCTTCAGGAACTGTTAATCGGGTGACTCAAAGGCAGAATCACAGGCTTTTTTCTCTGTATTGTGTGCAGGATGGCGTCAGAATGCAGTTGTGGCCTCATGGGTCCATGGGAGATTTTTCCTCTCTAAGGTTCCTGGTGGCTCCCAATAGTTGGTGGCTTTTTCGGGGAAGGGAAGAGTGCTTTTTTTCATGTGAGGGGTGACACAAAATATGGATTCCAGAGACGGACTCTGGGTTTGGTCCCCTGGAAAATCCCACCAAGTGTTAGGATTTGGGCCTAGTGGCTTACCAGGCCTGCATGCAGGATCCTGGAGGTGCAACTGAGAGGTCTTGTTTGAAATCATTCTCAGGCTGAGGGTCACAATACTTGCTTATGCCCAGGTGGCCCTCATGAGTGGGCGTGGTCACATTGGCCATGCAGCTGGCTCCCACTTTGAGGGTTGGACAACCATCCCAACAGCCAGAATCCTGCCATGGGGAAAGAGGAGTTCTCTATAGTGCGTCAGGTTCCCCCATTAGCGGGGATTCCAGCAAAGGTCTGGGGACAGAGGCCTGAATACCAAGGATGGGTAAAGATGATGGACATGGGCCATGGCCAGTATCAAATCGTGGATATGGGCCCCGATCACTGGGTGGCTGACACTAGGTCTTGGCTCAGGCTCTGTCAGACACAGCACTAGTGCCCAGGGCAGCCTATAAATTGGGGTTCCCTCGAGTGCCGAGCAGATTGATCCTCATGTATGGTTTCTGGGCAGACTCACCAGGCCCTTCTTGTTTGTAAGGGGAAGGCAGAATGCTGTTTTGTGGCTCTAGAATTCACTATCAAGAGGGCTTGTGGACCAGGAGGCTGAGGATGGAATTGTAAACCTAAGCTATGGTTACATTCTGTATCAAGCAAAAGGAATTTCCAGTGTGCAATGTTTGAATCCAATATTCAGCACTTGAGTGAGGGTGGATGTCAGATATTTGCTCATGCTGGAGTTTGTGTCTATGATGACACAAAAATGGAGGGGTGGCGTCAAGAGGTTATGGAGGATTTCCCAATCTGGTGTTTTTGAGATGCTCCAAACAGCAAGGTTTCCTTCTACCAGACAGGGGCAGTCTGATTTGTTTCCTCCATGGTTCCCCATGTCGAAAGATCGGATAACATAGATCTCCCACATGGGTGACTGGAAAGCACACCTTCATTGACCATGACAGTGAAGGAACATGGCATCTGGTGGCTTTGAGGCGAAGAAATAAAGACTGGATTGGATATGGAACCTCATGAAGATGGGTCAAAATGTTGGTTTGTTACCAGGGAGATCGTAGAATGTGCTGGTGGTTAATGGGCCATGCAGGATTCATCTAGCCTGAGGATTTGACACAGGCCCAAGAGCCCGGATTGCTTCTGGGGGCAGGAGATATTCTGTTGTGGGGCTCAGCGGCCATATGTTGTATCATAAATTGGTAATCCAGAACAGGTCTCTGAGGACAGAAGCCTGAAAACCTAATAAAGGGTTTGAATGAGGCCCTAGGGGAATGTCATTCAATCTTCTGACTCAGGATCATTGACTCTGGTGTCTGACTGGATGCAGGTGATGAGGGTGTTTCAGACTGTGCATTTGTGTCCAGAGTGGCATCCAATACTGGGGTTGGCTCAGGTTCCTTGCAGGTTTCTCCTTATATGGGGTTTTTGGACAACTGTGATGGGCAGTTTCCTTGGGGATTGCAGGAACTGTCCTGTGGTGTGACTCCAGAGACCCCATCCTGGAGGACATGTGCGCCATGATTTTGAGAGAGAAGTCTGCAAACACAAACTTAGGTTAGGGTTAGTGGCAAGGTGATCATAGTCCCAATCGATAGACCAGGAGGGCAGCAAGTCTGGAACTGTAAATCACGTAACTCAAAGGTGGTAGCACAGGTAATTGTATCTGGATTTAATTTCCAGAATGGCCTTTATTGCAGGTGTTGTCTCAAGGGTCCATGGGAGATTTCTCCTCTCAAGGATCCTGGCGGTTCTCAATAGTTTGTTGGATTTCTCCAGGAAGGGATGAGTACTGTTTTCCAGCTTAGGCGTGCCCCAAAACAGGCATTCCAGAGATGAGCTCTGGGTCTAAGTGCTTGTAAAATCCCACCAAGGGTTAATATTTAGGCCTAGGGCCATACCAGGCCTGCAATGCGGGGTCCTGGAGGTGCAACTGAGAGCGTTTGTTTGAAAGTATGGTCAAGCTGAGGGTCCCAATGCCTGCTTGTGCCCCGGAGGCCATCAGGATTGGGCGATGTCTACTCAGCCATGCAGCCAGTTCCCATTCCTAGGGTTGGACACCCATCCAAAAGCCAGGATTCCTGCCATGGCGAAGGATGAATTCTCTATTGTGCTTCAGGTCCCCCCATTGGTAGGGATTCCAGCTAAGATCTAGGGGACAGATGCCTGAATACCAAGGATGGGTAGTAATGACAGCCCTGGGCCATGGCCAGTCTCACATGGTTAATGTGGGCCCCACCCTCTGGGTTGCTGACACGAGGTAGGGGCTCAGGCTCTGTCAGACACAGCACTAGTGGCTAGGGCAAACTATAAATAGGGGTTCCCTCCTGGGCTGAGTATATTGATCTTCATGTGCAGTTTATGGGCAGACTCACCAGGTCCTTCTATCTATGAAGAAGGCAGAATGTTGCGTTGTGGCTCCAGAATTCCCTATCAAGAGATATGGCAGACCAGTAGGGTGAGGATGAAATTGTAGTCTGAAGCTAGGCTTAAATTCATTGCAAAGCGAAAGGCAGTTCCAGTGTGCAGCAGCTGATTCCAATATCAGCGCCTGAATATGGGCGGATGTCAGATGTTTGCTCAGGCTGGAGTTTGTGTCTATGATGACCAACAAATGGAGAGGTGGCGTCAAGAGGCCATGGAGGATTTCCCACCCTGGGGCTCAGGGGCCATAATTTGTATCATAAGTTGGTATTCCAGAAGAGGCCTCTGAGGACAGGTGCCTGAAAAGTTAATCCCTCTTCCAATGAGGTCCTAGGGCCATGTCAGGTTCAATTATCTGACTCAGGACCATTGATTTGGGTGTCTGCCTGGATGGAGGTGATCAGGGTGTTTCAGACTGTGCATTTGCATCCAGAGCAGCCTCCAATATTGGGATGTGCTCAGGAGCCTTCCGGGTTTCTCCTAATCAGGAGGGTTTGGGCAACTGTGATGGGCCCAGTTTCCTTGGGGATGGCAAGCACAGTCTTGTGGTGTGACTCTAGGGGCCCCATCCTGGAGGACATGTGAGCTATGGTTTTTAGAGAGAGATCTGCAAACACAAACTCGGGATAAGGTTAATGGAGAGGTGTTCACAGTCCCAATCCAAGGATCTGGAGGGCAGCACGTCAGGAACTGTAAATCAGGTGACTCGAAGCCAGTAGCACAGTCTCTTGTATCTGGATAGCATATCCACGCTGGCCTCGGAATACAGGTGTGGACTCATGGAACCATGGGAGATTCTTCTTCTCAAGGATCCTGGGGGATCCCATTAGTTTGGTGGCTTTCTCAGGGAAGTGAAGAGTGCTGTTTTCCATCTTAGGGGTGCCTCAAAACAGGGATTCCAGTGACGGGCTCTGGGTATGTGCACATGGAACATCCCACGATGTGTTAGGATTTGGGCTTAAGGGCATATCAGGCCTGCAATGCAGGATCCTGGAGGTGCAACTAAGAGCATTTTTTTGAAGGCTTGATCAAGCTGAGGGTTACAATGGCTACTTGTGCCCAGGGCAGCCCTCATGAGTGGGCATTGTCTCCTTGGCCATGCAGCTGGCTCCCACTTTGAGGTTTGGACACTCATATCAACAGCCAGGATTCCTACCATGGGGAAGGAGGAGTTCTCTATTGTGCTTTAGGTTACCCCATTGGTAGGGATTACATAAAAGGTCTGGGGACAGGTGCCTGAATACCAAGAATGGGTAGAGATGATGGACTTGGGCCCTGGCCAATCTCACATGCTGGATATGGGCTCATATCTCTGGGTGCCTGAAACTAGGTCTTGGCTCAGGCTCTGTCAGACACAGTACTAGTACTAGTACTAGTACTAGTACTAGTGCCCAGGACAGCCTATAAATCAAGGTTCCATCGAGTGCCAAGTAGAATGAACCTCATGTGGAGTTTCTGGGAAGATTCACCAGGCCCTATTTCTTTCTAGTGGGAATGGAGAATGTTGCCTTGTGGCTCCAAATTCCCTCTCTAGAGGGCTTGCAGACCAAGAGGCTGAGGATGGAATTCTAAACCCAAGCTATGGATATATTCAGTGTCAAGTGAAATGCAGTTCTAGTGTGCAGTGGTGGAAAAGAAAATGCAGAATCTAAATAATGGCAGATTTCAGATGTTTTCTCATGCTGGAGTTTTTGTCTATGATGACTGACAAATGGAGGGGTTGTGTCAAGGGCCATGGAGGATTTCTCCTGCTGGTGCTTCTGAGATGCTCCAAACAGAGGGTTCCCTTCTACTGGTCAGTGGCAGTCTGGTTTGTTTGCTCCAGGGTCCCACATGTGGAAAGAATAAGTAGAAGAGCACTCCCACATGGATGCCTGGAAAGCACACCTCCACTGACCATATCAGGTGAGGAACATGGCAGGTTCATTCTGGTGGCTCTGGGGCGAATTACCAAGGACTTGAAGTGACATGGAATCTCATGAAGATGGATCACAATGCTGTTTGTTTGTTACCAGAGAGATCTTAGAATGTGCTGGGGGCTAAGGGGCTGTGCATAATTCATATACCCCGACCCTTGACACAAGTTGAAGAGCACGAATTCCATCTGGGGACAGGAGATATTCTATTGTGGGGTTCAGGGACCAATCTTCTGACGCAGGACCATTGACATGGGTGTCTTCCTGGATGGAGGTGATCAGGGTGTTGCACACTGTGCATTTGTGTCCAGAGTGGCCTCCAATATTGGACTGGGCTCAGGGGACTTGCAGGTCTCTCCTAATCTGGAGGGTTTGGGCAACTGTGATTGACACAGTTTCATTGGGGATAGCAGGATCTTTCCTGTGGTGTGGCTACAGAGACCCATCATAGAGGGCATGTGAGCCATGGTTTTGGGAAAGAAGTCTGCAAACACAAACTTGGGGTAGGGTTAATGGCGAGGTGATCACAGGCCCAATGCGTAGGTCTGTAGGGCAGCTCGTCTGGAACTGTAAACCAGGTGATTCGAAGGTGGTAGCACAGTCTCTTGTATCTGGATTGTGTGTCCAGGATGGCTTCGGAATGAAGGTGTGGTCTTATGGAGCCCTGGGAGATTTTTCCTCTCTACGCATCCTGGCAGCTCCTAATAGTTTTCTCAGGGGAGGGAAGATTGCTGTTTTCCATCATAGGGGTGCTTCAAAACAGAGATTCCAGAGACAAGCTCTGTTTATGTTGGCATGGAAAATCCCACGAAGTGTTAGGATTTGGTCCTAAGGGCATACCAGGCCTGCGATGCGGGACCCTGCAGAAACAACTGAGAGCATTTGTTTGAATGCATGCTAAGGTTGAGGGACACAATGCCTGCTTTGGCCCAGGCGGCCCTTATGATTGGGCGTTGTCTCATTGGCCATGCACCTGGTTCTAATTCTGAGGGTTGGGCACCCATAGCAACAGCCAGGCTTCCTGCCATGGGGAAGGAGGAGTTCTCAATTGTGCTTCAGGTTCCCCCACTGGTAGGGATTCCAGCAAAGGTCTGGGATAGTTGCCGGAATACCAAGGATGGGTAGAGATGACTGGGCCATGGCCAGTCCCACATGCTGGATAAGGGCCCCACACTCTGGGTGGCTGACACGAGGTTGGGGCTCAGGCTCTCTCAGACACAGCGCTAGTGGCCAGCGCAAAGTATAAATCGGGGTTCCCTTGAGGGCCAAGTAGATTGATCTTCATGGGGAGTTTCTGGGCAGACTCACCAGGCCCTTCTTCTTTCTATGGGGAAGGCAGAATGTTGCGTTTTGTCTCCCTAATTCCCTCTCAAGAGGACTTGCAGTCCAGTAGGGTGAGGATGGAATTGTAAACCCAAACTATGCAAGAATACAGTGTCAAGTGAAAGGTATTTCCAGTGTGCGTGACTGATTCGAATATCCAGCCCCTGAGTAAGAGCAGATGTCAGATGTTTGCTCATGCTGGAATTTGTGTCTATGATGACTAACAAATGGAGGGTTGGCATCAAGAGAATGTGGAGGACTTCCCAGGCTGGGGCTTGTGAGATGCTCCAAACAACCAAGGTTTCCTTCAACCTGACAGGAGCAGTCTTATTTGTTTGCTCTAGGGTTCCCTATGTGGAATTTTTGTGTAGCAGAGAACTACCTCTTGGATGCCTAGAAAGCACACGTCCATTGACCTTTGTACCTGAGGAACATGGCAGATTCGTTTCATGGCTCTTGGGCAAAGTACCAACACCTTGAGTTGGCATCAAGTCTCAGGAAGTTGGGTCACAATGCTGGTTTGTTACCAGGGAGATCATAGAAGGTGCTGGGGCTAATGGATCATGCAGGATCCATCTACCCTGAAAGTTGGACGTAGATCCAAGAGCACATTTTCCTTCTGGAGACAGGAGATGTTCTGTTGTGGGAATCAGGGACCACATGTTGTATCATAACTTGGTATTCCAGAACAGGACTCTGAGAACAGATGTCTGAAGACCCAATCTAGGGTTCCAATGAAGTCCTAGGGGCATGTCAGGTTCAATCATCTGACTCAGAAACATTGACTTGGCTTTCTGCCTCGATGGAGGTGCTCAGGGTGTTTCAGACTGCACGTTTGCATCCAGAGCAACCGCCAATATTGGGGTGGGTTCAGGGGCCTGGCAGGTTTCTCCTAATCTGGATGGTTTGGACAACCTGATGGGCACAGTTTTCTTGGGGATGGAAGGAACTTTCCTGTGATGTGGCTTGAGGGTCCACATCTTGGTGGGCATGTAAGCCATGGTTTTGGGAGAGAAGTCGGCAAACACAAACTGGGGTTAGGGTTAGTGTCGAGATGATCACAGGCCCAATGCATAGACATGGAGGGCAGCTCGTCAGGAAATGTAAATAGGATGACTCGAAGGCGGTAGCAAAGACTTTTCTCTCTGGATTGTGTGGACAGGATGGCCTCGGAATGCAGGTTTGTTTTCATGGGTCCATGGGAGATTTTTTCTCTCTAAGGATCCTGGCGGCTCCCAATAGTTTGGTGCCTTTCTCAGGGAAGGGAAGAGTGCTGTTTTCCATCTTAAGGGTGCCCCAAACAGGGATTCTGAGACGGACTCTGGGTCTGGGCACCTGGAAAATCCCACCAAGGGTTAGGATTTGGGCCTAGGGGCATACCAGGCCTGCAATGCTGGTACTGGAGGAGCAACTGAGAGTGTTTGTTTGAAAACATGCTCAGGCTGAGGATCACCATGCCTGCCTGTGCCCATGTCGGCCCTCAGGAGTGGGCATGGTCTCCTTGGCCATGCAGCTGGCTCCCACGCTGAGGGTTGGACAACCATCCCAACAGCCAATATTCCTGCCATGGGGAAGGAGGTGTTCTCTATTGTGTTTCAGGTTCGCCATTGGCAGGAATTCCAGCAAAGTTTGGGGGACAGATGACTGGATACCAAGGATGCGTACAGATGATGGCCCAGGGCCATGGCCGATCTCTCATGCTAAATATGGGCCCTCACCTCTGGGTGGCTGACACGAGGTCGGGGCTTAGACTCTGTCAGACACAGCACTAGTGGTCAGGGAAATCTATTAATCAGGGTTGCCTCATGGTCTGAGTAGATTGATCCTCATGTGTAGTTTCTGGGCAGACTCAACAGGTCCTTCTTCTTTCTATGTGGAAGGCAGAATACTGCGTTGTGGCTCCAGAATTCCCTATCAAGAGATATTGTGGACCAGTGTGGTGAGGATAGAATAGTAATACAAAGCTATGGTTAAGTTCAGTGAAAAGCAAAAGGCAGTTCCAGTGTGCAGCTGCCGTTTCGAATATCCAGCACCTGAGTAAGGGTGGATGTCAGATGTTTGCTCACACTGGAGTTTGTGTCTGTGATTACCCACAAATGGAAGGGTGGCGTCAAGAGGCCATGGAGGATTTCCCATGCTGGGTCTTGTGAGATGCTCCAAATAGCAAAGTTTCTTTCTACCGGACAGGAGAAGTCTGGTTTGTTTTCTCTTGTTTCTCCATGTGGAAAGTTTTGTAGCAGAGAACCCCACAGGGATGCCTGGAAATCACCCCTCCATTGACCATTGCACCTGAGGAACATGGCAGGTGCATTCTGGTGGCTCTGGGGCAATATATCGAGACCTTGAGTTGACATGGAGTCTCATGAAGATGGGGCACAATGATGGTTTGTTACCAGGAATATCATAGAATGTGCTGGTTGCTAAGGGGCCATTCAGGATCCAAATACCCTTAGGGTATGACACAATTCCAGGAGCATGGCTTCCTTTTTGGGGAGGACATATTCTGTTCTGTGGCTCAGGGACTATATATTTTATCATAAGTTGATATTCCAGAGCAGGCCTCTGACGACAGATACCTGTAAACCTAATCTAGTGTGCCAATGAAGTCCTCGGGGCATGTCAGGTTCAATCTTCTGACTCAGGAGCATTGACTTGGGTGTCTGCCTGTATGGAGGTGATCAGGGTGTCTCAGACTGTGCATTTGTGCCCAGAGCGGCCTCCATTATTTGGCTTCGCTCAGGGGCCTTGCAGGTTTCTCCTAATCTAAAGGTATCGGGCAAAAGTGATGGGCACAGTTTCCTTGAGGATCTCAGGCACAGTCTTGTGGTGTGGCTTCAGATGCCAGAACCTGGAGGTCATGTGAGCCATGGTTTTAGGAAGGAAGTCTGCAAACACAAACTCAGTTTAGGTTAATGGCAAGGTGATTGCAGGCCCAATGCATAGACCTGGAAGGCAGCTCGTCAGGAACTGTAATCCGATGACTCAAAGGTGATAGCACATGATATGTATCTGGATTGTATGTCCAGGATGGCCTCGGAATGCAGGTGTGTTCTCATGGGTCTATGGCAGATTTTTCCACTCAAGGATCCTGGTGGCTACCAAGAGTTTGGTGACTATCTCGGGGAAGGGAAGAGTGCTGTTTTCCATCTTAAGGGTCCCCGAAAATAGGGATTCCAGAGATGGGCTCTGTGTCTGGGCCCCTGTAAAATCCCACCAGGGTTAGGATTTGGGCCTAGGTGTGTACTAGGCCTGCAATTCGGGGTCCCAGAGATGCAATTGAGAGCGTTTGGTTGAAAGCATGCTCAGGCTGAGGTCACAATGCCTGCTTGTGCCCGGGGAAGCCATCATGAGTGCACATGGTCTCCTTGGCCATGGAGCTGCCTTCCACTTTGAGGGTTGAGCAACTATCCCAACTGTCAGAATACCTTCCATGGGGAAGGAGGAGTTCACTATTGTGCTTCAGGTTCCCCCAATGGCAAGGATTTCAGCAAAGGTGTGGGTACAGATGCCTGAATACCAAGAATAGAAGAGAAGACAGACTTGGGCCATAGCTGGTCTCAAATGCTGGATATGGGCCCTGATCTCTCCGTGGCTGACACTAGGTCCTGGCTCTGGCTATGTCAGACACAGCACTAGTGCCCAGGGCAGCCTATGAATCAGGGTTCCGTCTAGCACCGAGAAGATTGACCATCATATGGAGTTTCTGGGCAGACTCTCCAGGCCCTTTTTCTTTCTATGGGGAAGGCAGAATATTGTGTTGTAGCTCCAGAATTCCCTCACAATAGGGCTTGTGGACCAGTAGGCTGAGGATGGAATTGTAAACCCAAGCTATGGCTTAATTCAGTCAAACTAAAGGCAGTTCCAGTGTGCAGCGATCGAATTGAAATCCAGCACCTGAGTAAGGGCGGATGTCAGATGTTTGCTCATGCTGGAGTTTGTGTCTATGATGACTGACAAATGGAGTGGTGGATTCAAGAGGAAATGGAGGATTTCCCACGCTGGGGCTTGTGAGATGCTCCAAACAGAAGGTTTCCTTCTACCGGACAGGGGCATTCTGTTTTTTTGTCTCAAGTGTCCCAGCCAATTGCAAAGTTTGTGTAGCAGAGCACCCCCGTATGGTTGCCTGGAAACCACACCTCCACTGACCATTGCAGCTTAGGAACATGGCAAGTTCATTCTGGTGGCTCTGGGGCGAAGTACTAAGGGCTTATTTTTACATGGAATGTCATGAACATGGGTAACAATGCTATTTTGTTACCTGGGAATTCTTAGCCTGTCATCTGTACACATCCTTGGTATTAAGGCAACTTTCCACATACCTTTCCTGTAACCCTGCCAATGGGGGAACCTGAAGCACAATAGAGAACTCCTCTTTCCATTGCAGGAAGCCTGGCTGTTGCAATGGGTGTCCAACCCTCAAAGTGAGATCCAGCTATATGGCCAATGAGACTACGCCCTCTCCTGAGGGCCCCCCTGGGCACAAAGAGGCATGATGACCCTCACCCTGAGCATGCTTTCAAACAAGCCCTCTCTGTTACACCATTAGGATCCTGCATTGCAGGCCTGGAATGCCCCTAGGCCCAAATCCTAACACTTGGTGGGATATCCGGGCACCCAGACCCAGAGCCCGTCTCTGGAATCCCTGTTTTGGCATAAGCCTAAGTTGGAAAACAGCATTCTTCCCTGTTTTGGAGCACCCCTAAGATGGAAAAGAGCACTCTTTTCTTCTCTGAAAAACCACCAATCTATGGAGATCCACCAGGATCCTTAGAGAGGAAAAGTCTCCCATTGAACCATGAGACCACGTCTACATTCAGAGCCCATCCTGGACACACAATCCAGATAGAAAAGCCTGTGCTACCAGCTTTCTGTCACCCTAATTACAGTTCCTGACGTGATGCCTTCTAGGTCTATGCATTGGACCTGCGATCACCTTGCCACTATCCCTGACCCAAATTTGTGTTTGCAGACTTCCCTCCCAAAACCATGGCTCTCATATCCTCAAGGAGGTGGTCTCTGAAGCCTTACCACAGGACTGGGCCTGCCATCCCCAAGGAAACTATGCCCATCACAGTTCCCCAAAGCCTCCAAGTTAGGAGAAACCTGCAAGGCCCCTGAGCCCACCCCAATATTGGAAGTGGCTCTGGATGCAAATGCACAGTCTGAAACACCCTGATCACCTACATCCAGTCAGACAACCATATCAATGGTCCTTAGTAAGAAAATTGAACCTGATGGGCACCAAGGACATCATTGGATCTCTAGATTAGGTTGCAAGCATCAATCCTCAGAGGCCTGTTCTTGAATACCAAGTCAGGATACAACATATGTACCCTGAGCCACAAAACAGAACATCTCCTCTCCCAAGATGGAATCTGTGCACATCGACCTGTGCCAAACCCTCAGCGTGGCCCATAGCCACCAATACATTCTAAGAACTCCCTTGTAACAAACCAGTTTTGGGACACATCTGTAAGAGATTCCAAGTCAACTCAAGGCCTTGGTACTTGGCAGCAGAACCACCAAAACGAACCTGTCATGTTCCTCAGCTGCAATGGTCATTGGACGTGTGCTTTCCAGTCATCCATGCGGGAGGGCTCTGCTACGCAAACTTCCACTTGAGGGACCTTGGAGGAAAAAAAAAACAGACTCCTCCTGTCCATTAGAAGGAAACCTTGTTGTTTGGAGCATCTCACAATCTTAAGTGTGGGTAATCCTCCATTGCCTCCTGAAGCCACCCCTCCATTAGTCGTCATCCTAGACACAAACTCAAGTGTGAGCAAATATCTGACATCTGCCCTTACTCAGGTGCTGGATATCTCGTATAAGCTGCTGCACATTGAAACTGACTTCCTCTTGGCACTCAATTTAAGCATAGCTGGTGTTTACAATTGCATTCTCACCCTATTTGACCCCAAACCCTCTTGATAGGGAATTCTGGATCCATAAGGCAGCATTCTGCCTGCCCCACAGAAAGAAGTGCTTCGTGAGTCTGGCCAGAAACCCTACATGAGGATCAATTTACTCGGCCCTGGAGAGAACCCCAATATATAGACTTCTCTGGCCACTAGTGCTGTGTCTGACACAGCCTGAGCCCAGACCTCGTGTCAGCCACCCAGAGAGCGGGGCCCATATCCAGCATGTGAGAACGGCCATGGCCCAAATCTGTCATCTCTATGCATCCTTGGTATTCAGGCATCTGTCCCCAGACCTTTGCTGTAATCCCTGCCTATGGGGGAACATGAAGCACAATAGATATTTCCTCCTTCCCCATGGCTGGAAACCTGGCCATTGGAATGTGTGTCCATCCCTCAGTGTGGGAGCCAGAAAATGGACAATGGGACCACGCCCACTCCTGAGGGCCACCCTGGGCACAAACAGGCATTGTAATGCTCAGCCTGAGCATGCTTCCAAACAAGCCCTCTCAGTTGCACCACCAAGATCCTGCATTGCAGGCCTGGTCTGCCCATAAGCCCAAATCCCAACCCTTGGTGGGATTTTCCAGGCGCCTAGACCCAGAGCCCATCTCTGGAATCCCTGTTTTGGGGCACACCTAAGATCGAAAATAGCAGTCTTCCCATCTCAAAAAGTCATCAAAATATTGGGAGCCGCTAGTATCCTTAGAGGAAAAATCTCCCATGGACCCATGAGGCCACAGCTACATTCTGAGGTCACCCTAGACACACAGTCCAGATATAAAAGCCTGTGCTTCCACCTTCGGGTCATTCCAGTTACTGTTCCTGACGAGTAGCCTTCCAGGTCTACACATTGCCCTGCGATAACCTAGCCACTAAACCTAACCCGAGTTTGTGTTTGCAGACTTCCCTCCCAGAACCATGGCTCACATGCCCTCCAGGGTGGAGTCTCTGGAGCCACACCACAGGACTGTGCTTGCCATCCCCATGGAAATTGTGCATGTCAGTTAACCAAACCCTCCAGAGTTGGTTGAAACATTCAAGGCCCCTGTGGCCACCCCAATATTGGAGGTTACTCTGGACATAAGTGCGCAGTCTGAAACTCCCTGATCACCTACATCCTGGCAGACACCCAAGTTAACTTTCCTAAGTCTGAAGATTGAACCTCTCATGCCCCTGGGACTCATTGGAACCCTAGATTAGGTTGTCGGGCAAAGGCCTGTTCTTGAATAGAAACTTATGATATGGCATGTGGTCCCTGAGCCACAAAACACTACATCTCCTGTCCCCAGAAGGTAACCGTGCTCTTCGACCTGTGTTAAACCCTCAGGGTAGGAGAATCTTGCAGGCACCTTAGCCACCAACACATTCTAAGATCTACCTGGTAAAAAAACCAGCATTGTAACCCATCTTCAAGAGATTCCATGTCAACTCAAGACCTTGTTGCTTCGCCCCAGAAGCACCGTAAAGAACCTGCATGTTCCTCAGCTGCATTGGTCAATGGAGGTGTGCTTTCCAGGCATCCATGTGGAAGGGCTCTGCTACCCATACTTTTCACATGGGGGGCCCTGCAGAAAACATACCAGACTCTAACTGTCCAGTAGAAAAAACAACCTTGCTGTTTGGAGCATCTCACATGCATCAGCCTCTTGATGCCACTCCTCCATTCGGTCATCAGAGACACAAACTCCAGTGTGCGTAAACATCTGAAATCCACCTTTACTCAGGTGCTGGATATTTCGTTTGTTGGCCACGATAGATACAAACTCTATCATGAGCAGACATCTGACCCTCGCCTGTACTCAGATGCTGGAGATCTCGAAAAAACCACTGCACATTGGAACGGCCATGTTCTCGGCACTGAGATTAAGCATAGATTGTGTTTTCTGCCTTCTGTTCTCACACTCCTCGCCTTCAAGTCCCCCATATTGGGAATTTGGGAGCCACAATGCCTTCTGCCTGCCCACCAGAAAAAAGAGGTGCCCTATGGGTCTGCGTGAAACTCCATATAAGGTTCCACCAGCACAGCCCTCTATAGCACCACAATATCATAGGCCACCTTGTGAACTAATGCTTTGTCTGACACAGCTCGAGCCCCGACCTCCTGGTAGCCACCTAGATAGCGGGACCCATATCTGGCAGGTGTGACCTGCCTTGACCTGAGTCCTTCATCTCAAACCAACCTGGTTATTCACGTACCAGTCCCAGAACATAGCTCAAATTACTGTGCATGGGGGAATCTGAAGCACAAAAGAGTACTCCTCCTTCCTCATAGAAGGAAAATTAAATGTTGATATGGTGGTCCAACCCTCATATTGGGATCCAGGTGCATGGAACAAGAGCCAATGCCCACTCAGGATGGGCATCTGCGCAAAAACAGGCATTGTGACCCTTACCCTGAGACCCATTTCCAACAAGTCTCCATGGGAGCTGAACCAAAGCCCCACAGAGCCAGGCAGTCAAGCCTCTAGGCCCAAATACTAAGCCTTTGTAGGGTTATCCAGGCACAGGGACCTATAATCCATCTCTGGAATCCCTGTGTTGATGGAAACCCTGAAACAGTAAACCACGCTCTCTCCTTCCCAGTGAGACACCAAACTCTTGGGTGCTGGGCAGAATCCCCAGAGAGGTAGAATATTCCATGGACACATGAGGACACCCCACCATTCCAAGGCCATCCTAGACACAATCCAGACAGAAAAGCCTTTGCTCCTGCCTCCCAGCCACACGAATTTCAAATCCTGAGGAGCTGCCCTCAGCGTCTGCAGATCGGGGGTGCCATCACCTCCCTCCTAATTGATACACAATTTTGTGTCTGAAGACTTTGGTCCCAGAGCCCTTAACCACATTCCCTGCAGGATGGGGCTGACAGAACCACACTACATCACTGGGCCTGATCTCTGGATGAAATTCTGCCGTCTCAGTTGCACAAACCCTCCAGATTAGGAAAAGCCTGCAAGGCCCCTGAGCCCACCCCAATTTCATAGGCCACTCTGGAAAAAATGCACAGTCTGACACAGCCTGAGCATCTACCTCCAGGAAGACTCACAGGTCAAAGTCCCTAAGTCCGAAGGTTGAGGATGACATGCCCCTACAACCTCATAAGAACCCTAGCCTAGATATTCAGGCCTCTGTGCCCAGAGGCCTGGTCTTGAAATCCAACATATGATCCGACATGTGGTCCCTGAGCCATACAAGAGAACCCCTCCTGTCCCGAGAAGGGAACCTGGCTCCTGGGAACTGGGTCTAACCCTCAGGTAGGAAAATCCTGCATGGCCACAGACCCACAACCACATTCTTTTTTTTTATATAGATTTTATTTATTTATTTGACAGACAGAGATCACAAGCAGGCATAGAGGAAGGCAGAGAGAGAGAGAGGAAGAAGCAGGTTCCCTGCTGAGCAGAGAGTCCGATGCGGGACTCAATCCCAGGACCCTGAGATCATGACCTGAGCCGAAGGCAGCGGCTTAGCCCATTGAGCCACCCAGGCACCCTCACCACCACATTCTAAGGTCTCCCTGGACACAAAGCAGCATTGTGACTCATTAGACTGAGAACATCCATCAACTTAGATCACTTGGAAATTTGAACAAAAACCAGCAGATCAAGCCTGCAATGTTCCTCAGCTGCAATGGTCATGCAAGGAAGACTTCCCAGGCCCCCATTCAGAGACCTCTGCTGTCGAATCTTTCTATATGGGGGACCCTGGAGCCTTGTAAGCGGACTTCCCCTGTCCCACAGTAGGACACCTTGCTGTTTGGAGCAGCTCACAAGGTCCTGCTTGGGAAAATCTCCAAGAATTCTTGAGGCCACCCCACAATTCGTTGACCATCATGGATGCAAACCCAGCGTGAGCAGATATCTGACCCTCGCCCATACTCAGGTGCTGGAAATCTCGAAACAACCACTGCACAATGGAATGGTCCTGTGGTCGGCACTGAGCTTATCCGTGGCTTGTGTATTCAGACTTCTGTCTTCACACTCCTCGCCTACAAGCCCTTCATATTGGGAATTCTGAAGCCACAGTGCAGCTTTCTGCCTGCCCAACAGAAAGAAGTGCCCTATGGGTCTTCGGAGAAACCCACATGAGGATCCTCCTGCACGGCCCTCAATGGCACCCCAATATAATAGACCGACCTCTGCATAAATTGTCTATCTGACACCGCCTGATCCCCGACCTCCTGTCAGCCACCCAGATAGTGGGACCCATATCCTCCAGGTGGGTCCAAACTTGGCCCGAGGCCATCATCTTGAAGCAACCTGGATATTCAGGTACCTGTCCCAGACTTAGCTCAAATTCCTGCCCATAGGGGACTCGGAAGCACAAAAGAGTGCTCCTCCTTCCCCATGGCCAGAAAACTGAATGTTGAGATGGATGTACAACCCTGAGTGGGAACCAGGTGCATGGTCCATGAGACCATGCCTACACAGGATGGGCAGCTGGGCACAAACAGGCATTGTGACCCTCACAATGAGACCCCTTTCCAAAGATCCCCCTTGGGATCTGGACCAGGAACCCAAATCGAAGCTTTGGTTAAGTCTTCCCTGTGTCTGGACCCAGAACCCATCTCTGGAATCCCTGTTTGGACAGGATCCCAGAGATGGAATACAGTCTTTTCTTCTTCCCCAAAAAGAAATCAAACTCTTGGGTGCCAAGCAGAATCACCAGAGTGGAAGAATATCCCATGGACACATGAGGTCACCCCTCCATTTAGTGGCCATCCTAGACACAAAATCCAGACAGAAAAGCCTGTGCTCCTCCCTCCCAGCCACCTGAATTTCAAATCCCGAGGAGCTTCCCTCAGGGTCTTCAGATTCGGACTGCCATCACCTCACTCCTATCTCTTATCCGAGGTTGTGTCTAAAGTCTTTGGTCCCAAAGTCCTGACACACATGACCTCCAGGATGGGGCCTCGAGAAACACATGACATCACTGGCCCTGCTCTCCTGAGGAAACCCTGCCCATCTCAGTTTCCCAAAATGTCCAGATTAGGAGAAAACTGCAAGGCCCCTGACTGCACCCCAATATCATAGGCCACTCTGGAAAAAGTGCACAGCCTGACACAGCCTCAGCACCTACCTCCAGGATGACATGCAGGCCAATGGCACTTAGTCCGAAGATTGAAACTTCCATGGCCCTAAAACCTCATCAGAACCCTAGCTTATGTTTTGAGGTCTCTCTCCCTAGAGGGCTGTTCTGGAAATTCAAGCATATGGTCCAACCTGTGGTCCGTGAGCCATACAAGAGCACACCTCCTGTCCCAAGAAGGAAACCTGGCTCCTGGGTACTGGGTCTAATCCTAAGGATAGAGAATCCTCAATGGTCAGAGAGCCGCCACCACATTCTAAGGTCTCCCTGGACACCAAGCAGCATTGGGACCTGTTAGACTGAGAACTTCCATCAACGCAAATCACTTGGAACTTGGAATCAGTGTCATTGGTTCAAGCTTACCCTGTTCCTCAGCTGCAATGGTAACACGAGATTGGCTTCCCAGGCCTCCATTCAGAGAGCATTGCTATCGAATCTTCCATATGGGGGACCCTGGAGCCCTGTAAGAAGACTTCTGCTGTCCCTTAGTAGGACACCTTGATGTTTGGAGCAGCTCACAAGCTCCAGCTTGGAAAAACCTCCAAGAATTCTTGAGGCCTCCCCACCATTTGTTGGCCATCATGGATACAAACTCCAGCGTGAGCAGACATCTTCCCCTCGCCCAGGTGCTGAAGATCTCGAAACAACTGCTGTACATTGGAATAGACATGTGCTCGGCACTGAGCGTAACCGTAGCTTATGTTTTCATACTTCTGTCCTCACACTCCTCGCCTGCAAACCCTCCAACTTGGATATTCTGGAGCCGTAATGCAGCCATCTGCCTGCTCACCAGATAGAAGAAGTGAAGAAAGGGTCTGTGCAAAAATCCCCCATGAGGATCCAGTTGCACAGCTCTCAAAAGCACCCCAATATCATAGGCCGTACTCTCCACGAATGTTCTGTCTGACACAGCTCGAGCCCGAGCTCCTGACAGCCACCCAGAAAGCAGGCCTCATTTTCTGCAGGTGGGTCCTGCCTTGGCCCGAGGACCTCATCTCAAAATGAACTGGGTATTCAGGCACCTGTCCCAGAACTTAGCTCAAATTCCTGCCCATGGGGGAACCTGAAGCATAAAAAAGTACACCTTCTTCCCCATGGCAGGAAAACTGAATGTTGAGATGGCAGTCCAACCCTCAGAGTGGGAGCCAAGTGCATAGCCCATGAGGTCACACCCACTCAGCATGGGCATCTGGGCAAAAACAGGCATTGTGACCCTCAGAATGATACCCATTTCCAACAAGAACACTCGGGAGCTGTACCAGGAAAACATAGAGCAGGACCCTAGGCCCAAATCCTAAGCCTTGTTGCGGTGATCCAGGCTCCAGAACCCAGGACCCATCTCTGGAATGGCTGTTTGGACGGGATCCCTGACTCAGAAAACTGCGCTCCTCCCATCCCCCGGAAATACACAGAACTCTTGGGTGCCGAGCAGAATTCCCAGAGAGGTAGAATCTCACATGGACCCATGAGGCCACCCCTCCATTTCGTAACCATCATTGACAAACAAGTCAGACAGAAAAGACTGTGCTCCTGCCTCACAGCCGTCCGAATTTCATATCTGGAGATGCTTCGCTCAGGGTCTGCAGATTGGGTCTGCCATCACCTCGAGCTTAACTCTTACCCGAGTTTGTGTCTGAAGACTTTGGACCCAGAGTCCTGACCCATATGCCCTCCAGGATGGGGCCTCCAGGAACACACAACAGCACTGGGCCAGCTCTCCCAAGGAATGTCAGCCTGTCTCAGTTTCCCAACCCACCAGATTAAGAGAAAATTGCAAGGCCCCTAATACCACCCCAATTCCATAGGAAGCTCCAGAAAAAATGCATAGTCTGACACAGCCTCAGAATATACCTCCAGGAAGACACCCAGGTCAATGGGAAGGGATGAAATGGCCTAACCCATGGCAGGTTCGATGTGCTGGGTGTGAAGCCAACTGTCTCAATGTCTCTCACAAGGTCTGGGCTCAGGCTATGTAAGACAGAGCATAGTGTTTAGGGTAGCCTATGCAATTGGGGTGTTGCCGAGGGCTGAGCAGGTTGATTTTCATTTGGGGTTTCTGAGCAATGCCATAGACAATGTTTTTCTTTGGGGGGCAGGCAGAGTGCTTCGTTCTGGAACCAGAATTCCCAATCATGAGGGCTTTTGGGCCAGGAGTGCTAGGGTAGAGTCTGAAAACAAAAGATAGGGTGAGGTTGGGAGCAGGCACACTCTGCAAAGGCTGAAAGGATATCTCATGCATCTGAAGTCAGGCTGAGGATCAGACGTTGGCTGAGGTTGGATTGTGCCCTTGATAGCACCTTCATGAAGCAGGTGCCTCATGAGGCCAACGAAATTTTCCCACGCTGAGTTTGGAGGTTGCCACAAACCACAAGGATTCCTTCTGCGAGACAGTCGAGTCCTGTTGAGTGGCTCCAGTACATACCATACGGAAGGACTGAAGAGGAGGGTTCAAAGGATGGATCCCTGAACAGCATGCCTCGCATTCCCTTTGGCCATTAACGACAAGATATGTTTGATCTGCTGGCTCTGGGGCAAGCTAACCAGCGGGCTGAGTTGAAATGGCCTCTCCTGAGGATGCGTCATAATGTGTGTTTCTGTCCATGGAGACCTTGGAATGTGATGGTTGTACTGTGGCCCTGCGGAATTCTCCGACCAGAAGGGTTTGATACAGATCCAGTAAGAAAGCACTCCATGTGGAGACGAGAGAGGTTTGGTTTGGAGCCTCAGAAAAACCTAATATGCTGGTATACGAAACCAGTCCTCTGAGGACAGACACATGAAAACTAAAGCTAAGGTTCAAATTAGGGCCTAAGGGCCTGTCCATTTCAATCTTCTGTCTCTGGGGACACAGTCTGAGAGTCTAAGTAGTGATAATGGCTCAGCTGGTGTCAGAGTGCCCCTTTTAGTCCAGGGCAGCCTACACTATCAGGATGGCCTCAGGGGCCTTGGAGCTTTTCCCTAACCTGTAGGGTTGTGGTCAATGGATTGGGCACACTTTCCTTGGAGAGGGCAGGAACAATCTTTCGCTGTGGCTCCAGATGCCCTAGCCTGGAGGGTGTGTGAATCCAGGCTGTGGGCACAGAAGACTGAAAACACAAACTCAGCTTATGAGTGGCGCCGAGGGTATGGCAGGCCGGATGTACAGATAGAGAGTGAGCTCCTTGGCTTGTGAATCAAGGGCGAGATTCCTTCAGGCTTTTGTCTCTGGATGCGTCCAGGATAGCCGTAGATTGTAGGGGGTGGCCTCAGTGACTGTGGACAAGTATCCCTCTCTGGGGAATTGTCCCAGCTAACAGGAGTTTGGGGTCATTTTGTGGGAAGGGTGGAGTCCTGTTGTCTGGCTCATGTGTCTCTCCAAGAAAGTGATTCCAGAGCAGAGCCCCAGGAACGGGGGGGAGACTGGAAAACTCAAACACTGGTGAGGATTGGGTATATAGGGGCTTGGCACGCCCCATATGCGGGCTCTTGGTCAAGGCCCTGACAGGCCTTTCTTTGATATTGGGCTCATGCTGAGGGTCACAGATTGAATTTGTGCCCAAGGCAGCACTCAAGTTTGGGCGTGGTTTCAGAAGAAATGAAGTTTTCTCCCACCCTGAAGGTGTGACTCCATGCCAAGAGCAAGCCTTACAGCCATGGGGAAGAAGGAGTTCTGATTTGTGATTCAGATGCCCAACTGTGTGGGGAATTGATATAATATCTGGGTTTAGATATCTGAAAACCAAGGTTAGGAAGAGATAACGGCATAAGACCATGGCGTGTCAGAAGTGCTAGGTGTGTGGCCAGCTGTCTCCTTGCCTGTCTGGACGTCTGGCATCAGGCTGTGGAAGGCAGAGCATTAGTGCCCAGAGCAGCCTATCAAATCTGAGTGCTGTCGAGGCAAGAGCAGGTTGATCCTCATCTGGGTTTTATGGAGAGCCCCACAAGGAAACGTTTTCACCGGTGGGCAGTCACTGGGCTGGCTTGTGGTTCTGCAATTCCTACTCTGGAGGGATTGTTTGCCAGGAGTGTGAGGAAGGAAGTCTGAAAACACAAGCTAGCGTGAGGTTTGGGACCGAGGGCACGGCAGGCCATTCTGCAGAGGCTGAATCAAGATCTCATGCATTGCGGTCATGTCTACTATGAGACGTGCTTCAAGCTAGAGTTTTTGTCCATGATGGCCTCTCCCTGAAGGATATGGGGGGCTTCATGAGGCCTGGCAGGTTTGCCGTTTTCTCCTACACTGAAGGTTTGACTCACGGCCAGCAGCAAGGTTTCTTGCCATGGGGAAGGAGGGGTTCTGACTTGTGCATCAGGTTCCCCCTGTGCAGGTATTGGAGATAAGGTCTAGGTTCCGATGACTGAAAACCCAGGTTGGGAATGGATGGTGGCCTAAGGCAGTGGCGGGTCCAATGTGCTGGGTGTGCAGCCAGCTGTGTCGGTGTCTGTTGGAAGGTCTGGGCTCAGGCTATTTGCGACAGAGCATCAGTGTTTAAGGTAGCCTATGCAATTGGGGTGTTGCCGAGGGCCATGCAGTTTGATCCTCATTTGGGGTTTCTGGGCAGCACCATAGACAATGATATTCTCCTGGGAGGCAGGCAGAGTGCTTCATTGTGGCCCCAGAATTCCCAGTAGGGAGGGCTTGTGGGCCAGGAGTGAGAGGACGGAAGTCTGAAAACACAAGCTAGGGTGAGGATTGGAGCCAAGGGCAGAGCAGGCCCATTCTGCAGAGGCTGAATCAAAATCTCCTGCATCTGAAGTCAGGCTGAGGATCAGACGTTGGCTGAGGCTGGAGTATGTGTCCATGATGGCACCTTCATGAAGCGGGGGCCTCATGAGGCCAAGGAAGTTTTCCCACGCTGAGTTTGGAGGTTGCCCCAAACCACAAGGTTTCCTTCTGCGGGACATTCGAGTCCTGTTGCATGGCTCCAGGACATACCATACAGAAGGACTGGAGAGCAGGGTTCGAAGGATGGATCCCTGTACAGCATGCCTCGCATTCCAATTGGCCATTAGCGATAAGATATGTATAATAAGGGGCCTCTGGAACACGCGACCCAGGGGGCTGAGTTGAAATGGCCTCTCCTGAGGATGCGTCATAATGTGCGTTTGGGTCCATGGAGACCTTGGAATGTGCTGGTTGTTCAGTGGCCCTGCGGAACTCTCCTACCTGAAGGGTTTGATACATCCCCAGTAAGAAAGCTGCCCATGTGGAGACGAGAGATCCTTGGTTTGGTGCCTCAGAAAAGCCTCATGTGCTGGTCTATGAAAACAGTCCTCTGAGAACGGACACATGGAACAAAGCTAAGGTTCATATTAGGGCCTGGGGGCCTGTCCATTTCAACCTTCTGTCTCTTGGGACACTTTCTTAGAGTCTAAGTGGAGATAGTTGCTCCGCTGGTGTCAGAAAGCCCCTCTTAGTCCAGGGTGGCCTACACTATTGATGTCCTCAGGGGCCTTGGAGCTTTTCCCTAACCTGTAGGGTTGTGGTCAATGGATTGGGCACACTTTCCTTGGAGAGGGCAGGCACAAACTTTCGCTGTGGCTCCAGAGGCAGTAGCCTGGAGGTGTGTGGGTCCAGGCTGTGGGCACAGAAGTCTGAAAACACAAACTCAGCTTATGAGTGGTGCCTAGGGTATGGCAGGCTGGAGGTACAGCCCGAGAGGGAACTCCTGGGCCTCTGAAACAAGGGCGAGTGGGAGGCGTTCCTTCAGGCTTTTGTCTCTGGATGCTGTGTCCGGGATAGCCGTGGATTTGAGGGGTGGCCTCAGGGACTGTGGACGAGTATCCCTCTCTGGGGATTTGTCCCAGCTTCCAAGATTGGGGTCATTTTGTGGGAAGGGTGGAGTAGTGTTGTCTGGCTCATGTGTCTCTCTAAGAAAGGGATTCCAGATCAGAGCCCCAGGTACGGGCGGGGCGACTGGAAAACTCAAACCCTGGTGAGGATTGGGTGCATAGGGGCTTGGCAAGCCCCATATGCGGGCTCTTTGTCCAGGCCCTGACAGGTCTTTCTTTGACATGGGGCTCATGCTAGGGTCACAGTGTGAATTTGTTCCCAATCAGCACTCAAGTGCTGCTTGGGCACTACCTGAAGGGTTTGATACATCCCCAGTAAGAAAGCTCCCCATGTGGAGACGAGAGGAGTTCTGTTCAGTGCCTCAGGAAAGCCCCATATCCTGTTCTTCGAACCAAAGCCTCTGAGGATTAACACCTGGAACCCAAAGCAAGAGTTGAGATTATGGCCTAAGGGCCTGTCCGGCTCAACCTTCTATCTCTGTTGACATCTGTGTGCATGCCTTCGTGGAGGTAGCTGCTCAGCTTGTGTCCGAATGCCCCTGTGTGTCCAGGGAGGCTCCCAGTAGTGGGATGTCCTCGGGGGCCTTGAGGTTTCTCATATTCTAGAGGTGTGTGTCCAAAGGAATGGACACAGTTTCCCAGGAGAGAGCAGGCACGGTCCCATTGTATGGCTCCAGAGGACCCAGCCTAGAGGCTGTGTTTGCCAGGGCTGTGGGGACTGATGTCTGAAAAAGCAAACTTGGCTCAGGAAGGGGCCAAGGTAATGGCAGGCCTGATCTCCAGTCCGTGAGTGGAGATTCTCTGGATATCAAAGGAGGGCAAGTGGGAGGCAGTTGCTCAGGATTTTGTCTCTGGGTGTTGCGTTCACAGTGTCCGGTCAGGGTAGGGGTTGCCTCAGGGGCCGAGGAAGAACCTTCCTCTCGGGGGATTGTCCAAGCTCCCAAGTGTTTGGGTTCATTCTGTGGGAAGTAAAGAGTACTGTTTTCTGCCAGAAAGAACCCCCCAGAAGAGGGACTCTAGAGCACAGCAGTGGGTTCCTTCAACTGGAATACACACCATCTAGTTAGTCCTGGGTGCCTATGGGCATGGCAGGGACTATATGCAGGATCTTCGTCCCAAACCTGACAGGCCTTTCTTTGACATGGGGCTCATGCTAGGGTCACAGTGTGAATTTGTTCCCAAGCAGCACTCATGTTTTGGCGTGGCATCAGGGGCCATGAACGGTTCCCCACGTGAAGGTGTGACTCCATATGAAGAACAAGCATTACAGCCATGTGGAAGGCATAGTTCTGATTGTGATTCCGATACACAAACTCAGCTTTTTTTGGGGACGTCGGTATGGCACGCCCAATATACAAACCATGAGAAGAACTCATGAAGATTTGAATATAGAGTGAGTCTGAGGCGCTTGCTCAGGCATTTGTCTCTGGAATTTGTATCAGCAATGGCCGTAGAATGTCGGGGATGCTTCATGGGCCATGGACGAATCTACCTCTATGAGGATTTCGCCCGATTCCCAATTATTTTTCGTCAAACTGTGGGATGGGAGGACTCCTTTCAGTTTTGTTACCTCAGGTGTCCCACGAATAGAGGAATTCCAAAGCAAAGCCGTGGGGAAGACTGAAGGGACCACCAGAACTATGGTTCAAAATTGGGGACTAGGGGCATGGCAAGCCCAATATGCTATCTCTTCATCCAGCCACTGAGAGGCCTTACTTGAGGACTTTGGTCAGGCTGAGGGTCACAATGTGTGTTTGTGACCAATGTAGCCTGCGAGCATGGCGGGGCCTCATGGGCAACACTGGATTCAACTACACTGAACGTTGGAAAACATGCCAACCACAAGGTATCTTGCCATGGGGAAGGAGTTCTGATTTCTGCATCCCGTTCAACCCTGGGCAGTGATTGGAGGTAAGGTCTAGAAACTAAAGCCTGAAAACCGAGGTTGGGAAGAGATGACGACCTAAGGCCATGGCGGATCGATGTGCTCAGTGTGTGGCCAGCTGTCTGGTTGGGGCCAGGAAGTCCAGTCTCAGGCTGTGTCAGAAAAAGCATTAGTGCCCTGGTCAGCCTATGTATTTGGGGTACAGCCAAGGTCGGTGCAGGTTGATCCTCATTTGGGATTACTGGGTAGCACCAGAGGACAATGTTTTTCTTCTGGAGGGCCGGCAGAGTACTGCATTGTAGTTCTGGATTGCCAAACTGGAGGGCTTGTGGGCCAGTAGTCTGACGACAAAAGTCTGAGAACACAAGCTAGGCTTAGGTTTCTGGGTGAGGCCATGGCAGGCACAATCTACAGACCTGAATCGAGATCTCGTGCATCTGAAGTCAGGGCGAGGATCAAACGATCGCTCAGGTTGGAGTTTCTGTCCCTTATGGCCCCTTCATGAAGGGGGAGCATCACGAGGCCATGGGGGTTTTCCCACGATGGGATTTGTGAGAAGCTCCAAACTCCAAAGTGTCTTCTGCAGGACAATTGAGACCTGTTGTTTGGCTCCAGGCCAATGTATCTGAGCAGGGTTCTAAGGATGGATCGCTGGGTAGCCCACCTCGCATTCCAATTGTCTCCTAGCAACAAGACAGGTTAGATCTGCTGGATCTGGGGGAGCAACCGAGGAGGCTGAGTTGAAATGGACTCTCCTGGGGATGGGTCCTAGCGTGATTTTGTGTGTATCGAGACCTTGGAATGAAGCGGTGGAACTGGAGCCCTGACGGGTTCTCCAAAACAGAGGCTTTGACAGAGCTCCAACGTGCAAGTTTCCCATGTGTAGATGAGATGTTTTCTGATGGGTGCATCAAGAAAAAGCCATTGCTGGTTTTGAAATCCAGGCGTCTGAGGAGAGATGCCTGGAAACCAAAGCAATGGATCTGATTAGCGCCTAGGGGCCTGTTCTTTCCTTTTTACCTCTGGGGACAACTGTCTATGAGTCTTAGTGAAGGTAGGTGCACAGATGGGCTCTGATTGCCCTGTTTTTCCTGGGAAGCCTGCCCTTGTGAGATGGATCAGGGATTTGGGTGTTTATCATATTAGAAGAGTTGTGGCCATTGGAAATGTCAAACACATTTCCCTTGCAGAGGGCAAGTACAGTCCTCAGGCTTGGCTCCAGGGTCCTGATACTGTAGGTTGTGCAGGCCAGGGCTGTTTGGACAGTTGTCTGAAAACACAACCTCGGCTTGTGTTTCCGGTCATAGGTATGGTAGGACTGATCTACAGATCATGAGGAGAACTCTTCGGGATTTGAAAAAAGAGCGAGTGTGAGGCTCTTGCTCAAATTTTTGTCTCTCGATATCCTGTCACTCACGGTGGTGAAATTTCTGGGTGTCTTCATGGGAAATGGACGAGTCGTACTCTCTGGTGGTTTGGCCCGGTCCAAAGAGTTTGCGGTCATTCTGTGAGATGGAAGACGTCCGTTTTTTTGTTGTTGTTGTTTTCTTTTTTAACATCAAGTGTCCCACCAAATGAGGGATTCCAGAGTAGAGCCCTGGGGAGGGGCGACTGGACAATCAGAAATCTGGTTAAAAATTGGGGCGTAGGGACATGTCAAGCCCATTATGACATCTAATGGTCCAGCCACTGAGAGGACTTACTAGACGACAGGACTCATGCTGAGGGTCACAATGCGTGTGTATGCCCTCGTCGCACTCAAGAATGGGCGGGGCCTCAGGGTGAATGTTGGTTTCTCCTACACTGAAAGTTGGACAACGTGCCAACCACAAGGGTTCTTTCCATGGGTAAGGAGGAGTTCTTATTTCTGCATGACGCTCACCCCTGGGCAGTGATTGGAGATAAGGTCTCGGTTCTGAAGCCTGAAAACTGAGGTAGGGAAGAGATCATAACCTAAGGCCATGGCGGGTTTTATGTGCTCAGTGTGCGGTCAGCTTTCTGGGTGTTGGTCAGAAGGTCCGGGCTCAGGTTGTGTTCGACAGTGCATGAGTGCCCAGGTTAGAGTATATAATTTGGGTTAAGTCGAGTGCTGTGTAGGTTTACCCTCATTTAAGGTGCCTGGGCAGGTCATGAGGCAAAATTTTTTTTCTAGAGGGCAGACAGAGTGCTGCATTGTGGGTCCGGAATTGCCAAATATTAGGACTTCGGGGTCAGGAGTGTGAGGACGGACGTCTGAGAAGACAAGCTAGACTTGGGTTTCAGGGCGAGGGCACGGCAGGTACCCCCTGCAGATCTGAACCAATATCTCATGCATCTGAAGTCAGGCCGATGATCAGACGTAGGCTCAGTTGGGAATTTCTGAGCATGACGGCCGCTTCATGAAGGGAGCGGAGTCTCGAGGCCATTGAGTTTTTCCCACGTTGGGAGTTGTGGGATGCCCCCTTCAAGGATTCCTTCTGCGGGACAATTGAGACCTGTTGGACAGCTCCAGGACATCCCATATGGAATGACTCCAGAGCACCGTTTGCTGATGGATGCCTGGGAAGCCCGCATCGCATTCCAATTGTCTCCTAGCAACAAGACAGTTTAGATCTGATGGCTCTGCTGGAGCAACCGGGTTGGCTGAGTTGAAATGGACTTTCCTGAGGATGGGTCCTAATGTGTTTTTGTGTCCATGAAGGCCTTGGAATGGGGCGGTGGCACCGGGACCCTGAAGTACTCTCCTAAGCTTTGGACATGGCTCCCATGCACAGGTTTCCTTGTGGAGACGAGATGAGTTCTGATGGGTGCCTCAGGAAAACCCCTATGCTCGTATTGGAATCAGGCTTTTGAGGACACATGCCTGTAACCCAAAGCAATGGATCCTATTATGGCCTAGGGTCCTGTCTGGTTCAATCTTCTTCTCTGGGGACATCCATCTATGGTATGAGTGGAGGTCGATTATCAGCTGGTGTCAGACAGCCCTTGTTTGGTCCGGACGACCTACACGATAGGGATGGCCTCAGGGACTTTGGAGGTTTCTCATAATTTGTACGATTTTAGACCATGGAATGTGCAGAATTCCCATGGATTGGTAGGCACAGTCCTAATGTGTGGCTCCAGGGGCCCAGCCTGGAGGGTGTGTGGCCCAAGACTTTGAGGACAGAAGTCTGAAAACACTAACTCACCTTAGGGTTGGGGACGTAGGTATGGCAGGCCCGATCACAAACCATGAGAAGAACCCTTCAGGATATGAAGAAAGTGCGAGTCTGAGGCGCTTGCTCAGGCTTTTGTCTCTGGATTTTGTATCAGCGAAGGCCGTGGAATGTCGGGGAGGCCTCAGGGGCCATGGACGAATCTTCCTCTCTGAGGATTTGGCCCGATTCCCAATTTCTTTTCGTCAATCTGTGGAATGGGAGGAGTCATTTCAGGTTTGTTACCTCAGGTGTCCCACCAAAGAGGAATTCCAAAGCCAAGCCGTGGGGAAGACTGAAGGGACAACCCGAACTATGGTTAAAAATTGGGGCCTAGAGGAATGGCAAGCCCAATATGCTATCTCTTCATCCAGCCACTGAGTGGTCTTACTTGAGGACTGGGCTAGCCTGAGCGTCACAATGTGTGTTTGTGACCAATGTGGCCCGCGAGCATGGGCGGGGCCTCATGGGCCACACTGGTTTCAACTACACTGAACGTTGGACAACATGCCAACCACAAGGTTTCTTGCCATGGGGAAGGAGTTCTGATTTCTGCATCACCTTCAACCCTGGGCAGTGATTGGAGATAAGGTCTAGGTTCTGAAAACTGAAAAACGAGGTTGGGAAGAGATGACGACCTAAGGCCATGGGGCTCTACGTGCTCAGTGTGCGGCCAGCTGTCTGGGACGGGCCAGGGAGTACAGGCTCAGGCTGTGTCAGAAAGGGCATTAGTGCCCTGGTCAGCCTATGTATTTGGGGTACAGCCAAGGTCGAGGCAGATTGATCCTCATTAGGGGTTACTGGGTAGCCCCAGAGGACAATGTTTTTTTTCTGGAGGGCCGGCAAGTGCTGCATTGTAGTTCTGGATTGCCAAACTGGAGGGCTTGTGGGCCCGTAGTCTGACGACAAAAGTCTGAGAACACAAGCTAGGCTTAGGTCTGGGTGAGGCCATGGCAGGCACAATCTACAGACCTGAATCGAGATCTCGTGCATCTGAAGTCAGGGCGAGGATCAGACGATCGCTCAGGTTGGTGTTTCTGTCCCTGATGGCCCCTTCATGAATGGGGGGGCATCACGAGGCCATGGGTGTTTTCCCACTATGGGAGTTGTGAGAAGCTCCAAACTGCAGAGAGTCTTCTGCAGGACAATTGAGACCTGTTGTTTGGCTCCAGGCCAATGATTCTGAGCAGGGTTCTAAGGATGGATGGCTGGGTAGCCCACCTCGCATTCCAATTGTCTCCTAGCAACAAGACAGGTTAGATCTCCTAAATCTGTGGGCAACTACCGAGGATGCTGAGTTGAAATGGATAGCCCTGGGGATGGGTCCGAATGTGCTTTTGTGTCTATGGAGACCTTGGAATGAAGCGGTGGCACTGGGGCCCTAAAGGGTTCTCCTAAACAGAGACTTTGACACAGCTCCAACGTGCAAGTTTCCCATGTGTAGATGAGATGTTTTCTGATGGGTGAGTCAAGAAACAAATATATGCTGCTTTTGAAATCCAGGCCTCTGAGGAGAGATGCCTGGAAACCAAAGCAATCGATCTGATTAGTGCCTGCGGGCCTGTTCTTTCCTTTTTACCTCTGGGGACATCTGTCTATGGGTCTGAGTGCAGGTAGGTGCTCATTTGGGCTCAGATTGCCCCTGTTTTTCCTGGGAAGCCACCACTTTTGAGATGGATCAGGGATTTTGGAGGTTTATCCTATTAGAAGGGTTGTGGCCATTGGAATGGGCACAAAAAATACCATTGGAGAAGGCAAGTACAGTCCTCAGGTTTGGCCCCAGGGGCCTGAGCCTGTAGGTTGTGTAGACCAGGGCTGTTTAGACAGTTGTCTGAAAACAAACTCAGCTTAGGTTGGGGACGTAGGTATGGCAGGCCCGAACTACAAACCATGAGAAGAACTCTTCAGGATATGAAGAAAGTGCGAGTCTGAGTCGCTTGCTCAGGCTTTTGTCTCTGGATTTTGTATCAGCGATGGCCGTGGAATGTCGGGGAGGCCTCATGGGCCATGGACGAATCTTCCTCTCTGAGGATTTGGCCCGATTCCCAATTGCTTTTCGTCAATCTGTGGGATGGGAGGACTCATTTCAGTTTTGTTACCTCAGGTGTCCCACCAAAAGAGGAATTCCAAAGCCAAGCCGTGGGGAAGACTGCAGGGACAACCCAAACTATTGTTAAAAATTGGGGCCTAGGGGCATGGCAAGCCCAATATGCTATCTCTTCATCCAGCCACTGAGTGTCCTTACTTGAGGACTGGGCTCAGCCTGAGGGTCACAAGGTATGTTTGTGACCAATGTGGCCCGCGAGCATGGGCGGGGCCCCATGGGCCACACTGGTTTCAACTACACTGAACGTTGGACAACATGCCAACCACAAGGTTTCTTGCCATGGGGAAGGAGTTCTGATTTCTGCATCACCTTCAACCCTGAGCAGTGATTGGAGATAAGGTCTAGGTTCTGAAACCTGAAAACCGAGGTTGGGAAGAGATGACGACCTAAGGCCATAGCGGCTCGATGTGCTCAGTGTGCGGCCAGCTGTCTGGGAGGGGCCAGGGGGTCCAGGCTCAGGCTGTGTCAGAAAGGGCATTAGTGCCCTGGTCAGCCTATGTATTTGGGGTACAGCCAAGGTCGGTGCAGGTTGATCCTCATTTGGGGTTACTGGGTAGCCCCAGAGGACAATGTTTTTCTTCTGGAGGGCAGGCAGAGTGCTGCATTATAGTTCTGGATTGCCAACCTGGAGGGCTTGTGGGCCAGTAGTCTGACGACAAAAGTCTGAGAACACAAGCTAGGCTTAGGTTTCTGGGTTAGGCCATGGCAGGCACATTCTACACACCTGAATCGAGATCTCGTGCATTTGAAGTCAGGGCGAGGATCAGACGATCGCTCAGGTTGGAGTTTCTGTCCCTGATGGCCCCTTCATGAATGGGGGGGGCATCACGAGGCCATGGGTGTTTTCCCACGATGGGAGTTGTGAGAAGCTCCAAACTGCAGAGAGTCTTCTGCAGGACAATTGAGACCTGTTGTTTGGCTCCAGGCCAATGATTCTGAGCAGGGTTCTAAGGATTTATGGCTGGGTAGCCCACCTCGCATTCCAATTGTCTCCTAGCAACCAGACAGGTTAGATCTCCTGGATCTGTGGGGAGCAACCGAGGACGCTGAGTTGAAATGGACACCCCTGGGGATGGGTCCGAATGTGCTTTTGTGTCTATGGAGACCTTAGAATGAGCGGTGTCACTGGGGCCCTAAAGGGTTCTCCTAAACAGAGGCTTTGACACAGCTCCAACGTGCAAGTTTCCCATGTGTACATGAGATGTTTTCTGATGGGTGAGTCAAGAAACAGCTATATGCTGCTTCTGAAATCCAGGCCTCTGAGGAGAGATGCCTGGAAACCAAAGCAATGGATCTGATTAGTGCCTAGGGGCCTGTTCTTTCCTTCATACCTCTGGGGACATCTGTCTATGGGTCTGAGTGCAGGTAGGTGCTCAGTTGGGCTCAGATTGCCCCTGTTTTTCCTGGGAAGACACCACTATTGAGATGGATCAGGGACTTTGGAGGTTTATCCTATTAGAAGGGTTGTGGCCATTGGAATGGGCACACACAATTCCCTTGGAGAGGGCAAGTTCAGTCCTCAGGTTTGGCTCCAGGAGCCTGAGCCTGTAGGTTGTCTATGCCAGGGCTGTATGGACAGTTGTCTGAAAACACAAACTCGGCTTATGTTTCGAGTCATAGGTATGGCAGGACTGATCTACAGACCATGAGGAGAACTCTTCGGGATTTGAAAGAAGGGCGATGTGAGTCTCCTGCTCAAGTTTTTGTCTCTAGATATCGAGTCACTCCTGGTTTGGAATTTCTGGGTGACTTTATGGGAAATGGACGAGTCTTACTCTCTGGTGGTTTGGCCCCGTCCAAAGATTTTGGGGTCATTCTGTGGGCTGGAAGAAGTCCGTTTTTTTTTCTTTGTTGTTGTTGTTTTCTTTTTTATCCTCAGGTGTCCCACCAAATGAGGGATTCCAGAGTAGAGCCCTGGGGAGGGGCGACTGGACAATCAGAAATCTGTTTAAAAATTGGGGCCTAGGGACATGTCAAGCCCATTATGACATCTAATGGTCCAGCCACTGAGAGGACTTACTAGAGGACAGGACTCATGCTGAGGGTCACAATGCGTGTGTATGTACTCGTCGCACTCAAGAATGGGCGGGGCCTCAGGGTGAATGCTGGTTTCTCCTACACTGAACGTTGGACAACGTGCCAACCTCAAGGGTTCTTGCCATGGGTAAGGAGGAGTTCTGATTTCTGCATCACACTCACCCCTTGGCAGTGATTGGAGATAAGGTCTCGGTTCTGAAGCCTGAAAACTGAGGTAGGGAAGAGATGATGACCTAAGGCCATGGCGGGTTTAAGTGCTCAGTGTGCGGTCAGCTTTCTGGGTGATGGTCAGGAGGTCCCGGCTCAGGTTGTGTTCGACAGTGCATTAGTGCCAGGTTAGACTATATAATTTGGGTAAAGTCGAGTGCTGTGTAGGTTTATCCTCATTTAAGGTGCCTGGGCAGCTCATGAGGCAATAATTTTTTTTTTCTAGAGGGCAGGCAGAGTACTGCATTGTGGTTCCGGAATTGCCAAACTTGAGGGCTTCGGCGCCAGGAGTGTGAGGACGGAAGTCTGAGATGACAAGCTAGACTTGGGTTTCAGGGCCAGGGCACGGCAGGTACCCCCTGCAGATCTTAACCAATATCTCATGCATCTGAAGTCAGGCCGATGATCAGACTTTGGCTCAGTTGGGAGTTACTGAGCATGACGGCCGGTTCATGAAGGGAGCGGAATCTCGAGGCCATTGAGGTTTTCCCATTTTGGGAGTTTTGGGATGCCCCCTTCAAGGATTCCTTCTGCGGGACAATTGAGACCTGTTGGACAGCAGGACATCCCATATGGAATGACTCCAGAGCACCGTTTGCTGATGGATGCCTGGGAAGCCCGCATCGCATTCCAATTGTCTCCTAGCAACAAGACAGTTTAGATCTGATGGCTCTGCGGGAGCAAACGGGGTGGCTGACTTGAAATGGACTTTCCTGAGGATGGGTCCTAATGTGCTTTTGTGTCCATGAGGGCCTTGGAATGGGGCGGTGGCACCGGGACCCTGAAGTACTCTCCTAAGCTTTGGACATGGCTCCCATGCACAGGTTTCCTTGTGGAGACGAGACGAGTTCTGATGGGTGCCTCAGGAAAACCCCTATGCTCGTATTGGAATCAGGCTTTTGAGGACACATGCCTGTAACCCAAAGCAATGGATCCTATTATGGCCTAGGGTCCTGTCTGGTTCAATCTTCTTCTCTGGGGACATCCATCTATGGTAGGAGTGGAGGTCGATTATCAGCTGGCGTTAGACAGCCCTTTTTTGTTCAGGGCGACCAAATCTATTGGGATGGCCTCAGGGACTTTGGAGGTTTCCCTTAATTTGTACGATTTTGGACCAAGGAATGGGCAGAATTCCCATGGATTGGTAGGTACAGTCCTAATGTGTGGCTCCAGGGGCCCAGCCTGGAGGGTGTTTGGCCCAAGACTTTGAGGACAGAAGTCTGAAAACACAAACTCAGCTTAGTTTTGGGGACGTAGGTACGGCAGGCCCGATCTACAAACCATGAGAAGAACTCTTCAGGATACGAAGAAAGTGCGAATCTGAGGTGCTTGCTCAGGCTTTTGTCTCTGGATTTTGAATCAGCGATGGCTGTGGAATGTCGGGGAAGCCTCATGGGCCATGGACGAATCTTCCTCTCTGAGGATTTGGCCCGATTCCCAATTGCTTTTCGTCAATCTGTGGGATGGGAGGACTCATTTCAGTTTTGTTACCTCAGGTGTCCCACCAAAAGAGGAATTCCAAAGCCAAGCCGTGGGGAAGACTGAAGGGACAACCCGAACTATGGTTAAAAATTGGGGCCTAGGGGCATGGCAAGTCCAATATGCTATCTCTTCATCCAGCCACTGAGTGGCCTTACTTGAGGACTGGGCTCAGCCTGAGGGTCACAATGTGTGTTTGAGACCAATGTGGCCCACGAGCATGGGCGGGGCCTCATGGGCCACACTGGTTTCAACTACACTGAACGTTGGACAACATGCCAACCACAAGGTTTCTTGCCATGGGGAAGGAGTTCTGATTTCTGCATCACCTTCAACCCTGGGCAGTGATTGGAGATAAGGTCTAGGTTCTGAAACCTGAAAACCGAGGTTGGGAAGAGATGACGACCTAAGGCCATGGCGGCTCGATGTGCTCAGTGTGCGGCTAGCTGTCTGGGTGGGTCCACGGGTTCCAGGCTCAGGCTGTGTCAGAAAGGGCATTAGTGCCCTGGTCAGCCTATGTATTTGGAGTACATCCAATGTCGGTGCAGGTTGATCCTCATTTGGGGTTACTGGGTAGCCCCAGAGGACAATGTTTTTCTTCTGGAGGGCCGGCAGAGTGCTGCATTGTAGTTCTGGATTGCCAAACTGGAGGGCTTGTGGGCCAGTAGTCTGACGACAAAAGTCTGAGAACACAAGCGAGGCTTAGGTTTCTGGGTGAGGCCATGGCAGGCACCATCTACAGACCTAAATCGAGATCTCGTGCATCTGAAGTCAGGGCGAGGATCAGACGATCGCTCAGGTTGGAGTTTCTGTCCCTGATGGACCCTTCATGAATGGGGGGGGGCATCACGAGGCCATGGGTTTTTTCCAACGATGGGAGTTGTGAGAAGCTCCAAACTACAGAGAGTCTTCTGCAGGACAATTGAGACCTGTTGTTTGGCTCCAGGCCAATGATTCTGAGCAGGGTTCTAAGGATGGATGGATGGGTAGCCCACCTCGCATTTCAATTGTCTCCTAGCAACAAGACAGGTTAGATCTCCTGGATCTGTGGGGAGCAACCGTGGACGCTGAGTTGAAATGGACACCCCTGGGGATGGGTCCTAATGTGCTTTTGTGTCTATGGAGACCTTGGAATGAAGCGGTGGCACTGGGGCCCTAAAGGGTTCTCCTAAACAGAGGCTTTGACACAGCCCCTACGTGCAAGTTTCCCATGTGTAGATGAGATGTTTTCTGATGGGTGAGTCAAGAAACAGCTATATGCTGCTTTTGAAATCCAGGCCTCTGAGGAGAGATGCCTGGAAACCTAAGCAATGGATCTGATTAGTGCCTAGGCGCCTGTTCTTTCCTTCATACCTCTGGGGACATCTGTCTATGGGTCTGAGTGCAGGTAGGTGCTCAGTTGGGCTCAGATTACCCCTGTTTTTCCTGGGAAGCCACCACTATTGAGATGGATCAGGGACTTTGGAGGTTTATCCTATTAGAAGGGTTGTGGCCTTTGGAATGGGCACACACAATTCCCTCTGAGAGGACAAGTACAGTCCTCAGGTTTGGCTCCAGGGGTCTGAGCCTGTAGGTTGTGTAGGCCAGGGCTGTTTGGAAAGTTGTGTGAAAACACACACCCTCTATGCTAGGGCCCCTGGAACCACACATCAGTATTGTTCCTGCCCTCTCAAAGGGAATTCTTCATATTCCATTGGCCACAACCATATAAATCAGGAGAAATCTCCAATGTCCCTGGGACCATCCCAATATTGTTGGCTGCTCGGAACAAACAGGGGTGATCTGACACTAGCTGAGCAACTAGCTCCACACAGACTCGGAGACAGATGTCCCCAGAGAAGAACATTGAACTGGACAGGCCCCTAGGCCCTAATCAGATCCATTGCTTTGGTTTCCATGCATCTCTTCTCAGAGCCCTGGTTTCCAATACCAGCCTATGGGGTTTCCATAGGCTCCTTCAGAGCAAGTATTGTCTGCACATTGGAAACTTGCTCGAGGAGCTATGTCAGAACCTCAGAGGCCTGGTTTTCAATACCACCATATGGGGGTTTCCTGAGGCATCAGTCAGAACAAATGTCTTCTCCACATGGGAAACGTGCTCTTTCAAGCTGTGTCAAAACCTCCGGCTAGGAAAATCCTTCAGAGCCCCGGTGCCACCACCTCATTCCAAGGTCTCCATGGACACAATCCCACATTAGGACCCATCTGCAGGAGAGTCTTTTTCAACTCAGTGCCCTTGGGTGCTCCCCTAGAGCCAGCAGATCGAACCTATCTTGTCACTAGGAGACAATTGGAATGTGAGGCGGACTGGCTAGGCATCCATCTGTAGAAAACTACTCTGAAGTAATTCCATATGGGACGTCCTGGAGCCATCCAACAGGTCACATCTGTCCTGCAGAAGGAATCCTTGCGCTTTGGAGCACCTCACAACTCCCATCATGGGAAAAGCTCTGTGGCCTCGTGGTGCACTGTCCCCTTCATGAAAGAGCCATCTTGGACAGAAACTCCAACCTGAGCCAACGTCTAATCCTCGCCCTGACTTCAGATGCACGAAATCTTGATTCAACTCTGCAGAGTGTGCCTGCCGAAACCCCGCCCCGAAGCAAAACCTAGCTATGGTTCTCAGACTTCGTCCTCACACTCTGAGCCCACCAGCCCTCCAGTTAGGGAATTCTGGAGAGACACAATGCAGCACTCTGACTGCCCTCCAGAATAGAAACGTTATCCTATGGGGCTAACCAGAAACACCAAATGAGGATCAACCTGCATGCCACTTGACTCTACCCCAATTATACAGTTTCGCTTCGGCGTTAATGCCCTGTCTTGCACAGCCTGAGGTCTGAATTTTCAACCGACACCCAGACAGCTGGCTGTACACTGAGCACATCAGACCCGCCATGGCTTTAGGTCATCATCTCTTTTCAACCTTGGTTTTCAGGCTTCAGAACCTAGACCTTATATATACTCACTACCCAGGGGTGAACGTGATGCAGAAATAAAACTCCTTCTTCCTCAAGGCAAGAAACCTTGTGGTTGGCATGTTTTCCAACGTTCAGTGTAGGAGAATCCAGTGTAGCCCATGAGTCCCCGCCCATGCTTGAGAACCGCAATGGGCACAAACACATTGGGACCCTCAGTGTGAGCCCTGTCCTCAAGTAAAGCCTCTCAGGGTCTGGACCAAGAACCCGCATTGCCATCCCTAGTCCCCCAATATTAATGAGAGGTTGAGAGTTCTAATCACCCCTATTCAGGTCTCTGCTCTGGAACCCCTGAGGAAAAAAAATATTGAAGGGTCTCCTCCATCCCCTGAATGAGCCCCAAAACTTGGGATCTGACCAAATCTTAAAAGAGAAAGAATCATCCATGGCCAAAGAGGCCATCCCGTCATTCCATGGCCACCATTGACACAAAATCTAGAGACAAAAGCCTGGAGATATGCCTCACACTTGCCCTTTGTTCATAGCCTGATAAATTCTTCTCACGGTCTATAGATCAGGCATGTCATACCTACGTCCCCAAATCTAAGCTGAGTTTGGGTTTTCAGGTTTCTGTCCCCACTGTCCTGGCCCACACACCCTCCAGGCTGGGGCCCCTGGAGCCATGCCTCAGGACTGTGCCTGCCTTCTCCAAGCAAATTCTGCCCATTCCATTGGCCACAACCCTAAAGATTAGGAGAACACTCCAACGTCCCTGAGGCCATCCCAATAGTGTTGGCCACTCAGGGCAAACAGGGTGATCTGTCCCAAGATGAGCAACTACCTCAACTCAGATCCATAGACAGATAACCCCAGAGAAGAAGATTGAACCGGACAGGCACCTAGGCCCTAATCAGATCCATTGCTTTTGATTCCAGGCATCTCTCCTCAGAGGCCTGGTTTCCAATACCAGCATATGTGTTCTTCAAGAGGTACCAGTCTGAACAAATCTCATTTCCACATGGGAAACATGCATTTTGGAGCTGTGTCACAACCTCCAGTTAAGGGAAACCTTCAGGTCCCAGCAGCCAACACCCCATTCCAAGGTCTCCATGGACACAAACCCACATTATGAACCATCCGCAGGCGAGTCCATTTCAACACATCCCCTTTGGTTGCTCCCCAAAAGAAGCAGATCGAACCTGCCTTGTCACTAGGAGACAATAGGAATGTGAGGCGGGCACTCCAGGAATCCATCCTTAGAACCCTGCACTGCCGTGGTTCCGCATGGGACGTCCTGGAGCAATCTGACCGGTCTCGACTGTCCCGTAGAAGGAATCCTTGCCGATTGGAGCAACTTACAATGCCAATCGTGGGAAAGTCTCCATAGCCCCATGATGCCCCCCACCATCATGAAGGGGCCATCCTGAACAGAAACTTCAACCTGAGCCTACGTCTGATCCTCGCCCTGACTTCAGATGCATGAGATTTAGATTTAGCTCTACAGAGTGTGCCTGCCATGATCTTGACCCAAAACCTAAGCCTAGCTTGTGTTCTCTCACTTCCTTCCTCACAATTCTGGCCCACAAGCCCTCCAGTGTGAGAATTCCGTCGCCACAATGCAGCACTCTTCCTTCCCTCCAGAAGAAAAACGTTGCCCCTGGGGCTACCCAGAAACGCCAAATGAGGATCAACCTGCATGCCACTCAACTTTACTCCAATTATACAGTCTAAGCTTGGCACTAATGCCCTGTCTGACACAGCCTGAGCCTGGACCTCCTGGATGACACCCAGAAAGGTGGTGTCACACCTAAGGACTGTGCCAGTGCTCTCCAAGGGAACTCTGCCCGTTTCATTTGCCACAACCTTACAGATTAGGAGAAACCTCCAATTCCCAAGACCAGCCCAATAGTGTTGGCCTCCCCCAACAAACATGGGTGATCTGACACAAGCTGAGCAGTGACCTCCATTCTGAATCTTAGACAGAGACACTCAGAGGAGAATATTGAAAAGGACAGGCCCCTAGACTGTAATCAGATCCATTGCTTTGGATTCCAGGCATTGTTCCCCAGATGCTTGGTTTCCAATACCAGGTTGTGGGGGTTTCAGAACAAATCTCGTCTCTACATGGGAAACTTGCTCTTTGGAGCTGCATCAAAACCTCAGGTTAGGAGAATTCTTCAGGGCAACAGAGCCACTGCCCCATTCCAAGGGATCCATGGACACAAATCCACATCATGACTGATCCTCATGAGAGTCCATTTCAATTCAGCTTCCTCGGTTGTTCCCCCAGTGACAGCAGATCGAATCCTCCTTTTCACTAGGACACAACTGGAATGCAAGTTGGACTGCCCAGGCATCCATCATTAGAACTGTGCTTTGGAGCATTTCTTATGGGACGTCCTTGATCCATCCAAAAGGTCGTGACTGTCCCGCTGACGGAATCCTTGTGGTTTGGAGCATCACACACTCACAAAGTTGGAAATCTTCCATGGTTTCCTGATGCCCCCCCCACCTTCATGAAGGGGACATCATGTACAGAAACTCCAACCTAAGCCAACATCTGATCCTCGCCCTGACTTCAGATGCACGAGATCTCATTTCAGGTCTGTAGAGTGTGCCTCCCATGTCACCGCTGCGAATTCTAAGCTGAACTTGTGTTCTCAGACTTCTGTCCAAAAACACCTGGCCCACAAGCCCTGAAGTTGGCAATTCTGGAGCCAGAATGCAGCACTCTGCCTGCCCTCCAGAAGAAAATCTTTGCCCTATGGGGCCAACCAGAAACCCCAAATGAGGACCAACCTTCACATCACTCGACTGTACCCCAATTATACAGTCTAGCCTGGGGACTAATGCCCTGCCTGACACAGCCTGAGCAAAGACCTCATGATGGACACAGACATCTGGCCGCACACTAAGTGCAACGGACCCACCATGGCCTTAGGTCGTCATCTCTTACCAACCTCGGTTTTCAGGCTTCAGAATCTAGACCTTATCTCTACTCACTGCCATGCCGTGTACGTGATGCAGAAATCAGAATTCCTCCTTCCCCATGACCAGAAACCCTGTGGTTGGCATGTTGTCCAACGTGCAGTGTAGGAGAAACCAGCATGGCCCATGAGGCCTCAGACATGCTTGAGGGCTGCGATGGGCACAAACACACATTAGGACCCTAAGCATGAACCCTGGCCTCAAGTAAAGCTTCTCCGGGGCTGGACCAAGAGCCCACATATGGAGATTACCATGCCCCTACTCCCCAAACCTTAACCAGTGCTTGAGAAGTCTAGTCACCCCTACTCAGATCTCTTCTCTAGAATCCCTCCTTGGTGGGACACATGAGGTTAAAAAAAAATAGAGAAAGGACTCCTACCGTCCAAAGAATGACCGCAAACACTTGGAATTGGGCCAAATTCACAGAGAGAAATACTTGTCCATGGCTGATGAGGCCATCCTGACATTCCACGGCCACCATTGACACAAAATCCGGAGACAAAAGCCTGAAAAAGCGCCACACACTCGCCCTTTGTTCAAAGCCTGAAAAATTCTCACGGTCTGTAGATCGGGCCTGCCATACCTATGTCCCCAAACCTAAGCCAAGTTTGTGTTTTCAGACTTCTGTCTCCATTGTCCTGGCCCACACACCCTCAAGGCTTGGCCCCATGGAGCCACACCTCAGGACTGTGCCTGCCCTCTCCATGGGAATTCTGCTCATTCCTTTGGCACAACCTGACAGATTAGGAGAAACATCCGAAGTCCCCGAGGCCACCCCAATATTGTAGGATGTCCGGGACAAACAGGGACCATCTGCCACAAGCTGAGCCACTACCTCCAATCAGACCTGTAGATAGATATCTATAGAAAAGAAGATTGAAGAGGACAGGCACCTAGGCCCTAAACGAATTCATTGCTTTTGTTTTCATGTATCTCTCCTCAGAGGCCTGGATTCCAATACCAGCACAGGGGGTTTCTGGAGCTACCAATCAGAACAAATCGCATGCCACATGGGAATCATGCTATATGGAACTGTGTCAAAACCTCCAGTTAGGAGAAAATTTCACGTCACTGGAGCCACCGCCCCATTCCAATGTCTCAATGGACACAATCCCACATTATGACCCATCCTCAGGAGAGTCCATTTCAACACAAACCTGGCGGTTGCTCACCCAGTGCCAGCAGATCAAACCTGCTTTGTCACTAGGAGACAATTGGAATGCGAGTTCGTTGCCCAGGTATCCATGTTAGAACTCTGCTCTGGAGAAATTCCTAATGGGGTGTCCTTGATCCATTCAAAAGGTCTCAACTGTCCTGCAGAAGGAATCCTTGTGGTTTGCAGCATCACACACTCGCACCGTGGGAAAACCTCCATGGCCTCGTGATGCCTCCACCTTCAGGTAGAGGACATCATGGACAGAAACTCCCGTCTGATCCTCGCCCTGACCTCAGATGCATGAGATCTCAATTCAGCTCTGCAGAGTGTGCCTGCCTTGCCCTCGCCCCAAAACCTAAGCCAGCTCGCGTTCTCAGACTTCCATCCTCACACTCCTGGCCCACAAGCCTTCCACTTTGGGAATTCTGGAGACAAAATGCAGCACTCTGCCTGCCCTCCAGAAGAGAGACTTTGCCCTAGGGGTCTACCCAGAAACATCAAATGAGGATCAACCTGCAATTCTCTAGACTGTACCCCAATTATACAGTCTAGCCTGGGCACTAATGCCCTGTCTGACACAGCCTGACCCCAGACCTCGTGACCGACACCCAGACACCTGGCCTCACACTGAACACATCGAACATGCCATGGCCTTAGGTCATCATCTCTTCCCAACCTTGGTCTTCAGGCTTCAGAACCTAGACATTATCTCCACTCACAACTAAGTGATGTACGTGATGCAGCAATCAGAACTTCACCTTCCCCATGACCAGAAACCTTGTGGTTGGCATGTTGTCCAACGTTCAGTATATGAGAACCCAGCATGGCCAATGAGGCCTCAGACATGCTTGAGGGCTGTGATGGGCACAAACACACATTAGGACCCTAAGCATGAACCCTGGCCTCAAGTAAAGCCTCTCCGGGGCTGGACCAAGAGCCTGCATATGGGACTTGCCATGCCCCTACTCCCCCAATCCTAGCCAGAGCTTGAGAAGTCTAGTCAACCTTATTCAGAGCTCTTTTCTGGAATCCCTATTTGGTGGGACACATAAGGAAAAAAAAAAAAAAACCAAGATAAAGAAAAAAAAAAAGTAAGGACTCCTACCATCCAAAGAATGACCCCAAACACTTGGAATCTGGCCAAATCCACAGAGAGAAATACTCGTCCATGGTCGATGAGGCCAGCCTGACATTCCACGGCCACCATTGACACAAAATCCGGAGACAAAAACCTGAAAAAGCGCCACACACTTGCCCTTTGTTCAGAGCCCCCAAAATTCTCAAGGTCTGTAGATCGGGCCTGCCATACCTATGTCCCCAAACCTAAGCCGAGTTTGTGTTTTCAGACTTCTGTCTCCATTGTCCTCACGCACACATTCTAAAGGCTGGGCCCCATGGAGCCACACCTCAGGACTGTGCCTGCCCTCTCCAAGGGAATTCTGCTCATTCATTTGGCACAACCTGACCGATTAGGAGAATCATCCAAAATCTCTGAGGCCATCCGAATAGTGTAGGATGTCCTGGACATACAGGGACCCTCTGGCACAAGCTGAGCCACTACCTCCAATCAGAACCTTAGACAGATATCCATAGAAAAGAATATTGAACAAGACAGGCACCTAGGCCCTAATTGGATCCATTGCTTTTGTTTTCAGGCATCTCTCCTCAGAGGCCTGGATTCCAATACCAGCATAAGGGGGTTTCCAGAGCTACCTATCAGAAAAAATCTCGTCTCCACATGGGAATCTTGCTCTATGGAGCTGTGTCATAACCTCCAGTTAGGAGAAAACTTCAGGTCACTGGAGCCACTGCCCCATTTGAATATCTCCATGGACACAATCCCAAATTATGACCCATCCTCACGAGAGTCCATTTCAACTAAACCCCCTCGGTTGCTACTCCAGAGCCAGCAGATTGAACCTGCCTTGTCGCTAGGAGACAATTGAAATGCGAGTTGGGCTCTTCAGGCATCCATCCTTAGAACCCTGCTCTTGCGTCATTCCTTATGGGACATCCTTGAGCCATCCAACAGGTCTCAACTGTCCCACAGGAGTCCTTGTGCATGGACCACCTAACAACTCATATCATGGAAAGCTTCCAAGGTCACATGATGCCCCCAATCTTCATGAAGGCAGATCATGGAAAGAAACTCCAACCTGAGCCAACAGCTGATCTCGCCTTGACTTCAGATGCACGAGATCTTGATTCAGCTCTTCAGAGTGTACCTGCTGTGCCCTCACCCCAAAACCTAAGCGTAGCTAGTGTTCTCCGACTTCCGTCCTCACTATCCTGGACCACACGCCCTCTATTTTGGGATTTCCGATGACACAGTGCTGCACTCTGCCTGCCCTCTAGAAGAAAAATATTGCCCTATGGGTCTACCCAGAAACCTCAAATGAGGATAAACCTGCACGTCACTCAACTGTACACCAATTATATAGTCTAGCCTGTGCACTAATGCCCTGTCTGACAGAACCTGAGGCCTGAATTACCAACCGACACCCAGACAGCTTGCAGTACACTGAGAACATCTGAACCGCCATGGCCTTAGGTCGCCATCTCTTTCCAACTTCGGTTTTCAGGCTACAGAATCCTAGACCTTATCTCTACTCACTTCCCATGGGTGAACGTGATGCAGAAATCAGAACTCCTCCTTCCCTCTCGCCAGAATCTTGTGGTTGGCATCTTGTCCAACGTTCAGTGGAGGACCCCTGTAGGGCCTACAGGGGTAGTAGTAGGGCCCCTGAGGGTAGTGTAGGGTCCCTGAGGCCCTGCCTATGCTTAAGAGCTGCGGTGGGCTCAAACACACATTGGGACCCTCAGTTTGAGCCCTGTCCTCAAGTAAAGCCTCTCAGTGGCTGGACCATGAGCCCGCATATGGGGCCTGCCATGCCCCAAGTCACCCAATCTTAACCAGAGGTAGAGACATCTAGTCACCCCTACTCAGGGCTCTGCTCTGGAATCCCTCTTTGGTGGGACATTTGAGGTAAATAAACACAGAAAGGACTCCTCCCACTCACAGAATGACCCCAATCACTTGGGATTGGGCCATCCCAAGTGATTGGGGTCCAGAGAGAAAGACTCGTCCATGGCCCATGAGGCCAGCCCGACATTCCACGGCCACTATTGACACAAAATCCAGAGACATAAGCTTCAGCAAGCGTTCACACTCACCCTTAGGTCATAGCCCAAAAAATTCTCCTCATAGTCTGTAGATTGGGCCTGCCATACCTACGTCCCCAAACCTAAGCCAAGTTTGTGTTTTCAGACTTCTATCCTGACATCCCTGTCCCACACACCCTCCAGACTGAGGCCCCTGGAGCCACACCTCAGGACTGTGCCTGCCCTCTCCAAGGAAATTCTTCCCATTCCATTGGCCACAACCCTACAGATAAGGAGAAACCTCCAAAGTCCCAGAGGCCATTCCAATAGTGTAGGCCACCCAGGACAAAGAGGGGCGATCTCTCACAAGCTGAGCAACAACGTCAACTCACCCGTAGACAGATAACCCAAGAGAAGAAGATTAAACTGGACTGGCCCCTAGAATGTAATTGGTTCCATTGCTTTTTTTTCTAAGCATCTCTCCTCAGAGGCCTGTTTTCCAATACCAGCATATGGGGGATTCCAGAGATACCAATCAGAACAAATCTTGTCTTCACATGGGAAACTTATCCTTTGGAGCTCTGTAAAAGCCTCCAGTTAGGAGAAACCTTCAGGTAGCCGGAGCAACCGCCCTATTCCAAGGTCTCCATGGACACATACCCGCATTATGACCATTCGGCAGGAGAGTACATTTCAACTCAGCCCCGTCTATTACACCCCCAGAGGCAGAATATCAAACCTGCCTTGTCGCTAGGAGACAACTGGAATGCAAAGCAGACTCTCTAGGCATCCATCCATGGAATCCTGCTCTGGCGCCGCCCATATGGGATGTCCTGGAGCCTTCCAACAGGTCTTGACTGTCCCACAGAAGGAATCCTTGCAGATTGGAGCATCTCACAACTCCTATCGTGGGAAAACCTACATGGCCTCATGAGATGCTCCCCTTTATAATGGGGCCATCATGGACAGAAACTCCAACCTGAGCCAACTTCTGATGCATTGCTTTGGTTTCTAAGTATCTCTCCTCAGGGGCCTGGTTTCCAATATCAGAATATGGGGGTTTCCTAAGGAAACAATCAGAACAGATCTCATCTCCACATGGGAAACTTGCTCTGTGGAGCTGTGTCAATACCTCACGTTAGGAGGATCCTTCAGGGCGCTGGCACCATGGCCCAATCCCAAGGTCTCCAAGGACACAAACTTACATTATGAACCATTCTCAGGAGAGTCCATTTCAAATCATCCCCCTCGGCTGCTCACCCAGAGCCAGCAGATCAAACCTTCCTTGTCACTAGGAGACAGTTAGAATGGGAGGCGGGCTGCCCAGGCATCCATCCTTAGAACCCTGCTCTGGAGAACTTCTTTATGGGACGTCTTGATTCCAACCAACCTGTCTTGACTGTCTCGCAGAATGAATCCTTGTGGTTTGAAGCATCACACAATAACACTGTGAGAAAACCTCCATTTCCTCATGATGCCCCACACCTTCATAAATGGGCCATCACGGACAGAAACTCCATCCTAAGCCAAAGTCTGATCCTCGCCCTGAATTCAGAAGCATGAGATCTCGATTCAGCACTTGAGAGTGTGCCTGCTGGGCCCTCGCCTTGAAACCTAAGCCTATCTTGTGTTCTCAGACTTCCGTCCTCAGAATCCTGGCCACACCCCTCCAGTTTGGAAATTCTGGAGACACAATGCAGCACTCTGCCTGGCCTCCAGAAGAAAAATGTTGCCCTATAGGGCTAACCAAAAACGCCAAATGAGTAACAACCTGCATGCCACTCGACCATACCCCAATTATACAGTCTAGCCTGTGCACTAAAGCCCTGTCTGACACAGCCTGAGCGCAGACCTCCAGTCCAACACCAGGACAGCTGGCCGTACACTGAGCATATCATACCCACAATGGCTTTAGGCCATCATCTCTACCCAACCTCAATTTTCACCTTCAGAACCTAGACCTTATCTCCACTCACTGCTCAGGAGTGAATGTGATGCAAGAATCAGAACTTCTCCTTCGCCTTGGCAAGAAACCTAGTGGTTGGCATGTTGTCCAACGTTCATTGTAGGAGAAAGCAGCATGGACTATGAGGTCCCACCTATACCTGAGGGCCACAATTTGCACAAACACATATTGTGACCCTCAGCGTGAGCCCTATCCTCATGTGAAGCCTCTTAGTGACTGGAACAACAGCCCACATATGGGGCTTGCCAAGCCCCTAGTCACCCAATCTCAACCAGAGTTCGAGATGTCTAGTCACCCGACTCAGGGCTCTGCTCTGGAATCCCTCTTTGGTGGGACACCTGAAGTAAAAAAAAAAAAAAAATACAGAAAGGACTTTTCCCATCCACAGAATGATCCCAACCCCTTGGGATCAGGCCAAATCACCAGAGAAAGAATTGTCCATGGTCCTTGAGGACACCCCGACATTCCACGGCCACCGTTGACACAAAATCCAGAGACAAAAGCCTGAGCAAGCGCCACATACTCGCCCTTTGTTCATAGCCCGGAAAATTCTCACGGTCTGTAGATCGAGCCTTCATACATACATCCCCAAACCTAAGCTGAGCTTGTGTTTTCAGACTTCTGTCCCCACAGGCCTGGCCCACACACCATCCAAGCTGGGGCCCCTGGAGCCACACCTCAGGACTGTGGCTTCCCTCTCCAGGGGAAATCTGCCTTTTCCATTGGCCACAACCTTATAGATTAGGAGAAACCTCCAAACTCCCCGAGGCCATCTGAATAGTGTTGGCTGCCCAGGACAAACAGGGATGATCTTTCACAAGTTAGGAAACTACCTCCACTCAGACCCAGAGACAGATATCCCCATAGAATAAGATTGAACTGGACAGGCACTTAGGCCCTAATCAGATCCATTGCTTTTGTTTCCAGCCATCTCTCCTCAGAGACCTGGTTTCCAATACCAGCATAGGGGGATTACTGAGGCACTCATCAGAAAAATCTCGTCTCCACATAGGAAATGTACTCTTTGGAGCTCTATAAAAACCTCTGTTTAGGAGAATCTTTCAGGGCCCCGGATCAAGCGCCCCATTCCAAGGTCTCCATGGACTTAAACCCACATTATGATCTACCCTCGGGAGCGTCCATGTCAACTCAACTCCCTTGGTTTCTCCCCCAGGGCCTGCAGATCAAACCTGCCTTGTCGCTAGGAGACAACTAGAAGGGGAGGTGGGCTGCCTAGGCATCAATCCTTAGAACCCTACTCTGGAGTCATTCCATATGGGACATCCTAGAGCCATCCAACAGGTCTCAAGTGTCCCACGGAAGGAATCTTTGCAGTCTGGAGCATCTCAGAACTCCCATTGTGGGAAAATCTACATGGCCTCTTGAGACGCTCCACTTTATAAAGTGGCCATCATGGACAGAAACTCCAACCTGAGCAAACGTCTGATATTCGCCCTGACTTCAGGTGCATGAGATCATGATTCAGCTCTGCAGAGTGTGCCTTCTGTGCCCTCAACCCAAAAACTAAGCCTAGCTTGTGTTCTCAGACTACAGTCCTCACACCCCTGGCCCAAAAGCCCTACAGTTTGGCAATACTGGGGCCACAATGCAGCACTCTGCCTGCCCTCCCAGAGAAAAAACGTTGCCTTATGGAACTACCTAGAGACCCGAATGAGGATCAATTGAACGCCACTCGACTGCACCCCAAATATACAGTCTATCCTGTCTAATGCCTTGTCTGACACAGCATGAGCCCACACCTCCAGACCTACGCTCAACAGCTGGCCGCACACTGAGCTCATTGGACCCAACAGGTCCTTAGGTCTTCATCTATTCCCAACCTCGGTTTTCGGGTTTCAGAACCTAGACCTAAACTCCAATCACTGTCCAGGGGTTAACGTGATGCAGAAGTCACAACTCTTCCTTCGCCATGGCCAGAAACCTTGTGGTTGGCATATTCTCCAACGTTCAGTGTCGGAGAATCCAGCGTGGCTTATGAGGCCCTTCCCATGCTTGAGGGCCTTGTTGGCACAAATAGGCATTGTGACCATCAGCATGAGCCCTGTCCTCAAGGAAGGCCTCTCAGTGTCTGAATCAAGAGCCCACATATTGGACTTGCCATGCCCCTAGGCCCCCAAACTAAAACAGAGGTGGGGTTGTCCAGTTGTCCCTCCTGAGGACTCTGCTCTGGAATCCCTCCTTTATTGGGACACATGAGGTACAAAAAATAAAATAAAATAAAAGAAAAAACAGAAAGGACTCCTCCCATCCCACAGAACATACCCAAACTCTTGGGATTGGGTCAAATCCTCAGAGAAGGAAAGCCGTCCACAACCCATGAGGCCACGCCAGCATTCCACCCACATTGTTGACACAAATACAGAGACAAAATCTGAGTAAGCACCTCAAACTCACACTTTTTCATATCCTGAAGTGTTATCACGGTCTGTAGATTGGGCGTGCCATAACTATGTCCCCAATCCTAAGCGGAGTTTGTGTTTTCAGATTTTTGCTCCACAGGCCTGGCCCACACACCCTCAAGGTTGGGCCCCTAGAGCCAAACTCAGAACTTTGCCTGCCCTCTCCAGGGGATTTCTGCCCATTCCATTGACCACAACCCTATAGATTAGGAGAATTCCAAAGTCCCGAGGCCATTCCAATATTATAGGTCGCCCAGGACAAACAGGGGCGATCTGACACAATCTGAGCAACTACCTCACCTCAGATACTTAGACACGTATCCCCAGCAAAGAGATTGAACCGGACAGGCACCTAGGCTCTAATCATATCCATTGCTTTTGTTTCCAGTCATCTCTCCTCAGAGGCCTGGTTTCCAATACCAGCATATGGGAGATTCCTTAGGCACTCATCAAAACAATTCTCTTCTCTACATAGGAAACATGCTCTTTAGAGCTCCATCAAAACCTCCGGTTATGAACATCCCACAAGGACCCGGATCAAGACCCCATTCCAAGGTCTCCATGGACACAAATGCACATTATGACCCATCCTCAACTCACCCATTTCAACACACCCGATTCGGTTGCTCCACTAGATCAGGCAGATCGAACTTGCCTTGGCTCTATGAGACACCTGGAATGGGAGGCAGGCTGCCCAGGCATCCATCCTTAGAACCCTGCTCTGGATAACTTCCTTATGGGATGTCCTGGAGCCATTCACCGGTCTCACCTGTCCCACAGAAGGAATCATTGCGGTTTGGAGCATCTCACAATTCAAATCGTGGGAAAACCTCCATGCCTCGTGACACCCTCCCATTCATGAAGGGGCCGTCATGGACAGAAACTCCGACCTAAGCCAACGTCTCATACTAGCTCTGTCTTCAGGTATACGGGATCTCGAATCATCTCTGCAGAGGGTGCCTGCCGTCCCTTCACCCTGAAATCTAAGTCTGGCTTGTGTTCTCAGAATTTTTTCCTCACACTCCTGGCCCACAAGCCTTCCAGATTGGGAATTCTGGAGCCACTATGTGACACTGTGTCTTCCCTCCAGAAGAAAAACGTTGCCCCTGGGGCTACCCAGTAACCACAAATGAGTACCACCCTGCACGAAACTCGACTGCACCCCAATGATACAGTCTAGCCTGGGCACTAATTCCCTGTCTGCCACAGCCTGAGCCTGCACCTCCCAACCCACACTCAACAGCTGGCCGAACACTGAGCACATCAGACACACCATGGCCTTAGGGCTTCATCTCTTCCCAACCTCAGTTTTCAGGCTTCAGAACCTAGACCTTAAATCCAATCACAGTCCAGGAGTGAAAGTGTTGCAGAAATTAGAACTCCATCTTCCCCATGGCCAGAAAACTTGTGGTTGCCATATTGTGCAACGTTCAGTGTAGGAGAAACCAGCATTGTACATTAGGCCACGCCCTGACTTGAGGGGCTCCTTGGGCACAAAAACACATTGTGAAACTCAGTGTGAGACCTATCCTCAAGAAAGGCCTCTCAGTGTCTGGACCAAGAGCCCAAATATGGGGCTTGCCATGTTCTTAGGTCCCAATGATAACCAGAGGTCTGGTTGTCCAGTTGCCCCCACCCACGAATCTGCTCTGGAATCCCTCTTTTGGTGGTCCACCTGAGGTAAAAAAAATAATAATAATAATTTAAAAAAAAATAAACAAAAAAAACAGAAAGGCCTCCTCCCTTCCCACAGAATGACCCCAAACTCTTGGGATCGGGTCAAATCCCAGAAAGGGAGCCTCATCGATGGCCCATGAGGACACCCCGACATTCCATGGCAATCGGTGACACATTTCCAGAAAAAAAAAAAAAAAAAAGCATGAGCAAGCACCTCACATTCGCCCTTTTTTTCATATCCCGAAGGGTTCTCCTCATGGTCTATAGATCGGACCGGCCATACCTACATCCCCCAACCTAAGTGGAGTTTGTGTTTTCAGACTTTTGTCCAAATAGCCCTGGACCACACACGCTCCACACTTGGGTCCCTGGAGCCACACCTCAGGACTGTGCTTCCCTTTCAAGGGAATTATTCCCATTCCATTGGCCACAACCTTGCAAATGAGGAAAAACCTCCAAAGTCACCGAGACCATCCCAACAGTTTAGGCCGCCCGGGACAAACAGGGGTGATCTCAAACCAGCTGAGCAACTACCTCCACTCAGACAACAGATGTCCCCAGAGAAAAATATTGATCCGGACAGGCCCCTAGGCCCTAATCAGATACATTGCTTTGGTTTCCAGGCATCTCTCCTCAGAGGCCTCGTTTCCAATACCAGCATATGGTGGTTTCCTGAGGCACCAATAAGAACAAATCTCGTCTCCCCATGGAAAACTTGCTCATTGGAGCTTTGTCATAACCTCTGGTTAGGAGAAACTTTCAGGGCCCTGGTGCCACTGCCCCATACCAAGGTCTCCATGGACTCAAACCAACATTAAGACCATCCTCAGGAAAGTCCATTCAACTCAGCCCCCTCTGTTGCTACCCCAAGCCAGCAGATCAAACGTTTCTTGTTGCTAGGAGACAATTGGAATGTGAGGCTGCTGCCCTGGCATCCATACGTAGAACCCTGTTCTGGAAAAATACCTTATAAGACGTCCTGGAGCCATCCAACAAATCTTAATTGTCCCACAGAAGGAATCCTTGCGGTTTGGAGCATCTCACAACTCCAATAGTGGCACAACCCCCATGGCCTCATAATCCCCCCTCTTCTTGAAGGGGCCAACATGGACAGAAACTCAAACCTGAGCCAAAGTCTGATCCTCGACCTAACTTCAGATGCATGAGATCTCAATTCAGCTCTGCAGAGTGTGCCTGCCATGCCCTTGCCCCGAAACCTAAGCCTAGCTTGTGTTCTCAGCTTCCGTCCTCACTCTCCTGGCCCACAAGCCCTCCAGTTTGGGAATTCCGAAGCCACAATGCAGCACTCTGCCTGCCCTCCAGAAGAAAAAATTTGCCCTATGCTGCTAATAAGAAACACCAAATGATTTTCTAATGCATGTCACTCGATGGTAAAGCAATTATACAGCCTACCCTGTACACTAATGCCCTGTCTGGCACAGCCTGAGACAAGACATCCCAAACGACACCCAGACAGCTGGCCCCAACCTGGACACATAGGACCCGCTATTGCTGTAGGTCGTCATCTCTTCCCAACCTCAGTTTTCAGGCTTCAGAACCTAGACCTTAAATCCAATCGCAGTCCAGGAGTGAAAGTGTTGCAGAAATTAGAACTCCTTCTTCCCCATGGCCAGAAAACTTGTGGTTGCCATATTGTGCAACGTTCAGTGTAGGAGAAACCAGCATGGTACATTAGGCCACGCCCTGCCTTGAGGGGCTCCTTGGGCTCAAAAACACATTGTGAAACTCAGTGTGAGACCTATCCTCAAGGAAGGCCTCTCAGTGTCTGGACCAAGAGCCCAAATATGGGGCTTGCCATGTTCTTAGGTCCCAATGTTAACCAGAGATCTGGTTGTCCAGTTGCCCCCACCCACGACTCTGCTCTGGAATCCCTCTTTTGGTGGTCCACCTGAGGTAAAAAAAAAAAATAAAATAAAATAAAAAATAAACAAAAAAAACAGAAAGGCCTCCTCCCTTCCGACAGAATGACCCCAAACTCTTGGGATCGGTTTAAATACCCAGAAAGGGAGCCTCATCGATGGCCCATGTGGACACCCCGACATTTCATGGCAATCGGTGACACATTTCCAGAAAAAAAAAAAAAAAAAAAAGCATGAGCAAGCACCTCACATTCGCCCTTTGTTCATATGCCGAAGAGTTCTCCTCACGGTCTATAGATCGGGCCGGCCATACATACATCCTCCAACCTAAGTGGAGTTTGTGTTTTCAGACTTTTGTCCAAATAGCCCTGGACCACACACGCTCCACACTTGGGTCCCTGGAGCCACACCTCAGGACTGTGCTTCCCTTTCAAGGGAATTCTTCCCATTCCATTGGCCACAACCTTGCAAATTAGAAAAAACCTCCAAAGTCACCGAGGCCATCCCAATAGTGTAGGCCGCCCAGGACAAACAGGGGTGATCTCAAACCAGCCCACATATGGGGCTTGCCAAGCACCTAGTCACCCAATCTCAAAAGAGTTCGAGATGTCTAGTGACCTTTACTCAGGGATCTACTCGGGAATCCCTCTTTGATGGGACACGTGAGGTAAAAAAAAAAAAAAATACCGAAAGGACTCTTCCAATCCACAGAATGATCCCAACCACTTGGGATCAGGCCATATCAAAAGAGAAAGAATTGACCATGGCCCTTGAAGACATCCCGACATTCCACGGCCACCGTTGACACAAAATCCAGAGACAAAAGCCTGAGCAAGCGCCACATACTCGCCCTTTGTTCATAGACCGGAAAATTCTCACGGTCTGTAGATCGAGCCTTCATACATACATCCCCAAACCTAAGCTGAGTTTGTGTTTTCAGACTTCTGTCCCCACAGGCCTGGCCCACACACCATCCAAGCTGGGGCCCCTGGAGCCACACCTCAGGACTGTGGCTTCCCTCTCCAGGGGAATTCTGCCATTTCCATTGGCCACAACCCTATAGATTAGGAGAATCCTCCGAACTCCCCGAGGCCATCCGAATAGTGTTGGCTGCCCAGGACACACTGGGATGATCTTTCACAAGTTAGGAAACTACCTCCACTCAGACCCAGAGACTGATATGCCCATAGAATAAGATTGAACTGGACAGGCACTTAGGCCCTAATCAGATCCATTGATTTGATTCCAGTTATCTCTCCTCAGAGGCCTGGTTTCCAATACCAGCATATGGAAGATTCCTTAGGCACTCATCAAAACAATTCTCTTCTCTACATAGGAAACATGCTCTTTAGAGCTACATCAAAACCTCCGGTTATGAACATCCCTCAAGGCCCAGGTTCAAGCACCCCATTCCAAGGTCTACATGGACACAAATGCACATTATGACCCATCCTCAACTCACCCATTTCAACACACCCGCCTCGGCTGCTCCCGTAGATCCAGCAGATCGAACTTGCCTTGGCTCTATGAGACACCCGGAATGGGAGGCAGGCTGCCCAGGCATCCATCCTTACAACCCTGCTCTGGATAACTTCCTTATGGGATGTCCTGGAGCCATCCAACAGGTCTCGACTGAACCACAGAAGGAATCATTGCGGTTTGGAGCATCTCACAATTCCTATCGCGGGAAAACCTCCATGTCCTCGTGACACACTCCCCTTCATGAAGGGGCCGTCATGGACAGAAACTCCGACCTAAGCCAACGTCTGATCCTAGCTCTGTCTTCAGGTATACAGGATCTCGAATCACCTCTGCAGAGGGTGCCTGCTGTCCCCTCACCCCGAAATCTAAGTCTGGCTTGTGTTCTCAGAATTTTTTCCTCACACTCCTGGCCCACAAGCCTTCCAGTTTGGGAATGCTGGAGCCACTATGTGGCACTGTGTCTTCCCTCCAACGAAAAACGTTGCCCTCTGGGGCTACCCAGTAACCACAAATGAGTACCATCCTGCACGAAACTCGACTGCACCCCAATGATACAGTCTAGCCTGGGCACTAATTCCCTGTCTGCCACAGCCTGAGCCTGCACCTCCCAACCAACACTCAACAGCTGGCCGAACACTGAGCACATCAGCCACACCATGGCCTTAGGTCTTCATCTCTTCCCAACCTCAGTTTTCAGGCTTCAGAACCTAGACCTTAAATCCAATCACAGTCCAGGAGTGAAAGTGTTGCAGAAATTAGAACTCCATCTTCCCCATGGCCAGAAAACTTGTGGTTGCCATATTGTGCAACGTTCAGTGTAGGAGAAACCAGCATGGTATATTAGGCCAAGCCCTGACTTGAGGGGTTCCTTGGGCACAAAAACACATTGTGAAACTCAGTGTGAGACCTATCCTCAAGGAAGGCCTCTCAGTGTGTGGACCAAGAGCCCACATATGGGGCTTGCCATGTTCTTAGGTCCCAATGTTAACCAGAGGTCTGGTTGTCCAGTTGCCCCCACCCACGAATCTGCTCTGGAATCCCTCTTTTGTTGGTCCACCTGAGGTAAAAAAAAATAATAATAATTAAAAAAAAATAAACAAAAAAAAACAGAAAGGCCTCCTCCCTTCCCACAAATGACCCGAAACTCTTGGGATCAGGTCAAATCCCAGAAAGGGAGCCTCATCGATGGCCCATGAGGACACCCCGACATTCCATGGCAATCGGTGACACATTTCCTGAAAAAAAAAAAAATGCATGAGCAAGCACCTCACATTCGCCCTTTTTTTCATATCCCGAAGGGTTCTCCTCATGGTCTATAGATCGGAACGGCCATACCTACATCCCTCAACCTAAGTGGAGTTTGTGTTTTCAGACTTTTGTCCAAATAGCCCTGGACCACACAAGCTCCACACTTGGGTCCCTGGAGCCACACCTCAGGACTGTGCTTCCCTTTCAAGGGAATTCTTCCCATTCCATTGGCCACAACCTTACAAATGAGGAAAAACCTCCAAAGTCACCGAGGCCATCTCAACAGTTTAGGCCGCCCGGGACAAACAGGGGTGATCTCAAACCAGCTGAGCAACTACCTCCACTCAGACAACAGATGTCCCCAGAGAAAAATATTGATCCGGACAGGCCCCTAGGCCCTAATCAGATACATTGCTTTGGTTTCCAGGCATCTCTCCTCAGAGGCCTCGTTTCCAATACCAGCATATGGTGGTTTCCTGAGGAACCAATAAGAACAAATCTCGTCTTCCCATGGAAAACTTGCTCATTGGAGCTTTGTCATAACCTCTGGTTAGGAGAAACTTTCAGGGCCCTGGTGCCACTGCCCCATACCAAGGTCTCCATGGACTCAAACCAACATTAAGACCATCCTCAGGAAAGTCCATTCAACTCAGCCCCCTCTGTTGCTACCCCAAGCCAGCAGATCAAACGTTTCTTGTAGCTAGGAGACAATTGGAATGTGAGGCTGCTGCCCTGGCATCCATACGTAGAACCCTGTTCTGGAAAAATACCTTATAAGACGTCCTGGAGCCATCCAACAAATCTTAATTGTCCCACAGAAGGAATCCTTGCGGTTTGGAGCATCTCACAACTCCAATAGTGGCAAAACCCCCATGGCCTCATAATCCCCTCTCTTCTTGAAGGGGCCAACATGGACAGAAACTCAAACCTGAGCCAAAGTCTGATCCTCGACCTAACTTCAGACGCATGAGATCTCAATTCAGCTCTGCAGAGTGTGCCTGCCAAGCCCTTGCCCCGAAACCTAAGCCTAGCTTGTGTTCTCAGCTTCCGTCCTCACTCTCCTGGCCCACAAGCCCTCCAGTTTGGGAATTCCGAAGCCACAATGCAGCACTCTGCCTGCCCTCCAGAAGAAAAACTTTGCCCTATGCTGCTAATAAGAAACACCAAATGATTTTCTAATGCATGTCACTCGATGGTAAAGCAATTATACAGCCTACCCTGTACACTAATGCCCTGTCTGGCACAGCCTGAGACAAGACATCCCAAACGACACCCAGACAGCTGGCCCCAACCTGGACACATAGGACCCGCTATTGCTGTAGGTCGTCATCTCTTCCCAACCTCAGTTTTCAGGCTTCAGAACCTAGACCTTAATTCCAATCGCAGTCCAGGAGTGAAAGTGTTGCAGAAATTAGAACTCCTTCTTCCCCATGGCCAGAAAACTTGTGGTTGCCATATTGTGCAACGTTCAGTGTAGGAGAAACCAGCATGGTAAATTAGGCCACGCCCTGCCTTGAGGGGCTCCTTGGGCTCAAAAACACATTGTGAAACTCAGTGTGAGACCTATCCTCAAGGAAGGCCTCTCAGTGTCTGGACCAAGAGCGCACATATGGGGCTTGCCATGTTCTTAGGTCCCAATGTTAACCAGAGATCTGGTTGTCCAGTTGCCCCCACCCACGACTCTGCTCTGGAATCCCTCTTTTGGTGGTCCACCTGAGGTAAAAAAAATAAATAAATAAATAAAAAATAAACAAAAAAAACCAGAAAGGCCTCCTCCCTTCCGACAGAATGACCCCAAACTCTTGGAATCGGTTTAAATACCCAGAAAGGGAGCCTCATCGATGGCCCATGTGGACACCCCGACATTTCATGGCAATCGGTGACACATTTCCAGAAAAAAAAAAAAAAAAAAGCATGAGCAAGCACCTCACATTCGCCCTTTGTTCATATGCCGAAGAGTTCTCCTCACGGTCTATAGATCGGGCCGGCCATACATACATCCTCCAACCTAAGTGGAGTTTGTGTTTTCAGACTTTTGTCCAAATAGCCCTGGACCACACACGCTCCACACTTGGGTCCCTGGAGCCACACCTCAGGACTGTGCTTCCCTTTCAAGGGAATTCTTCCCATTCCATTGGCCACAACCTTGCAAATTAGAAAAAACCTCCAAAGTCACCGAGGCCATCCCAATAGTGTAGGCCGCCCAGGACAAACAGGGGTGATCTCAAACCAGCCCACATATGGGGCTTGCCAAGCACCTAGTCACCCAATCTCAAAAGAGTTCGAGATGTCTAGTGACCTTTACTCAGGGATCTACTCGGGAATCCCTCTTTGATGGGACACGTGAGGTAAAAAAAAAAAAATACAGAAAGGACTCTTCCAATCCACAGAATGATCCCAACCACTTGGGATCAGGCCATATCAAAAGAGAAAGAATTGACCATGGCCCTTGAGGACATCCCGACATTCCACGGCCACCATTGACACAAAATCCAGAGACAAAAGCCTGAGCAAGCGCCACATACTCGCCCTTTGTTCATAGCCCGGAAAATTCTCACGGTCTGTAGATCGAGCCTTCATACATACATCCCCAAACCTAAGCTGAGTTTGTGTTTTCAGACTTCTGTCCCCACAGGCCTGGCGCACACACCATCCAAGCTGGGGCCCCTGGAGCCACACCTCAGGACTGTGGCTTCCCTCTCCAGGGGAATTCTGCCATTTCCATTGGCCACAACCCTATAGATTAGGAGAATCCTCCGAACTCCCCGAGGCCATCCGAATAGTGTTGGCTGCCCAGGACACACTGGGATGATCTTTCACAAGTTAGGAAACTACCTCCACTCAGACCCAGAGACTGATATCCCCATAGAATAAGATTGAACTGGACAGGCACTTAGGCCCTAATCAGATCCATTGATTTGATTCCAGTTATCTCTCCTCAGAGGCCTGGTTTCCAATACCAGCATATGGGAGATTCCTTAGGCACTCATCAAAACAATTCTCTTCTCTACATAGGAAACATGCTCTTAGGAGCTACACCAAAACCTCCGGTTATGAACATCCCTCAAGGCCCAGGTTCAAGCACCCCATTCCAAGGTCTACATGGACACAAATGCACATTATGACCCATCCTCAACTCACCCATTTCAACACACCCGCCTCGGCTGCTCCCGTAGATCCAGCAGATCGAACTTGCCTTGGCTCTATGAGACACCCGGAATGGGAGGCAGGCTGCCCAGGCATCCATCCTTACAACCCTGCTCTGGATAACTTCCTTATGGGATGTCCTGGAGCCATCCAACAGGTCTCGACTGAACCACAGAAGGAATCATTGCGGTTTGGAGCATCTCACAATTCCTATCGCGGGAAAACCTCCATGTCCTCGTGACACACTCCCCTTCATGAAGGGGCCGTCATGGACAGAAACTCCGACCTAAGCCAACGTCTGATCCTAGCTCTGTCTTCAGGTATACGGGATCTCGAATCATCTCTGCAGAGGGTGCCTGCCGTCCCCTCACCCCAAATCTAAGTCTGGCTTGTGTTCTCAGAATTTTTTCCTCACACTCCTGGCCCACAAGCCTTCCAGTTTGGGAATGCTGGAGCCACTATGTGGCACTGTGTCTTCCCTCCAACGAAAAACGTTGCCCTCTGGGGCTACCCAGTAACCACAAATGAGTACCATCCTGCACGAAACTCGACTGCACCCCAATGATACAGTCTAGCCTGGGCACTAATTCCCTGTCTGCCACAGCCTGAGCCTGCACCTCCCAACCAACACTCAACAGCTGGCTGAACACTGAGCACATCAGCCACACCATGGCCTTAGGTCTTCATCTCTTCCCAACCTCAGTTTTCAGGCTTCAGAACCTAGACCTTAAATCCAATCACAGTCCAGGAGTGAAAGTGTTGCAGAAATTAGAACTCCATCTTCCCCATGGCCAGAAAACTTGTGGTTGCCATATTGTGCAACGTTCAGTGTAGGAGAAACCAGCATGGTATATTAGGCCACGCCCTGACTTGAGGGTCTCCTTGGGCACAAAAACACATTGTGAAACTCAGTGTGAGACCTATCCTCAAGGAAGGCCTCTCAGTGTCTGGACCAAGAGCCCACATATGGGGCTTGCCATGTTCTTAGGTCCCAATGTTAACCAGAGGTCTGGTTGTCCAGTTGCCCCCACCCACGAATCTGCTCTGGAATCCCTCTTTTGGTGGTCCACCTGAGGTAAAAAAAATAATAATAATAATTTAAAAAAAAATAAACAAAAAAAACAGAAAGGCCTCCTCCCTTCCCACAGAATGACCCCAAACTCTTGGGATCGGGTCAAATCCCAGAAAGGGAGCCTCATCGATGGCCCATGAGGACACCCCGACATTCCATGGCAATCGGTGACACATTTCCAGAAAAAAAAAAAAAAAAAAGCATGAGCAAGCACCTCACATTCGCCCTTTTTTTCATATCCCGAAGGGTTCTCCTCATGGTCTATAGATCGGACCGGCCATACCTACATCCCCCAACCTAAGTGGAGTTTGTGTTTTCAGACTTTTGTCCAAATAGCCCTGGACCACACACGCTCCACACTTGGGTCCCTGGAGCCACACCTCAGGACTGTGCTTCCCTTTCAAGGGAATTATTCCCATTCCATTGGCCACAACCTTGCAAATGAGGAAAAACCTCCAAAGTCACCGAGACCATCCCAACAGTTTAGGCCGCCCGGGACAAACAGGGGTGATCTCAAACCAGCTGAGCAACTACCTCCACTCAGACAACAGATGTCCCCAGAGAAAAATATTGATCCGGACAGGCCCCTAGGCCCTAATCAGATACATTGCTTTGGTTTCCAGGCATCTCTCCTCAGAGGCCTCGTTTCCAATACCAGCATATGGTGGTTTCCTGAGGCACCAATAAGAACAAATCTCGTCTCCCCATGGAAAACTTGCTCATTGGAGCTTTGTCATAACCTCTGGTTAGGAGAAACTTTCAGGGCCCTGGTGCCACTGCCCCATACCAAGGTCTCCATGGACTCAAACCAACATTAAGACCATCCTCAGGAAAGTCCATTCAACTCAGCCCCCTCTGTTGCTACCCCAAGCCAGCAGATCAAACGTTTCTTGTTGCTAGGAGACAATTGGAATGTGAGGCTGCTGCCCTGGCATCCATACGTAGAACCCTGTTCTGGAAAAATACCTTATAAGACGTCCTGGAGCCATCCAACAAATCTTAATTGTCCCACAGAAGGAACCCTTGCGGTTTGGAGCATCTCACAACTCCAATAGTGGCAAAACCCCCATGGCCTCATAATCCCCCATCTTCTTGAAGGGGCCAACATGGACAGAAACTCAAACCTGAGCCAAAGTCTGATCTCGACCTAACTTCAGACGCATGAGATCTCAATTCAGCTCTGCAGAGTGTGCCTGCCATGCCCTTGCCCCGAAACCTAAGCCTAGCTTGTGTTCTCAGCTTCCGTCCTCACTCTCCTGGCCCACAAGCCCTCCAGTTTGGGAATTCCGAAGCCACAATGCAGCACTCTGCCTGCCCTCCAGAAGAAAAACTTTGCCCTATGATGCTAATAAGAAACACCAAATGATTTTCTAATGCATGTCACTCGATGGTAAAGCAATTATACAGCCTACCCTGTACACTAATGCCCTGTCTGGCACAGCCTGAGACAAGACATCCCAAACGACACCCAGACAGCTGGCCCCAACCTGGACACATAGGACCCGCTATTGCTGTAGGTCGTCATCTCTTCCCAACCTCAGTTTTCAGGCTTCAGAACCTAGACCTTAAATCCAATCGCAGTCCAGGAGTGAAAGTGTTGCAGAAATTAGAACTCCTTCTTCCCCATGGCCAGAAAACTTGTGGTTGCCATATTGTGCAACGTTCAGTGTAGGAGAAACCAGCATGGTACATTAGGCCACGCCCTGCCTTGAGGGGCTCCTTGGGCTCAAAACACATTGTGAAACTCAGTGTGAGACCTATCCTCAAGGAAGGCCTCTCAGTGTCTGGACCAAGAGCGCACATATGGGGCTTGCCATGTTCTTAGGTCCCAATGTTAACCAGAGATCTGGTTGTCCAGTTGCCCCCACCCACGACTCTGCTCTGGAATCCCTCTTTTGGTGGTCCACCTGAGGTAAAAAAAATAAATAAATAAATAAAAAATAAACAAAAAAAAAAACAGAAAGGCCTCTTCCCTTCCGACAGAATGACCCCAAACTCTTGGAATCGGTTTAAATACCCAGAAAGGGAGCCTCATCGATGGCCCATGTGGACACCCCGACATTTCATGGCAATCGGTGACACATTTCCAGAAAAAAAAAAAAAAAAAAAGCATGAGCAAGCACCTCACATTCGCCCTTTGTTCATATGCCGAAGAGTTCTCCTCACGGTCTATAGATCGGGCCGGCCATACATACATCCTCCAACCTAAGTGGAGTTTGTGTATTCAGACTTTTGTCCAAATAGCCCTGGACCACACACGCTCCACACTTGGGTCCCTGGAGCCACACCTCAGGACTGTGCTTCCCTTTCAAGGGAATTCTTCCCATTCCATTGGCCACAACCTTGCAAATTAGAAAAAACCTCCAAAGTCACCGAGGCCATCCCAATAGTGTAGGCCGCCCAGGACAAACAGGGGTGATCTCAAACCAGCCCACATATGGGGCTTGCCAAGCACCTAGTCACCCAATCTCAAAAGAGTTCGAGATGTCTAGTGACCTTTACTCAGGGATCTACTCGGGAATTCCTCTTTGATGGGACACGTGAGGTAAAAAAAAAAAATACAGAAAGGACTCTTCCAATCCACAGAATGATCCCAACCACTTGGGATCAGGCCATATCAAAAGAGAAAGAATTGACCTTGGCCCTTGAGGACATCCCGACATTCCACGGCCACCATTGACACAAAATCCAGAGACAAAAGCCTGAGCAAGCGCCACATACTCGCCCTTTGTTCATAGCCCGGAAAATTCTCACGGTCTGTAGATCGAGCCTTCATACATACATCCCCAAACCTAAGCTGAGTTTGTGTTTTCAGACTTCTGTCCCCACAGGCCTGGCCCACACACCATCCAAGCTGGGGCCCCTGGAGCCACACCTCAGGACTGTGGCTTCCCTCTCCAGGGGAATTCTGCCATTTCCATTGGCCACAACCCTATAGATTAGGAGAATCCTCCGAACTCCCCGAGGCCATCCGAATAGTGTTGGCTGCCCAGGACACACTGGGATGATCTTTCACAAGTTAGGAAACTACCTCCACTCAGACCCAGAGACTGATATCCCCATAGAATAAGATTGAACTGGACAGGCACTTAGGCCCTAATCAGATCCATTGATTTGATTCCAGTTATCTCTCCTCAGAGGCCTGGTTTCCAATACCAGCATATGGGAGATTCCTTAGGCACTCATCAAAACAATTCTCTTCTCTACATAGGAAACATGCTCTTTAGAGCTACATCAAAACCTCCGGTTATGAACATCCCTCAAGGCCCCGGTTCAAGCACCCCATTCCAAGGTCTACATGGACACAAATGCACATTATGACCCATCCTCAACTCACCCATTTCAACACACCCGCCTCGGTTGCTCCCGTAGATCCAGCAGATCGAACTTGCCTTGGCTCTATGAGACACCCGGAATGGGAGGCAGGCTGCCCAGGCATCCATCCTTACAACCCTGCTCTGGATAACTTCCTTATGGGATGTCCTGGAGCCATCCAACAGGTCTCGACTGAACCACAGAAGGAATCATTGCGGTTTGGAGCATCTCACAATTCCTATCGCGGGAAAACCTCCATGTCCTCGTGACACACTCCCCTTCATGAAGGGGCCGTCATGGACAGAAACTCCGACCTAAGCCAACGTCTGATCCTAGCTCTGTCTTCAGGTATACGGGATCTCGAATCATCTCTGCAGAGGGTGCCTGTGGTCCCCTCACCCCGAAATCTAAGTCTGGCTTGTGTTCTCAGAATTTTTTCCTCACACTCCTGGCCCACAAGCCTTCCAGTTTGGGAATTCTGGAGCCACTATGTGGCACTGTGTCTTCCCTCCAACGAAAAACGTTGCCCTCTGGGGCTACCCAGTAACCACAAATGAGTACCATCCTGCACGAAACTCGACTGCACCCCAATGATACAGTCTAGCCTGGGCACTAATTCCCTGTCTGCCACAGCCTGAGCCTGCACCTCCCAACCAACACTCAACAGCTGGCCGAACACTGAGCACATCAGCCACACCATGGCCTTAGGTCTTCATCTCTTCCCAACCTCAGTTTTCAGGCTTCAGAACCTAGACCTTAAATCCAATCACAGTCCAGGAGTGAAAGTGTTGCAGAAATTAGAACTCCATCTTCCCCATGGCCAGAAAACTTGTGGTTGCCATATTGTGCAACGTTCAGTGTAGGAGAAACCAGCATGGTATATTAGGCCACGCCCTGACTTGAGGGTCTCCTTGGGCACAAAAACACATTGTGAAACTCAGTGTGAGACCTATCCTCAAGGAAGGCCTCTCAGTGTCTGGACCAAGAGCCCACATATGGGGCTTGCCATGTTCTTAGGTCCCAATGTTAACCAGAGGTCTGATTGTCCAGTTGCCCCCACCCACGAATCTGCTCTGGAATCCCTCTTTTGGTGGTCCACCTGAGGTAAAAAAAAAATAATAATAATTAAAAAAAAAATAAACAAAAAAAAACAGAAAGGCCTCCTCCCTTCCCACAGAATGACCCCAAACTCTTGGGATCAGGTCAAATCCCAGAAAGGGAGCCTCATCGATGGCCCATGAGGACACCCTGACATTCCATGGCAATCGGTGACACATTTCCAGAAAAAAAAAAAAAAAAAAAGCATGAGCAAGCACCTCACATTCGCCCTTTTTTTCATATCCCGAAGGGTTCTCCTCACGGTCTATAGATCAGACCGGCCATACCAACATCCCCCAACCTAAGTGGAGTTTGTGTTTTCAGACTTTTGTCCAAATAGCCCTGGACCACACACGCTCCACACTTGGGTCCCTGGAGCCACACCTCAGGACTGTGCTTCCCTTTCAAGGGAATTCTTCCCATTCCATTGGCCACAACCTTACAAATGAGGAAAAACCTCCAAAGTGACCGAGGCCATCCCAATAGTGTAGGCCGCCCAGGACAAACAGGGGTGATCTCAAACCAGCTGAGCAACTACCTCCACTCAGACAACAGATTTCCCCAGAGAAGAATATCGAACCGGACAGGCCCCTAAGCCCTAATCAGATCCATTTTTTTGGTGTCCAGGCATCTCTCCTCAGAGGCCTCGTTTCCAATACCAGCATATGGTGGTTTCCTGAGGCACCATTAAGAACAAATCTCGTCTCCCCATGGAAAACTTGCTCATTGGAGCTTTGTCATAACCTCTGGTTAGGAGAATCCTTCAGGGCCCTTGTGCCACTGCCCCATACCAAGGTCTCCATGGACTCAAACCAACATTAAGACCATCCTCAGGAAAGTCCACTTCAACTCAGCCCCCTCTGTTGCTACCCCAAGCCAGCAGATCAAACGTTTCTTGTTGCTAGGAGACAATTGGAATGTGAGGCTGGCTGCCCAGGCATCCATACGTAGAACCCTGTTCTGGAAAAATACCTTATAAGACGTCCTGGAGCCATCCAACAAATCTTAATTGTCTCACAGAAGGAATCCTTGCGGTTTGGAGCATCTCACAACTCCAATAGTGGGAAAACCCCCATGGCCTCATAATGCCCCCCCTTCCTGAACGGCCCACATGGACAGAAACTCAAACCCGAGCCCAAGTCTGAACCTCGACCTGACTTCAGACGCATGAGATCTCAATTGAGCTCTGCAGAGTGTGCCTGCCATGTCCTTGCCCCGAAACCTAAGCCTAGCTTTTGTTCTCAGACTTCCGTCCTCACTCTCCTGGCCCACAAGCCCTCCAGTTTGGGAATTCCGAAGCCACAATGCAGCACACTGCATGCCCTCCAGAAGAAAAACTTTGCCCTATGCTGCTAATAAGAAACCCCAAATGATTTTCTAATGCATGCCACTCGATGGTAAAGCAATTATACAGCCCACCCTGTATTCTAATGCCCTGTCTGGCACAGCCTGAGACAAGACATCCCAAACGACACCCAGACAGCTGGCCCCAACCTGGACACATAGGACCCGCTATGGCTGTAGGTCGTCATCTCTTCCCAACCTCGGTTTTCAGGCTTCAGAACCTAGACCTTATCTCCAATCACTGCCCAGGGGTGAACGTGATGCAGAAATTAGAATTTCTCCTTCCCCATGGCCAGAAACCTTGTGGTTGGCATGTTGTCCAACACTCAATGTGGGAAAACCTGCATTGTCCGAAAGGCCACGCCAGTGCTTGAGGGCCGCCTAGGGCACAGACATGCATTGTGACCTGCAGCGTGAGTCCCGTATTAAAGTAACGCCTCTCAGTGGCTGGACCAAGATCCTGCATATGGGGCTTGTCATATCCATAGGCCCCCAGGCTTAACCAGAGGGCGAGTATTCCAGTTTTCAGTACCCACTGCTATGCTCTAGAATCCCTCTACTGGGGGGACACATGAAGCAGAAAACAGGACACTTCCCTTCCCACAGAATGACCCCAAACACTTGGGGGCTGGACAAACTACCAGAGAGGGAGACTTCTACGACCCATGAGGCAACTCCTACATTAAACGGCCATTGTGGACAAAACATCCAGAGACAAAAGCCTGAGCGACTGCCTCCCTCTCACCCTTCTTTCATATCCAGAGGAGCTCCCCTCATGGACTGTAGATCAGGCCTGCCGTAACCTCGGCCCCAAACCTGAGCTGAGTTAGGGTTTTTGGATGTCTGTCTGCACAGCCATGGCCCACACAGCCTCCAGGCTGGGGTCTCTGGAGCCACACCACAGAACTGTGCCTGCTCTCTCCTAAGAAACTGCCCATTCCATTGGCCACAACTCTACAAAATAGTAGAAACCTCAAGGTCCCCAAGGACATCCCACTACCGCAAGCCGCACTGGACAAATAGGGGCATTATGACACAAGCTGAGCAACTACTAACTCCATGCAGACACACAGACAGATATCCGCAGAGACAGAAGATTGAACCAGACAGGCCCCTAGGCCCTATTATGATCTCTTGCTTTGGTGTCCAGGTATCACTCCTCAGAGGCCTGGGTTCGAAGACCAGCATACGGGGCTTTCCTGAGGCACCAGACAGAAGACCTCTCATCTCCACATGGGAAGCTTCCTTGTTGGAGTTGTGTCAAGCCCTTCGGGTTGGAGAATCCTGCAGAGTCCCTTAGCTACTGCCATATTCCAAGGTCTCCATGGCCACCAATCCACATTATGACTCATCCTCAGGAGGTCCATTTAAACTCAGCCTTCTGGGTAGCTCACCCAAGAGCCCGCAGATTGAGCGTGCCTTGTCTCCACCAGGCAATGGGAAGGTGAGTTGGCGTGTCTCGGCATCCATGCTTAGGCCCCTGCTCTCGAGTCTTTCTGTATGGGGCATCCTGGAACCATCCAATAGTACTCGACTGTCCTGAAGAAGGAAACTTTGAAGTTTGGAGCAGCTCACAACTCCCAGCGTAGGGAAACCTCCCTGGCCTCATGACGCCCCCACCCCCTTCAGGAAGGGTCCCTCATGGACACAAACTCCAGCTTGAGGCAACATCTGATACTCGCCCTGACCTCACCTGCAGGAGATCTCGATTCAGCCTCTGCAGAGTGGGCCTGCCATGCTCTTGGCCCCAAAACTCGTGCTAGCTTGTGTTTCAGACTTCCTTCCTCACAATCCTGGCCACACCCCTCCAGTTTGGCAATTCTGGAGACACAATGCAGCACTCTGCCTGCCCTCCAGAAGAAAAATGTTGACCTATAGGGCTAACTGGAAACGCCAAATGAGTAACAACCTGCATGCCACTAGACCATACCCCAATTATACAGTCTAGCCTGTGCACTAAAGCCCTGTCTGACACAGCCTGAGGGCAGTACTCCAGTCCAACACCCAGAAAGCTGGCCGTACACAGAGCATATCACACCCACAATGGCTTTAGGCCATCATCTCTACCCAACCTCAGTTTTCACCTTCAGAACCTAGACCTTATCTCCACTCACTGCTCAGGAGTAAACGTGATGCAAGAATCAGAACTTCTCCTTCGCCTTGGCAAGTAACCTAGTGGTTGGCATGTTGTCCAATGTTCATTGTAGGAGAAAGCAGCATGGACAATGAGGCCCCAACTATCCCTGAGGGCCACAATTTGCACAAACACACATTGTGACCCTCAGCGTGAGCCCTATCCTCATGTAAAGCCTCTTAGTGACTGGAACAACAGCCCACATACGGGGCTTGCCAAGCCCCTAGTCCCCCAATCTCAACCAGAGTTCGAGATGTCTAGTCACCCCTACTCAGGGCTCTACTCTGGAATCCCTCTTTGGTGGGACACCTGAGGTAAAAAAAATATATATATATATATATATATATATATATATATATATATATATATATATATACAGAAAGGAATCTTCCAATCCATAGAATGATTCCAACCACATTGGATCAGGCCATATCACCAGAGAAAGAATTGTCCATGGCCCTTGAGGACATCCCGACATTCCACGGCCACCGTTGTCAGAAAATCCAGAGACAAAAGCCTGAGCAAGCGCCACATACTCGCCCTTTGTTCATAGCCCGGAAACTTTTCACGGTCTGTAGATCGAGCCTTCATACATACATCGCCAAACCTAAGCTGAGTTTGTGTTTTCAGACTTCTGTACCCACAGGCCTGGCCCACACACCATCCAAGCTGGGGCCCCTGGAGCCACACCTCAGGACTGTGGCTTCCGTCTCCAGGGGAATTCTGCCATTTCCATTGGCCACAACCCTATAGATTAGGAGAATCCTCCAAACTCCCCGAGGCCATCCGAATAGTGTTTGCTGCCCAGGACACACTGGGATGATCTTTCACAAGTTAGGAAACTATCTCCACTCAGACCCAGAGACAGATATCCCCATAGAATAAGATTGAACTGGACAGGCACTTAGGCCCTAATCAGATCCATTGCTTTTGATTCCAGTCATCTCTCCTCAGAGGCCGGTTTCCAATACCAGCATATGGGAGATTCCTTAGGCACTCATCAAAACAATTCTCTTCTCTACATAGGAAACATGCTCTTTAGAGCTCCATTAAAACCTCCTGTTATGAACATCCCTCAAGGCCCCGGTTCAAGCACCCCATTCCAAGGTCTACATGGACACAAATGCACATTATGACCCATCCTCAACTCACCCATTTCAACACACCCGCCTCGGTTGCTCCCGTAGATCCAGCAGATCGAACTTGCCTTGGCTCTATGAGACACCCGGAATGGGAGGCAGGCTGCCCAGGCATCCATCCTTACAACCCTGCTCTGGATAACTTCCTTATGGGATGTCCTGGAGCCATCCAACAGGTTTCGACTGAACCACAGAAGGAATCATTGCGGTTTTGAGCATCTCACAATTCCCATCGTGGGAAAACCTCCATGTCCTCGTGACACCCTCTCCTTCATGAAGGGGCCGTCATGGACAGAAACTCTGACCGAAGCCAACGTCTGATCCTAGCTCTGTCTTCAGGTATAGAGGATCTCGAATCATCTCTGCAGATGGTGCCTGCCGTCCCCTCACCCCGAAATCTAAGTCTGGCTTGTGTTCTCAGAATTTTTTCCTCACACTCCTGGCGCACAAGCCTTCCAGTTTGGGAATTCTGCAGCCACTATGTGGCACTGTGTCTTCCCTCCAGAAGAAAAACGTTGCCCTCTGGGGCTACCCAGTAACCACAAATGAGTACCATCCTGCACGAAACTCGACTGCACCCCAATGATACAGTCTAGCCTGGGCACTAACTCCCTGTCTACCACAGCCTGAGCCTGCACCTCCCAACCCACACTCAACAGATGGCCGAACACTGAGCACATCAGCCACACCATGGCCTTAGGTCTTCATCTCTTCCCAACCTCAGTTTTCAGGCTTCAGAACCTAGACCTTAAATCCAATCACAGTCCAGGAGTGAAAGTGTTGCAGAAATTAGAACTCCATCTTCCCCATGGCCAGAAAACTTGTGGTTGCCATATTGTGCAACGTTCAGTGTAGGAGAAACCAGCATGGTACATTAGGCCACGCCCTGACTTGAGGGGCTCCTTGGGCACAAAAACACATTGTGAAACTCAGTGTGAGACGTATCCTCAAGGAAAGTCTCTCAGTGTCTGGACCAAGAGCCCACATATGGAACTTGCCATGTTCTTAGGTCCCAATGTTAACCAGAGGTCTGGTTGTCCAGTTGCCCCAACCCACGACTTTGCTCTGGAATCCCTCTTTTGGTGGTCCACCTGAGGTAAAAAAAACAAAAACAAAAAAAAATACAAAAAAAAATAAACATAAAAAACAGAAAGGCCTCCTCCCTTCCCACAGAATGACCCCAAACTCTTGGGATCAGGTCAAATCCCCAGAAAGGGAGCCTCATCGATGGCCCATGAGGACACCCCGACATTGCATGGCAATCGGTGACACATTTCCAGAAAAAAAAAAAAAAAGCATGAGCAAGCACCTCACATTCGCCCTTTGTTCATATCCCGAAGAGTTCTCCTCACGGTCTACAGATCGGGCCGGCCATACCTACATCCCCCAACCTAAGTGGAGTTTGTGTTTTCAGACTTTTGTCCAAATAGCCCTGGACCACACACGCTTCACACTTGGGTCCCTGGAGCCACACCTCAGGACTGTGCTTCCCTTTCAAGGGAATTCTTCCCATTCCATTGGCCACAACCTTGCAAATGAGGAAAAACCTCCAAAGTCACCGAGGCCATCCCAATAGTGTAGGCCGCCCAGGACAAACAGGGGTGATCTCAAACCAGCTGAGCAACTACCTCCACTCAGACAACAGATGTCCCCAGAGAAGAATATCGAACCGGACAGGCCCCTAGGCCCTAATCAGATCCATTGCTTTGGTTTCCAGGCATCTCTCCTCAGAGGCCTCGTTTCCAATACCAGCATATGGTGGTTTCCTGAGGAACCAATAAGAACAAATCTCGTCTTCCCATGGAAAACTTGCTCATTGGAGCTTTGTCATAACCTCTGGTTAGGAGAAACTTTCAGGGCCCTGGTGCCACTGCCCCATACCAAGGTCTCCATGGACTCAAACCAACATTAAGACCATCCTCAGGAAAGTCCATTCAACTCAGCCCCCTCTGTTGCTACCCCAAGCCAGCAGATCAAACGTTTCTTGTTGCTAGGAGACAATTGGAATGTGAGGCTGCTGCCCTGGCATCCATACGTAGAAACCTGTTCTGGAAAAATACCTTATAAGACGTCCTGGAGCCATCCAACAAATCTTAATTGTCCCACAGAAGGAATCCTTGCGGTTTGGAGCATCTCACAACTCCAATAGTGGCAAAACCCCCATGGCCTCATAATCCCCTCTCTTCTTGAAGGGGCCAACATGGACAGAAACTCAAACCTGAGCCAAAGTCTGATCCTCGACCTAACTTCAGACGCATGAGATCTCAATTCAGCTCTGCAGAGTGTGCCTGCCATGCCCTTGCCCCGAAACCTAAGCATAGCTTGTGTTCTCAGCTTCCGTCCTCACTCTCCTGGCCCACAAGCCCTCCAGTTTGGGAATTCCGAAGCCACAATGCAGCACTCTGCCTGCCCTCCAGAAGAAAAACTTTGCCCTATGCTGCTAATAAGAAACACCAAATGATTTTCTAATGCATGTCACTCGATGGTAAAGCAATTATACAGCCTACCCTGTACACTAATGCCCTGTCTGGCACAGCCTGAGACAAGACATCCCAAACGACACCCAGACAGCTGGCCCCAACCTGGACAAATAGGACCCGCTATTGCTGTAGGTCGTCATCTCTTCCCAACCTCAGTTTTCAGGCTTCAGAACCTAGACCTTAAATCCAATCGCAGTCCAGGAGTGAAAGTGTTGCAGAAATTAGAACTCCTTCTTCCCCATGGCCAGAAAACTTGTGGTTGCCATATTGTGCAACGTTCAGTGTAGGAGAAACCAGCATGGTACATTAGGCCACGCCCTGCCTTGAGGTGCTCCTTGGGCTCAAAAACACATTGTGAAACTCAGTGTGAGACCTATCCTCAAGGAAGGCCTCTCAGTGTCTGGACCAAGAGCGCACATATGGGGCTTGCCATGTTCTTAGGTCCCAATGTTAACCAGAGATCTGGTTGTCCAGTTGCCCCCACCCACGACTCTGCTCTGGAATCCCTCTTTTGGTGGTCCACCTGAGGTAAAAAAAATAAATAAATAAATAAAAAATAAACAAAAAAAAACAGAAAGGCCTCCTCCCTTCCGACAGAATGACCCCAAACATTTGGAATCGGTTTAAATACCCAGAAAGGGAGCCTCATCGATGGCCCATGTGGACACCCCGACATTTCATGGCAATCGGTGACACATTTCCAGAAAAAAAAAAAAAAAAAAGCATGAGCAAGCACCTCACATTCGCCCTTTGTTCATATGCCGAAGAGTTCTCCTCACGGTCTATAGATCGGGCCGGCCATACATACATCCTCCAACCTAAGTGGAGTTTGTGTTTTCAGACTTTTGTCCAAATAGCCCTGGACCACACACGCTCCACACTTGGGTCCCTGGAGCCACACCTCAGGACTGTGCTTCCCTTTCAAGGGAATTCTTCCCATTCCATTGGCCACAACCTTGCAAATTAGAAAAAACCTCCAAAGTCACCGAGGCCATCCCAATAGTGTAGGCCGCCCAGGACAAACAGGGGTGATCTCAAACCAGCCCACATATGGGGCTTGCCAAGCACCTAGTCACCCAATCTCAAAAGAGTTCGAGATGTCTAGTGACCTTACTCAGGGATCTACTCGGGTATCCCTCTTTGATGGGACACGTGAGGTAAAAAAAAAAAATACAGAAAGGAATCTTCCAATCCACAGAATGATCCCAACCACTTGGGATCAGGCCATATCAAAAGAGAAAGAATTGACCATGGCCCTTGAGGACATCCCGACATTCCACGGCCACCACTGACACAAAATCCAGAGACAAAAGCCTGAGCAAGCGCCACATACTCGCCCTTTGTTCATAGCCCGGAAAATTCTCACGGTCTGTAGATCGAGCCTTCATACATACATCCCCAAACCTAAGCTGAGTTTGTGTTTTCAGACTTCTGTCCCCACAGGCCTGGCCCACACACCATCCAAGCTGGGGCCCCTGGAGCCACACCTCAGGACTGTGGCTTCCCTCTCCAGGGGAATTCTGCCATTTCCATTGGCCACAACCCTATAGATTAGGAGAATCCTCCGAACTCCCCGAGGCCATCCGAATAGTGTTGGCTGCCCAGGACACACTGGGATGATCTTTCACAAGTTAGGAAACTACCTCCACTCAGACCCAGAGACTGATATCCCCAAAGAATAAGATTGAACTGGACAGGCACTTAGGCCCTAATCAGATCCATTGATTTGATTCCAGTTATCTCTCCTCAGAGGCCTGGTTTCCAATACCAGCATATGGGAGATTCCTTAGGCACTCATCAAAACAATTCTCTTCTCTACATAGGAAACATGCTCTTTAGAGCTACATCAAAACCTCCGGTTATGAACATCCCTCAAGGCCCAGGTTCAAGCACCCCATTCCAAGGTCTACATGGACACAAATGCACATTATGACCCATCCTCAACTCACCCATTTCAACACACCCGCCTCGGTTGCTCCCGTAGATCCAGCAGATCGAACTTGCCTTGGCTCTATGAGACACCCGGAATGGGAGGCAGGCTGCCCAGGCATCCATCCTTACAACCCTGCTCTGGATAACTTCCTTATGGGATGTCCTGGAGCCATCCAACAGGTCTCGACTGAACCACAGAAGGAATCATTGCGGTTTGGAGCATCTCACAATTCCTATCGCGGGAAAACCTCCATGTCCTCGTGACACACTCCCCTTCATGAAGGGGCCGTCATGGACAGAAACTCCGACCTAAGCCAACGTCTGATCCTAGCTCTGTCTTCAGGTATACGGGATCTCGAATCATCTCTGCAGAGGGTGCCTGTGGTCCCCTCACCCCGAAATCTAAGTCTGGCTTGTGTTCTCAGAATTTTTTCCTCACACTCCTGGCCCACAAGCCTTCCAGTTTGGGAATTCTGGAGCCACTATGTGGCACTGTGTCTTCCCTCCAACGAAAAACGTTGCCCTCTGGGGCTACCCAGTAACCACAAATGAGTACCATCCTGCACGAAACTCGACTGCACCCCAATGATACAGTCTAGCCTGGGCACTAATTCCCTGTCTGCCACAGCCTGAGCCTGCACCTCCCAACCAACACTCAACAGCTGGCCGAACACTGAGCACATCAGCCACACCATGGCCTTAGGTCTTCATCTCTTCCCAACCTCAGTTTTCAGGCTTCAGAACCTAGACCTTAAATCCAATCACAGTCCAGGAGTGAAAGTGTTGCAGAAATTAGAACTCCATCTTCCCCATGGCCAGAAAACTTGTGGTTGCCATATTGTGCAACGTTCAGTGTAGGAGAAACCAGCATGGTATATTAGGCCACGCCCTGACTTGAGGGTCTCCTTGGGCACAAAAACACATTGTGAAACTCAGTGTGAGACCTATCCTCAAGGAAGGCCTCTCAGTGTCTGGACCAAGAGCCCACATATGGGGCTTGCCATGTTCTTAGGTCCCAATGTTAACCAGAGGTCTGGTTGTCCAGTTGCCCCCACCCACGAATCTGCTCTGGAATCCCTCTTTTGGTGGTCCACCTGAGGTAAAAAAAAAATAATAATAATTAAAAAAAAATAAACAAAAAAAACAGAAAGGCCTCCTCCCTTCCCACAGAATGACCCCAAACTCTTGGGATCAGGTCAAATCCCAGAAAGGGAGCCTCATCGATGGCCCATGAGGACACCCTGACATTCCATGGCAATCGGTGACATATTTCCAGAAAAAAAAAAAAAAAAAAAAAGCATGAGCAAGCACCTCACATTCGCCCTTTTTTTCATATCCCAAAGGGTTCTCCTCACGGTCTATAGATCAGACCGGCCATACCAACATCCCCCAACCTAAGTGGAGTTTGTGTTTTCAGACTTTTGTCCAAATAGCCCTGGACCACACACGCTCCACACTTGGGTCCCTGGAGCCACACCTCAGGACTGTGCTTCCCTTTCAAGGGAATTCTTCCCATTCCATTGGCCACAACCTTGCAAATGAGGAAAAACCTCCAAAGTCACCGAGGCCATCCCAATAGTGTAGGCCGCCCAGGACAAACAGGGGTGATCTCAAACCAGCTGAGCAACTACCTCCACTCAGACAACAGATGTCCCCAGAGAAGAATATCGAACAGGACAGGCCCCTAGGCCCTAATCAGATCCATTGCTTTGGTTTCCAGGCATCTCTCCTCAGAGGCCTCGTTTCCAATACCAGCATATGGTGGTTTCCTGAGGCACCATTAAGAACAAATCTCGTCTCCCCATGGAAAACTTGCTCATTGGAGCTTTGTCATAACCTCTGTTTAGGAGAATCCTTCAGGACCCTGGTGCCACTGCCCATACCAAGGTCTCCATGGACTCAATCCAACATAAAGACCATCCTCAGGAAAGTCCATTTCAACTCAGTCCCCTCAGTTGCTAGCCCAAGCCAGCAGATCAAAGGTTTCTTGTTGCTAGGAGACAATTGGAATGTGAGGCTGGCTGCCCAGGCATCCATAATTAGAACGCTGTTCTGGAAAAATACCTTATAAGACATCCTGGAGCCATCCAACAAATCTTAATTGTCCCACAGAAGGAATCCTTGTGGTTTGGAGCATCTCACAACTCCAATAGTGGGAAAACCCCCATGGCCTCATAATGCCCCCCCTTCCTGAAGGGGCCAACATGGACAGAAACTCAATCCTGAGCCAAAGTCTGAACCTCGACCTGACTTCAGACGCATGAGATCTCCATTCAGCTCTGCAGAGTGTGCCTGCCGTGTCCTTGCCCTGAAACCTAAGCCTAGCTTGTGTTCTCAGACTTCCGTCCTCACTCTCCGGGCCCACAAGCCCTCCAGTTTGGGAATTCCGAAGCCACAATGCAGCACTCTGCCTGCCCTCCAGAAGAAAATCTTTGCCCTATGCTTCTAATAAGAAACCCCAAATGATTTTCTAATGCATGCCACTCGATTGTAAAGCAATTATACAGCCTACCCTGTATACTAATGCCCTGTCTGGCACAGCCTGAGACAAGACATCCCAAACGACACCCAGACAGCTGGCCCCAAACTGGACACATAGGACCGGCTATGGCTGTAGGTCGTCATCTCTTCCCAACATCGGTTTTCAGGCTTCAGAACCTAGACCTTATCTCCAATCACTGCCCAGGGTGAACGTGATGCAGAAATTAGAATTCCTCCTTCCCCATGGCCAGAAACCTTGTGGTTGGCATGTTGTCCAACACTCAATGTGGGAAAACCTGCATTGTCCGAAAGGCCACGCCAGTGCTTGAGGGCCGCCTAGGGCACAGACATGCATTGTGACCGGCAGCGTGAGTCCCATATTAAAGTAATGCCTCTCAGTGGCTGGACCAAGATCCTGCATATGGGGCTTGTCATATCCATAGGCCCCCAGGCTTAACCAGAGGGCGAGTATTCCAATTGTCAGTACCCACTGCTATGCTCTAGAATCCCTCTACTGGGGGGACACATGAAGCAGAAAACAGGACACTTCCCTTCCCACAGAATGACCCCAAACTCTTGGGGGCTGGACAAACTACCAGAGAGGGAGACTTCTACGACCCATGAGGCAACTCCTACATTAAACGGCCATTGTGGACAAAACATCCAGAGACAAAAGCCTGAGCGTCTGCCTCCCTCTCACCCTTCTTTCATATCCAGAAAAGCTCCCCTCATGGACTGTAGATCAGGCCTGCCGTAACCTCGGCCCCAAACCTGAGCTGAGTTAGGGTTTTTGGATGTCTGTCTGCACAGCCATGGCCCACACAGCCTCCAGGCTGGGGTCTCTGGAGCCACACCACAGATCTGTGCCTGCTCTCTCCTAAGAAACTGCCCATTCCATTGGCCACAACTCTACAAAATAGTAGAAACCTCAAGGTCCCAAAGGACATCCCACTACCGCAAGCCGCACTGGACAAATAGGGGCATTATGACACAAGCTGAGCAACTACTACCTCCATGCAGACACACAGACAGATATCCGCAGAGACAGAAGATTGAACCAGACAGGCCCCTAGGCCCTATTATGATCTCTTGCTTTGGTGTCCAGGTATCACTCCTCAGAGGCCTGGGTTCGAAGACCAGCATACAGGGCTTTCCTGAGGCACCAGACAGAAGACCTCTCATCTCCACATGGGAAGCTTCCTTGTTGGAGTTGTGTCAAGCCCTTCGGGTTGGAGAATCCTGCAGAGTCCCTTAGCAACTGCCACATTCCAAGGTCTCCATGGCCACCAACCCACATTATGACTCATCCTCAGGAGAGTCCATTTAAACTCAGCCTTCTGGGTAGCTCACCCAAGAGCCCGCAGATTGAGCGTGCCTTGTCTCCACCAGGCAATGGGAAGGTGAGTTGGCGTTTCTCGGCATCCATGCTTAGGCCCCTGCTCTCGAGTCTTTCTGTATGGGGCATCCTGGAACCATCCAATAGTACTCGACTGTCCTGAAGAAGGAAACTTTGAAGTTTGGAGCAGCTCACAACTCCCAGCGTAGGGAAACCTCCCTGGCCTCATGACGCCACCACCCCCTTCATGTAAGGGCCGTCATAGACACAAACTCCAGCTTGAGGCAACATCTGATACTCGCCCTGACCTCACCTGCAGGAGATCTCGATTCAGCCTCTGCAGAGTGGGCCTGCCATGCTCTTGGCCCCAAAACTCGTGCTAGCTTGTGTTTTCAGACTTCCTTCCTCACAATCCTGGCCACACCCCTCCAGTTTGGCAATTCTGGAGACAAAATGCAGGTCTCTGCCTGCCCTCCAGAAGAAAAATGTTGACCTATAGGGCTAACTGGAAACGCCAAATGAGTAACAACCTGCATGCCACTCGACCATACCCCAATTATACAGTCTAGCCTGTGCACTAAAGCCCTGTCTGACACAGCCTGAGGGCAGACCTCCAGTCCAACACCCAGAAAGCTGGCCGTACACAGAGCATATCACACCCACAATGGCTTTAGGCCATCATCTCTACCCAACCTCAGTTTTCACCTTCAGAACCTAGACCTTATCTCCACTCACGGCTCAGGAGTAAACGTGATGCAAGAATCAGAACTTCTCCTTCGCCTTGGCAAGTAACCTAGTGGTTGGCATGTTGTCCAATGTTCATTGTAGGAGAAAGCAGCATGGACAATGAGGCCCCACCTATCCCTGAGGGCCACAATTTGCACAAACACACATTGTGACCCTCAGCGTGAGCCCTATCCTCATGTAAAGCCTCTTAGTGACTGGAACAACAGCCCACATATGGGGCTTGCCAAGCCCCTAGTCCCCCAATCTCAACCAGAGTTCGAGATGTCTAGTCACCCCTACTCAGGGCTCTACTCTGGAATCCCTCTTTGGTGGGACACCTGAGGTAAAAAAAAAAAAAAAAAAAATATATATATATATATATATATATATATATATATATATATATATATACAGAAAGGAATCTTCCAATCCACAGAATGATTCCAACCACTTTGGATCAGGCCAATGACCAGAGAAAGAATTGTCCATGGCCCTTGAGGACATCCCAACATTCCACGGCCACCGTTGACACAAAATCCAGAGACAAAAGCCTGAGCAAGCGCCACATACTCGCCCTTTGTTCATAGCCCGGAAAATTTTCACGGTCTGTAGATCGAGCCTTCATACATACATCGCCAAACCTAAGCTGAGTTTGTGTTTTCAGACTTCTGTTCCCACAGGCCTGGCCCACACACCATCCAAGCTGGGGCCCCTGGAGCCACACCTCAGGACTGTGGCTTCCCTCTCCAGGGGAATTCTGCCATTTCCATTGGCCACAACCCTATAGATTAGGAGAATCCTCCAAACTCCCCGAGGCCATCCGAATAGTGTTTGCTGACCAGGACACACTGGGATGATCTTTCACAAGTTAGGAAACTACCTCCACTCAGACCCAGAGACAGATATCCCCATAGAATAAGATTGAACTGGACAGGCACTTAGGCCCTAATCAGATCCATTGCTTTTGATTCCAGTCATCTCTCCTCAGAGGCCGGTTTCCAATACCAGCATATGGGAGATTCCTTAGGCACTCATCAAAACAATTCTCTTCTCTACATAGGAAACATGCTCTTTAGAGCTCCATTAAAACCTCCTGTTATGAACATCCCTCAAGGCCCCGGTTCAAGCACCCCATTCCAAGGTCTACATGGACACAAATGCACATTATGACCCATCCTCAACTCACCCATTTCAACACACCCACCTCGGTTGCTCCCGTAGATCCAGCAGATCGAACTTGCCTTGGCTCTATTAGACACCCGGAATGGGAGGCAGGCTGCCCAGGCATCCATCCTTTGAACCCTGCTCTGGATAACTTCCTTATGGGATGTCATGGAGCCATCCAACAGGTCTCGACTGTCCCACAGAAGAATCATTGCGGTTTGGAGCATCTCACAATTCCCATCGTGGGAAAACCTCCATGTCCTCGTGACACCCTCCCCTTCATGAAGGGGCCGTCATGGACAGAAACTCTGACCGAAGCCAACGTCTGATCCTAGCTCTGTCTTCAGGTATACAGGATCTCGAATCATCTCTGCAGAGGGTGCCTGCCGTCCCCTCACCCCGAAATCTAAGTCTGGCTTGTGTTCTCAGAATTTTTTTCTCACACTCCTGGCCCACAAGCCTTCCAGTTTGGGAATTCTGGAGCCACTATGTGGCACTGTGTCTTCCCTCCAGAAGAAAAACGTTGCCCTCTGCGGCTACCCAGTAACCACAAATGAGTACCATCCTGCATGAAACTCGACTGCACCCCAATGATACAGTCTAGCCTGGGCATTAATTCCCTGTCTGCCACAGCCTGAGCCTGCACCTCCCAACCCACACTCAACAGATGGCCGAACACTGAGCACATCAGCCACACCATGGCCTTAGGTCTTCATCTCTTCCCAACCTCAGTTTTCAGGCTTCAGAACCTAGACCTTAAATCCAATCACAGTCCAGGAGTGAAAGTGTTGCAGAAATTAGAACTCCATCTTCCCCATGGCCAGAAAACTTGTGGTTGCCATATTGTGCAACGTTCAGTGTAGAAGAAACCAGCATGGTACATTAGGCCACGCCCTGACTTGAGGGGCTCCTTGGGCACAAAAACACATTGTGAAACTCAGTGTGAGACGTATCCTCAAGGAAAGTCTCTCAGTGTCTGGACCAAGAGCCCACATATGGAACTTGCCATGTTCTTAGGTCCCAATGTTAACCAGAGGTCTGGTTGTCCAGTTGCCCCACCCCACGACTCTGCTCTGGAATCCCTCTTTTGGTGGTCCACCTGAGGTAAAAAAAACAAAAACAAAAACAAAAACAAAAATAAACATAAAAAACAGAAAGGCCTCCTCCCTTCCCACAGAATGACCCCAAACTCTTGGGATCAGGTCAAATCCCCAGAAAGGGAGCCTCATCGATGGCCCATGAGGACACTCCGACATTCCATGGCAATCGGTGACACATTTCCAGAAAAAAAAAAAAAAAAAGTATGAGCAAGCACCTCACATTCGCCCTTTGTTCATATCCCGAAGAGTTCTCCTCACGGTCTACAGATCGGGCCGGCCATACCTACATCCCCCAACCTAAGTGGAGTTTGTGTTTTCAGACTTTTGTCCAAATAGCCCTGGACCACACACGCTCCACACTTGGGTCCCTGGAGCCACACCTCAGGACTGTGCTTCCCTTTCAAGGGAATTCTTCCCATTCCATTGGCCACAACTTTGCAAATGAGGAAAAACCTCCAAAGTCACCGAGGCCATCCCAATAGTGTAGGCCGCCCAGGACAAACAGGGGTGATCTCAAACCAGCTGAGCAACTAACTCCACTCAGACAACAGATGTCCCCAGAGAAGAATATCGAACCGGACAGGCCCCTAGGCCCTAATCAGATCCATTGCTTTGGTTTCCAGGCATCTCTCCTCAGAGGCCTCGTTTCCAATACCAGCATATGGTGGTTTCCTGAGGCACCATTAAGAACAAATCTCGTCTCCCCATGGAAAACTTGCTCATTGGAGCTTTGTCATAACCTCTGGTTAGGAGAATCCTTCAGGGCCCTGGTGCCACTGCCCCATACCAAGGTCTCCATGGACTCAAACCAACATAAAGACCATCCTCAGGAAAGTCCATTTCAACTCAGTCCCCTCAGTTGCTAGCCCAAGCCAGCAGATCAAAGGTTTCTTGTTGCTAGGAGACAATTCGAATGTGAGGCTGGCTGCCCAGGCATCCATAATTAGAACGCTGTTCTGGAAAAATACCTTATAAGACATCCTGGAGCCATCCAACAAATCTTAATTGTCCCACAGAAGGAATCCTTGTGGTTTGGAGCATCTCACAACTCCAATAGTGGGAAAACCCCCATGGCCTCATAATGCCCCCCCTTCCTGAAGGGGCCAACATGGACAGAAACTCAATCTGAGCCAAAGTCTGAACCTCGACCTGACTTCAGACGCATGAGATCTCCATTCAGCTCTGCAGAGTGTGCCTGCCGTGTCCTTGCCCCGAAACCTAAGCCTAGCTTGTGTTCTCAGACTTCCGTCCTCACTCTCCGGGCCCACAAGCCCTCCAGTTTGGGAATTCCGAAGCCACAATGCAGCACTCTGCCTGCCCTCCAGAAGAAAAACATTGCCCTATGCTGCTAATAAGAAACCCCAAATGATTTTCTAATGCATGCCACTCGATTGTAAAGCAATTATACAGCCTACGCTGTATACTAATGCCCTGTCTGGCACAGCCTGAGACAAGACATCCCAAACGACACCCAGACAGCTGGCCCCAACCTGGACACATAGGACCCACTATGGCTGTAGGTCGTCATCTCTTCCCAACCTCGGTTTTCAGGCTTCAGAACCTAGACCTTATCTCCAATCACTGCCCAGGGTGAACGTGATGCAGAAATTAGAATTCCTCCTTCCCCATAACCAGAAACCTTGTGGTTGGCATGTTGTCCAACGTTCAATGTGGGAAAACCTGCATTGTCCGAAAGGCCACGCCAGGGCTAGAGGGCCGCCTAGGGCACAGACATGCATTGTGACCGGCAGCGTGAGTCCCATATTAAAGTAATGCCTCTCAGTGGCTGGACCAAGATCCTGCATATGGGGCTTGTCATATCCATAGGCCCCCAGGCTTAACCAGAGGGCGAGTATTCCAGTTGTCAGTACCCACTGCTATGCTCTAGATTCCCTCTACTGGGGGGACACATGAAGCAGAAAACAGGACACTTCCCTTCCCACAGAATGACCCCAAACTCTTGGGGGCTGGACAAACTACCAGAGAGGGAGACTTCTACGACCCATGAGGCAACTCCTACATTAAACGGCCATTGTGGACAAAACATCCAGAGACAAAAGCCTGAGCGACTGCCTCCCTCTCACCCTTCTTTCATATCCAGAGGAGCTCCCCTCATGGATTGTAGATCAGGCCTGCCGTAACCTCGGCCCCAAACCTGAGCTGAGTTAGGGTTTTTGGTTGTCTGTCTGCACAGCCATGGCCCACACAGCCTCCAGGCTGAGGTCTCTGGAGCCACACCACAGAACTGTGCCTGCTCTCTCCTAAGAAACTGCCCATTCCATTGGCCACAACTCTACAAAATAGTGGAAACCTCAAGGTCCCCAAGGACATCCCACTACCGCAATAGGGGCATTATGACACAAGCTGAGCAACTACTACCTCCATGCAGACACACAGACAGATATCCGCAGAGACAGAAGATTGAAACAGACAGGCCCGTAGGCCCTATTATGATCTCTTGCTTTGGTGTCCAGGTATCACTCCTCAGAGGCCTGGGTTCGAAGACCAGCATACGGGGCTTTCCTGAGGCACCAGACAGAAGACCTCTCATCTCCACATGGGAAGCTTCCTTGTTGGAGTTGTGTCAAGCCCTTCGGGTTGGAGAATCCTGCAGAGTCCCTTAGCTATTGCCACATTCCAAGGTATCCATGGCCCCCAACCCACAAATTGAGTCATCCTAAGGAGAGTCCATTTAAACTCAGCCTTCTGGGTAGCTCACCCAAGAGCCCGCAGATTGAGCGTGCCTTGTCTCCACCAGGCAATGGGAAGGTGAGTTGGCGTGTCTCGGCATCCATGCTTAGGCCCCTGCTCTCGAGTCTTTCTGTATGGGGCATCCTGGAACCATCTAATAGTACTCGACTGTCCTGAAGAAGGAAACTTTGAAGTTTGTAGCAGCTCACAACTCCCAGCATAGGGAAACCTCCCTGGCCTCATGACGCTCCCACCCCCTTCAGGTAGGGGCCCTCATGGACACAAACTCCAGCTTGAGGCAACATCTGATACTCGCCCTGACCTCACCTGCAGGAGATCTCGATTCAGCCTCTGCAGAGTGGGCCTGCCATGCTCTTGGCCCCAAAACTCGTGCTAGCTTGTGTTTTCAGACTTCCTTCCTCACAATCCTGGCCACACCCCTCCAGTTTGGCAATTCTGGAGACACAATGCAGCACTCTGCCTGCCCTCCAGAAGAAAAATGTTGCCCTATAGAGCTAACCAGAAACGCCAAATGAGTAACAACCTGCATGCCACTCGACCATACCCCAATTATACAGTCTAGCCTGTGCACTAAAGCCCTGTCTGACACAGCCTGAGGGCAGACCTCCAGTCCAACAACCAGAAAGCTAGCCGTACACAGAGCATATCACACCCACAATGGCTTTAGGCCATCATCTCTACCCAACCTCAGTATTTACCTTCCGAACCTAGACCTTATCGCCACTCACTGCTCAGGAGTGAACGTGATGCAAGAATCAGAAATTCTCCTTCGCCTTGGCAAGAAACCTAGTGGTTGACATGTTGTCCAATGTTCATTGTAGGAGAAAGCAGCATGGACAATGAGGCCCCACCTATCCCTGAGGGCCACAATTTGCACAAACACACATTGTGACCCTCAGCGTGAGCCCTATCCTCATGTAAAGCCTCTTAGTGACTGGAACAACAGCCCACATATGGGGCTTGACAAGCCCCTATCCCCCAATCTCAACCAGAGTTCGAGATGTCTAGTCACCCCTACTCAGGGCTCTACTCGGGAATCCCTCGTTGATGGGACACCTGAGGTAAAAAAAAAAAATACAGAAAGGATTTTTCCAATCCACAGAATGATCGCAACCCCGTGGGATCATGCCAAATCACCAGAGAAAGTATTGTCCATGGCCCTTGAGGACACCCCGACATTACACGGCCACCGTTGACACAAAATCCAGAGACAAAAGCCTGAGCAAGCGCCACATACTCGCCCTTTGTTCATAGCCCGGAAAATTCTCACGGTCTGTAGATCGAGCCTTCATACATACATCCCCAAACCTAAGCTGAGTTTGTGTTTTCAGACTTCTGTCCCCACAGTCCTTGCCCACACACCATCCAAGCTGGGGCCCCTGGAGACACACCTCAGGACTGTGGCTTCCCTTTCCAGGGGAATTCTGCATTTCCATTGACCACAACCCAATAGATTAGGAGAATCCGCCATACTCCCCCAGGCCATCCGAATAGTTTTGGCTGCCCAGGACACACAGGGATGATCTTTCACAATTTAGGAAACTACCTCTACTCAGACCCAGAGACAGATATCCCCATAGAATAAGATTGAACTGGACAGGCACTTAGGCCCTAATCAGATCCATTGCTTTTGATTCCAGTCATCTCTCCTCAGAGGCCTGGTTTCCAATACCAGCATATGGGAGATTCCTTAGCCACTCATCAAAACAATTCTCTTCTCTACAAAGGAAACATACTCTTTAGAGCTCCATCAAAACCTCCGGTTATGAACATCCCTCAAGGCCCCGGTTCAAGCACCCCATTCCAAGGTCTACATGGACACAAATGCACATTATGACCCATCCTCAACTCACCCATTTCAACACACCCGCCTCGGTTGCTCCCCTTGATCCAGCAGATCGAACATGCCTTGACTCTATGAGACACCTGGAATGGGAGGCAGGCTGCCCAGGCATCGATCCTTAGAACCCTGCTCTGGATAACTTCCTTATGGGATGTCCGGGAGCCATCCAACAGGTCTCGACTGTCCCACAGAAAGAATCATTGCGGTTTGGAGCATCTCACAATTCCCATCGTGGGAAAACCTCCATGTCCTCGTGACACCCTCCCCTTCATGAAGGGGCCGTCATGGACAGAAACTTCGACTTAAGCCAACGTCTGATCCTAGCTCTGTCTTCAGGTATACAGGATCTCGAATCATCTCTGCAGAGGGTGCCTGCCGTCCCCTCACCCCGAAATCTAAGTCTGGCTTGTGTTCTCAGAATTTTTTCCTCACACTCCTGGCCCACAAGCCTTCCAGTTTGGGAATTCTGGAGCCACTATGTGGCACTATATCTTCCCTCCAGAAGAAAAACGTTGCTTTCTGGAGCTACCCAGTAACCACAAATGAGTACCATCCTGCACGAAACTCGACTGCACCCCAATGATACAGTCTAGCCTGGGAACTAATTCCCTGTCTGCCACAGCCTGAGCCTGCACCTCCCAACCCACACTCAACAGCTGGCCGAACACTGAGCACCTCAGACACCCCATGGCCTTAGGTCATCATCTCTTCCCAACCTCAGTTTTCAGGCTTCAGAACCTAGAACTTAAATCCAATCACAGTCCAGGAGTGAAAGTGTTGCAGAAATTAGAATTCCATCTTCCCCATGGCCAGAAAACTTATGGTTGCCATATTGTGCAACGTTCAGTGTAGGAGAAACCAGCATGGTAAATTAGGCCACGCCCTGACTTGAGGGTCTCCTTGGGCACAAAAACACATTGTGAAACTCAGTGTGAGACCTATCCTCAAGGAAGGCCTCTCAGTGTGTGGACCAAGAGCATCATATGGGGCTTGCCATGTTTTAGGTCCCAATGTTAACCAGAGGTCCGGTCGTCCAGTTGCCCCAACCCACGACTCTGCTCTGGAATCCCTCTTTCGGTGGTCCACCTGAGGTAAAAAAAAAAAAAAAAAAAGAAAAAAGAAAAAATAAACAAAAAAACCAGAAAGGCCTCCTCCCTTCACACGGAATGACACCAAACTCTTGGGATCGGGTCAAATCCCCAGAAAGGGAGCCTCATCGATGGCCCATGAGGACACCCCGACATTCCATGGCAATCGGTGACACATTTCCAGAAAAAAAAAAAAAAGCATGATCAAGCACCTCACATTCGCCCTTTGTTCATATCCCGAAGAGTTCTCCTCACGGTCTATAGATCGGGCCGGCCATACCTACATCCCCCAAGCTAAGTGGAGTTTGTGTTTTCAGACTTTTGTCCAAATAGCCCTGGACCACACACGATCCACACTTGGGTCCCTGGAGCCTCACATCAGGACTGTGCTTCCCTTTCAAGGGAATTCTTCCCATTCCATTGGCCACAACCTTGCAAATGAGGAAAAACCTCCAAAATCACCGAGGCCATCCCAATAGTGTAGGCCGCCCAGGACAAACAGGGGTGATCTCAAACCAGCTGAGCAACTACCTCCACTCAGACAACAGATGTCCCCAGAAAAGAATATTGAACCGGACAAGCCCCTAGGCCCTAATCAGATCCATTGCTTTGGTTTACAGGCATCTCTCCTCAGAGGCCTCGTTTCCAATACCAGATTGAGCGTGTCTTGTCTCGACCAGGCAATGGGAAGGTGAGTTGGCGTTTCTCGGCATCCATGCTTACGGCCCTGCTCTCGAGTCTTTCTGTATGGGGCATCCTGGAACCATCCAATAGTACTCGACTGTCCTGAAGAAGGAAACTTTGAAGTTTGGAGCAGCTCACAACTCCCAGCGTAGGGAAACCTCCCTGGCCTCATGACGCCCCCACCCCCTTCAGGAAGGGGCCGTCATGGACACAAACTGCAGCTTGAGGCAACATATGATACTCGCCCCGACCTCACCTGCAGGAGATCTCGATTCAGCCTCTGCAGAGTGGGCCTGCCATGCTCTTGGCCCCAAAACTCGTGCTAGCTTGTGTTTTCAGACTTCCTTCCTCACAATCCTGGCCACACCCCTCCAGTTTGGCAATTCTGGAGACACAATGCAGCACTCTGCCTGCCCTCCAGAAGAAAAACTTTGCCCTATGCTGCTAATAAGAAACCCCAAATGATTTTCTAATGCATGCCACTCGATTGTAAAGCAATTATACAGCCCACCCTGTATACTAATGCCCTGTCTGGCACAGCCTGAGACAAGACATCCCAAACGACACCCAGACAGCTGGCCCCAACCTGGACACATAGGACCCGCTATGGCTGTAGGTCGTCATCTCTTCCCAACCTCGGTTTTCAGGCTTCAGAACCTAGACCTTATCTCCAATCACTGCCCAGGGGTGAACGTGATGCAGAAATTAGAATTCCTCCTTCCCCATGGCCAGAAACCTTGTGGTTGGCATGTTGTCCAACGTTCAATGTGGGAAAACCTGCATTGTCCGAAAGGCCACGCCAGTGCTTGAGGGCCGCCTAGAGCACAGACATGCATTGTGACCTGCAGCGTGAGTCCCGTATTAAAGTAACGCCTCTCAGTGGCTGGACCAAGATCCTGCATATGGGGCTTGTCATATCCATAGGCCCCCAGGCTTAACCAGAGGGCGAGTATTCCAGTTGTCAGTACCCACTGCTATGCTCTAGAATCCCTCTACTGGGGGGACACATGAAGCAGAAAACAGGACACTTCCCTTCCCACAGAATGACCCCAAACTCTTGGGGGCTGGACAAACTACCAGAGAGGGAGACATCTACGACCCATGAGGCAACTCCTACATTAAACGGCCATTGTGGACAAAACATCCAGAGACAAAAGCCTGAGCGACTGCCTCCCTCTCACCCTTCTTTCATATCCAGAGGAACTCCACTCATGGACTGTAGATAAGGCCTGCCGTAACCTCGGCCCCAAACCTGAGCTGAGTTAGGGTTTTTGGATGTCTGTCTGCACAGCCATGGCCCACACAGCCTCCAGGCTGGGGTCTCTGGAGCCACACCACAGTACTGTGCCTGCTCTCTCCTAAGAAACTGCCGATTCCATTGGCCACAACTCTACAAAATAGTAGAAACCTCAAGGTCCCCAAAGACATCCCACTACCGCAAGCCGCACTGGACAAATAGGGGCATTATGACACAAGCTGAGCAACTACTACCTCCATGCAGACACACAGACAGATATCCGCAGAAAGAAGATTGAACCAGACAGGCCCCAAGGCCCTATTATGAACTCTTGCTTTGGTGTCCAGGTATCACTCCTCAGAGGCCTGGGTTCGAAGACCAGCATACAGGGCTTTCCTGAGGCACCAGACAGAAGACCTCTCATCTCACCATGGGAAGCTTCCTTGTTGGGGTTGTGTCAAGCCCTTCGGGTTGGAGAATCCTGCAGAGTCCCTTAGCTACTGCCACATTCCAAGGTCTCCATGGCCACCAACACACATTATGACTCATCCTCAGGAGAGTCCATTTAAACTCAGCCTTCTGGGTAGCTCACCCAAGAGCCCGCAGATTGAGCGTGCCTTGTCTCGACCAGGCAATGGGAAGGTGAGTTGGCGTTTCTCGGCATCCATGCTTACGGCCCTGCTCTCTAGTCTTTCTGTATGGGGCATCCTGGAACCATCCAATAGTACTCGACTGTCCTGAAGAAGGAAACTTTGAAGTTTGGAGCAGCTCACAACTCCCAGCGTAGGGAAACCTCCCTGGCCTCATGACGCCCCCACCCCCTTCAGGAAGGGGCCGTCATGGACACAAACTGCAGCTTGAGGCAACATATGATACTCGCCCCGACCTCACCTGCAGGAGATCTCGATTCAGCCTCTGCAGAGTGGGCCTGCCATGCTCTTGGCCCCAAAACTCGTGCTAGCTTGTGTTTTCAGACTTCCTTCCTCACAATCCTGGCCACACCCCTCCAGTTTGGCAATTCTGGAGACACAATGCAGCACTCTGCCTGCCCTCCAGAAGAAAAATGTTGCCCTATAAGGCTAACCAGAAACGCCAAATGAGTAACAACCTGCATGCCACTCGACCATACCCCAATTATACAGTCTAGCCTGTGCACTAAAGCGCTGTCTGACACAGCCTGAGGGCAGACCTCCAGTCCAACACCCAGACAGCTGGCCGTACACAGAGCATATCACACCCACAATGGCTTTAGGCCATCATCTCTACCCAACCTCAGTTTTCACCTTCAGAACCTAGACCTTATCTCCACTCACTGCTCAGGAGTGAACGTGATGCAAGAATCAGAACTTCTCCTTCGCTTTGGCAAGAAACCTAGTGGTTGGCATGTTGTCCCATGTTCATTGTAGGAGAAAGCAGCATGGACTATGAGGTCCCACCTATCCCTGAGGGCACAATGTGCACAAACACACATTGTGACCCTCAGCGTGAGCCCTATGCTCATGTAAAGCCTCTTAGTGACTGGAACAACAGCCCACATATGGGGCTTACCAGGCCCCTTGTCCCCCAATCTCAACCAGAGTTCGAGATGTCTAGTCACCCCTACTCAGGGCTCTACTCTGGAATCCCTCTTTGGTGGGACACCTGAGGTAAAAAAAAAAAAAAAATACAGAAAGGACTCTTCCGATCCACAGAATGATCCCAACCACTTGGAATCAGGCCAAATCATCAGAGAAAGAATTGTCCATGGCCCTTGAGGACACCCCGACATTCCGCGGCCACCCTTGACACAAAATCCAGAGACAAAAGCCTGAGCAAGCGCCACATACTAGCCCTTTGTTCATAGCCCGGAAAATTCTCACGGTCTGTAGATCGAGCCTTCATACATACATCCCCAAACCTAAGCTGAGTTTGTGTTTTCAGACTTCTGTCCCCACAGTCCTGGCCCACACACCATCCAAATTGGGGCCCCTGAAGCCACACATCAGGACTGTGGCTTCCCTCTCCAGGGGAATTCTGCCATTTCCATTGGCCACAACCCTATAGATTAGGAGTAGCCTCCAATCTCCCCGAGGCCATCCGAATAGTGTTGGCTGCCCAGGACAAACAGGGATGATCTCTCACAAGTTAGGAAACTACCTCCACTCAGACCCAGAGACAGATATCCCCAGAGAATAAGATTGAACTGGAAAGGCACTTAGGCCCTAATCAGATCCATTGCTTTTGATTCCAGTCATCTCTCCTCAGAGGCCTGGTTTCCAATACCAGCATATGGGAGATTCCTTAGGCACTCATCAAAACAATTCTCTTCTCTACATAGGAAACATACTCTTTAGAGCTCCATCAAAACCTCCGGTTATGAACATCCCTCAAGGCCCCGGGTCAAGCATCCCATTCCAAGGTCTACATGGACAAAAATGCACATTATGACCCATCCTCAACTCACCCATTTCAACACACCCGCCTCGGTTGCTCCCCTAGATCCAGCAGATCGAACTTGCCTTGGCTCTATGAGACACCCGGAATGGGAGGCAGGCTGCCCAGGCATCCATCCTTACAACCCTGCTCTGGATAACTTCCTTATGAGATGTCCTGGAGCCATCCAACAGGTCTCGACTGTCCCACAGAAGGAATCATTGTGGTTTGGAGCATATCACAATTCCCATCGTGGGAAAACCTCCATGTCCTCGTGACACCCTCCCCTTCATGAAGGGGCCGTCATGGACAGAAACTCCGACCTAAGCCAACTTCTGATCCTAGCTCTGTCTTCAGGTATACGGGATCTCGAATCATCTCTGCAGAGGGTGCCTGCCGTCCCCTCACCCCGAAATCTAAGTCTGGCTTGTGTTCTCAGAATATTTTCCTCACACTCCTGGCCCACAAGCCTTCCAGTTTGGGAATTCTGGAGCCACTATGTGGCACTGTGTCTTCCCTCCAGAAGAAAAACGTTGCCCTTTGGGGCTACCCAGTAACCACAAATGAGTACCATCCTGCATGAAACTCGACTGCACCCCAATGATACAGTCTAGCCTGGGCATTAATTCCCTGTCTGCCACAGCCTGAGCCTGCACCTCCCAACCCACACTCAACAGCTGTCCGAACACTGAGCACATCAGACACACCATGGCCTTAGGTCTTCATCTCTTCCCAACCTCAGTTTTCAGGCTTCAGAACCTAGACCTTAAATCCAATCACAGTCCAGGAGTGAAAGAGTTGCAGAAAATAGAACTCCTTCTTCCCCATGGCCAGAAAACTTTTGGTTGCCATATTGTGCAACGTTCAGTGTAGGAGAAACCAGCATGGTACATTAGGCCACGCCCTGACTTGAGGGGCTCCTTGGGCACAAAAACGCATTGTGAAACTCAGTGCGAGACCTATCCTCAAGGAAGGCCTCTCAGTGTCTGGACCAAGAGCCCACATATGGGGCTTGCCATGTTCTTAGGTCCCAATGTTAACCAGAGATCTGGTTGTCCAGTTGCCCCCACCCACGACTCTGCTCTGGAATCCCTCTTTTGTTGGTCCACCTGAGGTAAAAAAAAAAAATAATAAATGAATAAAAATAAACAAAAAAAAAACAGAAAGGACTCCTCCCTTACGACAGAATGACCCCAAACTCTTGGGATCTGGTCAAATCCCCAGAAAGGGAGCCTCATCGATGGCCCATGAAGACACCCCGTCATTCCATGGCAATCGGTGACACATTTCCAGAAAAAAAAAAAAAAAAAAAAAAGCATGAGCAAGCACCTCACATTCGCCCTTTGTTCATATGCCGAAGAGTTCTCCTCACGTTCTATAGATCGGGCCGGCCATACCTACATCCCCCAACCTAAGTGGAGTTTGTGTTTTCAGACTTTTGTCCAAATAGCCCTGGACCACACACGCTCCACACTTGGGTCCCTGGAGCCACACCTCAGGACTGTGCTTCCCTTTCAAGGGAATTCTTCCCATTCCATTGGCCACAACCTTGCAAATGAGGAAAAACCTCCAAAGTCACCGAGGCCATCCAAATAGTGTAGGCTGCCCAGGACAAACAGGGGTGATCTCAAACCAGCTGAGCAGCTACCTCTACTCAGACAACTGATGTCCCCAGAGAAGAATATTGAACCGGACAGGCCCCTAGGCCCTAATCAGATCCATTGCTTTGGTTTCCAGGCATCTCTCCTCAGAGGCCTCGTTTCCAATACCAGCATATGGTGGTTTCCTGAGGCACCATTAAGAACAAACCTCGTCTCCCAATGGAAAACTTGCTCATTGGAGCTTTGTCATAACCTCTGGTTAGGAGAATCCTTCAGGGCCCTGGTGCCACTGCCCCATACCAAGGACTCCATGGACTCAAAACAACATTAAGACCATCCTCAGGAAAGTCCATTTCAACTCAGCCCCCTCTGTTGCTACCCCAAGCCAGCAGATCAAACGTTTCTTGTTGCTAGGAGACAATTGGAATGTGAGGCTGGCTGCCCAGGCATCCATACTTAGAACCCTGTTCTGGAAAAATACCTTATAAGACGTCCTGGAGCCATCCAACAAATCTTAATTGTCCCACAGAAGGAATCCTTGCGGTTTGGAGCATCTCACAACTCCAATAGTGGGAAAACCCCCATGGGCTCATAATGTCCCCCCTTCATGAAGGGGCCAACATGGACAGAAACTCAAACCTGAGCCAAAGTCTGATCCTCGACCTGACTTCAGACACATGAGATGTCAATTCAGCTCTGCAGAGTGTGCCTGCCATGTCCTTGCCCCGAAACCTAAGCCTAGCTTGTGTTCTCAGACTTCCGTCCTCACTCTCCTGGCCCACAAGAACTCCAGTTTGGGAATTCCGATGCCACAATGCAGCACTCTGCCTGCCCTCCAGAAGAAAAACTTTGCCCTATGCTGCTAATAAGAAACCCCAAATGATTTTCTAATGCATGCCACTCGATTGTAAAGCAATTATACAGCCTACCCTGTATACTAATGCCCTGTCTGGCACAGCCTGAGACAAGACATCCCAAACGACACCCAGACAGCTGGCCCCAACCTGGACACATAGGACCCGCTATGGCTGTAGGTCGTCATTTCTTCCTAACCTCGGTTTTCAGGCTTCAGAACCTAGACCTTATCTCCAATCACTGCCCAGGGGTGAACGTGATGCAGAAATTAGAATTCCTCCTTCCCCATGGCCAGAAACCTTGTGGTTGGCATGTTGTCCAACGTTCAATGTGGAAAAACCTGCATTGTCCGAAAGGCCACGCCAGTGCTTGAGGGCCGCCTAGGGCACAGACATGCATTGTGACCTGCAGCGTGAGTCCCGTATTAAAGTAACGCCTCTCCGTGGCTGGACCAAGATCCTGCATATGGGGCTTGTCATATCCATAGGCCCCCCGGCTTAACCAGAGGGCTAGTATTCCAGTTGTCAGTACCCACTGCTATGCTCTAGATTCCCTCTACAGGGGGGATACATGAAGCAGAAAACAGGACACTTCCCTTCCCACAGAATGACCCCAAACACTTGGGGGCTGGACAAACTACCAGAGAGGGAGACTTCTACGACCCATGAGGCAACTCCTACATTAAACGGCCATTGTGGACAAAACATCCAGAGACAAAAGCCTGAGCGACTGCCTCCCTCTCACCCTTCTTTCATATCCAGAGGAGCTCCCCTCATGGACTGTAGATCAGGCCTGCCATAACTTCGGCCCCAAACCTGAGTTGAGTTAGTGTTTTTGGATGTCTGTCTGCACAGCCATGGCCCACACAGCCTCCAGGCTGGGGTCTCTGGAGCCACACCACAGAACTGTGCCTGCTCTCTCCTAAGAAACTGCCCATTCCATTGGCCACAACTCTACAAAATAGTGGAAACCTCAAGGTCCCCAAGGACATCCCACTACCGCAAGCCGCACTGGACAAATAGGGGCATTATGACACAAGCTGAGCAACTACTACCTCCATGCAGACACACAGACAGATATCCGCAGAGACAGAAGATTGAACCAGACAGGCCCCTAGGCCCTATTATGAACTCTTGCTTTGGTGTCCAGGTATCACTCCTCAGAGGCCTGGGTTCGAAGACCAGCATACGGGGCTTTCCTGAGGCACCAGACAGAACACCTCTCATCTCCACATGGGAAGCTTCCTTGTTGGAGATGTGTCAAGCCCTTCGGGTTGGAGAATCCTGCAGAGTCCCTTAGCTACAGCCACATTCCAAGGTCTCCATGGCCACCAACACACATTATGACTCATCCTCAGGAGAGTCCATTTAAACTCAGCCTTCTGGGTAGCTCACCCAAGAGCCCGCAGATTGAGCGTGCCTTGTCTCGACCAGGCAATGGGAAGGTGAGTTGGCGTTTCTCGGCATCCATTCTTAGGCCCCTGCTCTCTAGTCTTTCTGTATGGGGCATCCTGGAACCATCCAATAGTACTCGACTGTCCTGAAGAAGGAAACTTTGAAGTTTGGAGCAGCTCACAACTCCCAGCGTAGGGAAACCTCCCTGGCCTCATGACGCCACCACCCCCTTCATGTAAGGGCCGTCATAGACACAAACTCCAGCTTGAGGCAACATCTGATACTCGCCCTGACCTCACCTGCAGGAGATCTCGATTCAGCCTCTGCAGAGTGGGCCTCCCATGCTCTTGGCCCCAAAACTCGTGCTAGCTTGTGTTTTCAGACTTCCTTTCTCACAATCCTGGCCACACCCCTCCAGTTTGGCAATTCTGGAGACACAATGCAGCACTCTGCCTGCCCTCCAGAAGAAAAATGTTGCCCTATAGGGCTAACCGGAAACGCCAAATGAGTAACAACCTGCATGCCACTCGACCATACCCCAATTATACAGTCTAGCCTGTGCACTAAAGCCCTGTCTGACACAGCCTGAGGGCAGACCTCCAGTCCAACACCCAGACAGCTGGCCATACACAGAGCATATCACACCCACAATGGCTTTAGGCCATCATCTCTACCCAACCTGAGTTTTCACCTTCAGAACCTAGACCTTATCTCCACTCACTGCTCAGGAGTGAACGTGATGCAAGAATCAGAACTTCTCCTTCGCCTTGGCAAGTAACCTAGTGGTTGGCATGTTGTCCATTGTTCATTATAGGAGAAAGCAGCATGGACTATGAGGCCCCACCTATCCCTGAGAAACACAATTTGCACAAACACACATTGTGACCCTCAGCGTGAGCCCTATCCTCATGTAAAGCCTCTTAGTGACTGGAACAACAGCCCACATATGGGGCTTGCCAAGCCCCTAGTCCCCCAATCTCAACCAGAGTTCGAGATGTCTAGTCACCCCTACTCAGGGCTCTACTCGGGAATCCCTCGTTGATGGGACAACTGAGGTAAAAAAAAAAAAATACAGAAACGATTCTTCCAATCCACAGAATGATCCCAACCCCTTGGGATCAGGCCAAATCACCAGAGAAAGAATTGTCCATGGCCCTTGAGGACACCCCGACATTCCACGGCCACTGTTCACACAAAATCCAGAGACAAAAGCTTGAGCAAGCGGTCACATACTCGCCCTTTGTTCATAGCCCGGAAAATTCTCACGGTCTGTAGATCGAGCCTTCATACATACATCCCCAAACCTAAGCTGAGTTTGTGTTTTCAGACTTCTGTCCCCACAGTCCTGGCCCACACACCATCCAAGCTGGGGCCCCTGGAGACACACCTCAGGACTGTGGCTTCCTTCTCCAGGAAAATTCTGCCATTTCCATTGGCCACAACCCTATAGATTAGGAGAATCCTCCAAACTCCCCGAGGCCATCCCAATAGTTTTGGCTGCCCAGGACAAACAGGGATGATCTTTCACAAGTTAGGAAACTACCTCCACTCAGACCCAGAGACAGATATCCCCATAGAATAAGATTGAACTGGACAGGCACTTAGGCTCTAATCAGATCCATTGCTTTTGTTTCCAGGCATCTCTCCTCAGAGGCCTGGATTCCAATACCAGCATACGGGGGATTACTGAGGCACTCATCAGAAAACTCTCATCTCCACATAGGAAATGTACTCTTTGGAGCTCTATAAAAACCTCTGTTTAGGAGAATCTTTCAGGGCCCCGGATCAAGCGCCCCATTCCAAGGTCTCCATGGACTTAAACCCACATTATGATCTATCGTCGGGAGAGTCCATGTCAACTCAACCCCCTTTGTTTCTCTCCCAGGGCCTGCAGATCAAACCTGCCTTGTTGCTAGGAGACAACTAGAATGGAAGGCGGGCTGCCCAGGCATCCATCCTTAGAACCCTACTCTGGAGTCGTTCCACATGGGACATCCTAGAGCCATCCAACAGGTCTCAAGTGTCCCACAGAAGGAATCTTTGCAGTCTGGAGCATCTCACAACTCCCATTGTGGGAAAATCTACATGGCCTCTTGAGACGCTCCACTTTATAAAGGGGCCATCATGGACAGAAACTCCAACCTGAGCAAACGTCTGATATTCGCCCTGACTTCAGGTGCATGAGATCTTGATTCAGCTCTGCAGAGTGTGCCTTCTGTGCACTCACCCCCAAAACTAAGCCTAGCTTGTGTTCTCAGACTACCATCCTCACACCCCTGCCCCAAAAGCCCTACAGATTGGCAATACTGGGGCCATAATACAGCACACTGCCTGCCCTCCAGAAGAAAAACGTTGCCTTATGGAGCTACCTAGAAACCCGAATAAGGATCAACTGAACGCCACTCGACTGCACCCCAAATATGCAGTCTACGCTGTCTAATGCCTTGTCTGACACAGCATGAGCCCACACCTCCAGACCTACGCTCAACAGCTGGCCGCACACTGAGCTCATTGGACCCATCAGGTCCTTAGGTCTTCATCTCTTCCAACCTCAGTTTTCGGGTTTCAGAACCTAGACCTAAACTCCAAACACTGTCCAGGGGTGAACGTGATGCAGAAATCACAACTCTTTCTTCGCCATGGCTGGAAACCTTGTGGTTGGCATATTCTCCTACGTTCAGTGTAGGAGAATCTAGCGTGGCCCATGAGGCACTTCCCATGCTTGAGGGCCTTGTTGGGCACAAATAGGCATTGTGAACCTCAGCATGAGCCGTATCCTCAAGGAAGGCCTCTCAGTGTCTGAATCAAGAGCCCGCCTTTTGGACTTGCCATGCCCCTAGGCCCCCAAACTTAAACAGAGGTCGGGATATCCAGTTGTCCCTCCCAAGGACTCTGCTCTGGAATCCCTCTTTTATTGGGACACTTGAGGTACATAAAATAAAATATAAAATAAAATAAAATAAAAAACAGAAAAGACTCCTCCCATCCCACAGAATATACCCAAACTCTTGGGATCGGGTCAAATCCTCAGAGAAGGAAAGCCATCCACAACCCATGAGGCCACGCCAGCATTCCACCCACATTGTTGACACAAATGCAGAGACAAAAACTGAGCAAGCACCTCAAACTCACCCTTTTTCATATCCCAAAGTGTTATCACGGTCTGTAGATTGGGCGTGCCATACCTATGTCCCCAATCCTAAGCGGAGTTTGTGTTTTCAGACTTTTGTCCCCACAGGCCTGGCCCACACAGCCTCAAGGCTTGGCCCCTAGAGCCAAACTCAGAACTGTGCTTGCCCTCTCCAGGGGATTTCTGCCCAAGCCATTGGCCACAACCCTATAGATTAGGAGAAACTCCAAAGTCCTGAGGCCATCCCAATATTATAGGCTGCCAAGGACAAACCGGGGCGATCTGACACAAGCTGAGCAACTACATCCCCTCAGATCCTTAGACACGTATCCTCAGGAAAGAGATTGAACCGGACAGGCACCTAGGCCCTAATCATATCGATTGCTTTTGTTTCCAGTTATCTCTCCTCAGAGGCCTGGTTTCCAATACCAGCATATGGGAGATTCCTTAGGCACTCATCAAAACAATTCTCTTCTCTACATAGGAAACGTACTCTTTAGAGGCCATCAAAACCTCCAGTTATGAACATCCCTCAAGGCCCCGGATCAAGCACCCCATTCCAAGGTCTACATCGACACAAATGCACATTATGCCCGATCCTCAACTCACCCATTTCAACACACCCGCCTCGGTTGCTCCCCTAGATCCAGCAGTCGAACATGCCTTGGCGCTATGAGACACCTGGAATGGGAGGCAGGCTGCCCAGGCATCCATCCTTAGAACCCTTCTCTGGATAACTTCCTTATGGGATGTCCTGGAGCCATCCCACAGGTCTCGACTGTCCCACAGAAGGAATCATTGCGGTTTGGAGCATCTCACAATTCCCATCGTGGGAAAACATCCATGTCCTCGCGACACCGTCCCCTTCATGTAGGGGCCATCATGGACAGAAACTCCGACATAAGCCAACGTCTGATCCTAGCTCTGTCTTCAGGCATACGGGATCTCGAATCATCTCTGCAGAGGGTGCCTGCCGTCCCCTCACCCCGAAATCTAAGTCTGGCTTGTGTTCTCAGAATTTTTTTCTCACACTCCTGGCCCACAAGCCTTCCAGTTTGGGAATTCTGGAGCCACTGTGTGGCACTGTGTCTTCCCTCCAGAAGAAAAACGTTGCCCTCTGGGGCTACCCAGTAACCACAAATGAGTACCATCCTGCAAGAAACTCGACTGCACCCCAATGATACAGTCTTGCCTGGGCACTAATTCCCTGTCTGCCACAGCCTGAGCCTGCACCTCCCAATCCACACTCAACAGCTGGCCGAACACTGAGCACATCAGCCACACCATGGCCTTAGGTCTTCATCTCTTCCCAACCTCAGTTTTCAGGCTTCAGAACCTAGACCTTAAATCCAATCACAGTCCAGGAGTGAAAGTGTTGCAGAAATTAGAACTCCATCTTCCCCATGGTCAGAAAACTTGTGGTTGCCATATTGTGCAACGTTCCGTGTAGGAGAAACCAGCATGGTACATTAGGCCACGCCCTGACTTGAGGGGCTCCTTGGGCACAAAAACACATTGTTAAACTCAGTGTGAGACCTATCCTCAAGGAAGGCCTCTCAGTGTCTGGACCAAGAGCCCACATATGGGGCTTGCCATGTTCTTAGGTCCCAATATTAACCAGAGGTCTGGTTGTCCAGTCGCCCCTCCCCAGGACTCTGCTCTGGAATCCCTCATTTGGTGGTCCACCTTAGGTAAAAAAAAAAATAATATAAAAAAATAAACAAAAAAACAAGAAAGGCCTCCTCCCTTCCCACAGAATGACCCCAAACTCTTGGGATCGGGTCAAATCCCCAGAAAGGGAGCCTCATCGATGGCCCATGAGGACACCCCGACATTCCATGGCAATCGGTGACACATTTCCAGAAAAAAAAAAAAAAAAGCATGAGTCAGCACCTCACATTCGCCCTTTGTTCATATCCCGAAGAGTTCTCTTCACGGTCTATAGATCGGGCCGGCCATACCTACATCCCCCAACCTAAGTGGAGTTTGTGTTTTCAGACTTTTGTCCAAATAGCCCTGGACCACACACGATCCACACTTGGGTCCCTGGAGCCACACCTCAGGACTGTGCTTCCCTTTCAAGGGAATTCTTCCCATTCCATTGGCCACAACCTTGCAAATGAGGAAAAACCTCCAAAGTCACCGAGGCCATCCCAATAGTGTAGGCCGCCCAGGACAAACAGGGGTGATCTCAAACCAGCTGAGCAACTACCTCCACTCAGACAACAGATGTCCCCAGAGAAGAATATTGAACCGGACAGGCCCCTAGGCCCTAATCAGATCCATTGCTTTGGTTTCCAGGCATCTCTCCTCAGAGGCCTCGTTTCCAATACCAGCATATGGTGGTTTCCTGAGGCACCATTAAGAACAAACCTCGTCTCCCAATGGAAAACTTGCTCATTGGAGCTATGTCATAACCTCTGGTTAGGAGAATCCTTCAGGGCCCTGGTGCCACTGCCCCATACCAAGGACTCCATGGACTCAAAACAACATTAAGACCATCCTCAGGAAAGTCCATTTCAACTCAGCCCCCTCTGTTGCTACCCCAAGCCAGCAGATCAAACGTTTCTTGTTGCTAGGAGACAATTGGAATGTGAGGCTGGCTGCCCAGGCATCCATACTTAGAACCCTGTTCTGGAAAAATACCTTATAAGACGTCCTGGAGCCATCCAACAAATCTTAATTGTCCCACAGAAGGAATCCTTGCGGTTTGGAGCATCTCACAACTCCAATAGTGGGAAAACCCCCATGGGCTCATAATGTCCCCCCTTCATGAAGGGGCCAACATGGACAGAAACTCAAACCTGAGCCAAAGTCTGATCCTCGACCTGACTTCAGACGCATGAGATGTCAATTCAGCTCTGCAGAGTGTGCCTGCCATGTCCTTGCCCCGAAACCTAAGCCTAGCTTGTGTTCTCAGACTTCCGTCCTCACTCTCCTGGCCCACAAGAACTCCAGTTTGGGAATTCCGATGCCACAATGCAGCACTCTGCCTGCCCTCCAGAAGAAAAACTTTGCCCTATGCTGCTAATAAGAAACCCCAAATGATTTTCTAATGCATGCCACTCGATTGTAAAGCAATTATACAGCCTACCCTGTATACTAATGCCCTGTCTGGCACAGCCTGAGACAAGACATCCCAAACGACACCCAGACAGCTGGCCCCAACCTGGACACATAGGACCCGCTATGGCTGTAGGTCGTCATTTCTTCCTAACCTCGGTTTTCAGGCTTCAGAACCTAGACCTTATCTCCAATCACTGCCCAGGGGTGAACGTGATGCAGAAATTAGAATTCCTCCTTCCCCATGGCCAGAAACCTTGTGGTTGGCATGTTGTCCAACGTTCAATGTGGAAAAACCTGCATTGTCCGAAAGGCCACGCCAGTGCTTGAGGGCCGCCTAGGGCACAGACATGCATTGTGACCTGCAGCGTGAGTCCCGTATTAAAGTAACGCCTCTCCGTGGCTGGACCAAGATCCTGCATATGGGGCTTGTCATATCCATAGGCCCCCCGGCTTAACCAGAGGGCTAGTATTCCAGTTGTCAGTACCCACTGCTATGCTCTAGATTCCCTCTACAGGGGGGATACATGAAGCAGAAAACAGGACACTTCCCTTCTCACAGAATGACCCCAAACACTTGGGGGCTGGACAAACTACCAGAGAGGGAGACTTCTACGACCCATGAGGCAACTCCTACATTAAACGGCCATTGTGGACAAAACATCCAGAGACAAAAGCCTGAGCGACTGCCTCCCTCTCACCCTTCTTTCATATCCAGAGGAGCTCCCCTCATGGACTGTAGATCAGGCCTGCCATAACTTCGGCCCCAAACCTGAGTTGAGTTAGTGTTTTTGGATGTCTGTCTGCACAGCCATGGCCCACACAGCCTCCAGGCTGGGGTCTCTGGAGCCACACCACAGAACTGTGCCTGCTCTCTCCTAAGAAACTGCCCATTCCATTGGCCACAACTCTACAAAATAGTGGAAACCTCAAGGTCCCCAAGGACATCCCACTACCGCAAGCCGCACTGGACAAATAGGGGCATTATGACACAAGCTGAGCAACTACTACCTCCATGCAGACACACAGACAGATATCCGCAGAGACAGAAGATTGAACCAGACAGGCCCCTAGGCCCTATTATGAACTCTTGCTTTGGTGTCCAGGTATCACTCCTCAGAGGCCTGGGTTCGAAGACCAGCATACGGGGCTTTCCTGAGGCACCAGACAGAACACCTCTCATCTCCACATGGGAAGCTTCCTTGTTGGAGATGTGTCAAGCCCTTCGGGTTGGAGAATCCTGCAGAGTCCCTTAGCTACAGCCACATTCCAAGGTCTCCATGGCCACCAACACACATTATGACTCATCCTCAGGAGAGTCCATTTAAACTCAGCCTTCTGGGTAGCTCACCCAAGAGCCCGCAGATTGAGCGTGCCTTGTCTCGACCAGGCAATGGGAAGGTGAGTTGGCGTTTCTCGGCATCCATTCTTAGGCCCCTGCTCTCTAGTCTTTCTGTATGGGGCATCCTGGAACCATCCAATAGTACTCGACTGTCCTGAAGAAGGAAACTTTGAAGTTTGGAGCAGCTCACAACTCCCAGCGTAGGGAAACCTCCCTGGCCTCATGACGCCCCCACCCCCTTCAGGAAGGGGCCGTCATGGACACAAACTCCAGCTTGAGGCAACATCTGATACTCGCCCTGACCTCACCTGCAGGAGATCTCGATTCAGCCTCTGCAGAGTGGGCCTGCCATGCTCTTGGCCCCAAAACTCGTGCTAGCTTGTGTTTTCAGACTTCCTTCCTCACAATCCTGGCCACACCCCACCAGTTTGGCAATTCTGGAGACACAATGCAGCACTCTGCCTGCCCTCCAGAAGAAAAATGTTGCCCTATAGGGCTAACCGGAAACGCCAAATGAGTAACAACCTGCATGCCACTCGACCATACCCCAATTATACAGTCTAGCCTGTGCACTAAAGCCCTGTCTGACACAGCCTGAGGGCAGACCTCCAGTCCAACACCCAGACAGCTGGCCATACACAGAGCATATCACACCCACAATGGCTTTAGGCCATCATCTCTACCCAACCTCAGTTTTCACCTTCAGAACCTAGACCTTATCTCCACTCACTGCTCAGGAGTGAACGTGATGCAAGAATCAGAACTTCTCCTTCGCCTTGGCAAGTAACCTAGTGGTTGGCATGTTGTCCATTGTTCATTGTAGGAGAAAGCAGCATGGACTATGAGGCCCCACCTATCCCTGAGAAACACAATTTGCACAAACACACATTGTGACCCTCAGCGTGAGCCCTATCCTCATGTAAAGCCTCTTAGTGACTGGAACAACAGCCCACATATGGGGCTTGCCAAGCCCCTAGTCCCCCAATCTCAACCAGAGTTCGAGATGTCTAGTCACCCCTACTCAGGGCTCTACTCGGGAATCCCTCGTTGATGGGACAACTGAGGTAAAAAAAAAAAATACAGTAACGATTCTTCCAATCCACAGAATGATCCCAACCCCTTGGGATCAGGCCAAATCACCAGAGAAAGAATTGTCCATGGCCCTTGAGGACACCCCGACATTCCACGGCCACTGTTCACACAAAATCCAGAGACAAAAGCTTGAGCAAGCGGTCACATACTCGCCCTTTGTTCATAGCCCGGAAAATTCTCACGGTCTGTAGATCGAGCCTTCATACATACATCCCCAAACCTAAGCTGAGTTTGTGTTTTCAGACTTCTGTCCCCACAGTCCTGGCCCACACACCATCCAAGCTGGGGCCCCTGGAGACACACCTCAGGACTGTGGCTTCCTTCTCCAGGAAAATTCTGCCATTTCCATTGGCCACAACCCTATAGATTAGGAGAATCCTCCAAACTCCCCGAGGCCATCCCAATAGTTTTGGCTGCCCAGGACAAACAGGGATGATCTTTCACAAGTTAGGAAACTACCTCCACTCAGACCCAGAGACAGATATCCCCATAGAATAAGATTGAACTGGACAGGCACTTAGGCTCTAATCAGATCCATTGCTTTTGTTTCCAGGCATCTCTCCTCAGAGGCCTGGATTCCAATACCAGCATACGGGGGATTACTGAGGCACTCATCAGAAAACTCTCATCTCCACATAGGAAATGTACTCTTTGGAGCTCTATAAAAACCTCTGTTTAGGAGAATCTTTCAGGGCCCCGGATCAAGCGCCCCATTCCAAGGTCTCCATGGACTTAAACCCACATTATGATCTATCGTCGGGAGAGTCCATGTCAACTCAACCCCCTTTGTTTCTCTCCCAGGGCCTGCAGATCAAACCTGCCTTGTTGCTAGGAGACAACTAGAATGGAAGGCGGGCTGCCCAGGCATCCATCCTTAGAACCCTACTCTGGAGTCGTTCCACATGGGACATCCTAGAGCCATCCAACAGGTCTCAAGTGTCCCACAGAAGGAATCTTTGCAGTCTGGAGCATCTCACAACTCCCATTGTGGGAAAATCTACATGGCCTCTTGAGACGCTCCACTTTATAAAGGGGCCATCATGGACAGAAACTCCAACCTGAGCAAACGTCTGATATTCGCCCTGACTTCAGGTGCATGAGATCTTGATTCAGCTCTGCAGAGTGTGCCTTCTGTGCACTCACCCCCAAAACTAAGCCTAGCTTGTGTTCTCAGACTACCATCCTCACACCCCTGCCCCAAAAGCCCTACAGATTGGCAATACTGGGGCCATAATACAGCACACTGCCTGCCCTCCAGAAGAAAAACGTTGCCTTATGGAGCTACCTAGAAACCCGAATAAGGATCAACTGAACGCCACTCGACTGCACCCCAAATATGCAGTCTACGCTGTCTAATGCCTTGTCTGACACAGCATGAGCCCACACCTCCAGACCTACGCTCAACAGCTGGCCGCACACTGAGCTCATTGGACCCATCAGGTCCTTAGGTCTTCATCTCTTCCAACCTCAGTTTTCGGGTTTCAGAACCTAGACCTAAACTCCAAACACTGTCCAGGGGTGAACGTGATGCAGAAATCACAACTCTTTCTTCGCCATGGCTGGAAACCTTGTGGTTGGCATATTCTCCTACGTTCAGTGTAGGAGAATCTAGCGTGGCCCATGAGGCACTTCCCATGCTTGAGGGCCTTGTTGGGCACAAATAGGCATTGTGAACCTCAGCATGAGCCGTATCCTCAAGGAAGGCCTCTCAGTGTCTGAATCAAGAGCCCGCCTTTTGGACTTGCCATGCCCCTAGGCCCCCAAACTTAAACAGAGGTCGGGATATCCAGTTGTCCCTCCCAAGGACTCTGCTCTGGAATCCCTCTTTTATTGGGACACTTGAGGTACATAAAATAAAATATAAAATAAAATAAAATAAAAAACAGAAAAGACTCCTCCCATCCCACAGAATATACCCAAACTCTTGGGATCGGGTCAAATCCTCAGAGAAGGAAAGCCATCCACAACCCATGAGGCCACGCCAGCATTCCACCCACATTGTTGACACAAATGCAGAGACAAAAACTGAGCAAGCACCTCAAACTCACCCTTTTTCATATCCCAAAGTGTTATCACGGTCTGTAGATTGGGCGTGCCATACCTATGTCCCCAATCCTAAGCGGAGTTTGTGTTTTCAGACTTTTGTCCCCACAGGCCTGGCCCACACAGCCTCAAGGCTTGGCCCCTAGAGCCAAACTCAGAACTGTGCTTGCCCTCTCCAGGGGATTTCTGCCCAAGCCATTGGCCACAACCCTATAGATTAGGAGAAACTCCAAAGTCCTGAGGCCATCCCAATATTATAGGCTGCCAAGGACAAACCGGGGCGATCTGACACAAGCTGAGCAACTACATGCCCTCAGATCCTTAGACACGTATCCTCAGGAAAGAGATGGAACCGGACAGGCACCTAGGCCCTAATCATATCGATTGCTTTTGTTTCCAGTTATCTCTCCTCAGAGGCCTGGTTTCCAATACCAGCATATGGGAGATTCCTTAGGCACTCATCAAAACAATTCTCTTCTCTACATAGGAAACGTACTCTTTAGAGGCCATCAAAACCTCCAGTTATGAACATCCCTCAAGGCCCCGGATCAAGCACCCCATTCCAAGGTCTACATCGACACAAATGCACATTATGCCCGATCCTCAACTCACCCATTTCAACACACCCGCCTCGGTTGCTCCCCTAGATCCAGCAGTCGAACATGCCTTGGCGCTATGAGACACCTGGAATGGGAGGCAGGCTGCCCAGGAATCCATACTTAGAACCCTGCTCTGGATAACTTCCTTATGGGATGTCCTGGAGCCATCCCACAGGTCTCGACTGTCCCACAGAAGGAATCATTGCGGTTTGGAGCATCTCACAATTCCCATCGTGGGAAAACATCCATGTCCTCGCGACACCGTCCCCTTCATGTAGGGGCCATCATGGACAGAAACTCCGACGTAAGCCAACGTCTGATCCTAGCTCTGTCTTCAGGCATACGGGATCTCGAATCATCTCTGCAGAGGGTGCCTGCCGTCCCCTCACCCCGAAATCTAAGTCTGGCTTGTGTTCTCAGAATTTTTTTCTCACACTCCTGGCCCACAAGCCTTCCAGTTTGGGAATTCTGGAGCCACTGTGTGGCACTGTGTCTTCCCTCCAGAAGAAAAACGTTGCCCTCTGGGGCTACCCAGTAACGACAAATGAGTACCATCCTGCAAGAAACTCGACTGCACCCCAATGATACAGTCTTGCCTGGGCACTAATTCCCTGTCTGCCACAGCCTGAGCCTGCACCTCCCAATCCACACTCAACAGCTGGCCGAACACTGAGCACATCAGCCACACCATGGCCTTAGGTCTTCATCTCTTCCCAACCTCAGTTTTCAGGCTTCAGAACCTAGACCTTAAATCCAATCACAGTCCAGGAGTGAAAGTGTTGCAGAAATTAGAACTCCATCTTCCCCATGGCCAGAAAACTTGTGGTTGCCATATTGTGCAACGTTCCGTGTAGGAGAAACCAGCATGGTACATTAGGCCACGCCCTGACTTGAGGGGCTCCTTGGGCACAAAAACACATTGTTAAACTCAGTGTGAGACCTATCCTCAAGGAAGGCCTCTCAGTGTCTGGACCAAGAGCCCACATATGGGGCTTGCCATGTTCTTAGGTCCCAATATTAACCAGAGGTCTGGTTGTCCAGTCGCCCCTCCCCAGGACTCTGCTCTGGAATCCCTCATTTGGTGGTCCACCTTAGGTAAAAAAAAAAATAATATAAAAAAATAAACAAAAAAACAAGAAAGGCCTCCTCCCTTCCCACAGAATGACCCCAAACTCTTGGGATCGGGTCAAATCCCCAGAAAGGGAGCCTCATCGATGGCCCATGAGGACACCCCGACATTCCATGGCAATCGGTGACACATTTCCAGAAAAAAAAAAAAAAAAAGCATGAGTCAGCACCTCACATTCGCCCTTTGTTCATATCCCGAAGAGTTCTCCTCACGGTCTATAGATCGGGCCGGCCATACCTACATCCCCCAACCTAAGTGGAGTTTGTGTTTTCAGACTTTTGTCCAAATAGCCCTGGACCACACACGATCCACACTTGGGTCCCTGGAGCCACACCTCAGGACTGTGCTTCCCTTTCAAGGGAATTCTTCCCATTCCATTGGCCACAACCTTGCAAATGAGGAAAAACCTCCAAAGTCACCGAGGCCATCCCAATAGTGTAGGCCGCCCAGGACAAACAGGGGTGATCTCAAACCAGCTGAGCAACTACCTCCACTCAGACAACAGATGTCCCCAGAGAAGAATATTGAACCGGACAGGCCCCTAGGCCCTAATCAGATCCATTGCTTTGGTTTCCAGGCATCTCTCCTCAGAGGCCTCGTTTCCAATACCAGCATATGGTGGTTTCCTGAGGCACCATTAAGAACAAACCTCGTCTCCCAATGGAAAACTTGCTCATTGGAGCTATGTCATAACCTCTGGTTAGGAGAATCCTTCAGGGCCCTGGTGCCACTGCCCCATACCAAGGACTCCATGGACTCAAAACAACATTAAGACCATCCTCAGGAAAGTCCATTTCAACTCAGCCCCCTCTGTTGCTACCCCAAGCCAGCAGATCAAACGTTTCTTGTTGCTAGGAGACAATTGGAATGTGAGGCTGGCTGCCCAGGCATCCATACTTAGAACCCTGTTCTGGAAAAATACCTTATAAGACGTCCTGGAGCCATCCAACAAATCTTAATTGTCCCACAGAAGGAATCCTTGCGGTTTGGAGCATCTCACAACTCCAATAGTGGGAAAACCCCCATGGGCTCATAATGTCCCCCCTTCATGAAGGGGCCAACATGGACAGAAACTCAAACCTGAGCCAAAGTCTGATCCTCGACCTGACTTCAGACGCATGAGATGTCAATTCAGCTCTGCAGAGTGTGCCTGCCATGTCCTTGCCCCGAAACCTAAGCCTAGCTTGTGTTCTCAGACTTCCGTCCTCACTCTCCTGGCCCACAAGAACTCCAGTTTGGGAATTCCGATGCCACAATGCAGCACTCTGCCTGCCCTCCAGAAGAAAAACTTTGCCCTATGCTGCTAATAAGAAACCCCAAATGATTTTCTAATGCATGCCACTCGATTGTAAAGCAATTATACAGCCTACACTGTATAATAATGCCCTGTCTGGCACAGCCTGAGACAAGACATCCCAAACGACACCCAGACAGCTGGCCCCAACCTGGACACATAGGACCCGCTATTGCTGTAGGTCGTCATCTCTTCCCAACCTCGGTTTTCAGGCTTCAGAACCTAGACCTTATCTCCAATCACTGCCCAGGGTGAACGTGATGCAGAAATTAGAATATCTCCTTCCCCATGGCCAGAAACCTTGTGGTTGGCATGTTGTCCAACGTTCAATGTGGAAAAACCTACATTGTCCGAAAGGCCACGCCAGTGCTTGAGGGCCGCCTAGGGCACAGACATGCATTGTGACCTGCAGCGTGAGTCCCGTATTAAAGTAACGCCTCTCAGTGGCTGGACCAAGATCCTGCATATGGGGCTTGTCATATCCATAGGCCCCCAGGCTTAACCAGAGGGCGAGTATTCCAGTTATCAGTACCCACTGCTATGCTCTAGAATTCCTCTACTGGGGGGACACATGAGGCAGAAGACAGGACACTTCCCTTCCCAAAGAATGACCCCAAACTCTTGGGGGCTGGACAAACTACCAGAGAGGGAGACTTCTACGACCCATGAGGCAACTCCTACATTAAACGGCCATTGTGGACAAAACATCCAGAGACAAAAGCCTGAGCGACTGCCTCCCTCTCACCCTTCTTTCATATCCAGAGGAGCACCCCTCATGGACGGTAGATCAGGCCTGCCGTAACCTCGGCCCCAAACCTGAGCTGAGTTAGGGTTTTTGGATGTCTGTCTGCACAGCCATGGCCCACACAGCCTCCAGGCTGGGGTCTCTGGAGCCACACCACAGAACTGTGCCTGCTCTCGCCTAAGAAACTGCCCATTCCATTGGCCACAACTCTACAAAATAGTAGAAACCTCAAGGTCCCCAAGGACATCCCACTACCGCAAGCCGCACTGGACAAATAGGGGCATTATGACACAAGCTGAGCAACTACTACCTCCATGAAGACACACAGACAGATATCCGCAGAGACAGAAGATTGAACCAGACAGGCCCCTAGGCCCTATTATGAACTCTTGCTTTGGTGTCCAGGTATCACTCCTCAGAGGCCTGGGTTCGAAGACCAGCATACGGGGCTTTCCTGAGGCACCAGACAGAAGACCTCTCATCTCCACATGGGAAGCTTCCTGGTTGGAGTTGTGTCAAGCCCTTCGGGTTGGAGAATCCTGCAGAGTCCCTTAGCTACTGCCACATCCAAGGTCTCCATGGCCACTAAACCACATTATGACTCATCCTCATGAGAGTCCATTTAAACTCAGCCTTCTGGGTAGCTCACCCAAGAGCCCTCAGATTGAGCGTGCCTTGAGGTGCTGGCATAAGACCATGGCGTGTCAGAAGTGCTGGGTGTGCGGCCAGCTGTTTCCTTGTCTGTCTGGACGTCTGGCCTCATGCTGTGTCAGACAGAGCATGAGTGCCCAAGCAGCCTATTAGTTTGGGAACCGTCAAGGCACGAGCAGGTTGATCCTCATCTGGGTTTTTTGGAGAGCCCCACAGGGAAACGTTTTTGTTCCATTGGGCAGATACTGGGCTGGGTTGTGGTTCTGGAGTTCCTAGTCCGGAAGGCTTGTTTGCCAGGAGTGTGAGGAAGGAAATCTGAAAACACAAGCTAGCGTGAGGTTTGAAACCGAGGGCACGGCAGGCCCTCTCTGCAGAGGCTGAATCGAGATCTCCTGCACTGAGGTCATGTCAACTATGGGACGTGCCTCAGGATAGAGATTTTGTCAAGCATGGCCTCTTCCAGAAGGGTGTGGGGGCTTCATGAGGCCAGGGAGGTTTGCCTACAATGGGATTTGTGAACTACTCCAAACCTCAATATTTCCTTCTGCACGACAGTCGATTCCTATTGGATGGTTCCAGGAGGCCCCATACAGAAAGACTCGAGAGCAGGTGTCTAAGCATGGATGCCTGGGAACGCCACCTCATATTCCCCCTCTTTAGTCAGGACAAGGCAGGCTGAGTGCGGGCTCCAGGGTGAGCTACCCAGAGGGGAGAGTTGAAATGGACTCTCCTGAAGATGAGTCCTACTGTGGCTTGGTGGCCTGGGAGACCTTGGAATGTGGAGGTAGCTCAGGGACTCTGCAGGATTCTCCAACCTGAGGTATTTCACACGGCTCCAACCAGGAAGCTTCCCATGTGGAGACGAGAGGAGTTCTGTTCAGTGCCTCAGGAAAGCCCCATATCCTGTTCTTCGAACCAAAGCCTCTGAGGAGTGACACCTGGAAACCAAGCAAGAGTTGAGATTAGGGCCTAAGGGCCTGTCCGGCTCAACCTTCTATCTCTGTGGACATCTGTGTGCATGCCTTCGTGGAGGTAGTTGCTCAGCTTGTGTCCGAATGCCCCTGTGTGTCCAGGGAGGCTCCCAGTAGTGGGATGACCTCGGGGGCCTTGAGGTTTCTCATATTCTTGAGTTGTGTGGCCAAAGGAATGGACATAGTTTCCCAGGAGAGAGCATGCACGGTCCTGTGGTATGGCTCCAGAGGAGCCAGCCTAGAGGCTGTGTTTGCCAGGGCTGTGGGGACAGATGTCTGAAAAAGCAAACTTGGATCAGCGTGGGGCCAAGGTAATGGCAGGCCTGATCTCCAGTCCTCTGGATAACAAAAGAGGGCAAGTGGGAGGCAGTCGCTCAGGCTTTTGTCTCTGGGTGTTGCGTTCTCAGTGGCCGTTCAGGGAAGGGGTTGCCTCAGGGGCTGAGGAAGAGCCTTCCTCTGGGGCGATTGTCCAAGCTCCCAAGTGTTTGGGTTCATTCTGTGTGAATGGAAGAGTACCGTTTTCTGCCACAGGGGACTCCCCAGGGGAGGGGCTCTAGAGCACAGCAGTCGGTTCCCTCAACTGGAATACAACACCATGTAGTTAGTCCTGTGTGCCTAGGGGCATGGCAAGCCACATATGCAGGCTCGTGGTCCAGTCACTGAGAGGCGTTACTTGAATAAGGTACTCACGCTGAGGGTCACAATGTGCGTTTTTGCCCAAGGCTGCCCTCTCGCATGGGCGTGGCTTCATGGGCCATGCCGTTTTCTCCTACACTGAAGGTTTGACTCACTGCCAGCAGTAAGGTTCTTGCCATGGGGAAGGAGGGGTTCTGACTTGTGCATCAAGTTCCCCCCTGCACAGGGATTGGAGATAAGGTCTAGGTTCTGATGACTGAAAACCCAGGTTGGGAATGGATGGTGGCCTAAGGCAGTGGCAGGTCCAATGTGCTGGGTGTGCAGCCAGATGTGTCAGTGTCTGTTGGAAGGTCTGGGCTCAGGCTATTTGCGACAGAACATCAGTGTTTAAGGTAGCCTATGCAATTGGGGTGTTGCCGAGGGACAAGCAGTTTGATCCTCATTCGGGGTTTCTGGGCAGCACCATAGACAATGTTTTTCTCCTGAGAGGCAGGCAGAGTGCTTCATTGTGGCCCCAGAATTCCCAGTAGGGAGGGTTTGTGGGCCAGGAGTGTGAGGAAGGAAGTCTGAAAACACAAGCTAGTGTGAGGATTGGAGCCAAGGGCAGAGCAGGCCCACTCTGCAGAGGCTGAATCAAAATCTCCTGCATCTGAAGTCAGGCTGAGAATCAGACGTTGGCTGAGGCTGGAGTATGTGTCCATGATGGCACCTTCATGAAGCAGGGGCCTCATGAGGCCAAGGAAGTTTTCCCACGCTGAGTTTGGAGGTTGCCCCAAACCACAAGGTTTCCTTCTGCAGGACATTCGAGTCCTGTTGCATGGCTCCAGGACATACCATATGGAAGGACTGGAGAGCAGGGTTCGAAGGATGGATCCTTGTACAGCATGCCTCGCATTCCCATTGGCCATTAGTGAAAAGATATGTTTGACCTGCTGCCTCTGGGGCACGCTACCCAGGGGGCTGAGTTGAAATGGCCTCTCCTGAGGATGCCTCATAATGTGCGTTTGGGTCCATGGTGACCTTGGAATGTGATGGTTGTTCAGTGGCCCTGTGGAACTCTCCTACCTGAAGGGTTTGATACATCCCCAGTAAGAAAGCTTCCCATGTGGAGAAGAGAGGTGTTTGGTTTGGTGCCAAAGAAAAGCCCCGTGTGCTGGTCTACGAAAACAGTCCTCTGAGGACGGACACATGGAAACCGAAGCTAAGGTTCAATTAGGGCGTGGAGGCCTGTCCATTTCAACCTTCTGTCTCTGGGGACACTGTCTGAGAGTCTAAGTGGAGATAGTTGCTCCGCTGGTGTCAGGAGTTCCTCTAAGTCCAGGGTGGCCTACACTATTGATGGCCTCAGGGGACTTGCAGCTTTTGTCTAACCTGTAGGGTTGTGGTCAATGGATTGGGCACACTTTCCTTGGATAGGGCAGGCACAATCTTTCGCTGTGGCTCCATAGGCCCTAGCCTGGAGGTTGTGCGAATCCAGGCTGTGGGCACAGAAGTCTGAAAACACAAACTCAGCTTATGAGGGGCACATAGGGTATGGCAGCCCGGATGTACAGCCCGAGAGGGAGCTCCTGGGCCTCTGAAACAAGGGCGAGAGGGAGGCGTTCCTGCAGGCTTTTGTCTCTGGATATTGTGTCCGGGATAGCCGTGGATTGGAGGGGTGGCCTCAGGGACTGTGGACGAGTATCCAACTCTGGGGATTTGTCCCAGCTCCAAAGAGTTTGGGGTCATTTTGTGGGAAGTGTTGAGTCGTGTTGTCTGGCTCATGTGTCTCTCCAAGAAAGGGATTCCAGAGCAGAGCCCCAGGTATGGGCGGGGTGACTGGAAAACACTGGTGATGATTGGGTGCATAGGGGCTTGGCAAGCCCCATCTGCGGGCTCTTGGTCCTGGCCCTGACAGGCCTTTCTTTGACATGTGGCTCATGCTGAGGGTCACAGTGTGAATTTGTGCCCAAGCAGCAATCAAGTTTGGGCGTGGCATCAGGGGCCATGAAGATTCTCCTTACCTGAAGGTGTGACTCCATGCCAAGAGCAAGCTTTACAGCCATGGGGAAGGAGGAGTACTGTTTTGTGCCTGCGATACCCAGCTGTGTGGAGAATTGATATAATGTCTAGGTTCAGATATATGAAAACCAAGGTCAGGAAGATGTGCCTGCGATACCCAGCTGTGTGGAGAATTGATATAATGTCTAGGTTCAGATATATGAAAACCAAGGTCAGGAAGAGGTGACAGCATATGACCATGGCGTGCCCGAAGTGCTGGGTGTGCGGCCAGCTGTCTCCTAGTCTGTCTGGACGTCTGGCTTCAGGCTGTGTCAGACAGAGCATGGGTGCCCAGAGCAGCCTATCCAGTTCAGGTACCGTCGAGGCCCGAGCAAGTTGATCCTCATCTGGGTTTTCTGGAGAGCCCCACAGGGAAACGTTTTTCTTCCGTTGGGCAGACACTGGGCTGGGTTGTGGTTCTGTAGTTCCTAGTCCGGAGGGCTTGTTTGCCAGGAGTGTGAGGAAGGAAGTCTGAAAACTCAAGCTAGCGTAATGTTTGGGACCGAGGGCACGGCAGGCCCACTCTGCAGAGGCTGAATCGAGATCGCCTGCACTGAGGTCATGTCAACTATGAGACGTTCCTCAGGCTAGAGTTTTTGTCCAGCATGGCCTCTTCCTGAAGGGTGTGGGGGCTTCATGAGGCCAGGGAGGTTTGCATACGGTGGGATTTTTGAACTACTCCAAACCTCAAGGTTTTCTTCTGCATGACAGTCGAGTCCTATTGGATGGTTCCAGGAGGCCCCATACTGAAAGACTTGAGAGCAGGTGTCTAAGCATGGATGCCTGGGAACGCCACAACATATTCCCACTCTTTAGTCAGGACAAGGCAGGCTCAATCTGCGTGCTCCTGGGTGAGCTACCCAGAGGGGAGAGTTGAAATGGACTCTCCTGAAGATGAGTCCTATTGTGGCTTGGTGGCCTGGGAGACCTTGGAATGTGGAGGTGGCTCAAAGACTCTGCAGGATTCTCCAACCTGAGGTGTTTGACACGGCTCCAACAAGGAATCTTCCCATGTGGAGACGAGAGGAGTTCTGTTCAGTGCCTCAGGAAAGCCCCATATCCTGTTCTTCGAACCAAAGCCTCTGAGGAGTGACACCTGGAAACCAAAGCAAGAGTTGAGATTACGGCCTAAGGGCCTGTCCTGCTCAACCTTCTATCTCTGTGGACATCTGTGTGCATGCCTTCGTGGAGGTAGCTGCTCAGCTTGTGTCCGAATGCCCCTGTGTGTCCAGGGAGGCTCCCAGTAGTGGGATGTCCTCGGGGGCCTTGAGGTTTCTCATATTCTGGAGGTTTGTGGCCAAAGGAATGGACAGAGTTTCCCAGGAGAGAGCATGCACGGTCCCCTGGTATGGCTCCAGAGGACCCAGCCTAGAGGCTGTGTTTGCCAGGGCTGTGGGGATAGATGTCTGAAAAAGCAAACTTGGCTCAGCTAGAGGCCAATGTAATGGCAGGCCTGATCTCCAGTCCGTGAGGGGAGATCCTCTGGATAACAAAGGAGGGCAAGTGGGAGACAGTCGTTCAGGCTTTTACCTCTGGGTGTTGCGTTCACAGTGGCCTTCAGTAGGGGTTGCCTCAGGGGCTGAGGAAGCGCCTTCTTCTCGGGGATTTTCCAAGCTCCCAAGTGTTTGGGTTCATTCTGTGGGAAGGGAAGAGTACTGTTTTCTGCCACAGGGGACTCCACAGGAGAGGGACTCTAGAGCACAGCAGTTGGTTCACTCAACTGGAATACACACCATCTAGTTAGTCCTGGGTGCCTAGGGGCATGGCAAGCCACATATGCGGGCTCTTGGTCCAGTGACTGAGAGGCGTTACTTGAATAAGGTACTCACGCTGAGGGTCTCAATATGTGTTTGTTCCCAAGGCGGCCCTCACTTTGGGTGTGGACTCATGGGCCATGCCGTTTTCTCCTACACTGAAGGTTTGACTCACTGCCAGAAGCAAGGTTTCTTGCCATGGGGAAGGAAGGGTTCTGACTTGTTCATCAGGTTCCCCCCTGTGCAGGGATTGGAGATAAGGTCTAGGTTCCGATGACTGAAAACCAAGGTTGGGAATGTATGGTGGCCTAAGGCAGTGGCGGGTCCAATGTGCTGGGTGTGCAGCCAGCTGTGTCGGTGTCTGTTGGAAGGTCTGGGCTCAGGCTATTTGCGACAGAGCCTCAGTGTTTAAGGTAGCCTAAGCAATTGGGGTGTTGCCGAGGGACAAGCAGTTTGATCCTCATTTGGGGTTTCTGGGCAGCACCATAGACAATGTTTATCTCCTGGGAGGCAGGCAGAGTGCTTCATTGTGTCCCCAGAATTCCCAGTAGGGAGGATTTGTGGGCCAGGAGTGTGAGGACGGAAGTCTGAAAACACAAGCTAGGGTGAGGATTGGAGCCAAGGGCAGAGCAGGCCCACTCTGCAGAGGCTGAAACAAAATCTCCTGCATCTGAAGTCAGGCTGAGGATCAGACATTGGCTGAGGCTGGAGTATGTGTCCATGATGGCACCTTCATGAAGCGGGGGCCTCATGAGGCTAAGGAAGTTTTCCCACGCTGAGTTTGGAGGTTGCCCCACCCACAAAGTTTCCTTCTGCGGGACATTCGAGTCCTGTTGCATGGTTCCAGGACATACACTACGGAAGGACTGGAGAGCAGGGTTCGAAGGATGGATCCCTGTACAGCATGCCTCGGATTCCCATTGGCCATTAGCGACAAGATATGTTTGATCTGCTGCCTCTGGGGCACGCTACCCAGGGGGCTGAGTTGAAATGGCCTCTCCTGAGGATGCCTCATAATGTGCGTTTTGGTCCATGGAGACCTTGGAATGTGCTGGTTGTTCATTGGCCGTGCGGAACTCTCCTACCTTAAGGGTTTGATACATCCCCAGTAAGAAAGCTCCCCATGTGGAGACGAGAGAGATTTGGTTTGGTGCCTCGGAAAAGCCCCGTGTGCTGGTCTACGAAACAGTCCTCTGAGGACAGACACATGGAATCCAAAGCTAAGGTTCATATTAGGGCCTGTGGGCCTGTACATTTCAACCTTCTATCTCTGGGGACACTGTCTGAGAGTCTAAGTGGAGATAGTTGCTCCGCTGGTGTCAGGGAGCCCCTCTTAGTCCAGGGTGGCCTAAACTATTGATGGCCTCAGGGGCCTTGGAGCTTTTCCCTAACCTCTAAGGTTGTGTCAATGGATTGGGCACAATTTCCTTGGAGAGGGTAGGCACAATCCTCCGCTAAGGCTCCAGAGGCCCTAGCCTGGAGGTTGTGTGGGTCCATGCTGTGGGCACAGAAGTCTGAAAACTCAACCTCAGCTTATGAGTGGCACCTAGGGTATGCCAGGCCGGATAGACAGTCCGAGAGGGAGCTCCTGGGCCTCTGAAACAAGGGCGAGTGGGAGGCGTTCCTTCAGGCTTTTGTCTCTGGATGTTGTGTCCGGGATAGCCGTGGATTGGAGGGGTGGCCTCAGGGACTGTGGACGAGTATCCCTCTCTGGGGATTTGTCCCAACTCCCAAGAGTTTGGGGTCATTTTATGGGAAGTGTGGAGTCGTGTTGTCTGGCTCATGTGTCTCTCCAAGAAAGGGATTCCAAACAGAGCCCCAGGTACGGGCGGGGCGACTGGAAAACTCAAACCCTTGTGAGGATTGGGTGCATAGGGGCTTGGCAAGACCCATCTGCGGGCTCTTGGTCCAGGCCCTGACAGGCCTTTCTTTAACATGGGGCTCAGGCTCAGGGTCACAGTGTGAATTTGTGCCCAAGAATCACTCAAGTTTGGGCGTGGCATCAGGGGCCATGTAGGTTTCTCCCACCCTGAAGGTGTGACTCCATACCAAGTGCAAGCTTGACAGCCATGGGGAAGGAGGGTTTCTGTTTTGTGCTTGCGATACCCAGATGTGTGGAGAATTGATATAATGTCTAGGTTCAGATATCTGAAAACCAAGGTAAGGAAGAGGTGACGGCATAAGACCATGGTGTGTCCGAAGTGCTGGGTGTGCGGCCAGCTGTCTCCTTGTCTGTCTGGACGTCTGGCTTCAGGCTGTGTCAGACAGAGCATGGGTGCCCAGAGCAGCCTATCCAGTTCAGGTACAGTCGAGGCCCGAGCAGGTTGATCCTCATCTGGGTTTTCTGGAGAGCCCCAGAGGGAAACGTTTTTCTTCCGTTGGGCAGACACTGGGCTGGGTTCTGGTTCTGGAGTTCCTAGTTTGGAGGGCTTGTTTGCCAGGAGTGTGAGGAAGGAAGTCTGAAAACACAAGCTAGCATGAGGTTTGAAACCGAGGGCACGGCAGGCCCACTCTGCAGAGGCTGAATCGAGATCTCCTGCACTGAGGTCATGTCAACTATGAGACGTGCCTCAGGCTAGAATTTTTATCCAGCATGGCCTCTTCCTGAAGGATGTGGGGGCTTCATGATGCCAGGGAGGTTTGCCTACGATGGGATTTGTGAACTACTCCAAACCTCAAGGTTTCCTTCTGCACGACAGTCGAGTCCTATTGGATGGTTCCAGGAGGCCCCATACGGAAAGACTCGAGAGCAGGTGTCTAAGCATGGATGCCTGGGAAAGCCACCTCATATTCCCACTCTTTAGTCAGGACAAGGCAGGCTCAATCTGCGGGCTCCTGGGTGAGCTACCCAGAGGGGAGAGTTGAAATGGACTCTCCTGAAGATGAGTCCTACTGTGGCTTGGTGGCCTGGGAGACCTTGGAATGTGGAGGTGGCTCAGGGACTATGCAGGATTCTCCAACCTGAAGTGTTTGACACGGCTCCAACAAGGAATCTTCCCATGTGGAGACGAGAGGAGTTCTGTTCATTGCCTCAGGAAACCCCATATCCTGTTCTTCGAACCAAAGCCTCTGAGGAGTGACACCTGGAAACCAAAGCAAGAGTTGAGATTAGGGCCTAAGGGCCTGTCCTGCTCAACTTTCTATCTCTGTGGACATCTGTGTGCATGTCTTCGTGGAGGTAGCTTCTCAGCTTGTGTCCGAATGCCCCTGTGTGTCCAGGGAGGCTCCCAGTAGTGGGATGACCTCGGGGGCCTTGAGGTTTCTCATATTCTGGAGGTTTGTGGCCAAAGGAATGGACAGAGTTTCCCAGGAGAGAGCATGCACGGTCCTGTGGAATGGCTCCAGAGGACCCAGCCTAGAGGCTGTGTTTGCCAGGGCTGTGGGGACAGATGTCTGAAAAAGCAAACTTGGCTCAGCTAAGGGCCAAGGTAATGACAGGCCTGATCTCCAGTCTGTGAGGGGAGATCCTCTGGATATCAAAGGAGGGCAAGTGGGAGGCAGTCGTTAAGGCTTTTGTCTGGGTCTTGCATTCACACTGGCCGGTCACTGTAGGGGTTGCCTCAGGGTGCGAGGAAGAGCCTTCCTCTCGGGGGATTGTCCAAGCTCCCAAGTGTTTGGGTTCATTCTGTGGGAAGGGAAGAGTACTGTTTTCTGCCACAGGGGACCCCCCAGGAGAGGAATTCCAGAGCACAGCAGTGGGTTCCCTCACCATCTAGTTAGTCCTGTGTGCCTACGGGCATGGCAAGCCACATATCGGGGCTCTTGGTCCAGTCACTGAGAGGTGTTACTTGAATAAGGTACCCACGCTGTGGGTCACAATGTGTGTTTGTGCCCAAGGCGGCCCTCACGCATGGGCGTGGCCTCATGGGCCATGCCGTTTTCTCCTACACTGAAGGTTTGTCTCACTTCCAGCAGAAAGGTTTCTTGCCATGGGTAAGGAGGAGTTGTGATTTCTGCATCACACTCACGCCTGGGCAGTGATTGGAGATAAGGTCTCGGTTCTGAAGTCTAAAAACTGAGAGAGGGAAGAGATGATGACCTAAGGCCATGGCGGTTCCTATGTGCTCAGTGTGGTCAGCTTTCTGGGTGTTGGTGTGGAGGTCCGGCCTCAGGTTGTGTCCAACAGTGCATTAGTGCCCAGGTTAGAATACCTAATTTGGTTAATGTCGAGTGCTGTGTAGGTATATCCACTTTTAAGGTGCCTGGGCAGCTCATGAGGCAATAATTTTTTTCTAGAGATCAGGCAGAGTGCTGCATTTTGTGTCCGGAATTGCCAAACTTGAGGGATTCGGGACCAGGAGTGAGAGGACGGAAGTCTGAGAAGACAAGTTAGACTTGGGTTTCTTGGAGAGGGCACGGCAGGTACCCCCTGCAGATCTGAACCAATATCTCATGCATCTGAAGTCAGCGCGAGGATCAGACGTTGGCTCAGGTTGGAGTTTCCGTGCATGACGGCCGATTCATGAAGGGAGCAAAATCTCGAGGCCATTGAGGTTTTCCCACGTTGGGAGTTGTAGGATGCCCCCTTCAAGGATTCCTTATGCGGGACAATTGAGACATGTTGAACAGCTCCAGGACATCCCATATGGAATGACTCCAGAGCACCGTTCAAGAATGGATGCCTGGGAGCACGCCTCGCGTTCCAAATTTCTCCTAGCAACAATACAGTTTAGATCTGATGGCTCTGCGGGAGCAATCTGGGTGGCTGAGTTGAAATGGACTTTCCTGAGGATGTGTTCTAATGTATTCTTGTGTCCATGAGGGCCTTGGAATGGGGCGGTGGCACCGGGACCCTGAAGACTCTCCTAAGCTTTTGACATAGCTCCCATGCACAGGTTTCCTTGTGGAGACGAGATGAGTTCTGATGGGTGCCTCAGGAAAACCCCTATGCTCGTATTGGAATCAGGCTTTTGAGGAGACATGCCTGTAAACGAAGGCAAGGGATCCTATTATGGCCTAGGGTCCTGTCTGGTTCAATCTTCTTCTCTGGGGACATAATATGGTATGAGTGGAGGTAGATTATCAGCTGGTGTCAGACAGCCCTTGTTTGTTCCGGTCGACCTACACTATTGGGATTGCCTCAGGGACATTGGAGGTTTCTCCTAATTTGTACGATTTTGGACCATGGAATGGGCAGAATTTCCATGGATTGGTAGGCACAGTCCTAATGTGTGGCTCCAGGGGCCCCAACCTGGAGAGTGTGTGGCCCAGGACTTTGAGGACAGAAGTCTGAAAACACAAACTCAGCTTAGGTTTGGGGACGTAGGTATGGCAGGCCCGATCTACAAACCATGAGAAGAAATCTTCAGTATATGTAGAAAGTGCGAGTCTGAGGCGCTTGCTCAGGCTTTTGTCTCTGGATTTTGTATCAGCAATAGCCGTTGAATGTCGGGGAGGCCTCATGGGCCATGGACGAATCTTCCTCTCTGAGAATTTGCCCCGATTCCCAATCGTTTTTCGTCAATCTGTGGTAAGGGAGGACTCCTTTCAGTTTTGTTACCTCAGGTGTCCCACCAAAAGAGGAATTCCAAAGCAAAGCCGTGGAGAAGACTGAAGGGACAACCCTACCTATGGATAAAAATTGGGGCCTAGGGGCATGGCAAGCCCAATATGCTATCTCTTCATCCAGCCACTGAGAGGCCTTACTTGGGGACTGGGCTCACGCTGCGGGTCACAATGTGTGTTTGTGACCAATGTGGCCCAAGAGCATGGGTGGGGCCTCATGGGCCACACTGGCTTCAACTACACTGAAGGTGGGACAACATGCCAACCACAAGGTTTCTTCCCATGGGGAAGGAGTTCTGATTTCTTCATCACGTTCAACCCTGGGCAGTGATTGGAGATAAGGTCTAGATTCTGAAGCCTGAAAACCGAGGTTGGGAAGAGCTGACGCCCGAAGGCCATGGCGGCTCGATGTGCTCAGTGTGCTGCTAGCAGTCTGGGTGGGACAGGAGTTCCAGGCTCAGGCTGTGTCAGAAAGGGCATTAGTGCCCTGGTCAGCCTATGTATTTGGGGTACAGCCAAGGTAGGTGCAGGTTGATCCTCACTTGGGGTTACTGTGTCACCCCATAGGGCAAAGTTTTTCTTCTGTAGGGCAGGCAGAGTGCTGCATTGTAGTTCTGGATTGCCAAACTGGAGAAATTGTGGGCCAGTAGTCTGACGAGAGAAGTCTGAGAACACAAGCTAGGCTTAGGTTTCTGGGTGAGGACATGGCAGGCACAATCTACAGACCGGAATCGAGATCGCGTGCATCTGAAGTCAGGGCGAGGATCGGATGATTGCTCAGGTTGGAGTTTCTGTCTCTGATGGCCCCTTCATGAATGGGGGGAATCACGAGGCCATGGGGGTTTTCCCACGATGGGAATTGTGAGCAGCTCCAAAATGCAAAGAGTCTTCTGCAGGAATGGAGACCTGTTGTTTGGCTCCAGGCCAATGATTCTGAGCAGGGTTCTAAGGATGGATGCCTGGGTAGCCCACCTCGCATTCCAATTGTCTCCTAGCAACAAGACAGGTTAGATCTGCTGGATCTGGGGGAGCAACCGAGGAGGCTGAGTTGAAATGGACTCTCCTGTGGATGGGTCCTAATGTGCTTTTATGTGTATGGAGACCTTGGAATGAAGCGGTGGCACTGGGGCCCTGAAGGGTTCTCCTAAACAGAGGCTTTGCACAGTTCCAACGTCCAAGTATCCCATGTGTAGATGAGATGTTTTGTGATGGGTAAGTCAAGAAACAGCCATATGCTGGTTTTGAAATTCAGGCCTCTGAGGAGAGATGTTGGACACCAAAGCAATGGATCTGATTAGTGCCTAGGAGCCTGTTCTTTCCTTTTTAAATCTGGGGACATCTGTCTATGGGTCTGAGTGCAGGGAGGTGCTCCGATGGGCTCAGATTGCCCCTCTTTTTCCTGGGAAGCCACCACTATTGAGATGGATCAGGGAATTTGGAGGTTTATCCTATTAGAAGTGTTGTGGCCATTGGAATGGGAACACACAATTCCCTTGGTGAGTGCAAGTACAGTCCTCAGGTTTGGCTCCAGGGGCCTGAGCCTGTAGGTTGTGTAGGCCAGGGCTGTTTGGACAGTTGTCTGGAAACACAAACTCGTCTTATGTTTCGGGACATAAATATGGCAGGACTGATCTACAGACCATGAGAAGAACTCTTCGGGATATGAAAATAGGGCGAGTGTGAGGCTCTTGCTCAAGTTTTTGTCTCTGGATACCGTGTCACTCATGGTCGTGAAATTTCTGTGTGACTTCATGGGAAATGGACGAGTCTTACTCTCTGGTGGTTTGGCCTGCCCAGAGAGTTTGGGGTCATTCTGTGGGATGGAAGAAGTCCTTTTTTTTGTTGTTGTTATTTTCTTTTTTAACCTCACGTGTCCCACCAAATGAGGGGTTCCAAAGTAGAGCCCTGGGGAGGGGCAATTGGACAATCAGAAATCTGGTTAAAAATTGGGTCCTAGGGACATGTCAAGCCCATTATGACATCTAATGGTCCAGCCACTGAGAGGACTTACTAGAGGACAGGACGCATGCAGAGGGTTACAATGTGTTTTTATGCCCTCGTCGCACTCAAGAATGGGCGGGGCCTCAGGGTGAATGCTGGTTTCTCCTACACTGAACATTGGAAAACGTGCCAACCACAAGGTTTCTTGCCATGGGTAAGGAGGAGTTGTGATTTCTGCATCACACTCACGCCTGGGCAGTGATTGTAGATAAGGTCTCGGTTCTGAAAACTGAAAACTGAGATAGGGAAGAGATGATGACCTAAGGCCATGGCGGGTCTTAGGTGCTCAGTGTGTGGTCAGCTTTCTGGGTGTTGGTGAGGAGGTCCGGGCTCAGGTTGTGTCCGACAGTGCATTAGTGCCCAGGTTAGACTACATAATTTGGGATAAAGTCGAGTGCTGTGTAGGTTTATCCTCATTTAAGGTACCTGGGCAGCTGATTGGGCAATAAATTTTTTCTAGAGGGCAGGCAGAGTGCTGCATTGCGGGGACAGAATTGCCAAACTTGAGGGCTTTGGGACCAGGAGTGTGAGGATGGAAATCTGAGAAGACAAGCTAGACTTGGGATTCAGGGAGAGGGCATGGCAGGTAACCCTGCAGATCTGAACAAATATCTCATGCATCGGGAGTCAGCGCGAGGATCAGACGTTGGCTCAGGTGGGAGTTTCCGTGCACGACGGCCGCTTCATGAAGGGAGCAGAATCTCGAGGCCATTGAGGTTTTCCCACGTTGGGAGTTGTGGGATGACCCCTTCAAGGATTCCTTCTGCGGGACAATTGAGTCATGTTGGACAGCTCCAGGACATCCCATATGGAATGACTCCAGAGCACCGTTTGAGGATGGATGCCTGGGAAGCCCGCCTCGCATTCCAATTGTCTCCTAGCAACAAGACAGTTTAGATCTGATGGCTGTGAGGGAGCAACCTGGGTGACTGAATTGAAATGGACTTTCCTGAGGATGGGTCCTAATGTGTTTTTGTGTCCATGAGGGCCTTGGAATGGGGCGGTGGCACCGGTAACCGGAAGTACTCTCCTAAGCTTTTGACATACCTCCCATGCACAGGTTTCCTCGTGGAGACGAGATGAGTTCTGATGGGTGCCTCAGGAAAACCCCTATGCTCGTATTGGAATCGGGCTTTTGAGGAGCCATGCCTGTAAACCAAGGCAATGGATCCTATTATGGCCTAGGGTCCTGTCTGGTTCAATCTTCTTCTCTGGGGACATCCATCTATGGTATGAGTGTAGGTAGACTATCAGCTGGTGTCAGACAGCCCTTGTTTGTTCCGGTCGACCTACACTATTGGGATGGCCTCAAGGACTTTGGAGGTTTCTCCTAATTTGTACGATTTTGGACCATGTAATGGGCAGAATTCCCATGGACTGGTAGGCACAGTCCTAATGTGTGGCTCCAGTGGCCCCAGCCTGGAGAGTGTGTGACCCAGGACTTTGAGGACAGAAGTCTGAAAACACAAACTCAGCTTAGGTTTGGGGACGTGGGTATGGCAGGCCTGATCTACAAACCATGAGAAGAACTCTTCAGGATATGAAGAAAGTGCGAGTATGAGGCGCTTGCTCAGGCTTTTGTCTCTGGATTTTGTATCAGCGATGGCCGTTGAATGTCGGGGAGGCCTCAGGGGCCATGGACGAATCTTCCTCTCTGAGGATTTGCCCCAATTCCCAATCGTTTTTCGTCAATCTGTGGTATGGGAGGGCTTCTTTCAGTTTTTTTACCCAGCTGTCCCACCAAAAGAGAAATTCCAAAGCAAAGCCGTGGAGAAGACTGAAGGGACAACCCGAACTATAGTTAAAAATTGGGACCTAGGGGCATGGCAAACCCAACATGCTATCTCTTCATCCAGCCACTGAGAGGCCTTACTTGGGGACTGGGCTCACGCTGAGGGTCACAATGTGTGTTTGTGACCAATGTGGCCCAAGAGCATGGGCGGGGCCTCATGGGCCACACTGGCGTCAACTACACTGAATGTTGGACAACATGCCAACCACAAGGTTTCTTCCCATGGGGAAGGAGTTCTGATTTCTTCATCACGTTCAACCCTGGCCAGTGATTGGAGATAAGGTCTAGATTCAGAAGCCTGAAAACCGAGGGTGGGAAGAGTTGACGACCTAAGGCCATGGCGGCTCGATGTGCTCAGTGTGCTGCTAGCAGTCTGGGTGGGCCAGGAGTTCAAGGCTCAGACTGTGTCAGAAAGAGCATTTGTGCCCTGGTCAGCCTATGTATTTGGGGTAGAGCCAAGGTAGGTGCAGGTTGTTCCTCAGTTGGGGTTACTGGGTAACCCCGGGGGCAATGTTGTTCTTCTGGAGGGCAGGCAAAGTGCTGCATTGTAGTTCTGGATTGCCAAACTGGAGGGCTTGTGGGCCAGTAGTCTGAGGACAGAAGTCTGAGAACACAAGCTAGGCTTAGGTTTCTAGGTGAGGACATGGCAGGCACAATCTACAGACCGGAATCGAGATCTCGTGCATCTGAAGGCAGGGCGAGGTTCGGACGATTGCTCAGGTTGGAGTTTCTGTCCCTGATGGCCCCTTCATGAATGAAGGGCATCACGAGGCCATGGAGGTTTTCCTATGATGAAAGTTGTGAGCAACTCCAAACTGCAAAGAGTCTTCTGCAGGACAATTGAGACCTGCTGTTTGGCTCCAGGCCAATGATTCTGAGCAGGGTTCTAAGGATGGATGGCTTTGTAGCCCACCTCGCGTTCCAATTGTCTCCTAGCAGCAAGACAGGTTAGATCTGCTGGATCTGGGGGAGCAACCGAGGAGGCTGAGTTGAAATGGACTCTCCTGGGTTTGGGTCCTAATGTGCTTTTGTGTCTATGGAGACCTTGGAATGAAGCGGTGGCACTGGGGCCCTGAAGGGTTCTCCTAAACAGAGGCTTTGCACAGCTCCAATGTCCAAGTATCCCATGTGTAGATGAGATGATTTCTGATGGGTGAGTCAAGAAAGAGACATATGCTGGTTTTGAAATCCAGGCCTCTGTGGAGAGAAGCTTTGAAACCAAAGCAATGGATCTGATAAGTGCCTAGGGGCCTCTACTTTCCTTTTTAACTCTCGGGACATCTTTCTATGGTTCTGAGTGCAGGGAGGTGCTCCGATGGGCTCAGATTGCGCCTCTTTTTCCTGGGAAGCCACCACTATTGAAATGGATCAAGGACTTTGGAGGTTTATACTATTAGAAGGGTTGTGTCCATTGTAATCAGAACACACAATTCACTTGGTGAGGGCAAGTACAGTCCTCAGGTTTGGCTCAAGGGGCCTGAGCCTGTAGGTTGTGTAGGCCAGGGCTGTTTGGACAGTTGTCTGGAAACACAAACTCGTCTTATGTTTCGGGACATAAATATGGCAGGACTGATCTACAGACCATGAGGACTACTCTTCGGGATTTGAAAAAAGGGCGAGTGTGAAGCTCTTGCTCAAGTTTTTGTCTCTGGATACCGTGTCACTCATGGTCGTGAAATTTCTGTGTGACTTCATGGGAAATGGACGAGTCTTACTCTCTGGTGGTTTGGCCCAATACAAAGAGTTTGGGGTCATTCTGTGGGATGGAAGAAGTCCGTTTTTTTGTTGTTGTTTTCTTATTTAACCTCAGGTGTCCCACCAAATGAGGGGTTCCAAAGTAGAGCCCTGGGGAGGGGCGATTGGACAATCAGAAATCTGGTTAAAAATTGGGGCCTAGGGACATGTCATGCCCATTATGGCAACTAATGGTCCAGCCACTGAGAGGACTTACTAGAGGACAGGACTCATGCTGAGGGTCACAATGCGTGTTTAGGCCCTCGTCGCACTCAAGAATGGGCGGGGCCTTAGGGTGAATGCTGGTTTCTTTTACAGTGAACGTTGGACAACGTGCCAACCACAAGGTTTCTTGCCATGGGTAAGGAGGAGTTGTGATTTCTGCATCACAAGCACGCCTGGGCTGTGATTGGAGATAAGGTCTCGGTTCTGAAGCCTGAAAACTGAGATAGGGAAGAGATGATGACCTAAGGCCATGGCGAGTCGTATGTGCTCAGTGTGTGGTCAGCTTTCTGGGTGTTTGTCAGGAGGTCTAGCCTCAGGTTGTGTCCGACAGTGCATTAGTGCCCAGGGTAGACTACATAATTTGGGTAAAGTCGAGTGCTGTGTAGGTTTATCCTCATTTAAGGTTCCTGGGCAGCTCATGAGGCAATACTTTTTTTCTACAGGTCAGGCAGAGTGCTGCATTGTGGGGACGGAATTGCCAAACTTGAGGGCTTCGGGACCAGGAGTGTGAGGATGGAAGTTTGAGAAGACAAGCTAGACTTGGGTTTCAGGGCGAGGGCACGGCAGGTAACCCCTGCAGACCTGAACCAATATCTCATGCATCTGATGTCAGCGCAAAGGTCAGATGTTGGCTCAGGTTGGAGTTTCCGTGCATGACGGCCGCTTCATGAAGGGAGAAGAATCTCGAGGCCATTGAGGTTTTTCCACGTTGGGAGTTGTGGGATGCCCCCTTCAAGGATTCCTTCTGCGGGACAATTGAGACCTGTTGGACAGCTCCAGGACATCCCATATGGAATGACTCCAGAGCACCGTTCGAGGATGGATGCCTGGGAACCCTGCCTCACATACCAATTGTCCCCTAGCAACAAGACAGTTTAGATCTGATGGCTCTGCGGGAGCATCCGGGGTGGCTGAGTTGAAATGGACTCTCCTTAGGATGGGTCCTAATGTGTTTTTGTGTCCATGAGGGCCTTGAAATGGGGCGGTGGCACCGGGACCCTGAAGTACTCTCCTAAGTTTTTGACATAGCTCCCATGCACAGGTTTCCTTGTGGAGACGAGATGAGTTCTGATGGGTGCCTCAGGAAAACCCCTATGCTCGTATTGGAATCAGGCTTTTGAGGAGATATGCCTGTAAACCAAGGCATGGATCCTATTATGGCCTAGGGTCCTGTCTGGTTCATTCTTCTTCTCTGGGGACATCCATCTATGGTATGATTGGCGGTAGATTATCAGCTGGTGTCAGACAGCCCTTGTGTGTTCCGGTTGACCTACACTATTGGTATGGGCTCAGGGACTTTGGAGGTTTCTCCTAATTTGTACGATTTTCGACCATGGAATGGGCAGAATTCCCATGGATGTGTAGGCACAGTCCTAATGTGTGGCTCCAGGGGCCCCAGCCGATGGATGTGTGTCCCAGGACATTGAGGACAGAAGTCTGAAAAAACAAACTCGGCTTAGGTTGGGGACGTAGGTATGGCAGGCACAATCTACAAACCATGAGAAGAACTCTTCAGGATATGAAGAAAGAGAGATTCTGAGGCGCTTGCTCAGGCTTTTGTCTCTGGCTTTTGTATCAACGATGGCCGTGGAATGTGGGGAGGCCTCATGGGCCATGGACGAAACTTCCTCTTTGTGGATTTGGCATGGTCCCAATTGTTTTTCGTCAATCTGTGGGAAGGCAGGTCTCCTTTCAGGCTTGTTACTTCAGGTGTCCCAACCAAAGCGGAATTCCAAAGCAGAGCCCTTGGGAAGAACAAAGGGACAACCAAAGTATGGTTAAAAATTGGGCCTAGGGGCATGTCAGGCCCAATATGCTGTCTCTTCATCCCGCGACTGAGAGGCCTTTCTTGAGGACTGGGCTCAGGCTGAGGGTCAAAATGTGTGTTTGTGACCAATGTGGACCGCGAGCATGGGAGGGGCCTCATGGGCCACACTGTTTTCAACAATACTAAACTTTGGACAACATGCCAATCACAAGGTTTCTTGCCATGGGGAAGGAGTTCTGATTTCTGCATCATTTTCAACCCTGGGCAGTGTTTGGAGATCAGGTCTAGGTTCTGAAGCCTGAAAACCGCAGTTGGGAAGAGATGACGCCCTAAGGCCATGGCAGGTCTCATGTGCTCAGTGTGCGGTCAACTGCCTGGGTGTTGGTCAGGAGGGTCGGGCTCAGGTTGTGTCAGACTGTGCATTAGAGCCCAGGTTAGACTGTATAATTTGGGTACAGTCGAGTGTCGTGTAGGTTTATCCTCATTTGATGTGCCTGGGCAGCTCATTAGGAAATATATTTTTTTCTAGAAAGCAGGAATAATGCTGCATTGTGGGTCTGGAATTGCCAAACTTGAGGGCTTCTCAGCCAGGAGTGTAAGGACAGAAGTTTGAGAACACAAGCTAGACTTGGGCTTCAGGCCGAGGGCACGGCAGGTACCCCTGCAGATCTGAACCTATATCTCATGCATCTGAAGTAACGTCGAGGATCAGACGTTGGCTCAGGTTGGCGTTTCTGTGCATGACTGCCCCTTCATGAACGGAGCAAAATCTCAAGGCCAGGGAAATTTTCCCACGTTGGGAGTTGTGGGAAGCCCCCTTCAATGATTCTTTCTGAGAGACAATTAAGACCTTTTGGGCAGCTCCAGAACATCCCATATGGAATGACGCCAGAGCACCATTCGAGGATGGATGCCTGGGAAGCCCGTCTCGCTTTCCAATTGTCTGCTAGCAACAAGACAGTTGAGATCTGATGGCTCTGCGGGAGCAACCGGGGTTGCTGAGTTGAAATGGACTGTCCTGAGGATGGGGCCTAATGTGTGTTTGTGTCCATGAGGGCCTTGGAAATTGGCGGAGGTACCGGGACCATGAAGTATTCTCCTAAGCGTTTGACATAGCTCCCAAGCACAAGTTTCCTTGCGGAGACGAGATTTGTTCTGATGGGTGCCTCTGTAAACCCCCTATGCTGCTATTGGAATCCAGGCTTTTCAGGAGACATGCCTGTAACCAAATCAATGGATCCGATTATGGCCTAGGGTCCTGTTTGTTTTCAACTTCTTTGCTGGGGACATCCATCTATATTATGAGTGGAGGTAGATGCTCAGCTGGTGTCAGACCGCCCTTGTTTGACCCAGGAGACCTAAACTATTGGGATGGCCTCGGAGACTTGGAGAATCCTTATAATTTGTACAATTTTGGACAATGGAATGGGTAGAATTCCCATGTATGGGTTAGGCACAGTCCTAATGTGTGGCTCCAGGGGCCCCAGACTGGAGAGTGTGTGGCCCAGGACTTTGAGGACAGAAGTCTGAAAACACAAACTCAGCTTAGGTTTGGGGACGTACGTATGGCTGGCCCAATCTACACACTATGAGAAGAACTCTTCAAAATATGAAGAGAGAGTCTGAGTCGCTTGCTCAGGCTTTTGTGTCTGGATTTTGTATCAACGATGGCTGTGGAATGTGTGGAGGCCTCATGGGCCATGGACGAATCTTCCTCTATGTGGATTTGGCACGGTCCCAATTGTTTTTCGTCAATCTGTGGGATGGGAGGTCTCCTTTCAGGTTTGTTACCTCAGGTTCCCAACCAAAGAGGAATTCAAAAGCAGAGCACTGGGGAAGAGTGAAGGGACAACCCAAACTATGGTTAAAAATTGGGGCCTATGGGCATGACAGGCCAAATATGCTGTCTCTTCATCCAGCCACTGAGAGGCCTTACTTGAGGACTGGGCTCAGGCTGAGGGTCACAATGTGTGTTTTTAACCAATGTGGCCCGAGAGCGTGGGCGAGACCTCATGGGCCACACTGGTTTCAACTACACTGAACTTTGGACAACATGCCAATCACAAGGTTTCTAGCCATGGGGAAGGAGTTCTGATTTCTGCATCATTTTCAACCCTGGGCAGTGGTTGGAGATAAGGTCTAGGTTCTGAAGCCTGAAAACCGCAGTTGGGAAGAAATGACGACCTAAGGCCATGGTGGGTCTGACGTGCTCAGTGTGCGGTCAGCTGCCTGGGTGTTGGTCAGGAGGTTCTGGCTCAGGTTGTGTCAGACAAGTATTAGTGCCCAGGTTAGACAATATAATTTGGGTAGAGTCGAGTGCCGTGTATGTTGATCCTCATTTGTGGTGCCTGGGCTGCTCATTAGGCAATATATTCTTTCTGGAGGGCAGGCAGAGTGCTGCATTTTGGGTCCGGAATTGACAAACTTGAGGGCTTCTGGGCCAGTAGTCTGAGTACAGAAGTCTGAGAACACAAGCTAGACTTGGGCTTCAGGCCGAGGACACGACAGGTACCCCCTGCAGATCTTAACCAATATCTCAAGCTTCTAAAGTCAAGGCGAGGATCAGACTTTGGCTCAGGTTGGAGTTTCTGTGCATAACTGCCCCTTCATGAATGGAGCAGAGTCTCAAGGCCATGGAGGTTTTCCCACTTTGGGAGTTATGGGATGCCCCCTTGAAGGATTCCTTGTGCGGGACAATTGAGACCTGTTGGGCAGCTCCAGGACATCCCATATGGAATGACTCCAGAGCACCGTTAGAGGGTGGATGCCAGGGAAGACTGCCTCGCATTCCAATTGTTTCCTAGCAACAAGGCAGTTGAGATGTGATTGCTCTGCGGGAGCAACCCGGGTCGCTGAGGTGAAATGGACTTTCCTGATGATGGGGCCTAATGTGTGTTTGTGTCCATGGGGGCCTTAGAATCGGGCGGTGGCACCGGGACCCTAAAGTATTCTCCTAAGCTTTTGACATAGCTCCCGTGCACAAGTTACCTTATGAAGACGAGATTTGTTCTGATGAGTGCCTCAGGAAACCCCCTATGCTGGAATTGGAATCCAGGCTTTTGAGGAGACATGCCTGTTATCCAAACCAATGGATCCGATTATGGCCTAGTATCCTGTCTGATTCAATCTTCTTCTCTGGGTTCATCCATCTATGGTATGAGTGGAGGTGGATCTCAGCTGGTGTCAGATCGCCCTTGTTTGTCCCGGGATGGCAATGGGACTTTGGGATGGCCTCGGGGACTTTGGAGTGTTCTCCTAATTTGTACGATTTTGGACAATGGAATGGGCAGAATTCCCATGGATTGGGTAGGCAGCGTCCTAACGTGTGGCTCCAGGGGCCCCAGCCTGGAGGGTGTGTGGCCCAGTACGTTGAGGACAGAATTCTGAAAACAAACTCAGCTTAGGTTTGGGGACATAAGTATGGCAGGCCAAATCTACAAACCATGAGAAGAACTCTTAAGGATATTAAAGAGAGCGAATCTGAGGCGCTTGCTCAGGCTTTTGTCTCTGGATTTTATATCAACAATGGCCGTGGAAGGTGGGGAGGCCTCATGGGCCATGGATGAATCTTCCTCTCTGTGGATTTGGTCCGGTCCCAATTGTTTTTCGTCAAGCTGTGGGATGGGAGGTCTCCTTTCAGGTTTGTTACCTCAGGTGTCCCAACCAAAGAGGAATTCCAAAGCAGAGCCCTGGGGAAGAGTGAAGGGACAACCCAACCTATGGTTAAAAATTGTGGCCTAGGGGCATGGCAGGCCCAATATGCTGTCTCTACATCCAGCCACTGAGAGGCCTTACTTGAGGACTGGGCTCAGGCTGAGGGTCAGAATGTGTGTTTGTGACCAATGTGTCCCACGAGCATGGCGGGGCATCATGGGCCACACTGGGTTCAACTACACTGAACTTTGGACAACATGCCAATCACAAGGTTTCTAGAAATGGGGAAGGAGTTCTGATTTCTGCATCATTTTCAATCCTGGGCAGTGGTTGGAGATAAGGTCTATGTTCTGAAGCCTGAAAACCGCAGTTGTGGAGAGATGACGACCTAAGGCCTTGGCGGTTCGTATGCGCTCAGTGTGCGGTCAGCTGCCTGGCCATTGGTCAGGAGGTTCGTGCTCAGGTTGTGTCAGACAGTGCATTAGTGCCCAGGTTAGACTATATAATTTGGGTATAGTCGAGTGCCGTGTAGGTTGATCCTCTATTGAGGTGCCTGGGCAGCTCATTAGGGAATATTTTCTTTCTAGAGGGCTGTCGGAGTGCTACATTGTGGGTCCGGATGTGCCAAACTTGAGGGCTTCTGGGCCAGGAGTGTGAGGACAGAAGTCTAGAACACAAGCTAGACTTCGGCTGAGGCCGAGGTCATGGCAGGTACCTCTTGCAGATCTGAACCAATATCTCAATCATCTGAAGTCAAGGCGAGGATCAGACGTTGGCTGAGGTTGGAGTTTCTGTGCATGACTTCACCTTCATGAACGGAGCGGAGTATCAAGGCCATGGAGGTTTTCCCACGTTGGGAGTTGTGGGATGTCCCCTTCAAGGATTCCTTCTGCGGAACAATTGAGAACTGTTGCACAGCTCCTGGAAATCCCATATGGAATGACTCCCGAGCACCGTTTGAGGATGAATGCCAGGGAAGCCCGCCTCACATTCCATTTGTCTCCTAGCAACAAGACAGTTGAGATGTGATTGCTCTGGGGGAGCAACCGGGGTGACTGAGGTGTAATGGACTTTCCTGAGGATGGGGCCCAATGGGTGTTGTGTCCATGGGGGCCTTAAAATGGGGCGGTGGCACCGGGACCCTGAGTATTCTCCTAATTTTTTGACATAGCTGCCATGCACAAGTTTCCTTGTGGAGAAGAGATTTGTACTGATGGGGCTCATTTAACCCCTTATGCTGGAATTGGAATCCAGGCTTTTGAGGAGACATGCCTGTAAACCAAAGCAATGGATCCGAATACGGCCTAGGGTCCTGTCTGGTTCCATCTTCTTCTCTGCGGACATCCATCTATGGTATGAGTGGAGGTAGACGGTCTCCTGGTGTCAGACTACCCTGGTTTGACCCGGGAAACCTACACTATTTTGATGGCCTCAGGGACTTTGATGGGTTCTCCTAACTAGTACGATTTTAGACAATGGAATGGGCAGAATTCCCCTGGATGGGGTAGGCACAGTCCTAATTTGTGGCTCCAGGGGCCCCAGCCTTGAGGGTGTGTGGCCCAGGACTTTGAGGACAGAAGTCTGAAAACACAAACTCAGCTTAGGTTTGGAGACGTAGGTATGGCAGGACCAATCTACACACCATGAGAAGAACTCTTCAGGATATGAAGAAAGAGAGAGTCTGAGGCCATTGCTCAGGCTTTTGTGTCTGGATTTTGTATCAACGATGGCCGTGGAATGTGAGGAGGCCTCATGGGCCATGGATGAATCTTCCTCTCTGTGGATTTGGCCAGGTCCCAATTGTTTTTCGTCAATCTGTGGGGTGGGAGGTCTCCTTTCAGGTTTGTTACCTCAGGTGTCCCTACCAAAGAGGAATTCCAAAGCAGAGCCCTGGGGAAGAGTGAAGGGACAACCCAAACTATGGTTAAAAATTGGGGCCTAGCGGCATGCAGGCCCAATATGCTGTCTCTTCTTCCAGCCACTGAGAGGCCTTACTTGAGGACTGGGCTCAGGCTGAGGGTCACAATGTGTGTTTTTGACCAATGTGGCGGGAGAGCGTGGGCGAGACCTCATGGGCCACACTGTTTTCAACTACACTGAACTTTGGACAACATGCCAATCACAAGGTTTCTAGCCATGGGGAAGGAGTTCTGATTTCTGCATCATTTTCAACCCTGGGCAGTGGTTGGAGATAAGGTCTAGGTTCTGAAGCCTGAAAACTGCAGTTGGGAAGAGATGGCGACCTAAGGCCTTGGCGCGTCGTATGCCATCAGTGTGCGGTCAGCTGCCTGGGTGTTGGTCAGCAGGTTCGGGATCAGGTTGTGTCAGACAGTGCATTAGTGCCCAGCTTAGACTATATAATTTGGGTACAGTCGAGTGCCGTGTAGGTTTATCCTCATTTGAGATGCCTGGGCAGCTCATTAGGCAAAATATTTTTTCTAGAGGGCAGTCAGAGTGTTGCATTGTGGGTCCAGAATTGCGAAACATGAGGGCTTCTGGGCCAGGAGTGTGAGGACAAAAGTCTCTGAACACAAGCTAAACTTGGGCTTCAAGCCGAGGGCACGGCATGTATACCTTGCAGATCTGAACCAATATCTCAAGCATCTGAAGTCACGGCGAGGATCAGACGTTGGCTCAGGTTGGAGTTTCTGTGCCTGACTTCCCATTCATGAACGGAGCGGAGTATCAAGGCCATGGAGGTTTTCCCACGTTGGGAGTTGTGGGATGCCCCCTTCAATGATTCCTTATGCGGGACAATTGAGACCTGTTGGGCAGCTCCAGGTCATCCCATATGGAATGACTCCAGAGCACCGTTCGAGGATGGATGGAAGGGAAGCCCGCTTCGCATTCCAATTGTCTCCTAGCAAAAAGACAGTTGAGATCTGATGGCTCTGCTGGGGTGGCTGACTTTAAATGGACTTTCCTGAGGATGGGGCCTAATGGGTGTTTGTGTCCATGGTGGCCTTGAAATGGGGCGGTGGAACCGGGACCCTGAAGTATTCTCCTAAGCTTTTGACATAGCTCCCAGGCTCAAGTTTCCTTGAGACGAGATTTGTTCTGATGGGTTCCTCAGGAAACCCCCTATGCTGGAATTGGAATCCAGGCTTTTGAGGAGACATGCCTGTAACCAAAGCAATGGAACCGATGATGGTTCGGGTCCTGTCTGGTTCAATCTCCTTCTCTGGCTTCATCCATCTATGGTACGAGTGGAGGTGGATGCTCCGCTGGTGACAGACCGCCCATGTTTGTCCCGGGACCTACAATTTTGGGATGGCCTCGGGGAGTTTGGAGGGTTCTCCTAATTTGTATGATTTCGGACAATGGAATGGGCAGAATTCCCATGCATGGGGTAGGCACAGTCCGAATGTGTGGCTCAAGGGGCCCAAGCTTGGAGTGTGTGTGGCCCAGGACTTAGAGGACAGAAGTATGAAAACACAAACTCAGCTTAGGTTTGGGGACGTAGCTATGGCAGGCCCAATCTACAAACCATGAGAAGAACTCTTCAGGATATGAAGATAGAGCGAGTCTGAGGTGCTTGCTCAGGCTTTTGTCTCTGGATTTCGTATCAACAATGGCCTTGGAATGTGGGGAGACCCCATGGGCCATGGACGAATCTTCCTCTCTGTGGATTTTGCCCGGTCCCAATTGTTTTTTGTCAAGCTGTGGGATGGGATGTCTCCTTTCAGATTTGTTACCTCAGGTGTCCCAACCAAAGAGAAATTCGAAAGCAGAGCCCTGGGGAAGAGTGAAGGGACAACCCAACCTATGGTTAAAAATTGGGGCCTAAAGGCATGGCAGGCCCAATATGCTGTCTCTTCATCCAGCCACTGAGGGGCCTTACTTGAAAAATGGGCTCAGGCTGAGGGTCACAATGTGTGTTTGTGACCAATGTGGCCCACGAGAATGGGCGGGGCCTCATGGACCACACTGGTTTCGACTACACTGAACTTTGGACAACATGCCAATCACAAGGATTCTTGCCATGGGGAAGGAGTTCTGATTTCTGCATCATTTCAACCCTGGGCAGTGGTTGGAGATAAGGTTAGGTTCTGAAGCCTGAAAACCGCAGTTGGGAAGAGATGACGACTTAAGGCCATTGCGATCTGATGTGCTCAGTGTGCAGTCAGCTCCCTGGGTGTTGGTCAGGAGGGTCGGGCTCAGGTTGTGTCAGACAGTGCATTAGTGCCCAGGTTAGACTATATAATTTGGGTATAGTCGAGTGCCGTGTAGGTTAATCCTCATTTGAGGTGCCTGGCCATCTCTTTAGGCAAGATATTATTTCTAGAGGGCAGGCAGAGTGCTGCATTGTGGGTTCGGAATTGCCAAACTTTAGGGCTTCTTGGCCAGGAGTGTGAGGACAGAAGTTTGAGAACACAAGCTAGACTTGGGCTTCAGGCCAAGGGTACGGCAGTTACCCCCTACACATCTGAACCAATATCTCAAGCATCTGAACTCACGGCGAGGATCAGACTTTGGCTCAGGTTGGAGTTTCTGTGCATGACTGCCCTACATGAATGAAGAGGAGTCTCAAGGCCATGGAGGTTTTCCCACGTTGGGAGTTGTGGGATGCCCCCTTGAAGGATTCCTTGTGCGGGACAATTGAGAACTGTTGGGCAGCTCCAGGACATCCCCTATGGAATGACTCCAGAGCATCGTTTGAAATGGAAGCCAAGGAGCCCGCCTCACATTCAATTGATTCCTAGCAACAAGACAGTTGAGATCTGATGGCTCTGCGGGAGCAACCCGGGTGGTTGAGTTGAAATGGACTTTCCTGAGGATGGGGCCTAGTTTGTGTTTGTGTCCATGAGGGCCTTGGAATGGGTCGTGAGCCTGGAGATTGTGTGGGTCCAGGCTGTGGGCACAGAAGTCTAAAAACACAAACTCAGCTTATGAGTGTCGCCTAGGGTATGGGAGGCAAGATGTACAGCCCGAGAGGGAGCTCCTGGTCCTCAGAAAGAAGGGCGAGTGGGAGGAGTTCCTTCAGGGTTTTGTATCTGGATGTTGTGTCCGGGATACCGTGGATTGGAGGGGTGGCCTCAGGGACTGTGGACGAGTATCCCTCTCTGGGGATTTTTCTCAGCTCCCAAGAGATTGGGGTCATTTTGTGGGAAGGGTGGAGTCGTATTGTCTAGGTCATGTGTCTCTCCAAGAAAGGGATTCCAGAGGAGAGCCCCAGGGACAGGCGGGGCGACTGGAAAACTCAAACACTGGTGAGGATTGTGTGCATAGGGGCTTTGCAAGACCCATATGCGGGCTCTTGGTCCAAGCCCTGACAGGCATTTCTTTGTCATGGGGCTCATAATGAGGGTCACAGTGTGAATTTGTGCCCAACAACACTCAAGTTTGGGCGTGGCATCAGTGGCCTTGAAGGTTTATCCCACCCTGAAGGTGTGACTCCATGCCAAGAGCAAGCTTTACAGCCATGGGTAAGGAGGAGTTCTGTTTTGTGCTTGCGATACCCAGCTGTGTGAAGAATTGATATAATGTCTAGGTTCAGATATCTGAAAACCAGGGTCAGGAAGAGGTGACGGCATAGACCATGGCGTGTCCGAAGTGCTGGGTGTGCGGCCAGCTGTCTTCTTGTCTGTCTGGACGTCTGGCTTCAGGCTGTGTAAGACAGAGCATGAGTGCACAGAGCAGGCTATCCAGTTCGGGTACCGTCGAGGCCCGAGCAGGTTGATCCTCCTCTGGGTTTTCTGGAGAGCCCCACAGGGAAACGTTTTTCTTCCGTTGGGCAGACACTGAGCTGGGTTGTGGTTCTGGAGTTCCTAGTCCAGAAGGCTTGTTTGCCAGGAGTGTGAGGAAGGAAGTCTGAAAACACAAGCTAGCGTGAGGTTTGGGACCGAGGGCACGGCAGGCCCACTCGGCAGAGGCTGAATCGAGATCTCCTGCACTGAGGTCATGTCAACTATGAGACATGCCTCAGGCTAGAGTTTTTGTCCAGCATGGCCTCTTCCTGAAGGGTGTGGGGGCTTCATGAGTCCAAGGAGGTTTGCCTACGATGGGATTTGTGAACTACTCCAAACCTCAAGGTTTCCTTCTGCACGACAGTCGAGTCCTATTGGATGGTTCCAGGTGGCCCATACGGAAAGACTCGAGAGCAGGTGTCTAAGCATGGATGCCTGGGAACGCCACAACATATTCCCACTCTTTAGTCAGGACAAAGCAGGCTCAATCTGCGGGCTCCTGGGTGAGCTACCCAGAGGGGAGAGTTGAAATGGACTCTCCTGAAGATGAGTCCTACTATGGGTTGGTGGCCTGGGAGACCTTGGAATGTGGAGGTGGCTCAGAGACTCTGCAGGATTCTCCAACCTGAGGTGTTTGACACGGCTCCAACAAGGAAGCTTCCCATGTGGAGACGAGAGGAGTTCTGTTCAGTGCCTCAGGAAAGCCCCATATCCTGTTCTTCGAACCAAAGCCTCTGAGAAGTGACACCTGGAAACCAAAGCAAGAGTTGAGATTAGGGCCTAAGGGCCTGTCCGGCTCAACCTTCTATCTCTGTTGACAACTGTGTGCATGCCTCCGTGGAGGTAGCTGCTCATCTTGTCTCCGAATGCCCCTGTGTGTCCATGGAGGCTCCCAGCATTGGGATGTTTCGGGGGCCTTGAGGTTTCTCATATTCTGGAGGTGTGTGGCCAAAGGAATGGACACAGAACCCAGGAGAGTGCAGGCACGGTCCTGTGGTATTTTCTCCAGAGGACCCATCCTAGAGGCTGTGTTTGCCAGGGCTGTGGGGAGAGATGTCTGAAAAAGCAAACTTGGCTCAGCTAGGGGCCAAGGTAATTGCAGGCTTGATCTCCAGTCCGTGAGGGGAGATCCTCTGGATATCAAAGGAGGGCAAGTGGGAGGCAGTCGCTCAAGCTTTTGTCTCTGTGTGTTGCGTTCACAGTGGCCGTTCCGGGTAGGGGTTGCCTCAGTGGCCGAGGAAGAGCCTTCCTCTCGGGGGATTGTCCAAGCTCCCAAGTGTTTGGGTTCATTCTGTGGGAAGGGAAGAGTACTGTTTTCTGCCAAATGACCACCCCAGGAGAGGGACTCTAGAGCACAGCAGTGGGTTCCCTCAACTGGAATACACACCATCTAGTTAGTCCTGGGTGCCTAGGGTAATGGCAAGCCACATATGCGGGCTTTTGGTCCAGTCACTGAGAGGCGTTACTTGAATAAGGTACACACGCTGAGGGTCATAATGTGCGTTTGTGCCCAGGCGGCCCTCACGCATGGGCGTGGCCTCATGGGCCATGCCATTTTCTCCTACACTGAAGGTTTGATTCACTGCCAGCAGCAAGGTTTCTTGCCATGGGGAATGAGGGGTTCTGACTTGTGCATCAGGTTCCCCCCTCCCACGGATTGGAGATAAGGTTTAGGTTCCGATGACTGAAAACCCAGGTTGGGAATGGATGGTGGCCTAAGGCAGTGGCGGGTCCAATGTGCTGGGTGTGCAGCCAGCTGTGTCGGTGTCTGTTGGAAGATCTGGGCTCAGGCTATTTGGGACAGAGTATCAGTGTTTGAGGTAGCCTATGCAATTGGGGTCTGGCCGAGTTTCAAGCAGTTTGATCATTATTTGGGGTTTCTGGGCAGCACCATAGACAAAGTTTTCTCCTGGTAGGCATGCAGTGTGCTTCATTGTGGCTCCAGAATTCCCAGGAGGGAGGGTTTGTGGGCCAGGAGTGTGAGGATGGAAGTCTGAAAACACAAGCTAGGGTGAAGATGGAGCCAAGGGCAGAGCAGGCCCACTCTGCAGAGGCTGAATCAAATTCTCCTGCATCTGAAGTCAGGCTGAGGATGAGACGTTGGCTGAGGCTGGAGTATGTGTCCATGATGGCACCTTCATGAAGCAGGGGCCTCATGAGGCCAAGGAAGTTATCCCACGCTGAGTTTGGAGGTTGCCCTAAACCACAAGGTTTCCTTCTGCAGGACATTCGAGTCCTGTTGCATGGCTCCATGACATACCATACGGAAGGACTGGAGAGCATGGTTCGAAGGATGGATCCCTGTACAGCATGCCTCGCATTCCCATTGGCCATTAGCAAAAAGATATGTTTGACCTGCTGCCTCTGGGGCACGCTACCCAGGGGGCTGAGTTGAAATGGCCTCTCCTGAGGATGCGTCATAATGTGCGTTTGGGTCCATGGAGACCTTGGAATGTGCTGGTTGTTCAGTGGCCCTGCGGAACTCTCCTACCTGAAGGGTTTGATACATCCCCAGTAAGAAAGCTCCCCATGTGGAGACGATAGAGGTTTGGTTTGGTGCCTCAGAAAAGCCCCGTGTGCTGGTCTACTAAAACAGTCCTCTGAGGACGGACACTTGGAATCCAAAGCGAAGGTTCAGATTAGGGCCTGGGGGCCTGTCCATTTCAACCTTCTGTCTCTGGGGACACTGTCTGAGAGTCTAAGTGGAGATAGTTGCTCCGCTGGTGTCAGAGAGCCCCTCTTAGTCCAGGGTGGCCTACACTATTGATGGCAACAGGGGCCTTGGAGCTTTTCCCTAACCTGCACGGTTGTGGTCAATGGATTGGTCACACTTTCCTTGGAGAGGGCAGGCACAATCTTTCGCTGTGTCTCAAGAGGCCCTAGCCTGGAGGATGTGTGGGTCCAGGCTGTGGGCACAGAAGTCTGAAAACACAAACTCAGCTTATGAGTGGCGCCTAGGGTATGCCAGGCCGGATGGACAGCCCGAGAGGGAGCTCCTGGGCCTCTGAAAGAAGGGCGAGTGGGAGGCGTTCCTTCAGGCTTTTGTCTCTGGCTGGTGTCCGGGATAGCCGTGGATTGGAGGGATGGCCTCAGGGACTGTGGACGAGTATCCCTCTCTGGGGATTTGTCCCAGCTCCCAAGAGTTTGGGGTCATTTTCTGGGAAGGGTGGAGTCGTGTTGTCTAGCTCATGGGTCTCTACAAGAAAGGGATTCCAGAGCTGAGCCCCAGGTACGGGCGGGGCGACTGGAAAACTCAAACACTGGTGAGGATTGGGTGCAGAGGGGCTTGGCAAGCCCCATATGCGGTCTCTTGGTCCAGGCCCTGACAGTCCTTTCTTTGACATGGGGCTCATGCTGAGGGTCACTGTTTGAATTTGTGCCCAAGCAGCACTCAAGTTTGGGGGTGGCATCAGGGACCATGAAGGTTTCTCCCACCCTGAAGGTGTGACTCCATGCCAAGAGCAAGCTTTACAGCCATGGGGAAGGAGGAGTTCTGTTTTGTGCTTGCAATACCCAGCTGTGTGGAGAATTGAGATAATGTCTAGGTTCACAATGCAGCACTCTGCCTGCCCTCTAGAAAAAATTTATTGCCGAATCAGCTGCCCAGGTACCTTAAATGAGGATAAACCTACACAGCACTCGACTTTACCCAAATTATTTAGTCTAACCTGGGCACTAATGCACTGTCAGACACAACCTGAGCCCAGACCTCATGGACAACACCCAGAAAGCTGACCGCACACTGAGCATATAAGACCTGCCATGGCCTTAGGTCATCATCTGTTCCCTACCTCAGTTTTCAGGCTTCAGAACCGAGACCTTATCTCCAATCACTGCCCAGGGGTGAGTGTGATGCAGAAATCAGAACTCCTCCTTACCCATGGCAAGAAACCTTGTGGTTGGCACGTTGTCCATCGTTCAGTGTAGGAGAAACCAGCATTCACCCTGAGGCCCCGCCCATTCTTGAGAGCGACGAGGGCATACACACGCATTGTGACCCTCAGCATGAGTCCTGTCCTCTAGTAAGTCCTCTCAGTGGCTGGACCATTAGATGTCATAATGGGCTTGACATGTCCCTAGGCCCCAACTTTTAATCAGATTTCTGATTGTCCATTTGCGGCTCCCCAGGGCTCTACTCTGGAATCCCTCCTTTGGTGGGACACCTGAGGTTAAAGAAGAAAACAACAACAACAAATAAACGGACTTCTCCTTTCCCACAGAATGACCCCAAACTCTTTGTATTGGGCCAAACCACCAGAGAGTAAGACTCGTCCATTTCCCATGAAGTCACTCAGAAATTTCACGACCGTGTGTGAAACGATATCCAGAGACAAAAACTTGAGCAAGAGCCTCACACTCGCCCTTTTCTCAAATCCCGAAGAGTTCTCCTCATGGTCTGTAGATCAGTCCTGCCCTACATATGACCCGAAACATAAGGCGAGTTTGTGTTTTCAGACAACTGTCCAAACAGCCCTGGCCTACACAACCTACAGGCTCAGGCCCCTGGAGCCAAACCTGAGGACTGTACTTTCCCTCTCCCAGGGAATTGTGGGTGCCCATTCCAATGGCCACAACCCTTCTAATAGGTTAAACCCCCAAAGTCCCTGATCCATCTCAATTGTGGTGACTTCCCAGGAAAAACAGGGGCAATCTGAGCCCATCGGATCACCTAGCTGCACTCAGACCCAGAGACAGATGTCCCCAGAGGTAAAAAGGAAAGAACACGCCCCTAGGCACTAATCAGATCCATTGCTTTGGTTTCCAGGCATCTCTCCTCAGAAGCCTGGTGTTCAAAACCAGCATATGGCTGTTTCTTCACTCACCCATCAGAAAACATCTCATCTCCACATGGGAAACTTGCACGTTGGAGCTGTGTCAAAGCCTCTGTTTAGGAGAACTCTTCAGGGGCCCAGTGCCACCGATTCATTCCAAGGTCTCAATTCACACAAAAGCACATTAGGACCCATCCACAGGAGAATCTATTTCAACTCAGCCTCCTCGGTTGCTCCCCCAGATCCAGCAGATCTAACCTGTCTTGTTGGTAGGAGACAATTGGAATGCGGGGTGGGCTACCCAGCCATCCATCCTTAGAACCCTGCTCAGAATCATTGGCCTAGAGCCAAACAACAGGTCTCAATTGTCCTGCAGAAGACTCTCTGCAGTTTGGAGCTGCTCACAACTCCCATCGTGGGCAAACCCCGAAGGCCGCGCGATGCCACCCCTTCATGTAGGGGCCATCAGGGACACAAACTCCAACCTGAGCGATCGTCTGATCCTCGCCCTGACTTCAGATGCACGCGATCTCGATTCCGGTCTGTAGATTGTGCCTGCCAGTTCATCACCCAGAAACCTAAGCCTAGCTTGTGTTCTCAGACTTCTCTCGTCAGACTACTGGCCCACAAGCCCTCCAGTTTGGCAATCCAGAACTACAATGCAGCACTCTGCCTGCCCTCCAGAAGAAAAACATTACCCTCCGGGACCAACCAGACACCCCAAATGAGGATCAACCTGCACCTATCTTGGCTGTACCCCAAATACATAGGCTGAGCAGGGCACTAATGCCCTTTCTGACACAGCCTGATCCTGGACCACCTGGACCAACCAAGACAGCTGCCAGCACACTGAGCACATCAAGCCGCCATTGCCTAAGGTCATCATCTTTTCCCAACCTCGGTTTTCAGGCCTCAGAACCTAGGCCTTATCACCAATCACTGCCCAGGGTTGAACGTGATGCAGAAATCAGAACTCCTTCCCCATGGCAAGAAACCTTGTTTTTGGCATGTTGTCCAACATTCAATGTAGTTGAAATCAGTGTGGCCCTTGAGGCCCCGCCCATGCTCGCGAGTCACCTGGGTCACAAACACACATTGTGACCCTCAGCCTGAGCCCAGTCCTCATGTAACGCCTCTCAGTGGCTGGATGAAGAGATAGCATATTGGGCTTGCCATGCACCTAGGCCCCAACTTTTAACCATAGTTCGGGTTGTCCCCTCAGTCTTCCCCACGGCTTTGCTTTGGAATTCCTCTTTGTTGGGACACCTTAGGTAACAAAACTGAAAGGAGTCCTCCCATCCCACAGATTGACGAAAAACGATTGGAAATCGGGCCAAATACTCAGAGAGGAAGATTGGTCCATGGCCAATGAGGCCTCCCCGACATTCCATGGCCATCGCTGATACAAAATCCAGAGACAAAGCCTGAGCAAGCGCCTCAGACTTGCACTTCCTTCATATCTTGAAGAGTTTTTCTCATGGTTTGTAGATCGGGCCTGCCATACCTACGTCCCCAAACCTAAGCTGAGTTTGTGTTTTCAGACTTCTGTCCTCAAAGTCCAGGGCCACACACCCTCCAGGCTGGGGCCCCTGGAGCCACACATTAGTACTGTGCCTACTTCATGCATGGGAATTCTGCTCATTCCATTGTCCAAAATCGTACAAATTAGGAGAAATCTCCAAAGTCCCTTAGGCCATCCCAATAGTGTAGGTCGCCCGGAACAAACAAGGGCTCTCTGAATCTAGCTGATAATCGACCTCGACTCATACCGTAGATGGATGTCCCCAGAGAAGAATATGGAACTAGACAGGACCCTAGGCCATAATGGGATCCATTGCTTTGGTTTACAGGCATGTCTCCTGAAAAGCCTGATTCCAATACGAGCATAGGGGTTTTCCTGAGGCACCCATCAAAACTCATCTGGTCTCCACAAGGAAACCTGTGTTGGGAGCCATGTCCAAAGATTAGAGGAGTACTTCAGGGTCCCGGTGCCACCGCCCCATTCCAAGGCCCTCATGGACACAAAAACACATTAGGACCCATCCTCAGGAAAGTCCATTCAAACTCAGCCACCGCGGTTTCTCCCACAGAGCCATTAGATCTAAACTGTCATGTTGCTAGGAGACAATTGCAATGCGAGGCGGGCTTCCCAGGCATCAATCCTCGAAGGGTGCTCTGGAGTCATTCCATATGGGATGTCCTGGAGCTGTCCAACAGGTCTCAAATGTCCTGCAGAAGGAATCCTTGAAGGGGGCATTCCACAACTCCCAACGTGGGAAAACCTCAATGGCCTCGAGATACTGCTCCCTTCATGAAGCGGTCGTCATGCACGGAAAATCGAACCTGAGCCAACGTCTGATCCTCGCTCTGACTTCAGATGCATGAGATATTGGTTCAGATCTGCAGGTGTTACCTGCTGTGCCCTGGCCCTGAAACCCATGTCTAGCTTGTCTTCTCAGACTTCCGTCCTCACACTCCTAGTCCCGAAGCCATCAAGTTAGGCAATTCCGGACCCACAATGCAGCACCGTGCCTGCCCTCTAGAAAAAATTTATTGCCTAATGAGCTGCCCAGGTACCTTAAATGAGGATAAATTTACACAGAACTCGACTTTACCCAAACTATATTGTCTAACCTCGCACTAATGCACTGTCGGACACAACCTGAGCCCGGACCTCCTGACCAACATTCAGAAAGCTGACCGCACACTGAGCACATAAGTCCCGCCATGGCCTTAAATCATCATCTCTTCCCTACCTCAGTTTTCAGGCTTCAGAACCGAGACCTCATCTCCAATCACTGCCTGGGGTGAGTGTGAGGCAGAAATCAGAAGTCCTCCTTACCCATGGCAAGAAACCTTGTGGTTGGCACATTGTACAATATTCAGTGTAGTTGAAACCAGCATTCACCCTGAAGTCCCGCCCATTCTTGAGTGCGACGAGGGCGTAAACACGCATTGTGATCCTGAGCATGAGTCCTGTCCTCTAGTAAGTCCTCTCAGTGGCTGGATCATTAGATGTCATAATGGGCTTGACATGTCCCTAGGCGCCAATTTTTAACCATATTTCTGATTGTCCAGTCGCCCTTCTCCAAGGCTCTACTCTGGAATCCCTCATTTGGTGGGACACCTGAGGTTAAAAAAGAAAACAACAACAACAACGACAAAACGGACTTCTTCCATCCCACAGAATGACCCCAAACTCTTTGGACGGGGCCAAACCACCAGAGAGTAAGACTCGTCCATTTCCCATGAAGTCACCCAGAAATTTCAGACCATGTGTGACACGATATCCAGAGACAAAAACTTGAGCAAGAGCCTCACCCTCGCCCTTTTATCAAATCCCGATGAGTTCTCCTCATGGTCTGTAGATCAGTCCTGCCATACCTATGATCTGAAACATAAGCCGAGTTTGTGTTTTAGGACAACTGTACAAACAGCCCAGGCCTACACAACCTACAGGCTCAGGCCCCTGGAGCCAAACCTGAGGACTGTACTTGCCCTCTCCAAGGGAATTGTGTGTGCCCATTCCAATGGCCACAACCCTTCTAATAGGATAAACCTCCAAAGTCCCTGATCCATCTCACAAGTGGTGGCTTACCAGGAAAAACAGGGGCAATGTGAGCCCATCTGAGCACCTAGCTGCACTCAGACCCATGGACAGATGTCCCCAGAGGTAAAAAGGAAAGAACAGGCCCCTAGGCACTAATCAGATCCATTGCTTTGGTTACCAGGCATCTCTCCTCAGAGGCCTGGAGTTCAAAACCAGCATATGGCTGTTCCTTCACTCACCCATCAGAAAACATCTCATCTACACATGAGAAACTTGCACGTTGGATCTGTGTCAAAGACTCTGTTTAGGAGAACCCTTCAAATCCCCAGTGCCACCGCTTTATTCCAAGGTCTCCAAAGATACAAAAGCACATTTGGACCCAACCACAGGAGAGTCCATTTCAACTCAGCCTCCTCGGTTGCTTCCCCAGATCCAGCAGATCAACCTGTCTTGTTGCTAGGAGACAATTGGAATGCGAGGTGGGCTACCCAGCCATCCCTTTTTAGAACCCTGCTCTGAATCATTGACCTGGCGACAAACAACAGGTCTCAATTGTCCTGCAGAAGACTCTATGCAGTTTGGAGCTTCTCACAACTCGCATCGTGGGAAAACCCCCATGGCCTCGTGATGCACCCCCTTCATGAAGGGGACATCAGGGACAGAAACTCCAACCTGAGCGATCGGCTGACCCTCGCCCTGACTTCAGATGCACGAGATCTCGATTCCAGTCTGTAGATTGTGCCTGCCATGTCCTCACTCTGTAACCTAAGCCTAGCTTGTGTTCTCAGACTTCTGTACTCAGACTCCTGGCCCACAAGCCCTCGATTTGGCAATCTATAACTACAATGCAGCACTCTGCCTGCCCTCCAGAAGAAAAACATAGCCCCCTGGGGCTACCCAGTAACCCCAAGTGAGAATCAACCTGCACCTACCTTGGCTGTACCCCAAATAATTACGCTGACCAGGGCACTAATGCCCTTTCTGACACAGCCTGAGCCTGGACCTCCTGGCCCCATCCAGACAGCTGTCCGCACACTGAGCACATCGAGCCGCCATGGCCTTAGGTCGTCATCTCTTCCCAACCTCGGTTTTCAGGTTTCAGAACCTAGACCTTATCTCCAATCACTCCCCAGGGTTTTACGTGATGCAGAAATCAGAACTCCTTCCCCATGGCAAGAAAACTTGTAGTTGGCATGTAGTCTAAAGTTCAGTGTAGTTGAAACCAGTGTGGCTCATGAAGCCCCGCCCATGCTCGCGGGCCACATAGGTCACAAACCCACATTGTGACCCTCAGGCTGAGCCCAGTCCTCAAATAAGGCCTCTCAGTGGCTGGATGAAGAGATAGCCTATTGGGCTTGCCATGCCCCTAGTCCCCAATTTTTAACCATGTTCGGTTTGTCCCTTCAGTCTTCCACACGGCTTTGCTTTGGAATTCCTCTTTTGGGGGGAAACCTGAGGTAACAAAACTGAAAGGCGTCCTCCCAGCCCACAGATTGAAGAAAAACAATTGTGAATCGGGCCAAATCCTCAGAGAGGAGGATTCATCCATGGCACATGAGGCATCCCCGACATTCCATGGCCATCGCTGATACAAAATCCAGAGACAAAAGCCTCAGCAAGCGCCTCAGACTCGCTCTATATTCAAATCTTATGAGTTCTTATGGTTTGTAGATTGGGCCTGCCATACCCACGACCCTAAACCAAAGCTGAGTTTGAATTTGCCCCTGAGGCAATCCCTACCCTGAACGGCCACTGTGAACGCAACACCCAGAGACAAAAGCCTGAGCGAATGCCTCTCACTTGCCCTCCTTTGATATCCAGACGATCTCCCCTCACGGACTGGAGATCATGCCTGCCATTACCTTGGCCTCTAGCTATGCCAAGTTTGCTTTTTCAGACATCTGTCCCCACAGCCCTGGCAAACACAGCCTCTAGGCTGGCTCCTCTGGAGCCATACCACAGGACCGTGCCTGCTCTCTCCTGGGAATCTGTGCCCATTCCTTTGGCCACACACCTCCAGAATATGAGAAACCTCAAGGCCCCTGATGACATCCCACTACTGGGAGCCTCCCTGGACACACAGGGGCATTCGGACACAAGCTGAGCAGCTACCTCCACGAAGGCATGCACACAGATGTCAACAGAGATAGAAGGTTGAGACGGACAGGCCCTTAGGCCCTATTCTCAACTCTTGCTTTGGTTTCCAGGTGTCACTCCTCAGAGACTTTGGTTCGAAGAACTGGATATGGGGCTTTCCTGAGGCACTGAACAGAACTCCTCTCGTCTCCACATGGGAAGCTTCCTTGTTGGAGCTGTGTCAAACACCTCAGGTTGGAGAATCCTACAGAGTCCCTGAGCCACCTCCATGTTACAAGGTCTCCCAGTCCACCAACCTACAGTAGGACTCATCTTCAGGAGAGTCCATTTCAACTCTCCCCTCTGGGTAGCTCACCCTGAAGCCCGCAGATGGAGCTGCCTTGTCCTGACTAAAGAGTGGGAATATGAGGTAGCGTTCCCAGGCATCCATGCTTAGACAACTGCTCTCGAGTCCTTCCGTATGGGGCCTCCTGGAACCATCCAATAGGGCTCGACTGTCGTGCAGAAGGAAACCTTGAGGTTTGGAGTAGTTCACAAATCCCATCGTAGGCAAACCTCCTTGTACTCATGAAGCCCCCACACCCTTCAGGAAGAGGCCATGCTGGACAAAAACTCTAGCCTGAGGCACGTCTCATAGTTGACATGACCTCAGTGCAGGTGATCTCGATTCAGCCTCTGCAGAGTGGGCCTGCCTTGCCCTCGGTCCCAAACCTCACGCTAGCTTGTGTTTTCAGACTTCCTTCCTCACACTCCTGGCAAACAAGCCCTCCGGACTAGGAACTCCAGAACCAGAACCCAGCCCAGTGTCTGCCCAACGGAAGAAAAACGTTTCCCTGTGGGGCTCTCCAGAAAACCCAGATGAGGATCAACCTGTTCGGGCCTCGACGGTACCCGAACTGGATAGGCTGCTCTGGGCACTCATGCTCTGTCTGACACAGCCTGAAGCCAGAAGTCCGGACAGACAAGGAGACAGCAGGCCGCACACCCAGCACTTCGGACACGCCATGGTCTTATGCCGTCACCGCTTCCTAACCTTGGTTTTCAGATATCTGAACCTAGACATTATATCAATTCTCCACACAGCTAGGTATCGCAAGCACAAAACAGAACTCCTCCTTCCCCATGGCTGTAAAGCTTGCTCTTGGCATGGAGTCACACCTTCAGGGTGGGAGAAACCTTCATGGTCCCTGATGCCACCCAAAACTTGAGTGCTGCTTGGGCACAAATTCACACTGTGACCCTCAGCATGAGCCCCATGTCAAAGAAAGGACTGTCACGGCCTGGACCAAGAGCCCGCATATGGGGCTTGCCAAGCCCCTCTGCACCCAATCCTCACCAGTGTTTGAGTTTTCCAGTCGCCCCGCCCGTACCTGGGGCTCAGCTCTGGAATCCCTTTCTTGTAGAGACCCATGAGCCAGACAACACGACTCCACCCTTCCCAGAAAATGACCCCAAACTCTTGGGAGCTGGGACAAATCTCTAGAGATGGATACTCGTCCACAGTCCCTGAGGCCACCTCTCCAATCCACGGCTATCCCGGACACAACATCCAGAGACAAAAGCCTGAAGGAATGCCTCCCACTCGCCCTTGTTTCAGAGGCCCAAGAGCTCCCTCTCGGGCTGTCATCCGGCCTGCCATACCCTAGGCGCCACTCATAAGCTGATATTGTGTTTCCAGACTTCTGTGCCCACAGCATGGACCCACACAACCTCAAGACTAGGGCCTCTGGAGCCACAGCGAAAGATTGTGCCTGCCCTCCCCAAGGAAAGTGTGCCCAATCCATTGACCACAAACCTACAGGTTAGGGAAAAGCTCCAAGGCCCCTGAGGCCATCAATAGTGTAGGCCACCCTGGACTAAGAGGGGCTCTCTGACACCAGCGGAGCACCTATCTCCACTTAGACTCTCAGACAGTGTCCCCAGAGACAGAAGGTTGAAATGGACAGGCCCCCAGGCCCTAATCTGAACCTTAGCTCTGGTTTCCATGTGTCCGTCCTCAGAGGACTGTTTTCGTAGTCCAGCACACGGGGCTTTTCTGAGGCACCAAACCAAACCTCTCTCGTCTCCACATGGGGAGCTTTCTTACTGGGGATGTATCTAAACCTTCAGGTAGGAGTGTTTCGCAGGGCCACTGAACCACCAGCACATTCTAAGGTCTCCAAGGACCCAAACGGACATTATGACGCATCATCAGGAGAGGCCATTTCAACTCAGCCTCCTGGGTAGCGTGCCCCAGAGGCAGCAGATCAAACTTATCTTGTCGCTAATGGCCAATGGGAATGCGAGGCAGGCTGTACAGGGATCCGTCCTTCGAACCCTGCTCTCCAGTCCTTCCGTATGGTATGTCCTGGAGCCATGCAACAGGACTTGAATGTCCCGCAGAAGGAAACCTTGTGGTTTGGGGCAACCTCCCAACTCAGCGTGGGAAAACTTCCTTGGCCTCATGAGGCCCCCGCTACATGAAGGTGCCATCATGGACACATACTCCAGCCTCAGCCAATGTCTGATCCTCAGCCTGACTTCAGATGCAGGAGATTTTGATTCAGACTCTGCAGAGTGGGCCTGCTCTGCCCTTGGCTCCAATCCTCACCCTAGCTTGTGTTTTCAGACTTCCGTCCTCACACTCCTGGCCCACAAACCCTCCCTCCTGGGAATTCTGGGGGCCACAATGAAGCACTCTGCCTGCCTCCCAGGAGAAAAACATTGTCTCTGGTGCTGCCCAGAGACCCCAAATGAGGAACAATCTGCTTGGCCCTCGGCAACACCCCAATTGCTTAGGCTACCTTAAACACCGGTGCTCTGTCGCAAATAGCCTGAGCCCAGACCTTCCAACAGACACCAACACAGCTGGCTGCACACCCAGCACATTGGACCCGCCACTGCCTTAGGCCACCATCCATTCCCAACCTGGGTTTTCAGTCATCGGAACCTAGACCTTATCTCCAATCCCTGCACAGTGGGGAACCTGATGCACAAGGCAGAACCCCTCCTTCCCCATGGCAAGAAACCTTGCTGCTGGCAGTGAGTCAAACCTTCAGTGTAGGAGAAAACAGCATGGCCCATGAGGCCACGCCCATGCGTGAGGGCTGCCTTGGGCACAAACACATATGGTGACCTTCATCGTGAGTACCTTATTCAAGTAACGCTTCTCAGTCACTGTACCAAGAGCCTGCATATGTGGCTTGCCATGCACATAGGCACCCAGGACTAACTAGATGGTGTGTATTCCAGTTGAGGGAGGCCACTGCTGTGCTCTAGAGTCCCTCTCCTGGGGGGTCCCCTGTGGCAGAAAACAGTACTCTTCCCTTCCCACAGAATGAACCCAAACACTTGGGAGCTTGGACAATCCCCCGAGAGGAAGGCTCTTCCTCGTCCCGGAAGCAACCCCTACCCTGAACGGCCACTGTGAACGCAACAGCCAGAGACAAATGCCTGAGCGACTGCCTCGCACTTGCCCTCCTTTGATATCCAGAGGATCTCCCCTCACGGACTGGAGATCAGGCCTGCCATTACCTTGGCTTCTAGCTGAGCCAAGTTTGCTTTTTCAGACATCTGTTCCCACAGCCCGGGCAAACACAGCCTCTAGGCTGGGTCCTCTGGAGCCATACCACAGGACCGTGCCTGGTCTCTCCTGGGAAACTGTGTCCATTCCTTTGGCCACACACCTCCAGAATATGAGAAACTTCAATGACCCCGAGGACATCCCACTACTGGGAGCCTCCCTGGAAACAAAGGGGCATTTGGACACAAGCTGAGCAGCTACCTCCATGAAGGCATGCACACAGCTGTCAACAGAGATAGAAGGTTGAGCCGGACAGGCCCTTAGGCCCTAATCTCAACACTTGCTTTGGTGTCCAGGTGTCAATCCTTAGAGCCTTTGTTTGAAAAACAGGATATGGGGCTTTCCTGAGGCACTGAACAGAACTCCTCTCGTCTCCACATGGGAAGCTTCCTTGTTGGAGCCGTGTCAAACACCTCATGTTGGAGAATCCTGCAGAGTCCCTGAGCCACCTCCACATTCCAAGGTCTCCCAGGCCACCAAGCCTAGTAGGACTCATCTTCAGGAGAGTCCATTTCAACTCTCTCCTCTGGGTAGCTAACCCAGGAGCCCACAGATTGAGCCTGCCTTGTCCTGGTTAAAGAGTGGGAATATGAGGTGACATTCCCAGGCATCCATGCTTAGACATCTGCTCTCGAGTCTTTCCGTATGGGGCCTCCTGGAACCATCCAATAGGACTCGACTGTCATGCAGAAGGAAACCTTGAGGTGTGGAGTAGTTCACAAAACCCATCGTAGGCAAAGCTCCCTGGCCTCACGAAGCCCCCACACCCTTCAGGAAGAGGCCATGCTGGACAAAAACTCTAGACTGAGGCACGTCTCATAGTTGACATGACCTCAGTGCAGGAGATCTCGATTCAGCCTCTGCAGAGTGGGCCTGCCGTGCCCTCGGTCCCAAAACTCACGCTAGCTTGTGTTTTCAGACTTCCTTCCTCACACTCCTGGCAAACAAGCCCTCCGGACTAGGAACTCCAGAACCACAACCCAGGTTGGTGTCTTCCCAACAGAAGAAAAACATTTCCCTGTGGGGCTCTCCAGAAAGCCAGATGAGGATCAACCTTCTCGAGCCTCGACGGTACCCGAACTGGATAGGCTGATTTGGGCACTCATGCTCTGTCTGACATAGCCTAAAGCCAGACGTCCAGACAGACAAGGAGAGAGCTGGCCGCACAACCAGCACTTCGGACACGCCATGGTCTTATGCCGTCACCTCTTCCTAACCTTGGTTTTCAGATATCTGAACCTAGACATTATATCAATTCTCCACACAGCTAGGTATCGCAAGCACAAAACAGAACTCCTCCTTACCCATGGCTGTAAAGCTTGCTCTTGGCATGGTGCCACACGTTCAGGGTGGGAGAAACCTTCATGGCCCCTCATGCCACGCCCAAACTTGAGTGCTGCTTGGGCACAAATTCACACTGTGACCCTCAGCATGAGCCCCATGTCAAAGAAAGGCCTGTTGGGGCCTGGACCAAGAGACCTCATGGGGGCTTGCCAAGACCCTATGCACCCAATCCTCACCAGTGTTTGAGATTTCCAGTCGCCCCGCCCGTACCTGGAGCTCTGCTCTGGAATCCCTTCTTGGAGAGACCGATGAGCCAGACAACACGACTCCACCCTTCCCACAAAATAACCCCAAACTCTTGGGAGCTGGGACAAATCCCCAGAGAGGGATACTCGTCCACAGTCCCTGTGGCCACCTCTCCAATCCACGGCTATCCCAGACACAACATCCAGAGACAAAAGCCTGAAGGAATGCCTCCCACTCGCCCTTGTTTCAGAGGCCCAAGAGCTCCCTCTCGGGCTGTCATCCGGCCTGCCATACCCTAGGCGCCACTCATAAGCTGAGATTGTGTTTCCTGACTTCTGTGCCCACAGCATGGACCCACACAACCTCAAGACTAGGGCCTCTGGAGCCACAGCGAAAGATTGTGCCTGCCCTCCCCAAGGAAAGTGTGCCCAATCCGTTGACCACAACCCTACAGGTTAGGGAAAAGCTCCAAGGCCCCTGAGGCCATCAATAGTGTAGGCCACCCTGGACTAAGAGGGGCTCTCTGACACCAGCGGAGCACCTATCTCCACTTAGACTCTCAGACAGTGTCCCCAGAGACAGAAGGTTGAAATGGACAGGCCCCCAGGCCCTAATCTGAACCTTAGCTCTGGTTTCAATTTGTCCGTCCTCAGAGGACTGTTTTCGTAGACCAGCACACGGGGCTTTTCTGAGGCACCAAACCAAACCTCTATCGTCTCCACATGGGGAGCTTTCTTACTGGGGATGTATCAAACCCTTCAGGTAGGAGAGTTCCGCAGGGCTACTGAACAACCAGCACATTCCAAGGTCTCCATGGACCCAAACGGACATTACATGCATCCTCAGGAGAGGCCATTTCAACTCAGCCTCCTGGGTAGCGTGCCCCAGAGGCAGCAGATCAAACATATCTTGTCTCTAATGGCCAATGGGAATGCGAGGCAGGCTGTACAGGGATCCATCCTTCGAACCCTGCTCTCCAGTCCTTCCGTATCCTATGTCCTGGAGCCATGCAACAGGACTCGAATGTCCCGCAGAAGGAAACCTTGTGGTTTGGGGCAACCTCCCAACTCAGCGTGGGAAAACTTCCTTGGCCTCATGAGGGCCCCGCTTCATGAAGGTGCCATCATGGACACATACTCCAGACTCAGCCAATGTCTGATCCTCAGCCTGACTTCAGATGCAGGAGATTTGGATTCAGCCTCTGCAGAGTGGGCCTGCTCTGCCCTTGGCTCCAATCCTCACCTTGGCTTGTGTTTTAAGACTGCTGTCCTCACACTCCTGGCCTACAAACCCTCCCTTCTCGGAATTCTGGGGCCACAAGGAAGCACTCTGCCTGCCTCCCAGGAGAAAAACATTGTCTCTGGTGCTGCCCAGCAACACCAAATGAGCATCAAACTTCTTGGCCCTCAGGCAACACCCCAATTGCTTAGGCTACCTTAAACACTGATGCTCTGTCGCAAAAAGCCTGAGCCCAGACCTTCCAACAGACACCGACACAGCTGGCTGCACACCCAGCACATTGGACCCGCCACTGCCTTAGGCCACCATCCATTCCCAACCTGGGTTTTCAGTCATCGGAACCTAGACCTTATCTCCAATCCCTGCACAGTGGGGAACCTGATGCACAAGGCAGAACCCCTCCTTCCCCATGGCAAGAAACCTTGCTGCTGGCAGTGAGTCAAACCTTCAGTGTAGGAGAAAACGGCATGGCCCATGAGGCCACGCCCATGCGTGAGGGCTGCCTTTGGCACAAACACAAATGCTGACCTTCATCGTGAGTACCTTATTCAAGTAACGCCTCTCAGTGACTGTACCAGGAGCCTGCATATGTGGCTTGCCATGCACATAGGCACCCAAGACTAACTAGATGGTGTGTATTCCAGTTGAGGGAGGCCACTGCTGTGCTCTAGAGTCCCTCTCCTGGGGGGTCCCCTGTGGCAGAAAACAGTACTCTTCCCTTCCCACAGAATGAACCCAAACACTTGGGAGCTTGGACAAACCCCGAGAGGAAGGCTCTTCCTCGCCCCGGAAGCAACCCCTACCCTGAACGGCCACTGTCAACGCAACACCCAGAGACAAAAGCCTGAGAGACTGCCTCGCACTTGCCCTCCTTTGATACGCAGAAGATCTCCCCTCACAGACTGGAGATCAGGCCTGCCATTACCTTGGCCTCTAGCTGAGCCAAGTTTGCTTTTTCAGACATCTGTTCCCACAGCCCGGGCAAACACAGCCTCTAGGTTGGGTCCTCTGGAGCCATACAACAGGACCGTGCCTGCTCTCTCCTGGGAAACTGTGTCCATTCCTTTGGCCACACACCTCCAGAATATGAGAAACTTCAAGGCCCCCGAGGACATCCCAATACTGGGAGCCTCCCTGGAAACAAAGGGGCATTTGGACACAAGCTGAGCAGCTACCTCCATGAATGCATGCACACAGCTGTCAACAGAGATAGAAGGTTGAGCCGGACAGGCCCTTAGGCCCTAATCTCAACACTTGCTTTGGTGTCCATGTGTCAATCCTTAGAGGCTTTGGTTCGAAAAACAGGATATGGGGCTTTCCTGAGGCACTGAACAGAACTCCTCTCGTCTCAACATGGGAAGCTTCCTTGTTGGAGCCGTGTCAAACACCTCAGTTTGGAGAATCCTGCAGAGTCCCTGAGCCACCTCTACATTCCAAGGTCTCCCAGGCCACCAGCCACAGTAGGACTCATCTTCAGGAGAGTCCATTTCAACTCTCCCCTCTGGGTAGCTAACTCAGGAGCCCACAGATTGAGCCTGCCTTGTCCTGGTTAAAGATTGGGAATATGCGGTTGCGTTCCCAGGCATCCATGCTTAGACACCTGCTCTCGAGTCTTTCCGTATGGGGCCTCCTGGAACCATCCAATAGGACTCGACTGTCATGCAGAAGGAAACCTTGAGGTGTGGAGTAGTTCACAAAACCCATCGTAGGCAAAGCTCCCTGGCCTCACGAAGCCCCCACACCCTTCAGGAAGAGGCCATGCTGGACAAAAACTCTAGACTGAGGCACGTCTCATAGTTGACATGACCTCAGTGCAGGAGATCTCGATTCAGCCTCTGCAGAGTGGGCCTGCCGTGCCCTCGGTCCCAAAACTCACGCTAGCTTGTGTTTTCAGACTTCCTTCCTCACACTCCTGGCAAACAAGCCCTCCGGACTAGGAACTCCAGAACCACAACCCAGGTTGGTGTCTGCCCAACGGAAGACAAACGTTTCCCTGTGGGGCTCTCCAGAAAGCCCAGATGAGGATCAACCTGCTCGGGCCTCGACGGTACCCGAACTGGATAGGCTGCTCTGGGCACTCATGCTCTGTCTGACATAGCCTGAAGCCAGACGTCCAGACAGACAAGAAGACAGCTGGCCGCACACCCAGCACTTCGGACACGCCATGGTCTTATGCCGTCACCTCTTCCTAACCTTGGTTTTCAGATATCTGAACCTAGACATTATATCAATTCTCCACACAGCTAGGTATCGCAAGCACAAAACAGAACTCCTCCTTACCCATGGCTGTAAAGCTTGCTCTTGGCATGGTGTCACACCTTCAAGGTGGGAGAAACCTTCATGGCCTCTCATGCCACGCCCAAACTTGAGTGCTGCTTGGGCACAAATTCACACTGTGACCCTCAGCATGAGCCCCATGTCAAAGAAAGGCCTTTCGGGGCCTGGACCAAGAGCCCGCATTGGGGCTTGCCAAGCCCCTATGCACTCAATCCTCACCAGTATTTCAGATTTCCAGTCTCCCCGCCCGTACCTTGGGCTCTGCTCTGGATTCCCTTCTTGAAGAGACCCATGAGACACACAACACGACTCCACCCTTCCCACAAAGTAACCCCAAACTCTTGGGAGCTGGGAAAAATCCCCAGAGATGGATACTCGTCCACAGTCCCTGAGGCCACCTCTCCAATCCACGGCTATCCCGGACACAACATCCAGAGACAAAAGCCTGAAGGAATGCCTCCCACTCGCCCTTGTTTCAGAGGCCCAAGAGCTCCCTCTCGGGCTGTCATCCGGCCTGCCATACCCTAGGCGCCACTCATAAGCTGAGATTGTGTTTCCAGTCTTCTGTGCCCACAGCATGGATCCACACATCCTCCAGGCTACGGCCTCTGGAGCCACAGCGAAAGATTGTGCCTGCCCTCCCCAAGGAAAGTGTGCCCAATCCATTGACCACAACCCTACAGGTTAGGGAAAAGCTCCAAGGCCCCTGAGGCCATCAATATTGTAGGCCACCCTGGACTAAGAGGGGCTCTCTGACACCAGCGGAGCAACTATCTCCACTTAGACTCTCAGACAATGTCCCCAGAGACAGAAGGTTGAAATGGACAGGCCCCCAGGCCCTAATCTGAACCCTAGCTCTGGTTTCCATGTGTCCGTCCTCAGAGGACTGTTTTCGTAGTCCAGCACACGGGGCTTTTCTGAGGCACCAAACCAAACCTCTCTCGTCTCCACAGGGGGAGCTTTCTTACTGGGGATATATCAAACCCTTCAGGTAGGAGAGTTCCGCAGGGCCACTGAACCACCAGCACATTCCAAGGTCTCCATGGACCCAAACAGACATTATGACGCATCCTCAGGAGAGGCCATTTCAACTCAGCCTCCTGGGTAGCGTGCCCAGAGGCAGCAGATCAAACATTTCTTGTCGCTAATGGACAATGGGAATGCGAGGCAGGCTGTACAGGGATCCATCCTTCGAACCCTGCTCTCCAGTCCTTCCGTATCCTATGTCCTGGAGCCATGCAACAGGACTCGAATGTCCCGCAGAAGGAAACCTTGTGGTTTGGGGCAACCTCCCAACTCAGCATGGGAAAACTTCCTTGGCCTCATGAGGCCCCCGCTTCATGAAGGTGCCATCATGGACACATACTCCAGCCTCAGCCAATGTGTGATCCTCAGCCTGACTTCAGATGCAGGAGATTTTGATTCTGCCTCTGCAGAGTGGGCCTGCTCTGCCCTTGGCTCCAATCCTCACCCTAGCTTGTGTTTTAAGAATGCTCTCCTCACACTCCTGGCCTACAAACCCACCCTCCTGTGAATTCTGGGGCCACAATGAAGCACTCTGCCTGCCTCCCAGGAGAAAAACATTGTCTATGGTGGTGCCCAGAGACCCCAAATGAGGATCAAACTGCTTGGCCCTCGGCAACACCCCAATTGCTTAGGCTACCTTAAACACTGATGCTCTGTCGCAAATAACCTGAGCCCAGACCTTCCAACAGACACCGACACAGCTGGCTGCACACCCAGCACATTGGACCCGCCACTGCCTTAGGCCACCATCCATTCCAAACCTGGGTTTTCAGTCATCCGAACCTAGACCTTATCTCCAATCCCTGCACAGTGGGGAACCTGATGCACAAGGCAGAACCCCTCCTTCCCCATGGCAAGAAACCTTGCTGCTGGCAGTGAGTCAAACCTTCAGTGTAGGAGAAAACAGCATGGCCCATGAGGCCACGCCCATGCGTGAGGGCTGCCTTGGGCACAAACACACATGGTGACCCTCATCGTGAGTACCTTATTCAAGTAACGCCTCTCAGTGACTGTACCAAGAGCCTGCATATGTGGCTTGCCATGCACATAGGCACCCAGGACTAACTAGATGGTGTGTATTCCAGTTGAAGGAGGCCACTGCTGTGCTCTAGAGTCCCTCTCCTGGGGGGTCCCCTGTGGCAGAAAACAGTACTCTTCCCTTCCCACAGAATGAACCCAAACACTTGGGAGCTTGGACAATCCCCCGAGAGGAAGGCTCTTCCTCGCCCCGGAAGCAACCCCTACCCTGAACGGCCACTGTCAACGCAACACCCAGAGACAAAAGCCTGAGCGACTGCCTCGCACTTGCCTTCCTTTGATATCCAGAGGATCTCCCCTCACGGACTGGAGATCAGGCCTGCCATTACCTTGGCCTCTAGCTGAGCCAAGTTTGCTTTTTCAGACATCTGTTCCCACAGCCAAGGCAAACACAGCCTCTAGGCTGGGTCCTCTGGAGCCATACCACAGGACCGTGCCTGCTCTCTCCTGGGAAACTGTGTCCATTCCTTTGGCCACACACCTCCAAATTATGAGAAACTTCAAGGCGCCCGAGGACATCCCACTACTGGGAGCCTCCTGGAAACAAAAGGGCATTTGGACACAACCTGAGCAGCTACCTCCACGAAGGCATGCACACAGCTGTCAACAGAGATAGAAGGTTGAGCCGGACAGGCCCTTAGGCCCTAATCTCAACACTTGCTTTGGTGTCCATGTGTCAATCCTTAGAGGCTTTGGTTCGAAAAACAGGATATGGGGCTTTCCTGAGGCACTGAACAGAACTCCTCTCTTCTCCACATGGGAAGCTTCCTTGTTGGAGCCTTGTCAAACACCTCAGGTTGGAGAATCCTGCAGAGTCCCTGAGCCACCTCTACATTCCAAGGTCTCCCAGGCCACCAGCCACAGTAGGACTCATCTTCAGGAGAGTCCATTTCAACTCTCCCCTCTGGGTAGCTAACCCAGGAGCCCACAGATTGAGCCTGCCTTGTCCTGGTTAAAGATTGGGAATATGCGGTTGCGTTCCCAGGCATCCATGCTTAGACACCTGCTCTCGAGTCTTTCCGTATGGGGCCTCCTGGAACCATCCAATAGGACTCGACTGTCATGCAGAAGGAAACCTTGAGGTGTGGAGTAGTTCACAAAACCCATCGTAGGCAAAGCTCCCTGGCCTCACGAAGCCCCCACACCCTTCAGGAAGAGGCCATGCTGGACAAAAATTCTAGACTGAGCCACGTCTCATAGTTGATATGACCTCAGTGCAGGAGATCTCGATTCAGCCTCTGCAGAGTGGACCTGCCGTGCCCTCGGTCCCAAACCTCACGCTAGCTTGTGTTTTCAGACTTCCTTCCTCACACTCCTGGCAAACAAGCCCTCCGGACTAGGAACTCCAGAACCACAACCCAGGTTGGTGTCTGCCCAACGGAAGAAAAACGTTTCCCTGTGGGGCTCTTCAGAAAGCCCAGATGAGGATCAACCTGCTCGGGCCTCGATGGTACCCGAACTGGATAGGCTGCTCTGGGCACTCATGCTCTGTCTGACATAGCCTGAAGCCAGACGTCCAGACAGACAAGAAGACAGCTGGCCGCACACCCAGCACTTCGGACACGCCATGGTCTTATGCCGTCACCTCTTCCTAACCTTGGTTTTCAGATATCTGAACCTAGACATTATATCAATTCTCCACACAGCTAGGTATCACAAGCACAAAACAGAACTCCTCCTTACCCATGGCTGTAAAGCTTGCTCTTGGCATGGTGTCACACCTTCAAGGTGGGAGAAACCTTCATGGCCTCTCATGCCACGCCCAAACTTGAGTGCTGCTTGGGCACAAATTCACACTGTGACCCTCAGCATGAGCCCCATGTCAAAGAAAGGCCTTTCGGGGCCTGGACCAAGAGCCCGCATTGGGGCTTGCCAAGCCCCTATGCACTCAATCCTCACCAGTATTTGAGATTTCCAGTCTCCCCGCCCGTACCTGGGGCTCTGCTCTGGATTCCCTTCTTGAAGAGACCCATGAGCCAGACAACACGACTCCACCCTTCCCACAAAATAACCCCAAACTCTTGGGAGCTGGGAAAAATCCCCAGAGATGGATACTCGTCCACAGTCCCTGAGGCCACCTCTCCAATCCACGGCTATCCCGGACACAACTTCCAGAGACAAAAGCCTGAAGGAATGCCTCCCACTCGCCCTTGTTTCAGAGGCCCAAGAGCTCCCTCTCGGGCTGTCATCCGGCCTGCCATAACCTAGGCGCCACTCATAAGCTGAGATTGTGTTTCCAGTCTTCTGTGCCCACAGCATGGATCCACACATCCTCCAGGCTAGGGCCTCTGGAGCCACAGCGAAAGATTGTGCCTGCCCTCCCCAAGGAAAGTGTGCCCAATCCATTGACCACAACCCTACAGGTTAGGGAAAAGCTCCAAGGCCCCTGAGGCCATCAATATTGTAGGCCACCCTGGACTAAGAGGGGCTCTCTGACACCAGCGGAGCAACTATCTCCACTTAGACTCTCAGACAATGTCCCCAGAGACAGAAGGTTGAAATTGACAGGCCCCCAGGCCCTAATCTGAACCCTAGCTCTGGTTTCCATGTGTCCGTCCTCAGAGGACTCTTTTCGTAGTCCAGCACACGGGGCTTCTCTGAGGCACCAAACCAAACCTCTCTCGTCTCCACAGGGGGAGCTTTCTTACTGGGGATGTATCAAACCCTTCAGGTAGGAGAGTTCCGCAGGGCCACTGAACCACCAGCACATTCCAAGGTCTCCATGGACCCAAACAGACATTATGACGCATCCTCAGGAGAGGCCATTTCAACTCAGCCTCCTGGGTAGCGTGCCCCAGAGGCAGCAGATCAAACATTTCTTGTCGCTATTGGCCAATGGGAATGCGAGGCAGGCTGTACAGGGATCCATCCTTCGAACCCTCCTCTCCAGTCCTTCCGTATCCTATGTCCTGGAGCCATGCAACAGGACTCGAATGTCCCGCAGAAGGAAACCTTGTGGTTTGGGGCAACCTCCCAACTCAGCGTGGGAAAACTTCCTTGGCCTCATGAGGACCCCGCTTCATGAAGGTGCCATCATGGACACATACTCCAGCCTCAGCCAATGTGTGATCCTCAGCCTGACTTCAGATGCAGGAGATTTTGATTCAGCCTCTGCAGAGTGGGCCTGCTCTGCTTTTGGCTCCAATCCTCACCCTAGCTTGTGTTTTAAGACTGCTGTCCTCACACTCCTGGCCTACAAACCCTCCCTCCTGGGAATTCTGGGGCCACAATGAAGCACTCTGCCTGCCTCCCAGGAGAAAAACATTGTCTATGGTGGTGCCCAGAGACCCCAAATGAGGATCAAACTGCTTGGCCCTCGGCAACACCCCAATAGCTTAGGCTACCTTAAACACTGATGCTCTGTCGCAAATAACCTGAGCCCAGACCTTCCAACAGACACCGACACAGCTGGCTGCACACCCAGCACATTGGACCCGCCACTGCCTTAGGCCACCATCCATTCCCAACCTGGGTTTTCAGTCATCGGAACCTAGACCTTATCTCCAATCCCTGCACAGTGGGGAACCTGATGCACAAGGCAGAACCCCTCCTTCCCCATGGCAAGAAACCTTGCTGCTGGCAGTGAGTCAAACCTTCAGTGTAGGAGAAAACAGCATGGCCCATGAGGCCACGCCCATGCGTGAGGGCTGCCTTGGGCACAAACACACATGGTGACCCTCATCGTGAGTACCTTATTCAAGTAACGCCTCTCAGTGACTGTACCAAGAGCCTGCATATGTGGCTTGCCATGCACATAGGCACCCAGGACTAACTAGATGGTGTGTATTCCAGTTGAAGGAGGCCACTGCTGTGCTCTAGAGTCCCTCTCCTGGGGGGTCCCCTGTGGCAGAAAACAGTACTCTTCCCTTCCCACAGAATGAACCCAAACACTTGGGAGCTTGGACAATCCCCCGAGAGGAAGGCTCTTCCTCGTCCCGGAAGCAACCCCTACCCTGAACGGCCACTGTCAACGCAACACCCAGAGACAAAAGCCTGAGCGACTGCCTCGCACTTGCCTTCCTTTGATATCCAGAGGATCTCCCCTCACGGACTGGAGATCAGGCCTGCCATTACCTTGGCCTCTAGCTGAGCCAAGTTTGCTTTTTCAGACATCTGTTCCCACAGCCCGGGCAAACACAGCCTCTAGGCTGGGTCCTCTGGAGCCATACCACAGGACCGTGCCTGCTCTCTCCTGGGAAACTGTGTCCATTCCTTTGGCCACACACCTCCAGAATATGAGAAACTTCAAGGCCCCCGAGGACATCCCACTACTGGGAGCCTCACTGGACTCACAGGGGCATTCGGACACAAGCTGAGCAGCTACCTCCACGAAGGCATGCCCACAGATGTCAACAGAGATAGAAGGTTGAGCCGGACAGGCCCTTAGGCCGTAATCTCAACTCTTGCTTTGGGTTCCAGGTGTCACTCCTCAGAGGCTTTGGTTCGAAAAACAGGATATGGGGCTTTCCTGAGGAACTGAACAGAACTCCTCTCGTCTCCACATGGGAAGCTTCCTTGTTGGAGCCGTTTCAAACACCTCAGGTTGGAGAATCCTGCAGAGTCCCTGAGCCACCTTTACATTCCAAGGTCTCCCAGGCCACCAGCCACAGTAGGACTCATCTTCAGGAGAGTCCATTTCAACTCTCTCCTCTGGGTAGCTAACCCAGGAGCCCACAGATTGAGCCTGCCTTGTCCTGGTTAAAGATTGGGAATATGCGGTTGCGTTCACAGGCATTCGTGCTTAGACACCTGCTCTCGAGTCTTTCCGTATGGGGCCTCCTGGAACCATCCAATAGGACTCGACTGTCATGCAGAAGGAAACCTTGAGGTGTGGAGTAGTTCACAAAACCCATCGTAGGCAAAGCTCCCTGGCCTCACGAAGCCCCCACACCCTTCAGGAAGAGGCCATGCTGGACAAAAACTCTAGACTGAGGTACGTCTCATAGTTGACATGACCTCAGTGCAGGAGATCTCGATTCAGCCTCTGCAGAGTGGGCCTGCCGTGCCCTCGGTCCCAAACCTCACGCTAGCTTGTGTTTTCAGACTTCCTTCCTCACACTCCTGGCAAACAAGCCCTCCGGACTAGGAACTCCAGAACCACAACCCAGGTTGGTGTCTGCCCAACGGAACAAAAACATTTCCCTGTGGGGCTCTCCAGAAAGCCCAGATGAGGATCAACCTGCTCGGGCCTCGACGGTACCCGAACTGGATAGGTTGCTCTGGGCACTCATGCTCTGTCTGACATAGCCTGAAGCCAGACGTCCAGACAGACAAGAAGACAACTGGCCGCACACCCAGCACTTCGGACACGCCATGGTCTTATGCCGTCACCTCTTCCTAACCTTGGTTTTCAGATATATGAACCTAGACATTATATCAATTCTCCACACAGCTAGGTATCGCAAGCACAAAACAGAACTCCTCCTTACCCATGGCTGTAAAGCTTGCTCTTGGCATGGTGTCACACCTTCAAGGTGGGAGAAACCTTCATGGCCTCTCATGCCACGCCCAAACTTGAGTGCTGCTTGGGCACAAATTCACACTGTGACCCTCAGCATGAGCCCCATGTCAAAGAAAGGCCTTTCGGGGCCTGGACCAAGAGCCCGCATTGGGGCTTGCCAAGCCCCTATGCACCCAATCCTCACCAGTATTTGAGATTTCCAGTCTCCCCGCCCATACCTGGGGCTCTGCTCTGGATTCCCTTCTTGAAGAGACCCATGAGCCAGACAACACGACTCCACCCTTCCCACAAAATAACCCCAAACTCTTGGGAGCTGGGAAAAATCCCCAGAGATGGATACTCGTCCACAGTCCCTGAGGCCACCTCTCCAATCCACGGCTATCCCGGACACAACATCCAGAGACAAAAGCCTGAAGGAATGCCTCCCACTCGCCCTTGTTTCAGAGGCCCAAGAGCTCCCTCTCGGGCTGTCATCTGGCCTGCCATACCCTAGGCGCCACTCATAAGCTGAGATTGTGTTTCCAGTATTCTGTGCCCACAGCATGGATCCACACATCCTCCAGGCTAGGGCCTCTGGAGCCACAGCGAAAGATTGTGCCTGCCCTCCCCAAGGAAAGTGTGCCCAATCCATTGACCACAACCCTACAGGTTAGGGAAAAGCTCCAAGGCCCCTGAGGCCATCAATAGTGTAGGCCACCCTGGACTAAGAGGGGCTCTCTGACACCAGCGGAGCAACTATCTCCACTTAGACTCTCAGACAATGTCCCCAGAGACAGAAGGTTGAAATGGACAGGCCCCCAGGCACTAATCTGAACCCTAGCTCTGGTTTCCATGTGTCCGTCCTCAGAGGACTGTTTTCGTAGTCCAGCACACGGGGCTTTTCTGAGGCACCAAACCAAACCTCTCTCGTCTCCACAGGGGGAGCTTTCTTACTGGGGATGTATCAAACCCTTCAGGTAGGAGAGTTCCGCAGGGCCACTGAACCACCAGCACATTCCAAGGTCTCCATGGACCCAAACAGACATTATGACGCATCCTCAGGAGAGGCCATTTCAACTCAGCCTCCTGGGTAGCGTGCCCAGAGGCAGCAGATCAAACATTTCTTGTCGCTAATGGCCAATGGGAATGCGAGGCAGGCTGTACAGGGATCCATCCTTCGAACCCTGCTCTCCAGTCCTTCCGTATCCTATGTCCTGGAGCCATGCAACAGGACTCGAATGTCCCGCAGAAGGAAACCTTGTGGTTTGGGGCAACCTCCCAACTCAGCGTGGGAAAACTTCCTTGGCCTCATGAGGCCCCCGCTTCATGAAGGTGCCATCATGGACACATACTCCAGCCTCAGCCAATGTCTGATTCTCAGCCTGACTTCAGATGCAGGAGTTTTTGATTCAGCCTCTGCAGAGTGGGCCTGCTCCGCCCTTGGCTCCATTCCTCACCCTAGCTTGTGTTTTAAGACTGCTGTCCTCACACTCCTGGCCTACAAACCCTCCCTCCTGGGAATTCTGGGGCCACGATGAAGCACTGTGCCTGCCTCCCAGGAGAAAAACATTGTCTATGGTGGTGCCCAGAGACCCCAAATGAGGATCAAACTGCTTGGCCCTCGGCAACACCCCAATTGCTTAGGCTACCTTAAACACTGATGCTCTGTCGCAAATAGCCTGAGCCCAGACCTTCCAACAGACACCGACACAGCTGGCTGCACACCCAGCACATTGGACCCGCCACTGCCTTAGGCCACCATCCATTCCCAACCTGGGTTTTCAGTCATCGGAACCTAGACCTTATCTCCAATCCCTGCACAGTGGGGAACCTGATGCACAAGGCAGAACCCCTCCTTCCCCATGGCAAGAAACCTTGCTGCTGGCAGTGAGTCAAACCTTCAGTGTAGGAGAAAACAGCATGGCCCATGAGGCCACGCCCATGCGTGAGGGCTGCCTTGGGCACAAACACACATGGTGACCCTCATCGTGAGTACCTTATTCAAGTAACGCCTCTCAGTGACTGTACCAAGAGCCTGCATATGTGGCTTGCCATGCACATAGGCACCCAGGACTAACTAGATGGTGTGTATTCCAGTTGAAGGAGGCCACTGCTGTGCTCTAGAGTCCCTCTCCTGGGGGGTCCCCTGTGGCAGAAAACAGTACTCTTCCCTTCCCACAGAATGAACCCAAACACTTGGGAGCTTGGACAATCCCCCGAGAGGAAGGCTCTTCCTCGCCCCGGAAGCAACCCCTACCCTGAACGGCCACTGTCAACGCAACACCCAGAGACAAAAGCCTGAGCGACTGCCTCGCACTTGCCTTCCTTTGATATCCAGAGGATCTCCCCTCACGGACTGGAGATCAGGCCTGCCATTACCTTGGCCTCTAGCTGAGCCAAGTTTGCTTTTTCAGACATCTGTTCCCACAGCCCGGGCAAACACAGCCTCTAGGCTGGGTCCTCTGGAGCCATACCACAGGACCGTGCCTGCTCTCTCCTGGGAAACTGTGTCCATTCCTTTGGCCACACACCTCCAGAATATGAGAAACTTCAAGGCCCCCGAGGACATCCCACTACTGGGAGCCTCCCTGGAAACAAAGGGGCATTTGGATACAACCTGAGCAGCTACCTCCACGAAGGCATGCACACAGCTGTCACAGAGATAGAAGGATGAGCCGGACAGGCCCTTAGGCCCTAATCTCAACACTTGCTTTGGTGTCCATGTGTCAATCCTTAGAGGCTCTGGTTCGAAAAACAGGATATGGGGCTTTCCTGAGGCACTGAACAGAACTCCTCTCGTCTCCACATGGGAAGCTTCCTTGTTGGTGCCGTTTCAAACACCTCAGGTTGGAGAATCCTGCAGAGTCCCTGAGCCACCTCCACATTCCAAGGTCTCCCAGGCCACCAGCCACAGTAGGACTCATCTTCAGGAGAGTCCATTTCAACTCTCTCCTCTGGGTAGCTAACCCAGGAGCCCACAGATTGAGCCTGCCTTGTCCTGGTTAAAGATTGGGAATATGCGGTTGCGTTCACAGGCATCCGTGCTTAGACACCTGCTCTCGAGTCTTTCCGTATGGGGCCTCCTGGAACCATCCAATAGGACTCGACTGTCATGCAGAAGGAAACCTTGAGGTGTGGAGTAGTTCACAAAACCCATCGTAGGCAAAGCTCCCTGGCCTCACGAAGCCCCCACACCCTTCAGGAAGAGGCCATGCTGGACAAAAACTCTAGACTGAGGCACGTCTCATAGTTGACATGACCTCAGTGCAGGAGATCTCGATTCAGCCTCTGCAGAGTGGGCCTGCCGTGCCCTCGGTCCCAAACCTCACGCTAGCTTGTGTTTTCAGACTTCCTTCCTCACACTCCTGGCAAACAAGCCCTCCGGACTAGGAACTCCAGAACCACAACCCAGGTTGGTGTCTGCCCAACGGAAGAAAAACATTTCCCTGTGGGGCTCTCCAGAAAGCCCAGATGAGGATCAACCTGCTCGGGCCTCGACGGTACCCGAACTGGATAGGCTGCTCTGGGCACTCATGCTCTGTCTGACATAGCCTGAAGCCAGACGTCCAGACAGACAAGAAGACAACTGGCCGCACACCCAGCACTTCGGACACGCCATGGTCTTATGCCGTCACCTCTTCCTAACCTTGGTTTTCAGATATCTGAACCTAGACATTATATCAATTCTGCACACAGCTAGGTATCGCAAGCACAAAACAGAACTCCTCCTTACCCATGGCTGTAAAGCTTGCTCTTGGCATGGTGTCACACCTTCAATGTGGGAGAAACCTTCATGGCCTCTCATGCCACGCCCAAACTTGAGTGCTGCTTGGGCACAAATTCACACTGTGACCCTCAGCATGAGCCCCATGTCATAGAAAGGCCTTTCGGGGCCTGGACCAAGAGCCCGCATTGGGGCTTGCCAAGCCCCTATGCACCCAATCCTCACCAGTGTTTAAGATTTCCAGTCGCCCCGCCCGTACCTGGGGCTCTGCTCTGGATTCCCTTCTTGAAGAGACCCATGAGCCAGACAACACGACTCCACCCTTCCCACAAAATAATCCCAAACTCTTGGGAGCTGGGAAAAATCCCCAGAGATGGATACTCGTCCACAGTCCCTGAGGCCACCTCTCCAATCCACGGCTATCCCGGACACAACATCCAGAGACAAAAGCCTGAAGGAATGCCTCCCACTCGCCCTTGTTTCAGAGGCCCAAGAGCTCACTCTCGGGCTGTCTTCCGGCCTGCCATACCCTAGGTGCCACTCATAAGCTGAGATTGTGTTTCCAGACTTCTGTGCCCACAGCATGGACCCACACATCCTCCAGGCTACGGCCTCTGGAGCCACAGCGAAAGATTGTGCCTGCCCTCCCCAAGGAAAGTGTGCCCAATCCATTGACCACAACCCTACAGGTTAGGGAAAAGCTCCAAGGCCCCTGAGGCCATCAATAGTGTAGGCCACCCTGGACTAAGAGGGGCTCTCTGACACCAGCGGAGCTACTATCTCCACTTAGACTCTCAGACAGTGTCCCCAGAGACAGAAGGTTGAAATGGACAGGCCCCCAGGCCCTAATCTGAACCTTAGCTCTGGTTTCCATGTGTCCGTCCTCAGAGGACTGTTTTCGTAGTCCAGCACACGGGGCTTTTCTGAGGCACCAAACCAAACCTCTCTCGTCTCCACAGGGGGAGCTTTCTTACTGGGGATGTATCAAACCCTTCAGGTAGGAGAGTTCCGCAGGGCCACTGAACCACCAGCACATTCCAAGGTCTCCATGGACCCAAACAGACATTATGACGCATCCTCAGGAGAGGCCATTTCAACTCAGCCTCCTGGGTAGCGTGCCCCAGAGGCAGCAGATCAAACATATCTTGTCTCTAATGGCCAATGGGAATGCGAGGCAGGCTGTACAGGGACCCATCCTTCGAACCCTGCTCTCTAGTCCTTCCGTATGGTATGTCCTGGAGCCATGCAACAGGACTCGAATGTCCCGCAGAAGGAAACCTTGTGGTTTGGGGCAACCTCCCAACTCAGCGTGGGAAAACTTCCTTGGCCTCATGAGGCCCCCGCTTCATGAAGGTGCCATCATGGACACATACTCCAGCCTCAGCCAACGTCTGATCCTCAGCCTGACTTCAGATGCAGGAGATTTGGATTCAGCCTCTGCAGAGTGGGCCTGCTCTGTTCTTGGCTCCAATCCTCACCTTAGCTTGTGTTTTAAGACTGCTGTCCTCACACTCCTGGCCTACAAACCCTCCCTCCTGGGAATTCTGGGGCCACAATGAAGCACTCTGCCTGCCTCCCAGGAGAAAAACATTGTCTATGGTGGTGCCCAGAGACCCCAAATGAGGATCAAACTGCTTGGCCCTCGGCAACACCCCAATTGCTTAGGCTACCTTAAACACTGATGCTCTGTCGCAAATAGCCTGAGCCCAGACCTTCCAACAGACACCGACACAGCTGGCTGCACACCCAGCACATTGGACCCGCCACTGCCTTAGGCCACCATCCATTCCCAACCTGGGTTTTCAGTCATCGGAACCTAGACCTTATCTCCAATCCCTGCACAGTGGGGAACCTGATGCACAAGGCAGAACCCCTCCTTCCCCATGGCAAGAAACCTTGCTGCCGGCAGTGAGTCAAACCTTCAGTGTAGGAGAAAACAGCATGGCCCATGAGGCCACGCCCATGCGTGAGGGCTGCCTTGGGCACAAACACACATGGTGACCCTCATCATGAGTACCTTATTCAAGTAACGCCTCTCAGTGACTGTACCAAGAGCCTGCATATGTGGCTTGCCATGCACATAGGCACCCAGGACTAACTAGATGGTGTGTATTCCAGTTGAGAAAGGCCACTGCTGTGCTCTAGAGTCCCTCTCCTGGGGGGTCCCCTGTGGCAGAAAACAGTACTCTTCCCTTCCCACAGAATGAACCCAAACACTTGGGAGCTTGGACAATCCCCCGAGAGGAAGGCTCTTCCTCGCCCCGGAAGCAACCCCTACCCTGAACGGCCACTGTCAACGCAACACCCAGAGACAAAAGCCTGAGCGACTGCCTCGCACTTGCCCTCCTTTGATATCCAGAGGATCTCCCCTCACGGACTGGAGATCAGGCCTGCCATTACCTTGGCCTCTAGCTGAGCCAAGTTTGCTTTTTCAGACATCTGTTCCCACAGCCCGGGCAAACACAGCCTCTAGGCTGGGTCCTCTGGAGCCATACAACAGGACCGTGCCTGCTCTCTCCTGGGAAACTGTGTCCATTCCTTTGGCCACACACCTCCAGAATATGAGAAACTTCAAGGCCCCCGAGGACATCCCACTACTGGGAGCATCCCTGGAAACAAAGGGGCATTTGGACACAACCTGAGCAGCTACCTCCACGAAGGCATGCACACAGCTGTCAACAGAGATAGAAGGTTGAGCCGGACAGGCCCTTAGGCCCTAATCTCAACACTTGCTTTGGTGTCCATGTGTCAATCCTTAGAGGCTTTGGTTCGAAAAACAGGATATGGGGCTTTCCTGAGGCACTGAACAGAACTCCTCTCGTCTCCACATGGGAAACTTCCTTGTTGGAGCCGTTTCAAACACCTCAGGTTGGAGAATCCTGCAGAGTCCCTGAGCCACCTCCACATTCCAAGGTCTCCCAGGCCACCAGCCACAGTAGGACTCATCTTCAGGAGAGTCCATTTCAACTCTCCCCTCTGGGTAGCTAACCCAGGAGCCCACAGATTGAGCCTGCCTTGTCCTGGTTAAAGATTGGGAATATGCGGTTGCGTTCACAGGCATCCGTGCTTAGACACCTGCTCTCGAGTCTTTCCGTATGGGGCCTCCTGGAACCATCCAATAGGACTCGACTGTCATGCAGAAGGAAACCTTGAGGTGTGGAGTAGTTCACAAAACCCATCGTAGGCAAAGCTCCCTGGCCTCACGAAGCCCCCACACCCTTCAGGAAGAGGCCATGCTGGACAAAAACTCTAGACTGAGGCACGTCTCATAGTTGACATGACCTCAGTGCAGGAGATCTCGATTCAGCCTCTGCAGAGTAGGCCTGCCGTGCCCTCGGTCCCAAACCTCACGCTAGCTTGTGTTTTCAGACTTCCTTCCTCACACTCCTGGCAAACAAGCCCTCCGGACTAGGAACTCCAGAACCACAACCCAGGTTGGTGTCTGCCCAACGGAAGAAAAACATTTCCCTGTGGGGCTCTCCAGAAAGCCCAGATGAGGATCAACCTGCTCGGGCCTCGACGGTACCCGAACTGGATAGGCTGCTCTGGGCACTCATGCTCTGTCTGACATAGCCTGAAGCCAGACGTCCAGACAGACAAGAAGACAACTGGCCGCACACCCAGCACTTCGGACACGCCATGGTCTTATGCCGTCACCTCTTCCTAACCTTGGTTTTCAGATATCTGAACCTAGACATTATATCAATTCTGCACACAGCTAGGTATCGCAAGCACAAAACAGAACTCCTCCTTACCCATGGCTGTAAAGCTTGCTCTTGGCATGGTGTCACACCTTCAATGTGGGAGAAACCTTCATGGCCTCTCATGCCACGCCCAAACTTGAGTGCTGCTTGGGCACAAATTCACACTGTGACCCTCAGCATGAGCCCCATGTCATAGAAAGGCCTTTCGGGGCCTGGACCAAGAGCCCGCATTGGGGCTTGCCAAGCCCCTATGCACCCAATCCTCACCAGTGTTTAAGATTTCCAGTCGCCCCGCCCGTACCTGGGGCTCTGCTCTGGATTCCCTTCTTGAAGAGACCCATGAGCCAGACAACACGACTCCACCCTTCCCACAAAATAATCCCAAACTCTTGGGAGCTGGGAAAAATCCCCAGAGATGGATACTCGTCCACAGTCCCTGAGGCCACCTCTCCAATCCACGGCTATCCCGGACACAACATCCAGAGACAAAAGCCTGAAGGAATGCCTCCCACTCGCCCTTGTTTCAGAGGCCCAAGAGCTCACTCTCGGGCTGTCTTCCGGCCTGCCATACCCTAGGTGCCACTCATAAGCTGAGATTGTGTTTCCAGACTTCTGTGCCCACAGCATGGACCCACACATCCTCCAGGCTACGGCCTCTGGAGCCACAGCGAAAGATTGTGCCTGCCCTCCCCAAGGAAAGTGTGCCCAATCCATTGACCACAACCCTACAGGTTAGGGAAAAGCTCCAAGGCCCCTGAGGCCATCAATAGTGTAGGCCACCCTGGACTAAGAGGGGCTCTCTGACACCAGCGGAGCTACTATCTCCACTTAGACTCTCAGACAGTGTCCCCAGAGACAGAAGGTTGAAATGGACAGGCCCCCAGGCCCTAATCTGAACCTTAGCTCTGGTTTCCATGTGTCCGTCCTCAGAGGACTGTTTTCGTAGTCCAGCACACGGGGCTTTTCTGAGGCACCAAACCAAACCTCTCTCGTCTCCACAGGGGGAGCTTTCTTACTGGGGATGTATCAAACCCTTCAGGTAGGATAGTTCCGCAGGGCCACTGAACCACCAGCACATTCCAAGGTCTCCATGGACCCAAACAGACATTATGACGCATCCTCAGGAGAGGCCATTTCAACTCAGCCTCCTGGGTAGCGTGCCCCAGAGGCAGCAGATCAAACATATCTTGTCTCTAATGGCCAATGGGAATGCGAGGCAGGCTGTACAGGGACCCATCCTTCGAACCCTGCTCTCTAGTCCTTCCGTATGGTATGTCCTGGAGCCATGCAACAGGACTCGAATGTCCCGCAGAAGGAAACCTTGTGGTTTGGGGCAACCTCCCAACTCAGCGTGGGAAAACTTCCTTGGCCTCATGAGGCCCCCGCTTCATGAAGGTGCCATCATGGACACATACTCCAGCCTCAGCCAACGTCTGATCCTCAGCCTGACTTCAGATGCAGGAGATTTGGATTCAGCCTCTGCAGAGTGGGCCTGCTCTGTTCTTGGCTCCAATCCTCACCTTAGCTTGTGTTTTAAGACTGCTGTCCTCACACTCCTGGCCTACAAACCCTCCCTCCTGGGAATTCTGGGGCCACAATGAAGCACTGTGCCTGCCTCCCAGGAGAAAAACATTGTCTATGGTGGTGCCCAGAGACCCCAAATGAGGATCAAACTGCTTGGCCCTCGGCAACACCCCAATTGCTTAGGCTACCTTAAACACTGATGCTCTGTCGCAAATAGCCTGAGCCCAGACCTTCCAACAGACACCGACACAGCTGGCTGCACACCCAGCACATTGGACCCGCCACTGCCTTAGGCCACCATCCATTCCCAACCTGGGTTTTCAGTCATCGGAACCTAGACCTTATCTCCAATCCCTGCACAGTGGGGAACCTGATGCACAAGGCAGAACCCCTCCTTCCCCATGGCAAGAAACCTTGCTGCCGGCAGTGAGTCAAACCTTCAGTGTAGGAGAAAACAGCATGGCCCATGAGGCCACGCCCATGCGTGAGGGCTGCCTTGGGCACAAACACACATGGTGACCCTCATCATGAGTACCTTATTCAAGTAACGCCTCTCAGTGACTGTACCAAGAGCCTGCATATGTGGCTTGCCATGCACATAGGCACCCAGGACTAACTAGATGGTGTGTATTCCAGTTGAGAAAGGCCACTGCTGTGCTCTAGAGTCCCTCTCCTGGGGGGTCCCCTGTGGCAGAAAACAGTACTCTTCCCTTCCCACAGAATGAACCCAAACACTTGGGAGCTTGGACAATCCCCCGAGAGGAAGGCTCTTCCTCGCCCCGGAAGCAACCCCTACCCTGAACGGCCACTGTCAACGCAACACCCAGAGACAAAAGCCTGAGCGACTGCCTCGCACTTGCCCTCCTTTGATATCCAGAGGATCTCCCCTCACGGACTGGAGATCAGGCCTGCCATTACCTTGGCCTCTAGCTGAGCCAAGTTTGCTTTTTCAGACATCTGTTCCCACAGCCCGGGCAAACACAGCCTCTAGGCTGGGTCCTCTGGAGCCATACAACAGGACCGTGCCTGCTCTCTCCTGGGAAACTGTGTCCATTCCTTTGGCCACACACCTCCAGAATATGAGAAACTTCAAGGCCCCCGAGGACATCCCACTACTGGGAGCATCCCTGGAAACAAAGGGGCATTTGGACACAACCTGAGCAGCTACCTCCACGAAGGCATGCACACAGCTGTCAACAGAGATAGAAGGTTGAGCCGGACAGGCCCTTAGGCCCTAATCTCAACACTTGCTTTGGTGTCCATGTGTCAATCCTTAGAGGCTTTGGTTCGAAAAACAGGATATGGGGCTTTCCTGAGGCACTGAACAGAACTCCTCTCGTCTCCACATGGGAAACTTCCTTGTTGGAGCCGTTTCAAACACCTCAGGTTGGAGAATCCTGCAGAGTCCCTGAGCCACCTCCACATTCCAAGGTCTCCCAGGCCACCAGCCACAGTAGGACTCATCTTCAGGAGAGTCCATTTCAACTCTCCCCTCTGGGTAGCTAACCCAGGAGCCCACAGATTGAGCCTGCCTTGTCCTGGTTAAAGATTGGGAATATGCGGTTGCGTTCACAGGCATCCGTGCTTAGACACCTGCTCTCGAGTCTTTCCGTATGGGGCCTCCTGGAACCATCCAATAGGACTCGACTGTCATGCAGAAGGAAACCTTGAGGTGTGGAGTAGTTCACAAAACCCATCGTAGGCAAAGCTCCCTGGCCTCACGAAGCCCCCACACCCTTCAGGAAGAGGCCATGCTGGACAAAAACTCTAGACTGAGGCACGTCTCATAGTTGACATGACCTCAGTGCAGGAGATCTCGATTCAGCCTCTGCAGAGTAGGCCTGCCGTGCCCTCGGTCCCAAACCTCACGCTAGCTTGTGTTTTCAGACTTCCTTCCTCACACTCCTGGCAAACAAGCCCTCCGGACTAGGAACTCCAGAACCACAACCCAGGTTGGTGTCTGCCCAACGGAAGAAAAACATTTCCCTGTGGGGCTCTCCAGAAAGCCCAGATGAGGATCAACCTGCTCGGGCCTCGACGGTACCCGAACTGGATAGGCCTCTCTGGGCACTCATGCTCTGTCTGACATAGCCTGAAGCCAGACGTCCAGACAGACAAGAAGACAACTGGCCGCACACCCAGCACTTCGGACACGCCATGGTCTTATGCCGTCACCTCTTCCTAACCTTGGTTTTCAGATATCTGAACCTAGACATTATATCAATTCTGCACACAGCTAGGTATCGCAAGCACAAAACAGAACTCCTCCTTACCCATGGCTGTAAAGCTTGCTCTTGGCATGGTGTCACACCTTCAATGTGGGAGAAACCTTCATGGCCTCTAATGCCACGCCCAAACTTGAGTGCTGCTTGGGCACAAATTCACACTGTGACCCTCAGCATGAGCCCCATGTCATAGAAAGGCCTTTCGGGGCCTGGACCAAGAGCCCGCATTGGGGCTTGCCAAGCCCCTATGCACCCAATCCTCACCAGTGTTTAAGATTTCCAGTCGCCCCGCCCGTACCTGGGGCTCTGCTCTGGATTCCCTTCTTGAAGAGACCCATGAGCCAGACAACACGACTCCACCCTTCCCACAAAATAATCCCAAACTCTTGGGAGCTGGGAAAAATCCCCAGAGATGGATACTCGTCCACAGTCCCTGAGGCCACCTCTCCAATCCACGGCTATCCCGGACACAACATCCAGAGACAAAAGCCTGAAGGAATGCCTCCCACTCGCCCTTGTTTCAGAGGCCCAAGAGCTCACTCTCGGGCTGTCTTCCGGCCTGCCATACCCTAGGTGCCACTCATAAGCTGAGATTGTGTTTCCAGACTTCTGTGCCCACAGCATGGACCCACACATCCTCCAGGCTACGGCCTCTGGAGCCACAGCGAAAGATTGTGCCTGCCCTCCCCAAGGAAAGTGTGCCCAATCCATTGACCACAACCCTACAGGTTAGGGAAAAGCTCCAAGGCCCCTGAGGCCATCAATAGTGTAGGCCACCCTGGACTAAGAGGGGCCCTCTGACACCAGCGGAGCTACTATCTCCACTTAGACTCTCAGACAGTGTCCCCAGAGACAGAAGGTTGAAATGGACAGGCCCCCAGGCCCTAATCTGAACCTTAGCTCTGGTTTCCATGTGTCCGTCCTCAGAGGACTGTTTTCGTAGTCCAGCACACGGGGCTTTTCTGAGGCACCAAACCAAACCTCTCTCGTCTCCACAGGGGGAGCTTTCTTACTGGGGATGTATCAAACCCTTCAGGTAGGAGAGTTCCGCAGGGCCACTGAACCACCAGCACATTCCAAGGTCTCCATGGACCCAAACAGACATTATGACGCATCCTCAGGAGAGGCCATTTCAACTCAGCCTCCTGGGTAGCGTGCCCCAGAGGCAGCAGATCAAACATATCTTGTCTCTAATGGCCAATGGGAATGCGAGGCAGGCTGTACAGGGACCCATCCTTCGAACCCTGCTCTCTAGTCCTTCCGTATGGTATGTCCTGGAGCCATGCAACAGGACTCGAATGTCCCGCAGAAGGAAACCTTGTGGTTTGGGGCAACCTCCCAACTCAGCGTGGGAAAACTTCCTTGGCCTCATGAGGCCCCCGCTTCATGAAGGTGCCATCATGGACACATACTCCAGCCTCAGCCAACGTCTGATCCTCAGCCTGACTTCAGATGCAGGAGATTTGGATTCAGCCTCTGCAGAGTGGGCCTGCTCTGTTCTTGGCTCCAATCCTCACCTTAGCTTGTGTTTTAAGACTGCTGTCCTCACACTCCTGGCCTACAAACCCTCCCTCCTGGGAATTCTGGGGCCACAATGAAGCACTGTGCCTGCCTCCCAGGAGAAAAACATTGTCTATGGTGGTGCCCAGAGACCCCAAATGAGGATCAAACTGCTTGGCCCTCGGCAACACCCCAATTGCTTAGGCTACCTTAAACACTGATGCTCTGTCGCAAATAGCCTGAGCCCAGACCTTCCAACAGACACCGACACAGCTGGCTGCACACCCAGCACATTGGACCCGCCACTGCCTTAGGCCACCATCCATTCCCAACCTGGGTTTTCAGTCATCGGAACCTAGACCTTATCTCCAATCCCTGCACAGTGGGGAACCTGATGCACAAGGCAGAACCCCTCCTTCCCCATGGCAAGAAACCTTGCTGCTGGCAGTGAGTCAAACCTTCAGTGTAGGAGAAAACAGCATGGCCCATGAGGCCACGCCCATGCGTGAGGGCTGCCTTGGGCACAAACACACATGGTGACCCTCATCATGAGTACCTTATTCAAGTAACGCCTCTCAGTGACTGTACCAAGAGCCCGCATATGTAGCTTGTGTTCTCAGACTTCTGTCCTCACACTCCTGGACACGAAGCCCTCAAGTTTGGCAATTCTGGACCGACAATGAAGCACTCTGCCTGCCTTCTAGAAAACAAATTTTGCCTAATGAGCTTCCCAGACAACTTATATGAGGATAAATCTACATGGCACTCGACTTTACACAAATTATATAGTCTACGGGGGCACTAATGCACTGTCTGACACAACCTGAGCCCGGACCTCCTGACCAACACCCAGGCAGCTGACCGAACACTGAGCATATCAGAACCGCATGGCCTTAGGTCGTCATCTCTTTCCAACTGTGGTTTTTCAGGCTTCCGAAGCTAGTCCTTATCTCCAACCACTGCCTAGGGTTGAAAATGATGCAGAAATCAGAACACCTTCCCCATGGCAAGAGACCTTGTGATTAGCTTGTTGACTAAAGTCTAGTGTGCTGGAATCCAGTGTGGCGCATGAGGCCCCGCCCATGCTCACGGGCCACATTGGTCACAAAAACACATTGTGACCCTCAGCCTGAGCCCAGTCCTCAACTAAGGCCTCTCAGTGGCTGTATGAAGAGACAGCATATTGGGCCTGCCATGCCTCTAGGCCCCAATTTTTAACCATAGTTTGGGTTGTCCCTTCACTCTTCCCCTGGGCTCTGTTTTGGAATTCCTCTTTTGTTCAGAAACCTGAGGTAATAAACTTGAAAGGAGACCTCCCATCCCACAGATTGACGAAAAACTTTTGGGACCAGGCCAAACCCACAGAGAGGAAGATTCGTCCATGGGCCATGAGTCCTCCCCACATTCCACGGCCATCGTTGATACAAAATCCAGAGACAAAAGCCTGAGCAAATGCCTCAGACTCGCTCTTTCTTCATATCCTGAAGAGTTCTTCTCATGGTTTGTAGATTGGGCCTGCCATACCTACGTCCCAAAACCAAAGCTGAGTTTGTGTTTTCAGACGTCTGTCCTCAAAGTCCTGGGCCACACACCCTCCAGGCTGGGGCCCCTGGAGCCACACATTAGGACTGTGCCTACCCAATCCATGGGAATTCTGCCCATTCCATTGTCCAAAATCGTACAAATTAGGAGAACTCTCCAAAGGGCCGCGGCCATCCCAATAGTGTAGGTCTCCGGGGACAAACAAGGGCGGACTGACACCAGTTGAGCATCTACCTCCACTCATTCCATAGATGGATATTCCCAGAGAAGAAGATTGAACCAGACAGAACCCTAGGCCATAATCAGATCCATTGCTTTGGTTACAGGCATGTCTCCTCAAAAGCCTGGATTCCAATACCAGCATAAGGTGTTTCCTGAGACACCCTTCAGAACAAATCTTGTCTCCACTGGAAACTTGTGCATGGGAGCTATGTCAAAAGCTTAGGAGAATACTTCAGTGTCCCGGTGCCACGCCCCATTCCAAGGCCCTCATGGACACAAACACACATTAGGCCCCATCCTCAGGAAAGTCCATTTCAACTCAGCCACCCCGGTTGCTCTTGCAGACCCAACCGATCCCAACTGTATTTTTGCTCGGAGACAATTGGAATGCGAGGCAGGCTTCCCTGGCATCCGTCCTCCAACGATGCTCTGGAGTAATTCCATATGGGATGTTCTGGAGCTGCCCAACTAGGTCTCAATTGTCCCACAGAAGTAATCCTTGAAGGGGCCGTCCCAAAACTCCCAACGTGGGAATACCTCCATGGCCTTGAGATTCCACTCCGTTCATGAAGGGGCAGTCATGCACAGAATCTCCACCCTGAGCCAACGTCTGATCCTCGCCGTGACTTCAGAGACTTGCGATATTGGTTCAGATATGCAGGGGGTACCTGCCGTGCCCTCGGCCTGAAACCCATGTCTAGCTTGTGTTCTCAGACTTCTGTCCTCACACTCCTGGCCCAGAAGCCCTCAAGTTTGGCAAATCCTGACCCACAATGCAGCACTCTGCCTGCCCTCTAGAAAAAATATCTTGCCTAATGAGCTGCCCAGACACCTCAAATGAGGATAAATCTACACGGCACTTGACTGTAACCAAATTATATAGTCTAACCTGGGCACTAATGCACTGTCTGACACAACATGAGCCAGAACCTCCTGACCAACAACCAGGCAGCTGACCGCACACTGAGTGCATCAGACCAGCCATGTTCTAAGGTCGTCATCTCTTCCCAACTGCGGTTTTTCAGGCTTCAGATCCTAGACCTTATCTCCAACCACTGCCCAAGGTTGAAAATGATGGAGAAATCAGAACATCTTCCCCATGGCAAGGGACCTTGTGAATGGCATGTTGTCCAAAGTCCAGTGTAGTTGAAACCAGTGTGGCCCATGAGGCCCCGCCCATGCTCGCGGGCCACATTGGTTACAAACACACTTTGTGACCCTCAGCCTGAGCCCAGTCAAGTAATGCCTCTCCGTGGCTGGATGAAGAGACAGCATATTGGGCCTGCGTTGACCCAGGCCCTAATTTTTAACCATAGTTTGGGTTCTCCCTTCACTCTTCCCCAGGGCTCTGCTTTGGAATTCCTCTTTTGTTCGGACACCTAAGGTAATAAACCTGAAAAGAGACCTCCCATCCCACAGATTGACGAAAAACAATTTGGACCGGGTAAATTCCACAGAGAGGAAGATTCGTCCATGGCCCATGAGGCCTCCCCACATTCCACGGCCATCGTTGATACAAAATCCAGAGAAAAACGCCTGAGCATGTGCCTCAGAATCGCTCATTCTTCATATCCTGGAGAGTTCTTCTCATGGTTTGTAGATTGGGCCTGCCATACCTACGTCCCCAAACCTGAGCTGAGTTTGTGTTTTTAGACTTCTGTCCTCAAAGTCCAGGGCCACACACCCTCCAGGCTGGGGCCCCTGGAGCCACACATTCGGACTGTGCCTACCCAATCTATGGGAATTCTGCCCATTTCATTGTCCAAAATCGTACAAATTAGGAGAAATCTCCAAAGTCCCCGAGGACATCCCAATAGTGTAGGTCTCCGGGGACAAACAAGGGCGGTCTGACACCAGGTGAGCATCTACCTCCACTCATTCCATAGACGGATATCCCCAGAGAAGAAGATTGAACCAGACTGGACCCTAGGCCATAATCAGATCCATTGCTTTGGTTTACAGGCATGTCTCCTCAAAAGCCTGGATTCCAATACCAGCATAAGTGGTTTCCTGTGGCACCCATCAGAATAAATCTCGTCTGTACAAGGAAACTTGTGCTTGGGAGCTATGTCAAAAGCTTAGGAGAATACTACAGGGTCTCGGTGCCACCCCCCCATTCCAAGGCCCTCATGGACACAAACACAAGTTAGACCCCATCCTCAGGAAAGTCCATTTCAACTCAGCCATCCCGGTTGCTCCCGCAGAGCCATCTGATCTCAACTGTATTGTTGCTAGGAGACAATTGGAATGCGAGCCCGGCTTCCCTGGAATCCATCCTCGAATGGTGCTCTGGAGTCATTCCATATGGGATGTCTTGGAGCTGCCCAACAGGTCTCCATTGTCCCGCAGAAGGAATCCTTGAAGGGGCCGTCCCAAAACTCCCAACGTGGGAAAACCTCCATGGCCTTGAGATTCCACTCCGTTCATGAAGGGGCAGTCATGCACAGAATCTCCACCCTGAGCCAACGTCGGATCGTCGCCGTGACTTCAGAGACTTGCGATATTGGTTCAGATATGCAGGGGGTCCCTGCGTGCCCTCGGCCTGAAGCCCATGTCTAGCTTGTGTTCTCAGACTTCTGTCCTCACACTCCTGGCCTAGAATCCCTCAAGTTTGGCAAATCCTGACCCACAATGCAGCACTCTGCCTGCCCTCTAGAAAAAATATCTTGCCTAATGAGCTGCCCAGACACCTCAAATGAGGATAAATCTACATGGCACTTGACTGTAACCAAATTATATAGTCTAACCTGGGCACTAATGCACTGTCTGACACAACCTGAGCCAGAACCTCCTACCAAGACCCAGGCAGCTGACCGCACACTGAGTGCATCAGATCCGCCATGGACTTATGTCGTCATTCTTCCCAACTGCGGTTTTTCAGGCTTCAGATCCTAGACCTTATCTCCAACCACTGCCCAGGGTTGAAAATGATGGAGAAATCAGAACATCTTCCCCATGGCAAGGGACCTTGTGAATGGCATGTTGTCCAAAGTCCAGTGTAGTTGAAACCAGTGTGGCCCATGAAGCCCCGCCCATGCTCGCGGGCCACATTGGTCACAAACACACTTTGTGACCCTCAGCCTGAGCCCAGTCCTCAAGTAATGCCTCTCCGTGGCTGGATTAAGAGACAGCTTATTGGGCCTGCCATGCCCCTAGGCCCCAATTTTTAACCATACTTTGGGTTGTCCCTTCACGTTTCCCAAGGGCTCTGCTTTGGAATTCCTATTTGTTCGGACACCTGATGTAATAAACCTGAAAGGAGACCTCCCATCCTACAGATTGACGAAAAACAATTGGGAACGGACCAAATCCACAGAGAGGAAGATTCGTCCATGACCCATGAGGCCTCCCCATATTCCACAGCCTTCGTTGATACAAAATCCAGAGACAAAAGCCTGAGCAAGTGGCTCAGAATCACTCTTTCTTCATATCCTGAAGTGTTCCTCTCATGGTTTGTAGAATGGGCCTGCCATACCTACGTCCCCAAACCTGAGCTGAGTTTGTGTTTTCAGACTTCTGTCCTCAAAGTCCTGGGCCACACACCCTCCAGGCAGGTCCCCTGGAGCCACACATTAGTACTGTGCCTACACAATCCATGGGAATTCTGCCCATTCCATTGTCCAAAATCGTACAAATTAGGAGAAATCTCCAAAGACCCCGAGGCCATCCCAAATGTGTTGGTCTCCGGGGACAAACAAGGGCGGTCTGACACCAGGTGAGGATCTACTTCCACTCATTCCATAGATGGATATCCCCAGAGAAGATTGAACCAGACAAGACCCTAGGCCATAAACGGATCCATTGCTTTGGATACAGGCATGTCTCCTCAAAAGCCTGGATTCCAAAATGGAATGCGAGGCGGGCTTCCCTGGCATCCATCCTCCAACGGTGCTCTGGGGTCATTCCATATGGGATGTCCTGGAGCTGCCCAATTGGTGTCAATTTCCCCATAGAAGAAATCCTGGAAGGGGGCAGCCCACAACTTCCAACGTGGGAAAACCTCCATGGCCTTGAAATTCTGCTCCGTTCATGAAGGGGCAGACATGCACAGAAACTCACCTGAGTCAACGTCTGATACTCGCCGTGACTTCAGATGCTTGAGATATTGGTTCAAATCTGCAGGGGGTACGTGCCGTGCCCTTGGCCTGAAGCCCAAGTCTAGCTTGTGTTCTCAGACTTCTGTCCTCACACTCCTGGCCCAGAAGCCCTCAAGTTTGGCAATTCCGTACCCACAATGCAGCACTCTGCCTGCCCTTTAGAAAAAATATCTTGCCTAATGAGCTGCCCAGGCACCTCAAATGAGGATAAACTTACACGGCACTCGACTGTATCCAAATCATATAGTCTAACCTGGGCACTAAGGCTTTGTTTGACAAAACCTGTGCCAGAACCTCCTGACCAACACCCAGGCAGCTGACCGCACACTGAACATATCAGACCCGCCATGGCCTTAAGTCGTCATCTCTTCCCAACTGCGGTTTTTCAGGCTTCACAACCTAGACCTTATCTCCAAACACTGCCCAGTGTTGAAAATGATGCAGAAATCAGAACACCTTCCCCATGGCAGAGACCTTGTTATTGGCATATTGTCCAAAGTTCAGTGTAGTGGAAACCAGTGTGGCTAATGAGGCCCCGCCCATGCTGGCGGGCTACATTGGTCACAAACACACACTGTGACCCTCAGCCTGAGCCCAGTCCTCAAGTAAGGCCTCTCAGTGGATGGATGAAGAGACAGCATATTGGGCCTGCATTGCCCCTAGGCCCCAATTTTTAACCATAGTTTGGGTTGTCCCTTCACTCTTCCCCAGGGCTATGCTTTGGAATTCCTCTTTTGTTCGGACACCTGAGGTAATAAACCTGAAAGGAGACCTCCCATCCCACAGATTGTCAAAAAACAATTGAAACCGGGCCAAATCCACAGAGAGGAAGATTCGTCCATGCCCCATGAGGCCTCCCCACATTCCACGGCCATCGTTGATACAACATCCAGAGACAAAAGCCTGAGCAAGTGGCTCAGACTCGCTCTTTCTTTATATCCTGAAGTGTTCTTCTCATGGTTTGTAGAATGGGCCTGCCATACCTACGTCCTCAAACCTGAGCTGAGTTTGTGTTTTCAGACTTCTGTCCTCAAAGTCCTGGGCCACACACCATCCAGGCTGGGGCCCCTGGAGCCACACATTAGGACTGTGCCTACCCAATCCATGGGAATTCTGCCCATTCCATTGTCCAAAATCGTACAAATTAGGAGAACTCTTCAAAGACCCCGAGGCCATCCCAATAGTGTAGGTCTCTGGGGAAAAACAAGGGCGTTCTGACACCAGGTGAGTATCTACCTCCACACATTCCATAGATGGATATCCCCAGAGAAGATTGAACCTGACAAGACCCTAGGCCATAATCGGATCCATTGCTTTGGTTTACAGGCATGTCTCCTCAAAAGCCTGGATTCCAAAAACAGCATAAGGGGTTTCCTGAGGCACCCATCAGAACAAATCTAGTCTCCACAAGGAAACTTGTGCATGGGAGCTATGTCAAAGCTTAGGAGAATACTTCAGGGTCCCGTATCAACCACTCCATTCCAAGGCCATCATGGACACAAACACACATTAGGCCCCATCCTCAGGAAAGTCCATTTCAACTCAGCCACCCCGGTTGCTCCCGCAGAGCCATCCGATCTCAACTGTCATGTTGCTAGGAGACAATTGGAATGCGAGGCGCACTTCCCTGGCATCCATCCTCCAACGGTGTTCTGGAGTCATTCCATTGGGATGTCCTGGAGCTGCCCAACAGGTCTCAATTGTCCCGCAGAAGAAATCCTTGAAGGGGGTAGCGCACAACTCCCAAAGTGGGAAAATCTCGATGGCCTTCAGATTCCGCTCCGTTCATGAAGGGGCAGTCATGAACAATAACTCCAACCTGAGCCAATTCTGATCCTCGCTGTGACTTCAGATGCTTGAGATATTGGTTCAGATCTTCAGGGGTATCTGCCGTGCCCTCGGCCTAAAGCCCAAGTCCACGTTGTGTTCTCAGACTTCTGTCCTCACACTCCTGGCCCAGAAGCCCTCACGTTTGGCAATTCCGGACCCACAATGCCTGCATTCTAGAAAAAATATCTTGCTTAATGAGCTGCCCAGGCACCTCAAATGAGGATAGACCTACACGGCCCTCGAGTGTACCCAAATTATAACATCTAAACTGGGCACTGATGCACTGTCTGACACAACCTGATCCAGAACCTCCTGACCAACACCCAGGCAGCTGACCACACACTGAGCATATTAGACCCGCCATGGCCTTAGTTCGTCAACTCTACCCAACTGCAGTTTTTCAGGCTTCAGAACCTAGACCTTATTTCCATCCACTGCCCAGGGTTGAAAATGATGCAGAAATCAGAACACCTTCCCCATGGCAAGAGACGTTGTGATTGGCATGTTGTCCAAAGTTCAGTGTAGTGGAAACCAGTGTGGCCCATGAGGCCCCGCCCATGATCGCATGCCACATTGGTCACAAACACACATTGTGACCCTCAGCCTGAGCCCACTCCTTAAGTAAGGTCTCTCAGTGGCTGAATGAATAGACAGCATATTGGGCCTGCGATGCCCCTAGACCCCAATTTTTAACCATTCTTTGGGTTGTCCCTTCAATGTTCCCCAGGGCGCTGCTTTGGAATTCCTCTTTTGTTCGGACACCTGAGGTAATAAACCTGAAAGGAGACCTCCCATCCCACAGATTAACAAAAAACATTTGGGACCGTGCCAAATCCAAAGAGTGGAATATTCGTCCATGCCCCATGAGGCCTCCCCACATTCCACGGCCATCGTTGAATCAAAATCCAGAACAAAGCCTGAGCAAGTGGCTCAGTCTCGCTCTTTCTTCATATCCTGAAGAGTTCTTCTCATGGTTTGTAGATTCGCGCTGCCATACCTACGTCCCCAAACCTGAGCTGAGTTTGTGTTTACAGACTTCTGTCCTCAAAGTCCTGGGCCACACACCCTCCAGGCTGGAACCCCTGGAGCCACACATTAGGACTGTGCCTACCCAATCCCTGGGAATTATGCCCATTCCATTGTCCAAAATCGTACAAATTAGGAGAAATCTCCAAAGTCCCCGAGGCCATCCCAATAGTGTAAGTCTCCTGGAACAAACAAGGGCAGTCTGACACCAGGTGAGCATCTACCTCCACTCATTCCATAGATGGATATCCCCAGAGAAGAAGATTGAACCAGACATGACCCTAGGCCATATTCGGATCCATTGCTTTGGTTTACAGTCATGTCTCCTCAAAAGCCTGCATTCCAATACCAGCATAAGGCGTTTCCTGAGGCACCCATCAGAACAAATCTCCTCTCCACAAGGAAACTTGTGCATGGGAGCTATGTCAAAAGCTTAGGAGAATACTTCAGGGTCCCGGTGCCACCGCCCCATTCCAAGGCCCTCATGGACACAAACACACATTAGGCCCCATCCTAAGGAAAGTCCATTTCAAATCAGCCACCCTGGTTGCTCCCGCAGAGCCATCCGATCTGAACTGTCTTGTTGCTAGTAGACAATTGGAATGCGATGCTCGCTTCCCTGGCATCCATCCTCCAACGTTGTGCAGAGGGTACCTGCCTTGCCCTCGGCCTGACGCCCAAGTCTAGCTTGTGTTCTCAGACTTCTGTCCTCACACTCCTGGCCCAGAAGCCCTCAAGTTTGGCAATTCCGGACCCACAATGCAGCACTCTGCCTGCCCTCTAGAAAAAATATCTTGCGTAATGAGGTGCCCAGACACCTCAAATGAGGATAAACCTACACGGCACTCGACTGTACCCAAATTATATAGTCTACCCTGGGCACTAATGCACTGTCTGACACAACCTGAGCCAGAACCTCAACCAACACCAAGGCAGCTGACCGCCCACTGAGCATATCACCCGCCATGGCCTTAGGACGTCATCTCTTGCCAACTGCGATTTTTCAGGCTTCAGAACCGAGACCTTATCTTCAACCACTGCCCAGGGTTGAAAATGATGCATAAATCAGAACACCTTACCCATGGCAAGAGACCTTGTGTTTGGCATGTTGTCCAAAGTCCAGTGTAGTTGAAACCAGTGTGTCCCATGAGGCCCCGCCCATGCTCGCAGACACATTGGTCACCAACACACATTGTAACCCTCAGCCTGAGCCCAGTGCTCAAGTAAGGTCTCTCAGTGGCTGAATGAAAAGACAGCATATTGGGCCTGCCATGGTCCTAGGCCCCAATTTTTAATCATAGTTTGGGTTGTCCCTTTACTCTTCCCCATGGCTCTGATTTGGAATTCCTATTTGTTCGGACACGTGAGGTAATAAACCTGAAAGGAGACCTCCCATCAGACAGACTGGCGAAAAACAATTGGGACCTGGCCAAACACACAGAGCGGAAGATTCGTCCATGGCCCATGAGGCCTCCGCACATTCTCCGCCATCGTTGATACAAAATCCAGAGACAAAAGCCTGAGCAAGTGCCTTAGACTCGCTCTTTCTTCATATCCTGAAGAGTTCTTCTCATGGTTTGTAGATTGGGCCTGCCATACCTAAGTCCCCAAACCTAAGCTGAGTTTGTGTTTTGAGACTTCTGTCCTCAAAGTCCTGGGCCACACTCCCTCCAGGCTTGGGACCCTGGAGCCACACATTAGGACTGTGCCTACCCAATTCATGGAAATTCTGCTCTTTCCATTGTCCAAAATCGTACAAATTAGGAGAACTCTCCAACGTCCCCGAGGCCATCCCAATAGTGTAGGTCTCCGGGGACAAACAAGGGTGGTCTGACACCAGGTGAGCATCTACCTCCACTCATTCCATAGATGGATATACCGAGAGAAGAATATTGAACCAGACAGGACCCTAGGCCATAATCGGATCCATTGCTTTGGTTTACAGGCATATCTCCTCCAAAGCCTGGTTTCCAATACAAACATAAGGCATTTCCTGAGACACCCATCAGAACAAATCTCGTCTCCACAAGGAAACTTGTGCTGGAGGCTATGTCAAAAGCTGAGGAGAATACTTCAGTGTCCCGGTGCCACCGCCCCATTCCAAGGCCCTCATTGACACAAACACACATTAGGCCGCATCCGCAGGAAAGTCCATTTCTACTCAGCCACCCCGTTGCTCCGGCAGAGCCATCGGATCTCAACTGAATTTTTGTGAGAGGACAATTGAAATGCGAGGCGGGCTTCCCTGGCATCCATACTCCAACGGGGCTCTGGAGTCATTCCATAGGGAATGTCCTGGTGCTGCCCAAAAGGTCTCAAATGTCCCGGAGAAGGAATCCTTGAAAGGGCATCCCAAAACTCCCAACGTGGGAAAACCTCCATGGCCTTGAGATTCCGCTCCGTTCATGAAGGGGCAGTCATGCACAGAAACTCCAACCTGAGCCAATGTCTGATCCTCGCCATGTCTTCAGATGCTAGAGATATTGGTTCAGATCCGCAGGGGGTACCTGCCGTGCCCACGGCTTGAAGCCCAAGTCTAGCTTGTGTTCTCAGACTTCTGTCCTCACACTCCTGGCCCAGAAGCCCTCAAGTTTGGCAATTCCGGACCCACAATGCAGCCCTCTGCCTGCCCTCCAGAAAAAATATCTTGCCTAATGAGCTGCCAGGCACCCCAAATGAGGATCAACCTACACGGCACTTGACTGTACCCAAATTATATAGTGTAACCTGGGCACTAATGCACTGTCTGACACAAACTGAGCCAGAACCTCCTGACCAACACCCAGGCAGCTGACCGCACACTGAGCATATCACACCCGCCATGGACTTAGGTCCTCTTGTCTTCCCAACTGCGGTTTTTCAGGCTTCAGAACCTAGACCTTATCTCCAACCACTGCCCAGGGTTGAAAATGATGCAGATCAGAACACCTTCCACATGGCAGAGACCTTGTGATTGGCATGTTTCCAAAGTCCAGTGTAGTTGAAACCAGTGTGGCCCATGAGGCCCCGCCCATGCTCGCGGGCCACATTGGTCACAAACACACATTGTGACCCTCAGTCTGAGCCCAGTCCTCAAGTAAGGCCTCTCAGTGGCTGGATGAAGAGACAGCATATTGGGCCTGCCATGCCCCTAGGCCCCAATTTTTAAACATAGTTTGGGTTGTCCCTTCACTCTTCCCCAGGGCTCTGTTTTGGAATTCCTCTTTTCTGCGGACACCTGTGGTAATAAACCTGAAAGGAGACCTCCCATCCACAGATTCACGAAGAATAATTGGGACAGGGCCAAATCCACAGAGAGGAAGATTCGTCCGTGGTCCATGAGGCCTCCCCACATTCCACGGCCATTGTTGATACAAAATCCAGAGACAAAAGCCTGAGCAAGTGTCTGAGACTCGCTCTTTCTTCATATCCTGAAGAGTTCTTCTCATGGTTTGTAGAATGGGCCTGCCATACCTACGTCCCCAAACCTAAGCTGAGTTTGTGTTTTCAGACTTCTGTCCGCAAAGTTTTGGGCCACACTCCCTCCACTCTTGGGCCCCTGGAGCCACACATTAGTACTGTGCCTACCCAATCCATGGGAATTCTGCCCATTCCATTGTCCAAAATCCTACAAATTAGGAGAACTCTCCAAAGTCCCCGAGGCCATCCCAATAGTGTAGGTCTCCGGGGACAAACAAGGGTGGTCTGACACCAGGTGAGCATCTACCTCCACTCATTCCTTAGATAGGTATCCCCAGATAAGAAGATTGAACCAAACAGGACCCTAGGCCATAATCGGATCCATTGCTTTGGTTTACAGGCATGTCTCCTCAAAAGCCTGGATTCCAATACCAGCATAAGGGGTTTCCTGAGGCACCCATCAGAACAAATCTTGCTCCACAAGGAAACTTGAGCATGGGAGCTATGTCAAAAGCTTAGGAGAATACTTCAGGGTCCCGGTGCAACCGCCCCATTCCGAGGCCCTCATGGACACAAACACACATTAGGGCCCATCCTCAGGAAAGTCCATTTCAACTCAGCAACCCTGGTTGCTCCCGCAGAGCCATCTGATCTCAACTGTAATGTTGCTAGGAGACAATTGGAATGCAAGGCGGGCTTCCCTGGCATCCATCCTTCAATGGTGCTCTGGAGTCATTCCATTTGGGATGTCCTGGAGCTGCCCAACAGGTCTCAATTGTCCTGCAGAAGGAATCCTTGAAGGGGGCATCCCCCAACTCCCAACGTTGGAAAATCTCCATGGCCTTTAGATTCCGCTCCGTTCATGAAGGGGCAGTCATGCACTGAAACTCCAACCTGAGCCAACGTCTGATCCTCGCCGTGATTTCAGATGCTTGAGATATTGCTTCCAATCTCCAGGGGGTACCTGCCGTGCCCTCGGCCTGAAGCCCAAGTCTAGCTTGTGTTCTCAGACTTATGTCCTCACACTCCTGGCCCAGAAGCCCTCCGGTTTGGCAATTCCGGATCCAAATGCAGCACTCTGCCTGCCCTCTAGAAAAAATATCTTGCGTAATGAGGTGCCCAGGCACCTCAAAGGAGGATAAACCTACAGGGCACTCGACTGTTCCCAAATTATATAGTCTAACCTGGGCACTAATGCTCTGTCTGACACAACCTGAGCCAGAACTTCCTGACCAACACCCAGGCAGCTGACCGCACACTGAGCATATCAGACCCGCCATGGTCTTAGGTTGTCATCTCTTCTGAACTGCGATTTTTCAGGCTTCAGAACGCAGACCTTATCTCCAAACACTGCCCAGGTTTGAAAATGATGCAGAAATCAGAACACCTTCCCCATGGCAAGAGACCTTGTGATTGGCATGTTGTCCAAGGTCCAGTGTAGTTCTAACCAGTTTGGCCCATGAGGCCCCGCCCATGCTCGCGGGCCACAATTGTCACAAACACACATTTGACCCTCAGCCTGAGCCCAGTCCTCAAGTAAGGCCGCTCAGTGGCTGGATGAAGAGACAGCTTATTGGGCCTGCCATGCCCCTAGGCCCCAATTTTTAACCATAGTTTGGGTTGTCCTTTCACTCTTCCCCAGGCCTCTGCTTTGGAATTCCTCTTTTGTTCGGACACCTGAGGTTAAAACCTGAAAGGAGACCTCCCATCCCACAGATTGACGAAAAATAATTGGGACCGCCCCAATCCACAGAAAGGAACATTCGTCCATGGCCCATGATGCCTCCCCACATTCCACGGCCATCGTTGATATAAAATCCAGAGACAAAAGCCAGAGCAAGTACCTCAGACTCGCTCTTTCTTCATATCCTGAAGAGTTCTTCTCATGGTTTGTAGATTGGGCCTGCCATACCTACGTCCCCAAACATAAGGTGAGTTTGAGTTTTCAGAATTCTGTCCTCAAAGTCCTGGGCCACTCACCCTACAGGCTGGGGCCCCTGGAGCCACACATTCGGACTGTGCCTACCCAATCCATGGGAATTCTGCCCATTCCATTGTCCAAAATATTACAAATTGGGAGAACTCTCCAAAGTCCCCGAGGCAATCCCAATAGTGTAGGTCTCCAGGGACAAACAAGGGTGGTCTGACAACAGGTGAGCATCTAGCTCCACTCATTCCATAGACGGATATCCCAAGAGAAGAAGATTGAACCAGACTGGATCCTAGGCAATAATTGGATCCATTGCTTTGGTTTACAGACATGTCTCCTCAAGAGCCTGGATTCCAAGACCAGCATAAGGGTTTTCCTGAGGCACCCATCAGAACAAATCCCCTCTCCACAAGGAAACTTGTGCATGGGAGCTATGTCAAAGCATAGGAGAATACTTCAGGCTCCCGGTGCCACCGCCCCATTCCAAGGCCCTCATGGACACAAACACACTTTAGGCCCCATCCTCAGGAAAGTCCATTTCAACTCAGCCACCCCGGTTGCTCCCGCAGAGCCAACCGATCTCAACTGTAATGTTGCTAGGAGACAACTGGAATGAGAGGCGGGCTTCCCTGGCATCCATCCTCGAACGGTGCTCTGGAGTCATTCCATATGGGATGTCCTGGAGCTGCCCAACAGGTCTCAATTGTCCCGCAGAAGGAATCCTTGAAGGTGGAATCACACAACTCCCAACGTGGGAAAAGCTCCATGGCCTTGTGATTCCGCTCCTTTCATGAAGGGGCAGTCATGCACAGAAACTAAAACCTGAGCCAACGTCTGATCTTCGCCGTGACTTCAGATGCTTGAGATATTGTTTCCGATCTGCAGGGGGTACCTACCGTGCCCTGGGCCTGAAGCCCAAGTCTAGCTTGTGTTCTCACACTTCTGTCCTCAAACTCCTGGCCCAGAATTCCTCCATTTTGGCAATTCCGGACCCACAATGCAGCACTCTGCCTGCCCTCTAGAAAAAATATCTTGCCTAATGAGGTGCCCAAGCACCTCAAATGAGGATAAACCTACAGGGCACTCGACGGTACCCAAATTATATAGTCTAACTTGGGCACTACTGCACTGTCTGACACAACCTGAGCCAGAACCTCCTGACCAACACCCAGGCAGTTGACCGCACACTGAGCATATCAGACGCGCCATCGCCTTAGATCGTCATCTCTTCCCAACTGCGATTTTTCAGGCTTCAGAACCTAGACCTTATCTCCAACCACTGCCCAGGGTTGAAAATGATGCAGAAATCAAAACAACTTCCCCATGGGAAGAGAACTTGTGATTGGCATGTTGTCCAAGGTCCAGTGTAGTTGAAACCAGTGTGGCCCATGTGGCCCCGCCCATGCTGGCGTGCCATGTTGGTCACAAACACACACTGTGACCCTCAGCCTGAGCCCAGCCCTCAAGTAAGGCCTCTCAGTGGCTGGATGAAGAGACAGCTTATTGTGCCTGCCATGCCCCTAGGCCCCAATTTTTAACCATAGTTTGGGTTTTCCCTTCACTCTTCCCCAGGGCTCTGCTTTGGAATTCCTCTTTTGTTCAGACATCTGAGGTAATAAACCTGAAAGGAGACCTCCCATCCCACAGTTTGACGAAAAACAATTGGGATCGGGAAAAATCCACAGAGAGGATGATTCGTCCATGGCCCATGAGTCCTCCCCACATTCCACGGCCATCGTTGATATAAAATCCAAATGCAAAAGCCTGAGCAAGTGCCTCAGACTCGCTCTTTCTTTATATCCTGAAGATTTCTTCTCATGGTTTGTAGATTGGGCCTTCCATACCTACATCCCCAAACCTAAGCTGAGTTTGTGTTTTCAAACTTCTGTCCTCAAAGTCCTGGGCCACACACCCTCAGGCTGGGGCCCCTGAAGCCACACATTAGGACTGTGCCTACCCAATCCATCGGAATTCTGCCCATTCCATTGTCCAAAATCGTACAAATTAGGAGAACTCTCCAAAGTCCCCGAGGCCATCCCAATAGTGTAGGTATCCGAGGACAAACAAGGGCGCTCTGACACCAGGTGAGCATCTACCTCCACTCATTCCATAGATGAATATCCCCAGAGAAGAAGAATGAACAAGACAGGACCCTAGGCCATAATCGAATACATTGCTTTGGTTTACAGGCATGTGTCTTCAAAAGTCTGGATTTCAATACCAGCATAATGGGTTTCCTGATGCACCCATCAGAACAAATCTCCTCTCCACAAGGAAACTTGTGCATGGGAGCTATGTCAAAAGCTTAGGAGAATACTCAGGGTCCCAGTGCCACCGCCCCATTTCAAGGCCCTCATGGACACAAACACACATTAGGGCTCATCCTCAGGAAAGTCCATTTCAACTCAGCCACACCGGTTGCTCCACAGAGGGATCCGATCTCAACTGTATTGTGGCTAGTAGACAATTGGATTGCGAGGCCGGCTTCCCTGGCATCCATCCTCCAAGAGTGTTCTGGAGTCATTCCATATGGGATGTCCTGGAGCTGCCCAACAGGTCCTATGTCACACAGAAGGAATCATTGAAGGGGGCATCCCAAGACTCCCACGTCGGAAAACCTCCATGGCCTTGAGATTCCGCTCCGTTTATGAAGGGGCAGTCATGCACAGAAACTCCAACCTGAGCCAACGTCTGATCCTCGCCGTGACTTCAGATGCTTGAGATTTTGGTTGCGACTGCAGGGCGTACCAGCCGTGCCCTCGGCCTGAAACTCAAGTCTAGCTTGTGTTCTCAGACTTCTTTCCTCACACTCCTGGCCCAGAAGCCCAAAAGTTTGGCAATTCCGGACCCACAATGCAGCACTCTGCCTGCCCTCTAGAAAAAATATCTTGCCTAATGAGGTGCCCAGGCACCTCAAATGAGGATAAACCTACACGGCACTTGACTGTACCCAAATTATATAGTCTAACCTGGCACTAATGCACTGTCTGACACAACCTGTCCCAGATCCTCCTGACCAACACCCAGGCAGCTGACCGCACACTGAGCATATCAGACGCGCCATCGCCTGAGATCGTCATCTCTTCCCAACTGCGATTTTTCAGGCTTAAGAACCTATACCTTATGTCCAATCACTGCTCACGATTGAAAATGATGCAGAAATCAGAACACCTTACCCATGGCAAGAGACCTTGTGATTGGCATGTTGTCCAAGGTCCAGTGTAGTTGAAACCAGTTTGGCCTAATGAGGTGCCCAGGCACCTTCAATGAGGATAAACCTCCACATCATTCGACTTCACCCATATTATATAGTCTAAACTGGGCACTAATGCACTGTTGGACACAACCTGAGCCCGGACCTCCTGACCAACTCCCGGAAAGCAGACCGCACACTGAGCACATAAGACCCGCCATGGCCTTAGGTCATCATCTCTTCCCCTGCCCAGGGGTGAGTGTGATGCAGAAATCAGAACACCTCCTTACCCATGGTAAGAAACCTTGTAGTTGGCACGTTGTCCAACGTTCAGCGTATGAGAAACCAGCATTCACCCTGAGGCTCCTCCCATTCTTGAGTGCGACAAGGTCATAAACACGCATTGTGACCCTCAGCATGAGTCCTGTCCTCTAGTAAGTCCTCTCGGTGACTGGACCATTAGAAGTCATAATGGGCTTGATATGTCCCTAAGCCCCAATTTTTAACCAGATTTCTGATTGTCCAGTCACCCCCCCCAGGGCTCTACTCTGGAATCCCTCATTTGGTGGGACACCTGAGGTTAAAAAGAAAACAACATCAAAAAAATACGGACTTCTTCCATCCCACAGAGTGACCCCAAACCCTTTGGACTGGGCCAACCACCAGGGAGTAAGACTCGTCCATTTCCCATGAAGTCACCCAGAAATTTCACGACCATGAGTGACACGATATCCAGAGAAAAACTTGAGCAGAGCCTCACACTTGCCCTTTTCTCAAATCCCGAAAAGTTCTCCTCATGGTCTGTAGATAAGTCCTGCCATACCTATGACCTGAAACATAAGCCAAGTTTGTGTTTTCAGACAACTGTCCAACAGAACTGGCCTACACAACCTACAGGCTCAGGCCTATGGAGCCAAACCTGAGTACTGTACTTGCCCTCTCCAAGGGAATTGTGTGTGCCCATTCCAATGGCCACATCCATTCTAATAGGATAAACCTCCAAATTCCCTGATCTATCTCATTAGTGGTGGCTTCCCAGGTAAAACAGGGGCAATCTGAGCCCATCTGAGCACCTACCTGTACTCAGACCCATAGACAGATGTCCCCAGAGGTAAAAAGGAAAGAACAGGCCCCTAGGTATTAATCATATCCATTGCTTTGGTTTCCAGGCATCTCTCCTCAGAGGCCTGGATTTCAAAACCAGCATATGGCTGTTTCTTGACTCACCCATCAGAAAACATCTCATCTACACATGGGAAACTTGCACGTTGGAGCTGTGTCAAAGCCTCTGTTTAGGAGAACCCTTCAGGGCCCCAGTGCCACCGCTTCATTCCAAGGTCTCCATCGACACAAAAGCACATTAGGACCCATCCATAGGAGAGTCCATTTCAACTCAGCCTCCTCGGTTGCTCCCCCAGATCCAACAGATCTAACGTGTCTTGTGTCTAGGAGACAATTGGAATGCGAGGTGGGATACCCAGCCATGCATCCTTAGAACCCTGCTCAGAATCACTGGCCTGGAGCCAAACAACAGGTCTCAATTGTCCTGCAGAAGACACTTTGCAGTTTGGAGCTTCTCACAAAGCCCATCGTGGGAAAACCCCCATGGCCTCGTGATGCTTCCCCCATTCATGAAGGGGCCACCAGGGACAGAAACTCCAACTTGAGCGATCGTCTGATCCTCGCCCTGACTTCAGATGCATGAGATCTCGATTCAGGTCTGTAGATTGTGCCATCGCTGATACAAAATGTAGAGACAAAAATCTGAGCAAGCGCCTCAGACTCACACTTTCTTCATATCCTGAAGAGTTCTTCTCATGGTTTGTAGATCATGCCTGCCATACCTACGTCCCCAAACCTAAGCTGAGTTTGTGTTTTCAGACTTCTGTCCTCAAAGTCCTGGGCCACACACCCTCCAGGCTGGGGCCCCTGGAGCCACACATTAGGACTGTGCCTACCAATCCATGGGAATCTGCCCATTCCATTGTCCAAAATCGTACAAATTAGGAGAAACCTCGAATGTCCCTGAGGCCATCCTAATAGTGTAGGTCGCCCGGAACAAACAAGGGCTGTCTGACACCAGGTGATAATCTACCTCCACTCATACCATAAATGTATGTCCCCAGAGGAGAAGATTGAACCAGACAGGACCCTAGGCCATAATAGGATCCATTGTCTTGGTTTACAGGCATGTCTCCTCAAAAGCCTGATTCCAATACGAGCATAGGGGTTTTGCTGAGGCACCCATCAGAACTCATCTCGTCTCCACAAGGAAACCTGTGCATGGGAGCCATGTCCAAAGCATAGGAGAGTACTTCAGGGTCCCGTTGCCACCGCCCCATTCCAAGGCCCTCATGGACACAAAAACACATTAGGACCCATCTTCAGGAAAGTCCATTTCAACTCAGCCACCCCGGTTGCTCCCGCAGAGCCATCAGATCTAAACTGTCTTGTTGCCAGGAGACAATTGGAATGCGAGGCGGGCTTCCCTGGCATCCATCCTCAAACGGTGCTCTGGAGTCATTCCATATGGGATGTCCTGGAGCTGTCCAACTGGTCTCAATTGTCGCGCAGAAGGAATCCTTGAAGGGGGCATCCCACAACTCCCCAAGTGTGAAAACCTCAATGGCCTCGAGATTCTGCTCCCTTCATGAAGCGGCCGTCATGCATGGAAACTACAACCTGAGCCAACGTCTGATCTTCGCCCTGACTTCAGATGCATGAGTATTGGTTCAAATCTGCAGGGGGTACCTGCCGTGTCCTTGCCCTGAAACCCAAGTCTAGCTTGTAATCTCAGACGTCCGTCCTCACACTCCTGGCCCCGAAGTCCTCAAGTATGGCAATTCCGGACCCACAATGCAGCACTCTGCCCGCCCTCTAGAAAAAAATTATTGCCTCATGAGCTGCCCAGGCACCTTCAATGAGAATAAACCTCCACAACACTCGACTTTACACAAATTATATAGTCTAACCTGGGCACTAATGCACTGTCGGACACAACCTGAGCCCGGACCTCCTGACCAACACCCGGAAAGCAGACTGCACACTGAGCACATAAGACCCGCCGTGGCCTTAGGTCATCATCTCTTCCCCTGCCAGGGGTGAGTGTGATGCAGAACTCAGAACACCTCCTTACCCATGGTAAGAATCCTTGTGGTTGGCACGTCGTCCAACGTTCAGTGTAGGAGAAACCAGCATTCACCCTGAGGCCCCGCCCATTCTTGAGTGCGACAAGGGCATAAACACGCATTGTGATCCTCAGCATGAGTCCTGTCCTCTAGTAAGTCCTCTCAGTGACTGGACCATTAGATGTCATAATGGGCTTGATATGTCCCTAGGCCACAATTTTTAACCAGATTTCTGATTGTCCAGTCACCCCCCCCCCAGGGCTCTACTCTGTATTCCCTCATTTGGTGGGAGACCTAAGGTTAAAAAGAAAACAACAACAACAACAAAAAAAACGGACTTCTTCCATCCCAAAGAGTGAACCCGAACGCTTTGGACTGGGCCAAACCACCAGGGAGTAAGACTCTTCCATTTCCCATGAAGTCACCCAGAAATTTCATGACCATGAGTGACACGATATCCAGAGACTAAAACTTGAGCAAGAGCCTCACACTCGCCCTTTTCTCAAATCCCGAAAAGTTCTCCTCATGGTCTATAGATAAGTCCTGCCATAGCTATGACCTGAAACATAAGCCAAGTTTGTGTTTTCAGACAACTGTCCAAACAGCCCTGGCCTACACAACCTACAGGACCAGGCCCCTGGAGCCAAACCTGAGGACTGTACTTGCCCTCTCCAAGGGAATTGTGTGTGCCCATTCCAATGGCCACATCCTTTCTAATAGGATAAACCTCCAAAGTCCCTGATCCATCTCATTAGTGGTGGCTTCCCAGGTAAAACAGGGGCAATCTGAGCCCATCTGAGCACCTACCTGTACTCAGACCCATAGACAGATGTCCCCAGAGGTAAAAAGGAAAGAACAGGCCCCTAGGTACTAATCATATCCATTGCTTTGGTTTCCAGGCATATCTCCTCATAGGCCTGAATTTCAAAACCAGCATATTGCTCTTTCTTGACTCACCCATCAGAAAACATCTCATCTACACATGGGAAACATGCACGTTGGAGCTGTGTCAAAGCCTCTGTTTAGGAGAACCTTTCAGGGCCTCAGTGCCACCGCTTCATTCCAAGGTCTCCATCGACACAAAAGCACATTAGGACCCATCCATAGGAGAGTCCATTTCAACTCAGCCTCCTCGGTTGCTCTTCCAGGTCCAGCAGATCTAACCTGTCTTGTGTCTAGGAGAAAATTGGAATGCGTGGTGGGCTACCCAGCCATCCATCCTTAGAACCCTGCTCAGAATCATTGGCCTAGAGCCAAACAACAGGTCTCAATTGTCCTGCAGAAGACTCTCTGCAGTTTGGAGCTGCTCACAACTCCCATCGTGGGCAAACCCCGAAGGCCGCGTGATGCCACCCCTTCATGTAGGGGCCATCATGGACACAAACTCCAACCTGAGCGATCGTCTGATCCTCGCCCTGACTTCAGATGCACGCGATATCGATTCCGGTCTGTAGATTGTGCCTGCCATGGCCTCACCCAGAAACCTAAGCCTAGCTTGTGTTCTCAGACTTCTCTCGTCAGAATACTGGCCCACAAGCCCTCCATTTTGGCAATCCAGAACTACAATGCAGCACTCTGCCTGCCCTCCAGAAGAAAAACATTACCCTCCGGGACCAACCAGACACCCCAAATGAGGATCAACCTGCACCTATCTTGGCTTTACCCCAAATACATAGGCTGACCAGGGCACTAATGCCCTTTCTGACACAGCCTAATCCTGGACCACCTGGACCAACCAAGACAGCTGCCAGCACACTGAGCACATCACGCCGCCATTGCCTAAGGTCATCATCTTTTCCCAACCTCGGTTTTCAGGCCTCAGAACCTAGGCCTTATCACCAATCACTGCCCAGGGTTGAACGTGATGCAGAAATCAGAACTTCTTCCCCATGGCAAGAAACCTTGTTTTTGGCATGTTGTCCAACATTCAATGTAGTTGAAATCAGTGTGGCCCTTGAGGCCCCGCCCATGCTCGCGAGTCACCTGGGTCACAAACACACATTGTGACCCTCAGCCTGAGCCCAGTCCTCATGTAACGCCTCTCAGTGGCTGGATGAAGAGATAGCATATTGGGCTTGCCATGCACCTAGGCCCCAACTTTTAACCATAGTTCGGGTTGTCCCCTCAGTCTTCCCCACGGCTTTGCTTTGGAATACCTCTTTGTTGGGACACCTTAGGTAACAAAACTGAAAGGAGTCCTCCCATCCCACCGATTGACGAAAAACGATTGGAAATCGGGCCAAATACTCAGAGAGGAAGATTGGTCCATGGCCAATGAGGCCTCCCCGATATTCCAGGGCCATCGCTGATACAAAACCCAGAGACATAAGCCTGAGCAACTGCCTCAGACTCGCACTTTCTTCATATCCTGAAGAGTTCTTCTCAAGGTTTGTAGATCGGGCCTGCCATACCTACGTCCCCAAACCTAAGCTGAGTTTGTGTTTTCAGACTTCTGTCCTCAAAGTCCAGGGCTACACACCCACCAGGCTGGGGCCCCTGAAGCCACACATTAGGACAGTGCCTACCAATCCATGGGAATTCTGCCGATTCCATTCTCCAAAATCGTACAAATTAGGAGCAACCTCCAAAATCCCTGAGGCCATCCCAATAGTGTAGGTCACGAGGAACAAACAAGGGCTGTCTGACACCAGGTGATAATCGACCTCCACTCATACCGTAGATGGATGTCTCCAAAGAAGATTTTTTAACCAGACAGGACCCTAGGCCATAATGGGATCCATTGCTTTGGTTTACAGGCATGTCTCCTGAAAAGCCTGACTCCAATACGAGCATAGGGGTTTTCCTGAGGCACCCATCAGATCTCATCTCGTCTCCACAAGGAAACCTGTGCATGGGAGCCATGTCCAAAGCTTAGGAGAGTACTTCAGGGTCCCGGTGCCACCGCCCCATTCCAAGGCCCTCATGGACACAAAAACCCATTAGGACCCATGCTCAGTAAAGTCCATTTCAACTCAGCCACCCCGGTTGCTCCCGCAGAGCCATCAGATATCAACTGTCTTGTTGCTAGGAGACAATTGGAATGGGAAGCGGGCTTCCCTGTGATTAATCCTCGAAGGGTGCTCTGGATTCATTCCATAAGGGATGTTCTGGAGCTGTCCAACAGGTCTCAATTGTCCCGCAGAAGGAATCCTTGAAGGGGGCATCCCACAACTCCCAACGTGGGAAAACCTCAATGGCCTCGAGATTCCGCTCCCTTCATGAAGCGGTCGTCATGCACGGAAACTCCAACGGGAGCCAACGTCTGATCCTCGCCCTGACTTCAGATGCATGAGATATTGGTTTAGAACTGCAGGGGGTACCTGCCGTGCCCTCGCCCTGAAACCCATGTCTAGCTTGTCTTCTCAGACTTCCGTCCTCACACTCCTGGCCCCGAAGCCCTCAAAATTGGCAATTCCGGACCCATAATGCAGCACTCCACCTGCCCTCTAGAAAAAAATTATTGCCTAATGAACTGCCCAGGTACCTTAAATGAGGAAAAACCTACACAGCACTCGACTTCACCCAAATTATATAGTCTAACCCGGGCACTAATGCACTGTCGGACACAACCTGAGCCCAGACCTCCTGACCAACACCCAGAAAGCTGACCGCACACTGAGCTCATAAGACCCGCCATGGCCTTAGGTCATCATCTCTTCCCTACCTCAGTTTTCAGGCTTCAGAACCGAGACCTTATCTCCAATCACTGCCCAGGGGTGAGTGTGATGCAGAAATCAGAACTCCTCCTTACCCATGGCAAGAAACCTTGTGGTTGGCACGTTGTCCATTGTTCAGTGTAGGAGACACCAGCATTCACCCTGAGGCCCCGCCCATTCTTGAGAGCGACGAGGGCATACACACGCATTGTGACCCTCAGCATGAGTCCTGTCCTCTAGTAAGTCCTCTCAGTGGCTGGACCATTAGATGTCATAATGGGCTCGACATGTCCCTAGGCCCCAACTTTTAATCAGATTACTGATTGTCCAGTCATTTCAATGGCCACAACCATTCTAATAGGAAAAACCTCCAAAGTCCCTGATCCATCTCAATAATGGTGGCTTCCCAGAAAAAACAGGGGCAATCTGAACCCATCTGAGCACCTACCTGCACTCAGACCCATAGACAGATGTCCCCAGAGGTAAAAAGGAAAGAACAGGCCACTAGGCACTAATCAGATCCATTGCTTTGGTTTCCAGGCATCTCTCCTCAGAGGCCTGGATTTCAAAACCAGCATATGGCTGTTTCTTTCTTGACTCACCCATCAGAAAACATCTCATCTCCACATGGGAAACTTGCACGTTGGAGTTGTGTCAAATTTCTGTTTAGGAGAACCCTTCAGGGCCCCAGTGCCACCGCTTCATTCCAAGGTCTCCATACACACAAAAGCACATTAGGACCCATCCCGAGGAGAGTCCATTTCAACTCAGCCTCCTCGGTTGATCCCCCAGATCCAGCAGATCTAACCTGTCTTGTTGCTAGGAGACAATTGGAATGCGAGGTGGGCTACCCAGCCATCCATCCTTAGAACCCTGCTCAGAATCATTGGCCTGGAACCAAGCAACAGGTCTCAATTGTCCTGGAGAAGACTCTCTGCAGTTTGGAGCTTCTCACAACTCCCATTGTGGGCAAACCCCCAAGGCCTCACGATGCCCCCCATTCATGAAGGGGCCATCATGGACACAAACTCCAACCTGAGTGATCGTCTGATCCTCGCCCTGACTTCAGATGCACGCGATCTCGATTCAGGTCTGTAGAATGTGCCTACCATGGCCTCACTCAGAAACCTATGCCTAGCTTGTGTTCTCAGACTTCTGTCCTCAGACTTCTGGCCCACAAGCCCTCCCGTTTGGCAATCCAAAACTACAATGCAGCACTCTGCCTGCCCTCCAGAAGAAAAACATTGTCCTCTGGGGCTACCCAGTAATCCCAAATGAGGATCAACCTGCACCTACCTTGGCTGTCCCCCCAATACATAGGCTGACCAGGGCACTAATGCCCTTTCTGACACAGCCTGAGCCTGGACCTCCTGGACCAACCCAGACAGCTGGCCGCGCACTGAGCACATCGAGCCGCCATGGCCTAAGGTCGTCATCTTTTCCCAACCTAGGTTTTCCGGCCTCAGAACCTAGACCTTATCTCCAACCACTGCCCTGGGTTGAACGTGATGCAGAAATCAGAACTCCTTCCCCATGGCAAGAAACCTTGTGGTTGGCATGTTGTCCAAGTTCACTATAGTTGAAACCAGTGTGGCCCATGAGGCCCCGCCCATACTCGCGGGCCACCTGGGTCATAAACACACATTGTGACTCTCAGCCTGAGCCCAATCCTCAAGTAACGCCTCTCAGTGGCTGGATGAAGAGATAGCATATTGGGCTTGCCATGCCCCTAGGCCCCAATTTTTTACCATAGTTCGTGTTGTCCCTTCAGTCTTCCCCACGGCTTTGCTTTGGAATTCCTCTTTTGGTGGGACACCTGAGGTAACAAAACTGAAAGGAGTCCTCCCATCCCACAGAAGGACGAAAATCGATTGGGAATCGGGCCAAATCCTCAGAGAGGAAGATTCGTCCATGGCCCATGAGGCCTCCCCGACATTCCATGGCCATCGCTGATACAAAATCCAGAGACAAAAGCCTGAGCAAGCGCCTCAGACTCGCACTTCCTTCATATCTTGAAGAGTTTTTCTCATGGTTTGTAGATCGGGCCTGCCATACCTACGTCCCCAAACCTAAGCTGAGTTTGTGTTTTCAGACTTCTGTCCTCAAAGTCCAGGGCCACACACCCTCCAGGCTGGGGCCCCTGGAGCCACACATTAGTACTGTGCCTACTTCATGCATGGGAATTCTGCTCATTCCATTGTCCAAAATCGTACAAATTAGGAGAAACCTCCAAAGTCCCTTAGGCCATCCCAGTAGTGTAGGTCGCCCGTAACAAACAAGGGCTCTCTGAATCTAGCTGATAATCGACCTCGACTCATACCGTAGATGGATGTCCCCAGAGAAGAATATGGAATTAGACAGGACCATAGGCCATAATGGGATCCATTGCTTTGGTTTACAGGCATGTCTCCTGAAAAGCCTGATTCCAATACGAGCATAGGGGTTTTCCTGAGGCACCCATCAAAACTCATCTGGTCTCCACAAGGAAACCTGTGTTGGGAGCCATGTCCAAAGATTAGAGGAGTACTTCAGGGTCCCGGAGCCACCTCCCCATTCCAAGGCCCTCATGGACACAAAAACACATTAGGACCCATCCTCAGGAAAGTCCATTCAAACTCAGCCACCGCGGTTTCTCCCGCAGAGCCATCAGATCTAAACTGTCATGTTGCTAGGAGACAATTGCAATGCGAGGCGGGCTTCCCAGGCATCAATCCTGGAAGGGTGCTCTGGAGTCATTCCATATGGGATGTCCTGGAGCTGTCCAACAGGTCTCAAATGTCCTGCAGAAGGAATCCTTGAAGGGGGCATTCCACAACTCCCAACGTGGGAAAACCTCAATGGCCTCGAGATACTGCTCCCTTCATGAAGCGGCCGTCATGCACGGAAAATCGAACCTGAGCCAACGTCTGATCCTCGCTCTGACTTCAGATGCATGAGATATTGGTGCAGATCTGCAGGTGTTACCTGCTGTGCCCTGGCCCTGAAACCCATGTCTAGCTTGTCTTCTCAGACTTCCGTCCTCACACTCCTAGCCCCGAAGCCATCAAGTTTGGCAATTCCGGACCCACAATGCAGCACCGTGCCTGCCCTCTAGAAAAAATTTATTGCCTAATGAGCTGCCCAGGTACCTTAAATGAGGATAAATCTACACAGACCTCGACTTTACCCAAACTATATTGTCTAACCTCGCACTAATGCACTGTCGGACACAACCTGAGCCCGGACTTCCTGACCAACACCCAGAAAGCTGACCGCACACTGAGCACATAAGTCCCGCCATGGCCTTAAATCATCATCTCTTCCCTACCTCAGTTTTCAGGCTTCAGAACCGAGACCTCATCTCCAATCAATGCCTAGGGGTGAGTGTGAGGCAGAAATCAGAAGTCCTCCTTACCCATGGCAAGAAACCTTGTGGTTGGCACATTGTACAATATTCATTGTAGTAGAAACCAGCATTCACCCTGAAGTCCCGCCCATTCTTGAGTGCGACGAGGGCGTAAACACGCATTGTGATCCTGAGCATGAGTCCTGTCCTCTAGTAAGTCCTCTCAGTGGCTGGATCATTAGATGTCATAATGGGCTTGACATGTCCCTAGGCGCCAATTTTTAACCATATTTCTGATTGTCCAGTCGCCCCTCTCCAAGGCTCTACTCTGGAATCCCTCATTTGGTGGACACCTGAGGTTAAAAAAGAAAACAACAACAACAACGACAAAAAGGACGTCTTCCATCCCACAGAATGACCCCAAACTCTTTGGACGGGGCCAAACCACCAGAGAGTAAGACTCGACCATTTCCCATGAAGTCACCCAGAAATTTCAGACCATGTGTGACACGATATCCAGAGACAAAAACTTGAGCAAGAGCCTCACCCTCGCCCTTTTATCAAATCCTGATGAGTTCTCCTCATGGTCTGTAGATCAGTCCTGCCATACCTATGATCTGAAACATAAGCCGAGTTTGTGTTTTAGGACAACTGTACAAACAGCCCAGGCCTACACAACCTACAGGCTCAGGCCCCTGGAGCCAAACCTGAGGACTGTACTTGCCCTCTCCAAGGGAATTGTGTGTGCCCATTCCAATGGCCACAACCCTTCTAAAAGGATAAACCTCCAAAGTCCCTGATCCATCTCACAAGTGGTGGCTTCCCAGGAAAAACAGGGGCAATGTGAGCCCATCGGAGCACCTAGCTGCACTCAGACCCAGAGACAGATGTCCCCAGAGGTAAAAAGGAAAGAACAGGCCCCTAGGCACTAATCAGATCCATTGCTTTGGTTACCAGGCATCTCTCCTCAGAGGCCTGGTGTTCAAAACCAGCATATGGCTGTTTCTTCAATCACCCATCAGAAAACATCTCATCTACACATGAGAAACTTGCACGTTGGATCTGTGTCAAAGACTCTGTTTAGGAGAACCCTTCAAAGCCCCAGTGCCACCGCTTTATTCCAAGGTCTCCAAAGATACAAAAGCACATTTGGACCCAACCACAGGAGAGTCCATTTCAACTCAGCCTCCTCGGTTGCTTCCCCAGATCCAGCAGATCTAACCTGTCTTGTTGCTAGGAGACAATTGGAATGCGAGGTGGGCTACCCAGCCATCCATTTTTAGAACCCTGCTCTGAATCATTGACCTGGCGACAAACAACAGGTCTCAATTGTCCTGCAGAAGACTCTATGCAGTTTGGAGCTTCTCACAACTCGCATCGTGGGAAAACCCCCATGGCCTCGTGATGCACCCCCTTCATGAAGGGGACATCAGGGACAGAAACTCCAACCTGAGCGATCGGCTGACCCTCGCCCTGACTTCAGATGCACGAGATCTCGATTCCAGTCTGTAGATTGTGCCTGCCATGTCCTCACTCTGTAACCTAAGCCTAGCTTGTGTTCTCAGACTTCTGTACTCAGACTCCTGGCCCACAAGCCCTCGATTTGGCAATCTATAACTACAATGCAGCACTCTGCCTGCCCTCCAGAAGAAAAACATAGCCCCCTGGGGCTACCCAGTAACCCCAAGTGAGAATCAACCTGCACCTACCTTGGCTGTACCCCAAATAATTACGCTGACCAGGGCACTAATGCCCTTTCTGACACAGCCTGAGCCTGGACCTCCTGGCCCCATCCAGACAGCTGTCCGCACACTGAGCACATCGAGCCGCCATGGCCTTAGGTCGTCATCTCTTCCCAACCTCGGTTTTCAGGTTTCAGAACCTAGACCTTATCTCCAATCACTCCCCAGGGTTTTACGTGATGCAGAAATCAGAACTCCTTCCCCATGGCAAGAAAACTTGTAGTGGCATGTAGTCTAAAGTTCAGTGTAGTTGAAACCAGTGTGGCTCATGAAGCCCCGCCCATGCTCGTGGGCCACATAGGTCACAAACCCACATTGTGACCCTCAGGCTGAGCCCAGTCCTCAAATAAGGCCTCTCAGTGGCTGGATGAAGAGATAGCCTATTGGGCTTGCCATGCCCCTAGTCCCCAATTTTTAACCATGTTCGGTTTGTCCCTTCAGTCTTCCCCACGGCTTTGCTTTGGAATTCCTCTTTTGGTGGGAAACCTGAGGTAACAAAACTGAAAGGAGTCCTCCCAGCCCACAGATTGAAGAAAAACAATTGTGAATCGGGCCAAATCCTCAGAGAGGAGGATTCATCCATGGCCCATGAGGCATCCCCGACATTCCATGGCCATCGCTGATACAAAATCCAGAGACAAAAGCCTCAGCAAGCGCCTCAGACTCGCTCTATATTCAAATCTTATGAGTTCTTCTTATGGTTTGTAGATTGGGCCTGCCATACCCACGACCCTAAACCAAAGCTGAGTTTGAGTTTGCCCCTGAGGCAACCCCTACCCTGAACGGCCACTGTGAACGCAACACCCAGAGACAAAAGCCTGAGCGACTGCCTCCCACATTACCCTCCTTTGATATCCAGACGATCTCCCCTCACGGACTGGAGATCATGCCTGCCATTACCTTGGCCCCTAGCTATGCCAAGTTTGCTTTTTCAGACATCTGTCCCCACAGCCCTGGCAAACACAGCCTCTAGGCTGGGTCCCCTGGAGCCATACCACAGGACCGTGCCTGCTCTCTCCTGGGAAACTGTGCCCATTCCTTTGGCCACACACCTCCAGAATATGAGAAACCTCAAGGCCCCTGAGGACATCCCACTACTGGGAGCCTCCCTGGACACACAGGGCCATTCGGACACAAGCTGAGCAGCTACCTCCACGAAGGCATGCACACAGATGTCAACAGAGATAGAAGGTTGAGACGGACAGGCCCTTAGGCCCTATTCTCAACTCTTGCTTTGGTTTCCAGGTGTCACTCCTCAGAGACTTTGGTTCGAAGAACAGGATATGGGGCTTTCCTGAGGCACTGAACAGAACTCCTCTCGTCTCCACATGGGAAGCTTCCTTGTTGGAGCCGTGTCAAACACCTCAGGTTGGAGAATCCTACAGAGTCCCTGAGCCACCTCCATGTTACAAGGTCTCCCAGTCCACCAACCTAGAGTAGGACTCATCTTCAGGAGAGTCCATTTCAACTCTCCCCTCTGGGTAGCTCACCCTGAAGCCCGCAGATTGAGCTGCCTTGTCCTGACTAAAGAGTGGGAATATGAGATAGCGTTCCCAGGCATCCATGCTTAGACAACTGCTCTCGAGTCTTTCCGTATGGGGCCTCTTGGAACCATCCAATAGGACTCGACTGTCGTGCAGAAGGAAAGCTTGAGGTGTGGAGTAGTTCACAATTCCCATCGTAGGCAAACATTCTTGGACTCATGAAGCCCCCACACCCTTCAGCAAGAGGCCATGCTGGACAAAAACTCTAGCCTGAGGCACGTCTCATAGTTGACATGACCTCAGTGCAGGCGATCTCGATTCAGCCTCTGCAGAGTGGGCCTGCCGTGCCCTTGGTCCCAAACCTCACGCTAGCTTGTGTTTTCAGACTTCCTTCCTCACACTCCTGGAAAACAAGCCCTCCGGACTAGGAACTCCAGAACCACAAACCAGCCCAGTGTCTGCCCAACGGAAGAAAAACGTTTCCCTGTGGGGCTCTCCAGAAAACCCAGATGAGGATCAACCTGTTCGGGCCTCGACGGTACCCGAACTGGATAGGCTGCTCTGGGCACTCATGCTCTGTCTGACACAGCCTGAAGCCAGACGTCCAGACAGACAAGGAGACAGCAGGCCGCACACCCAGCACTTCAGACACGCCAGGGTCTTATGCCGTCACCGCTTCCTAACCTTGGTTTTCAGATATCTGAACCTAGACATTATATCAATTCTCCACACAGCTGGGTATCGCAAGCACAAAACAGAACTCCTCCTTCCCCATGGCTGTAAAGCTTGCTCTTGGCATGGAGTCACACCTTCAGGGTGGGAGAAACCTTCATGGTCCCTGATGCCACCCCCAAACTTGAGTGCTGCTTGGGCACAAATTCACACTGTGACCCTCAGCATGAGCCCCATGTCAAAGAAAGGACTGTCAGGGCCTGGACCAAGAGCCCGCATATGGGGCTTGCCAAGCCCCTCTGCACCCAATCCTCACCAGTGTTTGAGTTTTCCAGTCGCCCCGCCCGTACCTGGGGCTCAGCTCTGGAATCCCTTTCTTGTAGAGACCCATGAGCCAGACAACACGACTCCACCCTTCCCAGAAAATGACCCCAAACTCTTGGAAGCTGGGACAAATCCCCAGAGAGGGATACTCGTCCACAGTCCCTGAGGCCATCCCTCCAATCCACGGCTATCCCGGACACCAGCCAGAGACAAAAGCCTGAAGGAAGGCCTCCCACTCGCCCTTCTTTCAGAAACCCAGGAGCTCCCTCTCGGGCGGTCCATCCGGCCTGGCATACCCTAGGCGCCACTCATAAGCTGAGTTTGTGTTTTCAGATTTCTGTGCCCACAGCCTGGACCCACACATCCTCCAGGCGAGGGCCTCTTGAGACACAGCAAAAGATTGTGCCTGCCCTCTCCAAGGAAAGTGTGACCAATCCATTGAACACAACCGTGCAGGTTAGGGAAAAGCTCCAAGGCCCCTGAGGCCATCAATAGTGTAGGCCACCCTGGACTAAGAGGGGCTCTCTGACACCAGCGGAGCAACTATCTCCACTTAGACTCTCAGACAGTTTCCCCAGAGACAGAAGGTAGAAATGGACAGGCCCCCAGGCCCTAATCTGAACCTTATCTTTGGATTCCAAGTGTCCGTCCTCAGAGGACTGTTTTCGTTGACCAGCCCACGGGGCTTTTCCGAGGCACCAAAGGAAACCTCTCTTGTGTCCACTTGGGGAGCTTTCTTACTGGGGATGTATCAAACCCTTCAGGTAGGAGAGTTCCGCAGGGCCACTGAGCAACCAGCACATTCCAAGGTCTCCATGGACCGAAACGCACATTATGACGCATCCTCAGGAGAGGCCATTTCAACTCAGCCCCCTGGGTAGCGTGCCCCAGAGGCAGCAGGTCAAACATATCTTTTTGCTAATGGCCAATGGGAATGTGAGGCATGCTGTACAGGGATCCATCCTTCGAACCCTGCTCTCCAGTCCTTCCTTATGGTATGTCCTGGAGCCATGCAAAAGGACTCGAATGTCCCGCAGAAGGAAAACTTGTGGTTTAGGGCAACCTCCAAACTCAGCGTGGGATAACTTCCTTGGCTTCATGAGGCCCCTGCTTCATGAAGGTGCCATCATGGACACATAATCCAGCCTCAGCCAACGTCTCATCCTCAGCCTGACTTCAGATGCAGGAGATTTTGAGTCAGCCTCTGCAGAGTGGGCCTGCTCTGCCCTTGGCTCCATCCTCACCCTAGCTTGTGTTTTCAGACTTCCGTCCTCACACTCCTGGCCCACAAACCCTCCCTCCTGGGAATTCTGGGGCCACAATGAAGCACACTGCATGCCTAAGAGGAGAAAACGTTGTCTATGGTGCTGCCCAGAAACCCCAAATAAGGATCAAACTGCTTGGACCTCGGCAACACCCCAATTGCATAGGCTACCTCAAACACTGATGCTCTGTCCCAAATAGCCTGAGCCCAGATCTTCCAACAGACACCGACACAGCTGGCTGCACACCCAGCACATTGGACCCGCCACTGCCTTAGGCCACCATCCATTCCCAACCTGGGTTTTCAGTCATCGGAACCTAAACCTTATCTCAAATCCGTGCGAAGGGGGGAACCTGATGTACAAGTCAGAACCCCTCCTTCCCCATGGCAAGAAACCTTGCTGCTGGCAGTGAGTCAAACCTTCAGTGTAGGAGAAAACAGCATGGCCCATGAGGCCACGCCCATGCGTGAGGGCTGCCTTGGGCACAAACACACATGGTGACCCTCATCGTGAGTACCTTATTCAAGTAACGCCTCTCAGTCACTGTACCAAGAGCCTGCATATGTGGCTTGCCATGCACATAGGCACCCAGGACTAACTAGATGGTGTGTATTCCAGTTGAGGGAGGCCACTGCTGTGCTCTAGAGTCCCTCTCCTGGGGGGTCCCCTGTGGCAGAAAACAGTACTCTTCCCTTCCCACAGAATGAACCCAAACACTTGGGAGCTTGGACAATCCCCCGAGAGGAAGGCTCTTCCTCGCCCCGGAAGCAACCCCTACCTTGAACGGCCACTGTCAATGCAACACCCAGAGACAAAAGCCTGAGCGACTGCCTCGCACTTGCCCTCCTTTGATATCCAGAGGATCTCCCCTCACGGACTGGAGACCAGGCCTGCCATTACCTTGGCCTCTAGCTGAGCCAAGTTTGCTTTTTCAGACATCTGTTCCCACAGCCCGGGCAAACACAGCCTCTAGGCTGGGTCCTCTGGAGCCATACCACAGGACCGTGCCTGCTCTCTCCTGGGAAACTGTGTCCATTCCTTTGGCCACACACCTCCAGAATATGAGAAACTTCAAGGCCCCCGAGGACATCCCACTACTGGGAGCCTCCCTGGAAACAAAGGGGCATTTGGACACAACCTGAGCAGCTACCTCCACGAAGGCATGCACACAGCTGTCAACAGAGATAGAAGGTTGAGCCGGACAGGCCCTTAGGCCCTAATCTCAACACTTGCTTTGGTGTCCAGGTGTCAATCCTTAGAGGCTTTGGTTCGAAAAACAGGATATGGGGCTTTCCTGAGGCACTGAACAGAACTCCTCTCGTCTCCACATGGGAAGCTTCCTTGTTGGAGCCGTGTCAAACACCTCAGGTTGGAGAATCCTGCAGAGTCCCTGAGCCACCTCCACATTCCAAGGTCTCCCAGGCCACCAGCCACAGTAGGACTCATCTTCAGGAGAGTCCATTTCAACTCTCCCCTCTGGGTAGCTAACCCAGGAGCCCACAGATTGAGCCTGCCTTGTCCTGGTTAAAGATTGGGAATATGCGGGGTCGTTCACAGGCATCCATGCTTAGACACCTGCTCTCGAGTCTTTCCGTATGGGGCCTCCTGGAACCATCCAATAGGACTCGACTGTCATGCAGAAGGAAACCTTGAGGTGTGGAGTAGTTCACAAAACCCATCGTAGGCAAAGCTCCCTGGCCTCACGAAGCCCCCACACCCTTCAGGAAGAGGCCATGCTGGACAAAAGCTCTAGACTGAGGCACGTCTCATAGTTGACATGACCTCAGTGCAGGAGATCTCGATTCAGCCTCTGCAGAGTGGGCCTGCCGTGCCCTTGGTCCCAAACCTCACGCTAGCTTGTGTTTTCAGACTTCCTTCCTCACACTCCTGGCAAACAAGCCCTCCGGACTAGGAACTCCAGAACCACAACCCAGGTTGGTGTCTGCCCAACGGAAGAAAAACGTTTCCCTGTGGGGCTCTCCAGAAAGCCCAGATGAGGATCAACCTGCTCGGGCCTCGACGGTACCCGAACTGGATAGGCTGCTCTGGGCACTCATGCTCTGTCTGACATAGCCTGAAGCCAGACGTCCAGACAGACAAGAAGACAGCTGGCCGCACACCCAGCACGTCGGACACGCCATGGTCTTATGCCGTCACCTCTTCCTAACCTTGGTTTTCAGATATCTGAACCTAGACATTATATCAATTCTCCACACAGCTAGGTATCGCAAGCACAAAACAGAACTCCTCCTTCCCCATGGCTGTAAAGCTTGCTCTTGGCATGGTGTCACACCTTCAATGTGGGAGAATACTTCATGGCCTCTCATGCCATGCCCAAACGTGAGTGCTGCTTGGGCACAAATTCACACTGTGACCCTCAGCATGAGCCCCATGTCAAAGAAAGGCCTTTTGGGGCTTGGACCAAGAGCCCGCATTGGGGCTTGCCAAGACCCTATGCACCCAATGCTCACCAGTGTTTGAGATTTCCAGTCGCCCCGCCCGTACCTGGGGCTCTGCTCTGGATTCCCTTCTTGAAGAGACCCATGAGGCAGACAACACGACTCCACCCTTCCCACAAAATAACCCCAAACTCTTGGGAGCTGGGAAAAATCCCCAGAGATGGATACTCGTCCACAGTCCCTGAGGCCACCTCTCCAATCCACGGCTATCCCGGACACAACATCCAGAGACAAAAGCCTGAAGGAATGCCTCCCACTCGCCCTTGTTTCAGAGGCCCAAGAGCTCCCTCTCGGGCTGTCTTCCGGCCTGCCATACCCTAGGCGCCACTCATAAGCTGAGATTGTGTTTCCAGACTTCTGTGCCCACAGCATGGACCCACACATCCTCCAGGCTAGGGCCTCTGGAGCCACAGCGAAAGATTGTGCCTGCCCTCCCCAAGGAAAGTGTGCCCAATCCATTGACCACAACCCTACAGGTTAGGGAAAAGCTCCAAGGCCCCTGAGGCCATCAATAGTGTAGGCCACCCTGGACTAAGAGGGGCTCTCTGACACCAGCGGAGCAACTATCTCCACTTAGACTCTCAGACAGTGTCCCCAGAGACAGAAGGTTGAAATGGACAGGCCCCCAGGCCCTAATCTGAACCTTAGCTCTGGTTTCCATGTTTCCGTCCTCAGAGGACTGTTTTCCTAGTCCAGCACACGGGGCTTTTCTGAGGCACCAAACCAAACCTCTCTCGTCTCCACAGGGGGAGCTTTCTTACTGGGGATGTATCAAACCCTTCAGGTAGGAGAGTTCCGCAGGGCCACTGAACCACCAGCACATTCCAAGGTCTCCATGGACCCAAACGCACATTATGACGCATCCTCAGGAGAGGCCATTTCAACTCAGCCTCCTGGGTAGCGTGCCCCAGAGGCAGCAGATCAAACATATCTTGTCGCTAATGGCCAATGGGAATGCGAGGCATGCTGTACAGGGACCCATCCTTCGAACTCTGCTCTCCAGTCCTTCCGTATGGTATGTCCTTGAGCCATGCAACAGGACTCAAATGTCCCGCAGAAGGAAACCTTGTGGTTTGGGGCAACCTCCCAACTCAGCATGGGAAAACTTCCTTGGCCTCATGAGGCCCTCGCTTCATGAAGGAGCCATCATGGACACATACTCCAGCCTCTGCCAACGTCAGCCTGACTTCAATGCAGGAGATTTTGATTCAGCCTCTGCAGAGTGGGCCTGCTCTGCTCTTGGCTCCAATCCTCACCCTAGCTTGTTTTCAGTCTTCCGTCCTCACACTCCTGGCCCACAAACCCTCCCTCCTGGGAATTCTGGGGGCCACAATGAAGCACTCTGCCTGCCTCCCAGGAGAAAAACATTGTCTCTCGTGCTGTCCAGAGACCCCAAATGAGGATCAAACTGCTTGGCCCTCGGCAACACCCCAATTGCATAGGCTACCTTAAACACCGGTGCTCTGTCGCAAATAGCCTGAGCCCAGACCTTCCAACAGACACCGACACAGCTGGCTGCACACCCAGCACATTGGACCCGCCACTGCCTTAGGCCACCATCCATTCCCAACCTGGGTTTTCAGTCATCGGAACCTAGACCTTATCTCCAATCCCTGCACAGTGGGGAACCTGATGCACAAGGCAGAACCCCTCCTTCCCCATGGCAAGAAACCTTGCTGCTGGCAGTGAGTCAAACCTTCAGTGTAGGAGAAAACAGCATGGCCCATGAGGCCACGCCCATGCGTGAGGGCTGCCTTGGGCACAAACACACATGGTGACCTTCATCGTGAGTACCTTATTCAAGTAACGCCTCTCAGTCACTGTACCAAGAGCCTGCATATGTGGCTTGCCATGCACATAGGCACCCAGGACTAACTAGATGGTGTGTATTCCAGTTGAGGGAGGCCACTGCTGTGCTCTAGAGTCCCTCTCCTGGGGGGTCCCCTGTGGCAGAAAACAGTACTCTTCCCTTCCCACAGAATGAACCCAAACACTTGGGAGCTTGGACAATCCCCCGAGAGGAAGGCTCTTCCTCGCCCCGGAAGCAACCCCTACCCTGAACGGCCATTGTCAACGCAACACCCAGAGACAAAAGCCTGAGCGACTGCCTCGCACTTGCCCTCCTTTGATATCCAGAGGATCTCACCTCACGGACTGGAGATCAGGCCTGCCATTACCTTGGCCTCTAGCTGAGCCAAGTTTGCTTTTTCAGACATCTGTTCCCACAGCCCGGGCAAACACAGCCTCTAGGCTGGGTCCTCTGGAGCCATACCACAGGACCGTGCCTGCTCTCTCCTGGGAAACTGTGTCCATTCCTTTGGCCACACACCTCCAGAATATGAGAAACTTCAAGGCCCCCGAGGACATCCCACTACTGGGAGCCTCCCTGGAAACAAAGGGGCATTTGGACACAAGCTGAGCAGCTACCTCCACGAAGGCAACCTCCCAACACACAGCTGTCAACAGAGATAGAAGGTTGAGCCGGACAGGCCTTTAGGCCATAATCTCAACACTTGCTTTGGTGTCCAGGTGTCAATCCTTAGAGGCTTTGGTTCGAAAAACAGGATATGGGGCTTTCCTGAGGCACTGAACAGAACTCCTCTCGTCTCCACATGGGAAGCTTCCTTGTTGGAGCCGTGTCAAACACCTCAGGTTGGAGAATCCTGCAGAGTCCCTGTGCCACCTCCACATTCCAAGGTCTCCCAAGCCACCAACCTACAGTAGGACTCATCTTCAGGAGAGTCCATATCAACTCTCCCCTCTGGGTAGCTCACCAAGGAGGCCGCAGATTGAGCCTGCCTTGTCCTGACTAAAGAATGGGAATAAGAGGTGGCATTCCCAGTCATCCATGCATAGACACCTGCGCTCGAGTCTTTCCGTATGGGGCCTCCTTGAACCATCCAATAGGACTCGACTGTCGTGCAGAAGGAAACCTTGAGGTTTGGAGTAGTTCACAAATCCAATCGTAGGCCAACATCCCGGGCCTCATGAAGCCCCGACACCCTTGAGGAGGAAGCCAGGCTGGACAAAAATTCTGGCCTGAGTTGGTACAAAATCCAGAAACAAAAGCCGGAGCATGCGCCTCAGTATCGCTCTTTCTTCATATCCCGAAGAGTTCTTCTCATTGTTTGTAGATTGGGCCTGCCATTCATACGCCCCCAATCCTAAGCTGTGTTTGTGTTTTTAGATCTGTCCTCAAAGTCCTGGGCCACACACCCTCCAGGCTGGGGCCCCTGGAGCCACTCATTAGGACTGTGCCTACCCAATCCATGGGAATTCTGCCCATTCCTTTGTCCAAAATCCTACAAATTAGGAGAACTCTCCAAAGTCCCCGAGGCCATCCCAATAGTGTAGGTCTCTGTGGACAAACAAGGGCGGTCTGACACCAGCTGAATATCTACCTCAACTCATACCATAGATGGATGTCCTCAGAGAAGAAGATTGAACCAGACAGGACCCTAGGCCATAATCAGGTCCATTGCTTTGATTTACAGGCATGTCTCCTCAAAAGCCTGTATTCCAATACCAGAATAGGGGGCTTCCTGTGGCACCCATCAGAACAAATCTCGTCTCCACAGGAAACTTGTGCATGGGAGCTATGTCAAAAGCTTAGGAGAATACTTCAGGGTCCCGGTGCCACCGCCCCTTTCCAAGGCCCTCATGGACACAAACACACATTAGGCCCCATCCTCAGGAAAGTCCATTTCAACACAGGCACCCCAGTTACTCCTGCATAGCCATTTGATCTCAACTCTCTTGTTGCTAGGAGACAATTGGAATGGGAGGCGGGCTTCCCTGGCATCCATCCTCCAATGGTGCTCTGGAGTCATTCCATATGGGATGTCCTGGAGCTGCCCAACAGGTCTCAATTGTCCCGCAGAAGGAATCCTGAAGGGGGCATCCCACAACTCCCAACGTGGGAAAAACTCCATGGCATTGAGGTTCCGCTCCGTTCATGAACGGGCAGTCATGCACAGAAACTGCAACCTAAGCCAACGTCTGATCCTCGCCGTGACTTCAGATGCCTGAGATATTGTTTCTGATCTGCAGGGGGTGCCTGACGTGCCCTCCGCCTGAAGCCCAAGTCTAGCTTGTGTTCTTAGACTTCTGGCCTCACACTCCTGGCCCAGAAGCCCTCAAGTTTGGCAATTCCAGACCCACAATCCAGCACTCTGCCTGCCCTCTAGAAAAAATATCTTGCCTAATGAGCTGCACAGGCACCTCAAATGAGGATAAACCTAAACGGCATTCGACTGTACCCAAATCATATAGTCTAACCTGGGCACTAATGCACTGTCTGACACAACCTGAGCAAGAACCTCCTGACCAACACCCAGGCAGCTGACCGAACACTGAGTATATCCGAACCGCCATGGCCTTAGGTCGTCATCTTTTTCCAACTGTGGTTTTTCAGGCTTCAGATGCTAGACCTTATCTCCAACCACTGCCTAGGGTTGAAAATGATGCAGAAATCAGAACACCTTCCCTATGGCAAGAGACCTTGTGATTAGCATGTTGACCAAAGTCTAGTGTGCTGGAATCCAGTGTGGCCCATGAGGCCCCGCCCATGCTCACGGGCCACATTGCTCACAAAAACACATTGTGACCCTCAGCCTGAGCCCAGTCCTCAACTAAGGCCTCTCAGTGGCTGTATGAAGAGACAGCATATTGGGCCTGCCATGCCTCTAGGCCCCAATTTTTAACCGTAGTTTGGGTTGTCCCTTCACTCTTCCCCTGGGCTCTATTTTGGAATTCCTCTTTTGTTCAGAAACCTGAGGTAATAAACTTGAAAGGAGACCTCCCATCCCACAGATTGACGAAAAACATTTGGGACCAGGCCAAACCCACAGAGAGGAAGATTCGTCCATGGGCCATGAGTCCTCCCCACATTCCACGGCCATCGTTGATACAAAATCCAGAGACAAAAGCCTGAGCAAATGCCTCAGACTCGCTCTTTCTTCATATCCTGAAGAGTTCTTCTCATGGTTTGTAGATTGGGCCTGCCATACCTACGTCCCAAAACCAAAGCTGAGTTTGTGTTTTCAGACTTCTGTCCTCAAAGTCCTGGGCCACACACCCTCCAGGCTGGGGCCCCTGGAGCCACACATTAGGACTGTGCCTACCCAATCCATGGGAAATCTGCCCATTCCATTGTCCAAAATCGTACAAATTAGGAGAACTCTCCAAAGGGCCGCGGCCATCCCAATAGTGTAGGTCTCCAGGGACAAACAAGGGCGGACTGACACAGGTGAGCATCTACCTCCACTCATTCCATAGATGGATATTCCCAGAGAAGAAGATTGAACCAGACAGGACCCTAGGCCATAATCAGATCCATTGCTTTGGTTACAGGCATGTCTCCTCAAAAGCCTGGATTCCAATACCAGCATAAGGGGTTTCCTGAGACACCCTTCAGAACAAATCTTGTCTCCACATGGAAACTTGTGCATGGGAGCTATGTCAAAAGCTTAGGAGAATACTTCAGGGTCCCGGTGCCACCGCCCCATTCCAAGGCCCTCATGGACACAAACACACATTAGGCCCCATCCTCAGGAAAGTCCATTTCAACTCAGCCACCCCGGTTGCTCTCGCAGACCCATCCGCTCCCAACTGTATTGTTGCTCGGAGATAATTGGAATGCGAGGCAGGCTTCCCTGGCATCCGTCCTCCAACGATGCTCTGGAGTCATTCCATATGGGATGTTCTGGAGCTGCCCAACTAGGTCTCAATTGTCCCACAGAAGTAATCCTTGAAGGGGGCATCCCACAACTCCCAACGTGAGAAAACCTCCATTGCCTTGAGACTCCGCTCCATTCATGAAGGGTCAGTGAAGCACAGAAACTCCAACCTGTGCCAAAGTCTTACCCTCGCCGTGACTTCTAATGCTTGATATATTGGTTCAGATCTGCAGGGGGTACCTGCCGTGCCTTCCGCCTGGAGCCCAAGTCTAGCTTGTGTTCTCAGACTTGTTTCCTCACACTCCCGGCCCAGAAGCCCTCAAGTTTGGCAATTCCAGACCCACAATGCAGCACTCTGCCTGCCCTCTAAAAAAATATCTTGCCTAATGAGCTGCCCAGGCACCTCAAATGAGGATAAACCTACACAGCACTCGACTGTACCCAAATTATATAGTCTAACCTGGGCACTAATGCACTGTCTGACACAACTTGAGCCAGAACCTCCTGACCAACACCCAGGTAGCTGACCGCACACTGAGCTCATCACACCCGCCATGGCCTTAGGTCCTCATCTCTTCCCAACAGCACATTTTCAGGCTTCAACCTAGACCTTATCTCCAACCACTGCCCAGGGTTGAAAATGATGCGGATCAGAAAACCTTCCCCATGTCAAGAGACCTTGTGATTGGCATGTTGACCAAAGTCCAGTGTAGTTGAAACCAGTGTGGCCCATGAGGCCCCGCCCATGCTCGCAGACCACATTGGTCACAAACACACAATGTGACCGTCAGCCTGAGCACAGTCCTCAAGTAAGGCCTCTCAGTGGCTGGATGAAGAGACAGCATATTGGGGCTGCCATGCCCCTAGGCCCCAATTTTTAACCATAGTTTGGGTTTTCCCTTCACTCTTCCCCAGGACTCTGCTTTGGAATTCCTCTTTTGTTCGGACACCTGAGGTAATAAAACTGAAAGAGAGCTCCCATCCCACAGATTGACGAAAAACATTTGGGACCGGGCCAAATCCAATGAGAAGAAGATTCGTCCATGGCCCATGAGGCCTCCCCACATTGCACGGCCATCGTTGATACAAAATCCAGAGAAAAAAGCCTGAGCAAGTGCCTCAGACTCGCTCTTTCTTCATATCCTGAAGAGTTCTTCTCATGGTTTGTAGATTGGGCCTGCCATACCTACGTCCCCAAACCTAAGCTGAGTTTGTGTTTTCAGACTTCCGTCCTCAAAGTCCTGGGCCACAAACCCTCCAGGCTGGGGCCCCTGGAGCCACACATTAGGACTGTGCCTACCCAATCCATGGGGATTCTGCCCATTCCATTGTCCAAAATCGTACAAATTAGGAGAACTCTCCAAAGTCCCCGAGGCCATGCCAATAGTGTATGTCTCCGGGGACAAACAAGGGCAGTCTGACACCAGGTCAGCATCTACCTCCACTCATTCCATAGATGGATATTCCCAGAGAAGAAGATTGAACCAGACAGGACCCTAGGACATAATCGGATCCATTGCTTTGGTGTACAGGCATGTCTCCCCAAAAGCTTGATTCCAATACCAGCATAGGTGGTTTCCTGAGGCACCCATCAGAACAAATCTCGTCTCCACAAGGAAACTTGTGCATGGGAGCTATGTCAAAAGCTTAGGAGAATACTTCAGAGTCCCGGTGCCACCGCCCCATTCCAAGGCCCTCATGGACACAAACACTCATTAGGCCCCATCCTCAGGAGAGTCCATTTCAACACAGCCACCCCGGTTACTCCAGCAGAGCCATTCGATCTCAACTCTCTTGTAGCTAGGAGACAATTGGAATGGGAGGCGGGACTCCCTGGCATCCATCCTCCAATGATGCTCTGGAGTCATTCCATATGGGATGTCCTGGAGCTGCCCAAATGTCTCAATTGTCCCTCAGAAGGAATCCTTGAAGGGGGCATCCCACAACTCCCAACGTGGGAAAACCTCCATGGCCTTGAGTTTCCTCTCCGTTCCTGAAGGGGTACTCATTCACAGAAACTCCAACCTGACCAAACGACTGATCCTCGCCATGACTTCAGATGCATGAGATATTGCTTCAGATCTGCAGGGGGTACCTGCCGTGCACCCAGCCTGAAGCCCTAGTCTAGCTTGAGTTCTCAGACTTCTGTCCTCACACTCCTGGCCCAGAAGGCCTCATGTTTGGCAATTCCGGAACCACAATGCAGCACTCTGCCTGCCCTCTAGAAAAAATATCTTGTCTAATTGGCTGCCCAGGCACCTCAAATGAGGATAATCCTACACGGCACTCGACTGTACCCAAATTATATAGTCTAACCTGGGTACTAATGCACTGTCTGACACAACCTGAGCCCGAACCTCCGGACCAACACCCAGGAAGTGACTGCACACTGAGCAAATCTGACCCGCCATGGACTTAGGTCATCATCTCTTCAAAACTGTGGTTTTTCAGGCTTCAGAACCTAGACCTTATCTCCAACCACTGCCCATGTTTGAAAATGATGCAGAAATCAGAACACCTACCTCATGCCAAGAGACCTTGTGATTGGCATGTTGTCCTAAGTCCAGTGTAGTTGAAACCAGTGTGGCCCAAGAGGACCCGCCCATGCTCGCTAGCCACATTAGTCACAAACATACATTGTGACCCTCAACCTGAGGTCAGTCCTCAAGTAAGGCCTCTCAGTGGCTGGATGAAGAGACAGCATATGGGGCCTGCCATGCCCCTAGGCCCCAAGTTTTAACCATAGTTTGGGTTGTCACTTCACTCTTCCCCAGGGATCTGCTTTGGAATTCCTCTGTTGTACGGACAACTGAGGTAACAAACCTGAAAGGAGACCTCCCATCGCACAGATTGAGGAAAAACATTGGGACCGGGCCAAATCCAAAGTGAGGAAGATTCGTCCATGGGCCATGAGTCCTCCCCACATTCCACGGCCATCGTTGATACAAAATCCAGAGACAAAAGCCTGAGCAAATGCCTCAGACTCGCTCTTTCTTCATATCCTGAAGAGTTCTTCTCATGGTTGGTAGATTGGGCCAGCCATCCCTACATCCCCAAAACTAAGCTGATTTTGTATTTTCAGACTTCTGTCCTCAAAGACCTGGGCCACACACCCTCCAGGCTGGGGCCCCTGGAGTCACACATTAGGACTGTGCCTACCCAATCCATGGGAATTTTGCCCATTCCATTGTCCAAAATCATAATTACTAGGAGAACTCTCCAAAGTCCCCGAGGCCAACCCAATAGTGTAGGTCTCCGGGGACAAACAAGGGCGGTCTGACACCAGGTTTGCATCTACCTCCACTAATTCCATAGATGGATATCCCCAGAGAAGAATATTGAACCAGACAGGACCCTAGGCCATAATCAGATACATTGCTTTGTTTACAGGCATGTCTCCTAAAATGCCTGGATTCCTATACCAGCATAAGGGGTTTCCTCAGGCACCAATCAGAACAAATCTCTTCTCCACAAGGAAACTTGTGCATGGGAGCTATGTCAAAAGCTTAGGAGAATACTTCTGGGTCCCGATGCCACCACCCCATTCCAAGGCCCTCATGGACACAAACACACATTAGGACCCATCCTCAGGATAGTCCATTTCAACTCTGCCACCGTGGTTCCTCGCGCAGAGCCATTTGATCTCAACTGTCTTGTTGCTAGGAGACAATTGGAATGCGAGGCGGGCTTCGCTGGCATCCCTCCTCCAATGGTGCTCTGGAATCATTCCATATGGGATGTCCTGGATCTGCCCAACAGGTCAATTGTCCCGCAGAAGGAATCCTTGAAGGGGGCATCTCACAACTCCCAACGAGGGAAAACCTCCATGGCCTTGAGATTCCGCTCCGTTCATGCAGGTGCAGTCATGCACAGAAACTACAACCGGTGCCAACGTCTGATCCTCGCCGTGACTTCAAATGCTTGAGATATTGGTTCAGATCTGCAGGGGTTACCTGAAGTGCCTTTACCAGATGCCCAAGTCTAGCTAGTGTTCTCAGACTTCTGTCCTCACACTCCCGGCCCAGAAGCCCTCAAGTTTGGCAATTCCGGACACACAGTGCAGCACTTTGCCTGCCCTCTAGAAAAAATATCTTGCCTAATGAACTGCCCAGGCACCTCAAATGAGGATAAACCTACACGGCATTCGACTGTACCCAGTTTATATAGTCTAACCTGTGCACAAATGCACCTTCTGACAAACCTGAGCCAGAACCTCCTGACCAACAGCCAGGCAGCAGAGCGCACACTGAGTATATCAGACCCGCCATGGCCTTAGGTCGTCATCTCTTTCCAACTGCGGTTTTTCAGGCTTCAGAACCTAGACCTTATTTCCAACCACTGCCTAGGGTTGAAAATCTTGCAGAAATCAAAACACCTTCCCCATGGCAAGAGACCTTGTGATTAGCATGTTGACCAAAGTCTAGTGTACTGGAATCCATGTGGCCCATGAGGCCCCGCCCATGCTCACGGGCCACATTGGTCACAAAACACATTGTGACCCTCAGCCTGAGCCCAGTCCTCAAGTAAGGCCTCTCAGTGGCTGTATGATGAGACAGCATATTGGGCCTGCCATGCCTCTAGGCCCCAATTTTTAACCATACTTGGGGTTGTCCCTTCATTCTTCCCCTGGGCTCTGCTTTGGAATTCCTCTTTTGTTCAGAAACCTGAGGTAATAAACTTGAAAGGAGACCTCCCATCCCACAGATTGACGAAAAACATTTGCGACCAGGCCAAACCCACAGAGAGGAAGATTTGTCCATGGCCAATGAGGCATCCCCACATTCCACGCCATCGTTGATACAAAATCCAGACACAAAATCCTATGCAAGTGCCTCAGACTCGCTCTTTCTTCATATCCTGAAGAGTTCTTCTCATGGTTTGTAGATTGGGCCTGCCATACCTAGGTCCCAAAACCTAAGCTGAGTTTGTGTTTTCAGACTTCTGTCCTCAAAGTCCTGGGCCACACACCCTCCAGGCTGGGGCCCCTGGAGCCACACATTAGGACTGTGCCTACCCAATCCATGGGAATTCTGCCCATTCCATTGTCCAAAATCGTACAAATTAGGAGAACTCTCCAAAGTCCCCGAGGCCATCCCAATAGTGTAGGTCTCCGGGGACAAACAAGGGCGGTCTGACACCAGGTGAGCATCTACCTCCACTCATTCCATAGATGGATATCCCCAGAAGAGAAGATTGAACCACACCAGACCCTAGGCCATAATCGGATCCATTGCTTTGGTTAACAGGCATGTCTCCTCAAAAGCCTGGATTCCAATACCAGCATGAGGGGTTCCTGAGGCACCCATCAGAATAAATCTCGTCACCACAAGAAAACTTGCGCATGGGAGCTATGTCAAAAGCTTAGGAGAATACTTCAGGGTAGCGGTGCAACCGACCCATTCCAAGGCCCTCATGGACACAAACACACATTAGGCCCCATCCTCAGGAAAGTCCATTTAAACTCAGCCACCCCGGGTGCTACCACAGAGACATCCGATCTCAACTGTCTTGTTGCTAGGAGACAATTGGAATGCGAGGCGGGCTTCCCTGGCTTCCATCCTCCAACAGTGCTCTGGAGTCATTCCATATGGGATGTCCAGGAGCTGCCTAACAGGTCTTAATTGTCCCGCCGAAGGAATCCTTGAAGGGGGCGTCCCATAACTCCCAATGTGGGAAAACCTCCATGGCCTTGGAATTCCACTCCGTTCATGAAGGGGCAGTCATGCACAGAAACTCCAACCTGAGCCAACATCTGATCTTCGCCGTGACTTCAGATACTTGAGATATTGGTTCAGATATGCAGGGGGTAATTGCCGTGCCCTCGGCCTGAAGCCCAAGTCTAGCTTGTGTTCTCAGACTTCTGTCCTCACACTCCTGGCCCAGAAGCCCTCAAGTTTGGCAATTCCGGACCCACAATGCAGCATTCTGCCTGCCCTCTAGAAAAAATATCTTGCCTAATGAACTGCCCAGGACCTCAAATGAGGATAAACCTACAGGGCACTCGACTGTACCCAAATTATATAGTCTAACCTGGGGAGTAATGCACTGCCTGACACAACCTGAGCCAGAACCTCCTGACCAACACCCAGGCACCTGACCGCACACTGAACGCATCAGACCCACCATGGCCTTTGGATGTCATCTCTTCCCAACTGCAGTTTTTCAGGCTTCAGAACCTAGACCTTATCTCCAACCACTGCCCAGGGTTTAAAATGATGCAGAAATCAGAACTCCTTCCCCATGGCAAGAGACCTTGTGATTGGCATGTTGTCCAAAGTTCAGTGTAGTTGAAACCAGTGTTGCCCATGAGGCCCCGCGCATTCTCGCGCGTCACATTGGTCACAAACGCACATTGGTACCCTCAGCCTGAGCCCAATCCACAAGTAAGGCCTCTCCGTGGCTGGATGAAGAGACAGCATATTGGGCCTGCATTGACCCAGGCCCTAATTTTTAACCATAATTTGGGTTGTCCCTTCACTCTTCCCCAGGGCTCTGCTTTGGAATTCTTCTTTTGTTCGGACACCTGAGGTAATAAACATGAAAGGAGACCTCCCATCCCACAGATTGACGAAAAACAATTTGGACCGGGCAAAATCCACAGAGAGGAAGATTCGTCCATGGCCCATGAGGCCTCCCCACATTCCACGGCCATCGTTGATACAAAATCCAGAGAAAAACGCCTGAGCAAGTGCCTCAGAATCGCTCTTTCTTCATATCCTGAAGAGTTCTTCTCATAGTTTGTAGATTGGGCCTGCCATAACTACGTCCCCAAACTAAGCTGAGTTTGTGTTTTCAGACTTCTGTCCTCAAAGTCCTGGGCCACACACCCTCCAGGCTGGGGCCCCTGGAGCCACACATTAGGACTGTGCCTACCCAATCCATGGAAATTCTGCCCATTCCATTGTCCAAAATCGTACAAATTAGGAGAACTCTCCAAAGTCCCCGAGGCCTTCCCAATAGTGTAGGTCTCCGGGGACAAACAAGGGCGGTCTGACACCAGGTGAGCATCTACCTCCACTCATTCCATAGACGATATCCCCAGAGAAGAAGATTGAACCAGACTGGACCCTAGGCCATAATCAGATCCATTGATTTGGTTTACAGGCATGTCTCCTCAAAAGCCTGTATTCTAATACCAGCATGAGGGGTTTCCTGAGGCACTCATCAGAATAAATCTGGCCTGCACAAGGAACCTTGTGCTTGGGAGCTATGTCAAAAGCTTAGGAGAATACTACAGGGTCTCGGTGCCTCCCCCCCATTCCAAGGCCCTCATGGACACAAACACAAGGTAGACCCCATCCTCAGGAAAGTACATTTCAACTCAGCCACCCCGGTTGCTCCCGCAGAGCCATCTGATCTCAACTGTATTGTTGCTAGGAGACAATTGGAATGCGAGCCCGGCTTCCCTGGAAGCCATCCTCGAATGGTGCTCTGGAGTAATTCCATATGGGATGTCTTGGAGCTGCCCAACAGGTCTCCATTGTCCCGCAGAAGGAATCCTTGAAGGGGCCGTCCCAAAACTCCCAACGTGGGAAAACCTCCATGGCCTTGAGATTCCACTCCGTTCATGAAGGGGCAGTCATGCACAGAATCTCCACCCTGAGCCAACGTCGGATCGTCGCCGTGACTTCAGAGACTTGCGATATTGTTTCAGATATGCAGGGGGTACCTGCCGTGCCCTCGGCCTGAAGCCCATGTCTAGCTTGTGTTCTCAGACTTCTGTCCTCACACTCCTGGCCCAGAAGCCCTCAAGTTTGGCAAATCCTGACCCACAATGCAGCACTCTGCCTGCTCTCTAGAAAAAATATCTTGCCTAATGAGCTGCCCAGACACCTCAAATGAGGATAAATCTATACGGCACTTGACTGTAACCAAATTATATAGTCTAACCTGGGCACTAATGCACTGTCTGACACAACCTGAGCCAGAACCTCCTGACCAAGACCCAGGCAGCTGACCGCACACTGAGTGCATCAGACCAGCCATGTTCTAAGGTCGTCATCTCTTCCCAACTGTGGTTTTTCAGGCTTCAGATCCTAGACCTTATCTCCAACCACTGCCCAGGGTTGAAAATGATGGAGAAATCAGAACATCTTCCCCATGGCAAGGGACCTTGTGAATGGCATGTTGTCCAAAGTCCAGTGTAGTTGAAACCAGTGTGGCCCATGAGGCCCTGCCCATGCTCGCGGGCCACATTGGTCACAAACACACTTTGTGACCCTCAGCCTGAGCCCAGTCCTCAAGTAATGCCTCTCCGTGGCTGGATTAAGAGACAGCTTATTGGGCCTGCCATGCCCCTAGGCCCCAATTTTTAACCATACTTTGGGTTGTCCCTTCACGCTTCCCCAGGGCTCTGCTTTGGAATTCCTATTTGTTCGGACACCTGATGTAATAAACCTGAAAGGAGACCTCCCATCCTACAGATTGACGAAAAACAATTGGGAACGGACCAAATCCACAGAGAGGAAGATTCGTCCATGACCCATGAGGCCTCCCCATATTCCACAGCCTTCGTTGATACAAAATCCAGAGACAAAAGCCTGAGCAAGTGGCTCAGAATCACTCTTTCTTCATATCCTGAAGTGTTCCTCTCATGGTTTGTAGAATGGGCCTGCCATACCTACGTCCCCAAACCTGAGCTGAGTTTGTGTTTTCAGACTTCTGTCCTCAAAGTCCTGGGCCACACACCCTCCAGGCGGGTCCCCTGGAGCCACACATTAGTACTGTGCCTACACAATCCATGGGAATTCTGCCCATTCCATTGTTCAAAATCGTACAAATTAGGAGAAATCTTTAAAGACCCCGAGGCCATCCCAAAAGTGTTGGTCTCCGGGGACAAACAAGGGCGGTCTGACACCAGGTGAGGATCTACTTCCACTCATTCCATAGATGGATATCCCCAGAGAAGATTGAACCAGACAAGACCCTAGGCCATAAACGGATCCATTGCTTTGGATTACAGGCATGTCTCCTCAAAAGCCTGGATTCCAAAATGGAATGCGAGGCGGGCTTCCCTGGCATCCATCCTCCAATGGAGCTCTGGAGTCATTCCATATGGGATGTCCTGGAGCTGCCCAATTGGTCTCAATTTCCCCGTAGAAGAAATCCTGGAAGGGGGCAGCCCACAACTTCCAACATGGGAAAACCTCCATGGCCTTGAAATTCTGCTCCGTTCATGAAGGGGCAGACATGCACAGAAACTCCAACCTGAGTCAACGTCTGATCCTCGTGACTTCAGATGCTTGAGATATTGGTTCAAATCTGCAGGGGGTACGTGCCGTGCCCTTGGCCTGAAGCCCAAGTCTAGCTTGTGTTCTCAGACTTCTGTCCTCACACTCCTGGCCCAGAAGCCCTCAAGTTTGGCAATTCCGTACCCACAATGCAGCACTCTGCCTGCCCTTTAGAAAAAATATCTTGCCTAATGAGCTGCCCAGGCACCTCAAATGAGGATAAACTTACACGGCACTCGACTGTATCCAAATCATATAGTCTAACCTGGGCACTAAGGCTTTGTTTGACAAAACCTGTGCCAGAACCTCCTGACCAACACCCAGGCAGCTGACCGCACGCTGAACATATCAGACCCGCCATGGCCTTAAGTCATCATCTCTTCCCAACTGCGGTTTTTCAGGCTTCAGAACCTAGACCTTATCTCCAACCACTGCCCAGTGTTGAAAATGATGCAGAAATCAGAACACCTTCCCCATGGCAGAGACCTTGTTATTGGCATATTGTCCAAAGTTCAGTGTAGTGGAAACCAGTGTGGCTAATGAGGCCCCGCCCATGCTGGCGGGCTACATTGGTCACAAACACACACTGTGACCCTCAGCCTGAGCCCAGTACTCAAGTAAGGCCTCTCAGTGGATGGATGAAGAGACAGCATATTGGGCCTGCATTGCCCCTAGGCCCCAATTTTTAACCATAGTTTGGGTTGTCCCTTCACTCTTCCCCAGGGCTATGCTTTGGAATTCCTCTTTTGTTCGGACACCTGAGGTAATAAACCTGAAAGGAGACCTCGCATCCCACAGATTGTCGAAAAACAATTGAAACCGGGCCAAATCCACAGAGAGGAAGATTCGTCCATGCCCCATGAGGCCTCCCCACATTCCACGGCCATCGTTGATACAACATCCAGAGACAAAAGCCTGAGCAAGTGGCTCAGACTTGCTCTTTCTTCATATCCTGAAGTGTTCTTCTCATGGTTTGTAGAATGGGCCTGCCATACCTACGTCCTCAAACCTGAGCTGAGTTTGTGTTTTCAGACTTCTGTCCGCAAAGTCCTGGGCAACACACCCTCCAGGCTGGGGCCCCTGGAGCCACACATTAGGACTGTGCCTACCCAATCCATGGGAATTCTGCCCATTCCATTGTCCAAAATCGTACAAATTAGGAGAACTCTTCAAAGACCCCGAGGCCATCCCAATAGTGTAGGTCTCTGGGGAAAAACAAGGGCGTTCTGACACCAGGTGAGTATCTACCTCCACACATTCCATAGATGGATATCCCCAGAGAAGATTGAACCTGACAAGACCCTAGGCCATAATCGGATCCATTGCTTTGGTTTACAGGCATGTCTCCTCAAAAGCCTGGATTCCAAAAACAGCATAAGGGGTTTCCTGAGGCACCCATCAGAACAAATCTAGTCTCCACAAGGAAACTTGTGCATGGGAGCTATGTCAAAGCTTAGGAGAATACTTCAGGGTCCCGTATCAACCACTCCATTCCAAGGCCATCATGGACACAAACACACATTAGGCCGCATCCGCAGGAAAGTCCATTTCTACTCAGCCACCCCGTTGCTCCGGCAGAGCCATCGGATCTCAACTGAATTTTTGTGAGAGGACAATTGGAATGCGAGGCGGGCTTCCCTGGCATCCATACTCCAACGGTGCTCTGGAGTCATTCCATAGGGAATGTCCTGGTGCTGCCCAAAAGGTCTCAAATGTCCTGCAGAAGGAATCCTTGAAGGGGGCATCCCAAAACTCCCAACGTGGGAAAATCTCCATGGCCTTGAGATTCCGCTCTGTTCATGAAGGGGCAGTCATGCACAGAAACTCCAACCTGAGCCAATGTCTGATCCTCGCCATGTCTTCAGATGCTAGAGATATTGGTTCAGATCCACAGGGGGTACCTGCCGTGCCCACGGCTTGAGCCCAAGTCTAGCTTGTGTTCTCAGACTTCTGTCCTCACACTCCTGGCCCAGAAGCCCTCAAGTTTGGCAATTCCGGACCCACAATGCAGCCCTCTGCCTGCCCTCCAGAAAAAATATCTTGCCTAATGAGCTGCCAGGCACCCCAAATGAGGATCAACCTACACGGCACTTGACTGTACCCAAATTATATAGTGTAACCTGGGCACTAATGCACTGTCTGACACAACCTGAGCCAGAACCTCCTGACCAACACCCAGGCAGCTGACCGCACACTGAGCATATCACACCCGCCATGGACTTATCCTCTTGTCTTCCCAACTGCGGTTTTTCAGGCTTCAGAACCTAGACCTTATCTCCAACCACTGCCCAGGGTTGAAAATGATGCAGATCAGAACACCTTCCACATGGCTGAGACCTTGTGATTGGCATGTTTCCAAAGTCCAGTGTAGTTGAAACCAGTGTGGCCCATGAGGCCCCGCCCATGCTCGCGGGCCACATTGGTCACAAACACACATTGTGACCCTCAGTCTGAGCCCAGTCCTCAAGTAAGGCCTCTCAGTGGCTGGATGAAGAGACAGCATATTGGGCCTGCCATGCCCCTAGGCCCCAATTTTTAACCATAGTTTGGGTTGTCCCTTCACTCTTCCCCAGGGCTCTGTTTTGGAATTCCTCTTTTCTGTGGACACCTGTGGTAATAAACCTGAAAGGAGACCTCCCATCCACAGATTCACGAAGAATAATTGGGACAGGGCCAAATCCACAGAGAGGAAGATTCGTCCGTGGTCCATGAGGCCTCCCCACATTCCACGGCCATTGTTGATACAAAATCCAGAGACAAAAGCCTGAGCAAGTGTCTGAGACTCGCTCTTTCTTCATATCCTGAAGAGTTCTTCTCATGGTTTGTAGAATGGGCCTGCCATACCTACGTCCCCAAACCTAAGCTGAGTTTGTGTTTTCAGACTTCTGTCCGCAAAGTCCTGGGCAACACACCCTCCAGTCTGGGGCCCCTGGAGCCACACATTAGGACTGTGCCTACCCAATCCATGGGAATTCTGCCCATTCCATTGTCCAAAATCCTACAAATTAGGAGAACTCTCCAAAGTCCCCGAGGCCATCCCAATAGTGTAGGTCTCCGGGGACAAACAAGGGTGGTCTGACACCAGGTGAGCATCTACCTCCACTCATTCCTTAGATAGGTATCCCCAGATAAGAAGATTGAACCAAACAGGACCCTAGGCCATAATCGGATCCATTGCTTTGGTTTACAGGCATGTCTCCTCAAAAGCCTGGATTCCAATACCAGCATAAGGGGTTTCCTGATGCACCCATCAGAACAAATCTTGCCTCCCCAAGGAACCTTGAGCATGGGAGCTATGTCAAAAGCTTAGGAGAATACTTCAGGGTCCCGGTGCCACCGCCCCATTCCGAGGCCCTCATGGACACAAACACACATTAGGGCCCATCCTCAGGAAAGTCCATTTCAACTCAGCCACCCTGGTTCCTCCCGGAGAGCCATCTGATCTCAACTGTCATGTTTCTAGGAGACAATTGGAATGCAAGGCGGGCTTCCCTGGCATCCATCCTTCAATGGTGCTCTGGAGTCATTCCATTTGGGATGTCCTGGAGCTGCCCAAAAGGTCTCAATTGTCCTGCAGAAGGAATCCTTGAAGGGGGCATCCCACAACTCCCAACGTTGGAAAATCTCCATGGCCTTTAGATTCCGCTCCGTTCATGAAGGGGCAGTCATGCACTGAAACTCCAACCTGAGCCAACGTCTGATCCTCGCCGTGACTTCAGATGCTTGAGATATTGTTTCCAATCTCCAGGGGGTACCTGCCGTGCCCTCGGCCTGAAGCCCAAGTCTAGCTTGTGTTCTCAGACTTCTGTCGTCACACTCCTGGCCCAGAAGCCCTCCGGTTTGGCAATTCCGGACCCAAATGCAGCACTCTGCCTGCCCTCTAGAAAAAATATCTTGCGTAATGAGGTGCCCAGGCACCTCAAATGAGGATAAACCTACAGGGCACTCGACTGTTCCCAAATTATACAGTCTAACCTGGGCACTAATGCTCTGTCTGACACAACCTGAGCCAGAACCTCCTGACCAACACCCAGGCAGCTGATCGCACACTGAGCATATCAGACCCGCCATGGTCTTAGGTTGTCATCTCTTCCGAACTGCGATTTTTCAGGCTTCAGAACGCAGACCTTATCTCCAAACACTGCCCAGGTTTGAAAATGATGCAGAAATCAGAACACCCTCCCCAAGGCAAGAGACCTTGTGATTGGCATGTTGTCCAAGTTCCAGTGTAGTTGAAACCAGTTTGGCCCATGAGGCCCCGCCCATGCTCGCGGGCCACAATTGTCACAAACACACATTTGACCCTCAGCCTGAGCCCAGTCCTCAAGTAAGGCCGCTCAGTGGCTGGATGAAGAGACAGCTTATTGTGCCTGCCATGCCCCTAGGCCCCAATTTTTTACCATAGTTTGGGTTGTCCATTCATTCTTCCCCAGGGCTCTGCTTTGGAATTCCTCTTTTGTTCGGACACCTGAGGTTAAAACCTGAAAGGAGACCTCCCATCCCACAGATTGACGAAAAGTAATTTGGACCGCCCCAATCCACAGAAAGGAACATTCGTCCATGGCCCATGATGCCTCCCCACATTCCACGGCCATCGTTGATATAAAATCCAGAGACAAAAGCCTGAGCAAGTACATCAGACTCGCTCTTTCTTCATATCCTGAAGAGTTCTTCTCATGGTTTGTAGATTGGGCCTGCCATACCTACGTCCCCAAACATAAGGTGAGTTTGAGTTTTCAGAATTCTGTCCTCAAAGTCCTGGGCCACTCACCCTCCAGGCTTGGGCCCCTGGAGCCACACATTCGGACTGTGCCTACCCAATCCATGGGAATTCTGCCCATTCCATTGTCCAAAATATTACAAATTGGGAGAACTCTCCAAAGTCCCCGAGGCAATCCCAATAGTGTAGGTCTCCAGGGACAAACAAGGGTGGTCTGACACCAGGTGAGCATCTATCTCCACTCATTCCATAGACGGATATCCCCAGAGAAGAAGATTGAACCAGACAGGATCCTAGGTAATAATTGGATCCATTGCTTTGGTTTACAGACATGTCTCCTAAAGAGCCTGGATTGCAAGACCAGCATAAGGGTTTTCCTGAGGCACCCATCAGAACAAATCCCCTCTCCACAAGGAAACTTGTGCATGGGAGCTATGTCAAAGCATAGGAGAATACTTCAGGCTCCCGGTGCCACCGCCCCATTCCAAGGCCCTCATGGACACAAACACACTTTAGGCCCCATCCTCAGGAAAGTCCATTTCAACTCAGCCACCCCGGTTGCTCCCGCAGAGCCAACCGATCTCAACTGTATTGTTGCTAGGAGACAATTGGAATGAGAGGCGGGCTTCCCTTGCATCCATCCTCGAACGGTGCTCTGGAGTCATTCCATATGGGATGTCCTGGAGCTGCCCAACAGGTCTGAATTGTCCCGCAGAAGGAATCCTTGAAGGGGGCATCACACAACTCCCAACGTGGGAAAAGCTCCATGGCCTTGAGATTCCGCTCCTTTCATGAAGGGGCAGGCATGCACAGAAACTAAAACCTGAGCCAACGTCTGATCCTCGCCGTGACTTCAGATGCTTGAGATATTGTTTCCGATCTGCAGGGGGTACCTACCGTGCCCTGGGCCTGAAGCCCAAGTCTAGCTTGTGTTCTCAGACTTCTGTCCTCAAACTCCTGGCCCAGAATTCCTCCATTTTGTCAATTCCGGACCCACAATGCAGCACTCTGCCTGCCCTCTAGAAAAAATATCTTGCCTAATGAGGTGCCCAGGCATCTCAAATGAGGATAAACTTACAGGGCACTCGTCTGTACCCAAATTATATAGTCTAACTTGGGCACTACTGCACTGTCTGAAACAACCTGAGCCAGAACCTCCTGACCAACACCCAGGCAGTTGACCGCACACTGAGCATATCAGACGCGCCATCGCCTTAGATCGTCATCTCTTCCCAACTGCGATTTTTCAGGCTTCAGAACCTAGACCTTATCTCCAACCACTGCCCAGGGTTGAAAATGATGCAGAAATCAAAACACCTTCCCCATGGCAAGAGACCTTGTGATTGGATGTTGTCCAAGGTCCGTGTAGTTGAAACCATTTTGACCCATGAGGCCCCGCCCATGCTGGCGTGCCACGTTGGTCACAAACACACACTGTGACCCTCAGCCTGAGCCCAGCCCTCAAGTAAGGTCTCTCAGTGGCTGGATGAAGAGACAGCTTATTGTGCCTGCCATGCCCCTAGGCCCCAATTTTTAACCATAGTTTGGGTTTTCCCTTCACTCTTCCCCAGGGCTCTGCTTTGGAATTCCTCTTTTGTTCAGACACCTGAGGTAATAAACCTGAAAGGAGACCTCCCATCCCACAGTTTGACGAAAAACAATTGGGATCGGGCCAAATCCACAGAGAGGAAGATTCGTCCATGGCCCATGTGTCCTCCCCACATTCCACGGCCATCGTTGATATAAAATCCAAATGCAAAAGCCTGAGCAAGTGCCTCAGACTCGCTCTTTCTTCATATCCTGAAGAGTTCCTCTCATGGTTTGTAGATTGGGCCTGCCATACCTACATCCCCAAACCTAAGCTGAGTTTGTTTTTTCAGACTTCTGTCCTCAAAGTCCTGGGCCACACACCCTCAGGCTGGGGCCCCTGTAGCCACACATTAGGACTGTGCCTACCCAATCCATGGGAATTCTGCCCATTCCATTGTCCAAAATCGTACAAATTAGGAGAACTCTCCAAAGTCCCCGAGGCCATCCCAATAGTGTAGGTCTCCGGGGACAAACAATGGCGGTCTGACTCCAGGTGAGCATCTACCTCCACTCATTCCATAGATGAATATCCCCAGAGAAGAAGAATGAACAAGACAGGACCCTAGGCCATAATCGAATACATTGCTTTGGTTTACAGGCATGTGTCTTCAAAATCTGGATTCCAATACCAGCATAATGGGTTTCCTGAGGCACCCATCAGAACAAATCTCCTCTCCACAAGGAAACTTGTGCATGGGAACTATCTCAAAAGCTTAGAAGAATACTTCAGGGTCCCAGTGCCACCGCCCCATTCCAAGGCCCTCATGGACACAAACACACATTAGGGCCCATCCTCAGGAAAGTCCATTTCAACTCCGCCACCCCGGTTGCTCCCGCAGAGGGATCCGATCTCAACTGTATTGTGGCTAGTAGACAATTGGATTGCGAGGCGGGCTTCCCTGGCATCCATCTTCCAAGGGTGCTCTGGAGTCATTCCAATGGGATGTCCTGGAGCTGCCCAACAGGTCTCAATTGTCACACAGAAGGAATCATTGAAGGGGGCATCCCACCACTCCCACGTCGGAAAACCTCCATGGCCTTGAGATTCCGCTCCTTTCATGAAGGGGCAGTCATTCACAGAAACTCCAACCTGAGCCAACGTCTGATCCTTGCCGTGACTTCAGATGCTTGAGATTTTGGTTGCGACTGCAGGGGGTACCAGCCGTGCCCTCGGCCTGAAACTCAAGTCTAGCTTGTGTTCTCACACTTCTTTCCTCACACTCCTGGCCCAGAAGCCCAAATGTTTGGCAATTCCGGACCCACAATGCAGCACTCTGCCTGCCCTCTAGAAAAAATATCTTGCCTAATGAGGTGCCCAGGCACCTCAAATGAGGATAAACCTACACGGCACTTGACTGTACCCAAATTATATAGTCTAACCTGGCACTAATGCACTGTCTGACACAACCTGTCCCAGATCCTCCTGACCAACACCCAGGCAGCTGACCGCACACTGAGCATATCAGACGCGCCATCGCCTGAGATCGTCATCTCTTCCCAACTGCGATTTTTCAGGCTTAAGAACCTATACCTTATGTCCAATCACTGCTCACGATTGAAAATGATGCAGAAATCAAAACACCTTACCCATGGCAAGAGACCTTGTGATTGGCATGTTGTCCAAGGTCCAGTGTAGTTGAAACCAATTTGGCCTAATGAGGTGCCCAGGCACCTTCAATGAGGATAAACCTCCACATCACTCGACTTCACCCATATTATATAGTCTAAACTGGGCACTAATGCACTGTTGTACACAACCTGAGCCCGGACCTCCTGACCAACTCCCGGAAAGCAGACCGCACACTGAGCACATAAGACCCGCCATGGCCTTAGGTCATCATCTCTTCCCCTGCCCAGGGGTGAGTGTGATGCAGAAATCAGAACACCTCCTTACCCATGGTAAGAAACCTTGTAGTTGGCACGTTGTCCAACGTTCAGTGTATGAGAAACCAGCATTCACCCTGAGGCTCCTCCCATTCTTGAGTGCGACAAGGGCATAAACACGCATTGTGACCCTCAGCATGAGTCCTGTCCTCTAGTAAGTCCTCTCGGTGACTGGACCATTAGAAGTCATAATGGGCTTGATATGTCCCTAAGCCCAAATTTTTAACCAGATTTCTGATTGTCCAGTCACCCCCACCGCCCCCCAGGGCTCTAATCTGGAATCCCTCATTTGGTGGGACACCTGAGGTTAAAAAGAAAACAACATCAAAAAAATACGGACTTCTTCCATCCCACAGAGTGACCCCAAACCCTTTGGATTGGGCCAAACTACCAGGGAGTAAGACTCGTCCATTTCCCATGAAGTCACCCAGAAATTTCACGACCATGAGTGACACGATATCCAGAGACAAAAACTTGAGCAAGAGCCTCACACTTGCCCTTTTCTCAAATCCCGAAAAGTTCTCCTCATGGTCTGTAGATAAGTCCTGCCATACGTATGACCTGAAACATAAGCCAAATTTGTGTTTTCAGACAACTGTCCAACAGCCCTGGCCTACAAACCTACAGGCGCAGGCCCATGGAGCCAAACCTGAGGACTGTACTGGCCCTCTCCAAGGGAATTGTGTGTGCCCATTCCAATGGCCACATCCATTCTAATAGGATAAACCTCCAAAGTCCCTGATCCATCTCATTAGTGGTGGCTTCCCAGGTAAAACAGGGGCAATCTGAGCCCATCTGAGCACCTACCTGTACTCAGACCCATAGACAGATGTCCCCAGAGGTAAAAAGGAAAGAACAGGCCCCTAGGTACTAATCATATCCATTGCTTTGGTTTCCAGGCATCTCTCCTCAGAGGCCTGGATTTCAAAACCAGCATATGGCTGTTTCTTGACTCACCCATCAGAAAACATCTCATCTACACATGGGAAACTTGCACGTTGGAGCTGTGTCAAAGCCTCTGTTTAGGAGAACCCTTCAGGGCCCCAGTGCCACCGCTTCATTCCAAGGTCTCCATCGACACAAAATCACATTAGGACCCATCCATAGGAGAGTCCATTTCAACTCAGCCTCCTCGGTTGCTCCCCCAGATCCAACAGATCTAACGTGTCTTGTGTCTAGGAGACAATTGGAATGCGAGGTGGGATACCCAGCCATGCATCCTTAGAACCCTGCTCAGAATCACTGGCCTGGAGCCAAACAACAGGTCTCAATTGTCCTGCAGAAAACACTTTGCAGTATGGAGCTTCTCACAAAGCCCATCGTGGGAAAACCCCCATGCCCTCGTGATGCTTCCCCCATTCATGAAGGGGCCACCAGGGACAGAAACTCCAACTTGAGCGATCGTCTGATCCTCGCCCTGACTTCAGATGCATGAGATCTCGATTCAGGTCTGTAGATTGTGCCATCGCTGATACAAAATGCAGAGACAAAAATCTGAGCAAGCGCCTCAGACTCGCACTTTCTTCATATCCTGAAGAGTTCTTCTCATGGTTTGTAGATCATGCCTGCCATACCTACGTCCCCAAAACTAATCTGAGTTTGTGTTTTCAGACTTCTGTCCTCAAAATCCTGGGCCACACACCCTCCAGGCTGGGGCCCCTGGAGCCACACATTAGGACTGTGCCTACCAATCCATGGGAATCTGCCCATTCCATTGTCCAAAATCGTACAAATTAGGAGAAACCTCGAATGTCCCTGAGGCCATCCTAATAGTGTAGGTCGCCCGGAACAAACAAGGGCTGTCTGACACCAGCTGATAATCTACCTCCTCTCATACCATAAATGGATGTCCCCAGAGAAGAAGATTGAACCAGACAGGACCCTAGGCCATAATAGGATCCATTGTCTTCGTTTACAGGCATGTCACCTCAAAAGCCTGATTCCAATACGAGCATAGGGGTTTTGCTGAGGCACCCATCAGAACTCATCTCGTCTCCACAAGGAAACCTGTGCATGGGAGCCATGTCCAAAGCATAGGAGAGTACTTCAGGGTCCCGTAGCCACCGCCCCATTCCAAGGCCCTCATGGACACAGAAACACATTAGGACCCATCCTCAAGAAAGTCCATTTCAACTCAGCCACCCCGGTTGCTCCCGCAGAGCCAACAGATCTAAACTGTCTTGTTGCCAGGAGACAATTGGAATGCGAGGCGGGCTTCCCAGGCATCCATCCTCGAACGGTGCTCTGGAGTCATTCCATATGGGATGTCCTGGAGCTGTCCAACAGGTCTCAATTGTCGCGCAGAAGGAATCCTTGAAGGGGGCATCCCACAACTCCCCAAGTGTGAAAACCTCAATGGCCTCGAGATTCCGCTCCCTTCATGAAGAGGTCGTCATGCACGGAAACTCCAACCTGAGCCAACGTCTGATCTTCGCCCTGACTTCAGATGCATGAGTATTGGTTCAAATCTGCAGGGGGTACCTGCCGTGCCCTTGCCCTGAAACCCAAGTCTAGCTTGTCATCTCAGACTTCCGTCCTCACACTCCTGGCCCCGAAGCCCACAAGTAAGGCAATTCCGGACCCACAATGCAGCACTCTGCCCGCCCTCTAGAAAAAAATTATTGCCTCATGAGCTGCCCAGGCACCTTCAATGAGAATAAACCTCCACAGCACTCGACTTTACACAAATTATATAGTCTAACCCTGGCACTAATGCACTGTCGAACACAACCTGAGCCCGGACCTCCTGACCAACACCCGGAAAGCAGACCGCACACTGAGCACATAAGACCCGCCATGGCCTTAGGTCATCATCTCTTCCCTACCTCAGTTTTCAGGACTCAGAACCGAGACATTATCTCCAATCACTGCCCAGGGGTGAGTGTGATGCAGAAATCAGAACACCTCCTTACCCATGGTAAGAATCCTTGTGGTTGGCATGTCGTCCAACGTTCAGTGTAGGAGAAACCAGCATTCACCCTGAGGCCCCGCCCATTCTTGAGTGCGACAAGGGCATAAACACGCATTGTGATCCTCAGCATGAGTCCTGTCCTCTAGTAAGTCCTCTCAGTGGCTGGACCATTAGATGTCATAATGGGCTTGATATGTCCCTAGGCCACAATTTTTAACCAGATTTCTGATTGTCCAGTCACCCCCCCCAGGGCTCTACCCTGTATTCCCTCATTTGGTGGGAGACCTAAGGTTAAAAAGAAAACAACAACAACAACAACAAAAAAAAAAAACGTACTTTTCCATCCCAAAGAGTGACCCCGAACGCTTTGGACTGGGCCAAACCACTAGGGAGTAAGACTCGTCCATTTCCCATGAAGTCACCCAGAAATTTCATGACCATGAGTGACACGATATCCAGAGACTAAAACTTGAGCAAGAGCCTCACACTCGCCCTTTTCTCAAATCCCGAAAAGTTCTCCTCATGGTCTGTAGATAAGTCCTGCCATAGCTATGACCTGAAACATAAGCCAAGTTTGTGTTTTCAGACAACTGTCCAAACAGCCCTGGCCTACACAACCTACAAGACCAGGCCCCTGGAGCCAAACCTGAGGACTGTACTTGCCCTCTCGAAGGGAATTGTGTGTGCCCATTTCAATGGCCACATCCCTTCTAATGGGATAAACCTCCAAAGTCCCTGATCCATCTCATTAGTGGTGGCTTCCCAGGTAAAACAGGGGCAATCTGAGCCCATCTGAGCACCTACCTGTACTCAGACCCATAGACATGTGTCCCCAGAGGTAAAAAGGAAAGAACAAGCCCCTAGGTACTAATCATATCCATTGCTTTGGTTTCCAGGCATCTCTCCTCATAGGCCTGGATTTCAAAACCAGCATATGGCTCTTTCTTGACTCACCCATCAGAACAAATCTCATCTACACATGGGAAACATGCACGTTGGAGCTGTGTCAAAGCCTCTGTTTAGGAGAACCCTTCAGGGCCCCAGTGCCACCGCTTCATTCCAAGGTCTCCATCGACACAAAAGGACATTAGGACCCATCCATAGGAGAGTCCATTTCAACTCAGCCTCCTCGGTTGCTCCCCAGATCCAGCAGATCTAACCTGTCTTGTGTCTAGGAGAAAATTGGAATGCGAGGTAGGCTACCCAGCCATGCATCTTTAGAACCCTGCTCAGAATCATTGGCCTGGAGCCAAACAACAGGTCTCAATTGTCCTGCAGAAGACACTTTGCAGTTTGGAGCTTCTCACAAATCCCATCGTGGGAAAACCCCCATGCCCTCGTGATGCTTCCACCATTCATGAAGGGGCCACCAGGGACAGAAACTCCAACTTGAGTGATCCTCTGATCCTCGCCCTGACTTCAGATGCACGAGATCTCGATATAGGTATGTAGATTGTGCCATCGCTGATACAAAATGCAGAGACAAAAATCTGAGCAAGCGCCTCAGACTCGCACTTTCTTCATATCCTGAAGAGTTCTTCTCATGGTTTGTAGATCATGCCTGCCATACCTACGTCCCCAAACCTAAGCTGAGTTTGTGTTTTCAGACTTCTGTCCTCAAAATCCTGGGCCACACACCCTCCAGGCTGGGCCCCTGGAGCCACACATTAGGACTGTGCCTACCAATCCATGGGAATCTGCCCATTCCATTGTCCAAAATCGTACAAATTAGGAGAAATCTTGAATGTCCCTGAGGCCATCCCAATAGTGTAGGTCGCCCGGAACAAACAAGGGCTGTCTGACACCAGCGGATAATCTACCTCCACTCATACCATAAATGGATGTCCCCAGAGGAGAAGATTGAACCAGACAGGACCCTAGGCCATAATAGGATCCATTACCTTGATTTACAGGCATGTCTCCTCAAAAGCCTGATTCCAATACGAGCATAGGGGTTTTGCTGAGGCACCCATCAGAACTCATCTCGTCTCCACAAGGAAACCTGTGCATGGGAGCCATGTCCAAAGCATAGGAGAGTACTTCAGGGTCCTGGTGCCACCGCCGCATTCCAAGGCCCTCATGGACACAGAAACACATTAGGACCCATCCTCAGGAAAGTCCATTTCAATTCAGCCACCCCGTTTGCTCCCGCAGAGCCATCAGATCTAAACTGTCTTGTTGCCAGGAGACAATTGGAATGCGAGGCGGGCTTCCCAGGCATCCATCCTCGAACGGTGCTCTGGAGTCATTCCATATGGGATGTCCTGGAGCTGTCCAACAGGTCTCAATTGTCGCGCAGAAGGAATCCTTGAAGGGGGCATCCCACAACTCCCAACGTGGGAAAACCTCAATGGCCTAGAGATTCCGCTCCCTTCATGAAGCGGCCGTCATGCACGGAAACTCCAACCTGAGCCAACGTCTGATCCTCGCCCTGACTTCAGATGCATGAGTATTGGTTCAGATCTGCAGGGGGGACCTGCAGTGCCCTCGCCCTGAAACCCAAGTCTAGCTTGTCTTCTCAGACTTCCGTCCTCACACTCCTGGCCCAGAAGCGCTCAAGTTTGGCAATTCCGGACCCACAATGCAGCACTCTGCCTGCCCTCTAGAAAAAAATTATTGCCTCATGAGCTGCCCAGGCACCTTCAATGAGGACAAACCTCCACAGCACTCGACTTTACCCAAATTATATAGTCTAACCTGGGCACTAAAGCACTGTCGGACACAACCTGAGCCCAGACCTCCTGACCAACACCCGGAAAGCAGACCGCACACTGAGCACATAAGACCCGCCATGGCCTTAGGTCATCATCTCTTCCCTACCTCAGTTTTCAAGACTCAGAACCGAGACATTATCTCCAATCTCTGCCCAGGGGTGAGTGTGATGCAGAAATCAGAACACCTCCTTACCCATGGTAAGAATCCTTGTGGTTGGCACGTCGTCCAACGTTCAGTGTAGGAGAAACCAGCATACACCCTGAGGCCCCACCCATTCTTGAGTGCGACAAGGGCATAAACACGCATTGTGACCCTCAGCATGAGTCCTGTCCTCTAGTAAGTCCTCTCAGTGACTGGACCATTAGATGTCATAATGGGCTTGATATGTCCCTAGGCCCCAATTTTTAACCAGATTTCTAATTGTCCAGTCAGGCACCCCCCCAGGGCTCTACTCTGGAATCCCTCATTTGGTGGGACACCTGAGGTTAAAAAGAAAAAAACGTCAAAAAAAAAAAAAAAAAACGGACTTCTTCCATCCCACAGAGTGACCCCAAACGCTTTGGACTGGGCCAAACCACCAGGGAGTAAGACTCGTCCATTTCCCATGAAGTCACCCAGAAATTTCATGACCATGAGTGACACGATTTCCAGAGACAAAAACTTGAGCAAGAGCCTCACACTCGCCCTTTTCTCAAATCCCGAAATGTTCTCCTCATGGTCTGTAGATAAGTCCTGCCATAGCTATGACCTGAAACATAAGCCAAGTTTGTGTTTTCAGACAACTTTCCAAACAGCCCTGGCCTACACAACCTACAGGCTCAGGCCCCTGGAGCCAAACCTGAGGACTGTACTTGCCCTCTCTAAGGGAATTGTGTGTGCCCATTCCAATGGCCACATCCCTTCTAATAGGATAAACCTCCAAAGTCCCTGTTCCAACTCATTAGTGGTGGCTTCCCTGGTAAAACAGGGGCAATCTGAGCCCATCTGAGCACCTACCTGTACTCAGACCCATAGACAGATGTCCCCAGAGGTAAAAAGGAAAGAACAGGCCCCTAGGCACTAATCATATCCATTGCTTTGGTTTCCATGCATCTCTCCTCAGAGGCCTGGATTTCAAAACCAGCATATGGCTCTTTCTTGACTCGCCCATCACAAAACATCTCATCTACCCATGGGAAATTTGCACGTTGGAGCTGGGTCAAAGCCTCTGTTAAGGAGAACCATTCAGGACCCCAGTGCCACCGCTTCATTCCAAGGTCTCCATCGACACAAAAGGACATTAGGACCCATCCATAGGAGAGTCCATTTCAACTCAGCCTCCTCGGTTGCTCCCCCAGATCCAGCAGATCTAACCTGTCTTGTTTCTAGGAGACAATTGGAATGAGAGGTGGGATACCCAGCCAGGCATCCTTAGAACCTTGCTCAGAATCATTGGCCTGGAGCCAAACAACAGTTCTCAATTGTCCTGCAGAAGACACTTTGCAGTTTGGAGCTTCTCACAAATCCCATCGTGGGAAAACCCCCATGGCATCGGGATGCCCCCCACCCTTCGTGAAGGGGCCATCAGGGACAGAAACACCAACTTGAGCGATCGTCTGATCCTCGCCCTGACTTCAGATGCACGAGATCTCGATTCAGGTCTGTAGATTGTGCCATCACTGATACAAAATACAGAGACAAAAACCAGAGCAAGCGCCTCAGACTCGCACTTTTCATAACCTGAAGAGTTCTCGTCATGGTTTGTAGATCGGGCCTGCCATACCTACGTCCCCAAACCTAAGCTGAGTTTGTGTTTTCAGACTTATGTCCTCAAAGTCCTGGGCCACACACCCTCCAGGCTTGGGCCCCTGGAGCCACACATTAGGACTGTGCCTACCAATCCATGGAAATTCTGCCCATTCCATTGTCCAAAAACGTACAAATTATGAGAAACCTCCAAAGTCCCTGAGGCCATCCCAATTGTGTAGGTCCCCCGGAACAACCAAGGGCTGTCTGACACCAGCTGATAATCTACCTCCACTCATACCATAAATGGATGTCCCCAGAGGAGAAGATTGAACCAGACAGGACCCTAGGCCATAATAGGATCCATTGCCTTGGTTTACAGGCATGTCTCCTCAAAAGCCTGATTCCAATACGAGCATAGGGGTTTTGCTGAGGCACCCAGCAGAACTCATCTCGTCTCCACAAGGAAACCTGTGCATGGGAGCCATGTCCAAAGCATAGGAGAGTACTTCAGGATCCCGGTGCCACCGCCCCATTCCAAGGCCCTCATGGACACAAAAACACATTAGGACCCATCCTCAGGAAAGTCCATTTCAACTCAGCCACCCCGGTTGCTCACGCAGAGCCATCAGATCTAAACTGTCTTGTTGCTAGGAGACAATTGGAATGCGAGGCGGGCTTCCCAGGCATCCATCCTGGAACGGTGCTCTGGAGTCATTCCATATGGGATGTCCTGGAGCTGTAGAACAGGTCTCAATTGTCACGCAGAAGGAATCCTTGAAGGGGGCATCCCACAACTCCCAACGTGGGAAAACCTCAATGGCCTCGAGATTCCGCTCCCTTCATGAAGCGGCCGTCATGCACGGAAACTCCAACCTGAGCCAACGTCTGATCTTCGCCCTGACTTCAGATGCATGAGTAATGGTTCAGATCTGCAAGGGGTACCTGCCGTGCCCTCGCCCTGAAAACCAAGTCTAGCTTGTCTCCTCAGACTTCCGTCCTCACACTCCTGGCCCCGAAGCCCACAAGTATGGCAATTCCGGACCCACAATGCAGCACTCTGCCCGCCCTCTAGAAAAAAATTATTGCCTCATGAGCTGCCCAGGCACCTTCAATGAGAATATACCTCCTCAGCACTCGACTTTACACAAATTATATAGTCTAACCTGGGCACTAATGCACTGTCGGACACAACCTGAGCCCGGACCTCCTGACCAACACCTGGAAAGCAGACTGCACACTGAGCACATAAGACCCGCCGTGGCCTTAGGTCATCATCTCTTCCCCTGCCAGGGGTGCGTGTGATGCAGAAATCAGAACACCTCCTTACCCATGGTAAGAATCCTTGTGGTTGGCACATCGTCCAACGTTCAGTGTAGGAGAAACCAGCATTCACCCTGAGGCCCCGCCCATTCTTGAGTGCGACAAGGGCATAAACACGCATTGTGATCCTCAGCATGAGTCCTGTCCTCTAGTAAGTCCTCTCAGTGACTGGACCATTAGATGTCATAATGGGCTTGATATGTCCCTAGGCCACAATTTTTAACCAGATTTCTGATTGTCCAGTCACCCCCCCCCCAGGGCTCTACTCTGTATTCCCTCATTTGGTGGGACACCTGAGGTTAAAAAGAAAACAACAACAACAACAAAAAAAAAAAAAAACGGACTTCTTCCATTCTACAGAGTGACCCCAAACGCTTTGGACTGGGCCAAACCACCAGGGAGTAAGACTCATCCATGTCCCATGAAGTCACCCAGAAATATCACGACCATGAATGACACGATATCCGGAGAAAAAAACTTGAGCAAGAGCCTCACCCTCGCCCTTTTCTCAAATCCCGAAAAGTTCTCCTCATAGTCTGTAGATAAGTCCTGCCATATCTATGACCTGAAACATAAGCCAAGTTTGTGTTTTCAGACAACTGTCCAAACAGCCCTGGCCTACACAACTACAGGCTCAGGCCCATGGAGCCAAACCTGAGGACTGTACTGGCCCTCTCGAAGGGAATTGTGTGTTCCCATTCCAATGGCCACATCCCTTCTAATAGGATAAACCTCCAAAGTCCCTGATCCATCTCATTAGTGGTGGCTTCCCAGGTAAAACAGGGGCAATCTGAGCCCATCTGAGCACCTACCTGTACTCAGACCCATAGACAGATGTCCCCAGAGGTAAAAAGGAAAGAACAGGCCCCTAGGCACTAATCATATCCATTGCTTTGGTTTCCAGGCATTTCTCCTCAGAGGCCTGGATTTCAAAACCAGCATATGGCTGTTTCTTGACTCACCCATCACAAAACATCTCATCTACCCATGGGAAACTTGCACGTTGGAGCTGTGTCAAAGCCTCTGTTAGGAGAACCCTTCAGGGCCCCAGTGCCATCGCTTCATTCCAAGGTCTCCATCGACACAAAAGCACATTAGGACCCATCCATAGGAGAGTCCATTTCAACTCAGCCTCCTCGGTTGCTCCCCCAGATCCAGCAGATCTAACCTGTCTTGTTTCTAGGAGACAATTGGAATGCGAGGTGGTCTACCCAGCCATGCATCCTTAGAACCCTGCTCAGAATCATTGGCCTCGAGCCAAACAACAGGTCTCAATTGTCCTGCAGAAGACATTTTGCAGTTTGGAGCTTCTCACAAATCCCATCGTGGGAAAACCCCCATGGCCTCGTGATGCTCCCCCCCTTCGTGAAGAGGCCATCAGGGACAGAAACACCAACTTGAGCGATCGTCTGATCCTCGCCCTGACTTCAGATGCACGAGATCTCGTTTCAGGTCTGTAGATTGTGCCATCGCTGATACAAATTCCAGAGACAAAAACCTGAACAAGCGCCTCAGACTCGCACTTTCTTCATATCCTGAAGAGTTCTTCTCATGGTTTGTAGATCGGGCCTGCCATACCTACGTACCCAAACCTAAGCTGAGTTTGTGTTTTCAGACTTATGTCCTCAAAGACCTGGGCCACACACCCTCCAGGCTTGGGCCCCTGGAGCCACACATTAGGACTGTGCCTACCAATCCATGGAAATTCTGCCCATTCCATTGTCCAAAATCGTACAAATTAGAAGAAACCTCCAAGGTCCCTGAGGCCATCCCATTCATGTAGGTAGCCCGGAACAAACAATGGCTGTCTGACACCAGTTGATAATCTACCTCCTTTCATACCATAAATTTATGTCCCCAGAGGAGAAGATTGAACCAGACAGGACCCTAGGCCATAATAGGATCCATTGCCTTGGTTTACAGGCATGTCTCCTCAAAAGCCTGATTCCAATACGAGCATAGGGGTTTTGCTGAGGCACCCAGCAGAACTCATCTCGTCTCCACAAGGTAACCTATGCATGGGAGCCATGTCCAAAGCATAGGAGTGTACTTCAGGGTCCCGGTGCCACCTCCCCATTCCAGGGCCCTCATGGACACAGAAACACATTAGGACCCATCCTCAGGAAAGTCCATTTCAACTCAGCCACCCCGGTTGCTCACGCAGAGCCATCAAATCTAAACTGTCTTGTTGCTAGGAGACAATTGGAATGCGAGGCGGGCTTCCCAGGCATCCATCCTCGAACGGTGCTGGAGTCATTCCATATGGGATGTCCAGGAGCTGTCCAACAGGTCTCAATTGTCCCGCAGAAGGAATCCTTGAAGGGGGCATCCCACAACTCCCAACGTGGGAAAACCTCAAGGGCCTAGAGATTCCGCTCCCTTCATGAAGCGGCCGTCATGCACGGAAACTCCAACCTGAGCAAACGTCTGATCCTCGCCATGACTTCAGATGCATGAGTATTGGTTTAAATCTGCAGGGGGGACCTGCCGTGACCTAGCCCTGAAACCAAGTCTAGCTAGTCATCTCAGACTGCCGTCCTCACACTCCTGGCCCCGAAGCCCTCAAGTTTGGCAAATCCGGACCCACAATGCAGCACTCTGCCTGCCCTCTAGAACAGAATTATTGCCTCATGAGATGCCCAGGCACCTTCAATGAGGATAAACCTCCACAGCACTCGACTTTACCCAAATTATATAGTCTAACCTGGGCACTAATGCACTGTCGGACACAACCTGAGCCCGGACCTCCTGACCACCTCCCGGAAAGCAGACTGCACACTGAGCACATAAGACCCGCCATGGCCTTAGGTCATCATCTCTTCCCTACCTCAGTTTTCAGGCCTCAGAACCGAGACATTATCTCCAATCAATTCCCAGGGGGGAGTGTGATGCAGAAATCAGAACACATCCTTACCCATGGTAAGAAACCTTGTGGTTGGCACGTCGTCCAACGTTCAGTGTAGGAGAAACCAGCATTCACCCTGAGGCCCCGCCCATTCTTGAGTGCGACAAGGTCATAAACACGCATTGTGACCCTCAGCATGAGTCCTGTCCTCTAGTAAGTCCTCTCAGTGACTGGACCATTAGATGTCATAATGGGCTTGATATGTCCCTAGGCCCCAATTTTTAACCAGATTTCTGATTGTCCAGTCACCCCCCCCCAGGGCTCTACTCTGGAATCCCTCATTTGGTGGGACACCTGAGGTTAAAAAGAAAACAACATCAAAAAAAAAAAAAAACGGACTTCTTCCATCCCACAGAGTGACCCCAAACGCTTTGGACTGGGCCAAACCACCAGGGAGTAAGACTCATCCATTTCCCATGAAGTCACCCAGAAATTTCACGACCATGAGTGACCCGATATCCAGAGACAAAAACTTGAGCAAACGCCTCACACTCGCCATTTTCTTAAATCCCGAAAAGTTCTCCTCATGGTGTAGATAAGTCCTGCCATACCTATGACCTGAATCATAAGCCAAGTTTGTGTTTTCAGACAACTGTCCAAACAGTTCTGGCCTACACAACCTACAGGCTCAGGCCCCTGGAGCCAAACCTGAGGACTGTACTTGCCCTCTCGAAGGGAATTTTGTGTGCCCATTCCAATGGCCACATCCCTTCTAATAGGATAAACCTCCAAAGTACCTGATCCATCTCATTAGTGGTGGCTTCCCAGGTAAAACCGGGGGAATCTGAGCCCATCTGAGCACCTACCTGTACTCAGACCCATAGACAGATGTCCCCAGAGGTATAAAGGAAAGAACAGGCCCCTAGGCACTAATCATATCCATTGCTTTGGTTTCCAGGCATCTCTCCTCAGAGGCCTGGATTTCAAAACCAGCAATGGCTGTTTCTTGACTCACCCATCAGAAAACGTCTCATCTACACATGGGAAACTTGCACGTTGGAGCTGTTTTCAAAGGCTCTGCTTAGGAGAACCCTTCAGGGCCCCAGTGTCACCGCTTCATTCCAAGGTCTCCATAGACACAAAAGCACATTAGGACCCATCCACAGGAGAGTCCATTTCAACTCAGCCTCCTCGGTTTCTTCCCTAGATCCAGCAGAACTAAACTGTCTTGTTGCTAGGAGACAATTGCAATGCGATGTGGGCTACCCAGCCATCCATCCTTAGAACCCTGCTCAGAATCATTAGCCTGGAGCCAACAACAGGTCTCAATTGTCCTTCAGAAGACACTTTGCAGTTTGGAGCTTCTCACAATTCCTATTGTGGGAAAACCGCCATGGCCTCGTGATGCCCCCCTTCATGAAGGGCCTATCAGGGTCAGAAACTCCAACCTGAGCGATCGTCTTATCCTCGCCCTGACTTCAGATGCACGAGATCTCTATTCAGTTCTGTAGATTGTGCCTGCCATGTCCTCACCCAGAAACCTAAGCCTAGCTTGTGTTCTCAGACTTCTGTCCTCAGACTACTGACCCAGAAGCCTTCCAATTTGGCAAACCAGAACTACAAAGCAGCACTCTTCCTGCCCTCCAAAAGAAAAACATTGCCCTCTGGGGCTACCAAGTAACCTCAAGTGAGAATAAACCTGCACCTACCTTGGCTGTACCCCAAATACATAGGCTGACCAGGGCACTAATGCCCTTTCTGACACAGCCTGAGCCTAGACCTCCTGGCCCCACCAAGACAGCTGGCCACACACTGAGCACATCGAGCCGCCATGGCCTTAGAATGTCATCTCTTTCCACCTCGGTTTTCAGGCTTCAAAACCTAGACGTTATCTCTATTCACTGCCCAGGCCTGAATGTAATGCAGAAATCAGAATTCCTTCCCCATTGCAAGAGACCTTGTGGTTGGCATGTTGTCCAACGTTCAGTGTAGTTGAAACCAGTGTGGCCCATGAGGCCCCGCTCATGCTTGCTTTCCAAGGCCCCATACACCCAATCCTCACCAGTGTTTGAGTTTTCCGGTCACCCCGCCCATATATGGTTCTCTCTTCTGGAATCCCTTTCTTGGAGAGACACATGAGCCAGAAAACACGACTCCACCCTTCCCACAAAAGGACCCCAAACTCTTGGGACCTGGGACAAATCCCCAGAGAGGGATACTCGTCCATAGTCCCTGAGGCCACCTTTCCAATCCATGGCTATCCCGGACACAACATCCAGAGACAAAAGCCTGAAGGAACGCCTCCCACTCGCCCTTGTTTCAGAGGCCCAGGAGCTCCCTCTCGGGCTGTACATCCGGCCTGCCATACCCTAGGCGCCACTCATAAGCTGAGTTTGTGTTTTCAGACTTCTGCGCCCACAGCCTGGACCCACACAACCTCCAGGCTAGGGCCTCTGGAGCCACAGCGAAAGATTGTGCCTGCCCTCTCCAAGGAAAGTGTGCCCAATCTATTGACCACATCCCTACAGGTTAGGGAAAAGCTCCAAGGCCCCTCAGGCCATCAATATTGTAGGCCACCCTGGACTAAGAGGGGCTCTCTGACACCAGCGGAGCAACTATCTCCACTTAGACTCTCAGCCAGTGTCCCCAGAGACAGAAGATTGAAATGGACAGGCCCCAAGGCCCTAATCTGAACCTTAGCTTTGGTTTCCATGTGTCCGTCTTCAGAGGACTGTTTTCGTAGACCAGACACAGTGCTTTTCTGAGGCACCAAACCAAACTCTCTCGTCTCCACATGGGGAGCTTTCTTACTGGGGATGTATCAAATTCTTCAGGTAGGAGAGTTCCGCAGGGCCCCTGAACAACCAGCACATTCCAAGGTCTCCATGGACCCAAACGCACATTATGATGCATCCTCAGGAGAGGCCATTTCAACTCAGCCCCCTGGGTAGCGTGCCACGGAGGCAGCAGATCAAACATATCTTGTGGCTAATGGCCAATGGGAATGCAAGGCAGGCTGTACAGGGATCTGTCCTTCGAACCCTGCTCTCCAGTCCTTCCGTATGGTATGTCCTGGAGCCATGCAACAGGACTCGAATGTCCCGCAGAAGGAAACCTTGTGGTTTGGGGCAACCTCCAAACTAAGCGTGGGAAAACATCCTTGGCCTCATGAGGCCCCCGCTTCATGAGGTTGCCATCATAGACACATACGCCAGCCTCAGCCAACGTCTGATCCTCAGCCTGACTTCAGATGCAGGAGATTTTGAATCAGCCTCTGCAGAGTGGGCCTGCTCTGCCCTTGGCTCCAATCCTCACCATAGCTTGTGTTTTAAGAATGCTCTCCTCACACTCCTGGACCACAAACCCTCCCTACTGGGAATTCTGTGGCCACAATGAAGCACTCTGCCTGCCACCCAGGAGAAAAACATTGTCTATTGTGCTGCCCAGAAACCCCAAATGAGGATCAAACTGCTTGGCCCTCGCCAACACCCCAATTGCATAGGCTACCTTAAACACTGATGCTCTTTCGAAAATAGCCTGAGCACAGACCTTCCAACAGACACCGAAACAGCTGGCTGCACACCCTGCACATTGGACCCGCCACTGCCTTAGGCCACCATCCATTCCCAACCTGGGTTTTCAGTCATCAGAAACTAGACATTATCTCCAATCCCTGTGCAGGGGGGAACTTGATGCACAAGTCAGAACCCCTCCTTTTCCATGGCAAGAATCCTTGCTGCTGGCAGTCAGTCAAACCTTCAGTGTAGGAGAAAACGGCATGGCCCATGAGGCCACGACCATGCGTGAGCGCCACCTTGGGCACCAACATACATTGTAACCCTCAGCGTGAGTTCCTTATTCAAGTAACGCCTCTCAGTGAATGGACCAAGAGCCCGCATATGTGGCTTGCCATGCCCATAGGGACCCAGGACTAACTAGATGGTGTGTATTCCAGGTGAGGGATCCCATTGCTTTGCTCTAGAGTCCCTCTCTTGGGGGGTCCCCTGTGGCAGAAAACAGTACTCTTCCCTTCCCACAAATGAACCAAAACACTTGGGAGCTTGGACAATCCCCTGAGAGGAAGGCTTTTCATCGGCCCCTGAAGCAACCCCTACCCTGAACGGCCACTGTGAACGCAACACCCAGAGACAAAAGCCTGAGCAACTGCCTCCCATTTGCCCTCCTTTGATATCCAGAGGATCTCCCCTCAAGGACTGGAGATCAGGCCTGCCATTACCTTGGCCCTAGCTGAGCCAAGTTTGTTTTTCAGACATCTGTCCCCAAGCCCTGGCTAACACAGCCTCTAGGCTGGGTCCTCTGGAGCCATACCACAGGACCGTGCCTGCTCTCTCCTGGGAAACTGTGTCCATTCTTTTGGCCACACACCTCCAGAATATGAGAAACCTCAAGGCCCCCGAAGACATCCCACTACTGGGAGCCTCCCTGGACACACAGGGGCATTCTGACACAAGCTGAGCAGCTACCTCCACGAAGGCATGCACACAGATATCCACAGAGATAGAAGGTTGAGCAGGACAGGCCCTTAGGCCCTAATCTCAACTCTTGCTTTGGTTTCCAGGTGTCACTCCTCAGAGGCTTTGGTTCGAAGAACAGGATATGGGGCTTTCCTGAGGCACTGAACAGAACTCCTCTCGTCTCCACATGGGAAGCTTCCTTGTTGGAGCCGTGTCAAACACCTCAGGTTGGAGAATCCTGCAGAGTCCCTGAGCCACCTCCACATTCCAAGGTCTCCCAGGCCACCAAGCCACAGTAGGACTCATCTTCAGGAGAGTCCATTTCAACTCTGCCCTTTTGGTAGCTCACCCCGGAGCCCACAGATTGAACCTGTGTTGTCCTGACTAAGAGTGGGAATATGAGGTGGCGTTCCCAGGCATCCATGCTTAGACACCTGCTCTTGAGTCTTTCCGTATGGGGCCTCCTGGAACCATCCAAGAGGACTCGACAGTCGTGCAGAAGGAAACCTTGAGGTTTGGAGTAGTTCACAAATCCCATCGTAGGCAAACCTCCATGGCCTCATGAAGCCCCCACACCCTTCAGGAAGAGGCCATGCTGGACAAAAACTCTAGCCTGAGGCACGTATCATATTTGACATGACCTCAGAGCAGGAGATATCGATTCAGCCACTGCAGTGTGGGCCTGCCATGCCCTCGGTCACAAACCTCAGGCTAGCTAGTGTTTTCAGACTTCCTTCCTCACACTCCTGGCAAACAAGCCCTCCAGACTATGAACTCCAGAACCACAACCCAGCCCAGTGTCTGCCCAACGGAAGAAAAACGTTTCCCTGTGGGGCTCTCCAGAAAACCCAGATGAGGATCAACCTGCTCGGGCCTCGACGGAACCCGAACTGGATAGGCTGCTCTGGGAACTCATGCTCTGTCTGACACAGCCTGAAGCCAGACGTCCAGACAGACAAGGAGACAGCTGTCCGCATACCCCGCACTTCGGACACGCCATGGTCTTATGCCGTCAATTCTTCCTAACCGTGGTTTTCAATATCTGAACCTAGACATTATATCAATTCTCCACACAACTGGGTATTCAGGCACAAAACAGAACTCCTCCTTCCCCATGGCTGTCAAGCTTGCTCTTGGCATGGAGTCACAACTTCAAGGTGGGAGAAACCTTTATGGCCCCTGATGCCACGCCCAAACTTGAGTGCTGCTTGGGCACAAATCCACACTGTGACCATCAGCATGAGCCCCATGACAAAGAAAGGCCTGTGAGGGCCTGGACCAAGAGCCCACATATGGGGCTTGCCAAGCCCCTATGCACCCAATCCTCACCAGTGTTTGAGTTTACCAGTCACCCCACCCGTACCTGGGGCTCTGGTCTGGAATCCCTTTCTTGGAGAGACACATGAGCCAGAAAACACGACTCCACCCTTACCACAAAATGACCCCAAACTCTTGGGACTGGGACAAATCCCCAGAGAGAGATACTCGTCCACAGTCCCTGAGGCCACCCCTCCTATCCACGGCTATCCCGGACACAACATCCAGAGACAAAAGCCTGAAGGAACGCCTCCCACTCGCCCTTCTTTCAGAGGACCAGGAGCTCCCTCTCGGGCTGTACATCCAGCCTGCCATACGCTAGGCGCCACGCAAAAGCTGAGTTTGTGATTTCGGACTTCTGTGCCCACAGCCTGGACCCACACAACCTCCAGGCTAGGGCCTCTGGAGCCATAGCGAAAGATTGTGTCTGCCCTCTCCAAGGAAATTGTGCCCAATCCATTGACCACAAAACTACAGGTTAGGGAAAAGCTCCACGACCCCTGAGGCGATGAATAGTGTAGGCCACACTGGACTAAGAAGGGCTCTCTGACACCAGCGGAGCATCTATCTCCACTTAGACTCTCAGCCAGTGTCCCCAGAGACAGAAGGTGGAAATGGACAGGCCCCCAGGCCCTAATATGAACCTTAGCTTTGGTTTCCATGTGTCCGTCCTCAGAGGACTGTTTTCGTAGACCAGCACACGGGGCTTTTCTGAGGCACCAAACCAAACCTCTCTCGTCTCCACATGGGGAGCTTTCTTACTGGGGACGTATCAAACCCTTCAGGTAGGAGAGTTCCGCAGGGCCACTGAACAACCAGCACATTCCAAGGTCTCCATGGACTCAAACGCACATTACGACGCATCCTCAGGAGAGGCCATTTCAACTCAGCCCCCTGGGTAGCGTGCCCCAGAGGCAGCATCAAACAAATCTTGTGGCTAATGGCTAATGGGAATGCGAGGCATGCTGTACAGGCATCCATCCTTCGAACCCTGCTCTCCAGTCCTTCCATATCCTATGTCCTGGAGCCATGCAACAGGACTCGAATGTCCCGCAGAAGGAAACCTTGTGGTTGTGGTAACCTCCAAACTCAGCGTGGGAAAACTTCCTTGGCCTCATGAGGCCCCCGCTTCATGAAGGTGCCATCATGGACACATACTCCAGCCTCAGCAAACGTCTGATCCTCAGCCTGACTTCAGATGCAGGAGATTTTGATTCAGCCTCTGCAGAGTGGGCCTGCTCTGCCCTTGGCTCCATCCTCACAATAGCTTGTGTTTTCAGACTTCCGTCCTCACACTCCTGGCCCACACACCCTCCCTACTGGGAATTCTGGGGCCAAAATGAAGCACTCTGCCTGCCTCCCAGGAGAAAAACATTATCTATGCTGCTGCCCAGAACCCCAAATGAGGACCAAACAGCTTGGCCGTCGGCAACACCCCAATTGCATAGGCTAACTTAAACACTGATGCTCTGTCGCAAATAGCCTGAGCCCAGACCTTCCAACAGACACCGACACAGCTGGCTGCACCCCCAGCACATTGGACCCGCCACTGCCTTAGGCCACCATCCATTCCCAACCTGGGTTTTCAGTCATCGGAACCTAGACCTTATCTCCAATCCCTGCACAGGGGGGAACCTGATGCACAAGTCAGAACCCCTCCTTCCCCATGGCAAGAAACCTTGCTGCTGGCAGTGAGTCAAACCTTCAGTGTAGGAGAAAACGGCATGGCCCATGAGGCCAAGCCCATGCGTGAGGGCCGCCTTGGGCACAAACACGCATGGTGACCCTCAGCGTGAGTACCTTATTCAAGTAACGCCACTCAGTGACTGGACCAAGAGCCCACATATGTGGCTTGCCATTCCCATAGTCACCCAGGACTAACTAGATGGTGTGTATTCCAGTTAAGGAAAGCCACTGCTGTGCTCTAGAGTCCCTCTCCGGGGGGGTCCCCTGTGGCAGAATACAGTACTCTTCCCTTCCCACAAATGAAACCAAACACTTGGGAGCTTGGAAAATCCCCTGAGAGGAAGGCTCTTCATCGGCCCCTGAAGCAACCCCTACCCTGAACGGCCACTGTGAACGCAACACCCAGAGACAAATCCTGAGCGACTGCGTCCCACTTGCCCTACTTTGATACCCAGAAGATCTCCCCTCACGGACTGGAGATCAGGCCTGCCATTACCTTGGCCCCTAGCTGAGCCAAGTTTGCTTTTTCAGACATCTGTCCCTACTGCCCTGCTAAACACAGCCTCTAGGCTGGGTCCTCTGGAGCCATACCACAGGACCGTGCCTGCTCTCTCCTGGAAAACTGTGTCCATTCCTTTGGCCACACACCTCCAGAATATGAGAAACCTCAAGGACATCCCACTACTGGGAGCCTCCCTGGACACACAGGGTCATTCGGACACAAGCTGAGCAGCTACCTCCACGAAGGCATGCACACAGATGTCAACAGAGATAGAGGTTGAGCCGGACAGGCCCTTAGGCCCTAATCTCAACTCTTGGTTTGGTTTCCAGGTGTCACTCCTCAGAGGCTTTGGTTCGAAGAACAGGATATGGGGCTTTCCTGAGGCACTGAACAGAACTCCTCTCGTCTCCACATGGGAAGCTTCCTTGTTGGAGCCGTGTCAGACACCTCACGTTGGAGAATTATGCAGAGTCCCTGAGCCACCTCCACATGCCAAGGTCTCCCAGGCCACCAACCAGTGTAGGAGAGTCCATTTCAACTCTGCCCTTGGGTAGCTCACCCAGGAGGCCACAGATTGAGCCAGCCTTGTCCTGACTAAAGAGTGGGAATATGAGGTGGCGTTCCCAGGCATCCATGCTTAGACACCTGCTCTCGAGTCTTTCCGTATGGGGCCTCCTGGAACCATCCAATAGGACTCGACAGTCGTGCAGAAGGAAACATTGAGGTTTGGAGTAGTTCACAAATCTCATCGTAGGCAAACCTCCATGGCCTCATAAAGCCCCCACAACCTTCAGGAAGAGGCCATGCTGGACAAAAATTCTAGCCTTAGGCTCGTGTCATACTTGACATGACCTCAGTGCAGGAGATCTCGATTCAGCCTCTGCAGAGTGGGCCTGCAATGCCTTCGGTCACAAACCTCACGCTAGCTTGTTTTTTCAGAATTCCTTCCTCACACTCCTGGCAAACAAGCCCTCCGGACTAGGAACTCCAGAACCACAACCCAGCCCAGTGTCTGCCCAACGGTAGAAAAACGTTTCCCTATGGAGCTCTCCAGAAAACCCAGATGAGGATCAACCTGCTCGGGCCTCGACGGTACCCGAACTGGATAGGCTGCACTGGGCACTCATGCTCTGTCTGACACAGCCTGAAGCCAGACGTCCAGACAGACAAGGTGACAGCTGGCCGCACACCCCGCACTTCGGACACGCCATGGTCTTATGCCGTCAACTCTTCCTAACCTTGGTTTTCAGATATCTGAACCTAGACATTATATCAATTCTCCATACAGCTGGGTATCGCAAGCAAAAAACAGAACTCTTCCTTCCCCATGGCTGTAAAGCTTGCTCTTGGCATGGAGTCACAACTTCAGGGTGGGAGAAACCTTCATGGCCCCTGATGCCAAGCCCAAACGTGAGTGCTGAGTTCAAACAGTGACCCTCAGCATGAGCCCCATGTCAAAGAAAGGCCTGTCAGTGCCTGGACCAAAAGCCCGCATATTGACTTGCCAAGCACCTATGCACCCAATCCTCACCTGTGATTGATTTCACCAGTCGCCCAGCCCGTACCTGGGGCTCTGGTCTGGAATCCCTTTTTGGAGAGACACATGAGCCAGACAACACGACTCAACCCTTTCAACAAAATGACCCCAAACTCTTGGGACCTGGGACAAATCCCCAGAGAGAGATACTTGTCCACAGTCCCTGAGGCCACCCCTCCTATCCATGGCTATCCCGGACACAACATCCAGGACAAAAGCCTGAAGGAACGCCTCCCACTCGCCCTTGTTTCAGAGGCCCAGGAGCTCCCTCTCGGGCTGTACATCCGGCCTGCCATAACCTAGGCACCACTCATGAGCTGTGTTTGTGTTTTCAGACTTCTGTGTCCACAGCCTGGACCCACACAACCTCCAGGCTAGGGCCTCTGGAGCCACAGCGAAAGATTGTGCCTGCCCTCTCCAAGGAAAGTGTGCCCAATCCATTGACCACAACCCTACAGGTTAGGGAAAAGCTCCAAGGCCCCTGAGGCCATCAATACTGTAGGCCACCCTGGACTAAAAGGGGCTCTCTGACACCAGCGGAGCAACTATCTCCACTTAGACTCTCAGACATTGTCCCCAGAGACAGAAGGTTGAAATTGACAGGCCCCCAGGCCCTAATATGAAACTTAGCTTTGGTTTCCATGTGTCTGTCCTCAGAGGACTGTTTTCGTAGACCAGCACTAGGGGCTTTTCTGAGGCACCAAAGGAAACCTCTCTTGTGTCCACTTGGGGAGCTTTCTTACTGGGGATGTATCAAACCCTTCAGGTAGGAGAGTTCCGCAGGGCCACTGAACAACCAGCACATTCCAAGGTCTCCATGGACCCAAACGCACATTATGACCCATCCTCGGGAGAGGCCATTTCAACACAGCCCACTGGGTAGCGTGCCCCAGAGGCAGCAGATCAAACATATCTTGTCGCTCATGGTCAATGGGAACCCGAGGCATGCTGTACAGGGATCCATCCTTCGAACCCTGCTCTCCAGTCCTTCCGTAGGGTATGTCCTGGAGCCATGCAACAGGACACGAATGTCCCGCAGAAGGAAACCTTGTGGTTTGGGGCAACCTCCAAACTCAGCATGGGAAAACTTCCTTGGCCTCATGAGGCCCCCGCTTCATGAAGGTGCCATCATGGACACATACTCCAGCCTCAGCCAACGTCTGATCTTCAGCCTGACTTCAGATGCAGGGATTTCGATTCAGCCTCTGCAGAGTGGGCCTGCTCTGCCCTTGGATCCAATCCTCACCCTAGCTTGTGTTTTCAGACTTCCGTCCTCACACTCCTGGCCCACACACCCTCCCTACTGGGAATTCTGGGGCCACAATGAAGCACTCTGCCTGCCTCCCAGGAGAAAAACATTGTCGATGGTGCTGCCCAGAAACCCAAATGAGGATCAAACTGCTTGGCCCTCGGCAACACCCCAATTGCATAGGCTACCTTAAACACTGATGCACTGTCGCAAATAGCCTGAGGCCAGACCTTCCAACAGACACCGACACAGCTGGCTTCATATCCAGCACATTGGACCCGCCACTGCCTTAGGCCACCATCCATTCCCAACCTGGGTTTTCATTCATTGGAACCTAGACCCTATCCCCAATCCCTGCACAGGGGGGAACCTGATGCACAAGTCAGAACCCCTCCTTCCCCATGGCAAGAAACCTTGCTGCTGGCAGTGAGTCAAACCTTCAGTGTAGGAGAAAATGGCATGGCCTATGAGGCCACGCCTATGGGCACAAACACACATTGTGACCCTCATCGTGAGTACCTTATTCAAGTAACGCCTCTCAGTGACTGGACCAAGAGCCCGCATATGTGGCTTGTCATGCCCATAGGCACCCAGGACTAACTAGTTGGTGTGTATTCCAGTTGAGGGAAACGACTGCTGTGCTCTAAAGTCTTTCTCCTGGGGGGTCCCCTATCCAGAAAACAGTACTCTTCCCTTCCCACAGAATGAACCCAAACACTTGGGAGCTTGGACTATCCCCTGAGTGGAAGGTTCCTCCTCGGCCCCTGAAGCAACCCCTACCCTGAACGGCCACTGTGAACGCAACACCCAGAGACAAAAGCCTGAGCGTCTGCCTCCCACTTTCCCTCTTTGATATCCAGAAGATCTCCTCTCACGGACTGGAGATCAGCCCTGCCATTACCTTGGCCCCTAGCTGAGCCAAGTTTGCTTTTTAAGACATCTGTCCCTACAGCCCTGCCAAACACAGCCTCTAGGCTGGGTCCTCTGGAGCCATACCACAGGACCGTGCCTGCTCTCTCCTGGAAAACTGTGTCCATTCCTTTGGCCACACACCTCCAGAATATGAGAACCCTCAAGGACATCCCACTACTGGGAGCCTCCCTGGACACACAGGGTCATTCGGACACAAGCTGAGCAGCTACCTCCACGAAGGCATGCACACAGATGTCAACAGAGATAGAGGTTGAGCCGGAAAGGCCCTTAGGCCCTAATCTCAACTCTTGGTTTGGTTTCAGGTGTCACTCCTCAGAGGCTTTGGTTCGAAGAACAGGATATGGGGCTTTCCTGAGGCACTGAACAGAACTCCTCTCGTCTCCACATGGGAAGCTTCCTTGTTGGAGCCGTGTCAGACACCTCAGTTGGAGAATTATGCAGAGTCCCTGAGCCACCTCCACATTCCAAGGTCTCCCAGGCACCAAGCCAGAGTAGGACTCATCTTCAGGAGAGTCCATTTCAACTCTGCCCTTGGGTAGCTCACCCAGGAGGCCACAGATTGAGCCGGCCTTGTCCTGACTAAAGAGTGGGAATATGAGGTGGCGTTCCAGGCATCCATGCTTAGACACCTGCTCTCGAGTCTTTCCGTATGGGGCCTCCTGGAACCATCCAATAGGACTCGACAGTCGTGCAGAAGGAAACATTGAGGTTTGGAGTAGTTCACAAATCTCATCGTAGGCAAACCTCCATGGCCTCATAAAGCCCCCACAACCTTCAGGAAGAGGCCATGCTGGACAAAAATTCTAGCCTTAGGCTCGTGTCATACTTGACATGACCTCAGTGCAGGAGATCTCGATTCAGCCTCTGCAGAGTGGGCCTGCAATGCCTTCGGTCACAAACCTCACGCTAGCTTGTTTTTTCAGAATTCCTTCCTCACACTCCTGGCAAACAAGCCCTCCGGACTAGGAACTCCAGAACCAAAACCCAGCCCAGTGTCTGCCCAACGGACGAAAAACGTTTCCCTATGGAGCTCTCCAGAAAACCCAGATGAGGATCAACCTGCTCGGGCCTCGACGGTACCCGAACTGGATAGGCTGCACTGGGCACTCATGCTCTGTCTGACACAGCCTGAAGCCAGACGTCCAGACAGACAAGGTGACAGCTGGCCGCACACCCCGCACTTCGGACACGCCATGGTCTTATGCCGTCCACTCTTCCTAACCTTGGTTTTCAGATATCTGAACCTAGACATTATATCAATTCTCCATACAGCTGGGTATCGCAAGCAAAAAACAGAACTCTTCCTTCCCCATGGCTGTAAAGCTTGCTCTTGGCATGGAGTCACACCTTCAGGGTGGGAGAAACCTTCATGGCCCCTGTTGCCACGTCCAAACGTGAGTGCTGCTTGGGCACAAATTCAAACAGTGACCCTCAGCATGAGCCCCATGTCAAAGAAAGGCCTGTCAGGGCCTGGACCAAGAGCCCGCATATTGACTTGCCAAGCACCTATGCACCCAATCCTCACCTGTGATTGATTTTACCAGTCGCCCAGCCCGTACCTGGGGCTCTGGTCTGGAATCCCTTTCTTGGAGAGACACATGAGCCAGACAACACGACTCCGACTTCTGTCCCCAATGTCCTGGGCCACACACCCTCCAGGCTGGGGCCCCTGGAGCCACACATTAGGACTGTGACTACCCAATCCATGGGAAGAAGATTGAACCAGACAGGACATAGGCCATAATCGGATCCATTGCTTTGGTTTACAGGCATGTCTCCTCAAAACCCTGGAAACCAATACCAGCAAAGGGGGTTTCCTGAGGCACCATCAGAACAAATCTCGTCTCCACGAGGAAACTTCTGCATGGGAGCTAGTCAAAAGCTTAGGAGAATACTTCAGGGTCCCGGTGCCACCCCCCCATTCCAAGGCCCTCATGGATAAAAACACACATTAGGCCCCATTCTCAGGAAAGTCCATTTCAACTCAGCCACCCCGGTTGCTCCCGCAGAGCCATCCATTCTCAACTGTCTTTGTGCTAGGAGAAAATTGGAATGCGAGGCGGGCTTCCCTGGCATCCATCCCCGAACAGTGCTCTGGAGTCATCCATATGTGATGTCCTGGAGCTGCCCAACAGGTCTTAATTGTCCCGCACAAGGAATACTTGAAGGGGGCATCCCACAACTCCCAACGTGGGAAAACCTCCATGGCCTTGAGTTTCCGCACCGTTCATGAAGGGGCTGTCATGCACAGAAACTCCAACCTGAGCCAACGTCTGATCCTCGCCGTGACTTCAGATGCATGAGATATAGGTTCATATATGCAGGGGGTACCAGCCTTCCCCTCGGCCTGAAGCCCAAGTCTAGCTTGTGTTCTCAGACTTCTGTCCTCACACTCCTGGCCCAGAAGCCCTCAACTCTGGCAATTCCCGACCCACAATGCAGCACTCTGACAGCCCTCTTGAAAAAATATTTTGCCTAATGAGCCTCCCAGGCACCTTAATGAGGATAAACCTACACGGCTCCGACTATACCCAAATTATATAGTCTAACCAGAACACTAATGCACTGTCTGACACAACCTGAGCCCAAACCTCCTGACCAACACCCAGACAGCTGACCGCACACTGAGCACATCCGACCCGCCATGGCCTTAGGTCATCATCTCCTCCCAACTGCGGTTCAGGCTTCAGAACCTAGACTTTATCTCCAACCACTGCCCAGGGTTGAAAATGATGCAGAAATCAGAACTCCATCCCCATGGAAAGAAACCTTGTGATTGGCACGTTGTCCAAACTTCAGTGTAGTTGAAACCAGTGTGGCCAATGAGGCCCCGCCCAAGCTCGAGGGCCACATTGGTCACAAACACACATTCTGTCCCTCAGCCTAAGTCCAGTCCTCAAGTAAGGCCTATCAGCGGCTGGATGATGAGATAGCATATTGGGCCTGCCCTGCCCTTAGGCCCCAATTTTTAACCATAGTTTGGGTTGGCCCTTCACTCTTTCCCAGGCCTCTGCTTAGGATTCCTCTTTGGTTGGGACACCTGATGTAACAAACCTGAAAGGAGACCTCCCATCCCATAGATTGACGAAAAACAATTGGGACCGGGCCTAATCCACAGAGAGGAAGATTCATCCATGGCCCATGTGGCCTCCCCACATTTGACGGCCATCGTTGATACAAAATCCAGAGACAAAAGCCTGAGCAAGCGCCTCAGACTCGCTCTTTCTTCATATCCTGAAGAGTTCTTCCTACGGTTTGTAGATTGGGCCTGCCATACCTACGTCCCCAAACCTAAGCTAAGTTTGTGTTTTCAGAATTCTGTCCTCAAAGTCCTGGGCCACACACCCTCTAGGCTAAAGCCACTGGAGCCACACATGAGCACTGTGTCTACCCAATCTATCGGAATTCTGCCCATTCCATTGTCGAAATCGCACAAATTAAGAGAACCCTCTATAGTCCCCGAGGCCATCCCAATTGTGTAGGTCTCCCAAAAAAAAAAAGGGCGGTCTTACACCAGCTGAGCATCTACCTCCACTCATACCACAGATGGATGCCCCCAGAGAAGAAAATTGAACCAGACAGGACGCTAGGCCATAATCGTATCCATTGCTTTGATTTACAGGCATGTCTCCTCAAAAGCTTGGATTCCAATACCAGCGTAGGGGGTTTCCTGAGGCACCCATTAGAACAAATCTCATCTCCACAAGGAAACTTGTGCATGGGAGCTATGTCCAAATATTAGGAGAATACTTCAGGGTCCTGGTGCCCCCGCCCCATTCCAAGGCCCTCATGGACACAAACACACCTTAGACCCCAACCTCAGGAAGTCCATTACTTTTTTTTTTAAGATTTTATTTATTTATTTGACAGTCATAGATCACAAGCAGGCAGAGAGTGAGTAGGAAGCAGGCTCCCTGCTGAGCAGAGTGCCTGATGTGTGGCTCGATCCTAGGACTCTGAGATCATGACCTGAGTCGAAAGAAGTGCCTTAACACACTGAGCCACCCAGGAGCCCCACGAAAGTCCCATTAAACTCAGTCACACCAGTAGCTCCCGCAGAACCATCCAATCTAAACTGTCTTGGTGCTAGCAGACTATTGGAATGCGAGGCGGGCTTTCCTGGCATCCATCCTCGAACGGTGCTCTGGAGTCATTCCATATGGGATGTCCTGGAGCTGCCCTACAGGTCTGAATTGTCCCACGGAAAAAATCCTTGAAGGGGGCATCCCACAACTTCCAACGTGGGAAAAGCACCATGGCCTTGAGTTTCCGCTCAGTTCCTGAAGGGAGAGTCATGCACAGAAACTCCAACATGAGCCAACGTCTAATCATCGCCGTGACTTCAGATGCATGAGATATTGGTTCAGTTTGGGTTGTCCCTTCACTCTTCCCCAGGGCTCTGCTTTGGAATCCCTATTTGGTTGGGACACCTGAGGTAACAACCTGAAAGGTAACTTCCCATCACACAGATTGACGAATAACAATGTGGACCGCGCCAAATCCACAGAGAGGAAGATTCATCCATGGCCCATGACGCCTCCCCACATTCCACGGCCATCATTGATACAAAATCAAGAAATAGCCTGAGCAGGCGCCTCAGACTCGCACTTTCTTCATATCCTGAAGAGTTCTTCTCATGGTTTGTAGATTGGGCCTGCCATACCTACGTCCCAAACCTTGGCTGAGTTTGTGTTTTCAGACTTCTGTCCTAGAAGACCTGGGCCACACACCCTCCAGGCTGGGCACCTGGAGCCACATATTAGGACTGTGCCTACACAATACATGGGAATTCTGCCCATTCCATTGTCCAAAATCGTACAAATTAGGAGAACCCCCCAAAGTCCCCGAGGACATCACAATTGTGTGGTCTCCCGGGACAAACAAGGGCGGTCTGACACCACCTGAGCATCTACCTCCACTCATACCATAGATATATGTACCCAGAGAAGAAGATTGAACCAGACAGGACACTAGGCCATAATCGGATCCATTGCTTTGGTTTACAGGCATGTCTCCTCAAAAGCCTGGATTCCAATACCAGCATAGGGGATTTCCTGAGGCACCCATGAGAACAATTCTCGTCTCCATGAGGAAACTTGTGCATGGAAGCTATGTCAAAAGCTTAGGAGAATACTTCAGGGTCCCAGTGCCACCACCCATTCCAAGGTCCTCATGGACAAAAACACACATTAGGCCCCATCCTCAGGAAAGTCCATTTCAAATCAGCCACCCCGGTGGCTCCCGCAGAGCCATCCGATTTCAAATGTCTTGTTGGGAGGAGACAATTGGAATGCGAGGAGGGCTTCCCTGGCATCCATATTCGAACTGTGCTCTGGAGTCATTCCATATGGGACGTCCTGGAGCTGCCCAAAAGGTCTCAGTTGTCCCACAGAAGAAATCCTGAAAGGGGGCATCCCACAACTCCCAACGTGGGAAAACCTCCATGGTCTTGAGATTCAGCCATGTTCATGAAGGTGCAGTCATGCACAGAAACTCCAAACTGAGCCAAAGTCTGATCCTCGCCGTGACTTCAGATGCATGAGATAATGGTTCAGAACTTCAGGGGGTACCTGCCCTGCCCTCGGCCTGAAGCTCAAGTCTAGCTTGTGTTCTCAGACTTCTGTCCTCACACTCCTGGCCCAGAAGCCCTCAAGTTTGGCTATTCTGGACCCACAATGCAGCACTCTGCCTGCCCTCTAGAAAAAAATATATTGCCTAATGAGGTGCCCAGACATCTTAAAGGAGGATAAAACTACAAGGCACTCGACTGTACCCAAATTATATAGTCTAACCTGGGCACTAATGCACTGTCTGACACAACCTGAGCCCGAACCTCCTGACCAACACCCAGGCAGCTGACCGCACACTGAGCACATCAGACCCGCCATGGACTTAGGTCGTCATCTCTACCCAACTGTGGTTTTCAGGATCAAGAACCTAGACCTTATCTCCAACCACTGCCCAGGTTTGAAAATGATGCAGAAAGCAGAACTCCTTCCCCATGGCAAGAAACCTTGTGATTGGAAGGTTGTCCAAAGTTCAGTGTAGTTGAAACCAGTGTGGCCCATGAGGCCCCATCCATGCTCACGGGCCACATTGGTCACAAACACACATTGTGACCCTCAGCCTGAGCCCAGTCCTCAAGTAAGGCCTCTCAGTGGCTGGATGAAGAGACAGCAAATGGGGCCTGCCATGCCACTAGGCCCCAATTTTTAACCATAGTTTGGGTTGTCCCTTCACTCTTCCCCAGGTCTCTGCTTTGGAATTCCTCTTTGGTTGGGACACCTGAGGTAACATACCTGAAAGGAGACCTCCCAGCCCACAGATTTACGAAAAACAATTGGGACAGGGCAAAATTCACAGAGAGGAAGATTCGTCCATGGCCCATGAGGCCTCCCCACATTTGACGGCCTTCGTTGATACAAAATACAGAGACCATAGCCTGAGCAAGCGCCTCAGTCTCGCTCTTTCTTCATATCCTGAAGAGTTCTTCTCATGGTTTGTAGATGGGGCCTGATATACCTACATCCCCAAACCTAGCTGAGTTTGTGTTTTCAGCCATGTGTCCTCAAAGTACTGGGCCACACAAACTCCAGGCTGAGGCCACTGGAGCCACACATTAGGACTGTGCCTACCCCATGCCCATTCCATTGTACAATTTCGTACAAATTAGGAGAAACCTCCAAAGTCCCGAGTCCATCCCAATAGTGTAGGTCTCTGTGGACAAAAAAGTGCGGTCTGACACCATAATTGGATCCATTGCTTTGGTTTATAGGCATGTCTCCTCAAAATCCTCGATTCCAATACCAGCATAGGGGGTTTCCTGAGGCACCCATCAGAAAACATCTCGTCTCCACGAGGAAACTTGTGCATGGGACCTATGTCAAAATCTTAGGAGAATACTTCAGAGTCCCGGTGCCACCGCCCCATTCCAAGGTCCTCATGGACACAAACACACATTAGGCCCCATGCTCAGGAAAGTCAATTTCAACTCAGCCACCCCGGTGCTCCCGCAGAGCCATCCAATCTCCACTGTCTTGTTGCTAGGAGACAATTGGAATGCGAGGCGGGCTTCCCTGGCATCCATCCTCGAACGGTGCTCTGGAGTCATTCCAAATGGGATGTTTTGGAGCTGCCCAACAGTTCTCAATTGTCCCGCAGAAGGAATCCTTGAAGGGGGCATCCCACAACTCCCAACGAGGGAAAACCTCCATGGCCTTGGGATTTCTCTCCGTTCATGAAGGGCAGTCATGCACAGAAACTACAACCTAGGTCAACGTCTGATCCTGCCGTGACTTCATATGCATGAGATATGGGTTCAGATGTGCAGGGGGTAACTGCCTTGCCCTCGGCCTGACGCCCAAGTCTAGCTTGTGTTCTCAGACTTCTGTCCTCACACTACTGGCCCAGAATCCCTCACGTTTAACAATTCCTGACCCACAATGCAGTACACTGCCTGCCCTCTAGAAAAAATATCTTGCCTAATGAGCTGCCCAGGCACCCCAAGAGGATAAACCTTCCCGGCACTCGACTGTACCCAAATTATAAAGTCTAACCTGGGCACTAATGCACTGTCTGACACAACCTGAGCCCGAAACTCCTGACCAACAACCAGGCAGCTGACCGCACACTGAGCACATCAGACGCACCATGGCCTTAGGTCATCATCTCTTCCCATCTGCGGTTTCAGGCTTCCGAACCTAGACCTTATCTCCAACCACTGCCCAGGGTTGAAAATGATGCAGAAATCAGAACTCCTTCCCCAGTGCAAGAGACCTTGTGATTGGCATGTTGTCCAAAGTTCAGTGTAGTTGAAACCAGTGTGGCCCATGAGGCCCCTCCCATGCTTGCAAGCCACATTAATCACAAACACACATTGTGACCCTCAGCCTGAACCCAATCCTCAAGTAAGGCCTCTCAGGGGCTGGATGAAGAGACAGCATATGGGGCCTGCCATGCCCCTAGGCCCCAAATTTTAACCATAGTTCGGGTTGTCCCTTCAGTCTTCCCCAGGGCTCTGCTTTGGAATTCCTCTTTGGTTGGGACACCTGAGGTAACAAACCTGAAAGGAGACCTCCCATCCCACAGATTGACGAAAAACAATTGGGACTGGGCCAAATCCACAGAGAGGAATATTCGTCCATGGCCCATGAGGCCTTCTCACATTCCACGGCCATGGTTGACACAAAATCCAGAGACCAAAGCCTGAGCAAGCGCCTCAGACTCGCTCTTTCTTCATATCCTGAAGAGTTCTTCTCATGGTTTGTAGATGGGGCCTGCCATACCTACGTCCCCAAACCCAAGCTGAGTTTGTGTTTTCAGACTTCTGTCCTCAAAGTCCTGGGCCACACACCCTCCAGGCTGGGGCCCCTGGAGCCACACATTAGGACTGTGCCTAACCCATGCATGGGAATTCTGCCATTCCATTGCCAAAATTGTACAATTTAGGTGAACCCTCCAAAGTCCCCGAGGCCATCCCAATATCTAGGTCTCTGTGGACAAGCAAGGGCAGTCTGACAACAGCTTAACATCTACCTCCATTCACAATATAGATGGATGTCTCCAGAGAAGGAGATGGAACCAGAGAGGACCCTAGGCCATAATCGGATCCATTGCTCTGATTTACAGGCATGTCTCCTCAAAAGCCTGGATTCCAATACCAGCATAGGGGGTTTCCTGAGGCACCCATCAGAAAAAATCTCGTCTCCACAAGGAAACATGTGCATGGGACCTATGTCAAAATCTTAGGAGAATACTTCAGAGTCCCGGTGCCACTGCCACATTTCAAGTGCCTCATGGACACAAACACATATTAGGCCCCATTCTCAGGAAAGTCCATTTCAACTCAGCCACCACGGTTGCTCCCGCAGAGCCATCCGATCTCAACTGTCTTGTAGCTAGGAGACAATTGGAATGCGAGGCGGGCTTCCCTGGCATCCATGCTCGAACGGTGCTCTGGAGTCATTCCATATGGGATGTGTTGGAGCTGCCCAACAGGTCTCAATTGTCCCGCAGAAGGAATCCTTGAAGGGGGCATCCCACAACTCCCAACGTGGGAAAACCTCCATGGCCTTGATTCCTCTCTATTCATGAAGGGGCAGTCATGCACAGAAACTACTACCTGAGCCAACGTCTGATCCTCGCCGTGACTTCAGATGCATGAGATATTGGTTCAGATGTGCAGGGGGTACCTGCCTTGCCCTCGGCATGAAGCCGAATTCTAGCTTGTGTTCTCAGACTTCTGTCCTCACACTACTGGCTTAGAAGCCCTCAATTTTGGCAATTCCGGACCCAAATTGCAGCACTCTGCCTGCCCTCTAGAAAAAATATCTTGCCTAATGAGCTAGCCAGGCACCTCAAATGAGGATCAACCTACACGGCACTCGACTGTACCCAAATTATAAAGTCTAACCTGGGCACTAATGCACTGTCTGACACAACCTGAGCCCGAACCTCCTGACCAAAACCAGGCAGCTGACCGCACACTGAGCACATCACCCACCATGGCCTTAGGTCATCATCTCTTCCCAACTGCAGTTTTCAGGCTTCCGAAACTAGACCTTATCTCCAACCACTGCCCAGGGTTGAAAATGATGCAGAAATCAGAACTCCTTCCCCATGGCAAGAGACCTTGTGGTTGGCATGTTTTCCAAAGTTCAGTGTACTTGAAACCAGTGTGGCCCATGAGGCCCCGCCCATGCACGCTAGCCACATTGGTCACAAACACACATTGTGACCCTCAGCCTGAACCCAGTCCTCAAGTAGGCCTCTCAGTGGCTGGATGAAGAGACAGCATATGGGGACTTCCATGCCCCTAGGACCCAAATTTTAACCATAGTTTGGGTTGTCCCTTTACTCTTCCCCAGGGCTCTGCTTTGGAATTCCACTTTGGTTGGGACACCTGAGGTAACAACCTGAAAGGAGACCTCCCATTCCACTTTGACAAAAAAAAATTGCGACCGGTCCAAATCCACAGAGAGGATGATTCGTCCATGTCCCATGAGGTCTCCCCACATTGCACGGCCATCCTTGACACAAAATCCAGAGACCAAAGCCTGAGCAAGCGCCTCAGACTCGCTCTTTCTTCATATCCGAAGAGTTCTTCTCATGATTTGTAGATTGGGCTTGCCATACCTACGTCCCCAAACCTAAGCTGAGTCTGTGTTTTTAGACATCTGTCCTCAAAGTCCTGGGCCACACACCCTCCAGGCTGGGGCCCCTGGAGCCACACATTAGGACTGTGCCTACCCATGCATGGGAATTCTGCCCATTCCATTGTCCAAAATTGTACTAATTAGGAGAACCCTCCAAAGTCCCCGAGGACATCCCACTATGTAGGTCTCTGTGGACATACAAGGGCGGTCTGACACCAGCTGAGAATCTACCTCCACTCATACCATAGATGGACGTCCCCAGAGAAGGAGATGGTACCAGACAGGACCCTAGGCCCTAATCGGATCCATTGCTTTGGTTTACAGGCATTCTCCTCAAAAGCCTGGATTCCATACCAGTATAGGGGGTTTCCTGAGGCACCCATCAGAAAAAATCTCATCTCCACGAGAAAACTTGTGCATGGGACCTAAGTCAAAATCTTCGGAAAATACTTCAGAGTCCCGGTGCCACCGCCCCATTCCAATGTCCTCATGGACACAAACACACATTAGGCCCCATACTCAGGAACGTCCATTTCAACTCAGCCACCCCGGTTGCTCCCCCAGAGCCATCCGATCTCAACTGTCTTGTTGCTAAGAGACAATTGGAATGCGAGGCGGGCTTCCCTGGCATCCATCCTCGAACGGTGCTCGGAAGTCATTCCATATGGGATGTTTTGGAGATGCCCAACAGGTCTCAAATGTGTCGCAGAAGGAATACTTGAAGGGGGCATCCCACAACTCCAAACGAGGGAAAACCTCCATGGCCTTGAGATTCTTCTCCGTCCATGAAGGGGCAGTCATGCACAGAAACTACAACCTGAGCCAACGTCTGAGCCTCACCGTGACTTCAGATGCATGAGATATTGGTTCAGATGTGCAGGGCGTTCCTGCCTTGCCCTCGGCCTAAAGCCCAAGTCTAGATTTTGTTCTCAGACTACTGTCCTCACACTACTGGCCCAGAAGTCCTCACGTTTGGCAATTCCGGACACACAATGCAGCACTCTGCCAGCCCTCTAGAAAAAATATCTTGCCTAATGAACTGCCCGGGCACCTCAAATAAGGATCAACCTACACGGTACTCGACTGTACTCAAATTGTAAAATCTAAACTGGGACTAATGCACTGTCTGAGTCAACCTGAGCTCGAAACTCCTGTCCAACAACCAGGTAGCTGACTGCACATTGAGTACATCAGACCCGCCATGGCCTTAGGTCATCATCTCTTCCCAACTGCAGTTTTCAGGATTCAGAACCTAGACCTTATCTCCAACCACTGCCCAGGGTTGAAAATGATGCAGAAATCAGAACTCTTTCCCCATGGCAAGAGACCTTGTGATTGGCATGTTTTCCAAAGTTCAGTGTAGTTGAAACCAGTGTGGCCCATGAGGCCCCTCCCATGCTCGCGGGCCACATTGGTCACAAACACACATTGTGACCCTCAGCCTGAGCCCAGTCCTCAAGGAATGCCTCTCAGTGGCTGGATGAAGAGACAGCATATGGGGCCTGCCATGCCCCTAGGCCCCAAATTTTAACCATATATTGGGTTGTCCCTTCACTCTTCCCCAGGGCTCTGCTTTGGAATTCCTCTTTGGTTGGTACACCAGAGGTAACAAACCTGAAAGAGACCTCCCATCACACAGATTGACGAAAACTATTGGGACCGGGACAAATCCACAGAGAGGAAGATACGTCCATGTTCCATGAGGCCTCCCCACATTCCATGGCCATCGTTGACACAAAATCCAGAGACCAAAGCCTGAGCAAGCGCCTCAGATTCGCTCTTTCTTCATATCATGAAGAGTTCTTCTCATGGTTTGTAGATTGGGCCTGCCATACCTACGTCCCCAAACCTAAGCTGATTCTGTGTTTTCCGACTTCTGTCCTCAAAGTCCTGGGCCACACACCCTCCAGGCTGGGGCCCCTGGAGCCACACATTAGGACTATGCCTACCCCATGCATGGGAATTCTGCCCATTCCACTGTCCAAAATTGTACAAATTAGGAGAACCCTCCAAAGTCCCCGAGGCAATCCCACTATTTCAGTCTCTGTGGACAAACAAGGGCGGTCTGACACCAGCTGAGAATCTACCTCCACTCATACCATAGATGGATCTCCCCAGTGAAGGAGATGGAACCAGACAGGACCCTAGGCCAAAATAGGATCCATTGCTTTGGTTTACAGGCATGTCTCCTCAAAATCCTGGATACCAATATCAGCATAGGGTGTTTCCTGAGGCACCCATCAGAAAACATCTCGTCTCCATGAGGAAACTTGTGCATGGGACCTACGTCAAAATCTTTGGAGAATACTTCAGAGTCCCGGTGTCACCGCCCCATTCCAAGGTCCTCATGGACCCAAGCACACATTAGGCCTCATGCTCAGGAAAGTCCATTTCAAATCAGCCAACCCGGTTGCTCCCAGAGAGCCACCCGATCTCAACTGTCTTGTTGCTAGGAGACGATTGGAATGCGAGGCGGTCTTCCCTGGCATCCATGCTCCCATGGTGCTCTGGAGTCATTCCATATGGGATGTTTTGGAGCTGCCCAACAGGTCTCAATTGTCCCGCAGAAGGAATATTTGAAGGGGGCATCCCACAACTCCCAACGTGGGAAAACATCCATGGCCTTGAGATTCCTCTCCGTTCATGAAGGGGCAGTCATGCACAGAAACTACAACCTGAGCCAACGTCTGATCCTCGCCGAGAATTCAGATGCATGAGATATTGGTTCAGATGTGCAGGGCGTACCTGCCTTGCCCTCGGCCTGAAGCCCAAGTCTAGCTTTTGTTCTCAGACTTCTGTCCTCACATTACTGGCCCAGAAGCCCTCACGTTTGGCAAGTCCGGATGCACAATGCAGCACTCTGCCTGCCCTCTAGAAAAAATATCTTGCCCAATGAGCTGCCCGGGCACCTCAAATGAGAATCAACTTACACGGCACTCGAATGTACCCAAATTATAAAGTCTAACCTGGGCACTAATGCACTGTCTGACACAACCTGAGCCCGAACCTCCTGACCAACAACCAGGCAGCTGACCGCACACTGAGCACATCAGACCCGCCATGGCCTTAGGTCATCATCTCTTTCCAACTGCGGTTTTCAGAATTCAGAACCTAGACCTTATCTCCAACCACTGCCCAGGGTTGAAAATGATGCAGAAATCAGAACTCCTTCCCCATGGCAAGAGACCTTGTGATTGGCATGTTGTCCAATGTTCAGTGTAGTTGAAACCATGTGGCCCTTGAGGCCCCTCCCATGCTCGCGAGCCACATTGGTCACAAACACACATTGTGACCCTCAGCCTGAGCCCAGTCCTCAAGGAATGCCTCTCAGTGGCTGGATGAAGAGACAGCATATGGGGCCTGCCATGCCCCTAGGCCCCAAATTTTAACCATATATTGGGTTGTCCCTTCACTCTTCCCCAGGGCTCTGCTTTGGAATTCCTCTTTGGTTGAGACACCTGAGGTAACAAACCTGAAAGGAGACCTCCCATCACACAAATTGACGAAAAACTATCAGGACCGGGCCAAATCCCAAGAGAGGAAGATATGTCATTGTTCCATGAGGCCTCCCCACATTACACGGCCATCGTTGACACAAAATCCAGAGACCAAAGCCTGAGCAGGCGCCTCAGATTCGCTCTTTCTTCATATCCTGAAGAGTTCTTCTCATGGTTTGTAGATTGGGCCTGCCATACCTACGTCCCCGAACCTAAGCTGATTCTGTGTTTTCCGACTTCTGTCCTCAAAGTCCTGGGCCACACACCCTCCAGGCTGGGGCCCCTGGAGCCACACATTAGGACTGTGCCTACCCCATGCATGGGAATTCTGTCCATTCCATTGTCCAAAATTGTACAAATTAGGAGAACCCTCCAAATTCCCAGAGGCCATCCCACTATGTAGGTCTCTGTGGACAAACAAGGGCGGTGTGACACCAGCTGAGCATCTACCTCCACTCAAACCATAGATGGACGTCCCCAGAGAAGGAGATGGTACCAGACAGGACCCTAGGCCATAATCGGATCCATTGCTTTGGTTTACAGGCATTCTCCTCAAAAGCCTGGATTCCAATACCAGTATAGGGGGTTTCCTGGGGCACCTATCAGAAAATATCTCGTCTCCACGAGGAAACTTGTGCATGGGACCCATGTCAAAATCTTAGGAAAATACTCCAGAGTCCTGGTGCCACCGCCCCATTCCAATGTCCTCATGGACACAAACACACATTAGGCCCCATACTCAGGAACGTCCATTTCAACTCAGCCACCCCGGTTGCTCCCCCAGAGCCATCCGATCTCAACTGTCTTGTTGCTAAGAGACAATTGGAATGCGAGGCGGGCTTCCCTGGCATCCATCCTCGAACGGTGCTCGGAAGTCATTCCATATGGGATGTTTTGGAGATGCCCAACAGGTCTCAAATGTGTCGCAGAAGGAATACTTGAAGGGGGCATCCCACAACTCCAAACGAGGGAAAACCTCCATGGCCTTGAGATTCTTCTCCGTCCATGAAGGGGCAGTCATGCACAGAAACTACAACCTGAGCCAACGTCTGAGCCTCACCGTGACTTCAGATGCATGAGATATTGGTTCAGATGTGCAGGGCGTTCCTGCCTTGCCCTCGGCCTAAAGCCCAAGTCTAGATTTTGTTCTCAGACTACTGTCCTCACACTACTGGCCCAGAAGTCCTCACGTTTGGCAATTCCGGACACACAATGCAGCACTCTGCCAGCCCTCTAGAAAAAATATCTTGCCTAATGAACTGCCCGGGCACCTCAAATAAGGATCAACCTACACGGTACTCGACTGTACTCAAATTGTAAAATCTAAACTGGGACTAATGCACTGTCTGAGTCAACCTGAGCTCGAAACTCCTGTCCAACAACCAGGTAGCTGACTGCACATTGAGTACATCAGACCCGCCATGGCCTTAGGTCATCATCTCTTCCCAACTGCAGTTTTCAGGATTCAGAACCTAGACCTTATCTCCAACCACTGCCCAGGGTTGAAAATGATGCAGAAATCAGAACTCTTTCCCCATGGCAAGAGACCTTGTGATTGGCATGTTTTCCAAAGTTCAGTGTAGTTGAAACCAGTGTGGCCCATGAGGCCCCTCCCATGCTCGCGGGCCACATTGGTCACAAACACACATTGTGACCCTCAGCCTGAGCCCAGTCCTCAAGGAATGCCTCTCAGTGGCTGGATGAAGAGACAGCATATGGGGCCTGCCATGCCCCTAGGCCCCAAATTTTAACCATATATTGGGTTGTCCCTTCACTCTTCCCCAGGGCTCTGCTTTGGAATTCCTCTTTGGTTGAGACACCTGAGGTAACAAACCTGAAAGGAGACCTCCCATCACACAAATTGACGAAAAACTATCAGGACCGGGCCAAATCCCAAGAGAGGAAGATATGTCATTGTTCCATGAGGCCTCCCCACATTACACGGCCATCGTTGACACAAAATCCAGAGACCAAAGCCTGAGCAGGCGCCTCAGATTCGCTCTTTCTTCATATCCTGAAGAGTTCTTCTCATGGTTTGTAGATTGGGCCTGCCATACCTACGTCCCCGAACCTAAGCTGATTCTGTGTTTTCCGACTTCTGTCCTCAAAGTCCTGGGCCACACACCCTCCAGGCTGGGGCCCCTGGAGCCACACATTAGGACTGTGCCTACCCCATGCATGGGAATTCTGTCCATTCCATTGTCCAAAATTGTACAAATTAGGAGAACCCTCCAAATTCCCAGAGGCCATCCCACTATGTAGGTCTCTGTGGACAAACAAGGGCGGTGTGACACCAGCTGAGCATCTACCTCCACTCAAACCATAGATGGACGTCCCCAGAGAAGGAGATGGTACCAGACAGGACCCTAGGCCATAATCGGATCCATTGCTTTGGTTTACAGGCATTCTCCTCAAAAGCCTGGATTCCAATACCAGTATAGGGGGTTTCCTGGGGCACCTATCAGAAAATATCTCGTCTCCACGAGGAAACTTGTGCATGGGACCCATGTCAAAATCTTAGGAAAATACTCCAGAGTCCTGGTGCCACCGCCCCATTCCAATGTCCTCATGGACACAAACACACATTAGGCCCCATACTCAGGAACGTCCATTTCAACTCAGCCACCCCGGTTGCTCCCCCAGAGCCATCCGATCTCAACTGTCTTGTTGCTAAGAGACAATTGGAATGCGAGGCGGGCTTCCCTGGCATCCATCCTCGAACGGTGCTCGGAAGTCATTCCATATGGGATGTTTTGGAGATGCCCAACAGGTCTCAAATGTGTCGCAGAAGGAATACTTGAAGGGGGCATCCCACAACTCCAAACGAGGGAAAACCTCCATGGCCTTGAGATTCTTCTCCGTCCATGAAGGGGCAGTCATGCACAGAAACTACAACCTGAGCCAACGTCTGAGCCTCACCGTGACTTCAGATGCATGAGATATTGGTTCAGATGTGCAGGGCGTTCCTGCCTTGCCCTCGGCCTAAAGCCCAAGTCTAGATTTTGTTCTCAGACTACTGTCCTCACACTACTGGCCCAGAAGTCCTCACGTTTGGCAATTCCGGACACACAATGCAGCACTCTGCCAGCCCTCTAGAAAAAATATCTTGCCTAATGAACTGCCCGGGCACCTCAAATAAGGATCAACCTACACGGTACTCGACTGTACTCAAATTGTAAAATCTAAACTGGGACTAATGCACTGTCTGAGTCAACCTGAGCTCGAAACTCCTGTCCAACAACCAGGTAGCTGACTGCACATTGAGTACATCAGACCCGCCATGGCCTTAGGTCATCATCTCTTCCCAACTGCAGTTTTCAGGATTCAGAACCTAGACCTTATCTCCAACCACTGCCCAGGGTTGAAAATGATGCAGAAATCAGAACTCTTTCCCCATGGCAAGAGACCTTGTGATTGGCATGTTTTCCAAAGTTCAGTGTAGTTGAAACCAGTGTGGCCCATGAGGCCCCTCCCATGCTCGCGGGCCACATTGGTCACAAACACACATTGTGACCCTCAGCCTGAGCCCAGTCCTCAAGGAATGCCTCTCAGTGGCTGGATGAAGAGACAGCATATGGGGCCTGCCATGCCCCTAGGCCCCAAATTTTAACCATATATTGGGTTGTCCCTTCACTCTTCCCCAGGGCTCTGCTTTGGAATTCCTCTTTGGTTGGTACACCAGAGGTAACAAACCTGAAAGAGACCTCCCATCACACAGATTGACGAAAACTATTGGGACCGGGACAAATCCACAGAGAGGAAGATACGTCCATGTTCCATGAGGCCTCCCCACATTCCACGGCCATCGTTGACACAAAATCCAGAGACCAAAGCCTGAGCAAGCGCCTCAGATTCGCTCTTTCTTCATATCATGAAGAGTTCTTCTCATGGTTTGTAGATTGGGCCTGCCATACCTACGTCCCCAAACCTAAGCTGATTCTGTGTTTTCCGACTTCTGTCCTCAAAGTCCTGGGCCACACACCCTCCAGGCTGGGGCCCCTGGAGCCACACATTAGGACTATGCCTACCCCATGCATGGGAATTCTGCCCATTCCACTGTCCAAAATTGTACAAATTAGGAGAACCCTCCAAAGTCCCCGAGGCAATCCCACTATTTCAGTCTCTGTGGACAAACAAGGGCGGTCTGACACCAGCTGAGAATCTACCTCCACTCATACCATAGATGGATCTCCCCAGTGAAGGAGATGGAACCAGACAGGACCCTAGGCCAAAATAGGATCCATTGCTTTGGTTTACAGGCATGTCTCCTCAAAATCCTGGATACCAATATCAGCATAGGGTGTTTCCTGAGGCACCCATCAGAAAACATCTCGTCTCCATGAGGAAACTTGTGCATGGGACCTACGTCAAAATCTTTGGAGAATACTTCAGAGTCCCGGTGTCACCGCCCCATTCCAAGGTCCTCATGGACCCAAGCACACATTAGGCCTCATGCTCAGGAAAGTCCATTTCAAATCAGCCAACCCGGTTGCTCCCAGAGAGCCACCCGATCTCAACTGTCTTGTTGCTAGGAGACGATTGGAATGCGAGGCGGTCTTCCCTGGCATCCATGCTCCCATGGTGCTCTGGAGTCATTCCATATGGGATGTTTTGGAGCTGCCCAACAGGTCTCAATTGTCCCGCAGAAGGAATATTTGAAGGGGGCATCCCACAACTCCCAACGTGGGAAAACATCCATGGCCTTGAGATTCCTCTCCGTTCATGAAGGGGCAGTCATGCACAGAAACTACAACCTGAGCCAACGTCTGATCCTCGCCGAGAATTCAGATGCATGAGATATTGGTTCAGATGTGCAGGGCGTACCTGCCTTGCCCTCGGCCTGAAGCCCAAGTCTAGCTTTTGTTCTCAGACTTCTGTCCTCACATTACTGGCCCAGAAGCCCTCACGTTTGGCAAGTCCGGATGCACAATGCAGCACTCTGCCTGCCCTCTAGAAAAAATATCTTGCCCAATGAGCTGCCCGGGCACCTCAAATGAGAATCAACTTACACGGCACTCGAATGTACCCAAATTATAAAGTCTAACCTGGGCACTAATGCACTGTCTGACACAACCTGAGCCCGAACCTCCTGACCAACAACCAGGCAGCTGACCGCACACTGAGCACATCAGACCCGCCATGGCCTTAGGTCATCATCTCTTTCCAACTGCGGTTTTCAGAATTCAGAACCTAGACCTTATCTCCAACCACTGCCCAGGGTTGAAAATGATGCAGAAATCAGAACTCCTTCCCCATGGCAAGAGACCTTGTGATTGGCATGTTGTCCAATGTTCAGTGTAGTTGAAACCATGTGGCCCTTGAGGCCCCTCCCATGCTCGCGAGCCACATTGGTCACAAACACACATTGTGACCCTCAGCCTGAGCCCAGTCCTCAAGGAATGCCTCTCAGTGGCTGGATGAAGAGACAGCATATGGGGCCTGCCATGCCCCTAGGCCCCAAATTTTAACCATATATTGGGTTGTCCCTTCACTCTTCCCCAGGGCTCTGCTTTGGAATTCCTCTTTGGTTGAGACACCTGAGGTAACAAACCTGAAAGGAGACCTCCCATCACACAAATTGACGAAAAACTATCAGGACCGGGCCAAATCCCAAGAGAGGAAGATATGTCATTGTTCCATGAGGCCTCCCCACATTACACGGCCATCGTTGACACAAAATCCAGAGACCAAAGCCTGAGCAGGCGCCTCAGATTCGCTCTTTCTTCATATCCTGAAGAGTTCTTCTCATGGTTTGTAGATTGGGCCTGCCATACCTACGTCCCCGAACCTAAGCTGATTCTGTGTTTTCCGACTTCTGTCCTCAAAGTCCTGGGCCACACACCCTCCAGGCTGGGGCCCCTGGAGCCACACATTAGGACTGTGCCTACCCCATGCATGGGAATTCTGTCCATTCCATTGTCCAAAATTGTACAAATTAGGAGAACCCTCCAAATTCCCAGAGGCCATCCCACTATGTAGGTCTCTGTGGACAAACAAGGGCGGTGTGACACCAGCTGAGCATCTACCTCCACTCAAACCATAGATGGACGTCCCCAGAGAAGGAGATGGTACCAGACAGGACCCTAGGCCATAATCGGATCCATTGCTTTGGTTTACAGGCATTCTCCTCAAAAGCCTGGATTCCAATACCAGTATAGGGGGTTTCCTGGGGCACCTATCAGAAAATATCTCGTCTCCACGAGGAAACTTGTGCATGGGACCCATGTCAAAATCTTAGGAAAATACTCCAGAGTCCTGGTGCCACCGCCCCATTCCAATGTCCTCATGGACACAAACACACATTAGGCCCCATACTCAGGAACGTCCATTTCAACTCAGCCACCCCGGTTGCTCCCCCAGAGCCATCCGATCTCAACTGTCTTGTTGATAGGAGACAATTGGAATGCGAGGCGGGCTTCCCTGGCATCCATCCTCGAACGGTGCTCTGGAGTCATTCCATATGGGATGTTTTGGAGTGCCCAACAGGTCTCAATTGTGTCGCAGAAGGAATACTTGAAGGGGGCATCCCACAACTCTCAACGAGGGAAAACCTCCATGGCCTTGAGATTCCTCTCCGTTCATGAAGGGGCAGTCATGCACAGAAACTACAACCTGAGCCAACGTCTGATCCTCGCCGTGATTTCAGATGCATGTGATATTGGTTCAGATGTGCAGGGCGTACCTGCCTTGCTCTCTGCCTGAAACCCAAGTCTAGCTTGTGGTCTCAGACTTCTGTCCTCACACTACTGGCCCAGAAGCCCTCACGTTTGGCAATTCCGGACCCACAATGCAGCACTCTGCCTGCCCTCTAGAAAAAATATCTTGCCTAATGAACTGCCCAGCACCTCAAATAAGGATCAACCTACACGGCACTCGACTGTACCCAAATTATATAGTCTAACCTGAGCACTAATGCACTGTCTGACTCAACCTGAGCCCGAAACTCCTGACCATCAACCAGGCAGCTGACCGCACATTGAGCACATCAGACCCGCCATGGCCTTAGGTCATCATCTCTTCCCAATTGCGGTTTTCAGGATTCAGAACCTTGACCTTATCTCCAACCACTGCCCAGGGTTGAAAATGATGCAGAAATCAGAACTCTTTCCCCATGGCAAGAGACCTTGTGATTGGCATGTTGTCCAAAGTTCCGTGTAGTTGAAACCAGTGTGGCCCATGAGGCCCCTCCCATGCTCACAAGCCACTTTGGTCACAAACACACATTGTGACCCTCAGCCTGAGCCCAGTCCTCAAGGAATGCCTCTCAGTGGCTGGATGAAGAGACAGCATATGGGGCCTGCCATGCCCCTAGGCCCCAAGTTTTAACCATAGTTTGGGTTGTCCCTTCACTCTTCCCCAGGGCTCTGCTTTGGAATTCCTCTTTGGTTGGTACACCTGAGGTAACAAACCTGAAATGAGACCTCCCATCACACAGATTGACGAAAAAATATTGGGACCGGGCCAAATCCACAGAGAGGTAGATACGTCCATGTCCCATGAGGCCTCCCCACTTTCCACGGCCATCATTGACACAAAATCCAGAGACCAAAGCCTGAGCAAGCGCCTCAGACTCGCTCTTTCTTCATATCCTGAAGAGTTCTTCTCATGGTTTGTAGATTGGCCCTGCCATACCTACGTGCCCAAACCTAAGCTGAGTTTGTGTTTTCAGACTTCTGTCCTCAAAGTCCTGGGCCACACACCCTCCAGGCTGGGGCCGCTGGAGCTACACATTAGGACTGTGCCTACCCCATGCATGGGAATTCTGCCCATTCCATTGTCCAAAATTGTACAAATTAGGAGAACCCTCCAAAGTCCCCGAGGCCATCCTAATATGTAGGTCTCTGTGGACAAACAAGGGCGGTCTGACAACAGCTGAGAATCTACCTCCACTCATACCATAGATGGATGATACCAGAGAAGAATATGGTTCCAGGCAGGACCCTAGGCCATATCGGATCCATTGCTTTGGTTTACAGGCATGTCTCCTCAAATTCCTGGATACCAATACCAGCATAGGGGGTTTCCTGAGGCACCCATCAGAAAAAATCTCGTCTCCACGAGGAAACTTGTGCATGGGACCTATGTCAAAACCTTAGGAGAATACTTCAGAGTCCCGGTGCCACCGTCCCATTCCAAGGTCCTCATGGACACAAACACACATTAGGCCCCATGCTCAGGAAAGTCCATTTCAACTCAGCCAACCCGGTTGCTCCCGCAGAGCCATCCGATCTCAACTATCTTGTTGCTAGGAGACAACTGGAATGCGAGGCGGGCTTCCCTGGCATCCATCCTCGAACGGTGCTCTGGAGTCATTCCAAATGGGATGTTTTGTATCTGCCCAAAAGGTCTCAATTGTGCTGCAGAAGGAATCATGAAGGGGGCATCCCACAACTCCCAACGAGGGAAAACCTCCATGGTCTTGAGATTCCTCTCCGTTCATGAAGGCGCAGTCATGCACAGAAACTACAACCTGAGCCAACGTCTGATCCTCGCCGTGACTTCAGATGCATGAGATATTGGTTCAGATGTGCAGGGCGTACCTGCCTTGCCCTCGGCCTGAAGCCCAAGTCTAGCTTTTGTTCTCAGACTTCTGTCCTCACACTACTGGCCCAGAAGCCCTCACGTTTGGCAATTCCGGACCCACAATGCAGCACACTGCCTGCCCTCTAGAAAAAATATCTTGCCTAATGAACTGCCCGGGCACCTCAAATAAGGATCAACCTACACGGCACTCGACTGTACCCAAATTATATAGTCTAACCTGCGCACTAATGCACTGCCTGACACAACCTGAGCCCGAAACTCCTGACCAACAACCAGGCAGCTGACCGCACATTGAGCACATCAGACCCACCATGGCCTTAGGTCATCATCTCTTCCCGACTGCGGTTTTCAGGCTTCCGAACCTAGACCTTATCTCCAACCACTGCCCACGGTTGAAAATGATGCAGTAATCAGAACTCCTTCACCATGGCAAGAGACCTTGTGATAGGCATGTTGTCCAAAGTTCAGTGTAGATGGAACCAGTGTGGTCCATGAGGCCCCGCCCATGCTCGCGAGCCACATTGGTCACAAACACACATTGTGACCCTCAGCCTGATCCCAGTCCTCAAGTAAGGCCTCTCAGTGGCTGGATGAAGAGACAGCATATGGGGCCTGCGATGACCCTAGGCCCCAAAATATAACCATAGTTTGGGTTGACCCTTTACTCTTCCCCAGTGCTCTGCTTTGGAATTCCTCTTTGGGTGGGGCACCTGAGGTAACAAACCTGAAAGGAGACCTCCTATCCCACAGATTGACGTAAAACAATGGGGACCGGTTCAAATCCACAGAGAGGAAGATTCGTCCATGTCCCATGATGTCTCCCCACATTCCACGGCCATCCTTGACACAAAATCCAGAGACCAAAGCCTGAGCAAGCGCCTCAGACTCGCTCTTTCTTCATATCCTGAAGAGTTCTTCTCATGGTTAGTAGATTGGGACTGCCATACCTACGTCCCCAAACCTAAGCTGAGTCTGTGTTTTCAGACTTCTGTCCTCAAAGTCCTGGGCCACACACCCTCCAGGCTGGGGCCCCAGGAGCCACACATTAGGACTGTGCCTACCCCATGCATGGGAATTCTGCCCATTCCATTGTCCAAAATTGTACAAATTAGGAGAACCCTCCAAATTCCCAGAGGCCATCCCACTATGTAGGTCTCTGTGGACAAACAAGGGCGGTGTGACACCAGCTGAGCATCTACCTCTACTCAAACCATAGATGGACGTCCCCAGAGAAGGAGATGGTACCGGACAGGACCCTAGGCCATAATCGGATCCATTGCTTTGGTTTACAGGCATTCTCCTCAAAAGCCTGGATTCCAATACCAGTATAGGGGGTTTCCTGAGGCACCCATCAGAAAATATCTCGTCTCCACGAGGAAACTTGTGCATGGGACCTATGTCAAAATTTTAGGAAAATACTTCAGAGTCCTGGTGCCACCGCCCCATTCCAATGTCCTCATGGACACAAACACACATTAGGCCCCATACTCAGGAACGTCCATTTCAACTCAGCCACCCCGGTTGCTCCCCCAGAGCCATCAGATCTCAACTGTCTTGTTGATAGGAGACAATTGGAATGCGAGGCGTGCTTCCCTGGCATCCATCCTCGAACGGTGCTCTGGAGTCATTCCATATGGGATGTTTTGGAGTGCCCAACAGGTCTCAATTGTGTCGCAGAAGGAATACTTGAAGGGGGCATCCCACAACTCTCAACGAGGGAAAACCTCCATGGCCTTGAGATTCCTCTCCGTTCATGAAGGGGCAGTCATGCACAGAAACTACAACCTGAGCCAACGTCTGATCCTCGCCGTGACTTCAGATGCATGTGATATTGGTTCAGATGTGCAGGGCGTACCTGCCTTGCTCTCTGCCTGAAGCCCAAGTCTAGCTTGTGGTCTCAGACTTCTGTCCTCACACTACTGGCCCAGAAGCCCTCACGTTTGGCAATTCCGGACCCACAATGCAGCACTCTGCCTGCCCTCTAGAAAAAATATCTTGCCTAATGAACTGCCCGGGCACCTCAAATAAGGATCAACCTACACGGCACTCGACTGTACCCAAATTATATAGTCTAACCTGAGCACTAATGCACTGTCTGACTCAACCTGAGCCCGAAACTCCTGACCATCAACCAGGCAGCTGACCGCACATTGAGCACATCAGACCCGCCATGGCCTTAGGTCATCATCTCTTCCCAATTGCGGTTTTCAGGATTCAGAACCTTGACCTTATCTCCAACCACTGCCCAGGGTTGAAAATGATGCAGAAATCAGAACTCTTTCCCCATGGCAAGAGACCTTGTGATTGGCATGTTGTCCAAAGTTCCGTGTAGTTGAAACCAGTGTGGCCCATGAGGCCCCTCCCATGCTCACAAGCCACTTTGGTCACAAACACACATTGTGACCCTCAGCCTGAGCCCAGTCCTCAAGGAATGCCTCTCAGTGGCTGGATGAAGAGACAGCATATGGGGCCTGCCATGCCCCTAGGCCCCAAGTTTTAACCATAGTTTGGGTTGTCCCTTCACTCTTTCCCAGGGCTCTGCTTTGGAATTCCTCTTTGGTTGGTACACCTGAGGTAACAAACCTGAAAGGAGACCTCCCATCACACAGATTGACGAAAAAATATTGGGACCGGGCCAAATCCACAGAGAGGAAGATACGTCCATGTCCCATGAGGCTTCCCCACATTCCACGTCCATAGTTGACACAAAATCCAGAGACCAAAGCCTGAGCAAGCGCCTCAGACTCGCTCTTTCTTCATATACTGAAGAGTTCTTCTCATGGTTTGTAGATTGGCCCTGCCATACCTACGTGCCCAAACCTAAGCTGAGTTTGTGTTTTCAGACTTCTGTCCTCAAAGTCCTGGGCCACACACCCTCCAGGCTGGGGCCGCTGGAGCTACACATTAGGACTGTGCCTACACCATGCATGGGAATTCTGCCCATTCCATTGTCCAAAATTGTACAAATTAGGAGAACCCTCCAAAGTCCCCGAGGCCATCCCAATATGTAGGTCTCTGTGGACAAACAAGGGCGGTCTTACAACAGCTGAGAATCTACCTCCACTCATACCATAGATGGATGTTACCAGAGAAGAATATGGTACCAGGCAGGACCCTAGGCCATATCGGGTCCATTGCTTTGGTTTACAGGCATGTCTCCTCAAATTCCTGGATACCAATACCAGCATAGGGGGTTTCCTGAGGCACCCATCAGAAAAAATCTCGTCTCCACGAGGAAACTTGTGCATGGAACCTATGTCAAAACCTTAGGAGAATACTTCAGAGTCCCGGTGCCACCGTCCCATTCCAAAGTCCTCATGGACACAAACACACATTAGGCCCCATGCTCAGGAAAGTCCATTTCAACTCAGCCAACCCGGTTGCTCCTGCAGAGCCATCCGATCTCCACTGTCTTGTTGCTAGGAGACAACTGGAATGCGAGGCGGGCTTCCCTGGCATCCATCCTCGAACGGTGCTCTGGAGTCATTCCAAATGGGATGTTTTGGATCTGCCCAAAAGGTCTCAATTGTGCTGCAGAAGGAATCATGAAGGGGGCATCCCACAACTCCCAACAAGGGAAAACCTCCATGGTCTTGAGATTCCTCTCCGTTCATGAAGGGGCAGTCATGCACAGAAACTACAACCTGAGCCAACGTCTGATCCTCGCCGTGACTTCAGATGCATGAGATATTGGTTCAGATGTGCAGGGCGTACCTGCCTTGCCCTCGGCCTGAAGCCCAAGTCTAGCTTTTGTTCTCAGACTTCTATCCTCACACTACTGGCCCTGAAGCCCTCACGTTTGGCAATTCCGGACCCACAATGCAGCACACTGCCTGCCCTCTAGAAAAAATATCTTGCCTAATGAACTGCCCGGGCACCTCAAATAAGGATCAACCTACACGGCACTCGACTGTACCCAAATTATATAGTCTAACCTGCGCACTAATGCACTGCCTGACACAACCTGAGCCCGAAACTCCTGACCAACAACCAGGCAGCTGACCGCACATTGAGCACATCAGACCCACCATGGCCTTAGGTCATCATCTCTTCCCGACTGCGGTTTTCAGGCTTCCGAACCTAGACCTTATCTCCAACCACTGCCCACGGTTGAAAATGATGCAGTAATCAGAACTCCTTCACCATGGCAAGAGACCTTGTGATAGGCATGTTGTCCAAAGTTCAGTGTAGATGGAACCAGTGTGGTCCATGAGGCCCCGCCCATGCTCGCGAGCCACATTGGTCACAAACACACATTGTGACCCTCAGCCTGATCCCAGTCCTCAAGTAAGGCCTCTCAGTGGCTGGATGAAGAGACAGCATATGGGGCCTGCGATGACCCTAGGCCCCAAAATATAACCATAGTTTGGGTTGACCCTTTACTCTTCCCCAGTGCTCTGCTTTGGAATTCCTCTTTGGGTGGGGCACCTGAGGTAACAAACCTGAAAGGAGACCTCCTATCCCACAGATTGACGTAAAACAATGGGGACCGGTTCAAATCCACAGAGAGGAAGATTCGTCCATGTCCCATGATGTCTCCCCACATTCCACGGCCATCCTTGACACAAAATCCAGAGACCAAAGCCTGAGCAAGCGCCTCAGACTCGCTCTTTCTTCATATCCTGAAGAGTTCTTCTCATGGTTAGTAGATTGGGACTGCCATACCTACGTCCCCAAACCTAAGCTGAGTCTGTGTTTTCAGACTTCTGTCCTCAAAGTCCTGGGCCACACACCCTCCAGGCTGGGGCCCCAGGAGCCACACATTAGGACTGTGCCTACCCCATGCATGGGAATTCTGCCCATTCCATTGTCCAAAATTGTACAAATTAGGAGAACCCTCCAAATTCCCAGAGGCCATCCCACTATGTAGGTCTCTGTGGACAAACAAGGGCGGTGTGACACCAGCTGAGCATCTACCTCTACTCAAACCATAGATGGACGTCCCCAGAGAAGGAGATGGTACCGGACAGGACCCTAGGCCATAATCGGATCCATTGCTTTGGTTTACAGGCATTCTCCTCAAAAGCCTGGATTCCAATACCAGTATAGGGGGTTTCCTGAGGCACCCATCAGAAAATATCTCGTCTCCACGAGGAAACTTGTGCATGGGACCTATGTCAAAATTTTAGGAAAATACTTCAGAGTCCTGGTGCCACCGCCCCATTCCAATGTCCTCATGGACACAAACACACATTAGGCCCCATACTCAGGAACGTCCATTTCAACTCAGCCACCCCGGTTGCTCCCCCAGAGCCATCAGATCTCAACTGTCTTGTTGATAGGAGACAATTGGAATGCGAGGCGTGCTTCCCTGGCATCCATCCTCGAACGGTGCTCTGGAGTCATTCCATATGGGATGTTTTGGAGTGCCCAACAGGTCTCAATTGTGTCGCAGAAGGAATACTTGAAGGGGGCATCCCACAACTCTCAACGAGGGAAAACCTCCATGGCCTTGAGATTCCTCTCCGTTCATGAAGGGGCAGTCATGCACAGAAACTACAACCTGAGCCAACGTCTGATCCTCGCCGTGACTTCAGATGCATGTGATATTGGTTCAGATGTGCAGGGCGTACCTGCCTTGCTCTCTGCCTGAAGCCCAAGTCTAGCTTGTGGTCTCAGACTTCTGTCCTCACACTACTGGCCCAGAAGCCCTCACGTTTGGCAATTCCGGACCCACAATGCAGCACTCTGCCTGCCCTCTAGAAAAAATATCTTGCCTAATGAACTGCCCGGGCACCTCAAATAAGGATCAACCTACACGGCACTCGACTGTACCCAAATTATATAGTCTAACCTGAGCACTAATGCACTGTCTGACTCAACCTGAGCCCGAAACTCCTGACCATCAACCAGGCAGCTGACCGCACATTGAGCACATCAGACCCGCCATGGCCTTAGGTCATCATCTCTTCCCAATTGCGGTTTTCAGGATTCAGAACCTTGACCTTATCTCCAACCACTGCCCAGGGTTGAAAATGATGCAGAAATCAGAACTCTTTCCCCATGGCAAGAGACCTTGTGATTGGCATGTTGTCCAAAGTTCCGTGTAGTTGAAACCAGTGTGGCCCATGAGGCCCCTCCCATGCTCACAAGCCACTTTGGTCACAAACACACATTGTGACCCTCAGCCTGAGCCCAGTCCTCAAGGAATGCCTCTCAGTGGCTGGATGAAGAGACAGCATATGGGGCCTGCCATGCCCCTAGGCCCCAAGTTTTAACCATAGTTTGGGTTGTCCCTTCACTCTTTCCCAGGGCTCTGCTTTGGAATTCCTCTTTGGTTGGTACACCTGAGGTAACAAACCTGAAAGGAGACCTCCCATCACACAGATTGACGAAAAAATATTGGGACCGGGCCAAATCCACAGAGAGGAAGATACGTCCATGTCCCATGAGGCCTCCCCACTTTCCACGGCCATCATTGACACTAAATCCAGAGACCAAAGCCTGAGTAAGTGCCTCAGATTTGCTCTTTCTTCATATCCTGAAGAGTTCTTCTCATGGTTTGTAGATTTGGCCTGCCATACCTACGTCTCCAAACCTAAGCTGAGTTTGTGTTTTTCGACTTCTGTCCTGAAACTCCTGGGCCACACACCCTCCATGCTGGGGCCCCTGGAGCCACACATGAGGACTATGCCTACCCCATGCATGGGAATTCTGCCCATTCCATTGTCCAAAATTGTACAAATTAGGAGAACCCTCCAAATTCCCCAAGGCCATCCCAATATGTAGGTCTCTGTGGACAAACAAGGGCGGTTTGACACCTGCTGAGCATCTACCTCCACTCATACCATAGATGGATGTTCCCAGAGAAGGAGATGGAACCAGACAGTACCCTAGGCCATAATCGGATCCATTGCTTTCGTTTACAGGCATGTCTCCTCAAAATCCTGGATTCCAATATCAGCATAAGGGGTTTCCTGAGGCACCCATCCGAAAACATCTCGTCTCCATGAGGAAACTTGTGCATGGAACGTAAGTCAAAATCTTTGGAGAATACTTCAGACTCCCTGTTCCACCGCCCCATTCCAAGGTCCTCATGGACACAAACACACATTAGGCCCCATGCTCAGGAAAGTCCATTTCAAATCAGCCAACTCGGTTGCTCCCGCAGAGCCATCCGATCTCACCTGTCTTGTTGCTAGGAGACAATTGGAATGCGAGGCGGGCTTACTTGGCATCCATCTTCAAACGGTGCTCTGGATTCATTCCATATGGGATGTTTTGGAGCTGCCCAACAGGTCTCAATTGTCTAGCAGAAGGAATTCTTGAAGGGGGCATCCCACAACTCCCAACGTGGGAAAAACTCCATGGCCTTGAGATTCCTCTCCGTTCATGAAGGCGCAGTCATGCACAGAAACTACAACCTGAGCCAACGTCTGATCCTCGCCCAGACTTCAGATGCATGAGATATTGGTTCAGATGTGCAGGGGGTACCTGCCTTGCCCTCGTCCTGAAGCCCAAGTCTAGCTTGTGGTCTCAGACTTCTCTCCTCACACTACTGGCCCAGAAGCCCTCACGTTTGGCAATTCCGGACCCACTATGCAGCACTCTGCCAGCCCTCGAGAAAAAATATCTTGCCTAATGAACTGCCCGGGCACCTCAAATAATGATCAACCTACACGGCACTCGATTGTACCCAAATTATATAGTCTAATATTCGCACTAATGCACTGTCTGACTCAACCTGAGCCCGAAACTCCTGTCCAACAACCAGGGAGCTGACCGCACACTGAGCACATCAGACCCACCATGGCCTTAGGTCATCATCTCTTCCCGACTGCGATTTTCAGGCTTCCGAACCTAGACCTTATCTCCAACCACTGCCCACGGTTGAAAACGATGCAGAAATCAGAACTCCTTCACCATGGCAAGAGACCTTGTGTTGGCATGTTGTCCAAGGTTCAGTGTAAATGAAACCAGTGTGGCCCATGAGGCCCCGCCCATGCTCGCGAGCCACATTTGTCACAAACACACATTGTGACCCTCAGCCTGAGCCCAGTCCTCAAGGAATGCCTCTCAGTGGCTGGATGAAGAGACAGCATATGGGGCTTGCCATGCCCCTCGGCCCCAAAATTTAACCATAGTTTGGGTTGACCCTTTACTCTTCCCCAGGGCTCTGCTTTGGAATTCCTCTTTGGTAGAAACACCTGAAGTAACAAACCTGAACGGAGACTTCCCATCCCACAGATTGATGAAAAACAATTGGGACCGGTCCAAATCCACAGAGAGGAGGATTCGTCCATGTCCCATGAGGTCTCCCCACATTCCACGGCCATCCTTGACACAAAATCCAGAGAACAAGCCTGAGCAAGCGCTTCAGACTCACTCTTTCTTCATATCCTGAAGAGTTCTTCTCATGGTTTGTAGATTGGGCCTGCCATATCTACGTCCCCAATCCTAAGCTGAGTCTGTGTTTTCAGACTTCTGTCCACAAAGTCCTGGGCCACACACCCTCCAGGTTGGGGACCCTGGAGCCACACATTAGGACTGTGCCTACCCCATGCATGGGAATTCTGCCCATTCCAATGTCCAAAATTGTACAAATTAGGAGAACCCTCCAAAGTCCCCGAGGCCATCCCAATATGTAGGTCTCTGTGGACAAACAAGGGCGGTGTGACACCAGCTGATCATCTACCTCCACTCATACCATAGATGGACGTCTTCAGAAGCAGATGGTACCAGACAGGATCCTAGGCCATAATCGGATCCATTGCTTTGGTTTACAGGCATTCTCCTCAAAATCCTGGATTCCATTACCAGTATAGGGGGTTTCCAGAGGCACCCATCAGAAAAAATCTCGTCTCCACGAAGAAACTTGTGCATGGGACCTATGTCAAAATCTTAGGAAAATACTTCAGAGTCCCGGTGCCACCGCCCCATTCCAAGGTCCTCATGGACACAAACACACATTAGGCTCATACTCAGGAATGTCCATTTCAACTCAGCCACCCCGGTTGCTCCCCAAGAGCCATCCGATTTCAACTGTCTTGTTGCTAGGAGACAATTGGAATGCGAGGAGGGCTTCCCTGGCATCCATCCTCGAACGGTGCTCTGGAGTCATTCCATATGGGATGTTTTGGAGCTGCCCAACAGGTCAGTTGTGTCGCAGAAGGAATACTTGAGGGGGGCATCCCACAACTCCCAACGAGGGAAAACCTCCATGGCCTTGAGATTCCTCTCCGTTCAAGAAGGGGCAGTCATGCACAGAAACTACAACCTGAGCCAACGTCTGATCCTCGCCGTGACTTCAGATGCATGAGATATTGGTTCAGATGTGCAGGGCATACCTGCCTTGCCCTCGGCCTGAAGCCCAAGTCTAGCTTTTGTTCTCAGACTTCTGTCCTCACACTACTGGCCCAGAAGCCCTCACGTTTGGCAATTCCGGACCCACAATGCAGCACTCTGCCTGCCCTCTAGAAAAAATATCTTGCCTAATGAACTGCCCGGGCACCTCAAATAAGGATCAACCTACACGGCACTCGACTGTACCCAAATTATATAGTCTAACCTGAGCACTAATGCACTGACTGACTCAACCTGAGCCCGAAACTCCTGACCATCAACCAGGCAGCTGACCGCACATTGAGCACATCAGACCCGCCATGGCCTTAGGTCATCATCTCTTCCCAATTGCGGTTTTCAGGATTCAGAACCTTGACCTTATCTCCAACCACTGCCCAGGGTTGAAAATGATGCAGAAATCAGAACTCCTTCACCATGGCAAGAGACCTTGTGATAGGCATGTTGTCCAAAGTTCAGTGTAGATGGAACCAGTGTGGTCCATGAGGCCCCGCCCATGCTCGCGAGCCACATTGGTCACAAACACACATTGTGACCCTCAGCCTGATCCCAGTCCTCAAGTAAGGCCTCTCAGTGGCTGGATGAAGAGACAGCATATGAGGCCTGCGATGCCCCTAGGCCCCAAAATATAACCACAGTTTGGGTTGACCCTTTACTCTTCCCCAGGGCTCTGCTTTGGAATTCCTATTTGGTTGGGACACCTGAGGTAACAAACCTGAAAGGAGACCTCCTATCCCACAGATTGACGTAAAACAATTGGGACCGGTTCAAATCCACAGAGAGGAAGATTCGTCCATGTCCCGTGATGTCTCCCCACATTCCACGGCCATCCTTGACACAAAATCCAGAGACCAAAGCCTGAGCAAGCGCCTCAGACTAGCTCTTTCTTCATATCCTGAAGAGTTCTTCTCATGGTTTGTAGATTGGGCCTGCCATACCTACGTCCCCAAACCTAAGCTGAGTATGTGTTTTCAGACTTCTGTCCTCAAAGTCCTGGGCCACACACCCTCCAGGCTGGGGCCCCTGGAGCCACACATTAGGACTGTGCCTACCCCATGCATGGGAATTCTGCCCATTCCATTGTCCAAAATTGTACAAATTAGGAGAACCCTCCAAATTCCCAGAGGCCATCCCACTATGTAGGTCTCTGTGGACAAACAAGGGCGGTCTGACACCTGCTGAGCATCTACCTCCACTCATACCATAGATGGATGTCCCCAGAGAAGGAGATGGAACCAGACAGTACCCTAGGCCAAAATCGGATCCATTGCTTTGGTTTACAGGCATGTCTCCTCAAAATCCTGGATTCCAATATCAGCATAGGGGGTTTCCTGAGGCACCCATCAGAAAACATCTCGTCTCCATGAGGGAACTTGTGCATGGAACCTATGTCAAAATCTTTGGAGAATACTTCAGAGTCCCTGTTCCACCGCCCCATTCCAAGGTCCTCATGGACACAAACAAACATTAGGCCCCATGCTCAGGAAAGTCCATTTCAAATCAGCCAACTCGGTTGCTCCCGCAGAGCCTTCCGATCTCAACTGTCTTGTTGCTAGGAGACAATTGGAATGCAAGGCGGGCTTCCCTGGCATCCATCCTCGAACGGTGCTCTGGAGTCATTCCATATGGGATGTTTTGGAGCTGCCCAACAGGTCTCAATAGTCCCGCAGAAGGAACCGTGAAGGGAGCATCCCACAACTCCCAACGTGGGAAAACCTCCATGGCCTTGAGATTCCTCTCCGTTCAAGAAGGGACAGTCATGCACAGAAACTACTACCTGAGCCAACGTCTGATCCTTTCCTTGACTTCAGATTCATGAGATATTGGTTCAGATGTGCAGGGGGTAACTGCATTACCCTCGGCCTGAAGCCCAAGACTAGCTTGTGTTCTTAAACTTCTGTCCTCACACTACTGGCCCAGAAGCCCTCAAATTTGGCAATTCCGGACCCACAATGCAGCACTCTGCCTGCCCTCTAACAAAAATATCTTACCTAATGAGCTGCCCAGGCACCTCAAATGAGGACAAACCTACACGGCACTCGACTGTACCCAAATTATATAGTCTAACCTGGGCTCAAATGCACTGTGTGACACAACCTGAGCCCGAACCTCCTGACCAACAACCAGGCAGCTGAACGCACATTGAGCACATCAGACCCACCATGGCCTTAGGTCATCATCTCTTCCCAAATGCGGTTTTCAGGCTTCCGATACTAGACCTTATCTCCAACCACTGCCCAGGGCTGAAAATGATGCAGAAATCAGAACTCCTTCCCCATGGCAAGAGACCTTGTTATTGGCATATTGTCCAAACTTCAGTGTAGTTGAAACCAGTGTGGCCCATGAGGCCCAGCTCATGCTCGCAAGCCACATTGTTCACAAACACACTTTGTGACCCTCAGCCTGAGCCCAGTCCTCAAGTAAGGCCTCTCAGTGGCTGGATGAAGAGACAGCATATGGGGCCTGCCTTGCCCCTAGGCCCCAAATTATAACCATAGTTTGGGTTGTCCCTTCACTCTACCCCAGGGCTCTGCTTTGGAATTCCTCTTTGGTTGGGACACCTGAGGTAACAAACCTGAAAGGAGACCTTCCATCCCAAAGATTGACGAAAAACAATTGGGACAGGGCCAAATCCACAGAGAGGAAGATCCGTCCATGTCCCATGAGGCCTCCCCACATTCCATGGCCATCGTTGACACAAAATCCAGAGACCAAAGCCTAAACAAGAGCCTCAGACTCGCTCTTCTAAATATTCTGAAGAGTTCTTCTCATGGTTTGTAGATTGGGCCTGCCATACCTACGTCCCCAAACCTAAGCTGAGTTTGTGTTTTCAGACTTCTGTCCTCAAATTCCTGGGCCACACATACTCCAGGCTGGCGCACCTGGAGCCACACATTAGGACTGTTCCTACCCCATGCATGGGAATTCTGCCCATTCCATTGTCCAAAATTGTACAAATTAGGAGAACACTCCAAAATCCCTGAGCCATACCAATATGTAGGTCTCAGTGGACAACAAAGGCGGTCTGACACCACCTGAGCATCTACGTCCACTCATACCATAGATGGATGTACCCAGAGAAGGATATGGTACCAGACAGGACCCTAGGCCAAAATCGGATCCATTGTTTTGGTTTAAAGGCATGTCTCCTCAAAATCCTGGATTCCAATACCAGCATAGGGGGTTTCCTGAGGCACCCATCAGAAAAACTCTCGTCTCCAAGAGGAAACTTGTGCATGGGACCTATGTCAAAATCTTAGAAACATACTTCAGAGTCCCGGTGCCACCGCCCCATTCCAAGGTCCTCATGGACACAAACACACATTAGGCCCCATGCTCAGGAAAGTCCATTTCAACTCAGCCAACCCGGTTGCTCCTGCAGAGCCATCCGATTTCAACTGTTTTTTTGCTAGTGGACAATTGGAATGTGAGGCGGGCTACCCTGGCATCCATCCTCGAACGGTGCTGGAGTCATTCCATATGGAATGTTTTGGAGCTACCCAACAGGTCTCAATTGTCCCGCAGAAGGATTCCTTGAAGGGGTCATCCCACAACTCCCAACGTGGGAAAACCTCCATGGCCTTGAGATTACACTGCGTTCATGAAGGGTTAGTAATGCACCGAAATTACAACCTGAGGTAACGTCTGATCCTCGCCGTGACTTCACATGCATGAAATATTGCTTCTGATGTGCAGGGGGTACCTGCCTTTCCCTCGGCCTGAAGCCCAAGTCTAGCTTGTGGTCTCAGACTTCTGTCCTCACACTACTGGCCCAGAAGACGTCAAGTTTGGCAATTCTGGACCCACAATGCAGCACTCTGCCTGCCCTCTAGAAAAAATATCTTGCCTAATGAGCTGCCCAGGCACCTCAAATGAGGATCCACCTACACGGCACTCGACTGTACCCAAATTATATAGTCCTACCTGGGCACAAATGCACTGTGTGACACAACCTGAGCCCGAACCTCCTGACCAACAACCAGGCAGCTGACCGCACACTGAGCACATCAGACGCACCATGGCCTTAGGTCATCATCTCTTCCCAACTGCGGTTTTCAGGCATCCGAACCTAGACCTTATCTCCAACCACTGCCCAGGGTTGAAAATGATGCAGAAATCAGAACTCCTTCCCCATGGCAAGAGACCTTGTGATTGGCATGTTGTCCAAAGTTCAGTGTAGATGTAACCAGTGTGGCCCATGAGGCCCAGCCCATGCTCGCAAGCCACATTGGTCACAAACACACATTGTGACCCTCAGCCTGAGCCCAGTCCTCAAGTAAGGCCTCTCAGTGGCTGGATGAAGAGACAGCATATGGGGCATGCCATGCCCCTAGGCCCCAAATTTTAACCATAATTTGGGTTGTCCCTTCACTCTTCCCCAGGGCTCTGCTTTGGAATTCCTCTTTGGTTGGGAAACCTGAGGTAACAAACCTGAAAGGAGACCTCCCATCCCATCAGATTGACGAAAAACAATTGGGACCGGGCCAAATCCCAAGAGAGGAAGATTCGTCTATGGCCCATGAGGCCTCCCCACATTCCATGGCCATCCTTGACACAAAAACCAGAGACCAAAGCCTGAGCAAGTGCCTCAGACTCGCTCTTTCTTCATATCCTGAAGAGTTCTTCTCATGGTTTGTAGATTGGGCCTGCCATACCTACTTGCCCAAACCTGAGCTGAGTCATTGTTTTCATACTTCTGTCCTCAAAGTCCTGGGCCACAAACCCTCCAGGCTGGGGCCACTGGAGCCACACATTAGGACTGTGCCTACCCCATGGATGGGAATTCTGCCCATTCCATTTTCCAAAATTGTACAAATTAGGAGACCCCTACAAAGTCCCCGAGGCCATCCCAATATGTAGGTCTCTGTGGACAAACAAGTGCGGTCTGACACCAGCTGAGCATCTACCTCTACTCATACCATAGATGGACGTCCCCAGAGAAGGAGAAGGAACCAGACAGGACCCTAAGACATAATAGGATCCATTGCTTTAGTTTACAGGCATGTCTCCTCAAATGCCTGGATTCCAATAGCAGTATAGGGGGTTTCCGGAGGCACCCATCAGAAAAAATCTCGTCTCCAAGAAGAAACTTGTGCATGGAACCTATGTCAGAATCTTAGGAGAATACTTCAGAGTCCCGGTTCCACCGCCCCTTTCCAATGTCCTCATGGACACAAACACACATTAGGCCCCATACTCAGGAACGTCCATTTCAACTCAGCCACCCCGGTTGCTCCCCCAGAGCCATCCGATCTCAACTGTCTTGTTGCTAGGAGACTATTGGAATGCGAGGCGGGCTTCCCTGGCATCCATCCTCGAATGCTGCTCTGGAGTCATTCCATATGGGATGTTTTGGAGCTGCCCAACTGGTCTCAATTGTCCCGCAGAAGGAATCCTTGAAGGGGGCATCCCACAACTCCCAACGTGGGAAATCCTCCATGGCCTTGAGATTCCTCTCCGTCATGAACTGGCAGTCATGCACAGAAACTACAACCTGAGCCAACGTCTGATCCTCGCCGTGACTTCAGATGCATGAGATATTGGTTCAGATGTGCAGGGGGTACCTGCCTTGCCCTCGGCCTGAAGCCCAAGTCTAGCTTGTGTTCTCAGACTTCTGTCCTCACACTACTGGCCCAGAAGCCCTCCAGTTTGGCAATTCCGGACCCACAATGCAGCACTCTGACTGCCCTCTAGAAAAAATATCTTGCCTTATGAGCTGCCCAGGCACCACATATGAGGATCAACCTACACGGCACTCGACTGTACCCAAATTATATAGTCTAACCTGGGCACTAATGCACTGTCTGACACAACCTGAGCCCGAACCTCCTGACCAACAACCAGGCAGCTGACCGCACACTGAGCACATCAGACCCACCATGGCCTTAGGTCATCATCTCTTCCCAACTGTGGTTTTCAGCTTACGAACCTAGCCTTTATCTCCAACCACTGCCCAGGGTTAAAAAGATGCAGAAATCAGAACTCCTTCCCCATGGCAAGAGACCTTGTGATTGGCATGTTGTCCAAAGTTCAGTGTGGTTGAAACCAGTGTGGCCCATAAGGGCCCGCCCATGCTCGCGGGCCACATTGGTTCAAACACACATTGTGACCCTCAGCATGAGCCCAGTCCTCAAGTAAGGCCTCTCAGTGGCTGAATGAAGAGACAGCATATGGGGCCTGCCATGCCCCTAGGCCCCAAGTTTTAACCATAGTTTGGGTTGTCCCTTCACTCTTCCCCAGGGCTCTGCTTTGGAATTCCTCTTTGGTTAGGACACCTGAGGTAACAAACCTGAAAGGAGACCTCCCATCCCACAGATTGACGAAAAACAATTGGGACAGGGCCAAATCCACAGAGAGCAAGATTCGTCCATGGCCCATGAGGCCTCCCCACATTCCATGGCCATCGTTGACACAAAATCCAGAGACAAAAGCCTGAGCAAGCGCCTCAGACTCGCTCTTTCTTCATATCCTGAAGATTTCTTCTCATGGTTTGTAGATTCGGCTGCCATACCTACGTCCCCAAACCTAATCGGAGTTTGTGTTTTCCGACTTCTGTCCTCAAATTCCTGGGCCACACACCCTCCAGGCTGGGGGGCCTGGAGCCACACATTAGGACTGTGCCTACACCATGCATGGGAATTCTGCCCATTCCACTGTCCAAAATTGTACAAATTAGGAGAACCCTCCATAGTCCCCGAGGCCATCCCAATATGTACATCTCTTTGTACAAACAAAGGTGGTCTGACACCAGCTGATCATCTACCTCCACTCAGACCATAGATGGATGACCCAGAGAAGGAGATGGAACCAGACAGGACCCTAGGCCATAATCGGATCCATTGCTTTGGTTTACAGGATGTCTCCTCAAAACCTGGATTCCAATACCAGCATTGGGGTTTCCTGAGGCACCATCAGAAAAAATCTCGTCTCCACGAGGAAACTTGTGCATGGCACCTATGTCAAAATATTAGGAGAATACTTCAATGTCACGGTGCCACCGCCACATTCCAAGGTCCTCATAGACACAACACGTTAGGCCCCATGGTCAGGTAAGTCCATTTCAACTCAGCCACCCCGGTTGCTCCCGCAGAGCCATCCGTTCTCAACTGTCTTGTTGCTAGGAGACAATTGGAATGCGAGGCGCCTTCCCTGGCATCCAACCTCGAACGGTGTTCTGGAGTCATTCCATATGGGATGTTTGGGGGCTGCCCAACAGGTCTCAATTGTCCCACATACGGAATCCTTGAAGGGGGCATCCCACAACTCCCAATGTGGGAAAACCTCCATGGCCTTGAGATTCCTCTCCGTCATGAACGGGCAGTCATGCACAGAAACTCCAACCTGAGCCAACGTCTGATCCTCGCCGTGAATTCAGATGCACCAGATATTGGTTCAGATGTGCAGGGGGTACCTGCCTTGCCCTCGGCCTGAAGCCCAAGTCTAGCTTGTGGTCTCAGACTTCTGTCCTCACACTACTGGCCAGAAGCCCTCCAGTTTGGCAATTCCGGACCCACAATGCAGCACTCTGCCTGCCCTCTAGAAAATATATCTTGCCTAATGAGCTGCCCAGGTACCTCAAATGAGGATCAACCTACACGGCACTCGACTGTACCCAAATTATATAGTCTAACCTGGGCACTAATGCACTGTATGACACAACCTGAGCCCGAACCTCCTGACCAACAACCAGGCAGCTGACCGCACACTGAGCACATAAGACCCACCATGGCCTTAGGTCATCATCTCTTCCCAACTGCAGTTTTCAGGCTTCCGAACCTAGACCTTATCTCCAACCACTGCGCAGGGTTGAAAATGATGCAGAAATCAGAACTCCTTCCCCGTGGCAAGAGACCTTGTGATTGGCATGTTGTCCAAAGTTCAGTGTAGTTGAAACCAGTGTGGCCCATAAGGCCCCTCCCATGCTCGCAAGCCACTTTGGTCACAAACACACATTGTGACCCTCAGCATGAGAGCAGTCCTCAAGTAAGGCCTTTCAGTGGCTGGATGAAGAGACAGCATATGGGGGCTGCCATGCCCCTCGGCCCCAAATTTTAACCATAGTTTGGGTTGTCCCTTCACTCTTCCCCAGGGCTCTGCTTTGGAATTCCTCTTTGGTTGGGACACCTGAGGTAACAAACCTGAAAGGAGAACTCCCATCCCACAGATTGACGAAAAACAATTGGGACCGGGCCAAATCCACAGAGAGGAAGATTCGTCCATGGCCATGAGGCCTCCACACATTCCACGGCCATCGTTGACACAAAATCCAGAGACCAAAGCCTGAGCAAGCGCCTCAGACTCGCTCTTTCTTCATATCCTGAAGAGTTCTTCTCATGGTTTGTAGATTGGGCCTGCCATACCTACGTCCCCCAATCTAAGCTGAGTTTGTGTTTTCCGACATCTGTACTCAACGTCCTGGCCCCACACCCTCCAGGCTTGGGCCCCAGGAGACACATTAGAACTGTGCCTACCCCATGCATGGGAATTTTACCCATTCCATTGTCCAAAATTGTACAAATTAGGAGAACCCTCCATAGTCCCCGAGGCCATCCCAATATGAACGTCTCTTTGGACAAACAAGGGCGGTCTGAAATCAGCTGAGCATCTACATCCACTCTTACCATAGATGGATGACCCGGAGAAGGAGATGGATCCAGACAGGACCCTAGGCCATAATAGGATCCATTGCTTTGGTTTACAGGCATGTCTCCTCAAAAGCCTGGATTCCAATACCAGCATTGGGGTTTCCTGAGGCACCATCAGAAAAAATCTCGTCTCCACGAGGAAACTTGTGCATGGGACCTATGTCAAACTTTTAGGAGAATACTTCAGATTCCCGGTTTCACCGCCCCATTCCAAGGTCATCATGGACACACACACATTAGGCCCCATGCTCAGGAAATTCCATTTCAACTCAGCCACCCCGGTTGCTCCCGCAGAGCCATCCGTTTTCAACTGTCTTGTTGCTAGGAGACAATTGGAATGCGAGGTCGGCTTCCCTGGCATCCATCCTCGAACGGTGCTCTGGAGTCATTCCATATGGGATGTTTTGGAGCTACCCAACAGGTCTCAATTGTCCCGCAGAAGGAATCCTTGAAGGGGGCATCCCACAACTCCCAATGTGGGAAAACCTCCATGGCCTGAGATTCCTCTCCGATCATGAAGGGGCAGTCATGCACAGAAACTACAACCTGAGCCAACGTCTGATCCTCGCCGTGACTTCAGATGCATGAGATATTGGTTCAGATGTGCAGGGGGTACCTGCCTTGCTCTCGGCCTGAAGACCAAGTCTAGCTTGTTGTCTCAGACATCTGTCCTCACACTACTGGCCCAGAAGCCCTCCAGTTTGGCAATTCCGGACCCACAATGCAGCACTCTGCCTGCCCTCTTGAAAATTATCTTGCATAATGAGCTGCCCAGGCACCTCAAATGAGGATCAACCTGCACGGCACTCGACTGTACCCAAATTATATAGTCTAACCTGGGCACTAATGCACTGTATGACACAACCTGAGCCCGAACCTCCTGACCAACAACCAGGCAGCTGACCGCACACTGAGCACATCAGACCTACCATGGACTTAGGTCATCATCTCTTCCCAACTGTGGTTTTCAGGCTTCCGAACCTAGACCTTATTTCCAAAAACTGCCCAGGGTTGAAAATGATGCAGAAATCAGAACTCCTTCCCCATGGCAAGAGACCTTGTGATTGGCATGTTTTCCAAAGTTCAGTGTAGTTATAACCAGTGTGGCCCATGAGGCCCTGCCCATGCTTGCAGGCCACATTGCTCACAAACACACATTGTGACCCTCAGCCTGAGCCCATTCCTCAAGTAAGGCCTTTCAGTGGCTGGATGAAGAGACAGCATATTGGGCATGCCATGCTCCTAGGCCCCAAATTTTAACTATAGTGTGGGTTGTCCCTTCACTCTTCCCCAGGGCTCTGCTTTGGAATTCCTCTTTGGTTGGTACACCTGAAGTAATAAACCTGAAAGGAGACCTCCCATCCCACAGATTGACGAAAAACAATTGGGAACAGGCCAAATCCACAGAGAGGAAGATTCGTCCATGGCCATGAGGCCTCCCCACATTCCACGCCATCGTTGACACAAAATCCAGAGACCAAAGCCTGAGCAAGAGCCTCAGACAAGCTCTTTCTTCATATCCTGAAGAGTTCTTCTCATGGTTTGTAGATTGGGCCTGCCATACCTACGTCCCCCAACCTAAGCTGAGTTTGTGTTTTCCGACATCTGTACTCAACGTACAGGGGGACACACCCTCCAGGCTTGGGCCCCTGGAGGCACACATTACGACTGTGCCTTCCCCATGCATGGGAATTCTGCCCATTCCATTGTCCAAAATTGTACAAATTAGGAGAATTCTCCATAATCCCAGAGGCCATCCCAATATGTAGGTCTCTGTGGACAAACAAGGGCGGTCTGACACCAGCTGAGCATCTACCTCCACTCTTACCATAGATGGATGACCCTGAGAAGGAGCAGGAACCAGACAGGACCCTAGGACATAATAGGATCCATTGCTTTGGTTTACAGGCATGTCTCCTCAAAATCCTGGATTCCAATACCAGCATTGTGGTTTCCTGAGGCACCATCAGAAAAAATCTCATCTCCACGAGGAAACTTGTGCATGGGACCTATGTCAAAATCTTAGGAGAATACCTCAGGGTCCCGGTGCCACCGCCCCATTCCAAAATCCTCATGGACACAAACACACATTAGCCCCCATGCTCAGGAAAGTCCATTTCAACACAGCCTCCCCTGTTGCTCCCACAGAGCCATCCGATCTCAACTCTCATGTTGCTAGGAGACAAATGGAATGCGAGGCGGGCTTCCCTGGCATCCAATCTCGAGTGGTGCTCTGGAGTCATTCCATATGGATAGTTTTTAAGCTGCACAACAGGTCTCAAGTGTCCTGCAGAAGGAATCCTTGAAGGGGGCACCCCACAACTCCTACGTGGGAAAACCTCCTTGGCCTTGAGATTCCGCTCTGTTCATGAAGGGGCAGTCATGCACAGAAACTCCAACCTGAGCCAACGTCTGATCCTCTCCGTGACTTCAGATGCATGAGACATTGGTTCAGATGTGCAAGGGGTACCTGCCTTGCCCTCGGCCTGAAGCCCAAGTCTAGCTTGTGTTCTCAGACTTCTGTCCTTCACACTACGAGCCCAGAAGCCCTCATGTTTGGTAATTCCGGACCCACAATGCAGCACTCTGCCTACCCTCTGGAAAAAATATCTTGCCTATTGAGCTTCCCGGTCACCTAAAATGAGGATCAACCTACACGGCACTCGACTGTATCCAAATTATATAGTCTAACCTGGGCACTAATGCACTGTCTGACACAACCTGAGCCCGAACCTCCTGACCAACAACCAGGCAGCTGACCGCACACTGAGCACATCAGACCCACCATGGCCTTAGTTCATCATCTCGTCCCAACTGTGATTTTCAGGCTTCCGAACCTAGACCTTATCTCCAACCACTGCCCAGGGTTGAAAATGATGCAGAAATCAAAACTCCTTCCCCATGGCAACAGACCTTGTGATTGGCATGTAGTCCAAAGTTCAGTGTAGTTGAAACTAGTGTGGCCCATGAGTCCCTGCCCATGGTCGCGGACCACATGGGTCACACACACATTGTGACCCTGAGCCTGAGCCCAATCCTCAAGTAAGGCCTCTCAGTGGCTGGATGAAGAGACAGCCTATGGGGCCTGCCATGCCTGTAGGCCCCAAATTTTAACCATTGTTTGGGTTGTCCCTTCACTCTTCCCCAGGGCTCTGCTTTGGAATTCCTTCTCTGGTTGGGACACCTGAGGTAACAAACCTGAAAGGAGACCTCCCATCCCACAGATTGATGAAAAATAATTTGGACCTGGCCAAATCCACAGAGAGGAAGATTCGTCCATGGCCCATGAGGCCTCCCCACATTCCACGGCCATCGTTGACACAAAATCCAGAGACCAAAGACTGAGCAAGCGCCTCAGACTCGCTCTTTCTTCATATCCTGAAGAGTTCATTTCATGGTTTGTAGATTGGGCCTGCCATACCTACGTCCCCAAACCTAAGCTGAGTTTGTGTTTTCAGACTTCTGTCCTCAAAGTCCTGGGCCACACACCCTCCAGGCTGGGGCCCCTGGATCCACACATTAGGAATGTGCCTACCCCATGCATGGGAATTCTGCCCATTCCATTGTCCAAAATTGTACAAATTAGGAGAACCCTCCAAAGTCCCCGAGGCCATCGCAATATGTAGTTTTCTGTGGACAAACAAGGGGGGTCTGACACCAGCTGAGCATCTACCTCCACTCAGACCATAGATGGATGTCCCCAGAGAAGGAGATGGAACCAGACAGGACCCTAGGCCATAATCGGATACATTGCTTTGGTTTACAGGCCTGTCTCCTCAAAATCCTGGATACCAATACCAGCATTGGGGTTCCCTGAGGCACCCATCAGAAAAAATCTCGTCTCCACGAGGAAACTTGTGCATGGGACCTATGTCAAAATCTTAGGAGAATACTTCAGAGTCCCAGTGCCACCGCCCCATTCCAAGGTCCTCATGGACACAAACACACATTAGGCCCCATGATCAGGAAAGTCCATTTCAACTCAGCCACCCCTGTTGCTCCGGCAGAGCCATCCGATCTCTACTGTCTTGTTGCTAGGAGACAATTGGAATACGAGGCGGGCTTCCCTGGCATCCATCCTCGAACGGTGCTCTAGAGTCATTCCTTATGGGATGTTTTGGAGCTGCCCAACAGGTTTCAATTGTCCGGCAGAAGGAATCCTTGAAGGGGGCATCCCACAACTCCCAACTTGGGAAAACCTCCATGGCCTTGAGATTCCGCTCCATTCATGAAGGGGGAGTCATGCACAGAAACTCCAACCAGAGCCAACGCCTGATCCTCGCCGAGACTTCTGATGCATGAGATATCGTTTCAGATGTGCAGGGGGTACCTTCCGTGCCCTCGGCCTGAAGCCCAAGTCTAGCTTGTGTTCTCAGACTTCTGTCCTAACACTCCTGGCCCAGAGGCCCTCAAGTTTCGCAATTACGGACCCACAATGCAGCACTCTGCCTGCCCTCTAGAAAAATATCTTGCCTAATGAGCTGCCCAGACTCCTCAAATGCGGAACAACCTACAGGCAATCGACTGTACCCAAATTATATAGTCTAAAATGGGCACTAATGCACAGTCTGACACAACATGAGCCCGAACTTCCTGACCAACACCCAGGCAGCTGACCGCACACTGAACACAACAGACCTGCCATGGCCTTAGGTCGTCATCTCTTCCCAATTGCTTTTCAGGCTTCAGAACCTAGACCTATCTCCAACCACTGGCCAGGGTTGAAAATCATGCAGAAATCAGAACTCCTTCACCATGGCAAGAATCCTTATGATTGGCATGTTGTCCAAAGTTCAGTGTGGTTGAAACCAGTGTGGCCCTTGAGGCCCCGCCCATGCTCGTGGGCCACATTGGTCACAAACACACATTGTGACCCTCAGCCTGAGCCCAGTCCTCAAGTAAGGCCTCTCAGTGGCTGGATGAAGAGACAGCCTATGGGGCCTGCCATGCCCCTAGGCCCCAAATTTTAACCATAGTTTGGGTTCTCCCTTCACTCTTCCCCAGGGCTTTGCTTTGGAATTCCTCTTTGGTTGGGACACCTGAGGTAACAAACCTGAAAGGAGAACTTCCATCCCACAGATTGACAAAAAAAAAAATTGGGACTGGGCCAAATCCACAGAGAGGAAAATTCGTCCATTTCCCATGAGGCCTCCCCACATTCCACGGCCATCATTGACACAAAATTTAGAGACCAAAGCCTGAACAAGTGCCTCAGACTCGCTCTTTCTTCATATCCTGAAGAGTTCTTCTCATGGTTTGTAGATTGGGCCTGCCATACCTACGTCCCCAAACCTAAGCTGAGTTTGTGTTTTCTGACTTCTGTCCTCAAAGTCCTGGGCCACACACCCTCCAGGCTGGGGCCCCTGGAGCCACACATTAGGACTGTGCCTACCCCATGCATGGGAATTCTGCCCATTCCATTGTCCAAAATTGTACATATTAGGAGAACCCTCCATAGTCCCCGAGGCCATCCCAATATGTAAGTGTCTGTTGACAAACAAGGGCGTTTTGACACCAGCTGAATATCTACCTCCACTCATACCATAGATGGATGTCCCCAGAGAAGGAGATGGAACCAGACAGGACCCTAGGCCATAATCGGATCCATTGCTTTGGTTTACAGGCATAACTCCTCAAAAGCCTGGATTCCAATACCAGCATAGGGGGTTTCCTGAGGAACCCATCAGAAAAATCGTCACCACAAGGAAACTGTGCATGGGAGCTATGTCAAAAGTTTAGGAGAATACTTCAGGGTCCCGGTGCCACCGCCCCATTCCAAGGCCCTCATGGACACAAACACACATTAGGCCCCATCCTCAGGAACGTCCATTTTAACTCAGCCACCCCGGTTGCTCCCACAGAGCCATCCGATCTCAACTGTCATGTTGCTAGGAGACAAATGGAATGCGAGGCGGGCTTCCCTGGCATCCATCCTCGAACGGTGCTCTGGAGTCATTCCATTTGGATAGTTTTTAAGCTGCACAACAGTTCTCAATTGTCCCGCAGAAGGAATCTTTGAAGGGGGCAACCCACAACTCCCACGTGGGAAAACCTCCATGGCCTTGAGATTCCTCTCCGTTCATGAAGGGGCAGTCATGCACAGAAACTCCAACCTGAGCCAACGTCTGATCCTCTCCGTGACATCAGATGCATGAGATATTGGCTCAGATGTGCAAGGGGTACCTGCCTTGCCCTCGGCCTGAAGCCCAAGTTTAGCTTGTGTTCTCAGACTTCTGTCCTCACACTACTGGCCCAGAAGCCCTCAAGTTTGGCAATTCCGGACCCACACGCAGCACTCTGCCTGCCCTATAGAAAAATATCTTGCCTAATGAGCTGCCCAGCTCCTCAAATGAGAATCAACCTACACGGCACTCGACTGTACCCAAATTATATAGTCAAACTGGGCACTAATGCACTCTCTGACACAACATGAGCCGGAATCTCCTGACCGCACACTGAGCACATCAGACCCACCATGGCCTTAGGTCATCATCTCTTCCCAACTGCGGTTTTCAGGCTTCTGAACCTAGACCTTATCTCCAACCACTGCCCGAGGTTGAAAATGATGCAGAAATCAGAACTCCTTCCCCATGGCAAGAGACCTTGTGATTGGCATGTCGTCCAAAGTTCATTGTAGTTGAAACCAGTGTGGCCCATGAGGCCCCTCCCATGCTCGCGAGCCACATTGGTCACAAACACACATTGTGACCCTCAGGCTGAGCCCAGTCCTCAAGGAAGGCCTCTCAGAGGCTGGATGAAGAGTCAGCATATGGGGCCTGCCATGCCCCTAGGCCCCAAATTTTAACCATAGTTTGGGTTGTCCCTTCACTCTTCCCCAGGGCTCTGCTTTGGAATTCCTCATTGGTTGGTACACCTGAGGTAACAAACCTGAAACAAGACCTCCCATCACACAGATTGACGGAAAACTATTGGGACTGGGCCAAATCCACAAAGAGGAAGATGCGTCCATGGCCCATGAGGCCTCCCTTCATTCCACGGCATCCGTTGACACAAAATCCAGAGACCAAAGCCTGAGCAAGCGCCTCAGATTCGCTCTTTCTTCATATCCTGAAGAGTTCTTCTCATGGTTTGTAGATTGGGCCTGCCATACCTACGTCCCCAAACCTAAGCTGAGTTTGTGTTTTCCGACTTCTGTCCTCAAAGTCCTGGGCCACACCCCCCCAGGCTGGGGCCCCTGGAGCCACACATTAGGACTATGCCTACCCCATGCATTGGAGTTCTGCCCATTCCATTGTCCAAAATTGTACAAATTAGGAGAACCCTCCAAATTCCCCGAGGCCATCCCAATATGTAGGTCTCTGTGGATAAACAAGGGCGGTCTGACACCTGCTGAGCTCTACCTCCACTCATACCATATATGGATGTCCCTAGAGAAGGAGATGGAACCAGAAAGACCCTAGGCCATAATCGGATCCATTGCTTTGGTTTACAGGCATGTCTCCTCAAAATCCTGGATTCCAATAACAGCATAGGGGGTTTCCTGAGGCACCCATCAGAAAATATCTCGTCTCCATGAGGAAACTTGTGCATGGGACCTATGTTAAAATCTTTGGAGAATACATTGGAGTCCCGGTGCCACCGCCCCATTCCAAGGTCCTCATGGACACAAACACACATTAGGCCCCATGCTCAGGAAAGTCCATTTCAAGTCATCCAACCCGGTTGCTCCCGCAGAGCGATCCGATCTCAACTGTCTTGTTGCTAGGAGAGAATTGGAATGCGTGGCGGGCTTACCTGGCATCCATCCTCGAACGGTGCTCTGGAGTCATTCCATATGGGATGTTTTGGAGCTGCCCAACAGGTCTCAATTGTGCCGCAGAAGGAATCTTTGAAGGGGGCATCCCACACCTCCCAACTAGGGAATACCTCCATGGCCTTGAGATTCCTCTCCGTTCATGAAGGGGAAGACATGCACAGAAACTACAACCTGAGCCAACGTCTGATCCTCGCCGAGACTTCAGATGCATGAGATATTGGTTCAGATGTGCAGGGCGTACCTGCCTTGCCCTCGGCCAGAAGCCCAAGTCTAGCTTGTGTTCTCAGACTTCTGTCCTCACACTACTGGCCCAGAAGCCCTCATCTTTGGCATGTCCGGACCCACAATGCAGCACTGTGCCTGCCCCCTAGAAAAAATATCTTGCACAATGAGCTGCCCAGGCACCTCAAATGAGAATCAAACTACACGGCACTCGACTGTACCCAAATTATATAGTCTAACCTGGGCACTAATGCACTGTCTGACACAACCAGAGCCCAAACTCCTGACCAACAACCAGGCAGCTGACCGCACACTGAGCAAATCAGACCACCATGGCCTTAGGTCATCATCTCTTCCCAACTGCGCTTTTCAGGCTTCTGAACCTAGACCTTAACTCCAACCACTGCCCAGGGTTGAAAATGATGCAGAAATCAGAACTCCTTCCCCATGGCAAAAGACCTTGTGATTGGCATGTTGTCCAAAGTTCGGTGTTGTGGAAACCAGTGTGCCCCATGAGGCCCCGCCCATTCTCGCGAGCCACATTCGTCACAAACACACATTGTGACCCTCAGCCTGAGCCCAGTCCTCAAGTCAGGCCTCTCAGTGGCTGGATGAAGAGACAGCATATGGGGCCTGCCATGCCCCTAGACCCAAATTTTAACCATAGTTTGGGTTGTCCCTTCACTCTTCCCCAGGGCTCTGCTTTGGAATTCCTCTTTGGTTGGGACACCTGAGGTAACAAACCTGAAAGAAGACCTCCCATCCCACAGATTGACGAAAAACTATTGGGACCGGTCCAAATACACAGAGAGGAAGATTCGTCCATGTCCCTTGTGGCCTCCCCACATTCCACAGCCATGGTTGACACAAAATCCAGAGACCAAAGCCTGAGCAAGCGCCTCAGAATCGCTCTTTCTTCATATCCTGAAGAGTTCTTCTCATGGTTTGTAGATTGGGCCTGCCATACCTACGTCCCCAAACCTAAGCTGCGTTTGTGTTTTCCGACTTCTGTCCTCAAAGTCCTGGGCCACACAATCCAGGTTGGGGCCCCTGGAGCTACACATTAGGACTGTGCCTAACCCATGCATGGGAATTCTGCACATTCCATTGTCCAAAATTGTACAAATTAGGAGAACCCTCCAAAGTCCCCGAGGCCATCCCAATATGTAGGTCTCTGTGGACAAACAAGGGCGGTCTGACACCTGCTGAGCATCTACCTCCACTCATACCTTAGATGGATGTCACCAGAGAAGGAGATGGAACGAGACAGGAACCTAGGCCATAATCGGATCCTTTCTTTGGTTTACAGGCATGTCTCCTCTAAATCTTGGATTCCAATACCAGCATAGGGGGTTTCCTGAGGCACCCATCAGAAAAATCTCGTCTCCACTAGGAAACTTGTGCATGGGACCTATGTCAAAATCTTAGGAGAATACTTCAGAGTCCCGGTGCCACCGCCCCATTCCATGGTCTTCATGGACACAAACACACATTAGGCCCCATGATCAGGAAAGTCCATTTCAACTCAGCCACCCAGGTTGCTCCCGCAAGCCATCCGATCTCAACTGTCTTGTTGTTAGGAGACAATGGAATGCGAGGCGGGCTTCCCTGGCATCCATCATCGAACAGTGCTCTGGAGTCATTCCATATGTGATGTTTACGATTTGCCCAAAGGGTCTCAATTGTCTCGCAGAAGGAATCTTTGAAGGGGGCATCCCACAACTCCCAACGTGGGAAAACGTCCATGGCCTTGAGATTCCTCTCCGTTCATGAAGGTGCAGTCATATACAGAAACACAACCTGAGCCAAGTCTGATCCTCGCCGTGACTTCAGATGCATGAGATATTGGTTCAGATGTGCAGGCGGTACCTACCTTGCCCTCGGCCAGAAGCCCAAGTCTAGCTTGTGTTCTCAGACTTCTGTCCTCACACTACTGGCCCAGAAGCCCTCAAGTTTGGCAATTCCGGACCCACAATGCAGCACTCTGCCTGCCCTCTAGAAAAAATATCTTGCCTTATGAGCTGCCCAGGCACCTCAAATGAGGATACCTACACGGCACTCGACTGTACCCAAATTATATAGTCTAAACTGGGCACTAATGCACTGTCTGACACAACCTGAGCCCGAACTTCCTGACCAACACCCAGACAGCTGACCGCACACTGAGCACATCAGACCCACCATGGCCTTAGGTCATCATCTCTTTACAACTGTGGTTTCCAGGATTCAGAACCTAGACCTTATCTCCAACCACTGCCCAGGGTTGGAAATATTGCAGAAATCAGAACACCTTCCCCATGGCAAGAGACCTTGTGATTGGCATGTTGTCCAAAGTTCAGTGTAGTTAAAACCAGTGTGGCCCATGTGACCTGCCCATGCTCGCGGGCCACATTGGTCACAAACACACATTGTGACCCTCAGCCTGAGCCCAGTCCTCAAGTAAGGCCTCTCAGTGGCTGGATGAAGAGACCGCATATGGGGCCTGCCATGCCCCTAGGCCCCATATTTTAACCATAGTTTCGGTTGTCCCTTCACTCTCCCCCAGGGCTCTGCTTTGGAATTCCTCTTTTGTTGGTACACCTGAGGTAACAAACCTGAAGGGAGAACTCCCATCCCACAGATTGACGAAAAACAATTGGGACCTGGAGAAATCCACAGAGATGAAGATTCGTCCATGACCCATGAGGCCTCCCCTCATTCCACGGCCATCTTTGACACAAAATCCAGAGACAAAGCCTGAGCAAGTGCCTCAGACTCGCTCTTTCTTCGTATCCTGAAGATTTCTTCTCATGGTTTGTAGATTGGGCCTGCCATACCTAAGTCCCCAAACCTAAGCTGCGTTTGTGTTTTTAGACTTCTGTCCGTAAAGTCCTGGGCCACACACCCTCCAGGCAGGGGCCCCTGGAGCCACACATTAGGACTGTGTCTACCCCATGCATTGGAATTCTGCCCATTTCATTGTCCAAAATTGTACAAATTAGGAGAACCCTCCAAAGTCCCCGAGGCCATCCCAATATGTAGGTCTCTGGGGACAAACAAGGGCGGTCTGACACCTGCTGAGCATCTACCTCCACTCATACCATAAATGGATGTCCCCAGGGAAGGAGATGGAACCAGACAGGACCCTAGGCCTTAATCAGATCCATTGCTTTGGTTTACAGGCATGTCTCCTCAAAATCCTGGGTTCCAATATCAGCATAGGGGGTTTCCTGAGGCACCCATCAGAAAACATTTCGTCTCCATGAGGAAACTTGTGCATGGGACCTATGTCAAAATCTTTGAGAATACTTCAGAGTCCCGGTGCCACCGCCCCATTTCAAGATCCTCATGGACACAAACAACAATAGGCCCCATGCTCAGGAAAGTCCATTTCAAATCAGCCAACCCGGTTACTCCCGAGAGCCATCTGATCTCAAATGTCTTGTTGCTAGGAGACAATTGGAATGCGAGGCGGGCTTACCTGGCATCCATCCTCGAACGGTGCTCTGGAGTCATTCCATATGGGATGTTTTGGAGCTGCCCAACAGGTCTCAATTGTGCCGCAGAAGGAATCCTTGAAGGGAGCATCCCACAACTCCCAACGAGGGAAAACCTCAATGGCCTTGAGATTCCTCTCCGTTCATGAAGGGGCAGACATGCACAGAAACTACAACCTGAGCCAACGTCTGATCCGCGCCGAGACTCAGAATCATAGATATTGGTTCAGATGTGCAGGGCGTACCTGCCTTGCCCTCAGCCTGAAGCCCAAGTCTAGCTTTTGTTCTCAGACTTCTGTCCTCACACTACTGGCCCAGAAGCCCTCACGTTTGGCAATTCTGGTCCCACAATGCAGCACTCAACCTGCGATCTAGAAAAAATATCTTGCCCAATGAGCTGCCCAGGCACCTCAAATGAGAATCAACCTACACGGCACTCGACTGTACCCAAATTATAAAGTCTAACCTGGGCACTAATGCACTGTCTGACACAACCTGAGCCCGAACCTCCTGACCAACCACCAGGCAGCTGACCGCACAATGAGCACATCAGACCCACCATGGCCTTAGGTCATCATCTCTTCCCAAATGCGGTTTTCAGGCTTCCGAACCTAAACCTTATCTCCAACCAATGCCCAGGGTTGAAAATGATGCAGAAATCAGAACTCCTTCACCATGGGAAGAGACCTTGTGATTGGCATGTTGTCCAAATCCAGTGTAGATGAAACCAGTGTGGCCCAAGAGACCCCGCCCATGCTCGCGAGCCACATTGGTCACAAACACACATTGTGACCCTCAGCCTGAGCCCAGTCTTCAAGTAAGGACTCTCAGTGGCTGGATGAAGAGACAGCATATGTGGCCTGCCGTGCCCCTAGGCCCCAAATTTTAACCATAGTTTGGGTTGTCCCTTCACTCTTCCCCAGGGCTCTGCTTTGGAATTCCTCTTTGGTTGGGGCACCTGAGGTAACAAACCTGAAAGGAGACCTCCCATCCCACAGATTGACGAAAAACAATTGGGACCGGTCCAATTCCACAGAGAGGAAGTTTCGTCCATGTTCCATGAGGCCTCCCCACATTCCACAGCCATGGTTGAAACAAAATCCAGAGACCAAAGCCTGAGCAAGCGCCTCAGACTCGCTCTTTCTTCATATCCTGAAGAGTTCTTCTCATGGTTTGTAGATTGGGCCTGCCATACCTACGTCCCCAAACCTAAGCTACGTTTGTGTTTTCAGACTTCTGTCCTCAAAGTCCTGGGCCACACACCCTCCAGGCTGGGGCCCCTGGAGCTACGCATTAGGACTGTGCCTACCCCATGCATGGGAATTCTGCCCATTCCATTGTCCAAAATTGTACAAATTAGGAGAACCGTCCAAAGTCCCCAAGGCCATCCCAATATGTAGGTCTCTGTGGACAAACAAGGGCGGTCTGACACCAGCTGAGCATCTACCTCCACTCATACCATAGATGGTGGTCACCAGAGAAGGATATGGAACCAGACAGGACCCTAGGCCATAATCATATCCATTGCTTTGTTTTACAGCCATGTCTCCTCAAAATCTTGGATTGCAATACCATCATAGGGGGTTTCCTGAGGCACCCATCAGAAAAAATCTCGTCTCCACGAGGAAACTTGTGCATGGGTCCTATGTCAAAATCTTAGGAGAATACTTCAGAATCCCGGTGCCACCGCCCCATTTCAAGGTCCTCATGGACACAAACATATCTGCCCCATGCTCAGGAAAGTCCATTTCAACTCAGCCACCCCGGTTGCTCCCGCAGAGCCATCCGATCTCAACTGTCTTGTAGCTAGGAGACAATTGGAATGTGAGGCGGGCTTCCCTGGCATCCATCCTCGAACGGTGCTCTGGAGTAATTCCATATGGGATGTGTTGGAGCTGCCCAACAGGTCTCAATTGTCCCGCAGAAGGAATCCTTGAAGGGGGCATCCCACAACTCCCAACGTGGGAAAACCTCCATGGCAATGAGATTCCTCTCCGTTCATGAAGGGGCAGTCATGCACAGAAACTACAACCTGAGCCAACGTCTGATCCTCGCCGTGACTTCAGATGCATGAGATATAGGTTCATATGTGCAGGGGTTACCTGCCTTGCCCTCGGCCTGAAGCCCAAGTAGCTTGTGTTCTCAGACTTCTGTCCTCACACTTGGCCCAGAAGCCCTCACGTTTGGCAATTCCGGTCCCACAATGCAGCACTCTGCCTGCCCTCTAGAAAAAATATCTTGCCTAATGAGCTGCCCAGGACCTTAAATGAGGATCTACCTACACGGCACTCGACTGTACCCAAACTATATAGTCTATCCTGAGCACTAATACACTGTCTGACACAACCTGAGCCCGAACCTCCTGACCAACAACCAGGCAACTGACCGCACATTGAGTTCATCAGACCCGCCATGGCCTTAGGTCATCATCTCTTCCCAACTGCGGTTTTCAGGATTCAGAACCTAGACATTATCTCCAACCAATGCCCAGGGTTGAAAATGATGCAGAAATCAGAACTCTTTCCCCATGGCAAGAGACCTTGTGATTGGCATGTCGTCCAAAGTTCAGTGTAGTTGAAACCAGTGTGGCCCATGAGGCCCCTCCCATGCTCGCGGGCCACATTGGTCACAAACACACATTGTGACCCTCAGCCTGAGCCCAGTCCTCAAGGAATGCCTCTCAGTGGCTGGATGAAGGGACAGCATATGTGGCCTGCCATGCCCCTAGGCCCCAAATTTTAACCATAGTTTGGGTTGTCCCTTCACTCTTCCCCAGGGCTCTGCTTTGGAATTCCTCATTGGTTGGTACACCTGAGGTAACAAACCTGAAACAAGACCTCCCATCACACAGATTGACGGAAAACTATTGGGACTGGGCCAAATCCACAAAGAGGAAGATGCGTCCATGGCCCATGAGGCCTCCCTTCATTCCACGGCATCCGTTGACACAAAATCCAGAGACCAAAGCCTGAGCAAGCGCCTCAGATTCGCTCTTTCTTCATATCCTGAAGAGTTCTTCTCATGGTTTGTAGATTGGGCCTGCCATACCTACGTCCCCAAACCTAAGCTGAGTTTGTGTTTTCCGACTTCTGTCCTCAAAGTCCTGGGCCACACCCCCCCAGGCTGGGGCCCCTGGAGCCACACATTAGGACTATGCCTACCCCATGCATTGGAGTTCTGCCCATTCCATTGTCCAAAATTGTACAAATTAGGAGAACCCTCCAAATTCCCCGAGGCCATCCCAATATGTAGGTCTCTGTGGATAAACAAGGGCGGTCTGACACCTGCTGAGCTCTACCTCCACTCATACCATATATGGATGTCCCTAGAGAAGGAGATGGAACCAAAAAGACCCTAGGCCATAATCGGATCCATTGCTTTGGTTTACAGGCATGTCTCCTCAAAATCCTGGATTCCAATAACAGCATAGGGGGTTTCCTGAGGCACCCATCAGAAAATATCTCGTCTCCATGAGGAAACTTGTGCATGGGACCTATGTTAAAATCTTTGGAGAATACATTGGAGTCCCGGTGCCACCGCCCCATTCCAAGGTCCTCATGGACACAAACACACATTAGGCCCCATGCTCAGGAAAGTCCATTTCAAGTCATCCAACCCGGTTGCTCCCGCAGAGCGATCCGATCTCAACTGTCTTGTTGCTAGGAGAGAATTGGAATGCGTGGCGGGCTTACCTGGCATCCATCCTCGAACGGTGCTCTGGAGTCATTCCATATGGGATGTTTTGGAGCTGCCCAACAGGTCTCAATTGTGCCGCAGAAGGAATCTTTGAAGGGGGCATCCCACACCTCCCAACTAGGGAATACATCCATGGCCTTGAGATTCCTCTCCGTTCATGAAGGGGAAGACATGCACAGAAACTACAACCTGAGCCAACGTCTGATCCTCGCCGAGACTTCAGATGCATGAGATATTGGTTCAGATGTGCAGGGCGTACCTGCCTTGCCCTCGGCCAGAAGCCCAAGTCTAGCTTGTGTTCTCAGACTTCTGTCCTCACACTACTGGCCCAGAAGCCCTCATCTTTGGCATGTCCGGACCCACAATGCAGCACTGTGCCTGCCCCCTAGAAAAAATATCTTGCACAATGAGCTGCCCAGGCACCTCAAATGAGAATCAAACTACACGGCACTCGACTGTACCCAAATTATATAGTCTAACCTGGGCACTAATGCACTGTCTGACACAACCAGAGCCCAAACTCCTGACCAACAACCAGGCAGCTGACCGCACACTGAGCAAATCAGACCACCATGGCCTTAGGTCATCATCTCTTCCCAACTGCGCTTTTCAGGCTTCTGAACCTAGACCTTAACTCCAACCACTGCCCAGGGTTGAAAATGATGCAGAAATCAGAACTCCTTCCCCATGGCAAAAGACCTTGTGATTGGCATGTTGTCCAAAGTTTGGTGTTGTGGAAACCAGTGTGCCCCATGAGGCCCCGCCCATTCTCGCGAGCCACATTCGTCACAAACACACATTGTGACCCTCAGCCTGAGCCCAGTCCTCAAGTCAGGCCTCTCAGTGGCTGGATGAAGAGACAGCATATGGGGCCTGCCATGCCCCTAGACCCAAATTTTAACCATAGTTTGGGTTGTCCCTTCACTCTTCCCCAGGGCTCTGCTTTGGAATTCCTCTTTGGTTGGGACACCTGAGGTAACAAACCTGAAAGAAGACCTCCCATCCCACAGATTGACGAAAAACTATTGGGACCGGTCCAAATACACAGAGAGGAAGATTCGTCCATGTCCCTTGTGGCCTCCCCACATTCCACAGCCATGGTTGACACAAAATCCAGAGACCAAAGCCTGAGCAAGCGCCTCAGAATCGCTCTTTCTTCATATCCTGAAGAGTTCTTCTCATGGTTTGTAGATTGGGCCTGCCATACCTACGTCCCCAAACCTAAGCTGCGTTTGTGTTTTCCGACTTCTGTCCTCAAAGTCCTGGGCCACACAATCCAGGTTGGGGCCCCTGGAGCTACACATTAGGACTGTGCCTAACCCATGCATGGGAATTCTGCACATTCCATTGTCCAAAATTGTACAAATTAGGAGAACCCTCCAAAGTCCCCGAGGCCATCCCAATATGTAGGTCTCTGTGGACAAACAAGGGCGGTCTGACACCTGCTGAGCATCTACCTCCACTCATACCTTAGATGGATGTCACCAGAGAAGGAGATGGAACGAGACAGGAACCTAGGCCATAATCGGATCCTTTCTTTGGTTTACAGGCATGTCTCCTCTAAATCTTGGATTCCAATACCAGCATAGGGGGTTTCCTGAGGCACCCATCAGAAAAATCTCGTCTCCACTAGGAAACTTGTGCATGGGACCTATGTCAAAATCTTAGGAGAATACTTCAGAGTCCCGGTGCCACCGCCCCATTCCATGGTCTTCATGGACACAAACACACATTAGGCCCCATGATCAGGAAAGTCCATTTCAACTCAGCCACCCAGGTTGCTCCCGCAAGCCATCCGATCTCAACTGTCTTGTTGTTAGGAGACAATGGAATGCGAGGCGGGCTTCCCTGGCATCCATCATCGAACAGTGCTCTGGAGTCATTCCATATGTGATGTTTACGATTTGCCCAAAGGGTCTCAATTGTCTCGCAGAAGGAATCTTTGAAGGGGGCATCCCACAACTCCCAACGTGGGAAAACGTCCATGGCCTTGAGATTCCTCTCCGTTCATGAAGGTGCAGTCATATACAGAAACACAACCTGAGCCAAGTCTGATCCTCGCCGTGACTTCAGATGCATGAGATATTGGTTCAGATGTGCAGGCGGTACCTACCTTGCCCTCGGCCAGAAGCCCAAGTCTAGCTTGTGTTCTCAGACTTCTGTCCTCACACTACTGGCCCAGAAGCCCTCAAGTTTGGCAATTCCGGACCCACAATGCAGCACTCTGCCTGCCCTCTAGAAAAAATATCTTGCCTTATGAGCTGCCCAGGCACCTCAAATGAGGATACCTACACGGCACTCGACTGTACCCAAATTATATAGTCTAAACTGGGCACTAATGCACTGTCTGACACAACCTGAGCCCGAACTTCCTGACCAACACCCAGACAGCTGACCGCACACTGAGCACATCAGACCCACCATGGCCTTAGGTCATCATCTCTTTACAACTGTGGTTTCCAGGATTCAGAACCTAGACCTTATCTCCAACCACTGCCCAGGGTTGGAAATATTGCAGAAATCAGAACACCTTCCCCATGGCAAGAGACCTTGTGATTGGCATGTTGTCCAAAGTTCAGTGTAGTTAAAACCAGTGTGGCCCATGTGACCTGCCCATGCTCGCGGGCCACATTGGTCACAAACACACATTGTGACCCTCAGCCTGAGCCCAGTCCTCAAGTAAGGCCTCTCAGTGGCTGGATGAAGAGACCGCATATGGGGCCTGCCATGCCCCTAGGCCCCATATTTTAACCATAGTTTCGGTTGTCCCTTCACTCTCCCCCAGGGCTCTGCTTTGGAATTCCTCTTTGGTTGGGACACCTGAGGTAACAAACCTGAAGGGAGACCTCCCATCCCACAGATTGACGAAAAACAATTGGGACCTGGAGAAATCCACAGAGATGAAGATTCGTCCATGACCCATGAGGCCTCCCCATATTCCACGGTCATCGTTGATACAAAATCCAGAGAACAAAGCCTGAGCAAGCGCCTCAGACTCGCTCTTTATTCATATCCTGAAGAGTTCTTCTCATGGTGTGTAGATTGGGCCTGCCATACCTACGTCCCCAAACCTAAGCTGAGTTTGTATTTTCAGACTTCTATCCTCAAATTCCTAGGCCACACACCATCCAGGCTGGGGCCACTGAAGCCACCCATTAGGACTGTGCCTACCCAATGAATATAAATTGTGCCCATTCCATTGTCCAAAATCGTACAAATTATGAGAACCCTCCAAAGTCACCGAGGCCATCCCAATAGTTAGGTCTCCCGGGACAAACAAGGGCGTTCTGACACCAGCTGAGCATCTACCTCCACTCATATCATAGATGGATGTCCCCAGAGAAGATAATGGAACCTGACAGGACCCTGGCCATAATCAGATCCATTGCTTTGGTTTACACGCATGTCTCTTCAAAAGCCTGTATTCCAAGACAAGCATAGTGGCTTTCCTGAGGCACCCATCAGAACAAATCTTGTCTCCACAAGGAAACTTGTGCATGGGAGCTATGTCAAAAGCTTAGAGGAATACTTCATGTTCCCTGTGCCACTGCCCCATTCCACGGCCCTCATGGACACAAACACACATGAGGCCCCATCCTCAGGAAAGTCCATTTCAACTCAGCCACGCAGGTTGCTCCCGAGAGCCATCTGATCTCAACTGTCTTGTTGCTAGGAGACAATTGGAATGCGAGGCGGGCTTCCCTGGCATCCATCCTCGAATGGTGCTCTGGAGTCATTCCATATGGGATGTTTTGCAGCTGCCCAACAGGTCTCAATTGTGCCGCAGAAGAAATCCTTGAAGGGGGCATCCCACCACTCCCAACGTGGGAAAACCTCCATGGCCTTGAGATTCCGCTCCGTTCATGAAGGGGCAGTCATGCACAGAAACTACTACCTGAGCCAACCTCTGATCCTCGCCGTGAGTCCTGATGCATGAGATATCGGTTCAGTTCTGCAGGGGGTACCTGCCGAACCCTCGGCCTGAAGCCCAAGTCTAGCTTGTGTTCTCAGACTTCTGTCCTCACACTCCTGGCCCAGAAGCCCTCCAGTTTGGCAATTCCGGACCCACAATGCAGCACTCTGCCTGCCCTTTAGAAAAAATATCTTGCCTAATGAGCTGCCCAGGCACCTCAAATGAGGATAAACCTACACGGCACTCGACTGTATCCAAATCATATAGTCTAACCTGGGAACTAATGCTTTGTTTGACAAAACCTGTGCCAGAACCTCCTGACCAACACCCATGCAGCTGACCGCACACTGAACATATAAGACCCGCCATGGCCTTAGGTCCTCATCTCTTCCCAACGGCGGTTTTCTGGTTTCAAAACCTAGACCTTATCTCCAAACACTGCCCAGGGTTGAAAATGATGCAGAAATTAGAACTCCTTTCCCATGGAAAGAATCCTTATGATTGGCATGTTGTCCAAAGTTCAGTGTAGTTGAAACAATTGTGGCCGATGAGGACTTGTCCATGCTCACGGGCCACATTGGTCACAAACACACATTGTGACCCTCAGCCTGAGCCCAGTCCACAAGTAAGGCCTCTAAGTGGCTGGAAAAAGGGACAGCATATGGGGCCTGCCATGCCCCTAGGCCCCAAATTTTAACCATAGTTTGGGTTGTCCCTTCACTCTTCCCCAGGGCTCTGCTTTGGAATTCCTCTTTGGTTGGGACACCTGAGGTAACAAACCTGAAAGGAGACCTACCATCCCACATTTGGACGAAAATCAATTGGGACTGGGCCAAATCCACAGAGAGGAAGATTCGTCCATGGCCCATGAGGCCTCCCCACATTCCACGGCCATCGTTGATACAAAATTCAGACACAAAATCCTGAGCAAGCGCCTCAGACTCGCACTTTCATATCCTGAAGAATTCTTTTCATGGTTTGTAGATTGGGCCTGCCATACCTACGTCCCCAAAACCTAAGCTGAGTTTGTGTTTTCAGACTTCTGTCCTCAAAGTCCTGGGTCATACACCATCCAGGCTGGGGCCCCTGAAGCCATCCATTAGGACTGTGCCTACCTAATGAATAGGAATTCTGCCCATTCCATTGTCCAGAATCGTACAAATTAGGAGAACCCTCCAAAGTCCCCGAGGCCATCCCAATAGTGTAGGTCTCCCGGGACAAACAAGGGCTGTCTGACACCAGCTGAGCATCTACCTCCACTCATACCATAGATGGATGTCCCCAGAGAAGGACATGGAAACAGACAGGACCCTAGGCCAAAATCGGATCCATTGCTTTGGATTACAGACATGTCTCCTCAAATGCCTGGATTCCAAGACCAGCATAGGGGGTTTCCTGAGGCACCCATCAGAACAAATCTCGTCTGCACAAGGAAACTGTGCATGGGAGCTATGTCAAAAGCTTAGGAGAATACTTCAGAGTCCCGGTGCCACCGCCCCATTCCAAGGCCCTCATGGACACAAACACACATTAGGCCCCATCCTCAGGAAGGTCCATTTTAACACAGCCACCCCGGTTGCTCCCGCAGAGCCATCCGATCTCAACTGTCTTGTTGCTAGGAGACAATTGGAATGCGAGGCGGACTTCCCTGGCATCCATCCTCGAACGGTGCTCTAGAGTCATTCCATATGGGATGTCCTGGAGCTGCCCAACAGGTCTCAATTGTCCCGCAGAAGGAATGCTTGAAGGGGGCATCCCACAACTCCCAACGTGGGAAAACCTCCATGGCCTTGAGATTCCACTCCGTTAATGAAGGGGCAGTCATGCACAGAAACTCCAACCAGAGCCAACGCCTGATCCTCGCCGTGACTTCTGATGCATGAGATATCGTTTCAGATTTGCAGGGGGTACATGCCGTGCCCTCGTCCTGAAGCCCAAGTCTAGCTTGTGTTCTCAGATTTCTATCCTCACACTCCTGGCCCAGAAGCCCTCATGTTTGGCAATTCCGGGCCCACAATGCAGCACTCTGCCTGCCCTCTAGAAAAATATCTTGCCTAATGAGCTGCCCAGCTCCTCAAATGCGGAACAACCTACAGGCACTCGACTGTATCCAAATTATACAGTCTAACCTGGGCACTAATGCACTGTCTGACACAACATGAGCCCGAACCTCCTGACCAACACCCAGGCAGCTGACCGCACACTGAGCACAACTGACCTGCCATGGCCTTAGGTCGTCATCTCTTCCCAATTGCCTTTCAGGCTTCAGAACCTAACTTTATCTCCAAACACTGCCCAGCGTTGAAAATGATGCAGAAATCAGAACTCCTTCCCCATGGCAAGAATCCTTATGATTGGCATGTTGTCCAAAGTTCAGTGTAGTTGAAACCAGTGTGGCCCATGAGGCCCCGCCCTTGCTCACAGGCCACATTGGTCACAAACACACATTGTGACCCTCAGCCTGAACACAGGCCTCTCAGTGGATCAATGAAGAGACAGCATTTTGGCCTGTCATGCCCCTAGGCCCCAAATTTTAACCATATTTTGGGTTGTCCCTTCACACTTCCCCAGGGCTCTGCCTTGGAATTCCTCTTTGGTTGGGACACCTGAGGTAACAAACCTGAAAGGAGACCTCCCATCCCACAGATTGACGAAAAACAATTGGGACCGGGCCAAATCCACAGAGAGGAAGATTCGCCCATGGCCCATGAGGCCTCCCCACATTCCACGGCCATCGTTGATACAAAATCCAGAGTCAAAAGCCTGAGCAAGCGCCTCAGACTCGCTCTTTCTTCATATCCTGATGAGTTCTTCTCACGGTTTGTAGACTGGGCCTGCCATACCTACGTCCCCAAAACATAAGCTGAGTTTGTATTTTCAGACTTCTGTCCTCAAAGTCCTGGGCCACAGACCATCCCGGCTGGGGCCCCTAAAGCCTCACATTAGGACTGTGCCTACCCAATGAATAGGAATTCTGCCCATTCCATTGTCCAGATCGTACAAATGAGGAGAACCCTCCAAAGTCCCCGAGGCCATCCCAATAGTGTAGGTCTCCCGGGACAAACAAGGGCGGTCTGACACCAGCTGAGCATCTACCTCCACTCATATCATACATGGATGTCCCCAGAGAAGATAATGGAACCAGACAGGACCCTAGGCCATAATCAGATCCATTGTTTTGGTTTACAGGCATGTCTCCTCAAAAGCCTGGATTCCAAGACCAGCATAGTGGCTTTCGTGAGGCACCCATCAGAACAAATCTTGTCTCCACAAAGAAACTTGTGCATGGGAGCTATGTCAAAAGCTTAGAGGAATACTTCATGATCCCGGTGCCACCGCCCCATTCCAAGACCCTCATGAACACAAACACACATTAGGCCCCATCCTCAGGAAAGTCCATTTCAACTCAGCCACCCAGGTTGATCCCGAGAGCCATCTGATCTCAACTGTCTTGTTGCTAGGAGACAATTGGAATGCGAGGCGGGCTTCCCTGGCATCCATCCTCGAATGGTGCTCTGGAGTCATTCCATATGGGATGTCCTGGAGCAGCCCAACAGGTCTCAATTGTCCCGCAGAAGGAATCATGGAAGGGGGCATCCCAAAACTCCCAACGTGGGAAAACCTCCATGGCCTTGAGATTCCACTCCGTTCATGAAGGGGCAGTCATGCACAGAAACTCCAACGTGAGCAAACGTCTGATCCTCGCCGTGACTTCAGATGCATGAGATATTGGTTCAGATGTGCAGGGGGTACCTGCCTTGCTCTCGGCCTGAAGACCAAGTCTAGCTTGTTGTCTCAGACATCTGTCCTCACACTACTGGCCCAGAAGCCCTCCAGTTTGGCAATTCCGGACCCACAATGCAGCACTCTGCCTGCCCTCTTGAAAATTATCTTGCATAATGAGCTGCCCAGGCACCTCAAATGAGGATCAACCTGCACGGCACTCGACTGTACCCAAATTATATAGTCTAACCTGGGCACTAATGCACTGTATGACACAACCTGAGCCCGAACCTCCTGACCAACAACCAGGCAGCTGACCGCACACTGAGCACATCAGACCTACCATGGACTTAGGTCATCATCTCTTCCCAACTGTGGATTTCAGGCTTCCGAACCTAGACCTTATTTCCAAAAACTGCCCAGGGTTGAAAATGATGCAGAAATCAGAACTCCTTCCCCATGGCAAGAGACCTTGTGATTGGCATGTTTTCCAAAGTTCAGTGTAGTTATAACCAGTGTGGCCCATGAGGCCCTGCCCATGCTTGCAGGCCACATTGCTCACAAACACACATTGTGACCCTCAGCCTGAGCCCATTCCTCAAGTAAGGCCTTTCAGTGGCTGGATGAAGAGACAGCATATTGGGCATGCCATGCTCCTAGGCCCCAAATTTTAACTATAGTGTGGGTTGTCCCTTCACTCTTCCCCAGGGCTCTGCTTTGGAATTCCTCTTTGGTTGGTACACCTGAAGTAATAAACCTGAAAGGAGACCTCCCATCCCACAGATTGACGAAAAACAATTGGGAACAGGCCAAATCCACAGAGAGGAAGATTCGTCCATGGCCATGAGGCCTCCCCACATTCCACGCCATCGTTGACACAAAATCCAGAGACCAAAGCCTGAGCAAGAGCCTCAGACAAGCTCTTTCTTCATATCCTGAAGAGTTCTTCTCATGGTTTGTAGATTGGGCCTGCCATACCTACGTCCCCCAACCTAAGCTGAGTTTGTGTTTTCCGACATCTGTACTCAACGTACAGGGGGACACACCCTCCAGGCTTGGGCCCCTGGAGGCACACATTACGACTGTGCCTTCCCCATGCATGGGAATTCTGCCCATTCCATTGTCCAAAATTGTACAAATTAGGAGAATTCTCCATAATCCCAGAGGCCATCCCAATATGTAGGTCTCTGTGGACAAACAAGGGCGGTCTGACACCAGCTGAGCATCTACCTCCACTCTTACCATAGATGGATGACCCTGAGAAGGAGCAGGAACCAGACAGGACCCTAGGACATAATAGGATCCATTGCTTTGGTTTACAGGCATGTCTCCTCAAAATCCTGGATTCCAATACCAGCATTGTGGTTTCCTGAGGCACCATCAGAAAAAATCTCATCTCCACGAGGAAACTTGTGCATGGGACCTATGTCAAAATCTTAGGAGAATACCTCAGGGTCCCGGTGCCACCGCCCCATTCCAAAATCCTCATGGACACAAACACACATTAGCCCCCATGCTCAGGAAAGTCCATTTCAACACAGCCTCCCCTGTTGCTCCCACAGAGCCATCCGATCTCAACTCTCATGTTGCTAGGAGACAAATGGAATGCGAGGCGGGCTTCCCTGGCATCCAATCTCGAGTGGTGCTCTGGAGTCATTCCATATGGATAGTTTTTAAGCTGCACAACAGGTCTCAAGTGTCCTGCAGAAGGAATCCTTGAAGGGGGCACCCCACAACTCCTACGTGGGAAAACCTCCTTGGCCTTGAGATTCCGCTCTGTTCATGAAGGGGCAGTCATGCACAGAAACTCCAACCTGAGCCAACGTCTGATCCTCTCCGTGACTTCAGATGCATGAGACATTGGTTCAGATGTGCAAGGGGTACCTGCCTTGCCCTCGGCCTGAAGCCCAAGTCTAGCTTGTGTTCTCAGACTTCTGTCCTTCACACTACTAGCCCAGAAGCCCTCATGTTTGGTAATTCCGGACCCACAATGCAGCACTCTGCCTACCCTCTGGAAAAAATATCTTGCCTATTGAGCTTCCCGGTCACCTAAAATGAGGATCAACCTACACGGCACTCGACTGTATCCAAATTATATAGTCTAACCTGGGCACTAATGCACTGTCTGACACAACCTGAGCCCGAACCTCCTGACCAACAACCAGGCAGCTGACCGCACACTGAGCACATCAGACCCACCATGGCCTTAGTTCATCATCTCGTCCCAACTGTGATTTTCAGGCTTCCGAACCTAGACCTTATCTCCAACCACTGCCCAGGGTTGAAAATGATGCAGAAATCAAAACTCCTTCCCCATGGCAACAGACCTTGTGATTGGCATGTAGTCCAAAGTTCAGTGTAGTTGAAACTAGTGTGGCCCATGAGTCCCTGCCCATGGTCGCGGACCACATGGGTCACACACACATTGTGACCCTGAGCCTGAGCCCAATCCTCAAGTAAGGCCTCTCAGTGGCTGGATGAAGAGACAGCCTATGGGGCCTGCCATGCCTGTAGGCCCCAAATTTTAACCATTGTTTGGGTTGTCCCTTCACTCTTCCCCAGGGCTCTGCTTTGGAATTCCTTCTCTGGTTGGGACACCTGAGGTAACAAACCTGAAAGGAGACCTCCCATCCCACAGATTGATGAAAAATAATTTGGACCTGGCCAAATCCACAGAGAGGAAGATTCGTCCATGGCCCATGAGGCCTCCCCACATTCCACGGCCATCGTTGACACAAAATCCAGAGACCAAAGACTGAGCAAGCGCCTCAGACTCGCTCTTTCTTCATATCCTGAAGAGTTCATTTCATGGTTTGTAGATTGGGCCTGCCATACCTACGTCCCCAAACCTAAGCTGAGTTTGTGTTTTCAGACTTCTGTCCTCAAAGTCCTGGGCCACACACCCTCCAGGCTGGGGCCCCTGGATCCACACATTAGGAATGTGCCTACCCCATGCATGGGAATTCTGCCCATTCCATTGTCCAAAATTGTACAAATTAGGAGAACCCTCCAAAGTCCCCGAGGCCATCGCAATATGTAGTTTTCTGTGGACAAACAAGGGGGGTCTGACACCAGCTGAGCATCTACCTCCACTCAGACCATAGATGGATGTCCCCAGAGAAGGAGATGGAACCAGACAGGACCCTAGGCCATAATCGGATACATTGCTTTGGTTTACAGGCCTGTCTCCTCAAAATCCTGGATACCAATACCAGCATTGGGGTTCCCTGAGGCACCCATCAGAAAAAATCTCGTCTCCACGAGGAAACTTGTGCATGGGACCTATGTCAAAATCTTAGGAGAATACTTCAGAGTCCCAGTGCCACCGCCCCATTCCAAGGTCCTCATGGACACAAACACACATTAGCCCCATGATCAGGAAAGTCCATTTCAACTCAGCCACCCCTGTTGCTCCGGCAGAGCCATCCGATCTCTACTGTCTTGTTGCTAGGAGACAATTGGAATACGAGGCGGGCTTCCCTGGCATCCATCCTCGAACGGTGCTCTAGAGTCATTCCTTATGGGATGTTTTGGAGCTGCCCAACAGGTTTCAATTGTCCGGCAGAAGGAATCCTTGAAGGGGGCATCCCACAACTCCCAACTTGGGAAAACCTCCATGGCCTTGAGATTCCGCTCCATTCATGAAGGGGGAGTCATGCACAGAAACTCCAACCAGAGCCAACGCCTGATCCTCGCCGAGACTTCTGATGCATGAGATATCGTTTCAGATGTGCAGGGGGTACCTTCCGTGCCCTCGGCCTGAAGCCCAAGTCTAGCTTGTGTTCTCAGACTTCTGTCCTAACACTCCTGGCCCAGAGGCCCTCAAGTTTCGCAATTACGGACCCACAATGCAGCACTCTGCCTGCCCTCTAGAAAAATATCTTGCCTAATGAGCTGCCCAGACTCCTCAAATGCGGAACAACCTACAGGCAATCGACTGTACCCAAATTATATAGTCTAAAATGGGCACTAATGCACAGTCTGACACAACATGAGCCCGAACTTCCTGACCAACACCCAGGCAGCTGACCGCACACTGAACACAACAGACCTGCCATGGCCTTAGGTCGTCATCTCTTCCCAATTGCTTTTCAGGCTTCAGAACCTAGACCTATCTCCAACCACTGGCCAGGGTTGAAAATCATGCAGAAATCAGAACTCCTTCACCATGGCAAGAATCCTTATGATTGGCATGTTGTCCAAAGTTCAGTGTGGTTGAAACCAGTGTGGCCCTTGAGGCCCCGCCCATGCTCGTGGGCCACATTGGTCACAAACACACATTGTGACCCTCAGCCTGAGCCCAGTCCTCAAGTAAGGCCTCTCAGTGGCTGGATGAAGAGACAGCCTATGGGGCCTGCCATGCCCCTAGGCCCCAAATTTTAACCATAGTTTGGGTTCTCCCTTCACTCTTCCCCAGGGCTTTGCTTTGGAATTCCTCTTTGGTTGGGACACCTGAGGTAACAAACCTGAAAGGAGAACTTCCATCCCACAGATTGACAAAAAAAAAAATTGGGACTGGGCCAAATCCACAGAGAGGAAAATTCGTCCATTTCCCATGAGGCCTCCCCACATTCCACGGCCATCATTGACACAAAATTTAGAGACCAAAGCCTGAACAAGTGCCTCAGACTCGCTCTTTCTTCATATCCTGAAGAGTTCTTCTCATGGTTTGTAGATTGGGCCTGCCATACCTACGTCCCCAAACCTAAGCTGAGTTTGTGTTTTCTGACTTCTGTCCTCAAAGTCCTGGGCCACACACCCTCCAGGCTGGGGCCCCTGGAGCCACACATTAGGACTGTGCCTACCCCATGCATGGGAATTCTGCCCATTCCATTGTCCAAAATTGTACATATTAGGAGAACCCTCCATAGTCCCCGAGGCCATCCCAATATGTAAGTGTCTGTTGACAAACAAGGGCGTTTTGACACCAGCTGAATATCTACCTCCACTCATACCATAGATGGATGTCCCCAGAGAAGGAGATGGAACCAGACAGGACCCTAGGCCATAATCGGATCCATTGCTTTGGTTTACAGGCATAACTCCTCAAAAGCCTGGATTCCAATACCAGCATAGGGGGTTTCCTGAGGAACCCATCAGAAAAATCGTCACCACAAGGAAACTGTGCATGGGAGCTATGTCAAAAGTTTAGGAGAATACTTCAGGGTCCCGGTGCCACCGCCCCATTCCAAGGCCCTCATGGACACAAACACACATTAGGCCCCATCCTCAGGAACGTCCATTTTAACTCAGCCACCCCGGTTGCTCCCACAGAGCCATCCGATCTCAACTGTCATGTTGCTAGGAGACAAATGGAATGCGAGGCGGGCTTCCCTGGCATCCATCCTCGAACGGTGCTCTGGAGTCATTCCATTTGGATAGTTTTTAAGCTGCACAACAGTTCTCAATTGTCCCGCAGAAGGAATCTTTGAAGGGGGCAACCCACAACTCCCACGTGGGAAAACCTCCATGGCCTTGGGATTCCTCTCCGTTCATGAAGGGGCAGTCATGCACAGAAACTCCAACCTGAGCCAACGTCTGATCCTCTCCGTGACATCAGATGCATGAGATATTGGCTCAGATGTGCAAGGGGTACCTGCCTTGCCCTCGGCCTGAAGCCCAAGTTTAGCTTGTGTTCTCAGACTTCTGTCCTCACACTACTGGCCCAGAAGCCCTCAAGTTTGGCAATTCCGGACCCACACGCAGCACTCTGCCTGCCCTATAGAAAAATATCTTGCCTAATGAGCTGCCCAGCTCCTCAAATGAGAATCAACCTACACGGCACTCGACTGTACCCAAATTATATAGTCAAACTGGGCACTAATGCACTCTCTGACACAACATGAGCCGGAATCTCCTGACCGCACACTGAGCACATCAGACCCACCATGGCCTTAGGTCATCATCTCTTCCCAACTGCGGTTTTCAGGCTTCTGAACCTAGACCTTATCTCCAACCACTGCCCGAGGTTGAAAATGATGCAGAAATCAGAACTCCTTCCCCATGGCAAGAGACCTTGTGATTGGCATGTCGTCCAAAGTTCATTGTAGTTGAAACCAGTGTGGCCCATGAGGCCCCTCCCATGCTCGCGAGCCACATTGGTCACAAACACACATTGTGACCCTCAGCCTGAGCCCAGTCCTCAAGGAAGGCCTCTCAGAGGCTGGATGAAGAGTCAGCATATGGGGCCTGCCATGCCCCTAGGCCCCAAATTTTAACCATAGTTTGGGTTGTCCCTTCACTCTTCCCCAGGGCTCTGCTTTGGAATTCCTCTTTTGTTGGTACACCTGAGGTAACAAACCTGAAAGGAGACCTCCCATCACACAGAAGGACGAAAAACTATTGGGATCCGGCCAAATCCACAGAGAGGATGATTCGTCCATGGCCCATGAGGCCTCCCCTCATTCCACGGCCATCTTTGACACAAAATCCAGAGACAAAGCCTGAGCAAGTGCCTCAGACTCGCTCTTTCTTCGTATCCTGAAGATTTCTTCTCATGGTTTGTAAATTGGGCCTGCCATACCTAAGTCCCCAAACCTAAGCTGCGTTTGTGTTTTTAGACTTCTGTCCGTAAAGTCCTGGGCCACACACCCTCCAGGCTGGGGCCCCTGGAGCCACACATTAGGACTGTGCCTACCCCATGCATTGGAATTCTGCCCATTTCATTGTCCAAAATTGTACAAATTAGGAGAACCCTCCAAAGTCCCCGAGGCCATCCCAATATGTAGGTCTCTGGGGACAAACAAGGGCGGTCTGACACCTGCTGAGCATCTACCTCCACTCATACCATAAATGGATGTCCCCAGGGAAGGAGATGGAACCAGACAGGACCCTAGGCCTTAATCAGATCCATTGCTTTGGTTTACAGGCATGTCTCCTCAAAATCCTGGGTTCCAATATCAGCATAGGGGGTTTCCTGAGGCACCCATCAGAAAACATTTCGTCTCCATGAGGAAACTTGTGCATGGGACCTATGTCAAAATCTTTGAGAATACTTCAGAGTCCCGGTGCCACCGCCCCATTTCAAGATCCTCACGGACACAAACACACAATAGGCCCCATGCTCAGGAAAGTCCATTTCAAATCAGCCAACCCGGTTACTCCCGAGAGCCATCTGATCTCAAATGTCTTGTTGCTAGGAGACAATTGGAATGCGAGGCGGGCTTACCTGGCATCCATCCTCGAACGGTGCTCTGGAGTCATTCCATATGGGATGTTTTGGAGCTGCCCAACAGGTCTCAATTGTGCCGCAGAAGGAATCCTTGAAGGGAGCATCCCACAACTCCCAACGAGGGAAAACCTCAATGGCCTTGAGATTCCTCTCCGTTCATGAAGGGGCAGACATGCACAGAAACTACAACCTGAGCCAACGTCTGATCCGCGCCGAGACTCAGAATCATAGATATTGGTTCAGATGTGCAGGGCGTACCTGCCTTGCCCTCAGCCTGAAGCCCAAGTCTAGCTTTTGTTCTCAGACTTCTGTCCTCACACTACTGGCCCAGAAGCCCTCACGTTTGGCAATTCTGGTCCCACAATGCAGCACTCAACCTGCGATCTAGAAAAAATATCTTGCCCAATGAGCTGCCCAGGCACCTCAAATGAGAATCAACCTACACGGCACTCGACTGTACCCAAATTATAAAGTCTAACCTGGGCACTAATGCACTGTCTGACACAACCTGAGCCCGAACCTCCTGACCAAACACCAGGCAGCTGACCGCACAATGAGCACATCAGACCCACCATGGCCTTAGGTCATCATCTCTTCCCAAATGCGGTTTTCAGGCTTCCGAACCTAAACCTTATCTCCAACCAATGCCCAGGGTTGAAAATGATGCAGAAATCAGAACTCCTTCACCATGGGAAGAGACCTTGTGATTGGCATGTTGTCCAAATCCAGTGTAGATGAAACCAGTGTGGCCCAAGAGACCCCGCCCATGCTCGCGAGCCACATTGGTCACAAACACACATTGTGACCCTCAGCCTGAGCCCAGTCTTCAAGTAAGGACTCTCAGTGGCTGGATGAAGAGACAGCATATGTGGCCTGCCGTGCCCCTAGGCCCCAAATTTTAACCATAGTTTGGGTTGTCCCTTCACTCTTCCCCAGGGCTCTGCTTTGGAATTCCTCTTTGGTTGGGGCACCTGAGGTAACAAACCTGAAAGGAGACCTCCCATCCCACAGATTGACGAAAAACAATTGGGACCGGTCCAATTCCACAGAGAGGAAGTTTCGTCCATGTTCCATGAGGCCTCCCCACATTCCACAGCCATGGTTGAAACAAAATCCAGAGACCAAAGCCTGAGCAAGCGCCTCAGACTCGCTCTTTCTTCATATCCTGAAGAGTTCTTCTCATGGTTTGTAGATTGGGCCTGCCATACCTACGTCCCCAAACCTAAGCTACGTTTGTGTTTTCAGACTTCTGTCCTCAAAGTCCTGGGCCACACACCCTCCAGGCTGGGGCCCCTGGAGCTACGCATTAGGACTGTGCCTACCCCATGCATGGGAATTCTGCCCATTCCATTGTCCAAAATTGTACAAATTAAGAGAACCGTCCAAAGTCCCCAAGGCCATCCCAATATGTAGGTCTCTGTGGACAAACAAGGGCGGTCTGACACCAGCTGAGCATCTACCTCCACTCATACCATAGATGGTGGTCACCAGAGAAGGATATGGAACCAGACAGGACCCTAGGCCATAATCATATCCATTGCTTTGTTTTACAGCCATGTCTCCTCAAAATCTTGGATTGCAATACCATCATAGGGGGTTTCCTGAGGCACCCATCAGAAAAAATCTCGTCTCCACGAGGAAACTTGTGCATGGGTCCTATGTCAAAATCTTAGGAGAATACTTCAGAATCCCGGTGCCACCGCCCCATTTCAAGGTCCTCATGGACACAAACATATCTGCCCCATGCTCAGGAAAGTCCATTTCAACTCAGCCACCCCGGTTGCTCCCGCAGAGCCATCCGATCTCAACTGTCTTGTAGCTAGGAGACAATTGGAATGTGAGGCGGGCTTCCCTGGCATCCATCCTCGAACGGTGCTCTGGAGTAATTCCATATGGGATGTGTTGGAGCTGCCCAACAGGTCTCAATTGTCCCGCAGAAGGAATCCTTGAAGGGGGCATCCCACAACTCCCAACGTGGGAAAACCTCCATGGCAATGAGATTCCTCTCCGTTCATGAAGGGGCAGTCATGCACAGAAACTACAACCTGAGCCAACGTCTGATCCTCGCCGTGACTTCAGATGCATGAGATATAGGTTCATATGTGCAGGGGTTACCTGCCTTGCCCTCGGCCTGAAGCCCAAGTAGCTTGTGTTCTCAGACTTCTGTCCTCACACTTGGCCCAGAAGCCCTCACGTTTGGCAATTCCGGTCCCACAATGCAGCACTCTGCCTGCCCTCTAGAAAAAATATCTTGCCTAATGAGCTGCCCAGGACCTTAAATGAGGATCTACCTACACGGCACTCGACTGTACCCAAACTATATAGTCTATCCTGAGCACTAATACACTGTCTGACACAACCTGAGCCCGAACCTCCTGACCAACAACCAGGCAACTGACCGCACATTGAGTTCATCAGACCCGCCATGGCCTTAGGTCATCATCTCTTCCCAACTGCGGTTTTCAGGATTCAGAACCTAGACATTATCTCCAACCAATGCCCAGGGTTGAAAATGATGCAGAAATCAGAACTCTTTCCCCATGGCAAGAGACCTTGTGATTGGCATGTCGTCCAAAGTTCAGTGTAGTTGAAACCAGTGTGGCCCATGAGGCCCCTCCCATGCTCGCGGGCCACATTGGTCACAAACACACATTGTGACCCTCAGCCTGAGCCCAGTCCTCAAGGAATGCCTCTCAGTGGCTGGATGAAGGGACAGCATATTGGGCATGCCATGCCCCTAGGCCCCAAATTTTAACCATAGTTTGGGTTGTCCCTTCACTCTTCCCCAGGGCTCTGCTTTGGAATTCCTCATTGGTTGGTACACCTGAGGTAACAAACCTGAAACAAGACCTCCCATCACACAGATTGACGGAAAACTATTGGGACTGGGCCAAATCCACAAAGAGGAAGATGCGTCCATGGCCCATGAGGCCTCCCTTCATTCCACGGCATCCGTTGACACAAAATCCAGAGACCAAAGCCTGAGCAAGCGCCTCAGATTCGCTCTTTCTTCATATCCTGAAGAGTTCTTCTCATGGTTTGTAGATTGGGCCTGCCATACCTACGTCCCCAAACCTAAGCTGAGTTTGTGTTTTCCGACTTCTGTCCTCAAAGTCCTGGGCCACACCCCCCCAGGCTGGGGCCCCTGGAGCCACACATTAGGACTATGCCTACCCCATGCATTGGAGTTCTGCCCATTCCATTGTCCAAAATTGTACAAATTAGGAGAACCCTCCAAATTCCCCGAGGCCATCCCAATATGTAGGTCTCTGTGGATAAACAAGGGCGGTCTGACACCTGCTGAGCTCTACCTCCACTCATACCATATATGGATGTCCCTAGAGAAGGAGATGGAACCAGAAAGACCCTAGGCCATAATCGGATCCATTGCTTTGGTTTACAGGCATGTCTCCTCAAAATCCTGGATTCCAATAACAGCATAGGGGGTTTCCTGAGGCACCCATCAGAAAATATCTCGTCTCCATGAGGAAACTTGTGCATGGGACCTATGTTAAAATCTTTGGAGAATACATTGGAGTCCCGGTGCCACCGCCCCATTCCAAGGTCCTCATGGACACAAACACACATTAGGCCCCATGCTCAGGAAAGTCCATTTCAAGTCATCCAACCCGGTTGCTCCCGCAGAGCGATCCGATCTCAACTGTCTTGTTGCTAGGAGAGAATTGGAATGCGTGGCGGGCTTACCTGGCATCCATCCTCGAACGGTGCTCTGGAGTCATTCCATATGGGATGTTTTGGAGCTGCCCAACAGGTCTCAATTGTGCCGCAGAAGGAATCTTTGAAGGGGGCATCCCACACCTCCCAACTAGGGAATACCTCCATGGCCTTGAGATTCCTCTCCGTTCATGAAGGGGAAGACATGCACAGAAACTACAACCTGAGCCAACGTCTGATCCTCGCCGAGACTTCAGATGCATGAGATATTGGTTCAGATGTGCAGGGCGTACCTGCCTTGCCCTCGGCCAGAAGCCCAAGTCTAGCTTGTGTTCTCAGACTTCTGTCCTCACACTACTGGCCCAGAAGCCCTCATCTTTGGCATGTCCGGACCCACAATGCAGCACTGTGCCTGCCCCCTAGAAAAAATATCTTGCACAATGAGCTGCCCAGGCACCTCAAATGAGAATCAAACTACACGGCACTCGACTGTACCCAAATTATATAGTCTAACCTGGGCACTAATGCACTGTCTGACACAACCAGAGCCCAAACTCCTGACCAACAACCAGGCAGCTGACCGCACACTGAGCAAATCAGACCACCATGGCCTTAGGTCATCATCTCTTCCCAACTGCGCTTTTCAGGCTTCTGAACCTAGACCTTAACTCCAACCACTGCCCAGGGTTGAAAATGATGCAGAAATCAGAACTCCTTCCCCATGGCAAAAGACCTTGTGATTGGCATGTTGTCCAAAGTTCGGTGTTGTGGAAACCAGTGTGCCCCATGAGGCCCCGCCCATTCTCGCGAGCCACATTCGTCACAAACACACATTGTGACCCTCAGCCTGAGCCCAGTCCTCAAGTCAGGCCTCTCAGTGGCTGGATGAAGAGACAGCATATGGGGCCTGCCATGCCCCTAGACCCAAATTTTAACCATAGTTTGGGTTGTCCCTTCACTCTTCCCCAGGGCTCTGCTTTGGAATTCCTCTTTGGTTGGGACACCTGAGGTAACAAACCTGAAAGAAGACCTCCCATCCCACAGATTGACGAAAAACTATTGGGACCGGTCCAAATACACAGAGAGGAAGATTCGTCCATGTCCCTTGTGGCCTCCCCACATTCCACAGCCATGGTTGACACAAAATCCAGAGACCAAAGCCTGAGCAAGCGCCTCAGAATCGCTCTTTCTTCATATCCTGAAGAGTTCTTCTCATGGTTTGTAGATTGGGCCTGCCATACCTACGTCCCCAAACCTAAGCTGCGTTTGTGTTTTCCGACTTCTGTCCTCAAAGTCCTGGGCCACACAATCCAGGTTGGGGCCCCTGGAGCTACACATTAGGACTGTGCCTAACCCATGCATGGGAATTCTGCACATTCCATTGTCCAAAATTGTACAAATTAGGAGAACCCTCCAAAGTCCCCGAGGCCATCCCAATATGTAGGTCTCTGTGGACAAACAAGGGCGGTCTGACACCTGCTGAGCATCTACCTCCACTCATACCTTAGATGGATGTCACCAGAGAAGGAGATGGAACGAGACAGGAACCTAGGCCATAATCGGATCCTTTCTTTGGTTTACAGGCATGTCTCCTCTAAATCTTGGATTCCAATACCAGCATAGGGGGTTTCCTGAGGCACCCATCAGAAAAATCTCGTCTCCACTAGGAAACTTGTGCATGGGACCTATGTCAAAATCTTAGGAGAATACTTCAGAGTCCCGGTGCCACGGCCCCATTCCATGGTCTTCATGGACACAAACACACATTAGGCCCCATGATCAGGAAAGTCCATTTCAACTCAGCCACCCAGGTTGCTCCCGCAAGCCATCCGATCTCAACTGTCTTGTTGTTAGGAGACAATGGAATGCGAGGCGGGCTTCCCTGGCATCCATCATCGAACAGTGCTCTGGAGTCATTCCATATGTGATGTTTACGATTTGCCCAAAGGGTCTCAATTGTCTCGCAGAAGGAATCTTTGAAGGGGGCATCCCACAACTCCCAACGTGGGAAAACGTCCATGGCCTTGAGATTCCTCTCCGTTCATGAAGGTGCAGTCATATACAGAAACACAACCTGAGCCAAGTCTGATCCTCGCCGTGACTTCAGATGCATGAGATATTGGTTCAGATGTGCAGGCGGTACCTACCTTGCCCTCGGCCAGAAGCCCAAGTCTAGCTTGTGTTCTCAGACTTCTGTCCTCACACTACTGGCCCAGAAGCCCTCAAGTTTGGCAATTCCGGACCCACAATGCAGCACTCTGCCTGCCCTCTAGAAAAAATATCTTGCCTTATGAGCTGCCCAGGCACCTCAAATGAGGATACCTACACGGCACTCGACTGTACCCAAATTATATAGTCTAAACTGGGCACTAATGCACTGTCTGACACAACCTGAGCCCGAACTTCCTGACCAACACCCAGACAGCTGACCGCACACTGAGCACATCAGACCCACCATGGCCTTAGGTCATCATCTCTTTACAACTGTGGTTTCCAGGATTCAGAACCTAGACCTTATCTCCAACCACTGCCCAGGGTTGGAAATATTGCAGAAATCAGAACACCTTCCCCATGGCAAGAGACCTTGTGATTGGCATGTTGTCCAAAGTTCAGTGTAGTTAAAACCAGTGTGGCCCATGTGACCTGCCCATGCTCGCGGGCCACATTGGTCACAAACACACATTGTGACCCTCAGCCTAAGCCCAGTCCTCAAGTAAGGCCTCTCAGTGGCTGGATGAAGAGACCGCATATGGGGCCTGCCATGCCCCTAGGCCCCATATTTTAACCATAGTTTCGGTTGTCCCTTCACTCTCCCCCAGGGCTCTGCTTTGGAATTCCTCTTTGGTTGGGACACCTGAGGTAACAAACCTGAAGGGAGACCTCCCATCCCACAGATTGACGAAAAACAATTGGGACCTGGAGAAATCCACAGAGATGAAGATTCGTCCATGACCCATGAGGCCTCCCCTCATTCCACGGTCATCGTTGATACAAAATCCAGAGAACAAAGCCTGAGCAAGTGCCTCAGACTCGCTCTTTATTCATATCCTGAAGAGTTCTTCTCATGGTGTGTAGATTGGGCCTGCCATACCTACGTCCCCAAACCTAAGCTGAGTTTGTATTTTCAGACTTCTATCCTCAAATTCCTAGGCCACACACCATCCAGGCTGGGGCCACTGAAGCCACCCATTAGGACTGTGCCTACCCAATGAATATAAATTGTGCCCATTCCATTGTCCAAAATCGTACAAATTATGAGAACCCTCCAAAGTCACCGAGGCCATCCCAATAGTTAGGTCTCCCGGGACAAACAAGGGCGTTCTGACACCAGCTGAGCATCTACCTCCACTCATATCATAGATGGATGTCCCCAGAGAAGATAATGGAACCTGACAGGACCCTGGCCATAATCAGATCCATTGCTTTGGTTTACACGCATGTCTCTTCAAAAGCCTGTATTCCAAGACAAGCATAGTGGCTTTCCTGAGGCACCCATCAGAACAAATCTTGTCTCCACAAGGAAACTTGTGCATGGGAGCTATGTCAAAAGCTTAGAGGAATACTTCATGTTCCCTGTGCCACTGCCCCATTCCACGGCCCTCATGGACACAAACACACATGAGGCCCCATCCTCAGGAAAGTCCATTTCAACTCAGCCACGCAGGTTGCTCCCGAGAGCCATCTGATCTCAACTGTCTTGTTGCTAGGAGACAATTGGAATGCGAGGCGGGCTTCCCTGGCATCCATCCTCGAATGGTGCTCTGGAGTCATTCCATATGGGATGTTTTGCAGCTGCCCAACAGGTCTCAATTGTGCCGCAGAAGAAATCCTTGAAGGGGGCATCCCACCACTCCCAACGTGGGAAAACCTCCATGGCCTTGAGATTCCGCTCCGTTCATGAAGGGGCAGTCATGCACAGAAACTACTACCTGAGCCAACCTCTGATCCTCGCCGTGAGTCCTGATGCATGAGATATCGGTTCAGTTCTGCAGGGGGTACCTGCCGAACCCTCGGCCTGAAGCCCAAGTCTAGCTTGTGTTCTCAGACTTCTGTCCTCACACTCCTGGCCCAGAAGCCCTCCAGTTTGGCAATTCCGGACCCACAATGCAGCACTCTGCCTGCCCTTTAGAAAAAATATCTTGCCTAATGAGCTGCCCAGGCACCTCAAATGAGGATAAACCTACACGGCACTCGACTGTATCCAAATCATATAGTCTAACCTGGGAACTAATGCTTTGTTTGACAAAACCTGTGCCAGAACCTCCTGACCAACACCCATGCAGCTGACCGCACACTGAACATATAAGACCCGCCATGGCCTTAGGTCCTCATCTCTTCCCAACGGCGGTTTTCTGGTTTCAAAACCTAGACCTTATCTCCAAACACTGCCCAGGGTTGAAAATGATGCAGAAATTAGAACTCCTTTCCCATGGAAAGAATCCTTATGATTGGCATGTTGTCCAAAGTTCAGTGTAGTTGAAACAATTGTGGCCGATGAGGACTTGTCCATGCTCACGGGCCACATTGGTCACAAACACACATTGTGACCCTCAGCCTGAGCCCAGTCCACAAGTAAGGCCTCTAAGTGGCTGGAAAAAGGGACAGCATATGGGGCCTGCCATGCCCCTAGGCCCCAAATTTTAACCATAGTTTGGGTTGTCCCTTCACTCTTCCCCAGGGCTCTGCTTTGGAATTCCTCTTTGGTTGGGACACCTGAGGTAACAAACCTGAAAGGAGACCTACCATCCCACATTTGGACGAAAATCAATTGGGACTGGGCCAAATCCACAGAGAGGAAGATTCGTCCATGGCCCATGAGGCCTCCCCACATTCCACGGCCATCGTTGATACAAAATTCAGACACAAAATTCTGAGCAAGCGCCTCAGACTCGCACTTTCATATCCTGAAGAATTCTTTTCATGGTTTGTAGATTGGGCCTGCCATACCTACGTCCCCAAAACCTAAGCTGAGTTTGTGTTTTCAGACTTCTGTCCTCAAAGTCCTGGGTCATACACCATCCAGGCTGGGGCCCCTGAAGCCATCCATTAGGACTGTGCCTACCTAATGAATAGGAATTCTGCCCATTCCATTGTCCAGAATCGTACAAATTAGGAGAACCCTCCAAAGTCCCCGAGGCCATCCCAATAGTGTAGGTCTCCCGGGACAAACAAGGGCTGTCTGACACCAGCTGAGCATCTACCTCCACTCATACCATAGATGGATGTCCCCAGAGAAGGACATGGAAACAGACAGGACCCTAGGCCAAAATCGGATCCATTGCTTTGGATTACAGACATGTCTCCTCAAATGCCTGGATTCCAAGACCAGCATAGGGGGTTTCCTGAGGCACCCATCAGAACAAATCTCGTCTGCACAAGGAAACTGTGCATGGGAGCTATGTCAAAAGCTTAGGAGAATACTTCAGAGTCCCGGTGCCACCGCCCCATTCCAAGGCCCTCATGGACACAAACACACATTAGGCCCCATCCTCAGGAAGGTCCATTTTAACACAGCCACCCCGGTTGCTCCCGCAGAGCCATCCGATCTCAACTGTCTTGTTGCTAGGAGACAATTGGAATGCGAGGCGGACTTCCCTGGCATCCATCCTCGAACGGTGCTCTAGAGTCATTCCATATGGGATGTCCTGGAGCTGCCCAACAGGTCTCAATTGTCCCGCAGAAGGAATGCTTGAAGGGGGCATCCCACAACTCCCAACGTGGGAAAACCTCCATGGCCTTGAGATTCCACTCCGTTAATGAAGGGGCAGTCATGCACAGAAACTCCAACCAGAGCCAACGCCTGATCCTCGCCGTGACTTCTGATGCATGAGATATCGTTTCAGATTTGCAGGGGGTACATGCCGTGCCCTCGTCCTGAAGCCCAAGTCTAGCTTGTGTTCTCAGATTTCTATCCTCACACTCCTGGCCCAGAAGCCCTCATGTTTGGCAATTCCGGGCCCACAATGCAGCACTCTGCCTGCCCTCTAGAAAAATATCTTGCCTAATGAGCTGCCCAGCTCCTCAAATGCGGAACAACCTACAGGCACTCGACTGTATCCAAATTATACAGTCTAACCTGGGCACTAATGCACTGTCTGACACAACATGAGCCCGAACCTCCTGACCAACACCCAGGCAGCTGACCGCACACTGAGCACAACTGACCTGCCATGGCCTTAGGTCGTCATCTCTTCCCAATTGCCTTTCAGGCTTCAGAACCTAACTTTATCTCCAAACACTGCCCAGCGTTGAAAATGATGCAGAAATCAGAACTCCTTCCCCATGGCAAGAATCCTTATGATTGGCATGTTGTCCAAAGTTCAGTGTAGTTGAAACCAGTGTGGCCCATGAGGCCCCGCCCTTGCTCACAGGCCACATTGGTCACAAACACACATTGTGACCCTCAGCCTGAACACAGGCCTCTCAGTGGATCAATGAAGAGACAGCATTTTGGCCTGTCATGCCCCTAGGCCCCAAATTTTAACCATATTTTGGGTTGTCCCTTCACACTTCCCCAGGGCTCTGCCTTGGAATTCCTCTTTGGTTGGGACACCTGAGGTAACAAACCTGAAAGGAGACCTCCCATCCCACAGATTGACGAAAAACAATTGGGACCGGGCCAAATCCACAGAGAGGAAGATTCGCCCATGGCCCATGAGGCCTCCCCACATTCCACGGCCATCGTTGATACAAAATCCAGAGTCAAAAGCCTGAGCAAGCGCCTCAGACTCGCTCTTTCTTCATATCCTGATGAGTTCTTCTCACGGTTTGTAGACTGGGCCTGCCATACCTACGTCCCCAAAACATAAGCTGAGTTTGTATTTTCAGACTTCTGTCCTCAAAGTCCTGGGCCACAGACCATCCCGGCTGGGGCCCCTAAAGCCTCACATTAGGACTGTGCCTACCCAATGAATAGGAATTCTGCCCATTCCATTGTCCAGATCGTACAAATGAGGAGAACCCTCCAAAGTCCCCGAGGCCATCCCAATAGTGTAGGTCTCCCGGGACAAACAAGGGCGGTCTGACACCAGCTGAGCATCTACCTCCACTCATATCATACATGGATGTCCCCAGAGAAGATAATGGAACCAGACAGGACCCTAGGCCATAATCAGATCCATTGTTTTGGTTTACAGGCATGTCTCCTCAAAAGCCTGGATTCCAAGACCAGCATAGTGGCTTTCGTGAGGCACCCATCAGAACAAATCTTGTCTCCACAAAGAAACTTGTGCATGGGAGCTATGTCAAAAGCTTAGAGGAATACTTCATGATCCCGGTGCCACCGCCCCATTCCAAGACCCTCATGAACACAAACACACATTAGGCCCCATCCTCAGGAAAGTCCATTTCAACTCAGCCACCCAGGTTGATCCCGAGAGCCATCTGATCTCAACTGTCTTGTTGCTAGGAGACAATTGGAATGCGAGGCGGGCTTCCCTGGCATCCATCCTCGAATGGTGCTCTGGAGTCATTCCATATGGGATGTCCTGGAGCAGCCCAACAGGTCTCAATTGTCCCGCAGAAGGAATCATGGAAGGGGGCATCCCAAAACTCCCAACGTGGGAAAACCTCCATGGCCTTGAGATTCCACTCCGTTCATGAAGGGGCAGTCATGCACAGAAACTCCAACGTGAGCAAACGTCTGATCCTCGCCATGAGTTCAGATGCATGACATATCGGTTCAGATCTGCAGGGGTAACTGCCGTGCCCTTGCCTGAAGCCAAGTCTAGCTTGTGTTCTCAGACTTCTGTCCTCACACTACTGGCCCAGAAGCCCTCACGTTCGGCAATTCCGGACCCACAATGCAGCACTCCGCCTGCCCTGTAGAAATAATATCTTGCCTACTGAGCTGCTCAGGCACCTCAAATGAGGAACAACCTACCCGGCACTCGACTGTACCCAAATTATATAGTCTAACCTGGGCACTAATGCACTGTCTGACACAACCTGAGCCCGAACCTCCTGACCAACAAACAGGCAGCTGTCCACACACTGAGCACATCAGACCCACCATGGCCTTAGGTCATCATCTCTTCCCAACTGCGGTTTTAAAGCTTCAGAACCTAGACCTTATCTCCAACCACTGCCCAGGGTTGAAAATGATGCAGAAATCACAACTCCTTCCCCATGGCAAGAGACCTTGTGATTAGCATGTTGTCCAAAGTTCAGTGTAGTTGAAACCAGTGTGGCCCATGAGGCCGTGCACATGCTCGCGGGCCACATTGGTCACAAACACTCATTGTGACCCTCAGCCTGAGCCCAGTTTTCAAGTAAGGCCTCTCAGTGGCTGGATGAAGAGACAGCATATGGGGCCTGCCATGCCCCTCGGCCCCAAATTTTAACCATAGTTTGGGTTGTCCCCTCACTCTTCCCCAGGGCTCTGCTATGGAATTCCTCTTTGGTTGGGACACCTGAGGTAACAAACCTGAAAGAAGACCTCCCATCCCACATATTGACGAAAAACTATTGGGACCGGGCCAAATCCCAAGAGAGGAATATTCGTCCATGGCCCATGAGGCTTCCCCACATTCCACGGCCATCGTTGACACAAAATCCAGAGACCAAAGGCTGAGCAAGCGCCTCAGACTCGCTCTTTCTTCGTATCCTGAAGAGTTCTTCTCATGGTTTGTAGATGGGGCCTGCCATACCTACGTCCCCAAACCTAAGCTAAGTTTGTGTTTTCAGACTTCTGTCCTCAAAGTCCTGGGCCACACAACCTCCAGGCTTGGGCCCATGGAGGCACACATTAGGACTGTGCCTACCCCATGCATGGGAATTCTGCCCATTCCATTGTCCAAAATTATACAAATTAGGAGATCCCTCCAAAGTCCCCGAGACCATCCCAATATGTAGGTCTCTTTGGACAAACAAGGGCAGTCTGACACCAGCTGAGCAACTAGCTCCACTCAAACCATAGATGGATGTCCCCAGAGAAGGAGATGGAACCAGTCAGGACCCTAGGCCATAATCGGATCCATTGCTTTGGATTACAGGCATGTCTCCTCAAAATCCTGGATTCCAATACCAGCATAGGGGTTTTCCTGAGGCAGCCATAAGAAAACATCTCATCTCGGCGAGGAAACTTGTGCATGGGACCTATGTCAAAATCTTAGGAGAATACTTCAGAGTCCCGGTGCCACTGCCCCATTCCAAGGTCCTCATGGACACAAACACACATTAGGCCCTATACTCAGGAAAGTCCATTTCAACTCAGCCAACCCGGTTGCTCCTGCAGAGCCATCCGATCTCCAATGTCTTGTTGCTAGGAGACAATTGGAAAGCGAGGCGGGCTTCCCTGGCATCCATCCTCCAACGGTGCTCTGGAGTCATTCCATATGGGATGTTTTGGAGCTGCCCAACAGGTCTCAATTGTGCCGAAGAAGGAATCCTTGAAGGGGGCATCCCACAACTCCCAACGTGGGAAAACCTCCATGGCCTTGAGATTCCTCTCCGTTCATGAAGGGGCAGTCATGCACAGAAACTACAACCTGAGCCTACGTCTGATCCTCGCCGTGACTTCAGATGCATGAGATATTGGTTCAGATGTGCAGTGGGTACATGCCTTGCCCTCGGCGTGAAGACCAAGTCTAGCTTGTGGTCTCAGACTTCTATCCTCACACTACTGGCCCTGAAGCCCTCATGTTTGGCAATTCCGGACCCACAATGCAGCACTCTGCCTGCCCTCTAGAAAAAAAATCTTGCCTAATGAACTGCCCGGGCACCTCAAATAAGGATCAACCTACACGGCACTCGACTGTACCCAAATTACAGAGTCTAACCTGGGCAAAAATGCACTGTCTGACACAACCTGAGCCCGAAACTCCTGACCAACAACCAGGCAGCTGACCGCACACTGAGCACATCAGACCCACCATGGCCTTAGGCCATCATCTCTTCCCAACTGCGGTTTTCAGGCATCTGAACTAGACCTTATCTCCAACCACTGCCCAGGGTTGAAAATGATGCAGAAATCAGAACTCCTTCACCATGGCAAGAGACCTTGTGATTGGCATGTTGTCCAAAGTTCAGTGTAGATGAAACCAGTGTGGCCCATGAGGCCCCGCCCATGCTCGCGAGCCACATTGGTCACAAAAACACATTGTGACCCTCAGCCTGAGCCCAGTCCTCAAGTCAGGCCTCTCAGTGGCTGGATGAAGAGACAGCATATGGGGCCTGCCATGCCGCTAGGCCCCAAAATTTATCCATAGTATGGGTTGTCCCTTCACTCTTCCCCAGGGCTCTGCTTTGGAATTCCTCTTTGGTTGGGACACCTGAGGTAACAAAACTGAAAGGAGACCTCCCATCCCACAGATTGACGAAAAACAATTGGGACCTGTCCATATCCAAAGAGAGGAAGATTCGTCCATGTCCCATGAGGTCTCCCGACATTCCACGGCCATCGTTGACACAAAATCCGGAGACCAAATCCTGAGCAAGCGCCTCAGACTCGCTCTTTCTTCATATCCTGAAGAGTTCTTCTCATGGTTTGTAGATTGGGCCTGCCATACCTACGTCCCCAAACCTAAGCTGAGTTTGTGTTTTCCGACTTCTGTCCTCAAAGTCCTGGGCCACACACCCTCCAGGCTGGGGCCCCTGGAGCCACACATTAGGACTGTGCCTACCCCATGCATGGGAATTCTGCCCATTCCATTGTCCAAAATTGTACAAATTAGGAGAACCCTCCAAAGTCCCCGAGGCCATCCCAATATGTACGTCTCAGTGGACAAACAAGGGCGGTCTGACACCAGCTGAGCGTCTACCTCCACTCAGACCACAGATGGATGTCCCCAGAGAAGGAGAAGGAACCAGACAGGACCCTAGGCCATAATCGTAACCATTGCTTTGGTTTACAGGCGTGTCTCCTCAAAACTCTGGATTCCAATACCAGCATAGGCGATTTCCTGAGGCACCCTTCAGAAAAAATCTCGTCTCCACGAGGAAACTTGTGCATGGAACCTATGTCAAAATCTTAGGAGAATACTTCAGAGTCCCGGTGCCACCGCCCCATTCCAAGGTCCTCATGGACACAAACACATATTAGGCCCCATTCTCAGGAACGAAAATTTCAACTCAGCCACCCCGGTTGCTCCCGCAGAGCCATCCGATCTCCACTGTGTTGTTGCTAGGAGACAATTGAAATGTGAGGCGGGCTTCCCTGGAATCCATCCTCGAACGGTGCTCTGGAGTCATTCCATATGGGATGTTTTGGAGCTGCCCAACAGGTCTCAATTGTCCCGCAGAAGGAATCCTTGAAGGGGGTATCCTACAGCTCCCAACGTGGGAAAACCTCCATGGCCTTGAGATTCCTCTCCGTTCATGAAGGGGCAGTCATGCACAGAAACTACATCGTGAACAAACGTCTGACCTCGCCGTGACTTCAGATGCATGAGATATTGGTTCAGATGTGCAGGGGGTACCTGCCTTGCCCTCGGCCTGAAGCCCAAGTCTAGCTTGTGGTCTCAGACTTCAGTCCTCACACTACTGGCCCAGAATCCCTAACGTTTGGCAATTCCGGACCCACAATACAGCACACTGCCCTCCCTTTAGAAAAATTATCCTGCCTAATGAGCTGCCCAGGCACCTCAAATGAGGATCAACCTACCCGGCACTCGACTGTACCCAAATTATATAGTCTAACCTACGCACTAATTCACTGTCTGACACAACCTGGCCCGAACCTCCTGACCAACAACCAGGCAGCTGACAGCACACTGAGCACATCAGACCCACCATGGCCTTAGGTCATCATCTCTTCCAAACTGCGGTTTTCAGGCTTCCGAACCTAGACCTTATCTCCAACCACTGCCCAGGGTTGAAAATGATGCAGAAATCAGAAGTCCTTCCCAATGGCAAGTGACATTGTGATTGGCATGTTGTCCAAAGTACAGTGTAGTTGAAACCAGTGTGGCCCATGAGGCCCCGTCCATGCTCGCAAGCCACATTGGTCACAAACACTCATTGTGACCCTCAGCCTGAGCCCAGTCCTCAAGTAAGGCCTCTCAGTGGCTGGATGAAGAGACAGTATATGGGGCCTGCCATGCCCCTCTGCCCCAAATTTTAACCATAGTTTGGGTTGTCCCTTCACTCTTCCCCAGGGCTCTGCTTTGGAATTCCTCTTTGGTTGGGACACCTGAGGTAACAAACCAAAGAGGAGACCTCCCATCCCACAGATTGACGAAAAACAATTGGGTTCGTGCCAAATCCCAGAGAGGAAGATTCCTCCATGGCCCATGAGGCCTCCCCTCAATCCACAACCATCGTTGACACAAAATCCAGAGACCAAAGCCTGAACAAGCGCCTCAGACTCGCTCTTTCTTCGTATCCTGAAGATTTCTTCTCATGGTTTGTAGATTGGGCCTGCCATACCTACGTCCCCAAACCTAAGCTGAGTTTGTGTTTTCAGACTTCTGTCCTCAAAGTCCTGGGCCACACACCGTCCCGGCTGGGGCCCCTGGAGCCACACATTAGGACTGTGCCTACCCCATGCATGGAAATTCTGCCCATTCCGTTGTCCAAAATTGTACAAATTAGGAGAACCCTCCAAAGTCCCCGAGGCCATTCCAATATCTAGGTCTCTGTGGACAAACAAGGGCGGTCTGACACCAGCTGAGCATCTACCTCCACTCATACCATAGATGGATGTCCCCAGAGAAGGAGATGGAACCAGACAGGACCCTAGGCCATAATCGGATCCATTGCTTTGGTTTACAGGCATGTCTTCTCAAAATCCTGGGCACAAATGCACTGTCTGACACAACCTGAGCCCGAACCTCCTGAACAACAACCAGGCAGCTGACCGCACACTGAGCACATCAGACCCACCAAGGCCTTAGGTCATCATCTCTTCCCAACTGCGGTTTTAAAGCTTCAGAACCTAGACCTTATCTCCAACCACTGCCCAGTGTTGAAAATGATGCGGAAATCAGAACTCCTTCCCCATGGCAAGAGACCTTGTGATTGGCATGTTGTCCAAAGTTCAATGTAGTTGAAACCAGTGTGGCCCATGAGGCCCCGCCCAAGCTCGCGAGCCACATTGGTCACAAAGACACATTGTGACCCTCAGCCTGAACCCAGTCCTCAAGTAAGGCCTCTCAGTGGCTGGATGAAGGGACAGCATATGGGGCCTGCCATGCCCCTCTGCCCCAAATTTTAACCATAGTTTGGGTTTTCCCTTCACTCTTCCCCAGGGCTCTGCTGGGGAATTCCTCTTTGGTTGGGACACCAGAGGTAACAAACCTGAAAGGAGACCTCCCATCCAAATGATTGACGAAAAACAATTGGTACCGGAACAAATCCCAAGAGAGGAAGATTCGTCCATGGCACATTAGGCCTCCCCTCATTCCACGGCCATTGTTGACACAAAATCCAGAGACCAAAGCCTGAGCAAGCGCCTCAGACTAGCTCTTTCTTCATATCCTGAAGAGTTCTCATGGTTTATAGATTGGGCCTGCCATACGTACGTCCCCAAACCTAAGCTGAGTTTGTGTTCTCAGACTTCTGTCCTCAAATTCCTCGGCCACACACCTTCCATGCTGGGGCCCCTGGAGCCACACATTAGGACTGTGACTACCCCATGCATGGGAATTCTGCCCATTCCATTGTCCAAAATTGTACAAATTAGGAGAACCCTCCAAAGTCCCCGAGGCCATGCCAATATGTACGTCTCAGTGGACAAACAAGGGCGGTCTGACACTTGCTTAGTATCTACGTCCACTCATACCATAGATGGATGTCCCCAGAGAAGGATATGGTACCACACAGGACCCTAGGCCATAATCGGATCCATTGCTTTGGTTTACAGGCATGTTCCTCAAAAGCCTGGATTCCAATACCAGCATAGGGGGTTTCCTGAGGCACCCATCAGAAAAAATCTCGTCTCCACGAGGAAACTTGTGCATGGGACCTATGTCAAAATATTAGGAGAATACTTCAGAGTCCCGGTGCCACCGCCCCATTCCAAGGTCCTCATGGACACAAACACACATTAGGCCCCATGCTCAGGAAAGTCCATTTCAACAGCACCCCCGGTTGCTCCCGCTGAGCCATCTGATCTCAACTGTCTTGTTGGTAGGAGACAATTGGAATGCGAGGCGGGCTTCCCTGGCATCCATCCTCGAACGGTGCTCTGGAGTAATTCCATATGGGATGTGTTGGAGCTACCCAACAGGTCTCAATTGTCCCGCAGAAGGAATCCTTGAAGGGGGCATCCCACAACTCGCAACGTGGGTAAACCTCCATGGCCTTGAGATTCCTCTCCGTTCATGAAGGGGCAGTCAAGCACAGAAACTACAACCTGAGGCAACGTCTGATCCTCGCCGTCACTTCAGATGCATGAGATATTGGTTCAGATGTGCAGGGGGTACCTGCCTTGCTCTCGGCCTGAAGCCGAAGTCTAGCTTGTGTTCTCAGATTTCTGTCCTCACACAACTGGCCCAGATGCCCTCACGTTTGGCAATTCCGGACCCACAATGCAGCACTCTGCCTGCCCTCTAGAAAAAATATCTTGCCTAATGAGCTGCCCAGGCACCTCAAATGAGGATCAACCTACACGGCACTCGACTGTACCCAAATTATAGAGTCTAACCTGGGCTCCTGCACTGTCTGACCCAACCTGAGCCCGAACCTCCTGACCAACAACCAGGCACTGACCGCACACTGAGCACATCAGACCCACCATGGCCTTAGGTCATCATCTCTTCCCAACTGCGGTTTTCAGGCTTCCGTACCTAGACCTTTTCTCCAACCACTGCCCAGGGTTGAAAATGATGCAGAAATCAGAAATCCTTTCCCATGGCAAGAGACCTTGTGTTTGGCATGTAGTCCAACGTTCTGTGTAGTTGAAACCAGTGTGGCCCATGAGGCCCCGCCCATGCTTCTGAGCCACATTGGTCACAAACACACATTGTGACCCTCAGCCTGAACCCAGTCCTCAAGTAAGGCCTCTCAGTGGCTGGATGAAGAGACAGCATATGGGGCCTGCCATGCCCCTAGGACCCAAATTTTAATCATAGTTTGTGTTGTCCCTTCTCTATTCCCCAGGGCTCTGCTTTGGTATTCTTCTTTGGTTGTGACACTGAGGTAACAAACCTGAAAGGAGACCTCCCATCCCACAGATTGACGAAAAACAATTGGGACTGGGCCAAATCCACGGAGAGGAAGATTCGTCCATGTCCCATGAGGCCTCCCCTCATTCCACGGCCATCGTTGACACAAAATCCAGAGACCAAAGCTTGAGCAAGCGCCTCAGACTCCCTCTTTCTTCATATCCTGAAGAGTTCTTCTCATGGTTTGTAGATTGGGCCTGCCATACCTACGTCCCCAAACCTAAGCTGTATAAGAGATGGCCGTGGAATGTCGGGGAGGCCTCATGGGCCATGGACGAATCTTCCTCTCTGTGGATTTGGCCCGATCCCAATTGTTTTTCGTCAATCTGTGGAATGGGAGGACTCCTTTCAGGTTTGTTACCTCAGGTGTCCTGCCCAAAGAGGAATTCCAAAGAAGAGTCCTGGGGAAAAGTGAAGGGAGAACCCGAACTATGGGTAAAACTTGGGGCCTAGGGGCATGGCAAGCCCAATATGCTATCTCTTCATCCAGCCACTGAGAGGCCTTATTGAGGACTGGGATCAGGGTGAGGGTCACAATGTGTGGTTTTGACCAATGTGGCCCGCAAACATGAGCGGGGCCTCATGGGCCACACTGGTTTCAACTACACTGAACGTTGGGCATCATGCCAACCACATGGTTTCTTGCCACGGGGAAGGAGTTGTGATTTCTGCATCACTTTCAAGCCTGGGCAGTGATTGGAGATAAGGTCTAGGTTCTGAAACTTGACAACCGAGGTTGGGAAGAGATGACGACCTAAGACCATGGCGGGTCCGATGTGCTCAGTGAGCGGCCAGCTTTCTGTGTGGGGCCAGGTAATCCAGGCTCGGGCTGTGTCAAAAAGGGCAATAGTGCCCAGGTCAGCCTATATATTTGGGGTACAGTCGAATGGCGTGCAGGTTGATCCTCATTTGGAGTTTCTGGGTAGCCCCAGAGGGCAATGTTTTTCTTCCTGAGGGCAGGAAGAGTGCTGCATTAGAGTTCTGGTTTTCAAACTGGAGGCTTGTGGGCCAGTAGTCTGAGGAAGGAAATCTGAGAACAAGCTAGTCTTAGGTTTCTGGGTGAGGACAAGTCAGGAACAATCTACAGACCTGAATCGAGATCTCGTGCTTATGATGTCAGGGCGAGGATCAGAAGATCGCTCAGGTTGGTGTTTCTGTCCCTGATGGCCCTTCATGAAGGGGCGGGGGGGTCACGAGGCCGTGGGGGTTTTCCCACGATGTTAGTTGTGAGAAGCTCCAAACTGCAAAGATTCTTCTGCAGGACAATTGAGACCTCTTGGTTGGTTCCAGGGCAACGATTCCGAGCAGGGTTCTAAGGATGGATGGCTGGGTAGCCCACCTCGCATTCCAATTGTGTCCTAGCAACAAGACAGGTTAGATCTGCTGGATCTGGGGGAGCAACCCAGGAGGCTGAGTTGAAATGGACTCTCCTGTGGATGGGTCCTAATGTCTGTTTGTGTCTATGGAGACCTTGGAATGTAGCGGTGGCACTGGGGTCGTGAAGGGTTTTTCCAAACAGAGGCTTTGACACAGCTCCAACGTGCAAGTTTCCCATATGTAGATGAGATGTTTTCTGATGGGTGAGTCAAGAAACAGCCATACGCTGGTATTGAAATCCAGGCCTCTGAGGAGAGATGACTGGATACCACAGCAATGGATCCGTTTAGTGCCTAGGGGCCTGTTCGTTCCTTTTTACCTCTGGGGACATCAGTCTTTGCGTCTGAGTGCAGGTAGGTGCTCAGAGGAGCTCAGATTGCCCCTGTTTGTCCTGGGAAGCCACCACTATTGGGATGGCCTCAGGCAGTTTGGAGGTTTATCCTATTAGTAGGGTTGTGGCCATTGGAATGGGCACATACAATTCCCTTGGAGAGGGCAAGTACAGTCCTCAGGTTTGGCTCCAGGGGCCTGAGCCTGTAGGGTGTGTAGGCCAGAGCTGTTTGGACAGTTGTCTGAAAACTCAAACGCGGCTTATGTTTCGGGTCATAGGTATGGCAGGACTGATCTACAGACCATGAGGAGAACTCTTCAGGATATGAAAAAAGGGCGAGTGTGAGGCTCGTGCTCAAGTTTTTGTCTCTGGATATCGTGTCACTCATGGTCGTGAAATTTCCGGGTGACTTCATGGGAAATGGATGCGTCTTACTCTCTGGGGTTTTGACCCGTCCCAAGAGTTTTGGGTCATTCTGGGGATGGAAGAAGTCCGTTTTGTTGTTGTTGTTGATTTGCTTTGTTTTGTTTTTTAACCTCAGGTGTCTCACCAAATGAGGTATTCCAGAGTAGAGCCCTGGGGAGGGCCGACCGGTCAACCAGAAATCTGTTTTAAAATTGGGGCCTAGGGACATGTCAAGCCCATTATGACATCTAATGGTCGAGCCACTGAGAGGACTTACTAGAGCACAGGACTCACGCTGAGGGTCACAATGCGTGTTTATGCCCTCTTCGCACTCAAGAATTGGCGGGGCCTCCGGGTGAATGCTGGTTTCTCCTACACTGAACGTTGGACAACATGCCAACCACAAGGTTTCTTGCCATGGGTAAGGACGAGTTCTGATTTCTGCATCACAGGCACCCCTGGGCAGTGGTTGGAGATAAGGTCTAGGTTCTGAGGCCTGAAATACCGCAGTTGGGAAGAGATGATGACCTAAGGCCATGGCGGTTCTGATGTGCTGTCTGCGGTCAGCTGTCTGGGTGTTGGTCAGGAGGTCCGAGCTCAGGTTGTGTCAGACAGTGCATTAGTGCCCAGGTTAGACTATATACTTTGGGTACAGTCGAATGCCATGTAGATTTATCCTCATATAAGGTGCCTGGGCAGCTCATTAGGCCAAATTTTTTTTCTAGAGGGTAGGCAGTGTGCTGCATTGTGGGTCTGGTATTGCGAAACTTCCGGGCTTCGGGGCCTGGAGTGTGAGGACGGAAGTCTGAGAACACAAGCTAGACTTGGGTTTCAGGGCCAGGGCACGGCAGGTACCCCTGTAGATCTGAACCTTTATCGCATGCATCTGAAGTCAGGGCGAGGATCAGACGTTGGCTCAGGTTGGAGTTTCTGTACATGACGGCCCCTTCATGAAGGGAGCGGAATCTCGAGGCCATGGAGGTTTTCCCACGTTGGGAGTTGTGGGATGCCCCCTTCAAGGATTCCTTCTGCGGGACAATTGAGACTTGTTGGGCAGCTCCAGGACATCCCATATGGAATGACTCCAGGGCACCGTTCGAGGATGGATGCCTGGGAAGCCCGCCTCGCATTCCAATTGTCTCCTAGCAACAAGACAGTTTTAGATCTGATGGCTCTGTGGGAGAAACCGGGGTGGCTGACTTGAAATGGACTTTCCTGAGGATGGGTCCTAATGTGTGTTTGTGTCCATGAAGGCCTTAAAATGGGGCGGTGGCACCGGGACCCTGAAGTATTCTCCTAAGCTTTTGACATAGCTCGATGCACAAGGTTCCTTGTGGAGACGAGATTTGTTTTGATGGGTGCCTCAGGAAAACCTCTATGCTGGTATTGGAATCCAGGCTTTTGAGGAGACATGCCTGTAATCCAAAGCAATGTATCCGATTATGGCCTAGGGTCCTGTCTGGTTCAATCTTCTTCTCAGGGGACATCCATCTATGGTATGAGTGGAGGTAGATGCTCAGCTGGTATCAGACCGCCCTTGTTTGTCCCGGGCGACCTGCACTATTGGGATGGCCTCAGGGATTTGTAGGGTTCTCCAAATTTTACTGTTTTGGACAATGGCATCGGCAGAATTCCCATGGATTGGGTAGGCACAGTCCTAATGTGTGACTCCAGGGGCCCCAGCCTGGAGGGTGTGTGGCCCAGGACTTTGAGGACAGAAGTCTGAAAACACAAACTCAGCTTAGGTTTGGGGACGTAGGTATGGCAGGCCCGATCTATAAACCATGAGAAGAACTCTTCCGGATATGAAGAAAGAGCGAGTCTGAGGCGCTTGCTCAGGCTTTTGTCTCTGGATTTTGTATCAGAGATGGCCGTGGAATGTCGGGGAGGCCTCATGGGTCATGGACGAATCTTCCTCTCTGTGGATTTGGCCCGATCCCAATTGTTTAGCGTCAATCTGTGAGATGGGAGGACTCCTTTCAGGTTTGTTACCTCAGGTGTCCCGCCAAAAGAGGAATCCCAAAGAAGAGCCCTGGGGAAAAGTGAAGGGAGAACCCGAACTATGGGTAAAATTTGGGGCCTAGGGGCATGGCAAGCCCAATATGCTATCTCTTCATCCAGCCACTGAGAGGCCTTATTGAGGACTGGGATCAGGGTGAGGGTCACAATGTGTCGTTTTGACCAATGTGGCCCGCAAACATGAGCGGGGCCTCATGGGCCACACTGGTTTCAACTACACTGAACGTTGGGCAACATGCCAACCACATGGTTTCTTGCCACGGGGAAGGAGTTGTGATTTCTGCATCACTTTCCAGCCTGGGCAGTGATTGGAGATAAGGTCTAGGTTCTGAAACTTGACAACCGAGGTTGGGAAGAGATGACAACCTAAGACCATGGCGGGTCCGATGTGCTCAGTGAGCGGCCAGCTTTCTGTGTGGGGCCAGGTAATCCAGGCTCGGGCTGTGTCAAAAAGGGCAATAGTGCCCAGGTCAGCCTATATATTTGGGGTACAGTCGAATGGCGTGCAGGTTGATCCTCATTTGGAGTTTCTGGGTAGCCCCAGAGGGCAATGTTTTTCTTCCTGAGGGCAGGAAGAGTGCTGCATTAGAGTTCTGGTTTTCAAACTGGAGGCTTGTGGGCCAGTAGTCTGAGGAAGGAAATCTGAGAACAAGCTAGTCTTAGGTTTCTGGGTGAGGACAAGTCAGGAACAATCTACAGACCTGAATCGAGATCTCGTGCTTATGATGTCAGGGCGAGGATCAGAAGATCGCTCAGGTTGGTGTTTCTGTCCCTGATGGCCCTTCATGAAGGGGCGGGGGGGTCACGAGGCCGTGGGGGTTTTCCCACGATGTTAGTTGTGAGAAGCTCCAAACTGCAAAGATTCTTCTGCAGGACAATTGAGACCTCTTGGTTGGTTCCAGGGCAACGATTCCGAGCAGGGTTCTAAGGATGGATGGCTGGGTAGCCCACCTCGCATTCCAATTGTGTCCTAGCAACAAGACAGGTTAGATCTGCTGGATCTGGGGGAGCAACCCAGGAGGCTGAGTTGAAATGGACTCTCCTGTGGATGGGTCCTAATGTCTGTTTGTGTCTATGGAGACCTTGGAATGTAGCGGTGGCACTGGGGTCGTGAAGGGTTTTTCCAAACAGAGGCTTTGACACAGCTCCAACGTGCAAGTTTCCCATATGTAGATGAGATGTTTTCTGATGGGTGAGTCAAGAAACAGCCATACGCTGGTATTGAAATCCAGGCCTCTGAGGAGAGATGACTGGATACCACAGCAATGGATCCGTTTAGTGCCTAGGGGCCTGTTCGTTCCTTTTTACCTCTGGGGACATCAGTCTTTGCGTCTGAGTGCAGGTAGGTGCTCAGAGGAGCTCAGATTGCCCCTGTTTGTCCTGGGAAGCCACCACTATTGGGATGGCCTCAGGCAGTTTGGAGGTTTATCCTATTAGTAGGGTTGTGGCCATTGGAATGGGCACATACAATTCCCTTGGAGAGGGCAAGTACAGTCCTCAGGTTTGGCTCCAGGGGCCTGAGCCTGTAGGGTGTGTAGGCCAGAGCTGTTTGGACAGTTGTCTGAAAACTCAAACGCGGCTTATGTTTCGGGTCATAGGTATGGCAGGACTGATCTACAGACCATGAGGAGAACTCTTCAGGATATGAAAAAAGGGCGAGTGTGAGGCTCGTGCTCAAGTTTTTGTCTCTGGATATCGTGTCACTCATGGTCGTGAAATTTCCGGGTGACTTCATGGGAAATGGATGCGTCTTACTCTCTGGGGTTTTGACCCGTCCCAAGAGTTTTGGGTCATTCTGGGGATGGAAGAAGTCCGTTTTGTTGTTGTTGTTGATTTGCTTTGTTTTGTTTTTTAACCTCAGGTGTCTCACCAAATGAGGTATTCCAGAGTAGAGCCCTGGGGAGGGCCGACCGGTCAACCAGAAATCTGTTTTAAAATTGGGGCCTAGGGACATGTCAAGCCCATTATGACATCTAATGGTCGAGCCACTGAGAGGACTTACTAGAGCACAGGACTCACGCTGAGGGTCACAATGCGTGTTTATGCCCTCTTCGCACTCAAGAATTGGCGGGGCCTCCGGGTGAATGCTGGTTTCTCCTACACTGAACGTTGGACAACATGCCAACCACAAGGTTTCTTGCCATGGGTAAGGACGAGTTCTGATTTCTGCATCACAGGCACCCCTGGGCAGTGGTTGGAGATAAGGTCTAGGTTCTGAGGCCTGAAATACCGCAGTTGGGAAGAGATGATGACCTAAGGCCATGGCGGTTCTGATGTGCTGTCTGCGGTCAGCTGTCTGGGTGTTGGTCAGGAGGTCCGAGCTCAGGTTGTGTCAGACAGTGCATTAGTGCCCAGGTTAGACTATATACTTTGGGTACAGTCGAATGCCATGTAGATTTATCCTCATATAAGGTGCCTGGGCAGCTCATTAGGCCAAATTTTTTTTCTAGAGGGTAGGCAGTGTGCTGCATTGTGGGTCTGGTATTGCGAAACTTCCGGGCTTCGGGGCCTGGAGTGTGAGGACGGAAGTCTGAGAACACAAGCTAGACTTGGGTTTCAGGGCCAGGGCACGGCAGGTACCCCTGTAGATCTGAACCTTTATCGCATGCATCTGAAGTCAGGGCGAGGATCAGACGTTGGCTCAGGTTGGAGTTTCTGTACATGACGGCCCCTTCATGAAGGGAGCGGAATCTCGAGGCCATGGAGGTTTTCCCACGTTGGGAGTTGTGGGATGCCCCCTTCAAGGATTCCTTCTGCGGGACAATTGAGACTTGTTGGGCAGCTCCAGGACATCCCATATGGAATGACTCCAGGGCACCGTTCGAGGATGGATGCCTGGGAAGCCCGCCTCGCATTCCAATTGTCTCCTAGCAACAAGACAGTTTTAGATCTGATGGCTCTGTGGGAGAAACCGGGGTGGCTGACTTGAAATGGACTTTCCTGAGGATGGGTCCTAATGTGTGTTTGTGTCCATGAAGGCCTTAAAATGGGGCGGTGGCACCGGGACCCTGAAGTATTCTCCTAAGCTTTTGACATAGCTCGATGCACAAGGTTCCTTGTGGAGACGAGATTTGTTTTGATGGGTGCCTCAGGAAAACCTCTATGCTGGTATTGGAATCCAGGCTTTTGAGGAGACATGCCTGTAATCCAAAGCAATGTATCCGATTATGGCCTAGGGTCCTGTCTGGTTCAATCTTCTTCTCAGGGGACATCCATCTATGGTATGAGTGGAGGTAGATGCTCAGCTGGTATCAGACCGCCCTTGTTTGTCCCGGGCGACCTGCACTATTGGGATGGCCTCAGGGATTTGTAGGGTTCTCCAAATTTTACTGTTTTGGACAATGGCATCGGCAGAATTCCCATGGATTGGGTAGGCACAGTCCTAATGTGTGACTCCAGGGGCCCCAGCCTGGAGGGTGTGTGGCCCAGGACTTTGAGGACAGAAGTCTGAAAACACAAACTCAGCTTAGGTTTGGGGACGTAGGTATGGCAGGCCCGATCTATAAACCATGAGAAGAACTCTTCCGGATATGAAGAAAGAGCGAGTCTGAGGCGCTTGCTCAGGCTTTTGTCTCTGGATTTTGTATCAGAGATGGCCGTGGAATGTCGGGGAGGCCTCATGGGTCATGGACGAATCTTCCTCTCTGTGGATTTGGCCCGATCCCAATTGTTTAGCGTCAATCTGTGAGATGGGAGGACTCCTTTCAGGTTTGTTACCTCAGGTGTCCCGCCAAAAGAGGAATCCCAAAGAAGAGCCCTGGGGAAAAGTGAAGGGAGAACCCGAACTATGGGTAAAATTTGGGGCCTAGGGGCATGGCAAGCCCAATATGCTATCTCTTCATCCAGCCACTGAGAGGCCTTATTGAGGACTGGGATCAGGGTGAGGGTCACAATGTGTCGTTTTGACCAATGTGGCCCGCAAACATGAGCGGGGCCTCATGGGCCACACTGGTTTCAACTACACTGAACGTTGGGCAACATGCCAACCACATGGTTTCTTGCCACGGGGAAGGAGTTGTGATTTCTGCATCACTTTCCAGCCTGGGCAGTGATTGGAGATAAGGTCTAGGTTCTGAAACTTGACAACCGAGGTTGGGAAGAGATGACAACCTAAGACCATGGCGGGTCCGATGTGCTCAGTGAGCGGCCAGCTTTCTGTGTGGGGCCAGGTAATCCAGGCTCGGGCTGTGTCAAAAAGGGCAATAGTGCCCAGTCAGCCTATATGTTTGGGGTACAGTCGAATGGCGTGCAGGTTGATCCTCATTTGGAGTTTCTGTGTAGCCCCAGAGGGCAATGTTTTTCTTCCTGAGGGCAGGAAGAGTGCTGCATTATAATTCTGGTTTTCAAACTGGAGGCTTGTGGGCCAGTAGTCTGAGGAAGGAAATCTGAGAACAAGCTAGGCTTAGGTCTGGGTGAGGACAAGGCAGGAACAATCTACAGACCTGAATCGAGATCTCGAGCTTATGATGTCAGGGCGAGGATCAGAAGATCGCTCAGGTTGGTGTTTCTGTCCCTGATGGCCCTTCATGAAGGGGCGGGGGGGTCACGAGGCCGTGGGGGTTTTCCCACGATGTTAGTTGTGAGAAGCTCCAAACTGCAAAGATTCTTCTGCAGGACAATTGAGACCTGTTGGTTGGCTCCAGGGCAACGATTCCGAGCAGGGTTCTAAGGATGGATGGCTGGGTAGCCCACCTCGCATTCCAATTGTGTCCTAGCAACAAGACAGGTTAGATCTGCTGGATCTGGGGGAGCAACCCAGGAGGCTGAGTTGAAATGGACTCTCCTGTGGATGGGTCCTAATGTCTGTTTGTGTCTATGGAGACCTTGGAATGTAGCGGTGGCACTGGGGTCGTGAAGGGTTTTTCCAAACAGAGGCTTTGACACAGCTCCAACGTGCAAGTTTCCCATATGTAGATGAGATGTTTTCTGATGGGTGAGTCAAGAAACAGCCATACGCTGGTATTGAAATCCAGGCCTCTGAGGAGAGATGACTGGATACCACAGCAATGGATCCGTTTAGTGCCTAGGGGCCTGTTCGTTCCTTTTTACCTCTGGGGACATCAGTCTTTGCGTCTGAGTGCAGGTAGGTGCTCAGAGGAGCTCAGATTGCCCCTGTTTGTCCTGGGAAGCCACCACTATTGGGATGGCCTCAGGCAGTTTGGAGGTTTATCCTATTAGTAGGGTTGTGGCCATTGGAATGGGCACATACAATTCCCTTGGAGAGGGCAAGTACAGTCCTCAGGTTTGGCTCCAGGGGCCTGAGCCTGTAGGGTGTGTAGGCCAGAGCTGTTTGGACAGTTGTCTGAAAACACAAACGCGGCTTATGTTTCGGGTCATAGGTATGGCAGGACTGATCTACAGACCATGAGGAGAACTCTTCAGGATATGAAAAAGGGCCAGTGTGAGGCTCGTGCTCACGTTTTTGTCTCTGGATATCGTGTCACTCATGGTCGTGAAATTTCCGGGTGACTTCATGAGAAATGGATGAGTCTTACTCTCTGGGGTTTTGCCCCGTCCCAAGAGTTTTGGGTCATTCTGGGGATGGAAGAAGTCCGTTTTGTTGTTGTTGTTGATTTGCTTTGTTTTGTTTTTTAACCTCAGGTGTCTCACCAAATGAGGTATTCCAGAGTAGAGCCCTGGGGAGGGCCGACCGGTCAACCAGAAATCTCTTTTAAAATTGGGGCCTAGGGACATGTCAAGCCCATTATGACATCTAATGGTCGAGCCACTGAGAGGACTTACTAGAGCACAGGACTCACGCTGAGGGTCACAATGCGTGTTTATGCCCTCTTCGCACTCAAGAATTGGCGGGGCCTCCGGGTGAATGCTGGTTTCTCCTACACTGAACGTTGGACAACATGCCAACCACAAGGTTTCTTGCCATGGGTAAGGACGAGTTCTGATTTCTTCATCACAGGCACCCCTGGGCATTGGTTGGAGATAAGTACTAGGTTCTGAGGCCTGAAATACCGCAGTTGGGATGAGATGATGACCTAAGGCCATGGCGGTTCTGATGTGCTCAGTGTGCGGTCAGCTGTCTGGGTGTTGGTCAGGAGGTCCGAGCTCAGGTTGTGTCAGACAGTGCATTAGTGCCCAGGTTAGACTATATACTTTGGGTACAGTCGAATGCCATGTAGATTTATCCTCATATAAGGTGCCTGGGCAGCTCATTAGGCCAAATTTTTTTTCTAGAGGGCAGGCAGAGTCCTGCATTGTGGGTCTGGAATTGCGAAACTTCCGGGCTTCGGGGCCTGGAGTGTGAGGACGGAAGTCTGAGAACACAAGCTAGACTTGGGTTTCAGGGCCAGGGCACGGCAGGTACCCCTGTAGATCTGAACCTTTATCGCATGCATCTGAAGTCAGGGCGAGGATCAGACGTTGGCTCAGGTTGGAGTTTCTGTGCATGACGGCCCCTTCATGAAGGGAGCGGAATCTCGAGGCCATGGAGGTTTTCCCACGTTGGGAGTTGTGGGATGCCCCCTTCAAGGATTCCTTCTGCGGGACAATTGAGACTTGTTGGGCAGCTCCAGGACATCCCATATGGAATGACTCCAGGGCACCGTTCGAGGATGGATGCCTGGGAAGCCCGCCTCGCATTCCAATTGTCTCCTAGCAACAAGACAGTTTTAGATCTGATGGCTCTGCGGGAGAAACCGGGGTGGCTGACTTGAAATGGACTTTCCTGAGGATGGGTCCTAATGTGTGTTTGTGTCCATGATGACCTTAAAATGGGGCGGTGGCACCGGGACCCTGAATTATTCTCCTAAGCTTTTGACATAGCTCGATGCACAAGGTTCCTTGTGGAGACGAGATTTTTTTTGATGGGTGCCTCAGGAAAACCTCTATGCTGGTATTGGAATCCAGGCTTTTGAGGAGACATGCCTGTAATCCAAAGCAATGTATCCGATTATGGCCTAGGGTCCTGTCTGGTTCAATCTTCTTCTCAGGGGACATCCATCTATGGTATGAGTGGAGGTAGATGCTCAGCTGGTATCAGACCGCCCTTGTTTGTCCCGGGCGACCTGCACTATTGGGATGGCCTCAGGGATTTGTAGGGTTCTCCAAATTTTACTGTTTTGGACAATGGCATCGGCAGAATTCCCATGGATTGGGTAGGCACAGTCCTAATGTGTGACTCCAGGGGCCCCAGCCTGGAGGGTGTGTGGCCCAGGACTTTGAGGACAGAAGTCTGAAAACACAAACTCAGCTTAGGTTTGGGGACGTAGGTATGGCAGGCCCGATCTATAAACCATGAGAAGAACTCTTCCGGATATGAAAAAAGAGCGAGTCTGAGGCGCTTGCTCAGGCTTTTGTCTCTGGATTTTGTATCAGAGATGGCCGTGGAATGTCGGGGAGGCCTCATGGGCCATGGACGAATCTTCCTCTCTGTGGATTTGGCCCGATCCCAATTGTTTTTTGACAATCTGGGGAATGGGAGGACTCCTTTCAGGTTTGTTACCTCAGGTGTCCCGCCAAAAGAGGAATCCCAAAGAAGAGCCCTGGGGAAAAGTGAAGGGAGAACCCGAACTATGGGTAAAATTTGGGGCCTAGGGGCATGGCAAGCCCAATATGCTATCTCTTCATCCAGCCACTGAGAGGCCTTATTGAGGACTGGGATCAGGGTGAGGGTCACAATGTGTCGTTTTGACCAATGTGGCCCGCAAACATGAGCGGGGCCTCATGGGCCACACTGGTTTCAACTACACTGAAGGTTGGGCAACATGCCAACCACATGGTTTCTTGCCACGGGGAAGGAGTTGTGATTTCTGCATCACTTTCCAGCCTGGGCAGTGATTGGAGATAAGGTCTAGGTTCTGAAACTTGACAACCGATGTTGGGAAGAGATGACGACCTAAGACCATGGCGGGTCCGATGTGCTCAGTGAGCGGCCAGCTTTCTGTGTGGGGCCAGGTAATCCAGGTTCGGGCTGTGTCAAAAAGGGCAATAGTGATCAGGTCAGCCTATATATTTGGGGTACAGTCGAATGGCGTGCAGGTTGATCCTCATTTGGAGTTTCTGGGTAGCACAGAAGGCAATGTTTTTCTTCCTGAGGGCAGGAAGAGTGCTGCATTATAGTTCTGGTTTTCAAACTGGAGGCTTGTGGGCCAGTAGTCTGAGGAAGGAAATCTGAGAACAAGCTAGGCTTAGGTTTCTGGGTGAGGACAAGGCAGGAACAATCTACAGACCTGAATCGAGATCTCGTGCTTATGATGTCAGGGCGAGGATCAGAAGATCGCTCAGGTTGGTGTTTCTGTCCCTGATGGCCCTTCATGAAGGGGCGGGGGGGCCACGAGGCCGTGGGGGTTTTCCAACGATGTTACTTGTGAGAAGCTCCAAACTGCAAAGATTCTTCTGCAGGACAATTGAGACCTGTTAGTTGGCTCCAGGGCAACGATCCCGAGCAGGGTTCTAAGGATGGATGGCTGGGTAGCCCACCTCGCATTCCAATTGTATCCTAGCAACAAGACAGGTTAGATCTGCTGGATCTGGGGGAGCAACCCAGGAGGCTGAGTTGAAATGGACTCTCCTGTGGATGGGTCCTAATGTCTTTTTGTGTCTATGGAGATTTTGGAATGTAGCGGTGGCACTGGGGTCGTGAAGGGTTTTTCCAAACAGAGGCTTTGACACAGCTCCAACGTGCAAGTTTCCCATATGTAGATGAGATGTTTTCTGATGATTGAGTCTAGAAAAAGCCATACGTTGGTATTGAAATCCAGGCCTCTGAGGAGAGATGACTGGATACCACAGCAATGGATCCGTTTAGTGCCTAGGGGCCTGTTCGTTCCTTTTTACCTCTGAGGACATCGGTCTATGCGTCTGAGTGCAGGTAGGTGCTCAGATGAGCTCAGATTGCCCCTGTTTGACCTGGGAAGCCACCACTATTGGGATGGCCTCAGGCAGTTTGGAGGTTTATCCTATTATTAGGGTTGTGGCCATTGGAATGGGCATATACAATTCCCTTGGAGAGGGCAAGTACAGTCCTCAGGTTTGGCTCCAGGGGCCTGAGCCTGTAGGGTGTGTAGGCCAGAGCTGTTTGGACAGTTGTCTGAAAACACAAACGCGGCTTATGTTTCGGGTCATAGGTATGGCAGGACTGATCTACAGACCATGAGGAGAACTCTTCAGGATATGAAAAAAGGGCGAGTGTGTGGCTCGTGCTCAAGTTTTTGTCTCTGGATATCGTGTCACTCATGGTCGTGAAATTTCCGGGTGACTTCATGGGAAATGGACGAGTCTTACTCTCTGGGGTTTTGCCCCGTCCCAAGAGTTTTGGGTCATTCTGGGGATGGAAGAAGTCCGTTTTGTTGTTGTTGTTGATTTGCTTTGTTTTGTTTTTTAACCTCAGGTGTCTCACCAAATGAGGTATTCCAGAGTAGAGCCCTGGGGAGGGCCGACCGGACAACCAGAAATCTGGTTTAAAATTGGGGCCTAGGGACATGTCAAGCCCATTATGACATCTAATGGTCGAGCCACTGAGAGGACTTACTAGAGCACAGGACTCACGCTGAGGGTCACAATGCGTGTTTATGCCCTCTTCGCACTCAAGAATTGGCGGGGCCTCCGGGTGAATGCTGGTTTCTCCTACACTGAACGTTGGACAACATGCCAACCACAAGGTTTCTTGCCATGGGTAAGGACGAGTTCTGATTTCTGCATCACAGGCACCCCTGGGCAGTGGTTGGAGATAAGGTCTAGGTTCTGAGGCCTGAAAAACCGCAGTTGGGAAGAGATGATGACCTAAGGCTATGGCGGATCTGATGTGCTCAGTGTGTGGTCAGCTGTCTGGGTGTTGGTCAGGAGGTCCGAGCTCAGGTTGTGTCAGACAGTGCATTAGTGCCCAGGTTAGACTATATACTTTGGGTACAGTCGAATGCCATGTAGATTTATCCTCATATAAGGTGCCTGGGCAGCTCATTAGGCCAAATTTTTTTTCTAGAGGGCAGGCAGAGTGCTGCATTGTGGGTCTGGAATTGCGAAACTTCCGGGCTTCGGGGCCTGGAGTGTGAGGACGGAAGTCTGAGAACACAAGCTAGACTTGGGTTTCAGGGCCAGGGCACGGCAGGTACCCCTGTAGATCTGAACCTTTATCGCATGCATCTGAAGTCAGGGCGAGGATCAGACGTTGGCTCAGGTTGGAGTTTCTGTGCATGACGGCCCCTTCATGAAGGGAGCGGAATCTCGAGGCCATGGAGGTTTTCCCACGTTGGGAGTTGTGGGATGCCCCCTTCAAGGATTCCTTCTGCGGGACAATTGAGACTTGTTGGGCAGCTCCAGGACATCCCATATGGAATGACTCCAGGGCACCGTTCGAGGATGGATGCCTGGGAAGCCCGCCTCGCATTCCAATTGTCTCCTAGCAACAAGACAGTTTTAGATCTGATGGCTCTGTGGGAGAAACCGGGGTGGCTGACTTGAAATGGACTTTCCTGAGGATGGGTCCTAATGTGTGTTTGTGTCCATGAGAGCCTTAAAATGTTGCGGTGGCACCGGGACCCTTAAGTATTCTCCTAATCTTTTGACATAGCTCGATGCACAGGTTTCCTTGTGGAGACGAGATTTGTTTTGATGGGTGCCTCCGGAAAATCTCTATGCTGGTATTGGAATCCAGGCTTTTGAGGAGACATGCCTGTAATCCAAAGCAATGTATCCGATTATGGCCTAGGGTCCTGTCTGGTTCAATCTTCTTCTAGGGGACATCCATCTATGGTATGAGTGGAGGTAGATGCTCAGCTGGTATCAAACCGCCCTTGTTTGTCCCGGGCGACCTGCACTATTGGGATGGCCTCAGGGATTTGTAGTGTTCTCCAAATTTTACTGTTTTGGACAATGGCATCGGCAGAATTCCCATGGATTGGGTAGGCACAGTCCTAATGTGTGACTCCAGGAGCCCCAGCCTGGAGGGTGTGTGGCCCAGGACTTTGAGGACAGAAGTCTGAAAACACAAACTCAGCTTAGGTTTGGGGACGTAGGTATGGCAGGCCCGATCTATAATCCATGAGAAGAACTCTTCCGGATATGAAGAAAGAGCGAGTCTGAGGCGCTTGCTCAGGCTTTTGTCTCTGGATTTTGTATCAGAGATGGCCGTGGAATGTCGGGGAGGCCTTATGGGCCATGGACGAATCTTCCTCTCTGTGGATTTGGCCCGATCCCAATTGTTTAGCGTCAATCTGTGGAATGGGAGGACTCCTTTCAAGTTTGTTACCTCAGGTGTCCCGCCAAAAGAGGAATTCCAAAGAAGAGCCCTGGGGAAAAGTGAAGGGAGAACCCGAACTATGGGTAAAATTTGGGGCCTAGGGGCATGGCAAGCCCAATATGCTATCTCTTCATCCAGCCACTGAGAGGCCTTATTGCGGACTGGGATCAGGGTGAGGGTCACAATGTGTGGTTTTGACCAATGTGGCCCGCAAACATGAGCGGGGCCTCATGGGCCACACTGGTTTCAACTACACTGAACGTTGGGCAACATGCCAACCACATGTTTTCTTGCCACGGGGAAGGAGTTGTGATTTCTGCATCACTTTCAAGCCTGGGCAGTGATTGGAGATAAGGTCTAGGTTCTGAATCTTGACAAGCGAGGTTGGGAAGAGGTGACGACCTAAGACCATGGTGGGTCCGATGTGCTCAGTGAGCGGCCAGCTTTCTGTGTGGGGCCAGGTAATTCAGGCTCGGGCTGTGTCAAAAAGGGCAATAGTGCCCAGGTCAGCCTATATATTTGGGGTACAGTCGAATGGCGTGCTGGTTGATCCTCATTTGGAGTTTCTGGGTAGCCCCAGAGGGCAATGTTTTTCTTCCTGAGGGCAGGAAGAGTGTTGCATTATAGTTCTGGTTTTCAAACTGGAGGCTTGTGGGCCAGTAGTCTGAGGAAGGAAATCTGAGAACAAGCTAGGCTTAGGTTTCTGGGTGAGGACAAGGCAGGAACAATCTACAGACCTGAATTGAGATCTCATGCTTATGATGTCACGGCGAGGATCAGAAGATCGCTCAGGTTGGTGTCTCTGTCCCTGATGGCCCTTCATGAAGGGGCGGGGTGGCCACAAGCCCGTGGGTGTTTTCCCACGATGTTAGTTGTGAGAAGCTCCAAACTGCAAAGATTCTTCTGCAGGACAATTGAGACCTGTTGGTTGGCTCCAGGGCAACGATTCCGAGCAGGGTTCTAAGGATGGATGGCTGGGTAGCCCACCTCGCATTCCAATTGTGTCCTATCAACAAGACAGGTTAGATCTGCTGGATCTGGGGGAGCAACCCAGGAGGCTGAGTTGAAATGGACTCTCCTGTGGATGGGTCCTAATGTCTTTTTGTGTCTATGGAGACCTTGGAATATAGCGGTGGCACTGGGGTCCTGAAGGGATTTTCCAAACAGAGGCTTTGACACAGCTCCAACGTGCAAGTTTCCCATATGTAGATGAGATGTTTTCTGATGGGTGAGTCAAGAAACAGCCATACGCTGGTATTGAAATCCAGGCCTCTGAGGAGAGATGACTGGATACCACAGCAATGGATCCGTTTAGTGCCTAGGGGCCTGTTCGTTCCTTTTTACCTCTGGGGACATCAGTCTATGCGTCTGAGTGCAGGTAGGTGCTCAGATGAGCTCAGATTGCCCCTGTTTTCCTGGGAAGCCACCACTATTGGGACGGCTTCAGGCAGTTTGGAGGTTTATCCTATTAGTAGGGTTGTGGCCATTGGAATGGGCACATACAATTCCCTTGGAGAGGGCAAGTACAGTCCTCAGGTTTGGCTCCAGGGGCCTGAGCCTGTAGGGTGTGTAGGCCAGAGCTGTTTGGACAGTTGTCTGAAAACACAAACGCGGCTTATGTTTCGGGTCATAGGTATGGCAGGACTGATCTACAGACCATGAGGAGAACTCTTCAGGATATGAAAAAAGGGCGAGTGTGAGGCTCGTGCTCAAGTTTTTGTCTCTGGATATCGTGTCACTCATGGTCGTGAAATTTCCGGGTGACTTCATGTGAAATGGACGAGTCTTACTCTCTGGGGTTTTGCCCCGTCCCAAGAGTTTTGGGTCATTCTGGGGATGGAAGAAGTCCGTTTTGTTGTTGTTGTTGATTTGCTTTGTTTTGTTTTTTAACCTCAGGTGTCTCACCAAATGACGTATTCCAGAGTAGAGCCCTGGGAGAGCCGACCAGACAACCAGAAATCTGGTTTAAAATTGGGGCCTAGGGACATGTCAAGCCCATTATGACATCTAATGGTCGAGCCACTGAGAGGACTTACTAGAGCACAGGACTCAGGCTGTGGGTCACAATGCGTGTTTATGCCCTCTTCGCACTCAAGTATTGGCGGGGCCTCCGGGTGAATGCTGGTTTCTCCTACACTGAACGTTGGACAACATGCCAACCACAAGGTTTCTTGCCATGGGTAAGGACGAGTTCTGATTTCTGCATCACAGGCACCCCTGGGCTGTGGTTGGAGATAAGGTCTAGGTTCTGAGGCCTGAAATACCGCAGTTGGGAAGAGATGATGACCTAAGGCCATGGCGGTTCTGATGTGCTCAGTGTGCGGTCAGCTCTCTGGGTGTTGGTCAGGAGGTCCGAGCTCAGGTTGTGTCAGACAGTGCATTAGTGCCCAGGTTAGACTATATACTTTGGGTACAGTCGAATGCCATGTAGATTTATCCTCATATAAGGTGCCTGGGCAGCTCATTAGGACAAATTTTTTTTCTAGAGGGCAGGCTGAGTGCTGCATTGTGGGTCTGGAATTGCGAAACTTCCGGGCTTCGGGGCCTGGAGTGTGAGGACGGAAGTCTGAGAACACAAGCTAGACTTGGGTTTCAGGGCCAGGGCACGGCAGATACCCCTGTTGATCTGAACCTATATCTCATGCATCTGAAGTCAGGGCGAGGATCAGAAGTTGAGTCAGGTTGGAGTTTCTGTGCATGACGGCCCGTTCATGAAGGGAGCAGAATCTCGAGGCCATGGAGGTTTTCCCACGTTGGGAGTTGTTGGATGCCCCCTTCAAGGATTCCTTCTGTGGGACAATTGAGACTTGTTGGGCAGCTCCAGGACATCCCATATGGAATGACTCCAGGGCACCGTTCGAGGATGGATGCCTGGGAAGCCCGCCTCGCATTCCAATTGTCTGCTAGCAACAAGACAGTTTAGATCTGATGGCTCTGCGGGAGAAAGCGGGGTGGCTGACTTGAAATGGACTTTCCTGAGGATGGGTCCTAATGTGTGTTTGTGTCAATGAGGGCCTTAAAATGGGGCGGTGGCACCGGGACCCTGAAGTATTCTCCTAAGCTTTTGACATAGCTCGATGCACAAGGTTCCTTGTGGAGACGAGATTTGTTTTGATGGGTGCCTCAGGAAAACCTCTATGCTGGTATTGGAATCCAGGCTTTTGAGGAGACATGCCTGTAATCCAAAGCAATGTATCCGATTATGGCCTAGGGTCCTGTCTGTTTCAATCTTCTTCTCAGGGGACATCCATCTATAGTATGAGTGGAGGTTGATGCTCAGCTGGTATCAGACCGCCCTTCTTTGTCCCGGGCGACCTGCACTATTGGGATGGCCTCAGGGATTTGTAGGGTTCTCCAAATTTTACTGTTTTGGACAATGGCATCGGCAGAATTCCCATGGATTGGGTAGGCACAGTCCTAATGTGTGACTCCAGGGGCCCCAGCCTGGAGGGTGTGTGGCCCAGGACTTGGAGGACCGAAGTCTGAAAACACAAACTCAGCTTAGGTTTGGGGACGTAGGTATGGCAGGGCCGATCTATAAACCATGAGAAGAACTCTTCCGGATATGAAGAAAGAGCGAGTCTGAGGCGCTTGCTATGGCTTTTGTCTCTGGATTTTGTATCAGAGATGGCCGTGGAAGGTCGGGGAGGCCTCATGGGCGATGGACGAATCTTCCTCTCTGTGGATTTGGCCCGATCCCAATTGTTTTCCGTCAATCTGTGGAATGGGAGGACTCCTTTCAGGTTTTTTACCTCAGGTGGCCCGCCAAAAGAGGAATTCCAAAGAAGAGCCCTGGGGAAAAGTGAAGGGAGAACCCGAACTATGGGTTAAATTTGAGGCCTAAGGGCATGGCAAGCCCAATATGCTATCTCTTCATCCAGCCACTGAGAGGCCTTATTGAGGACTGGGATCAGGGTGAGGGTCACAATGTGTGGTTTTGACCAATGTGGCCCGCAAACATGAGCGGGGCCTCATGGGCCACACTGGTTTCAACTACACTGAACGTGGGGCAACATGCCAACCACATGGTTTCTTGCCACGGGGAAGGAGTTGTGATTTCTGCATCACTTTCCAGCCTGGGCAGTTATTGGATATAAGGTCTAGGTTCTGAAACTTGACAACCGAGGTTGGGAAGAGATGACGACCTAAGACCATGGCGGGTCCGATGTGCTCAGTGAGTGGCCAGCTTTCTGTGTGGGGCCAGGTAATTCAGGCTCGGGCTGTGTCAAATAGGGCAATAGTGCCCAGGTCAGCCTATATATTTGGGGTACAGTCGAATGGCGTGCAGGTTGATCCTCATTTGGAGTTTCTGGGTAGCCCCAGAGGGCAATGTTTTTCTTCCTGAGGGCAGGAAGAGTGCTGCATTATAGTTCTGGTTTTCAAACTGGAGGCTTGTGGGCCAGTAGTCTGAGGAAGGAAATCTGAGAACAAGCTAGGCTTAGGTTTCTGGGTGAGGACAAGGCAGGAACAATCTACAGACCTGAATCGAGATCTCGTGCTTATGATGTCAGGGCGAGGATCAGAAGATCGCTCAGGTTGGTGTTTCTGTCCCTGATGGCCCTTCATGAAGGGGCGGAGGGGCCACGAGGCCGTGGGGGTTTTCCCACGATGTTAGTTGTGAGAAACTCCAAACTGCAAAGATTCTTCTGCAGGACAATTGAGACCTGTTGGTTGGCTCCAGGGCAACGATTCCGAGCAGGGTTCTAAGGATGGATGGCTGGGTAGCCCACCTCGCATTCCAATTGTGTCCTAGCAACAAGACAGGTTAGATCTGCTGGATCTGGGGGAGCAACCCAGGAGGCTGAGTTGAAATGGACTCTCCTGTGGATGGGTCCTAATGTCTGTTTGTGTCTATGGAGACCTTGGAATGTAGCGGTGGCACTGGGGTCCTGAAGGGATTTTCCAAACAGAGGCTTTGACACAGCTCCAACGTGCAAGTTTCCCATATGTAGATGAGATGTTTTCTGATGGGTGAGTCAAGAAACAGCCATACGCTGGTATTGAAATCCAGGCCTCTGAGGAGAGATGACTGGATACCACAGCAATGGATCCGTTTAGTGCCTAGGGGCCTGTTCGTTCCTTTTTACCTCTGGGGACATCAGTCTATGCGTCTGAGTGCAGGTAGGTGCTCAGATGAGCTCAGATTGCCCCTGTTTGTCCTGGGAAGCCACCACTATTGGGATGGCCTCAGGCAGTTTGGAGGTTTATCCTATTAGTAGGGTTGTCGCCATTGGAATGGGCACATACAATTCCCTTGGAGAGGGCAAGTACAGTCCTCAGGTTTGGCTCCAGAAGCTTGAGCCTGTAGGGTGTGTAGGCCAGAGCTGTTTGGACAGTTGTCTGAAAACACAAATGCGGCTTATGTTTCGGGTCATAGGTATGGCAGGACTGATCTACAGACCATGAGGAGAACTCTTCAGGATATGAAAAAAGGGCGAGTGTGAGGCTCGTGCTCAAGTTTTTGTCTCTGGATATCGTGTCACTCATGGTCGTGAAATTTCCGGGTGACTTCATGGGAAATGGACGAGTCTTACTCTCTGGGGTTTTGCCCCGTCCCAAGAGTTTTGGGTCATTCTGGGGATGGAAGAAGTCCGTTTTGTTGTTGTTGTTGATTTGCTTTGTTTTGTTTTTTAACCTCAGGTGTCTCGCCAAATGAGGTATTCCAGAGTAGAGCCCTGGGGAGGGCCGACCGGACAACCAGAAATCTGGTTTAAAATTGGGGCCTAGGGACATGTCAAGCCCATTATGACATCTAATGGTCGAGCCACTGAGAGGACTTACTAGAGCACAGGACTCACGCTGAGGGTCACAATGCGTGTTTATGCCCTCTTCGCACTCAAGAATTGGCGGGGCCTCCGGGTGAATGCTGGTTTCTCCTACACTGAACGTTGGACAACATGCCAACCACAAGGTTTCTTGCCATGGGTAAGGACGAGTTCTGATTTCTGCATCACAGGCACCCCTGGGCAGTGGTTGGAGATAAGGTCTAGGTTCTGAGGCCTGAAAAACCGCAGTTGGGAAGAGATGATGACCTAAGGCCATGGCGGTTGTGATGTGCTCAGTGTGCGGTCAGCTGTCTGGGTGTTGGTCAGGAGGTCCGTGCTCAGGTTGTGTCAGACAGTGCATTAGTGCCCAGGTTAGACTATATACTTTGGGTACAGTCGAATGCCATGTAGATTTATTTTCATATAAGGTGCCTGGGCAGCTCATTAGGCCAAAGATTTTTTCTAGAGGGCAGGCAGAGTGCTGCATTGTGGGTCTGGAATTGCGAAACTTCCGGGCTTCGGGGCCTGGAGTGTGAGGACGGAAGTCTGAGAACACAAGCTAGACTTGGGTTTCAGGGCCAGGGCACGGCAGGTACCCCTGTAGATCTGAACCTATATCTCATGCATCTGAAGTCAGGGCGAGGATCAGACGTTGGCTCAGGTTGGAGTTTCTGTGCATGACGGCCCCTTCATGAAGGGAGCGGAATCTCGAGGCCATGGAGGTTTTCCCACGTTGGGAGTTGTGGGATGCCCCCTTCAAGGATTCCTTCTGCGGGACAATTGAGACTTGTTGGGCAGCTCCAGGACATCCCATATGGAATGACTCCAGGGCACCGTTCGAGGATGGATGCCTGGGAAGCCCGCCTCGCATTCCAATTGTCTCCTAGCAACAAGACATGGATTTGTAGGGTTATTCAAAAATTACTGTTTTGGACAATGGCATCGGCAGAATTCCCATAGATTGGGTAGGCACAGTCCTAATGTGTGACTCCAGGGGCCCCAGCCTGGAGGGTGTGTGGCCCAGGACTTTGAGGACAGAAGTCTGAAAACACAAACTCAGCTTAGGTTTGGGGACGTAGGTATGGCAGGCCCGATCTATAAACCATGAGAAGAACTCTTCCGGATATGAAGAAAGAGCGAGTCTGAGGCGCTTGCTCAGGCTTTTGTCTCTGGATTTTGTATCAGAGATGGCCGTGGAATGTCGGGGAGGCCTCATGGGCCATGGACGAATCTTCCTCTCTGTGGATTTGGCCCGATCCCAATTGTTTTTCGTCAATCTGTGGAATGGGAGGACTCCTTTCAGGTTTGTTACCTCAGGTGTCCTGCCAAAAGAGGAATTCCAAAGAAGAGCCCTGGGGAAAAGTGAAGGGAGAACCCGAACTATGGGTAAAATTTGGGGCCTAGGGGCATGGCAAGCCCAATATGCTATCTCTTCATCCAGCCACTGAGAGGCCTTATTGAGGACTGGGATCAGGGTGAGGGTCACAATGTGTGGTTTTGACCAATGTGGCCCGCAAACATGAGCGGGGCCTCATGGGCCACTCTGGTTTCAACTACACTGAACGTTGGGCAACATGCCAACCACATTTTTTCTTGCCACGGGGAAGGAGTTGTGATTTCTGCATCACTTTCAAGCCTGGGCAGTGATTGGAGATAAGGTCTAGGTTCTGAAACTTGACAACCGAGGTTGGGAAGAGACTCGACCTAAGACCATGGCGGGTCCGATGTGCTCAGTGAGCGGCCAGCTTTCTGTGTGGGGCCAGGTAATCCAGGCTCGGGCTGTGTCAAAAAGGGCAATAGTGCCCAGGTCAGCCTATATATTTGGGGTACCGTCGAATGGCGTGCAGGTTGATCCTCATTTGGAGTTTCTGGGTAGCCCCAGAGGGCAATGTTTTTCTTCCTGAGGGCAGGAAGAGTGCTGCATTATAGTTCTGGTTTTCAAACTGGAGGCTTGTGGGCCAGTAGTCTGAGGAAGGAAATCTGAGAACAAGCTAGGCTTAGGTTTCTGGGTGAGGACAAGGCAGGAACAATCTACAGACCTGAATCGAGATCTCGTGCTTATGATGTCAGGGCGAGGATCAGAAGATCGCTCAGGGTGTTGTTTCTGTCCCTGATGGCCCTTCATGAAGGGGCGGGGGGGTCACGAGGCCGTGGGAGTTTTCCCACGATGTTAGTTGTGAGAAGCTCCAAACTGCAAAGATTCTTCTGCAGGACAATTAAGACCTGTTGGTTGGCTCCAGGGCAACGATTCCGAGCAGGGTTCTAAGGATGGATGGCTGGGTAGCCCACCTCGCATTCCAATTGTGTCCTAGGAACAAGACAGGTTAGATCTGCTGGATCTGGGGGAGCAACCCAGGAGGCTGAGTTGAAATGGACTCTCCTGTGGATGGGTCCTAATATCTTTTTGTGTCTATGGAGCCCTGGATTATAGCGGTGGCACTGGGGTCCAGAAGGGTTTTTCCAAACAGAGGCTTTGACACAGCTCCAACGTGCAAGTTTCCCATATGTAGATGAGATGTTTTCTGATGGGTGAGTCAAGAAACAGCCATACGCTGGTATTGAAATCCAGGCCACTGAGGAGAGATGTCTGGATACCACAGCAATGGATCCGTTTGGTGCCTAGGGGCCTGTTCGTTCCTTTTTACCTCTGGGGACATCAGTCTATGCGTCTGAGTGCAGGTAGGTGCTCAGATGAGCTCAGATTGCCCCTGTTTGTCCTGGGAAGCCACCACTATTGGGATGGCCTCAGGCAGTTTGGAGGTTTATCCTATTAGTAGGGTTGTGGCCATTGGAATGGGCACATACAATTCCCTTGGAGAGGGCAAGTACAGTCCTCAGGTTTGGCTCCAGGGGCCTGAGCCTGTAGGGTGTGTAGGCCAGAGCTGTTTGGACAGTTGTCTGAAAACACAAACGCGGCTTATGTTTCGGGTCATAGGTATGGCAGGACTGATCTACAGACCATGAGGAGAACTCTTCAGGATATGAAAAAAGGGCGAGTGTGAGGCTCGTGCTCAAGTTTTGTCTCTGGATATCGTGTCACTCATGGTCGTGAAATTTCCGGGTGACTTCATGGGAAATGGACGAGTCTTACTCTCTGGGGTTTTGCCCCGTCCCAAGAGTTTTGGGTCATTCTGGGGATGGAAGAAGTCCGTTTTGTTGTTGTTGTTGATTTGCTTTGTTTTGTTTTTTAACCTCAGGTGTCTCGCCAAATGAGGTATTCCAGAGTAGAGCCCTGGGGAGGGCCGACCGGACAACCAGAAATCTGTTTTAAAATTGGGGCCTAGGGACATGTCAAGCCCATTATGACATCTAATGGTCGAGCCACTGAGAGGACTTACTAGAGCACAGGACTCACGCTGAGGGTCACAATGCGTGTTTATGCCCTCTTCGCACTCAAGAATTGGTGGAGCCTCGGGGTGAATGCTGGTTTCTCCTACACTGATCGTTGGACAACATGCCAACCACAAGGTTTCTTGCCATGGGTAAGGACGAGTTCTGATTTCTGCATCACAGGCACCCCTGGGCAGTGGTTGGAGATAAGGTCTAGGTTCTGAGGCCTGAAATACCGCAGTTGGGAAGAGATGATGACCTAAGGCCATGGCGGTTCTGATGTGCTCAGTGTGCGGTCAGCTGTCTGGGTGTTGGTCAGGAGGTCCGAGCTCAGGTTGTGTCAGACAGTGCATTAGTGCCCAGGTTAGACTATATACTTTGGGTACAGTCGAATGCCATGTAGATTTATCCTCATATAAGATGCCTCGGCAGCTTATTAGGCCGAATTTTTTTTCTAAAGGGCAGGCAGAGTGCTGCATTGTGGGTCTGGAATTGCGAAACTTCCGGGCTTCCGGGCCTGGAGTGTGAGGACGGAAGTCTGAGAACACAAGCTAGACTTGGGTTTCAGGGCCAGGGCACGGCAGGTACCCCTTTAGATCTGAACCTATATCGCATGCATATGAAGTCAGGGCGAGGATCAGACGTTGGCTCAGGTTGGAGTTTCTGTGCATGATGGCCCCATGGAGGTTTTCCCACGTTGGGAGTTGTGGGATGCCCCCTTCAAGGATTCCTTCTGCGGGACAATTGAGACTTGTTGGGCAGCTCCAGGACATCCCATATGGAATGACTCCAGGGCACCGTTCGAGGATGGATGCCTGGGAAGCCTGCCTCGCATTCCAATTGTCTCCTAGCAACAAGACAGTTTTAGATCTGATGGCTCTGCGGGAGAAACCGGGGTGGCTGACTTGAAATGGACTTTCCTGAGGATGGGTCCTAATGTGTGTTTGTGTCCATGAGGGCCTTAAAATGGGGCGGTGGCACCGGGACCCTGAAGTATTCTCCTAAGTTTTTGACATAGCTCAATGCACAAGGTTCCTTGTGGACACGAGATTTGTTTTGATGGGTGCATCAGGAAAACCTCTATGCTGGTATTGGAATCCAGGCTTTTGAGGAGACATGCCTGTAACCCAAAGCATTGTATCCGATTATGGCCTAGGGTCCTGTCTGGTTCAATCTTCTTCTCAGGGGACATCCATCTATGGTATGAGTGGTGTTAGATGCCCAACTGGTATCAGACTGCCCTTGTTTGTCCCGGGCGACCTGCACTATTGGGTTGGCCTCACGGATTTGTAGGGTTCTCCAAATTTTACTGTTTTGGTCAATGGCATCGGCAGAATTCCCATGGATTGGGTAGGCACAGTCCTAATGTGTGACTCCAGGGGCCCCAGTTTGGAGGGTGTGTGGCCCAGGACTTTGAGGACAGAAGTCTGAAAACACAAACTCAGCTTAGGTTTGGGGATGTAGGTATGGCAGGAACGATCTATAAACCATGAGAAGAACTCTTCCGGATATGAAGAAAGAGCGAGTCTGAGGCGCTTGCTCAGGCTTTTTTCTTTGGATTTTGTATCAGAGATGGCCGTGGAATGTCGGGGAGGCCTCATGGGCCATGGACGAATCTTCCTCTCTGTAGATTTGGCCCGATCCCAATTGTTTTTCGTCAATCTGTGGAATGGGAGGACGCCTTTCAGGTTTGTTACCTCAGGTGTCCCACCAAAAGAGGAATTCCAAAGAAGAGCCCTGGGGAAAAGTGAAGGGAGAACCCGAACTATGGGTAAAATTTGGGGCCTATAGGCATGGCAAGCCCAATATGCTATCTCTTCATCCAGCCAATGAGAGGCCTTATTGAGGACTGAGATCAGGGTGAGGGTCACAATGTGTGGTTTTGACCAATGTGGCCCGCAAACATGAGGTGGGCCTCATGGGCCACACTGTTTTCAACTACACTGAACGTTGGAAAACATGCCAACCACTAGGTTTCTTGCCAAGGTGAAGGAGATGTTCTGATTCTTGATCACTTTCACTCCTGAGCAGTGAGTGGAGTTAATGTCTAGGTTCTGAAGGTGAAAACTGAGGTTGTGTAGAGTTGATGGCCTAAAGCCCTTGTGGGTGTGATATGCTCTGTGTACGGCCAGCTGTCTGGGTGTTGGACCAGAGGTCTGCCCTCAGGCTGTGTCAGCCAGGGCTTTAGTGCACAGGCTAGACTGTATAATTGGGGTATGGTCGAGTGGCATGCAGGTTGTTACTCATTTGGCGTTTCCGGTTAGGCCTATAGGTCAACATTTTTCTTCTGGAGGGCAGGCAGAGTGCTGCATTGTGTCTCCAGAATTTCCAAACTGGAGGGGTGTGGCCAGGATTGTGAGAAAGGAAGTCTGAAAAAACAAGCTAGCACGAGGTTTGGGGCCAAGAGCATGGCAGGCCCACTCTGCAGAGGCTGAATCGAGATCTCCTGCAGGTGAGATCAGGGCGATTATCAGATGTTGCCTCAAGCTGGAGTTAGTGTCCACGCCGGCCCTTACATGAAGGGGGTGGGGGCGTCATGAGGCCAGGGAGGTTTCCCTACGCTGGGAGTTGTGAGCTGCTCCAAACTTCAAAGTTTCCTTCTTCAGGACAGTCGAGTACTATTGGATGGTCCCTTGATGCCCCATACAGAAAGACTCGAGAGCAGGGGCCTAAGCATGGATGCCGAGAAACGCCAACTCACCTTCCCATTGCCTGGTGGAGACAAGGCACGCTCAATCTGCGGGCTCTTGGGTGAGCTACCCAGAAGGCTGAGTTTAAATGGACTCTCCTGAGCATGAGTCATAATGTGGGTTGGTGGCCAAGGAGACCTTGGAATGTAGCAGTAGCTAAGGGACTCTGCAGGATTCTCCAACCCGAAGGGCTTGACACAACTCCAACAAGGAAGCTTCCCATGTGGAGATGAGAGGTCTTCTGTCTGGTGCCTCAGAAAAGCCCCGTATGCTGGTCTTCGAACCCAGGCCTCTGAGGATTGATACCTGGACACCAAAGCAAGAGTTCATAATAGGGCCTAGGGGCCTGTCTGGTTCAATCTTCTGTCTCTGCGGATATCTGTCTGTGTGTCTGCATGGAGGTAGTAGTTGCTCAGCTTGTGTCATAATGCCCCTATTTGTCCAGTGCGGCTTGTGGTAGTGGGATGTCCTTGGGGACCTTGAGGTTTCTACTATTTTGTAGAGTTGTGGCCAATGGAATGGGCAGTTTCTTAGGAGAGAGCAGGCACAGTTCTGTGGTGTGGCTCCAGAGACCCCAGCCTGGAGGCTGTGTGGGCCATGGCTGTGCAGACAGACATCCAAAAACCCTAACTCAGCTCAGGTTTGGGGCTGAGGTTACGGCAGGCCTGATCTACAGTCCATGAGGGGAGCTCCTCTGGGTATGAAAGAAGGGTGAGAGGGAGGCAGTCGCTCAGGCTTTTGTCTCTGGATGTTTTGTCCACAATGGCCGTTTAATGTAGGAGTTGCCTCATGGGTCGTATAAGTCTCCCTCTCTGGTAGTTTGTCCAGCCCCCAAGAGTTTGGGGTCATTCTGTGGGAAGGGAAGTGTCCTGTTTTCTGTTTCATGTGTCCCCCCAGTAGAGGGATTCTAGAGCATAGCAGTGGGTACTGACAACTGGAATACTCGCCCTCTGGTTAAGCCTGGGGGCCTATGGATATGACAAGCCCCATATGCAGGATCTTGGTCCAGCCACTGAGAGGCGTTACTTTAATACGGGACTCACGCTGCAGGTCACAATGCATGTCTGTGCCCTAGGCGGCCCTCAAGCACTGGCGTGGCCTTTCGGACAATGCAGGTTTTCCCACATTGAACGTTGGACAACATGCCAACCACAAGGTTTCTGGCCATGGGGAAGGAGGAATTCTAATTCCTGCATCACGTTCACCCCTGGGCAGTGATTGGAGATAAGGTCTAGGTTCTGAAGCCTGAAAACCGAGGTTGGGAAGAGATGACGACCTACAGCCATAGCGGGTCCTATGTGTCCAGGTTGGGGCCAGCTGTCTGGGTGTCGTTTGGGATGTCTTGTCTCAGGCTGTGCCAGACAGGGCATTAGTATACAGGGTAGGCTGTATAATTGCTTTTCAATCGAGTGGCATGCATTAGAAAATCATTTGGGGTTTCTTATTAGCAGCATAGGGCAAAGATTTTCTTCTGGAGGGCAGGCAGAGTGCTGCATTGTGGCATCGGAATTCCCAAACTGGAGGGCTTGTGGGCCAGGAGAGTGAGGACGGAAGTCTGAGAACACAAGCTAGGCTTAGGTTTCGGGGCAAGGACATGGCAGGCACACTCTGCAGAGCTGAATAGAAATAACATGCGTCTGAAGGTAGGTCGAGGATCAGATTTGGCTCAGGTTTGAGTTTCTGTCCATGTTGGCCCCTTCATGAAGGGGGGACATTATGAGCCCATAGGGGTTTTCCCACTATTGGAGTTGTGAGATGCTCCAAACCGCAAGGATTCCTTCTGTGGGACAATTAAGATTTGTTGGATGGCTCCAGGACGTCTTATAAGGTATTTTTCCAGAACAGGGTTCTAAGTATGGATGCCTGGGCAGCCAGCCTCACATTCCAATTGTCTCCTAGCAACAAGAAACGTTTGATCTGCTGGCTTGGGGTAGCAACAGAGGGGGCTGAGTTGAAATGGACTTTCCTTAGGATGGTCTTAATGTTGGTTTGAGTCCATGGAGACCTTGGTATGGGGCAGTGGCACCAGGGCCCTGAAGGATTCTCCTCACCAGAGGTTATGACAAAGCTCCAATGAGCAAGTTTTCCATGGGGAGACGAGATTTGTTCTTATTGGTGCCTCAGGAAACCACCATATGCTGGTATTGGAAACGAGGCCTCTGAGGAGAGATGCCTGGAAACCAAAGCAATGGATCTGATTAGGGCCTAGGGGCCTGTCCGGTTCAATATTCTTCTCTGGGGACATCTGTTGTCTGAGTGGAGGTAGTTTCTCAGCTGGTTTGAGATCACCCCTGTTTGTCCTGGGCGGCCTAAACTATTGGGATGGCCTCGGTGACTTTGGAGGTTTTTCCTAATTTGCAAGGTTGTGGCCAATGGAATGGGAAGAATTCCCTTGAACGGGAAGCACAGTCCTGAGGTGTGGCTCCAGGGACCCAAGAGTGGAGCGTGTGTGGTCCAGGGCTATTTGGACAAAAGTATGAAAACACAAACTCCACTTAGGTTGGGGGATGTAGGTATGGCCGGCCCGATCTATAGACCGTGAGGAGAACTCTTCGGGATATGAACAAAGGGCGAATGTGAGGTGCTTGCTCATGCTTTTTTTTTTTTTTTTCTGGAAATGTGTCACCGATTGCCATGGAATGTCGGGGTGTCCTCATGGGCCATCGATGAGGCTCCCTTTCTGGGGATTTGGACCGATCCCAAGAGTTTTGGGTCATTCTGTGGGAAGGGAGTAGGCCTTTCTGTTTTTTTTGTTTATTTTTTTATTATTATTATTTTTTTTTACCTAAGGTGGACCACCAAAAGAGGGATTCCAGAGCAGAGTCCTGGGGAGGGGCGAATGGACAACCAGACCTCTGGTTAACATTGGGACCTAAGAACATGGCAAGCCGCATATGTGGGCTCTTGGTCCAGACACTGAGAGGCCTTCCTTGAGGATAGGTCTCACACTGAGTTTCACAATGTGTTTTTGTGCCCAAGAAGCGCCTCAAGTCAGGACGTGGCCTAATGTACCATGCTGCTTTCTCCTACAGGGAACGTTGCACAATATGGCAACCACAAGTTTTCTGGCCATGGGGAAGAAGGAGTTCTAATTTCTGCAACACTTTCCTTCCTGGACTGTGATTGGATTTAAGGTCTAGGTTCTGAAGCCTGAAAACTGAGGTTGGGAAGAGATGAAGACCTAAGGCCATGGTGTGGCTGATGTGCTCAGTGTTCGGCCAGCTGTTGAGTGTGGAGTGGGAGGTGCAGGCTCAGGCTGTGGCAGACAGGGAATTAATGCCCAGGCTAGACTGTATCATTGGGGTGCAGTCGAGTTTCGTGCAGGATGGTACTCATTTGTGGGAAGACACAGTGCCACATAGTGGCTCCAGAATTCCCAAACTGGAAGACTTGTGGGCCAGAAGTGTGAGAAAAAAATTCTGAGAACACAAGCCAGACTTAGATTTCGGGGTGAGGGGACGGCAGGCACCCTCTGCAGAGATGATTCGAGATCCCGTATGCCTGAAGACAGAGCTAGGATCAGACGTTGGCTTACGTCGGAGTTTCTGTTTTTGACGGCCCCTTCATGAAGGGGAGGGTGTCACGAGTACATGGAGGTTTTCCCACGATGGGAATTGTGAGATGCTCCAAACCGCAATGATTCCTTCTGTGGGACAGTCGAGACCTATTGGATGGCTCCAGGACATCCCATAAGGAAGTTATCCAGAGCAGGGTTCTAAGGATGGAAGCCTGGGCAGCCTGCCTCCCATTCCAGGTGTCTCATAGTGCCAAGGCAAGTTCGACTGCTGGATCTAGGGGAGCAACCGAGGCGGGTGTGTTGAAAAGGGTGAGTTGAAGATGGGTCATAATGTGCATTTGTGTCGATATAGACCTTGGAATGGGGTGCTTGATCCGGGGCCTTGAGGGATGTTCATAACCGGAGGTTTTGATGGCCTCTAAAGAGTACGTTTCCTATGTAGAGAAGAGAATTGTTTTGATGAGTGCCTAAGGAATCTCCCATATGCTGGTATTGGAAACCAGGCCTCTGAGGAGAGATGACTGGAAACAAAAGCAATCGAGATGATTAGGGCCTAGGTGCCTGTCCGGTTCAATCTCTGTCCTGAGGATACGTGTCTAAGGATCTGAGGGGATGTAGTTGCTCACCTTGTGTCAGATCGCCCCTGTTTGTTTTGGGCAGCGTATAATATTGGGATGGCCTCAGGACTTTGGAGTTTCTCCTAATCTATAGGGTTGTGGCCAATGGAATGGGCAGAAATCCCCTGGAGAGGGCAGGCACAGTTCTGAGTTTGGCTCTAGGGGCTCAGCCTTGAGGCTGTGTGGGCCAGGCCTGTGGGGACAAAAGTCTGAAAACACAAACTCCGCTTAGGATTGGGGACATAGGTATGGCACGCCCAATCTACAGACCGTGATAACACTTAGGGATATGAAAAAGGGTGAGTTTGAGGTGCTTGCTCAGGTTTTGTCTCTGGATTTGTGTCAACAATGTGGGTGGAATGCTGGCGTGGCCTCATGGGTTGTGGATGGCTTTCCTTCTCTGAGGAATTGACCCGATCCCAAGAGTTTGGGTACATTCTGTGGGATGGGAGGAGTCTTTTCTGTTTTTTATTTTATTTTATTTTATATTTTATTTTATGTACCTCAAGTGTCCCAATAAAAGAGGGATTCCAGAGCAGAGTCCTTGGGAGGGACAACTGGATATCCCCACCTCTGTTTAAGTTTGGGGGCCTAGGGGCATGGCAAGTCCAAAAGGCGGGCTCTTGATTCAGACACTGAGAGGCCTTCCTTGAGGACAGGGCTCATGCTGAGGGTCACAATGGAAGAGATGAAGACCTAAGGAACTGATGGGTCCAATGAGCTCAGTGTGCGGCCAGCTGTTGAGCGTAGGTCTGGAGGTGTGGGCTCATGCTGTGTCAGACAAGGCATTAGACAGGGTAGACTGCATATTTGGGGTGCAGTCGAGTGGCGTTCAGTTGATCCTTAGAGCCAAAGTGCCTGTCCAGTTCAATCTTATTCTATGGGGATATCTGTCTCTGGGTCTGAGTGGAGGTAGTTTCCTAACTAGTGAAAGATCATCCCTGTTTGTCCTGGGCAGCCAACACTGTTGAGATGGCCTAGGGGAGTTTGGAGGATTCTTCTAATCTATAGGGTTGTGGCCAATGGAAATGGCAGAATTCCCCTGGAGAGGGAAGCCACAGTCCTGAGGTGTGGCTTCAGGGGCCCCAGCTTGGATGGTGTGTAGGCCAGGACTGTGGGGACAGAAGTCTGAAAACACAAACTCAGCTTAGATTTGGGGATGTATGTATGAAGGCTCGATCTACAGACCGTGAGAATTTTCCGGGCTATGAACAAAGGGCGAGTATGTGGCGCTTGCTCAAGCTTATGTCTCTGGATTTTGTGTCAACGGTGGCCGTGGAATGTCGGGGTGTCCTCAAGGGCCATGGACAATTATTTCTCTGGTGATTTGGCCTGATCCCAAGGGGTTGGGATCATTCTGTGGATGGGAAGAGTCCTTTCTGTATTTTTTTTTTTTTTACCTCAGGTGTTCCACCAAAGAGGGATTCCAGAGTAGAGCCCTGAGTAGGGTTGACTAGACATCACGAACTCTGGTTGAGATTGGGGAACTAGGGGCTTGGCAAGCCCCATATGTGGGCTGTTGTTCCAGTCACTAAGAGGCTTTCCATGAGGATAGGGCTCACGCTGAGAGTCACAATGTGTGTTTGTGCAAATTGTGGCGCTCAGGGCTTGGTGGGGCCTCATAGTCCATGCTCCTTTCTCCTACAATGAACATTGGACACAATGCCAACCACTAGGTTTCTTGCCAAGGCGAAGGAGAAGTTCTGATTCTTGCATCACGTTCACTCCTGAGCAGTGAGTGGAGATAAGGTCTAGGTTCTGAAGGTGAAAACTGAGGTTGGGTAGAGATGATGGCCTAAAGCCATTGTGGGTGTGATATGCTCTGTGTACGGCCAGCTGTCTGGGTGTTGGACTGGAGGTCTGCCCTCAGGCTGTGTCAGACTGGTCGAGTGGCATGCAGGTTGTTACTCATTTGGCGTTTCCGGTTAGGCCTATAGGTCAACATTTTTCTTCTGGAGGGCAGGCAGAGTGCGGCATTGTGTCTCCAGAATTTCCAAACTGGAGGGGTTTGGCCAGGATTGTGAGGAAGGAAGTCTGAAAACACAAGCTAGCACGAGTTTTGGGGCCAAGAGCATGGCAGGCTCACTCTGCAGAGGCTGAATCGAGATCTCCTGCAGGTGAGGTCAGGGCGAGTATCAGATGTTGCCTCAAGCTGGAGTTTGTGTCCATGACGGCCCCTTCCTGAAGGGGGTGGGGGCGTCATGAGGCCAAGGAGGTTTCCCTACGCTGGGAGTTGTGAGCTGCTCCATATTCAAAGTTTCCTTCTTCAGGACAGTCGAGTACTATTGGATGGTTCCAGGATGCCCCATACAGAAAGACTCGAGAGCAGGGGCCTAAGCATGGATGCCGAGACACGCCAACTCACCTTCCCATTGCCTGGTCGAGACAAGGCACGCTCAATCTGCGGGCTCTTGGGTGAGCTACCCAGAAGGCTGAGTTTAAATGGACTCTCCTGAGGATGAGTCATAATGTGGGCTGGTGGCCATGGAGACCTTGGAATGTGGCAGTAGCCTAGGGACTCTGCAGGATTCTCCAACCCGAAGGGCTTGACACAACTCCAACAAGATAGCTTCCCATGTGGAGATGTCTCTGCGGAATCTAGAGCATAGCAGTGGGTACTGACAACTGGAATACTCGCCCTCTGGTTAAGCCTGGGGGCCTATGGATATGACAAGCCCCATATGCAGGATCTTGGTCCAGCCACTGAGAGGCGTTACTTTAATACGGGACTCACGCTGCAGGTCACAATGCATGTCTGTGCCCTAGGCGGTTCTCAAGCACTGGCGTGGCCTTTCGGACAATGCAGAATTTCCCACATTGAACGTTGGACAACATGCCAACCACAAGGTTTCTGTCCATGGGGAAGGAGGAATTCTAATTTCTGCATCTCGTTCACCCCTGGGAAGTGATTGGAGATAAGGTCTAGGTTCTGAAGCCTGAAAACCGAGGTTGGGAAGAGATGACGACCTACAGCCATAGCGGGTCCTATGTGTCCAGGTTGGGGCCAGCTGTCTGGGTGTCGTTTGGGATGTCTTGTCTCAGGCTGTGCCAGACAGGGCATTAGTATACAGGGTGGGCTGTATAATTGCTTTTTAATCGAGTGGCATGCATTAGAAAATCATTTGGGGTTTCTTATTAGCAGCATAGGGCAAAGATTTTCTTCTGGAGGGCAGGCAGAGTGCTGCATTGTGGCATCGGAATTCCCAAACTGGAGGGCTTGTGGACCAGGAGAGTGAGGACGGAAGTCTGAGAACACAAGCTAGGCTTAGGTTTCGGGGCAAGGACATGGCAGGCACACTCTGCAGAGCTGAATAGACATAACATGCGTCTGAAGTCAGGTCGAGGATCAGACTTTGGCTCAGGTTTGAGTTTCTGTCCATGTTGGCCCCTTCATGAAGGGGGGACATTATGAGCCCATAGGGGTTTTCCCACTATTGGAGTTGTGAGATGCTCCAAACCGCAAGGATTCCTTCTGTGGGACAATTAAGATTTGTTGGATGGCTCCAGGACGTCTTATAAGGTATTTTTCCAGAACAGGGTTCTAAGTATGGATGCCTGGGCAGCCAGCCTCACATTCCAATTGTCTCCTAGCAACAAGAAACGTTTGATCTGCTGGCTAGGTCTAGGTTCTGAAGCCTGAAAACCGAGGTTGGGAAGAGATGACGACCTACAGCCATAGCGGGTCCTATGTGTCCAGGTTGGGGCCAGCTGTCTGGGTGTCGTTTGGGATGTCTTGTCTCAGGCTGTGCCAGACAGGGCATTAGTATACAGGCACACTCTGCAGAGCTGAATTGACATCTCATGTGTCTGAAGTCAGGTCGAGGATCAGACTTTGGCTCAGGTTTGAGTTTCTGTCCATGTTGGCCCCTTCAAACTGCAAGGATTCCTTCTGTGGGATAATTAAGATTTGTTGGATGGCTCCAGGACGTCTTATAAGATACTTTTCCAGAACAGGGTTCTAAGTATGGATGCCTGGGCAGCCAGCCTCACATTCCAATTGTCTCCTAGCAACAAGAAACGTTTGATCTGCTGGCTTGGGGTAGCAACAGAGGGGGCTGAGTTGAAATGGACTTTTCTGAGGATGGTCCAGAGCAGAGTCCTGGGGAGGGGTGACTGGACAACCAGACCTCTGGTTAACATTGGGACCTAAGAACATGGCAAGCCCCATATGTGGGCTCTTGGTCCAGACACTGAGAGGCCTTCCTTGAGGATAGGTCTCACACTGAGTTTCACAATGTGTTTTTGTGCCCAAGGAGCCCCTCAAGTCAGGGCGTGGCCTAATGTACCATGCTGGTTTCTCTACACGGAACGTTGCATAATATGGCAACCACAAGTTTTCTGGCCATGGGGAAGAAGGAGTTCTAATTTCTGCAACACTTTCCTTCCTGGACTGTGATTGGATTTAACGACTATGTTCTGAAGCCTGAAAACTGAGGTTGGGAAGAGATGAAGACCTAAGGCCATGGTGTGGCTGATGTGCTCAGTGTTCGGCCAGCTGTTGAGTGTATATTGGGAGGTGCAGGCTCAGGCTGTGGCAGACATGGAATTAGTGCCCAGGCTAGACTGTATCATTGGGGTGCAGTCGAGTTTCGTGCAGGATGGTACTCATTTGTGGTTACTGGGTAGCCCCAGGTGGCAACGTTTTCTTCTGGAGGGAAGACACAGTGCCACATAGTGGCTCCAGAATTCCCAAACTGGAAGGCTTGTGGGCCAGGAGTGTGAGAAAAAAATTCTGAGAACACAAGCCAGACTTAGATTTCGGGGTGAGAGGACGGCAGGCACCCTCAGCAGAGATGATTCGAGATCCCGTATGCCTGAAGACAGAGCTAGGATCAGACGTTGGCTTACGTCAGAGTTTCTGTCCATGATGGCCCCTTCATGATGGGGACGGTGTCACGAGGACATGGAGGTTTTCCACGATGGGAATTGTGAGATGCTCCAAACCGCAATGATTCCTTCTGTGGGACAGTCGAGACCTGTTGGATGGCTCCAGGACACCCCATAAGGAAGTTATCCAGAGCAGGGTTCTAAGGATGGATGCCTGGGCAGCCTGCCTCCCATTCCAGGTGTCTCATAGCGTCAAGGCAAGTTCGATCTGCTGGATCTAGGGGAGCAACCGAGGCGGGTGTGTTGAAATGGGTGAGTTGAGGATGGGTCATAATGTGCATTTGTGTCCATGTAGACCTTGGAATGGTGTGCTTGATCCGGGGCCTTGAGGGATGTTCATAACCGGAGCTTTTGATGGCCTCTAAAGAGTACGTTTTCTATGTAGAGAAGAGAATTGTTTTGATGAGTGCCTAAGGAATCTCCCATATGCTGGTATTGGAAACCAGGCCTCTGAGGAGAGATGACTGGAAACAAAAGCAATCGAGATGATTAGGGCCTAGGTGCCTGTCCGGTTCAATCTCTTTCCTGAGGATACGTGTCTAAGGATCTGAGGGGATGTAGTTGCTCACCTTGTGTCAGATCGCCCCTGTTTGTTTTGGGCAGCGTATAATATTGGGATGGCCTCGGACTTTGGAGTTTCTCCTAATCTATAGGGTTGTGGACAATGGAATGGGCAGAAATCGCCTAGAGAGGGCAGGCACAGTTCTGAGTTTGGCTCTAGGGGCCCAGCCTTGAGGCTGTGTGGGCCAGGCCTGTGGGGACAAAAGTCTGAAAACACAAACTCCGCTTAGGATTGGGGACATAGGTATGGCACGCCCAATCTACAGACCGTGATAACACTTAGGGATATGAAAAAGGGTGAGTTTGAGGTGCTTGCTCAGGCTTGTCTCTGGATTTGTGTCAACAATGTGGGTGGAATGCTGGCGTGGCCTCATGGGTTGTGGATGGCTTTCCTTCTCTGAGGAATTGACCCGATCCCAAGAGTTTGGGTACATTCTGTGGGATGGGAGGAGTCTTTTCTGTTTTTTATTTTATTTTATTTTATATTTTATTTTATGTACCTCAAGTGTCCCAATAAAAGAGGGATTCCAGAGCAGAGTCCTTGGGAGGGACAACTGGATATCCCCACCTCTGTTTAAGTTTGGGGGCCTAGGGGCATGGCAAGTCCAATAGGCGGGCTCTTGATTCAGACACTGAGAGGCCTTCCTTGAGGACAGGGCTCATGCTGAGGGTCACAATGCCTATTTGTGCCCAACAAGGCCCTCAAGCATTAAAAGTGCCTCATGGGCCACGCTGGATTCTCCTACACTGAACGTTGGAGAATATGCCAACCACAAGGTTTCCAGCCATGGCGAAGGAAGAGTTGTGACTTCTTCATCACGTTCACCCCTGGACAGTGTTTGGAGTTTAGGTCTAGGTTCTGAAACCCGAAAACTGAGGTTGGAAGAGATGAAGACCTAAGGACCTGATGGGTCCAATGAGCTCAGTGTGCGGCCAGCTGTTGAGCGTAGGTCTGGAGGTGTGGGCTCATGCTGTGTCAGACAAGGCATTAGACAGGGTAGACTGCATATTTGGGGTGCAGTCGAGTGGCGTTCAGTTGATCCTTATTCGGGTTTCTAGGTAGCTCCATAAGGCAACGTTTTTCTTCTGGAGGGCAGGCAGTGTGCTGCATTATGGCCCCAGTATTGCCAATCTGTAGGGCTTTTGGGGCAGGGGTAAGAGGACGGTAGTCTGAGAACACAAGCTAGGCTTAGTTTTGGGGGTGAGGGCACAGAAGACACACTCTGCAGAGCTGAATCAAGATCTCATGCACCTGAAGTCAGGGCGAATATAAGACGTTTGCTCAGGTTGGAGTTTCTGTCCATGATGGCCCCTTTATAAAGTGGAGCGTCTCAAGAGGCCATGTAGATTTTCCCACAATGGGAGTTGTGAGATGCTCCAGACTGCAAAGATTCCTTCTGTGGGACACTTGAGACCTGTTGGATGGCTCTAGGATGTCCCATGTGGAACGACTCCAGAGTAGGGTTCTAAGGATGGATGCCTGGGCAGCCCACCTCCCATTCTAGTTGTCTCCTAGCAACAAGGCAGGTTTGATCTGCAGGCCCTGGGGGAGAAACCAAGGGGGTTGAGTTGACATGGACTCTCCCGACGATAGATCATAATGTGGGTTTAAGTCCATGGAGACCTTGGAATGGGGCGCTTGATCCGGGGCCCTGAAAGATTCTCCTAAACAGAGGTTTTTATAGAGCTCGAAAGAGACATTTCCTAGGTGGACATGAGATTTTTCTGATGAGTGCCTCAGTAATCCCCCGTATGCTGGTATTGGAAACGAGGCCTCTGAGGAGAGATGCCTGGAAATAAAAGCAATGGATCTGATTAGAGCCAAAGTGCCTGTCCAGTTCAATCTTATTCTATGGGGATATCTGTCTCTGGGTCTGAGTGGAGGTAGTTTCCTAACTTGTGAAAGATCATCCCTGTTTGTCCTGGGCAGCCAACACTATTGGGATGGCCTAGGGGAGTTTGGAGGATTCTCCTAATCTATAGGGTTGTGGCCAATGGAAATGGCAGAATTCCCCTGGAGAGGGAAGCCACAGTCCAGAGGTGTGTCTCCAGGGGCCCCAGCTTGGATGGTGTGTGGGTCAGGACTGTGGGGACAGAAGTCTGAAAACAAAAACTAAGCTTAGGTTTGGGGATGTATGTATGAAGGCTCGATCTACAGACCGTGAGAATTTTCCGGGCTATGAACAAAGGGCGAGTATGTGGCGCTTGCTCAAGCTTTTGTCTCTGGATTTTGTGTCAACGGTGGCCGTGGAATGTCGGGGTGTCCTCAAGGGCCATGGACAATTATTTCTCTGGTGATTTGGCCTGATCCCAAGGGGTTGGGATCATTCTGTGGATGGGAAGAGTCCTTTCTGTATTTTTTTTTTTTTTACCTCAGGTGTTCCACCAAAGAGGGATTCCAGAGTAGAGCCCTGAGTAGGGTTGACTAGACATCTCGAACTCTGGTTGAGATTGGGGGACTAGGGGCTTGGCAAGCCCCATATGTGGGCTGTTGTTCCAGTCACTAAGAGGCTTTCCATGAGGACAGGGCTCACGCTGAGGGTCACAATGTGTGTTTGTGCAAATTGTGGCGCTCAGGGCTTGGTGGGGCCTCATAGTCCATGCTGCTTTCTCCTACAATGAACATTGGACAACATGCCAACCACTAGGTTTCTTGCCAAGGCGAAGGAGAAGTTCTGATTCTTGCATCACGTTCACTCCTGAGCAGTGAGTGGAGATAAGGTCTAGGTTCTGAAGGTGAAAACTGAGGTTGGGTAGAGATGATGGCCTAAAGCCATTGTGGGTGTGATATGCTCTGTGTATGGCCAGCTGTCTGGGTATTGGACTGGAGGTCTGCCCTCAGGCTGTGTCAGACAGGGCTTTAGTGCACAGGCTAGACTGTATAATTGGGGTATGGTCGAGTGGCATGCAGGTTGTTACTCATTTGTCGTTTCTGGTTAGCTCTATAGGCAACATTTTTCTTCTGGAGGGCAGGCAGAGTGCTGCATTGTGTCTCCAGAATTGCCAAACTGGAGGGGTTTGGCCAGGATTGTGAGGAAGGAAGTCTGAAAACACAAGCTAGCACGAGTTTTGGGGCCAAGAGCATGGCAGGCTCACTCTGCAGAGGCTGAATCGAGATCTCCTGCAGGTGAGGTCAGGGCGAGTATCAGATGTTGCCTCAAGCTGGAGTTTGTGTCCATGACGGCCCCTGCCTGAAGGGGGTGGGGGCGTCATGAGGCCAGGGATGTTTCCCTACGCTGTGAGTTGTGAGCTGCTCCAAACTTTAAAGTTTCCTTCTTCAGGACAGTCGAGTACTATTGGATGGTTCCAGGATGCCCCATACAGAAAGACTCGAGAGCAGGGGCCTAAGCATGGATGCCGAGACACGCCAACTCACCTTCCCATTGCCTGGTGGAGACAAGGCACGCTCAATCTGCGGGCTCTTGGGTGAGCTACCCAGAAGGCTGAGTTTAAATGGACTCTCCTGAGGATGAGTCATAATGTGGGTTGGTGGCCATGGAGACCTTGGAATGTGGCAGTAGCTAAGGGACTCTGCAGGATTCTCCAACCCGAAGGGCTTGACACAACTCCAACAAGGAAGCTTCCCATGTGGAGATGAGAGGTCTTCTGTCTGGTGCCTCAGGAAAGCCCCGTATGCTGGTCTTCGAACCCAGGCCTCTGAGGAGTGATACCTGGACACCAAAGCAGGAGTTCATAATAGGGCCTAGGGTCCTGTCTGGTTCAATCTTCTGTCTCTGCGGATATCTGTCTGTGTGTCTGCATGGAGGTAGTAGTTGCTCAGCTTGTGTCATAATGCCCCTATTTGTCCAGTGCGGCTTGCGGTAGTGGAATGTCCTTGGGGACCTTGAGGTTTCTACTATTTTGTAGAGTTGTGGCCAATGGAATGGGCAGTTTCTTAGGAGACTTCTGTGGTGTGGCTCCGGAGACCCCAGCCTGGAGGCTGTGTGGGCCATGGCTGTGCAGACAGACATCCAAAAACCCTAACTCAGCTCAGTTTTGGGGCCGAGGTTACGGCAGGCCTGATCTACAGTCCATGAGGGGAGCTCCTCTGGATATGAAAGAAGGGTGAGAGGGAGGCAGTCGCTCAGGCTTTTGTCTCTGAATGATTTCTCCACAATGGCCGTTTAATGTAGGAGTTGCCTCATGGGTCGTAGAAGTCTCCCTCTCTGGTAGTTTGTCCAGCCGCCAGGAGTTTGCGGTCATTCTGTGGGAAGGAAAGTTTCCTGTTTTCTGCTTCATGTGTCCCCCCAGTAGAGGGATTCTAGAGCATAGCAGTGGGTACTGACAACTGGAATACACCCCCTCTGGTTAAGCCTGGGGGCCTATGGATATAATAAGCCCCATATGCAGGATCTTAGTCCAGCCACTTGGAGGCGTTACTTAATACTGGACTCACGCTGCAGGTCACAATGCATGTCTGTGCCCTAGGCGGCCCTCAAGCACTGGCGTGGCCTTTCGGACAATGCAGGTTTTCCCACATTGAACGTTGGACAACATGCCAACCACAAGGTTTCTTGGCATGGGGAATGAGGAATTCTAATTTCTGCATCACGTTTACCCCTGGGCAGTGATTGGAGATAAGGTCTAGGTTCTGAAGCCTGAAAACCGAGGTTGGGAAGAGATGACGACCTACAGCCATAGCGGGTCCTATGTGTCCAGGTTGGGGCCAGCTGTCTGGGTGTCGTTTGGGATGTCTTGTCTCAGGCTGTGCCAGACAGGGCATTAGTATACAGGGTGGGCTGTATAATTGCTTTACAATTGAGTGGCAATCATTAGAAAATCATTTGGGGTTTCTTATTAGCAGCATAGGGCAATGTTTTTCTCCTGGAGGGCAGGCAGAGTACTGCATTGTGGCTTCGGAATTCCCAAACTGGAGGGCTTGTGGGCCAGGAGAGTGAGGACGGAAGTCTGAGAACACAAGCTAGGCTTAGGTTTCGGGGCAAGGACATGGCAGGCACACTCTGCAGAGCTGAATTGAGATCTCATGCGTCTGAAGTCAGGTCGAGGTTCAGACTTTGGCTCAGGTTTGAGTTTCTGTCCATGTTGGCCCCTTCATGAGGAGGGGGCATTATGAGGCCATGGGGGTTTTCCCACTATTGGAATTGTAAGATGCTCCAAACCGCAAGGATTCCTTCTGTGGGACAATTAAGATTTGTTGGATGGCTCCAGGATATCTTATAAGGTATTTTTCCAGAACAGCGTTCTTAGTATGGATGCCTGGGCAGCCAGCCTCACATTCCAATTGTCTCCTAGCAACAAGAAACGTTTGATCTGCTGGCTTGGGGTAGCAACAGAGGGGGCTGAGTTGAAATGGACTTTCCTGAGGATGGTCTTAATGTTGGTTTGAGTTCATGGAGACCTTGGTTTGGGGCTGTGGCACCAGGGCCCTGAAGGATTCTCCTAACCAGAGGTTATGACAAAGCTCCAATGAGCAAGTTTTCCATGGGGAGACGAGATTTGTTCTTATTGGTGCCTCAAGAAACCACCATATGCTGGTATTGGAAACGAGGCCTCTGAGGAGAAATGCCTGGAAACCAAAGCAATGGATCTGATTAGGGCCTAGGGGCCTGTCCGGTTCAATATTCTTCTCTGGGGACATCTGTTGTCTGAGTGGAGGTAGTTGCTCAGCTGGTTTGAGATCACCCCTGTTTGTCCTGGGCAGCCTACACTATTGGGATGGCCTCGGTGACTTTGGAGGTTTTTCCTCATTTGCAAGGTTGTGGCCAATGGAATGGGAAGAATTCCCTTGAACGGGAAGCACAGTCCTGAGGTGTGGCTCCAGGGACCCAAGTGTGTAGCGTGTGTGGTCCAGGGCTATTTGGACAAAAGTCTGAAAACACAAACTCCACTTAGGTTGGGGGATGTAGGTATGGCCGGCCCGATCTATAGACCATGTGGAGAACTCTTCGGGATATGAACAAAGGGCGAATGTGAGGTGCTTGCTCATGCTTTTTTTTTTTTTTTTTTTTTTTTTTCTGGAAATGTGTCACCGATTGCCATGGAATGTCAGGGTGTCCTCATGGGCCATCGATGAGGCTCCCTTTCTGGGGATTTGACCTGATAACAAGAGTTTGGGGTCATTCTCTGGGAAGGGAGGAGGCCTTTCTGTTTTTTTTGTTTATTTTTTTTGTTTTTTTGTTTTTTGTTTTTTTTTTTTACCTCAGGTGGACCCCCAAAAGAGGTATTCCAGAGCAGAGTCGTGGGTTGGGGCAACTGGACAACCAGAACTCTGGTTAACATTGGGACCTAAGAACATGGCAAGCCCCATATGTGGGCTCTTGTTCCAGACACTGAGAGGCCTTCCTTGAGGATAGGTCTCACACTGAGTTTCACAATGTGTTTTTGTGCCCAAGGAGCCCCTCAAGTCAGGGCGTGGCGTAATGTACCATGCTGGTTTCTCCTACACTGAACGTTGCACAATATGGCAACCACAAGATTTCTTGCCATGGGGAAGATGGAGTTCTAATTTCTGCAACACTTTCACTCCTAGACTGTGATTGGATTTAAGGTCTAGGTTCTGAAGCCTGAAAACTGAGGTTGGGAACAGATGAGGACCTAAGGCCATGGTGTGTCTGATGTGCTCAGTGTTCGGCCAGCTGTTGAGTGTGGGTTGGGAGGTGCAGGCTCAGGCTGTGGCAGACATGGAATTAGTGCCCAAGCTAGACTCTATCATTGGGGTGCAGTCGAGTTTCGTGCAGGATGGTACTCATTTGTGGTTACTGGGTAGCCCAAGAGGGCAACGTTTTTCTTCTGGAGGGAAGACACAGTGCCACATATTGGATCCGGAATTCCCAAACTGGAAGGCTTGTGTGCCAGGAGTGTGAGGAAAAAATTCTGAGAACACAAGCCAGACTTAGATTTCGGGGTGAGGGGACGGCAGGCACCCTCTGCAGAGATGATTCGAGATCCTGTATACCTGAAGACAGAGCTAGGATCAGACGTTGGCTTAGGTCGGAGTTTCTGTCCATGACGGCCCCTTCATGAAGGGGAGGGTGTCACGAGGACATGGAGGTTTTCCCACGATGGGAATTGTGAGATGCTCCAAACCGCAATGATTCCTTCTGTGGGACAGTCGAGACCTGTTGGATGGCTCCAGGACATCCCATAAGGAAGTTATCCAGAGCAGGGTTCTAAGGATGGATGCCTGGGCAGCTTGCCTCCCATTCCAGGTGTCTCATAGCGCCAAGGCAAGTTCGATCTGCTGGATCTACGGGAGCAACCGAGGCGGGTGTGTTGAAATGGGTAAGTTGAGGATGGGTCATAATGTGCATTTGTGTCCATGTAGACCTTGGAATAGGGTGCTTGAACCGGGGCCTTGAGGGATGTTCATAACCGGAGGTTTTGATGGAGCTCTAAAGAGTATGTTTCCTATGTAGAGAAGAGAATTGTTTTGATGAGTGCTTAAGGAATCTTCCATATGCTGGTATGGGAAACCAGGCCTCTGAGGAGAGATGACTGGAATCAAAAACAATGGATCTGATTAGGGCCTAAGTGCCTGTCCAGTTCAATCTTATTCTATGGGGATATCTGTCTCTGGGTCTGAGTGGAGGTAGTTTCCTAACTTGTGAAAGATCATCCCAGTGTGTCCTGGGCAGCCAACACTGTTCTGATGGCCTCAGGGAGTTCGGAGGTTTCTCCTAATCTATAGGGTTGTGGCCAATGGAAATGGCAGAATTCCCCTAGAGAGGGAAGCACAGTCCTGAGGTGTGGCTCCAGGGGCCCCAGCTAAGATAGTGTGTGGGCCAGGCCTGTGGGGACAGAAGTCTGAAAACACAAACTCAGCTTAGGTTTGGGGATGTATGTATGAAGGCTCGATCTACAGACCGTGAGAATTTTCCGGGCTATGAACAAAGGGCGAGTATGTGGCGCTTACTCAGGCTTTTGTCTCTGGATTTTGTGTCAACGGTGGCCGTGGAATGTCGGGATGTCCTCAAGGGCTATGGACAATTCTTTCTCTGGTGATTTGGCCTGATCCCAAGTGGTTGGGATCATTCTGTGTATGGGAGGAGTCTTTTCTGTATATGTATATATATATATATATATATATATATATATATATATATATATATATATATATATTTTTTTTTTTAACCTCAGGTGTCCCACCAAGGGAGGGATTCCAGAGTAGAGCCCTGAGTAGGGGTGACTAGTCATCTCGAACTCTGGTTGAGATTGGGGGACTAGGGGCTTGGCAAGCCCCATATGTAGGCTGTTGTTCCAGTCACTAAGAGGCTTTACATGAGGATAGGGCTCTCACTGAGGGTCACAATGTGTGTTTGTGCAAATTGTTGCCCTCAGGGATAGGTGGTGCCTCATAGTCCATGCTGCTTTCTCCTACAATGAACATTGGACAACATGCCAACCACTAGGTTAATTGCCAAGGCGAAGGAGAAGTTCTGATTCTTGCATCACGTTCACTCCTGAGCAGTGAGTGGAGATAAGGTCTAGGTTCTGAAGGTGAAAACTGAGGTTGGGTAGAGATGATAGCCTAAAGCCATTGTGGATGTGATATGCTCTTTGTACGGCCAGCTGTCTGGGTGTTGGACTGAAGGTCTGCCCTCAGGCTGTGTCAGACAGGGCTTTAGAGCACAGGCTAGACTGTATAATTGGGGTATGGTCGAGTGGCATGCAGGTTGTTACTCTTTTGGCGTTTCCGGTTAGCCCTATAGGGCAACATTTTTCTTCTGGAGGGCAGGCAGAGTGCTGCATTGTGTCTCCAGAATTGCCAAACTGGAGGGGTGTGGCCAGGATTGTGAGGAAGGAAGTCTGAAAACACAAGCTAGCACGAGTTTTGGGGCCAAGAGCATGGCAGGCCCACTCTGCAGAGGCTGAATCGAGATCTCCTGCAGGTGAGGTCAGGGCGAGTATCAGATGTTGCCTCAAACTGGAGTTTGTGTCCATGACGGCCCCTTCCTGAAGGGGGTGGGGGCGTCATGAGGCCAGGGATGTTTCCCTACGCTGGGAGTTGTGAGCTGCTCCAAACTTCAAAGTTTCCTTCTTCAGGACAGTCGAGTACTATTGGATGGTTCCAGGATGCCCCATACAGAAAGACTCGAGAGCAGGGGCCTAAGCATGGATGCCGAGACACGCCAACTCACCTTCCCATTGCCTGGTGGAGACAAGGCACGCTCAATCTGCGGGCTCTTGGGTGAGCTACCCAGAAGGCTGAGTTTAAATGGACTCTCCTGAGGATGAGGCATAATGTGGGTTGGTGGCCATGGAGACCTTGGAATGTGGCAGTAGCTAAGGGACTCTGCAGGATTCTCCAACCCGAAGGGCTTGACACAACACCAACAAGGAAGCTTCCCATGTGGAGATGAGAGGTCTTCTGTCTGGTGCCTCAGGAAAGCCCCGTATGCTGGTCTTCGAACCCAGGCCTCTGAGGAGTGATACCTGGACACCAAAGCAAGAGTTCATAATGGGCCTAGGGGCCTGTCTGGTTCAATCTTCTGTCTCTGCGGATATCTGTCTGTGTGTCTGCATGGAGGTAGTAGTTGCTCAGCTTGTGTCATAATGCCCCTATTTGTCCAGTGCGGCTTGCGGTAGTGGGATGTCCTTGGGGACCTTGAGGTTTCTACTATTTTGTAGAGTTGTGGCCAATGGAATGGGCAGTTTCTTAGGAGATAGCAAGCACAGTTCTGTGGTGTGGCTCCAGAGACCCCAGCCTGGAGGCTGTGTGGGCCATGGCTGTGCAGACAGACATCCAAAAACCCTAACTCAGCTCAGGTTTGGGGCCGAGGTTACGGCAGGCCTGATCTACAGTCCATGAGGGGAGCTCCTCTGGATATGAAAGAAGAGTGAGAGGGAGGCAGTCGCTCAGGCTTTTGTCTCTGGATGTTTTGTCCATAATGGCCGTTTAATGTAGGAGTTGCATCATGGGTCGTAGAAGTCTCCCTCTCTGGTAGTTTGTCCAGCCTCCAAGAGTTTGGGGTCATTCTGTGGGAAGGGAAGTGTCCTGTTTTGTGCTTCATGTGTCCCCCCAGTAGAGGGATTCTAGAGCATAGCAGTGGGTACTGACAACTGGAATACTCGCCCTCTGGTTAAGCCTGGGGGCCTATGGATATGACAAGCCCCATATGCAGGATCTTGGTCCAGCCACTGATAGTCGTTACTTTAATACAGGATTCACGCTGCAGGTCACAATGCATGTCTTTGCCCTAGGCGGCCCTCAAGCACTGGCGTGGCATTTCGGACAATGTAGGTTTTCCTACATTGAATGTTGGACGACATGCCAACCACAAGGTTTCTGGCAATGGGGAAGGAGGAATCTAATTTCTGCATCACGTTGACCCTGGGCAGTGATTGGAGATAAGGTCTAGGTTCTGAAGCCTTGAAACCGAGGTTGGGAAGAGATGACGACCTACAGCAATAGCGGGTCCAATGTGTCCAGGTTGGGGTCAGCTGTCTGGGTGTCGTTTGGGATGTCTTGTCTCAGGCTGTGCCAGACAGGGCATTAGTATACAGGGTAGGCTGTATAATTGCTTTACAATCGAATGGCATGCATTAGAAAATCATCTGGCGTTTCTTATTAGCAGCATAGGGCAAAGTTTTTCTTCTGGAGGGCAGGCTCATGCTGCATTGTGGCTTCGGAATTCCCAAACTGGAGGGCTTGTGGGCCAGGAGAGTGAGGACGGAAGTCTGAGAACACAAGCTAGGCTTAGGTTTCGGGGCAAGGACATGGCAGGCACACTCTGCAGAGCTGAATTGAGATCTCATGCGTCTGAAGTCAGGTCGAGGTTCAGACTTTGGCTCAGGTTTGAGTTTCTGTCCATGTTGGCCCCTACAGGAAGGGGGGGCATTATGAGGCCTAGGGAGTTTTCCCACTATTGGAGTTGTGAGATGCTCCAAACCGCAAGGATTCCTTCTGTGGGACAATTAAGATTTGTTGGATGGCTCCAGGACGTCTTATAAGGTATTTTTCCAGAACAGGGTTCTAAGTATGGATGCCTGGGCAGCAGCCTCACATTCCAATTGTCTCCTAGCAACAAGAAACGTTTGATCTGCTGGCTTGGGGTAGCAACAGAGGGGGCTGAGTTGAAATGGACTTTCCTGAGGATGGTCTTAATGTTGGTTTGAGTCCATGGAGACCTTGGTATGGGGCAGTGGCACCAGGGCCCTGAAGGATTCTCCTAACCAGAGGTTATGACAAAGCTCCAATGAGCAAGTTTTCCATGGGGAGACGAGATTTGTTCTTATTGGTGCCTCAGGAAACCACCATATGCTGGTATTGGAAAAGAGGCCTCTGAGGAGAGATGCCTGGAAATCAAAGCAATGGATCTGAATAGGGCCTAGGGGCCTGTCCGGTTCAATATTCTTCTCTGGGGACATCTGTTGTCTGAGTGGAGGTAGTTGCTCAGCTGGTTTGAGATCACCCCTGTTTGTCCTGGGCGGCCTACACTATTGGGATTGCCTCGGTGACGTTGGAGGTTTTTCCTCATTTGCAAGGTTGTGGCCAATGGAATGGGAAGAATTCCCTTGAAAGGGAAGCACAGTCCTGAGGTGTGGCTCCAGGGACCCAAGTGTGGAGCGTGTGTGGTCCAGGGCTATTTGGACAAAAGTCTGAAAACACAAACTCCACTTAGGTTGGGGGATGTAAGTATGGCCGGCCCGATCTATAGACCGTGAGGAGAACTCTTCGAGATATGAACAAAGGGCGAATGTGAGGTGCTTGCTCATGCTTTTTTTTTTTTTTTTTTTTCTGGAAATGTGTCACCGACTGCCATGGAATGTCGGGGTGTCCTCATGGGCCATCGATGAGGCTCCCTTTCTGGGGATTTGACCCGATCCCAAGAGTTTGGGGTCATTCTGTGGGAAGAGAGGAGGCCTTTCTGGTTTTTTTGTTTATTTATTTTGATTTTTTATTTTTTTTTTTTTTACCTCAGGTGGACCACCAAAATAGGGATTCCAAAGCAGAGTCGTGGGTTGGGGCAACTGGACAACCAGACCTCTGGTTAACATTGGGACCTAAGAACATGGCAAGCCCCATATGTGGGCTCTTGGTCCAGACACTGAGAGGCCTTCCTTGAGGATAGGTCTCACACTGAGTTTCACAATGTGTTTTTGTGCCCAAGGAGCCCCTCAAGTTAGGGCGTGGCCTAATGTAACATGCTGGTTTCTCCTACACTGAACGTTGCACAATATGGCAACCACAAGTTTTCTGGCCATGGGGAAGATGGAGTTCTAATTTCTGCAACACTTTCACTCCTGGACTGTGATTGGATTTAAGGTCTAGGTTCTGAAGCCTGAAAACTGAGGTTGGGAAGAGATGAAGACCTAATGCCATGGTGTGTCTCATGGGCTCAGTGTTCGGCCAGCTGTTGATTGTGGGTTGGGAGGTGCAGGCTCAGGCTGTGGCAGACAGGGAATTAGTGCCCAGGCTAGACTGTATCATTGAGGTGCAGTCGAGTTTCGTCCAGGATGGTACTCATTTGTGTTTACTGGGTAGCCCCAGAGGGCAACGTTTTTCTTCTGGAGGGAAGACACAGTGCCACATAGTGGCTCCAGAATTCCCAAACTGGAAGGCTTGTGGGCCAGGAGTGTGAGGAAAAAATTCTGAGAACACAAGCCAGACTTAGATTTCGGGGTGAGGGGACGGCAGGCACCCTCTGCAGAGATGATTCGAGATCCTGTATACCTGAAGACAGAGCTAGGATCAGACGTTGGCTTAGGTCGGAGTTTCTGTCCATGACGGCCCCTTCATGAAGGGGAGGGTGTCACGAGGACATGGAGGTTTTCCCACGATGGGAATTGTGAGATGCTCCAAACCGCAATGATTCCTTCTGTGGGACAGTCGAGACCTGTTGGATGGCTCCAGGACATCCCATAAGGAAGTTATCCAGAGCAGGTTCTAAGGATGGATGCCTGGGCAGCCTGCCTCCCATTCCAGGTGTCTCATAGCGCCAAGGCAAGTTCGATCTGCTGGATTTGGGGAGCAACCGAGGCGGGTGTGTTGAGATGGGTGAGTTGAGGATGGGTCATAATGTGCATTTGTGTCCATGTAGACCTTGGAATAGGGTGCTTGAACCGGGGCCTTGAGGGATGTTCATAACCGGAGGTTTTGATGGAGCTCTAAAGAGTATGTTTCCTATGTAGAGAAGAGAATTGTTTTGATGAGTGCTTAAGGAATCTCCCATATGCTGGTATGGGAAACCAGGCCTCTGAGGAGAGATGACTGGAATCAAAAGCAATGGATCTGATTAGGGCCTAAGTGCCTGTCCAGTTCAATCTTATTCTATGGCGATATCTGTCTCTGGGTCTGAGTGGAGGTAGTTTCCTAACTTGTGAAAGATCATCCCTGTGTGTCCTGGGCAGCCAACACTATTCGGATGGCCTCAGGGAGTTTGGCAGATTCTCCTAATCTATTGGGTTGTGGACAATGGAAATGGCAGAATTCCCCTGGAGAGGGAAGCCACAGTCCTGAGGTGTGGCTCCAGGGGCCCCAGCTGTGATGGTGTGTGGGCCAGGCCTGTGGGGACAGAAGTCTGAAAACACAAACTCAGCTTAGGTTTGGGGATGTACGTATGAAGGCTCGATCTACAGACCGTGAGAATTTTCTGGGCTATGAACAAAGGGCGAGTATGTGGCGCTTGCTCAGGCTTTTGTCTCTGGATTTTGTGTCATCGGTGGCCGTGGAATGTCGGGATGTCCTCAAGGGCCATGGACAATTTTTTCTCTGGTGATTTGGCCTGATCCCAAGTGGTTGGGATCATTCTGTGGATTGGAAGAGTCCTTTCTGTATATTTATATATATATATATATATATATATATATATATATATATATATATATTTTTTTTTTTTTTTTTTTACCTCAGGTGTCCCACCAAAGAGGGATTCCAGAGTAGAGCCCTGAGTAGGGGTGACTAGTCATCTCGAACTCTGGTTGAAATTGGGGGACTAGGGGCTTGGCAAGCCCCATATGTAGGCTGTTGTTCCAGTCACTAAGAGGCTTTACATGAAAATAGGGCTCACGCTGCGTGTCACAATGTGTGTTTGTGCAAATTGTGGCCCTCAGGGATAGGTGGGGCCTCATAGTCCATGCTGCTTTCTCCTACAATGAACATTGGATAACATGCCAACCACTAGGTTACTTGCCAAGGCGAAAGAGAAGTTCTGATTCTTGCATCACGTTCACTCCTGAGCAGTGAGTGGAGATAAGGTCTAGGTTCTGAAGGTGAAAACTGAGGTTGGGTAGAGATGATGGCCTAAAGCCATTGTGGGTGTGATATGCTCTGTGTACGGCCAGCTGTCTGGGTGTTGGACTGGAGGTCTGCCCTCAGGCTGTGTCAGACAGGGCTTTAGTGCACAGGCTAGACTGTATAATTGGGGTATGGTCGAGTGGCATGGAGTTTGTTACTCATTTGGCGTTTCCAGTTAGCCCTATAGGGCAACATTTTTCTTCTGGAGGGCAGGCAGAGTGCGGCATTGTGTCTCCAGAATTGCCAAACTGGAGGGGTGTGGCCAGGATTGTGAGGAAGGAAGTCTGAAAACACAAGCTAGCACGAGTTTTGGGGCCAAGAGCATGGCAGGCCCACTCTGCAGAGGCTGAATCGAGATCTCCTGCAGGTGAGGTCAGGGCGAGTATCAGATGTTGCCTCAAGCTGGAGTTTGTGTCCATGACGGACCCTTCCTGAAGGGGGTGGGGGCGTCATGAGGCCAGGGAGGTTTCCCTACGCTGTGAGTTGTGAGCTGCTCAAAACTTCAAAGTTTCCTTCTTCAGGATAGTCGAGTACTATTGGATGGTTCCAGGATGCCCCTACAGAAAGACTCGAGAGCATGGCCTAAGCATGAATGCCGAGACACGCCAACTCACCTTCCCATTGCCTGGTGGAGACAAGGCACGCTCAATCTGCGGGCTCTTGGGTGAGCTACCCAGAAGGCTGAGTTTAAATGGACTCTCCTGAGGATGAGTCATAATGTGGGTTGGTGGCCATGGAGACCTTGGAATGTGGCAGTAGCTAAGGGACTCTGCAGGATTCTCCAACCCGAAGGGCTTGACACAACTCCAACATGGAAGCTTCCCATGTGGAGATGAGAGGTCTTCTGTCTGGTGCCTCAGAAAAGCCCCGTATGCTGGTCTTCGAACCCAGGCCTCTGAGGAGTGATACCTGGACACCAAAGCAAGAGTTCATAATAGGGCTTAGGGGCCTGTCTGGTTCAATCTCCTGTCTCTGCGGATATCTGTCTGTGTGTCTGCATGGAGCTAGTAGTTGCTCAGCTTGTGTCATAATGCCCCTATTTGTCCAGTGCGGCTTGCGGTAGTGGGATGTCCTTGGGGACCTTGAGGTTTCTACTATTTTGTAGAGTTGTGGCCAATGGAATGGGCAGTTTCTTAGGAGAGAGCAGGAACAGTTCTGTGGTGTGGCTCCAGAGACCCCAGTCTGGAGGCTTTGTGGGCCATGGCTGTGCAGACAGACATCCAAAACCCTTACTCAGCTCAGGTTTGGGGCCGAGGTTACGGCAGGCCTGATCTACAGTCCATGAGGGGAGCTCCTCTGGATATGAAAGAAGGGTGAGAGGGAGGCAGTCGCTCAGGCTTTTGTCTCTGGATGTTTTGTCCACAATGGCCGTTTAATGTAGGAGTTGCCTCATGGGTCGTAGAAGTTTCCCTCTCTGGTAGTTTGTCCAACCCCCAAGAGTTTGGGGTCATTCTGTGGGAAGGTAAGTGTCCTGTTTTCTGCTTCATGTGTCCCCCCAGTAGAGGGATTCTAGAGCATAGCAGTGGGTACTGACAACTGGAATACTCGCCCTCTGGTTAAGCCTGGGGGCCTATGGATATGACAAGCCCCATATGCAGGATCTTGGTCCAGCCACTGAGAGGCGTTACTTTAATACGGGACTCACGCTGCAGGTCACAATGCATGTCTGTGCCCTAGGCGGCCCTCAAGCACTGGCGTAGCCTTTCGGACAATGCAGGTTTTCCCACATTGAACGATGGACGACATGCCAACCACAAGGTTTCTGGCCATGGGGAAGGAGGAATTCTAATTTCTGCATCACGTTCACCCCTGGGCAGTGATTGGAGATAAGGTCTAGGTTCTGAAGCCTGAAAACCGAGGTTGGGAAGAGATGACGACCTACAGCCATAGCGGGTCCTATGTGTCCAGGTTGGGGCCAGCTGTCTGGGTGTCGTTTGGGATGTCTTGTCTCAGGCTGTGCCAGACAGGGCATTAGAATAAGGGTGGGCTGTATAATTGCTTTACAATCGAGTGGCATGCATTAGAAAATCATTTGGGGTTTCTTATTAGCAGCATAGGGCAAAGTTTTTCTTCTGGAGGGCAGGCTCATGCTGCATTGTGGCTTCGGAATTCCCAAACTGGAGGGATTGTGGGCCAGGAGAGTGAGGACGGAAGTCTGAGAACACAAGCTAGGCTTAGGTTTCGGGGCAAGGACATGGCAGGCACACTCTGCAGAGCTGAATTGAGATCTCATGCGTCTGAAGTCAGGTCGGGGTTCAGACTTTGGCTCAGGTTTGAGTTTCTGTCCATGTTGGCCCCTTCAAGAAGGGGGGGCATTATGAGGCCATGGGGGTTTTCCCACTATTGGAGTTGTGAGATGCTACAAACCGCAAGGATTCCTTCTGTGGGACAATTAAGATTTGTTGGATGGCTCCAGGACGTCTTATAAGGTATTTTTCCAGAACAGGGTTCTAAGTATGGATGCCTGGGCAGCCAGCCTCACATTCCAATTGTCTCCTAGCAACAAGAAACGTTTGATCTGCTGGCTTGGGGTAGCAACAGAGGGGGCTGAGTTGAAATGGACTTTCCTGAGGTAGGTCTTAATGTTGGTTTGAGTCCATGGAGACCTTGGTATGGGGCAGTGGCACAAGGGCCCTGAAGGATTCTCCTAACCAGAGTTTATGACAAAGCTCCAATGAGCAAGTTTTCCATGGGGAGACAAGATTTGTTCTTATTGGTGCCTCAGGAAACCACCATATGCTGGTATTGGAAACGAGGCCTCTGAGGAGAGATGCCTGGAAACCAAAGCAATGGATCTGATTAGGTTCTAGGGGCCTGTCCGGTTCAATATTCTTCTCTGGGGACATCTGTTGTCTGAGTGGAGGTAGTTGCTCAGCTGGTTTGAGATCACCCCTGTTTGTCCTGGGCGGCCTACACTATTGGAATGGCCTCGGTGACTTTGGAGGTTTTTCCTCATTTGCAAGGTTGTGGCCAATGGAATGGGAAGAATTCCCTTGAACGGGAAGCACAGTCCTGAGGTGTGGCTCCAGGGACCCAAGTGTGTAGCGTGTTTGGTCCAGGGCTATTTGGACAAAAGTCTGAAAACACAAACTCCACGTAGGTTGGGGGATGTAGGTATGGCCGGCCCGATCTATAGACCGTGAGGAGAACTATTCGGGATATGAACAAAGGGCGAATGTGAGGTGCTTGCTCATGCTTTTTTTTTTTTTTTTTTTTCTGGAAATGTGTCACCGATTGCCATGGAATGTCGGGGTTTCCTCCTGGGCCATCGATGAGGCTCCCTTTCTGGGGATTTGACCTGATCCCAAGAGTTTGGGGTCATTCTGTGGGAAGGGAGGAGGCCTTTCTGTTTGTTTTTTTTTTGTTTATTTTTTTTTTTTTTTACCTCAGGTGGACCACCAAAAGAGGGATTCCAGAGCAGAGTCGTGGGTTGGGGCAACTGGACAACCAGACCTCTGGTTAACATTGGGACCTAAGAACATGGCAAGCCCCATATGTGGGCTCTTGGTCCAGACACTGAGAGGCCTTCCTTGAGGATAGGTCTCACACTGAGTTTCACAATGTGTTTTTGTGCCCAAGGAGCCCCTCAAGTCAGGGCGTGGCGTAATGTACCATGCTGGTTTCTCCTACACTGAACGTTGCACAATATGGCAACCACAAGTTTTCTGGCCATGGGGAAGATGGAGTTCTAATTTCTGCAACACTTTCACTCCTGGACTGTGATTGGATTTAAGGTCTAGGTTCTGAAGCCTGAAAACTGAGGTTGGGAAGAGATGAAGACCTAAGGCCATGGTGTGTCTGATGTGCTCAGTGTTCGGCCAGCTGTTGAGTGTGGGTTGGGAGGTGCAGGCTCAGGCTGTGGCAGACAGGGAATTAGTGCCCAGGCTAGACTGTATCATTGGGGTGCAGTCGAGTTTCGTGCAGGATGGTACTCATTTGTGGTTACTGGGTAGCCCCAGAGGGCAACGTTTTTCTTCTGGAGGGAAGACACAGTGCCACATAGTGGCTCCAGAATTCCCAAACTGGAAGGCTTGTGGGCCAGGAGTGTGAGGAAAAAATTCTGAGAACACAAGCCAGACTTAGATTTCGGGGTGAGGGGACGGCAGGCACCCTCTGCAGAGATGATTCGAGATCCCGTATACCTGAAGACAGAGCTAGGATCAGACGTTGGCTTAGGTCGGAGTTTCTGTCCATGACGGCCCCTTCATGAAGGGGAGGGTGTCACGAGGACATGGAGGTTTTCCCACGATGGGAATTGTGAGATGCTCCAAACCGCAATGATTCCTTCTGTGGGACAGTCGAGACCTGTTGGATGGCTCCAGGACATCCCATAAGGAAGTTATCCAGAGCAGGGTTCTAAGGATGGATGCCTGGGCAGCCTGCCTCCCATTCCAGGTGTCTCATAGAGCCAAGGCAAGTTCGATCTGCTGGATCTACGGGAGCAACCGAGGCGGGTGTGTTGAAATGGGTGAGTTGAGGATGGGTCATAATGTGCATTTGTGTCCATGTAGACCTTGGAATAGGGTGCTTGAACCGGGGCCTTGAGGGATGTTCATAACCGGAGGTTTTGATGGAGCTCTAAAGAGTATGTTTCCTATGTAGAGAAGAGAATTGTTTTGATGAGTGCCTAAGGAATCTCCCATATGCTGGTATTGGAAACCAGGCCTCTGAGGAGAGATGACTGGAATCAAAAGCAATGGATCTGATTAGGGCCTAAGTGCCTGTCCAGTTCAATCTTATACTATGGGGATATCTGTCTCTGGGTCTGAGTGGAGGTAGTTTCCTAACTTGTGAAAGATCATCCCTGTGTGTCCTGGGCAGCCAACACTATTCGGATGGCCTCAGGGAGTTTGGCAGATTCTCCTAATCTATTGGGTTGTGGACAATGGAAATGGCAGAATTCCCCTGGAGAGGGAAGCCACAGTCCTGAGGTGTGGCTCCAGGGGCCCCAGCTTAGATGGTGTGTGGGCCAGGCCTGTGGGGACAGAAGTCTGAAAACACAAACTCAGATTAGGTTTGGGGATGTATGAAGGCTCGATCTACAGACCGTGAGAATTTTCCGGGCTATGAACAAAGGGCGAGTATGTGGCGCTTGCTCAGGCTTTTGTCTCTGGATTTTGTGTCAACGGTGGCCGTGGAAAGTCGGGATGTCCTCAAGGGCCATGGTCAATTCTTTCTCTGGTGATATGGCCTGATCCCAAGTGGTTGGGATCATTCTGTGGATTGGAAGAGTCCTTTCTGTATTTTTTTTTTTTTTACCTCAGGTGTCTTATCAAAGTGGGATCCCGAGTAGAGCCCTGAGTAGGGGTGACTAGATATCTCGAACTCTGGTTGAGATTGGGGGACTAGGGGCTTGGCAAGCCCCATATGTGGGCTGTTGTTCCAGTCACTAAGAGGCTTTACATGAGGATAGGGCTCACGCTGAGGTCACAATGAGTGTTTGTGCAAATTGTGGCCCTCAGGGATAGGTGGGGCCTCATAGTCCATGCTGATTTGTCCTACAATGAACATTGGACAACATGCCAACCACTAGGTTTCTGGCCAAGGCGAAGGAGAAGTTCTGATTCTTGCATCACGTTCACTCCTGAGCAGTGAGTGGAGATAAGGTCTAGGTTCTGAAGTTGAAAACTGAGGTTGGGTAGAGATGATGGCCTAAAGCCATTGTGGGTGTGATATGCTCTGTGTACGGCTAGCTTTCTGGTTGTTGGACTGGAGGTCTGCCCTCAGGCTGTGTCAGACAGGGCTTTAGAGCACAGGCTAGACTGTATAATTGGGGTATGGTCGAGTGGCATGCAGGTTGTTACTCATTTGGCGTTTCTGGTTAGCTCTATAGGGCAACATTTTTCTTCTGGAGGGCAGTCAGAGTGCGGCATTGTGTCTCCAGAATTGCCAAACTGGAGGAGTGTGGCCAGGATTGTGAAGTAGGAAGTCTGAAAACACAAGCTAGCACGAGTTTGGGGCCAATAGCATGGCAGGCCCACTCTGCAGAGGCTGAATCGGGATCTCCTGCAGGTGAGGTCAGGGAGAGTATCAGATGTTGCCTCAAGCTGGAGTTTGTGTCCATGACGGCACCTTCCTGAAGGGGGTGGGGGCGTCATGAGGCCAAGGAGGTTTCCCTACGCTGGGAGTTGTGAGCTGCTCCAAACGTCAAAGTTTCCTTCTTCAGGACAGTCGAGTACTATTGGATGGTTCCAGGATGCCCCATACAGAAAGACTCGAGAGCAGGGGCCTAAGCATGGATGCCGAGACACGCCAACTCACCTTCCCATTGCCTGGTGGAGACAAGGCACGCTCAATCTGCGGGCTCTTGGGTGAGCTACCCAGAAGGCTGAGTTTAAATGGACTCTCCTGAGGATGAGTCATAATGTGGGTTGGTGGCCATGGAGACCTTGGAATGTGGCAGTAGCTAAGGGACTCTGCAGGATTCTCCAACCCGAAGGGCTTGACACAACTCCAACAAGGAAGCTTCCCATGTGGAGATGAGAGGTCTTCTGTCTGGTGCCTCAGGAAAGCCCCGTATGCTGGTCTTCGAACCCAGGCCTCTGAGGAGTGATACCTGGACACCAAAGCAAGACCTCATAATAGGGCTTAGGGGCCTGTCTGGTTCAATCTTCTGTCTCTGCGGATATCTGTCTGTGTGTCTGCATGGAGGTAGTAGTTGCTCAGCTTGTGTCATAATGCCCCTATTTGTCCAGTGTGGCTTGCGGTAGTGGGATGTCCTTGGGGACATTGAGGTTTCTACTATTTTGTAGAGATGTGGCCAATGGAATGGGCAGTTTCTTAGGAGAGAGCAGGCACAGTTCTGTGGTGTGGCTCCAGAGACCCCAGCCTGGAGGCTGTGTGGGCCATGGCTGTGCAGACAGACATCCAAAAACCCTAACTCAGCTCAGGTTGGGGGCCGAGGTTACGGCAGGCCTGATCTACAGTCCATGAGGGGAGCTCCTCTGGATATGAAAGAAGGGTGAGAGGGAGGCAGTCGCTCAGGCTTTTGTCTCTGGATGTTTTGTCCACAATGGCCGTTTAATGTAGGAGTTGCCTCATGGGTCGTAGAAGTCTCCCTCTCTGGTAGTTTGTCCAGCCCCCAAGAGTTTGGGGTCATTCTGTGGGAAGGGAAGTGTCCTGTTTTCTGCTTCATGTGTCCCCCCAGTAGAGGGATTCTAGAGCATAGCAGTGGGTACTGACAACTGGAATACTCGCCCTCTGGTTAAGCCTGGGGGCCTATGGATATGACAAGCCCCATATGCAGGATCTTGGTCCAGCCACTGAGAGGCGTTACTTTAATACGGGACTCACGCTGCAGGTCACAATGCATGTCTGTGCCCTAGGCGGCCCTCAAGCACTGGCGTGGCATTTCGGACAATGCAGGTTTTCCCACATTGAACGTTGGACAACATGCCAACCACAAGGTTTCTGGCCATGGGGAAGGAGGAATTCTAATTTCTGCATCACGTTCACCCCTGGGCAGTGATTGGAGTTAAGGTCTAGGTTCTGAAGCCTGAAAACCGAGGTTGAGAAGAGATGACGACCTACAGCCATAGCGGGTCCTATGTGTCCAGGTTGGGGCCAGCTGTCTGGGTGTCGTTTGGGATGTCTTGTCTCAGGCTGTGCCAGACAGGGCATTAGAATACAGGGTGGGCTGTATAATTGCTTTACAATCGAGTGGCATGCATTAGAAAATCATTTGGGGTTTCTTATTAGCAGCATAGGGCAAAGTTTTTCTTCTGGAGGGCAGGCTCATGCTGCATTGTGGCTTCGGAATTCCCAAACTGGAGGGCTTGTGGGCCAGGAGAGTGAGGACGGAAGTCTGAGAACACAAGCTAGGCTTAGGATTCGGGGCAAGGACATGGCAGGCACACTCTGCAGAGCTGAATTGAGATCTCATGCGTCTGAAGTCAAGTCGAGGTTCAGACTTTGGCTCAGGTTTGAGTTTCTGTCCATGTTGGCCCCTTCAGGAAGGGGGGGCATTATGAGGCCATGGGGGTTTTCCCACTATTGGAGTCGTGAGATGCTCCAAACCGCAAGGATTCCTTCTGTGGGACAATTAAGATTTGTTGGATGGCTCCAGGACGTCTTATAAGGTATTTTTCCAGAACAGGGTTCTAAGTATGGATGCCTGGGCAGCCAGCCTCACATTCCAATTGTCTCCTAGCAACAAGAAACGTTTGATCTGCTGGCTTGGGGTAGCAACAGAGGGGGCTGAGTTGAAATGGACTTTCCTGAGGATGGTCTTAATGTTGGTTTGAGTCCATGGAGACCTTGGTATGGGGCAGTGGCACCAGGGCCCTGAAGGATTCTCCTAACCAGAGGTTATGACAAAGCTCCAATGAGCAAGTTTTCCATGGGGAGACGAGATTTGTTCTTATTGGTGCCTCAGGAAACCACCATATTCTGGTGTTGGAAACGAGGCCTCTGAGGAGAGATGCCTGGAAACCACAGCAATGGATCTGATTAGGGCCTAGGGGCCTGTCCGGTTCAATATTCTTCTCTGGGGACATCTGTTGTCTGAGTGGAGGTAGTTGCTCAGCTGGTTTGAGATCACAGCTGTTTGTCCTGGGCGGCCTACACTATTGGGATGGCCTCGGTGACTTTGGAGGTTTTTCCGCATTTGCAAGGTTGTGGCCAATGGAATGGGAAGAATTCCCTTGAACGGGAAGCACAGTCCTGAGGTGTGGCTCCAGGGACCCAAGTGTGGAGCGTGTGTGGTCCAGGGCTATTTGACAAAAGTCTGAAAACACAAACTCCACTTAGGTAGGGGGATGTAGGTATGGCCGGCCCGATCTATAGACCGTGAGGAGAACTCTTCGGGATATGAACAAAGGGCGAATGTGAGGTGCTTGCTCATGCTTTTTTTTTTTTTTTTTCTGGAAATGTGTCACCGATTGCCATGGAATGTCGGGGGGTCCTCATGGGCCATCGATGAGGCTCCCTTTCTGGGGTTTTGACCTGATTCCAAGAGTTTGGGGTCATTCTGTGGGAAGGGAGGAGGCCTTTCTGTTTTTTTTTTGTTTATTTATTTATTTATTTATTTATTTATTTTTACCTTAGGTGGACCAACAAAAGAGGGATTCCAGGGCAGAGTCGTGGGTTGGGGCAACTGGACAACCAGACCTCTGGTTAACATTGGGACCTAAGAACATGGCAAGCCCCATATGTGGGCTCTTGGTCCAGACACTGAGGGGCCTTCCTTGAGGATAGGTCTCACACTGAGTTTCACAATGTGTTTTTTTGCCCAAGGAGCCCCTCAAGTCAGGGCGTGGCGTAATGTACCATGCTGGTTTCTCCTACACTGAACGTTGCACAATATGGCAACCACAAGTTTTCTGGCCATGGGGAAGATGGAGTTCTAATTTCTGCAACACTTTCACTCCTGGACTGTGATTGGATTTAAGGTCTAGGTTCTGAAGCCTGAAAACTGAGGTTGGGAAGAGATGAAGACCTAAGGCCATGGTGTGTCTGATGTGCTCAGTGTTCGGCCAGCTGTTGAGTGTGGGTTGGGAGGTGCAGGCTCAGGCTGTGGCAGACAGGGAATTAGTGCCCAGGCTAGACTGTATCATTGGGGTGCAGTCGAGTTTCGTGCAGGATGGTACTCATTTGTGGTTACTGGGTAGCCCCAGAGGGCAACGTTTTTCTTCTGGAGGGAAGACACAGTGCCACATAGTGGCTCCAGAATTCGCAAACTGGAAGGCTTGTGGGCCAGGAGTGTGAGGAAAAAATTCTGAGAACACAAGCCAGACTTAGATTTCGGGGTGAGGGGACGGCAGGCACCCTCTGCAGAGATGATTCGAGATCCTGTATACCTGAAGACAGAGCTAGGATCAGACGTTGGCTTAGGTCGGAGTTTCTGTCCATGACGGCCCCTTCATGAAGGGGAGGGTGTCACGAGGACATGGAGGTTTTCCCACGATGGGAATTGTGAGATGCTCCAAACCGCAATGATTCCTTCTGTGGGACAGTCGAGACCTGTTGGATGGCTCCAGGACATCCCATAAGGAAGTTATCCAGAGCAGGGTTCTAAGGATGGATGCCTGGGCAGCCTGCCTCCCATTCCGGGTGTCTCATAGAGCCAAGGCAAGTTCGATCTGCTGGATCTACGGGAGCAACCGAGGCGGGTGTGTTGAAATGGGTGAGTTGAGGATGGGTCATAATGTGCATTTGTGTCCATGTAGACCTTGGAATGGGGTGCTTGAACCGGGGCCTTGAGGGATGTTCATATCCGGAGGTTTTGATGGAGCTCTAAAGAGTATGTTTCCTATGTAGAGAAGAGAATTGTTTTGATGAGTGCCTAAGGAATCTCCCATATGCTGGTATTGGAAACCAGGCCTCTGAGGAGAGATGACTGGAATCAAAAGCAATGGATCTGATTAGGGCCTAAGTGCCTGTCCAGTTCAATCTTATACTATGGGGATATCTGTCTCTGGGTCTGAGTGGAGGTAGTTTCCTAACTTGTGAAAGATCATCCCAGTGTGTCCTGGGCAGCCAACACTATTCGGATGGCCTCGGGGAGTTCGGAGGATTCTCCTAATCTATAGGGTTGTGGACAATGGAAATGGCAGAATTCCCCTGGAGAGGGAAGCCACAGTCCTAAGGTGTGGCTCCAGGGGCCCCAGCTTAGATGGTGTGTGGGCCAGGCCTGTGGGGACAGAAGTCTGAAAACACAAACTCAGCTTAGGTTTGGGGATGTATGTATGAAGGCTCGATCTACAGACCGTGAGAATTTTCCGGGCTATGAACAAAGGGCGAGTATGTGGGGCTTGCTCAGGCTTTTGTCTCTGGATTTTGTGTCAACGGTGGCCGTGGAAAGTCGGGATGTCCTCAAGGGCCATGGTCAATTCTTTCTCTGGTGATATGGCCTGATCCCAAGTGGTTGGGATCATTCTGTGGATTGGAAGAGTCCTTTCTGTATTTTTTTTTTTTTTACCTCAGGTGTCCCATCAAAGTGGGATTCCCGAGTAGAGCCCTGAGTAGGGGTGACTAGACATCTCAAACTCTGGTTGAGATTGGGGGACTAGGGGCTTGGCAAGCCCCATATGTGGGCTGTTGTTCCAGTCACTAAGAGGCTTTACATTAGGATAGGGCTCACGCTGAGGTCACAATGAGTGTTTGTGCAAATTGTGGCCCTCAGGGATAGGTGGGGCCTCATAGTCCATGCTGATTTGTCCTACAATGAACATTGGACAACATGCCAACCACTAGGTTTCTGGCCAAGGCGAAGGAGAAGTTCTGATTCTTGCATCACGTTCACTCCTGAGCAGTGAGTGGAGATAAGGTCTAGGTTCTGAAGTTGAAAACTGAGGTTGGGTAGAGATGATGGCCTAAAGCCATTGTGGGTGTGATATGCTCTGTGTACGGCTAGCTTTCTGGTTGTTGGACTGGAGGTCTGCCCTCAGGCTGTGTCAGACAGGGCTTTAGAGCACAGGCTAGACTGTATAATTGGGGTATGGTCGAGTGGCATGCAGGTTGTTACTCATTTGGCGATTCTGGTTAGCTCTATAGGGCAACATTTTTCTTCTGGAGGGCAGTCAGAGTGCTGCATTGTGTCTCCAGAATTGCCAAACTGGAGGGGTGTGGCCAGGATTGTGAAGTAGGAAGTCTGAAAACACAAGCTAGCACGAGTTTTGGGGCCAATAGCATGGCAGGCCCACTCTGCAGAGGCTGAATCGGGATCTCCTGCAGGTGAGGTCAGGGAGAGTATCAGATGTTGCCTCAAGCTGGAGTTTGTGTCCATGACGGCACCTTCCTGAAGGGGGTGGGGGCGTCATGAGGCCAAGGAGGTTTCCCTACACTGGGAGTTGTGAGCTGCTCCAAACGTCAAAGTTTCCTTCTTCAGGACAGTCGAGTACTATTGGATGGTTCCAGGATGCCCCATACAGAAAGACTCGAGAGCAGGGGCCTAAGCATGGATGCCGAGACACGCCAACTCACCTTCCCATTGCCTGGTGGAGACAAGGCACGCTCAATCTGCGGGCTCTTGGGTGAGCTACCCAGAAGGCTGAGTTTAAATGGACTCTCCTGAGGATGAGTCATAATGTGGGTTGGTGGCCATGGAGACCTTGGAATGTGGCAGTAGCTAAGGGACTCTGCAGGATTCTCCAACCCGAAGGGCTTGACACAACTCCAACAAGGAAGCTTCCCATGTGGAGATGAGAGGTCTTCTGTCTGGTGCCTCAGGAAAGCCCCGTATGCTGGTCTTCGAACCCAGGCCTCTGAGGAGTGATACCTGGACACCAAAGCAAGAGTTCATAATAGGGCTTAGGGGCCTGTCTGGTTCAATCTTCTGTCTCTGCGGATATCTGTCTGTGTGTCTGCATGGAGGTAGTAGTTGCTCAGCTTGTGTCATAATGCCCCTATTTGTCCAGTGCGGCTTGCGGTAGTGGGATGTCCTTGGGGACCTTGAGGTTTCTACTATTTTGTAGAGATGTGGCCAATGGAATGGGCAGTTTCTTAGGAGAGAGCAGGCACAGTTCTGTGGTGTGGCTCCAGAGACCCCAGCCTGGAGGCTGTGTGGGCCATGGCTGTGCAGACAGACATCCAAAAACCCTAACTCAGCTCAGGTTTGGGGCCGAGGTTACGGCAGGCCTGATCTACAGTCCATGAGGGGAGCTCCTCTGGATATGAAAGAAGGGTGAGAGGGAGGCAGTCGCTCAGGCTTTTGTCTCTGGATGTTTTGTCCACAATGGCCGTTTAATGTAGGAGTTGCCTCATGGGTCGTAGAAGTCTCCCTCTCTGGTAGTTTGTCCAGCCCCCAAGAGTTTGGGGTCATTCTGTGGGAAGGGAAGTGTCCTGTTTTCTGCTTCATGTGTCCCCCCAGTAGAGGGATTCTAGAGCATAGCAGTGGGTACTGACAACTGGAATACTCGCCCTCTGGTTAAGCCTGGGGGCCTATGGATATGACAAGCCCCATATGCAGGATCTTGGTCCAGCCACTGAGAGGCGTTACTTTAATACGGGACTCACGCTGCAGGTCACAATGCATGTCTGTGCCCTAGGCGGCCCTCAAGCACTGGCGTGGCATTTCGGACAATGCAGGTTTTCCCACATTGAACGTTGGACAACATGCCAACCACAAGGTTTCTGGCCATGGGGAAGGAGGAATTCTAATTTCTGCATCACGTTCACCCCTGGGCAGTGATTGGAGTTAAGGTCTAGGTTCTGAAGCCTGAAAACCGAGGTTGAGAAGAGATGACGACCTACAGCCATAGCGGGTCCTATGTGTCCAGGTTGGGGCCAGCTGTCTGGGTGTCGTTTGGGATGTCTTGTCTCAGGCTGTGCCAGACAGGGCATTAGAATACAGGGTGGGCTGTATAATTGCTTTACAATCGAGTGGCATGCATTAGAAAATCATTTGGGGTTTCTTATTAGCAGCATAGGGCAAAGTTTTTCTTCTGGAGGGCAGGCTCATGCTGCATTGTGGCTTCGGAATTCCCAAACTGGAGGGCTTGTGGGCCAGGAGAGTGAGGACGGAAGTCTGAGAACACAAGCTAGGCTTAGGATTCGGGGCAAGGACATGGCAGGCACACTCTGCAGAGCTGAATTGAGATCTCATGCGTCTGAAGTCAAGTCGAGGTTCAGACTTTGGCTCAGGTTTGAGTTTCTGTCCATGTTGGCCCCTTCAGGAAGGGGGGGCATTATGAGGCCATGGGGGTTTTCCCACTATTGGAGTCGTGAGATGCTCCAAACCGCAAGGATTCCTTCTGTGGGACAATTAAGATTTGTTGGATGGCTCCAGGACGTCTTATAAGGTATTTTTCCAGAACAGGGTTCTAAGTATGGATGCCTGGGCAGCCAGCCTCACATTCCAATTGTCTCCTAGCAACAAGAAACGTTTGATCTGCTGGCTTGGGGTAGCAACAGAGGGGGCTGAGTTGAAATGGACTTTCCTGAGGATGGTCTTAATGTTGGTTTGAGTCCATGGAGACCTTGGTATGGGGCAGTGGCACCAGGGCCCTGAAGGATTCTCCTAACCAGAGGTTATGACAAAGCTCCAATGAGCAAGTTTTCCATGGGGAGACGAGATTTGTTCTTATTGGTGCCTCAGGAAACCACCAAATTCTGGTGTTGGAAACGAGGCCTCTGAGGAGAGATGCCTGGAAACCACAGCAATGGATCTGATTAGGGCCTAGGGGCCTGTCCGGTTCAATATTCTTCTCTGGGGACATCTGTTGTCTGAGTGGAGGTAGTTGCTCAGCTGGTTTGAGATCACAGCTGTTTGTCCTGGGCGGCCTACACTATTGGGATGGCCTCGGTGACTTTGGAGGTTTTTCCGCATTTGCAAGGTTGTGGCCAATGGAATGGGAAGAATTCCCTTGAACGGGAAGCACAGTCCTGAGGTGTGGCTCCAGGGACCCAAGTGTGGAGCGTGTGTGGTCCAGGGCTATTTGACAAAAGTCTGAAAACACAAACTCCACTTAGGTAGGGGGATGTAGGTATGGCCGGCCCGATCTATAGACCGTGAGGAGAACTCTTCGGGATATGAACAAAGGGCGAATGTGAGGTGCTTGCTCATGCTTTTTTTTTTTTTTTTTCTGGAAATGTGTCACCGATTGCCATGGAATGTCGGGGGGTCCTCATGGGCCATCGATGAGGCTCCCTTTCTGGGGTTTTGACCTGATTCCAAGAGTTTGGGGTCATTCTGTGGGAAGGGAGGAGGCCTTTCTGTTTTTTTTTTGTTTATTTATTTATTTATTTATTTATTTATTTATTTTTACCTTAGGTGGACCAACAAAAGAGGGATTCCAGGGCAGAGTCGTGGGTTGGGGCAACTGGACAACCAGACCTCTGGTTAACATTGGGACCTAAGAACATGGCAAGCCCCATATGTGGGCTCTTGGTCCAGACACTGAGGGGCCTTCCTTGAGGATAGGTCTCACACTGAGTTTCACAATGTGTTTTTTTGCCCAAGGAGCCCCTCAAGTCAGGGCGTGGCGTAATGTACCATGCTGGTTTCTCCTACACTGAACGTTGCACAATATGGCAACCACAAGTTTTCTGGCCATGGGGAAGATGGAGTTCTAATTTCTGCAACACTTTCACTCCTGGACTGTGATTGGATTTAAGGTCTAGGTTCTGAAGCCTGAAAACTGAGGTTGGGAAGAGATGAAGACCTAAGGCCATGGTGTGTCTGATGTGCTCAGTGTTCGGCCAGCTGTTGAGTGTGGGTTGGGAGGTGCAGGCTCAGGCTGTGGCAGACAGGGAATTAGTGCCCAGGCTAGACTGTATCATTGGGGTGCAGTCGAGTTTCGTGCAGGATGGTACTCATTTGTGGTTACTGGGTAGCCCCAGAGGGCAACGTTTTTCTTCTGGAGGGAAGACACAGTGCCACATAGTGGCTCCAGAATTCGCAAACTGGAAGGCTTGTGGGCCAGGAGTGTGAGGAAAAAATTCTGAGAACACAAGCCAGACTTAGATTTCGGGGTGAGGGGACGGCAGGCACCCTCTGCAGAGATGATTCGAGATCCCGTATACCTGAAGACAGAGCTAGGATCAGACGTTGGCTTAGGTCGGAGTTTCTGTCCATGACGGCCCCTTCATGAAGGGGAGGGTGTCACGAGGACATGGAGGTTTTCCCACGATGGGAATTGTGAGATGCTCCAAACCGCAATGATTCCTTCTGTGGGACAGTCGAGACCTGTTGGATGGCTCCAGGACATCCCATAAGGAAGTTATCCAGAGCAGGGTTCTAAGGATGGATGCCTGGGCAGCCTGCCTCCCATTCCAGGTGTCTCATAGAGCCAAGGCAAGTTCGATCTGCTGGATCTACGGGAGCAACCGAGGCGGGTGTGTTGAAATGGGTGAGTTGAGGATGGGTCATAATGTGCATTTGTGTCCATGTAGACCTTGGAATAGGGTGCTTGAACCGGGGCCTTGAGGGATGTTCATAACCGGAGGTTTTGATGGAGCTCTAAAGAGTATGTTTCCTATGTAGAGAAGAGAATTGTTTTGATGAGTGCCTAAGGAATCTCCCATATGCTGGTATTGGAAACCAGGCCTCTGAGGAGAGATGACTGGAATCAAAAGCAATGGATCTGATTAGGGCCTAAGTGCCTGTCCAGTTCAATCTTATACTATGGGGATATCTGTCTCTGGGTCTGAGTGGAGGTAGTTTCCTAACTTGTGAAAGATCATCCCTGTGTGTCCTGGGCAGCCAACACTATTCGGATGGCCTCAGGGAGTTTGGCAGATTCTCCTAATCTATTGGGTTGTGGACAATGGAAATGGCAGAATTCCCCTGGAGAGGGAAGCCACAGTCCTGAGGTGTGGCTCCAGGGGCCCCAGCTTAGATGGTGTGTGGGCCAGGCCTGTGGGGACAGAAGTCTGAAAACACAAACTCAGATTAGGTTTGGGGATGTATGAAGGCTCGATCTACAGACCGTGAGAATTTTCCGGGCTATGAACAAAGGGCGAGTATGTGGCGCTTGCTCAGGCTTTTGTCTCTGGATTTTGTGTCAACGGTGGCCGTGGAAAGTCGGGATGTCCTCAAGGGCCATGGTCAATTCTTTCTCTGGTGATATGGCCTGATCCCAAGTGGTTGGGATCATTCTGTGGATTGGAAGAGTCCTTTCTGTATTTTTTTTTTTTTTACCTCAGGTGTCTTATCAAAGTGGGATCCCGAGTAGAGCCCTGAGTAGGGGTGACTAGATATCTCGAACTCTGGTTGAGATTGGGGGACTAGGGGCTTGGCAAGCCCCATATGTGGGCTGTTGTTCCAGTCACTAAGAGGCTTTACATGAGGATAGGGCTCACGCTGAGGTCACAATGAGTGTTTGTGCAAATTGTGGCCCTCAGGGATAGGTGGGGCCTCATAGTCCATGCTGATTTGTCCTACAATGAACATTGGACAACATGCCAACCACTAGGTTTCTGGCCAAGGCGAAGGAGAAGTTCTGATTCTTGCATCACGTTCACTCCTGAGCAGTGAGTGGAGATAAGGTCTAGGTTCTGAAGTTGAAAACTGAGGTTGGGTAGAGATGATGGCCTAAAGCCATTGTGGGTGTGATATGCTCTGTGTACGGCTAGCTTTCTGGTTGTTGGACTGGAGGTCTGCCCTCAGGCTGTGTCAGACAGGGCTTTAGAGCACAGGCTAGACTGTATAATTGGGGTATGGTCGAGTGGCATGCAGGTTGTTACTCATTTGGCGTTTCTGGTTAGCTCTATAGGGCAACATTTTTCTTCTGGAGGGCAGTCAGAGTGCGGCATTGTGTCTCCAGAATTGCCAAACTGGAGGAGTGTGGCCAGGATTGTGAAGTAGGAAGTCTGAAAACACAAGCTAGCACGAGTTTGGGGCCAATAGCATGGCAGGCCCACTCTGCAGAGGCTGAATCGGGATCTCCTGCAGGTGAGGTCAGGGAGAGTATCAGATGTTGCCTCAAGCTGGAGTTTGTGTCCATGACGGCACCTTCCTGAAGGGGGTGGGGGCGTCATGAGGCCAAGGAGGTTTCCCTACGCTGGGAGTTGTGAGCTGCTCCAAACGTCAAAGTTTCCTTCTTCAGGACAGTCGAGTACTATTGGATGGTTCCAGGATGCCCCATACAGAAAGACTCGAGAGCAGGGGCCTAAGCATGGATGCCGAGACACGCCAACTCACCTTCCCATTGCCTGGTGGAGACAAGGCACGCTCAATCTGCGGGCTCTTGGGTGAGCTACCCAGAAGGCTGAGTTTAAATGGACTCTCCTGAGGATGAGTCATAATGTGGGTTGGTGGCCATGGAGACCTTGGAATGTGGCAGTAGCTAAGGGACTCTGCAGGATTCTCCAACCCGAAGGGCTTGACACAACTCCAACAAGGAAGCTTCCCATGTGGAGATGAGAGGTCTTCTGTCTGGTGCCTCAGGAAAGCCCCGTATGCTGGTCTTCGAACCCAGGCCTCTGAGGAGTGATACCTGGACACCAAAGCAAGACCTCATAATAGGGCTTAGGGGCCTGTCTGGTTCAATCTTCTGTCTCTGCGGATATCTGTCTGTGTGTCTGCATGGAGGTAGTAGTTGCTCAGCTTGTGTCATAATGCCCCTATTTGTCCAGTGTGGCTTGCGGTAGTGGGATGTCCTTGGGGACATTGAGGTTTCTACTATTTTGTAGAGATGTGGCCAATGGAATGGGCAGTTTCTTAGGAGAGAGCAGGCACAGTTCTGTGGTGTGGCTCCAGAGACCCCAGCCTGGAGGCTGTGTGGGCCATGGCTGTGCAGACAGACATCCAAAAACCCTAACTCAGCTCAGGTTGGGGGCCGAGGTTACGGCAGGCCTGATCTACAGTCCATGAGGGGAGCTCCTCTGGATATGAAAGAAGGGTGAGAGGGAGGCAGTCGCTCAGGCTTTTGTCTCTGGATGTTTTGTCCACAATGGCCGTTTAATGTAGGAGTTGCCTCATGGGTCGTAGAAGTCTCCCTCTCTGGTAGTTTGTCCAGCCCCCAAGAGTTTGGGGTCATTCTGTGGGAAGGGAAGTGTCCTGTTTTCTGCTTCATGTGTCCCCCCAGTAGAGGGATTCTAGAGCATAGCAGTGGGTACTGACAACTGGAATACTCGCCCTCTGGTTAAGCCTGGGGGCCTATGGATATGACAAGCCCCATATGCAGGATCTTGGTCCAGCCACTGAGAGGCGTTACTTTAATACGGGACTCACGCTGCAGGTCACAATGCATGTCTGTGCCCTAGGCGGCCCTCAAGCACTGGCGTGGCATTTCGGACAATGCAGGTTTTCCCACATTGAACGTTGGACAACATGCCAACCACAAGGTTTCTGGCCATGGGGAAGGAGGAATTCTAATTTCTGCATCACGTTCACCCCTGGGCAGTGATTGGAGTTAAGGTCTAGGTTCTGAAGCCTGAAAACCGAGGTTGAGAAGAGATGACGACCTACAGCCATAGCGGGTCCTATGTGTCCAGGTTGGGGCCAGCTGTCTGGGTGTCGTTTGGGATGTCTTGTCTCAGGCTGTGCCAGACAGGGCATTAGAATACAGGGTGGGCTGTATAATTGCTTTACAATCGAGTGGCATGCATTAGAAAATCATTTGGGGTTTCTTATTAGCAGCATAGGGCAAAGTTTTTCTTCTGGAGGGCAGGCTCATGCTGCATTGTGGCTTCGGAATTCCCAAACTGGAGGGCTTGTGGGCCAGGAGAGTGAGGACGGAAGTCTGAGAACACAAGCTAGGCTTAGGATTCGGGGCAAGGACATGGCAGGCACACTCTGCAGAGCTGAATTGAGATCTCATGCGTCTGAAGTCAAGTCGAGGTTCAGACTTTGGCTCAGGTTTGAGTTTCTGTCCATGTTGGCCCCTTCAGGAAGGGGGGGCATTATGAGGCCATGGGGGTTTTCCCACTATTGGAGTCGTGAGATGCTCCAAACCGCAAGGATTCCTTCTGTGGGACAATTAAGATTTGTTGGATGGCTCCAGGACGTCTTATAAGGTATTTTTCCAGAACAGGGTTCTAAGTATGGATGCCTGGGCAGCCAGCCTCACATTCCAATTGTCTCCTAGCAACAAGAAACGTTTGATCTGCTGGCTTGGGGTAGCAACAGAGGGGGCTGAGTTGAAATGGACTTTCCTGAGGATGGTCTTAATGTTGGTTTGAGTCCATGGAGACCTTGGTATGGGGCAGTGGCACCAGGGCCCTGAAGGATTCTCCTAACCAGAGGTTATGACAAAGCTCCAATGAGCAAGTTTTCCATGGGGAGACGAGATTTGTTCTTATTGGTGCCTCAGGAAACCACCATATTCTGGTGTTGGAAACGAGGCCTCTGAGGAGAGATGCCTGGAAACCACAGCAATGGATCTGATTAGGGCCTAGGGGCCTGTCCGGTTCAATATTCTTCTCTGGGGACATCTGTTGTCTGAGTGGAGGTAGTTGCTCAGCTGGTTTGAGATCACAGCTGTTTGTCCTGGGCGGCCTACACTATTGGGATGGCCTCGGTGACTTTGGAGGTTTTTCCGCATTTGCAAGGTTGTGGCCAATGGAATGGGAAGAATTCCCTTGAACGGGAAGCACAGTCCTGAGGTGTGGCTCCAGGGACCCAAGTGTGGAGCGTGTGTGGTCCAGGGCTATTTGACAAAAGTCTGAAAACACAAACTCCACTTAGGTAGGGGGATGTAGGTATGGCCGGCCCGATCTATAGACCGTGAGGAGAACTCTTCGGGATATGAACAAAGGGCGAATGTGAGGTGCTTGCTCATGCTTTTTTTTTTTTTTTTTCTGGAAATGTGTCACCGATTGCCATGGAATGTCGGGGGGTCCTCATGGGCCATCGATGAGGCTCCCTTTCTGGGGTTTTGACCTGATTCCAAGAGTTTGGGGTCATTCTGTGGGAAGGGAGGAGGCCTTTCTGTTTTTTTTTTGTTTATTTATTTATTTATTTATTTATTTATTTATTTTTACCTTAGGTGGACCAACAAAAGAGGGATTCCAGGGCAGAGTCGTGGGTTGGGGCAACTGGACAACCAGACCTCTGGTTAACATTGGGACCTAAGAACATGGCAAGCCCCATATGTGGGCTCTTGGTCCAGACACTGAGGGGCCTTCCTTGAGGATAGGTCTCACACTGAGTTTCACAATGTGTTTTTTTGCCCAAGGAGCCCCTCAAGTCAGGGCGTGGCGTAATGTACCATGCTGGTTTCTCCTACACTGAACGTTGCACAATATGGCAACCACAAGTTTTCTGGCCATGGGGAAGATGGAGTTCTAATTTCTGCAACACTTTCACTCCTGGACTGTGATTGGATTTAAGGTCTAGGTTCTGAAGCCTGAAAACTGAGGTTGGGAAGAGATGAAGACCTAAGGCCATGGTGTGTCTGATGTGCTCAGTGTTCGGCCAGCTGTTGAGTGTGGGTTGGGAGGTGCAGGCTCAGGCTGTGGCAGACAGGGAATTAGTGCCCAGGCTAGACTGTATCATTGGGGTGCAGTCGAGTTTCGTGCAGGATGGTACTCATTTGTGGTTACTGGGTAGCCCCAGAGGGCAACGTTTTTCTTCTGGAGGGAAGACACAGTGCCACATAGTGGCTCCAGAATTCGCAAACTGGAAGGCTTGTGGGCCAGGAGTGTGAGGAAAAAATTCTGAGAACACAAGCCAGACTTAGATTTCGGGGTGAGGGGACGGCAGGCACCCTCTGCAGAGATGATTCGAGATCCTGTATACCTGAAGACAGAGCTAGGATCAGACGTTGGCTTAGGTCGGAGTTTCTGTCCATGACGGCCCCTTCATGAAGGGGAGGGTGTCACGAGGACATGGAGGTTTTCCCACGATGGGAATTGTGAGATGCTCCAAACCGCAATGATTCCTTCTGTGGGACAGTCGAGACCTGTTGGATGGCTCCAGGACATCCCATAAGGAAGTTATCCAGAGCAGGGTTCTAAGGATGGATGCCTGGGCAGCCTGCCTCCCATTCCGGGTGTCTCATAGAGCCAAGGCAAGTTCGATCTGCTGGATCTACGGGAGCAACCGAGGCGGGTGTGTTGAAATGGGTGAGTTGAGGATGGGTCATAATGTGCATTTGTGTCCATGTAGACCTTGGAATGGGGTGCTTGAACCGGGGCCTTGAGGGATGTTCATATCCGGAGGTTTTGATGGAGCTCTAAAGAGTATGTTTCCTATGTAGAGAAGAGAATTGTTTTGATGAGTGCCTAAGGAATCTCCCATATGCTGGTATTGGAAACCAGGCCTCTGAGGAGAGATGACTGGAATCAAAAGCAATGGATCTGATTAGGGCCTAAGTGCCTGTCCAGTTCAATCTTATACTATGGGGATATCTGTCTCTGGGTCTGAGTGGAGGTAGTTTCCTAACTTGTGAAAGATCATCCCAGTGTGTCCTGGGCAGCCAACACTATTCGGATGGCCTCGGGGAGTTCGGAGGATTCTCCTAATCTATAGGGTTGTGGACAATGGAAATGGCAGAATTCCCCTGGAGAGGGAAGCCACAGTCCTAAGGTGTGGCTCCAGGGGCCCCAGCTTAGATGGTGTGTGGGCCAGGCCTGTGGGGACAGAAGTCTGAAAACACAAACTCAGCTTAGGTTTGGGGATGTATGTATGAAGGCTCGATCTACAGACCGTGAGAATTTTCCGGGCTATGAACAAAGGGCGAGTATGTGGGGCTTGCTCAGGCTTTTGTCTCTGGATTTTGTGTCAACGGTGGCCGTGGAAAGTCGGGATGTCCTCAAGGGCCATGGTCAATTCTTTCTCTGGTGATATGGCCTGATCCCAAGTGGTTGGGATCATTCTGTGGATTGGAAGAGTCCTTTCTGTATTTTTTTTTTTTTTACCTCAGGTGTCCCATCAAAGTGGGATTCCCGAGTAGAGCCCTGAGTAGGGGTGACTAGACATCTCAAACTCTGGTTGAGATTGGGGGACTAGGGGCTTGGCAAGCCCCATATGTGGGCTGTTGTTCCAGTCACTAAGAGGCTTTACATTAGGATAGGGCTCACGCTGAGGTCACAATGAGTGTTTGTGCAAATTGTGGCCCTCAGGGATAGGTGGGGCCTCATAGTCCATGCTGATTTGTCCTACAATGAACATTGGACAACATGCCAACCACTAGGTTTCTGGCCAAGGCGAAGGAGAAGTTCTGATTCTTGCATCACGTTCACTCCTGAGCAGTGAGTGGAGATAAGGTCTAGGTTCTGAAGTTGAAAACTGAGGTTGGGTAGAGATGATGGCCTAAAGCCATTGTGGGTGTGATATGCTCTGTGTACGGCTAGCTTTCTGGTTGTTGGACTGGAGGTCTGCCCTCAGGCTGTGTCAGACAGGGCTTTAGAGCACAGGCTAGACTGTATAATTGGGGTATGGTCGAGTGGCATGCAGGTTGTTACTCATTTGGCGATTCTGGTTAGCTCTATAGGGCAACATTTTTCTTCTGGAGGGCAGTCAGAGTGCTGCATTGTGTCTCCAGAATTGCCAAACTGGAGGGGTGTGGCCAGGATTGTGAAGTAGGAAGTCTGAAAACACAAGCTAGCACGAGTTTTGGGGCCAATAGCATGGCAGGCCCACTCTGCAGAGGCTGAATCGGGATCTCCTGCAGGTGAGGTCAGGGAGAGTATCAGATGTTGCCTCAAGCTGGAGTTTGTGTCCATGACGGCACCTTCCTGAAGGGGGTGGGGGCGTCATGAGGCCAAGGAGGTTTCCCTACACTGGGAGTTGTGAGCTGCTCCAAACGTCAAAGTTTCCTTCTTCAGGACAGTCGAGTACTATTGGATGGTTCCAGGATGCCCCATACAGAAAGACTCGAGAGCAGGGGCCTAAGCATGGATGCCGAGACACGCCAACTCACCTTCCCATTGCCTGGTGGAGACAAGGCACGCTCAATCTGCGGGCTCTTGGGTGAGCTACCCAGAAGGCTGAGTTTAAATGGACTCTCCTGAGGATGAGTCATAATGTGGGTTGGTGGCCATGGAGACCTTGGAATGTGGCAGTAGCTAAGGGACTCTGCAGGATTCTCCAACCCGAAGGGCTTGACACAACTCCAACAAGGAAGCTTCCCATGTGGAGATGAGAGGTCTTCTGTCTGGTGCCTCAGGAAAGCCCCGTATGCTGGTCTTCGAACCCAGGCCTCTGAGGAGTGATACCTGGACACCAAAGCAAGAGTTCATAATAGGGCTTAGGGGCCTGTCTGGTTCAATCTTCTGTCTCTGCGGATATCTGTCTGTGTGTCTGCATGGAGGTAGTAGTTGCTCAGCTTGTGTCATAATGCCCCTATTTGTCCAGTGCGGCTTGCGGTAGTGGGATGTCCTTGGGGACCTTGAGGTTTCTACTATTTTGTAGAGATGTGGCCAATGGAATGGGCAGTTTCTTAGGAGAGAGCAGGCACAGTTCTGTGGTGTGGCTCCAGAGACCCCAGCCTGGAGGCTGTGTGGGCCATGGCTGTGCAGACAGACATCCAAAAACCCTAACTCAGCTCAGGTTTGGGGCCGAGGTTACGGCAGGCCTGATCTACAGTCCATGAGGGGAGCTCCTCTGGATATGAAAGAAGGGTGAGAGGGAGGCAGTCGCTCAGGCTTTTGTCTCTGGATGTTTTGTCCACAATGGCCGTTTAATGTAGGAGTTGCCTCATGGGTCGTAGAAGTCTCCCTCTCTGGTAGTTTGTCCAGCCCCCAAGAGTTTGGGGTCATTCTGTGGGAAGGGAAGTGTCCTGTTTTCTGCTTCATGTGTCCCCCCAGTAGAGGGATTCTAGAGCATAGCAGTGGGTACTGACAACTGGAATACTCGCCCTCTGGTTAAGCCTGGGGGCCTATGGATATGACAAGCCCCATATGCAGGATCTTGGTCCAGCCACTGAGAGGCGTTACTTTAATACGGGACTCACGCTGCAGGTCACAATGCATGTCTGTGCCCTAGGCGGCCCTCAAGCACTGGCGTGGCATTTCGGACAATGCAGGTTTTCCCACATTGAACGTTGGACAACATGCCAACCACAAGGTTTCTGGCCATGGGGAAGGAGGAATTCTAATTTCTGCATCACGTTCACCCCTGGGCAGTGATTGGAGTTAAGGTCTAGGTTCTGAAGCCTGAAAACCGAGGTTGAGAAGAGATGACGACCTACAGCCATAGCGGGTCCTATGTGTCCAGGTTGGGGCCAGCTGTCTGGGTGTCGTTTGGGATGTCTTGTCTCAGGCTGTGCCAGACAGGGCATTAGAATACAGGGTGGGCTGTATAATTGCTTTACAATCGAGTGGCATGCATTAGAAAATCATTTGGGGTTTCTTATTAGCAGCATAGGGCAAAGTTTTTCTTCTGGAGGGCAGGCTCATGCTGCATTGTGGCTTCGGAATTCCCAAACTGGAGGGCTTGTGGGCCAGGAGAGTGAGGACGGAAGTCTGAGAACACAAGCTAGGCTTAGGATTCGGGGCAAGGACATGGCAGGCACACTCTGCAGAGCTGAATTGAGATCTCATGCGTCTGAAGTCAAGTCGAGGTTCAGACTTTGGCTCAGGTTTGAGTTTCTGTCCATGTTGGCCCCTTCAGGAAGGGGGGGCATTATGAGGCCATGGGGGTTTTCCCACTATTGGAGTCGTGAGATGCTCCAAACCGCAAGGATTCCTTCTGTGGGACAATTAAGATTTGTTGGATGGCTCCAGGACGTCTTATAAGGTATTTTTCCAGAACAGGGTTCTAAGTATGGATGCCTGGGCAGCCAGCCTCACATTCCAATTGTCTCCTAGCAACAAGAAACGTTTGATCTGCTGGCTTGGGGTAGCAACAGAGGGGGCTGAGTTGAAATGGACTTTCCTGAGGATGGTCTTAATGTTGGTTTGAGTCCATGGAGACCTTGGTATGGGGCAGTGGCACCAGGGCCCTGAAGGATTCTCCTAACCAGAGGTTATGACAAAGCTCCAATGAGCAAGTTTTCCATGGGGAGACGAGATTTGTTCTTATTGGTGCCTCAGGAAACCACCAAATTCTGGTGTTGGAAACGAGGCCTCTGAGGAGAGATGCCTGGAAACCACAGCAATGGATCTGATTAGGGCCTAGGGGCCTGTCCGGTTCAATATTCTTCTCTGGGGACATCTGTTGTCTGAGTGGAGGTAGTTGCTCAGCTGGTTTGAGATCACAGCTGTTTGTCCTGGGCGGCCTACACTATTGGGATGGCCTCGGTGACTTTGGAGGTTTTTCCGCATTTGCAAGGTTGTGGCCAATGGAATGGGAAGAATTCCCTTGAACGGGAAGCACAGTCCTGAGGTGTGGCTCCAGGGACCCAAGTGTGGAGCGTGTGTGGTCCAGGGCTATTTGACAAAAGTCTGAAAACACAAACTCCACTTAGGTAGGGGGATGTAGGTATGGCCGGCCCGATCTATAGACCGTGAGGAGAACTCTTCGGGATATGAACAAAGGGCGAATGTGAGGTGCTTGCTCATGCTTTTTTTTTTTTTTTTTCTGGAAATGTGTCACCGATTGCCATGGAATGTCGGGGGGTCCTCATGGGCCATCGATGAGGCTCCCTTTCTGGGGTTTTGACCTGATTCCAAGAGTTTGGGGTCATTCTGTGGGAAGGGAGGAGGCCTTTCTGTTTTTTTTTTGTTTATTTATTTATTTATTTATTTATTTATTTTTACCTTAGGTGGACCAACAAAAGAGGGATTCCAGGGCAGAGTCGTGGGTTGGGGCAACTGGACAACCAGACCTCTGGTTAACATTGGGACCTAAGAACATGGCAAGCCCCATATGTGGGCTCTTGGTCCAGACACTGAGGGGCCTTCCTTGAGGATAGGTCTCACACTGAGTTTCACAATGTGTTTTTTTGCCCAAGGAGCCCCTCAAGTCAGGGCGTGGCTTAATGTACCATGCTGGTTTCTCCTACACTGAACGTTGCACAATATGGCAACCACAAGTTTTCTGGCCATGGGGAAGATGGAGTTCTAATTTCTGCAACACTTTCACTCCTGGACTGTGATTGGATTTAAGGTCTAGGTTCTGAAGCCTGAAAACTGAGGTTGGGAAGAGATGAAGACCTAAGGCCATGGTGTGTCTGATGTGCTCAGTGTTCGGCCAGCTGTTGAGTGTGGGTTGGGAGGTGCAGGCTCAGGCTGTGGCAGACAGGGAATTAGTGCCCAGGCTAGACTGTATCATTGGGGTGCAGTCGAGTTTCGTGCAGGATGGTACTCATTTGTGGTTACTGGGTAGCCCCAGAGGGCAACGTTTTTCTTCTGGAGGGAAGACACAGTGCCACATAGTGGCTCCAGAATTCGCAAACTGGAAGGCTTGTGGGCCAGGAGTGTGAGGAAAAAATTCTGAGAACACAAGCCAGACTTAGATTTCGGGGTGAGGGGACGGCAGGCACCCTCTGCAGAGATGATTCGAGATCCTGTATACCTGAAGACAGAGCTAGGATCAGACGTTGGCTTAGGTCGGAGTTTCTGTCCATGACGGCCCCTTCATGAAGGGGAGGGTGTCACGAGGACATGGAGGTTTTCCCACGATGGGAATTGTGAGATGCTCCAAACCGCAATGATTCCTTCTGTGGGACAGTCGAGACCTGTTGGATGGCTCCAGGACATCCCATAAGGAAGTTATCCAGAGCAGGGTTCTAAGGATGGATGCCTGGGCAGCCTGCCTCCCATTCCGGGTGTCTCATAGAGCCAAGGCAAGTTCGATCTGCTGGATCTACGGGAGCAACCGAGGCGGGTGTGTTGAAATGGGTGAGTTGAGGATGGGTCATAATGTGCATTTGTGTCCATGTAGACCTTGGAATGGGGTGCTTGAACCGGGGCCTTGAGGGATGTTCATATCCGGAGGTTTTGATGGAGCTCTAAAGAGTATGTTTCCTATGTAGAGAAGAGAATTGTTTTGATGAGTGCCTAAGGAATCTCCCATATGCTGGTATTGGAAACCAGGCCTCTGAGGAGAGATGACTGGAATCAAAAGCAATGGATCTGATTAGGGCCTAAGTGCCTGTCCAGTTCAATCTTATACTATGGGGATATCTGTCTCTGGGTCTGAGTGGAGGTAGTTTCCTAACTTGTGAAAGATCATCCCAGTGTGTCCTGGGCAGCCAACACTATTCGGATGGCCTCGGGGAGTTCGGAGGATTCTCCTAATCTATAGGGTTGTGGACAATGGAAATGGCAGAATTCCCCTGGAGAGGGAAGCCACAGTCCTAAGGTGTGGCTCCAGGGGCCCCAGCTTAGATGGTGTGTGGGCCAGGCCTGTGGGGACAGAAGTCTGAAAACACAAACTCAGCTTAGGTTTGGGGATGTATGTATGAAGGCTCGATCTACAGACCGTGAGAATTTTCCGGGCTATGAACAAAGGGCGAGTATGTGGGGCTTGCTCAGGCTTTTGTCTCTGGATTTTGTGTCAACGGTGGCCGTGGAAAGTCGGGATGTCCTCAAGGGCCATGGTCAATTCTTTCTCTGGTGATATGGCCTGATCCCAAGTGGTTGGGATCATTCTGTGGATTGGAAGAGTCCTTTCTGTATTTTTTTTTTTTTTACCTCAGGTGTCCCATCAAAGTGGGATTCCCGAGTAGAGCCCTGAGTAGGGGTGACTAGACATCTCAAACTCTGGTTGAGATTGGGGGACTAGGGGCTTGGCAAGCCCCATATGTGGGCTGTTGTTCCAGTCACTAAGAGGCTTTACATTAGGATAGGGCTCACGCTGAGGTCACAATGAGTGTTTGTGCAAATTGTGGCCCTCAGGGATAGGTGGGGCCTCATAGTCCATGCTGATTTGTCCTACAATGAACATTGGACAACATGCCAACCACTAGGTTTCTGGCCAAGGCGAAGGAGAAGTTCTGATTCTTGCATCACGTTCACTCCTGAGCAGTGAGTGGAGATAAGGTCTAGGTTCTGAAGTTGAAAACTGAGGTTGGGTAGAGATGATGGCCTAAAGCCATTGTGGGTGTGATATGCTCTGTGTACGGCTAGCTTTCTGGTTGTTGGACTGGAGGTCTGCCCTCAGGCTGTGTCAGACAGGGCTTTAGAGCACAGGCTAGACTGTATAATTGGGGTATGGTCGAGTGGCATGCAGGTTGTTACTCATTTGGCGATTCTGGTTAGCTCTATAGGGCAACATTTTTCTTCTGGAGGGCAGTCAGAGTGCTGCATTGTGTCTCCAGAATTGCCAAACTGGAGGGGTGTGGCCAGGATTGTGAAGTAGGAAGTCTGAAAACACAAGCTAGCACGAGTTTTGGGGCCAATAGCATGGCAGGCCCACTCTGCAGAGGCTGAATCGGGATCTCCTGCAGGTGAGGTCAGGGAGAGTATCAGATGTTGCCTCAAGCTGGAGTTTGTGTCCATGACGGCACCTTCCTGAAGGGGGTGGGGGCGTCATGAGGCCAAGGAGGTTTCCCTACACTGGGAGTTGTGAGCTGCTCCAAACGTCAAAGTTTCCTTCTTCAGGACAGTCGAGTACTATTGGATGGTTCCAGGATGCCCCATACAGAAAGACTCGAGAGCAGGGGCCTAAGCATGGATGCCGAGACACGCCAACTCACCTTCCCATTGCCTGGTGGAGACAAGGCACGCTCAATCTGCGGGCTCTTGGGTGAGCTACCCAGAAGGCTGAGTTTAAATGGACTCTCCTGAGGATGAGTCATAATGTGGGTTGGTGGCCATGGAGACCTTGGAATGTGGCAGTAGCTAAGGGACTCTGCAGGATTCTCCAACCCGAAGGGCTTGACACAACTCCAACAAGGAAGCTTCCCATGTGGAGATGAGAGGTCTTCTGTCTGGTGCCTCAGGAAAGCCCCGTATGCTGGTCTTCGAACCCAGGCCTCTGAGGAGTGATACCTGGACACCAAAGCAAGAGTTCATAATAGGGCTTAGGGGCCTGTCTGGTTCAATCTTCTGTCTCTGCGGATATCTGTCTGTGTGTCTGCATGGAGGTAGTAGTTGCTCAGCTTGTGTCATAATGCCCCTATTTGTCCAGTGCGGCTTGCGGTAGTGGGATGTCCTTGGGGACCTTGAGGTTTCTACTATTTTGTAGAGATGTGGCCAATGGAATGGGCAGTTTCTTAGGAGAGAGCAGGCACAGTTCTGTGGTGTGGCTCCAGAGACCCCAGCCTGGAGGCTGTGTGGGCCATGGCTGTGCAGACAGACATCCAAAAACCCTAACTCAGCTCAGGTTTGGGGCCGAGGTTACGGCAGGCCTGATCTACAGTCCATGAGGGGAGCTCCTCTGGATATGAAAGAAGGGTGAGAGGGAGGCAGTCGCTCAGGCTTTTGTCTCTGGATGTTTTGTCCACAATGGCCGTTTAATGTAGGAGTTGCCTCATGGGTCGTAGAAGTCTCCCTCTCTGGTAGTTTGTCCAGCCCCCAAGAGTTTGGGGTCATTCTGTGGGAAGGGAAGTGTCCTGTTTTCTGCTTCATGTGTCCCCCCAGTAGAGGGATTCTAGAGCATAGCAGTGGGTACTGACAACTAGAATACTCGCCCTCTGGTTAAGCCTGGGGGCCTATGGATATGACAATCCCCATATGCAGGATCTTGGTCCAGCCACTGAGAGGCGTTACTTTAATACGGGACTCACGCTGCAGGTCACAATGCATGTCTGTGCCCTAGGCGGCCCTCAAGCACTGGCGTGGCCTTTCGGACAATGCAGGTTTTCCCACATTGAACGTTGGACAACATGCCAACCACAAGGTTTCTGGCCATGGGGAAGGAGGAATTCTAATTTCTGCATCACGTTCACCCCTGGGCAGTGATTGGAGATAAGGTCTAGGTTCTGAAGCCTGAAAACCGAGGTTGGGAAGAGATGACGACCTACAGCCATAGCGGGTCCTATGTGTCCAGGTTGGGGCCAGCTGTCTGGGTGTCGTTTGGGATGTCTTGTCTCAGGCTGTGCCAGACAGGGCATTAGAATACAGGGTGGGCTGTATAATTGCTTTACAATCGAGTGGCATGCATTAGAAAATCATTTGGGGTTTCTTATTAGCAGCATAGGGCAAAGTTTTTCTTCTGGAGGGCAGGCAGAGTGCTGCATTGTGGCTTCGGAATTCCCAAACTGGAGGGCTTGTGGGCCAGGAGAGTGAGGACGGAAGTCTGAGAACACAAGCTAGGCTTAGGTTTCAGGGCAAGGACATGGCAGGCACACTCTGCAGAGCTGAATTGAGATCTCGTGCGTCTGAAGTCAAGTCGAGGTTCAGACTTTGGCTCAGGTTTGAGTTTCTGTCCATGTTGGCCCCTTCAGGAAGGGGGGGCATTATGAGGCCATGGGGGTTTTCCCACTATTGGAGTTGTGAGATGCTCCAAACCGCAAGGATTCCTTCTGTGGGACAATTAAGATTTGTTGGATGGCTCCAGGACGTCTTATAAGGTATTTTTCCAGAACAGGGTTCTAAGTATGGATGCCTGGGCAGCCAGCCTCACATTCCAATTGTCTCCTAGCAACAAGAAACGTTTGATCTGCTGGCTTGGGGTAGCAACAGAGGGGGCTGAGTTGAAATGGACTTTCCTGAGGATGGTCTTAATGTTGGTTTGAGTCCATGGAGACCTTGGTATGGGGCAGTGGCACCAGGGCCCTGAAGGATTCTCCTAACCAGAGGTTATGACAAAGCTCCAATGAGCAAGTTTTCCATGGGGAGACGAGATTTGTTCTTATTGGTGCCTCAGGAAACCACCATATGCTGGTGTTGGAAACGAAGCCTCTGAGGAGAGATGCCTGGAAACCACAGCAATGGATCTGATTAGGGCCTAGGGGCCTGTCCGGTTCAATATTCTTCTCTGGGGACATCTGTTGTCTGAGTGGAGGTAGTTGCTCAGCTGGTTTGAGATCACCCCTGTTTGTCCTGGGCGGCCTACACTATTGGGATGGCCTCGGTGACTTTGGAGGTTTTTCCTCATTTGCAAGGTTGTGGCCAATGGAATGGGAAGAATTCCCTTGAACGGGAAGCACAGACCTGAGGTGTGGCTCCAGGGACCCAAGTGTGGAGCGTGTGTGGTCCAGGGCTATTTGGACAAAAGTCTGAAAACACAAACTCCACTTAGGTAGGGGGATGTAGGTATGGCCGGCCCGATCTATAGACCGTGAGGAGAACTCTTCGGGATATGAAAAAAGGGCGAATGTGAGGTGCTTGCTCATGCTTTTTTTTTTGTTTTTTTTTTTTTCTGGAAATGTGTCACCGATTGCCATGGAATGTCGGGGGGTCCTCATGGGCCATCGATGAGGCTCCCTTTCTGGGGTTTTGACCTGATGCCAAGAGTTTGGGGTCATTCTGTGGGAAGGGCGGAGGCCTTTCTGTTTTTTTTTTTGTTTATTTATTTATTTATTTATTTATTTATTTATTTATTTTTACCTCAGGTGGACCAACAAAAGAGGGATTCCAGGGCAGAGTCGTGGGTTGGGGCAACTGGACAACCAGACCTCTGGTTAACATTGGGACCTAAGAACATGGCAAGCCCCATATGTGGTATCTTGGTCCAGACACTGAGGGGCCTTCCTTGAGGATAGGTCTCACACTGAGTTTCACAATGTGTTTTTGTGCCCAAGGAGCCCCTCAAGTCAGGGCGTGGCGTAATGTACCATGCTGGTTTCTCCTACACTGAACGTTGCACAATATGGCAACCACAAGTTTTCTGGCCATGGGGAAGATGGAGTTCTAATTTCTGCAACACTTTCACTCCTGGACTGTGATTGGATTTAAGGTCTAGGTTCTGAAGCCTGAAAACTGAGGTTGGGAAGAGATGAAGACCTAAGGCCATGGTGTGTCTGATGTGCTCAGTGTTCGGCCAGCTGTTGAGTGTGGGTTGGGAGGTGCAGGCTCAGGCTGTGGCAGACAGGGAATTAGTGCCCAGGCTAGACTGTATCATTGGGGTGCAGTCGAGTTTCGTGCAGGATGGTACTCATTTGTGGTTACTGGGTAGCCCCAGAGGGCAACGTTTTTCTTCTGGAGGGAAGACACAGTGCCACATAGTGGCTCCAGAATTCGCAAACTGGAAGGCTTGTGGGCCAGGAGTGTGAGGAAAAAATTCTGAGAACACAAGCCAGACTTAGATTTCGGGGTGAGGGGACGGCAGGCACCCTCTGCAGAGATGATTCGAGATCCTGTATACCTGAAGACAGAGCTAGGATCAGACGTTGGCTTAGGTCGGAGTTTCTGTCCATGACGGCCCCTTCATGAAGGGGAGGGTGTCACGAGGACATGGAGGTTTTCCCACGATGGGAATTGTGAGATGCTCCAAACCGCAATGATTCCTTCTGTGGGACAGTCGAGACCTGTTGGATGGCTCCAGGACATCCCATAAGGAAGTTATCCAGAGCAGGGTTCTAAGGATGGATGCCTGGGCAGCCTGCCTCCCATTCCGGGTGTCTCATAGAGCCAAGGCAAGTTCGATCTGCTGGATCTACGGGAGCAACCGAGGCGGGTGTGTTGAAATGGGTGAGTTGAGGATGGGTCATAATGTGCATTTGTGTCCATGTAGACCTTGGAATGGGGTGCTTGAACCGGGCCATGAGGGATGTTCATAACCGGAGGTTTTGATGGAGCTCTAAAGAGTATGTTTCCTATGTAGAGAAGAGAATTGTTTTGATGAGTGCCTAAGGAATCTCCCATATGCTGGTATTGGAAACCAGGCCTCTGAGGAGAGATGACTGGAATCAAAAGCAATGGATCTGATTAGGGCCTAAGTGCCTGTCCAGTTCAATCTTATACTATGGGGATATCTGTCTCTGGGTCTGAGTGGAGGTAGTTTCCTAACTTGTGAAAGGTCATCCCAGTGTGTCCTGGGCAGCCAACACTATTCGGATGGCCTCGGGGAGTTCGGAGGATTCTCCTTATCTATAGGGTTGTGGACAATGGAAATGGCAGAATTCCCCTGGAGAGGGAAGCCACAGTCCTGAGGTGTGGCTCCAGGGGCCCCAGCTTAGATGGTGTGTGGGCCAGGCATGTGGGGACAGAAGTCTGAAAACACAAACTCAGATTAGGTTTGGGGATGTATGTATGAAGGCTCGATCTACAGACCGTGAGAATTTTCCGGGCTATGAACAAAGGGCGAGTATGTGGGGCTTGCTCAGGCTTTTGTCTCTGGATTTTGTGTCAACGGTGGCCGTGGAAAGTCGGGATGTCCTCAAGGGCCATGGTCAATTCTTTCTCTGGTGATATGGCCTGATCCCAAGTGGTTGGGATCATTCTGTGGATTGGAAGAGTCCTTTCTGTATTTTTTTTTTTTTACCTCAGGTGTCCCATCAAAGTGGGATTCCCGAGTAGAGCCCTGAGTAGGGGTGACTAGACATCTCGAACTCTGGTTGAGATTGGGGGACTAGGGGCTTGGCAAGCCCCATATGTGGGCTGTTGTTCCCGTCACTAAGAGGCTTTACATGAGGATAGGCCTCACGCTGAGGTCACAATGAGTGTTTGTGCAAATTGTGGCCCTCAGGGATAGGTGGGGCCTCATAGTCCATGCTGATTTCTCCTACAATGAACATTGGACAACATGCCAACCACTAGGTTTCTGGCCAAGGCGAAGGAGAAGTTCTGATTCTTGCATCACGTTCACTCCTGAGCAGTGAGTGGAGATAAGGTCTAGGTTCTGAAGTTGAAAACTGAGGTTGGGTAGAGATGATGGCCTAAAGCCATTGTGGGTGTGATATGCTCTGTGTACGGCTAGCTTTCTGGTTGTTGGACTGGAGGTCTGCCCTCAGGCTGTGTCAGACAGGGCTTTAGAGCACAGGCTAGACTGTATAATTGGGGTATGGTCGAGTGGCATGCATGTTCTTACACATTTGGCGTTTCTGGTTAGCTCTATAGGGCAACATTTTTCTTCTGGAGGGCAGTCAGAGTGCGGCATTGTGTCTCCAGAATTGCCAAACTGGAGGGGTGTGGCCAGGATTGTGAAGTAGGAAGTCTGAAAACACAAGCTAGCACGAGTTTTGGGGCCAATAGCATGGCAGGCCCACTCTGCAGAGGCTGAATCGGGATCTCCTGCAGGTGAGGTCAGGGAGAGTATCAGATGTTGCCTCAAGCTGGAGTTTGTGTCCATGACGGCACCTTCCTGAAGGGGGTGGGGGCGTCATGAGGCCAAGGAGGTTTCCCTACACTGGGAGTTGTGAGCTGCTCCAAACGTCAAAGTTTCCTTCTTCAGGACAGTCGAGTACTATTGGATGGTTCCAGGATGCCCCATACAGAAAGACTCGAGAGCAGGGGCCTAAGCATGATGCCGAGACACGCCAACTCACCTTCCCATTGCCTGGTGGAGACAAGGCACGCTCAATCTGCGGGCTCTTGGGTGAGCTACCCAGAAGGCTGAGTTTAAATGGACTCTCCTGAGGATGAGTCATAATGTGGGTTGGTGGCCATGGAGACCTTGGAATGTGGCAGCAGCTAAGGGACTCTGCAGGATTCTCCAACCCGAAGGGCTTGACACAACTCCAACAAGGAAGCTTCCCATGTGGAGATGAGAGGTCTTCTGTCTGGTGCCTCAGGAAAGCCCCGTATGCTGGTCTTCGAACACAGGCCTCTGAGGAGTGATACCTGGACACCAAAGCAAGAGTTCATAATAGGGCTTAGGGGCCTGTCTGGTTCAATCTTCTGTCTCTGCGGATATCTGTCTGTGTGTCTGCATGGAGGTAGTAGTTGCTCAGCTTGTGTCATAATGCCCCTATTTGTCCAGTGCGGCTTGCGGTAGTGGGATGTCCTTGGGGACCTTGAGGTTTCTACTATTTTGTAGAGATGTGGCCAATGGAATGGGCAGTTTCTTAGGAGAGAGCAGGCACAGTTCAGTGGTGTGGCTCCAGAGACCCCAGCCTGGAGGCTGTGTGGGCCATGGCTGTGCAGACAGACATCCAAAAATCCTAACTCAGCTCAGGTTTGGGGCCGAGGTTACGGCAGGCCTGATCTACAGTCCATGAGGGGAGCTCCTCTGGATATGAAAGAAGGGTGAGAGGGAGGCAGTCGCTCATGCTTTTGTCTCTGGATGTTTTGTCCACAATGGCCGTTTAATGTAGGAGTTGCCTCATGGGTCGTAGAAGTCTCCCTCTCTGGTAGTTTGTCCAGCCCCCAAGAGTTTGGGGTCATTCTGTGGGAAGGGAAGTGTCCTGTTTTCTGCTTCATGTGTCCCCCCAGTAGAGGGATTCTAGAGCATAGCAGTGGGTACTGACAACTGGAATACTCGCCCTCTGGTTAAGCCTGGGGGCCTATGGATATGACAATCCCCATATGCAGGATCTTGGTCCAGCCACTGAGAGGCGTTACTTTAATACGGGACTCGCGCTGCAGGTCACAATGCATGTCTGTGCCCTAGGCGGCCCTCAAGCACTGGCGTGGCCTTTCGGCAATGCAGGTTTTCCCACATTGAACGTTGGACAACATGCCAACCACAAGGTTTCTGGCCATGGGGAAGGAGGAATTCTAATTTCTGCATCACGTTCACCCCTGGGCAGTGATTGGAGATAAGGTCTAGGTTCTGAAGCCTGAAAACCGAGGTTGGGAAGAGATGACGACCTACAGCCATAGCGGGTCCTATGTGTCCAGGTTGGGGCCAGCTGTCTGGGTGTCGTTTGGGATGTCTTGTCTCAGGCTGTGCCAGACAGGGCATTAGAATACAGGGTGGGCTGTATAATTGCTTTACAATCGAGTGGCATGCATTAGAAAATCATTTGGGGTTTCTTATTAGCAGCATAGGGCAAAGTTTTTCTTCTGGAGGGCAGGCAGAGTGCTGCATTGTGGCTTCGGAATTCCCAAACTGGAGGGCTTGTGGGCCAGGAGAGTGAGGACGGAAGTCTGAGAACACAAGCTAGGCTTAGGTTTCGGGGCAAGGACATGGCAGGCACACTCTGCAGAGCTGAATTGAGATCTCGTGCGTCTGAAGTCAAGTCGAGGTTCAGACTTTGGCTCAGGTTTGAGTTTCTGTCCATGTTGGCCCCTTCAGGAAGGGGGGGCATTATGAGGCCATGGGGGTTTTCCCACTATTGGAGTTGTGAGATGCTCCAAACCGCAAGGATTCCTTCTGTGGGACAATTAAGATTTGTTGGATGGCTCCAGGACGTCTTATAAGGTATTTTTCCAGAACAGGGTTCTAAGTATGGATGCCTGGGCAGCCAGCCTCACATTCCAATTGTCTCCTAGCAACAAGAAACGTTTGATCTGCTGGCTTGGGGTAGCAACAGAGGGGGCTGAGTTGAAATGGACTTTCCTGAGGATGGTCTTAATGTTGGTTTGAGTCCATGGAGACCTTGGTATGGGGCAGTGGCACCAGGGCCCTGAAGGATTCTCCTAACCAGAGGTTATGACAAAGCTCCAATGAGCAAGTTTTCCATGGGGAGACGAGATTTGTTCTTATTGGTGCCTCAGGAAACCACCATATGCTGGTGTTGGAAACGAAGCCTCTGAGGAGAGATGCCTGGAAACCACAGCAATGGATCTGATTAGGGCCTAGGGGCCTGTCCGGTTCAATATTCTTCTCTGGGGACATCTGTTGTCTGAGTGGAGGTAGTTGCTCAGCTGGTTTGAGATCACCCCTGTTTGTCCTGGGCGGCCTACACTATTGGGATGGCCTCGGTGACTTTGGAGGTTTTTCCTCATTTGCAAGGTTGTGGCCAATGGAATGGGAAGAATTCCCTTGAACGGGAAGCACAGACCTGAGGTGTGGCTCCAGGGACCCAAGTGTGGAGCGTGTGTGGTCCAGGGCTATTTGGACAAAAGTCTGAAAACACAAACTCCACTTAGGTAGGGGGATGTAGGTATGGCCGGCCCGATCTATAGACCGTGAGGAGAACTCTTCGGGATATGAAAAAAGGGCGAATGTGAGGTGCTTGCTCATGCTTTTTTTTTTGTTTTTTTTTTTTTCTGGAAATGTGTCACCGATTGCCATGGAATGTCGGGGGGTCCTCATGGGCCATCGATGAGGCTCCCTTTCTGGGGTTTTGACCTGATGCCAAGAGTTTGGGGTCATTCTGTGGGAAGGGCGGAGGCCTTTCTGTTTTTTTTTTGTTTATTTATTTATTTATTTATTTATTTATTTATTTATTTTTACCTCAGGTGGACCAACAAAAGAGGGATTCCAGGGCAGAGTCGTGGGTTGGGGCAACTGGACAACCAGACCTCTGGTTAACATTGGGACCTAAGAACATGGCAAGCCCCATATGTGGTATCTTGGTCCAGACACTGAGAGGCCTTCCTTGAGGATAGGTCTCACACTGAGTTTCACAATGTGTTTTTGTGCCCAAGGAGCCCCTCAAGTCAGGGCGTGGCGTAATGTACCATGCTGGTTTCTCCTACACTGAACGTTGCACAATATGGCAACCACAAGTTTTCTGGCCATGGGGAAGATGGAGTTCTAATTTCTGCAACACTTTCACTCCTGGACTGTGATTGGATTTAAGGTCTAGGTTCTGAAGCCTGAAAACTGAGGTTGGGAAGAGATGAAGACCTAAGGCCATGGTGTGTCTGATGTGCTCAGTGTTCGGCCAGCTGTTGAGTGTGGGTTGGGAGGTGCAGGCTCAGGCTGTGGCAGACAGGGAATTAGTGCCCAGGCTAGACTGTATCATTGGGGTGCAGTCGAGTTTCGTGCAGGATGGTACTCATTTGTGGTTACTGGGTAGCCCCAGAGGGCAACGTTTTTCTTCTGGAGGGAAGACACAGTGCCACATAGTGGCTCCAGAATTCCCAAACTGGAAGGCTTGTGGGCCAGGAGTGTGAGGAAAAAATTCTGAGAACACAAGCCAGACTTAGATTTCGGGGTGAGGGGACGGCAGGCACCCTCTGCAGAGATGATTCGAGATCCTGTATACCTGAAGACAGAGCTAGGATCAGACGTTGGCTTAGGTCGGAGTTTCTGTCCATGACGGCCCCTTCATGAAGGGGAGGGTGTCACGAGGACATGGAGGTTTTCCCACGATGGGAATTGTGAGATGCTCCAAACCGCAATGATTCCTTCTGTGGGACAGTCGAGACCTGTTGGATGGCTCCAGGACATCCCATAAGGAAGTTATCCAGAGCAGGGTTCTAAGGATGGATGCCTTGGCAGCCTGCCTCCCATTCCGGGTGTCTCATAGAGCCAAGGCAAGTTCGATCTGCTGGATCTACGGGAGCAACCGAGGCGGGTGTGTTGAAATGGGTGAGTTGAGGATGGGTCATAATGTGCATTTGTGTCCATGTAGACCTTGGAATGGGGTGCTTGAACCGGGGCCTTGAGGGATGTTCATAACCGGAGGTTTTGATGGAGCTCTAAAGAGTATGTTTCCTATGTAGAGAAGAGAATTGTTTTGATGAGTGCCTAAGGAATCTCCCATATGCTGGTATTGGAAACCAGGCCTCTGAGGAGAGATGACTGGAATCAAAAGCAATGGATCTGATTAGGGCCTAAGTGCCTGTCCAGTTCAATCTTATACTATGGGGATATCTGTCTCTGGGTCTGAGTGGAGGTAGTTTCCTAACTTGTGAAAGGTCATCCCAGTGTGTCCTGGGCAGCCAACACTATTCGGATGGCCTCGGGGAGTTCGGAGGATTCTCCTAATCTATAGGGTTGTGGACAATGGAAATGGCAGAATTCCCCTGGAGAGGGAAGCCACAGTCCTGAGGTGTGGCTCCAGGGGCCCCAGCTTAGATGGTGTGTGGGCCAGGCCTGTGGGGACAGAAGTCTGAAAACACAAACTCAGATTAGGTTTGGGGATGTATGTATGAAGGCTCGATCTACAGACCGTGAGAATTTTCCGGGCTATGAACAAAGGGCGAGTATGTGGGGCTTGCTCAGGCTTTTGTCTCTGGATTTTGTGTCAACGGTGGCCGTGGAAAGTCGGGATGTCCTCAAGGGCCATGGTCAATTCTTTCTCTGGTGATATGGCCTGATCCCAAGTGGTTGGGATCATTCTGTGGATTGGAAGAGTCCTTTCTGTATTTTTTTTTTTTTACCTCAGGTGTCCCATCAAAGTGGGATTCCCGAGTAGAGCCCTGAGTAGGGGTGACTAGACATCTCGAACTCTGGTTGAGATTGGGGGACTAGGGGCTTGGCAAGCCCCATATGTGGGCTGTTGTTCCCGTCACTAAGAGGCTTTACATGAGGATAGGCCTCACGCTGAGGTCACAATGAGTGTTTGTGCAAATTGTGGCCCTCAGGGATAGGTGGGGCCTCATAGTCCATGCTGATTTGTCCTACAATGAACATTGGACAACATGCCAACCACTAGGTTTCTGGCCAAGGCGAAGGAGAAGTTCTGATTCTTGCATCACGTTCACTCCTGAGCAGTGAGTGGAGATAAGGTCTAGGTTCTGAAGTTGAAAACTGAGGTTGGGTAGAGATGATGGCCTAAAGCCATTGTGGGTGTGATATGCTCTGTGTACGGCTAGCTTTCTGGTTGTTGGACTGGAGGTCTGCCCTCAGGCTGTGTCAGACAGGGCTTTAGAGCACAGGCTAGACTGTATAATTGGGGTATGGTCGAGTAGCATGCATGTTCTTACACATTTGGCGTTTCTGGTTAGCTCTATAGGGCAACATTTTTCTTCTGGAGGGCAGTCAGAGTGCTGCATTGTGTCTCCAGAATTGCCAAACTGGAGGGGTGTGGCCAGGATTGTGAAGTAGGAAGTCTGAAAACACAAGCTAGCACGAGTTTTGGGGCCAATAGCATGGCAGGCCCACTCTGCAGAGGCTGAATCGGGATCTCCTGCAGGTGAGGTCAGGGAGAGTATCAGATGTTGCCTCAAGCTGGAGTTTGTGTCCATGACGGCACCTTCCTGAAGGGGGTGGGGGCGTCATGAGGCCAAGGAGGTTTCCCTACACTGGGAGTTGTGAGCTGCTCCAAACGTCAAAGTTTCCTTCTTCAGGACAGTCGAGTACTATTGGATGGTTCCAGGATGCCCCATACAGAAAGACTCGAGAGCAGGGGCCTAAGCATGGATGCCGAGACACGCCAACTCACCTTCCCATTGCCTGGTGGAGACAAGGCACGCTCAATCTGCGGGCTCTTGGGTGAGCTACCCAGAAGGCTGAGTTTAAATGGACTCTCCTGAGGATGAGTCATAATGTGGGTTGGTGGCCATGGAGACCTTGGAATGTGGCAGCAGCTAAGGGACTCTGCAGGATTCTCCAACCCGAAGGGCTTGACACAACTCCAACAAGGAAGCTTCCCATGTGGAGATGAGAGGTCTTCTGTCTGGTGCCTCAGGAAAGCCCCGTATGCTGGTCTTCGAACACAGGCCTCTGAGGAGTGATACCTGGACACCAAAGCAAGAGTTCATAATAGGGCTTAGTGGCCTGTCTGGTTCAATCTTCTGTCTCTGCGGATATCTGTCTGTGTGTCTGCATGGAGGTAGTAGTTGCTCAGCTTGTGTCATAATGCCCCTATTTGTCCAGTGCGGCTTGCGGTAGTGGGATGTCCTTGGGGACCTTGAGGTTTCTACTATTTTGTAGAGATGTGGCCAATGGAATGGGCAGTTTCTTAGGAGAGAGCAGGCACAGTTCAGTGGTGTGGCTCCAGAGACCCCAGCCTGGAGGCTGTGTGGGCCATGGCTGTGCAGACAGACATCCAAAAATCCTAACTCAGCTCAGGTTTGGGGCCGAGGTTACGGCAGGCCTGATCTACAGTCCATGAGGGGAGCTCCTCTGGATATGAAAGAAGGGTGAGAGGGAGGCAGTCGCTCATGCTTTTGTCTCTGGATGTTTTGTCCACAATGGCCGTTTAATGTAGGAGTTGCCTCATGGGTCGTAGAAGTCTCCCTCTCTGGTAGTTTGTCCAGCCCCCAAGAGTTTGGGGTCATTCTGTGGGAAGGGAAGTGTCCTGTTTTCTGCTTCATGTGTCCCCCCAGTAGAGGGATTCTAGAGCATAGCAGTGGGTACTGACAACTGGAATACTCGCCCTCTGGTTAAGCCTGGGGGCCTATGGATATGACAAGCCCCATATGCAGGATCTTGGTCCAGCCACTGAGAGGCGTTACTTTAATACGGGACTCGCGCTGCAGGTCACAATGCATGTCTGTGCCCTAGGCGGGCCTCAAGCACTGGCGTGGCCTTTCGGACAATGCAGGTTTTCCCACATTGAACGTTGGACAACATGCCAACCACAAGGTTTCTGGCCATGGGGAAGGAGGAATTCTAATTTCTGCATCACGTTCACCCCTGGGCAGTGATTGGAGATAAGGTCTAGGTTCTGAAGCCTGAAAACCGAGGTTGGGAAGAGATGACGACCTACAGCCATAGCGGGTCCTATGTGTCCAGGTTGGGGCCAGCTGTCTGGGTGTCGTTTGGGATGTCTTGTCTCAGGCTGTGCCAGACAGGGCATTAGAATACAGGGTGGGCTGTATAATTGCTTTAAAATCGAGTGGCATGCATTAGAAAATCATTTGGGGTTTCTTATTAGCAGCATAGGGCAAAGTTTTTCTTCTGGAGGGCAGGCAGAGTGCTGCATTGTGGCTTCGGAATTCCCAAACTGGAGGGCTTGTGGGCCAGGAGAGTGAGGACGGAAGTCTGAGAACACAAGCTAGGCTTAGGTTTCGGGGCAAGGACATGGCAGGCACACTCTGCAGAGCTGAATTGAGATCTCGTGCGTCTGAAGTCAAGTCGAGGTTCAGACTTTGGCTCAGGTTTGAGTTTCTGTCCATGTTGGCCCCTTCAGGAAGGGGGGGCATTATGAGGCCATGGGGGTTTTCCCACTATTGGAGTTGTGAGATGCTCCAAACCGCAAGGATTCCTTCTGTGGGACAATTAAGATTTGTTGGATGGCTCCAGGACGTCTTATAAGGTATTTTTCCAGAACAGGGTTCTAAGTATGGATGCCTGGGCAGCCAGCCTCACATTCCAATTGTCTCCTAGCAACAAGAAACGTTTGATCTGCTGGCTTGGGATCCTCGCCCTGACTTAAGATGCACGAGATCTCGATTCAGGTCTGTAGATTGTGCCACCGCTGATACAAAATCCAGAGACAACAACCTGAGCAAGGGCGTCAGACTCGCACTGTCTTCATATCCTGAAGAGTTCTTCTCATGGTTTGTAGATCGGGCCTGCCATACCTACATCCCCAAACCGAAGCTGAGTTTGTGTTTTCAGACTTCTGTCCTCAAAGTCCTGGGCCACACACCCTGGAGCCACACATTAGGACTGTGCCTACCAATCCATGGGAATTCTGCCCATTCCATTGTCCAAAATCGTACAAATTAGGAGAAACCTCCAAAGTCCCTGAGGCCATCCCAATAGTGTTAGTCGCCCGGAACAAACAAGGGCTGTCTGACACCAGCTGATAATCTAACTCCACTCATACCATAAATGGATGTCCCCAGAGGAGAAGATTGAACCAGACAGGACCCTAGGCCATAATAGGATCCTTTGCCTTGGTTTACAGGCATGTCTCCTCAAAAGCCTGATTCCAATACGAGCATAGGGGTTTTGCTGAGGCACCCATCAGAACTCATCTCGTCTCCACAAGGAAACCTGTGCATGGGAGCCATGTCCAAAGCATAGGAGAGTACTTCAGGGTCCCGGTGCCACCGCCCCATTCCAAGGCCCTCAGGGACACAAAAACACATTAGGACCCATCCTCAGGAAAGTCCATTTCAACTCAGCCACCCCGGTTGCTCCCGCAGAGCTATCATATATAAACTGTCTTGTTGCTAGGAGACAATTGGAATGCGAGGCGGGCTTCCCAGGCATCCATCCTCGAATAGTGCTCGGGAGTCATTCCATATGTGATGTCCTGGAGCTGTCCAACAGGTCTCAATTGTCCCGCAGAAGGTTTCCTTGAAGGGGGCATCCCACAACTCCCAACGTGGGAAAACCTCAATGGACTCGAGAGTCCGCTCCCTTCATGAAGCGGCCGTCATGCACGGAAACTCCAACCTGAGCCAACGTCTGATCCTCGCCCTGAATTCAGATGCATGAGTATTGGTTCAGATCTGCAGGGGGTACCTGCCATGCCCTCGCCCTGAAACCCAAGTCTAGCTTGTCTTCTCAGACTTCCGTCTTCACATTCCTGGCCCCGGAGTCCTCATGTTTGGCAATTCCGGACACACAATGCAGCACTCTGCCTGCCCTCTAGAAAAAAATTATTGCCTCATGAGCTGCCCAGGCACCTTCAATGAGGATAAACCTCCACAGCACTCGACTTCACCCAAATTATATAGTCTAACCTGGGCACTAATGCACTGTCGGACACAACCTGAGCCCGGACCTCCTGACCAACACCCGGAAAGCAGACCGCACACTGAGCACATAAGACCCGCCATGGCCTTGGGTCATCATGTCTTCCCTACCTCAGTTTTCAGGCCTCAGAACCGAGACATTATCTCCAATCACTGCCCAGGGGTGAGTGTGATGCAGAAATCAGAACACCTTCTTATCCAAGGTAAGAAACCTTGTGGTTGGCACGTCGTCCAACGTTCAGTGTAGGAGAAACCAGTATTCACCCTGAGGCCCCGCCCATTCTTGAGTGCGACAAGGGCATAAACACGCATTGTGACCCTCAGCATGAGTCCTGTCCTCTAGTAAGTCCGCTCAGGGACTGGACCATTAGATGTCATAATGGGCTTGATATGTCCCTAGGCCCCCATTTTTAACCAGATTTCTGATTGTCCAGTCACCCCCCCAGGGCACTACTCTGGAATCCCTCATTTGGTGGGACACCTGAGGTTAAAAAGAAAACAACATCAAAAAAAAAAAAAAACGGACTTCTTCCATCCCAAAGAGTGACCCCAAACGCTTTGGACTGGGCCAAACCACCAGGGAGTAAGACTCGTCCATTTCCCATGAAGTCACCCAGAAATTTCACGACCATGAGTGACACGATATCCAGAGACAAAAACTTGAGCAAGAGCCTCACACTCGCCCTTTTCTTAAATCCCGAAATGTCCTCCTCATGGTCTGTAGATAAGTCCTGCCATACGTATGACCAGAAACATAAGACAAGTTTGTGTTTTCAGACAACTGTCCAAACAGCCCTGGCCTACACAACCTACAGGCTCAGGCCTCTGGAGCCAAACCTGAGGACTGTACTTGCCCTCTCCAAGGGAATTTTGTGTGCCCATTCCAATGGCCACATCCCTTCTAATAGGATAAACCTCCAAAGTCCCTGATCCATCTCATTAGAGGTCGCTTCCCAGGTAAACCAGGGGCAATCTGAGCCCATCTGAGCACCTACCTGTACTCAGACCCATAGACTGATGTCCCCAGAGGTAAAAAGGAAAGAACAGGTCCCTACGCACTAATCAGATCCATTACTTGGTTTCCAGGCATCTCTCCTCAGAGGCCTGGATTTCAAAACCAGCATATGGCTGTTTCTTGACTCACCCATCAGAAAACATCTCATCTACCCAAGGGAAACTTGCACGTTGGAGCTGTGTCAAAGCCTCTGTTTAGGAGAACCCTTCAGGGCCCCAGTGCCACCGCTTCATTCCAAGGTCTCCATAGACCCAAAAGCACATTAGGACCCATCCATAGGAGAGTCCATTTCAACTCAGCCTCCTCGGTTGCTCCCCCAGATCCAGCAGATCTAACCTGTCTTGTTTCTAGGAGACAATTGGAATGCAAGGTGGGCTACCAAGCCATGCATCCTTAGAACCCTGCTCAGAATCATTGGCCTGTAGCCAAACAACAGGTCTGAATTGTCCTGCAGAAGACACTTTGCAGTTTGGAGCTTCTCACAAATCCCATCTTGAAAAAACCTCCATGGCCTCGTGATGCTGCCCCTTCGTGAAGGGGCCATCAGGGACAGAAACACCAAATTGAGCGATCGTCTGTGCCTCGCCCTGAATTCAGATGCACGAGATCTCGATTCAGGTCTGTAGATTGTGCCATCGCAGATACAAAATCCAGAGACCAAAACCTGAGCAAGCGCCTCAGACTCGCACTTTCTTCATATCCTGAAGAGTTCTTCTCATTGTTTGTAGATCGGGCCTGCCATACCTACATCCCCAAACCTAAGCTGAGTTTGTGTTTTCAGACTTCTGTCCTCAAAGTCCAGGGCCACACACCGTCCAGGCTGGGGCCCCTGGAACCACACATTAGGACTGTGCCTACCAATTCATTGGAATTCTGCCCATTCCATTGTCCAAAATCGTACAAATTAGGAGAAAGCTCCAAAGTCCCTGAGGCCATCCCAATCGTGTAGGTCGCCCGAAACAAACAAGGGCTGTCTGACACCAGCTGATAATCTACCTCCACTCATACCATAAATGGATGTCCCCAGAGGAGAAGATTGAACCAGACAGGACCCTAGGCCATAATAGGATCCATTGCCTTGGTTTACAGGCATGTCTCCTGAAAAGCCTGATTCCAATACGAGCATAGGGGTTTTGGTGAGGCACCCATCAGAACTCATCTCGTCTCCACAAGGAAAGCTGTGAATGGGAGCCATGTCCAAAGCATAGGAGAGTACTTCAGGGTCCCGGTGCCACCGCCCCATTCCAAGGCCCTCAGGGACACAAAAACACATTAGGACCCATCCTCAGGAAAGTCCATTTCAACTCAGCCACCCCGGTTGCTCCCGCAGAGCCATCAGATCTAAACTGTCTTGTTGCTAGGAGACAATTGGAATGCGAGGCGGGCTTCCCAGGCATCCATCCTTGAATGGTGCTCTGGAGTCATTCCATATGGGATGTCCTGGAGCTGTCCAACAGGTCTCAATTGTCCCGCAGAAGGAATCCTTGAAGGGGGCATCCCACAACTCCCAACGTGGGAAAACCTCAATGGCCTCGAGATTCCACTCCCTTCATGAAGCGGCCGTCATGCACGGAAACTCCAACCTGAGCCAACGTCTGATCCTCGCCCTGAATTCAGATGCATGAGTATTGGTTCAGATCTGCAGGGGGTACCTGCCGTGCCCTCGCCCTGAAACCCAAGTCTAGCTTGTCTTCTCAGACTTCCGTCCTCACACTCCTGGCCCCGAAGTCCTCATGTTTGGCAATTCCGGACCCACAATGCAGCACTCTGCCTGCCCTCTAGAAAAAAATTATTGCCTCATGAGCTGCCCAGGCACCTTCAATGAGGATAAACCTCCACAGCACTCGACTTCACCCAAATTATATAGCCTAACCTGGGCACTAATGCACTGTCGGACACAACCTGAGCCGGGATCTCCTGACCAACACCCGGAGAGCAGACCGCACACTGAGCACATAAAACCCGCCATGGCCTTAGGTCATCATCTCTTCCCTACCTCAGTTTTCAGGCCTCAGAACCGAGACATTATCTCCAATCAGTGCCCAGGGGTGAGTGTGATGCAGAAATCAGAACACCTCCTTACCCATGGTAAGAAACCTTGTGGTTGGCACGTCGTCCAATGTTCAGTGTAGGAGAAACCAGCATTCACCCTGAGGCCCCGTTCATTCCTGAGTGCGACAAGGGCATAAACACGCATTGTGACCCTCAGCATGAGTCCTGTCCTCTAGTAAGTCCGCTCAGGGACTGGACCATTAGATGTCATAATGGGCTTGATATGTCCCTAGGCCCCCATTTTTAACCAGATTTCTGATTGTCCAGTCACCCCCCCCAAGGGCTCTACTCTGGAATCCCTCATTTGTTGGGACACCTGAGGTTAAAAGGAAAACAACATCAAAAAAAAAAAAAAAACGGACTTCTTCCATCCCACAGAGTGACCTCAAACGCTTTGGACTGGGCCAAACCACCAGGGAGTAAGACTCGTTCATTTCCCATGAAGTCACCCAGAAATTTCACGACCATGAGTGACACGATATCCAGAGACATAAACTTGAGCAAGAGCCTCACACTCGCCCTTTTCTTAAATCCCAAAATGTCCTCCTCATGGTCTGTAGATAAGTCCTGCCATACGTATGACCAGAAACATAAGCCAAGTTTGTGTTTTCAGACAACTGTCCAAACAGCCCTGGCCTACACAACCTACAGGCTCAGGCCCCTGGAGCCTAACCTGAGGACTGTACCTGCCCTCTCCAAGGGAATTTTGTGTGCCCATTCCAATGGCCACATCCCTTCTAATAGGATAAACCTCCAAAGTCCCTGATCCATCTCATTAGTGGTGGCTTCCCAGGTAAACCAGGGGCAATCTGAGCCCATCTGAGCACCTACCTGTACTCAGACCCATAGACAGATGTCCCCAGAGGTAAAAAGGAAAGAACAGGCCCCTAGGCACTAATCATATCCATTGCTTTGGTTTCCAGGCATCTCTCCTCAGAGGCCTGGATTTCAAAACCAGCATATGGCTGTTTCTTGACTCACCCATCAGAAAACATCTCATCTACCCATGGGAATCTTGCACGTTGGAGCTGTGTCAAAGCCTCTGTTTAGGAGAACCCTTCAGGGCCCCAGTGCCACCGCTTCATTCCAAGGTCTCCATAGACCCAAAAGAACATTAGGACCCATCCATAGGAGAGTCCATTTCAACTCAAACTCCTCGGTTGCTGCCCCAGATCCAGCAGATCTAACCTGTCTTGTTTCTAGGAGACAATTGGAATGTGATGTGGGCTACCAAGCCATGCATCCTTAGAACCCTGCTCAGAATCATTTGCTTGGAGCCAAACAACAGGTCTGAATTGTCCTGCAGAAGACACTTTGCAGTTTGGAGCTTCTCACAAATCCCATCTTGAGAAAACCCCCATGGCCTCGTGATGCCGCCCCTTCGTGAAGGGACTTCTGGGACAGAAACACCAACTTCAGCGATCGTCTGTGCCTCTCCCTGACTTCAGATGCACGAGATCTCGATTCAGGTCTGTAGATTGTGCCATCGTTGATACAAAATCCAGAGACAAAAACCTGAGCAAGCGCCTCAGACTCGCACTTTCTTCATATCCTGAAGAGTTCTTCTCATGGTTTGTAGATCGGGCCTGCCATACCTACATCCCCAAACCTAAGCTGAGTTTTTGTTTTCAGACTTCTGTCCTCAAAGTCCAGGGCCACACACCGTCCAGCCCGGTCCCCTGGAACCACACATTAGGACTGTGCCTACCAATTCATGGGAATTCTGCCCATTCCATTGTCCAAAATCGTACAAATTAGGAGAAAGCTCCAAGTCCCTGAGGCCATCCCAATCGTGTGGGTCGCCCGGAACAAACAAGGGCTATCTGACACCAGCTGATAATCTACCTCCACTCATACCATAAATGGATGTCCCCAGAGGAGAAGATTGAACCAGACAGGACCCTAGGCCATAATAGGATCCATTGCCTTGGTTTACAGGCATGTCTCCTGAAAAGCCTGATTCCAATACGAGCATAGGGGTTTTGGTGAGGCACCCAGCAGAACTCATCTAGTCTCCACAAGGAAAGCTGTGAATGGGAGCCATGTCCAAAGCATAGGAGAGTACTTCAGGGTCCCGGTGCCACCGCCCCATTCCAAGGACCTCAGGGACACAAAAACACATTAGGACCCATCCTCAGGAAAGTCCATTTCAACTCAGCCACCCCGGTTGCTCCCGCAGAGCCATCAGATCTAAACTGTCTTGTTGCTAGGAGACAATTGGAATGCGAGGCGGGCTTCCCAGGCATCCACCCTCGAACGGTGCTCTGGAGTCATTCCATATGGGATGTCCTGGAGCTGTCCAACAGGTCTCAATTGTCCCGAAGAAGGAATCCTTGAAGGGGGCATCCCACAACTCCCAACGTGGGAAAACCTCAATGGCCTCGAGATTCCGCTCCCTTCATGAAGCGGCCGTCATGCACGGAAACTCCAACCTGAGCCAAAGTCTGATCCTCACCCTGAATTCAGATGCATGAGTATTGGTTCAGATCTGCAGGGGGTACCTGCCGTGCCCTGGCCCTGAAACCCAAGTCTAGCTTGTCTTCTCAGACTTCCGTCCTCACACTCCTGGCCCCGAAGTCCTCATGTTTGGCAATTCCGGACCCACAATGCAGCACTCTGCCTGCCCTCTAGAGAAAAATTATTGTCTCATGAGCTGCCCAGGCACCTTCAATGAGGATAAATCTCCACAGTACTCGACTTCACCCAAATTATATAGTCTAACCTGGGCACTAATGCACTGTCGGACACAACCTGAGCCCGGACCTCCTGACCAACACCCGGAAAGCAGACCGCACACTGAGCACATAAAACCCGCCATGGCCTTAGGTCATCATCTCTTCCCTACCTCAGTTTTCAGGCCTCAGAACCGAGACATTATCTCCAATCACTGCCCAGGGGTGAGTGTGATGCAGAAATCAGAACACCTCCTTACCCATGGTAAGAAACCTTGTGCTTGGCACGTCGTCCAATGTTCAGTGTAGGGGAAACCAGCATTCACCCTGAGGCCCCGCCCATTCTTGAGTGCGACAAGGGCATAAACACGCATTGTGACCCTCAGCATGAGTCCTGTCCTCTAGTAAGTCCGCTCAGGGACTGGACTATTAGATGTCAGAATGGGCTTGATATGTCCCTAGGCCCCAATTTTTAACCAGATTTCTGATTGTACAGTCACCCCCCCACCAGGGCTCTACTCTGGAATCCCTCATTTGGTGGGACATCTGAGGTTAAAAAGAAAACAACATCAAAAAAAAAAAAAAACGGACATCTTCCATCCCACAGAGTGTCCCCCAAACGCTTTGGACTGGGCCAAACCACCAGGGAGTAAGACTCGTCCATTTCCCATGAAGTCACCCAGAAATTTCACGACAATGAGTGACACGATATCCAGAGACAAAAACTTGAGCAAGAGCCTCACACTCGCCCTTTTCTCAAATACCGAAATGTCCTCCTCATGGTCTGTAGATAAGTCCTGCCATACGTATGACCAGAAACATAAGCCAAGTTTGTGTTTTCAGACAACTGTGCAAACAGCCCTGCCCTACACATCCTACAGGATCAGGCCCCTGGAGCCAAACCTGAGGACTGTACTTGCCCTCTCCAAGGGAATTTTGTGTGCCCATTCCAATGGCCACATCCCTTCTAATAGGATAAACCTCCAAAGTCCCTGATCCATCTCATTAGGGGTGGTTTCCCAGGTAAAACAGGGGCAATCTGAGCCCATCTGAGCACCTACCTGTACTCAGACCCATAGACAGATGTCCCCAGAGGTAAAAAGGAAAGAACAGGCCCCTAGGCACTAATCATATCCATTGCTTTGGTTTCCAGGCATCTCTACTCATAGGCATGGATTTCAAAACCAGCATATGGCTGTTTGTTGACTCACCCATCAGAAAACATCTCATCTACCCAAGGGAAACTTGCACGTTGGAGCTGTGTCAAAGCCTCTGTTTAGGAGAACCCTTCAGGGCCCCAGTGCCACCGCTTCATTCCAAGGTCTCCATAGAAACAAAAGCACATTAGGACCCATCCATAGGAGAGTCCATTTCAACTCAGCCTCCTCGGTTGCTCCCCCAGATCCAGCAGATCTAACCTGTCTTGTTTGTAGGAGACAATTGGAATGCGAGGTGGGCTACCAAGCCATGCATCCTTAGAACCCTGCTCAGAATCATTGGCCTGGACCCAAACAACAGGTCTCAATTGTCCTGCAGAAGACACTTTGCAGTTTGGAGCTTCTCACAAATCCCATCTTGGGAAAACCCCCATGGCCTCGTGATGCTGCCCCTTCGTGAAGGGACTTCTGGGACAGAAACACCAACTTGAGCGATCGTCTGTGCCTCGCCCTGACTTCAGATGCACAAGATCTCGATTCAGGTCTGTAGATTGTGCCATCGCTGATACAAAATCCAGAGACAAAAACCTGAGCAAGCGCCTCAGACTCGCACTTTCTTCATATCCTGAAGAGTTCTTCTCATGGTCTGTAGATCGGGCCTGCCATACCTACATCCCCACACCTAAGCTGAGTTTGTGTTTTCAGACTTCTGTCCTCAAAGTACAGGGCCACACACCGTCCAGGCTGGGGCCCCTGGAACCACACATTAGGACTGTTCCTACCAATTCATGGGAATTCTGCCCATTCCATTGTCCAAAATCGTACAAATTAGGAGAAAGCTCCAAAGTCCCTGAGGCCATCCCAATCGTGTAGGTCGCCCGGAACAAACAAGGGCTGTCTGACACCAGCTGATAATCTACCTCCACTCATACCATAAATGGATGTCCCCAGAGGAGAAGATTGAACCAGACAGGACCCTAGGCCATAATAGGATCCATTGCCTTGGTTTACAGGCATGTCTCCTCAAAAGCCTGATTCCAATACGAGCATAGGGGGTTTGGTGAGGCACGCAGCAGAACTCATCTCGTCTCCACAAGGAAACTTGTGAATGGGAGCCATGTCCAAAGCATAGGAGAGTACTTCAGGGTCCCGGTGCCACCGCCCCATTCCAAGGACCTCAGGGACACAAAAACACATTAGGACCCATCCTCAGGAAAGTCCATTTCAACTCAGCCACCCCGGTTGCCCCGCAGAGCCATCAGATCTAAACTGTCTTGTTGCTAGGAGACAATTGGAATGCGAGGCGGGCTTCCCAGGCATCCATCCTCGAATGGTGCTCTGGAGTCATTCCATATGGGATGTCCTGGAGCTGTCCAACAGGTCTCAATTGTCCCGCAGAAGGAATCCTTGAAGGGGGCATCCCACAACTCCCAACGTGGGAAAACCTCAATGGCCTCGAGATTCCACTCCCTTCATGAAGCGGCCATCATGCACGGAAACTCCAACCTGAGCCAACGTCTGATCCTCGCCCTGAATTCAGATGCATGAGTATTGGTTCAGATCTGCAGGGGGTACCTGCCGTGCCCTGGCCCTGAAACCCAAGTCTAGCTTGTCTTCTCAGACTTCCGTCCTCACACTCCTGGCCCCGAAGTCCTCATGTTTGGCAATTCCGGACCCACAATGCAGCACTCTGCCTGCCCTCTAGAAAAAAATTATTGCCTCATGAGCTGCCCAGGCACCTTCCATGAGGATAAACCTCCACAGCACTCGACTTCACCCAAATTATATAGTCTAACCTGGGCACTAATGCACTGTCGGACACAACCTGAGCCCGGACCTCCTGACCAACACCCGGAAAGCAGACCGCACACTGAGCACATAAAACCAGCCATGGCCTTAGGTCATCATGTCTTCCCTACCTCAGTTTTCATGCCTCAGAACCAAGACATTATCTCCAATCACTGCCCAGGGGTGAGTGTGATGCAGAAATCAGAACACCTCCTTACCCATGGCAAGAAACCTTGTGGTTGGCACGTCGTCCAACGTTCAGTGTAGAATAAACCAGCATTCACCCTGAGGCCCCGCCTATTCTTGAGTGCGACAAGGGCATAAACACGCATTGTGACCCTCAGCATGAGTCCTGTCCTCTAGTAAGTCCGCTCAGGGACTGGACCATTAGATGTCATAATGGGCTTGATATGTCCCTAGGCCCCCATTTTTAACCAGATTTCTGATTGTCCAGTCACCCCCCCCCCCAGGGCTCTACTCTGGAATCCCTCATTTGGTGGGACACCTGAGGTTAAAAAGAAAACAACATCAAAAAAAAAAAAAACGGACTTCTTCCATCCCACAGAGTGATCCCAAACGCTTTGGACTGGGCCAAACCACCAGGGAGTAAGACTCGTCCATTTCCCATGAAGTCACCCAGAAATTTCACGACCATGAGTGACACGATATCCAGAGACAAAAACTTGAGCAAGAGCCTCACACTCGCCCTTTTCTCAAATCCCAAAATGTCCTCCTCATGGTCTGTAGATAAGTCCTGCCATACGTATGACCAGAAACATAAGCCAAGTTTGTGTTTTCAGACAACTGTCCAAACAGCCCTGGCCTACACAACCTACAGGCTCAGGCCCCTGGAGCAAAACCTGAGGACTGTACTTGCCCTCTCCAAGGGAATTTTGTGTGCCCATTCCAATGGCCACATCCCTTCTAATAGGATAAACCTCCAAAGTCCCTGATCCATCTCATTAGTGGTGGCTTCCCAGGTAAAACAGGGGCAATCTGAGCCCATTTGAGCACCTACCTGTTCTCAGACCCATAGACAGATGTCCCCAGAGGTAAAAAGGAAAGAACAGGCCCCTAGGCACTAATCATATCCATTGCTTTGGTTTCCAGGCATCTCTCCTCAGAGGCCTGGATTTCAAATCCAGCATATGGCTCTTTCTAGACTCACCCATCAGAAAACATATCATCTACCCATGGGAAACTTGCACGTTGGAAGTGTGTCAAAGCCATGTTTAGGAGAACCCTTCAGGGCCCCAGTGCCACCGCTTCATTCCAAGGTCTCCATCGACACAAAAGCACATTAGGACCCATCCATAGGAGAGTCCATTTCAACTCAGCCTCCTCGGTTGCTCCCCGAGATCCAGCAGATCTACTTGTCTTGTGTCTAGAAGACAATTGGAATGCGAGGTGGGCTACCCAGCCATTCATCCTTAGAACCCTGCTCAGAATCATTGGCCTGGAGCCAAACAACAGGTCTCAATTGTCCTGCAGAAGACACTTTGCAATTTGGAGCTTCTCACAAATCCCATCGTGGGAAAACCCCCATGGCCTCGTGATGCTGCCCCTTCGTGAAGGGGCCATCAGGGACAGAAACACCAACTTGAGCGATCGTCTGATCCTCGCCCTGACTTAAGATGCACGAGATCTCGATTCAGGTCTGTAGATTGTGCCACCGCTGATACAAAATCCAGAGACAACAACCTGAGCAAGGGCGTCAGACTCGCACTGTCTTCATATCCTGAAGAGTTCTTCTCATGGTTTGTAGATCGGGCCTGCCATACCTACATCCCCAACCTAAGCTGAGTTTGTGTTTTCAGACTTCTGTCCTCAAAGTCCTGGGCCACACACCCTGGAGCCACACATTAGGACTGTGCCTACCAATCCATGGGAATTCTGCCCATTCCATTGTCCAAAATCGTACAAATTAGGAGAAACCTCCAAAGTCCCTGAGGCCATCCCAATCGTGTAGGTCGCCCGGAACAAACAAGGGCTGTCTGACACCAGCTGATAATCTACCTCCACTCATACCATAAATGGATGTCCCCAGAGGAGAAGATTGAACCAGACAGGACCCTAGGCCATAATAGGATCCATTGCCTTGGTTTACAGGCATGTCTCCTCAAAAGCGTGATTCCAATACGAGCATAGGGGTTTTGCTGAGGGACCCATCAGAACTCATCTCGTCTCCACAAGGAAACCTGTGCATGGGAGCCATGTCCAAAGCATAGGAGAATACTTCAGGGTCCCGGTGCCACCGCCCCATTCCAAGGCCCTCAGGGACACAAAAACACATTAGGACCCATCCTCAGGAAAGTCCATTTCAACTCAGCCACCCCGGTTGCTCCCGCAGAGCTATCATATATAAACTGTCTTGTTGCTAGGAGACAATTGGAATGCGAGGCGGGCTCCCCAGGCATCCATCCTCGAATAGTGCTCTGGAGTCATTCCATATGTGATGTCCTGGAGCTGTCCAAATGGTCTCAATTGTCCCGCAGAAGGTTTCCTTGAAGGGGGCATCCCACAACTCCCAACGTGGGAAAACCTCAATGGCCTCGAGAGTCCGCTCTCTTCATGAAGCGGCCGTCATGCACGGAAACTCCAACCTGAGCCAACGTCTGATCCTCGCCCTGAATTCAGATGCATGAGTATTGGTTCAGATCTGCAGGGGGTACCTGCCATGCCCTCGCCCTGAAACCCAAGTCTAGCTTGTCTTCTCAGACTTCCGTCCTCACAATCCTGGCCCCGGAGTCCTCATTTTTGGCAATTCCGGACACACAATGCAGCACTCTGCCTGCCCTCTAGAAAAAAATTATTGCCTCATAAGCTGCCCAGGCACCTTCAATGAGGATAAACCTCCACAGCACTCGACTTCACCCAAATTATATAGTCTAACCTGGGCACTAATGCACTGTTGGACACAACCTGAGCCCGGACCTCCTGACCAACACCCGAGAAGCAGACCGCACACTGAGCACATAAGACCCGCCATGGCCTTAGGTCATCATCTCTTCCCTACCTAAGTTTTCAGGCCTCAGAACCGAGACATTATCTCCAATCACTGCCCAGGGGTGAGTGTGATGCAGAAATCAGAACACCTTCTTATCCAAGGTAAGAAACCTTGTGGTTGGCACGTCGTCCAACGTTCAGTGTAGGAGAAACCAGTATTCACCCTGAGGCCCCGCCCATTCTTGAGTGCGACAAGGGCATAAACACGCATTGTGACCCTCAGCATGAGTCCTGTCCTCTAGTAAGTCTACTCAGGGACTGGACCATTAGATGTCATAATGGGCTTGATATGTCCCTAGGCCCCCATTTTTAACCAGATTTCTGATTGTCCAGTCACCCCCCCAACAGGGCACTACTCTGGAATCCCTCATTTGGTGGGACACCTGAGGTTAAAAAGAAAACAACATCAAAAAAAAAAAAACGGACTTCTTCCATCCCAAAGAGTGACCCCAAACTCTTTGGACTGGGCCAAACCACCAGGGAGTAAGACTCGTCCATTTTCCATGAAGTCACCCAGAAATTTCACGACCATGAGTGACACGATATCCAGAGACAAAAACTTGAGCAAGAGCCTCACACTCGCCCTTTTCTCAAATCCCGAAATGTCCTCCTCATGGTCTGTAGATAAGTCCTGCCATACGTATGACCAGAAACATAAGCCAAGTTTGTGTTTTCAGACAACTGTCCAAACAGCCCTGGCCTACACAACCTACAGGCTCAGGCCCCTGGAGCAAAACCTGAGGACTGTACTTGCCCTCTCCAAGGGAATTTTGTGTGCCCATTCCAATGGCCACATCCCTTCTAATAGGATAAACCTCCAAAGTCCCTGATCCATCTCATTAGTGGTGGCTTCCCAGGTAAAACAGGGGCAATCTGAGCCCATCTGAGCACCTACCTGTACTCAGACCCATAGACAGATGTCCCCAGAGGTAAAAAGGAAAGAACAGGCCCCTAGGCACTAATCATATCCATTGCTTTGGTTTCCAGGCATCTCTCCTCAGAGGCCTGGATTTCAAAACCAGCATATGGCTGTTTCTTGACTCACCCATCAGAAAACATCTCATCTTCCCAAGGGAAACTTGCACGTTGGAGCTGTGTCAAAGCCTCTGTTTAGGAGAACCCTTCAGGGCCCCAGTGCCACCGCTTCATTCCAAGGTCTCCATAGACCCAAAAGCACATTAGGACCCATCCATAGGAGAGTCCATTTCAACTCAGCCTCCTCGGTTGCTCCCCCAGATCCAGCAGATCTAACCTGTCTTGTTTCTAGGAGACAATTGGAATGCAAGGTGGGCGACCAAGCCATGCATCCTTAGAACCCTGCTCAGAATCATTGGCCTGTAGCCAAACAACAGGTCTGAATTGTCCTGCAGAAGACACTTTGCAGTTTGGAGCTTCTCACAAATCCCATCTTGGGAAAACCTCCATGGCCTCGTGATGCTGCCCCTTCGTGAAGGGGCCATCAGGGACAGAAACACCAAATTGAGCGATCGTCTGTGCCTCGCCCTGAATTCAGATGCACGAGATCTCGATTCAGGTCTGTAGATTGTGCCATCGCTGATACAAAATCCAGAGACAAAAACCTGAGCAAGCGCGTCAGACTCGCACTTTCTTCATATCCTGAAGAGTTCTTCTCATGGTTTGTAGATCGGGCCTGCCATACCTACATCCCCAAACCTAAGCTGAATTTGTGTTTTCAGACTTCTGTCCTCAAAGTCCAGGGCCACACACCGTCCAGCCCGGTCCCCTGGAACCACACATTAGGACTGTGCCTACCAATTCATGGGAATTCTGCCCATTCCATTGTCCAAAATCGTACAAATTAGGAGAAAGCTCCAAGTCCCTGAGGCCATCCCAATCGTGTGGGTCGCCCGGAACAAACAAGGGCTATCTGACACCAGCTGATAATCTACCTCCACTCATACCATAAATGGATGTCCCCAGAGGAGAAGATTGAACCAGACAGGACCCTAGGCCATAATAGGATCCATTGCCTTGGTTTACAGGCATGTCTCCTCAAAAGCCTGATTCCAATACGAGCATAGGGGGTTTGGTGAGGCACGCAGCAGAACTCATCTCGTCTCCACAAGGAAACTTGTGAATGGGAGCCATGTCCAAAGCATAGGAGAGTACTTCAGGGTCCCGGTGCCACCGCCCCATTCCAAGGACCTCAGGGACACAAAAACACATTAGGACCCATCCTCACGAAAGTCCATTTCAACTCAGCCACCCCGGTTGCCCCGCAGAGCCATCAGATCTAAACTGTCTTGTTGCTAGGAGACAATTGGAATGCGAGGCGGGCTTCCCAGGCATCCATCCTCGAATGGTGCTCTGGAGTCATTCCATATGGGATGTCCTGGAGCTGTCCAACAGGTCTCAATTGTCCCGCAGAAGGAATCCTTGAAGGGGGCATCCCACAACTCCCAACGTGGGAAAACCTCAATGGCCTCGAGATTCCACTCCCTTCATGAAGCGGCCGTCATGCACGGAAACTCCAACCTGAGCCAACGTCTGATCCTCGCCCTGAATTCAGATGCATGAGTATTGGTTCAGATCTGCAGGGGGTACCTGCCGTGCCCTGGCCCTGAAACCCAAGTCTAGCTTGTCTTCTCAGACTTCCGTCCTCACACTCCTGGCCCCGAAGTCCTCATGTTTGGCAATTCCGGACCCACAATGCAGCACTCTGCTTGCCCTCTAGAAAAAAATTATTGCCTCATGAGCTGCCCAGGCACCTTCCATGAGGATAAACCTCCACAGCACTCGACTTCACCCAAATTATATAGTCTAACCTGGGCACTAATGCACTGTCGGACACAACCTGAGCCCGGACCTCCTGACCAACACCCGGAAAGCAGACCGCACACTGAGCACATAAAACCAGCCATGGCCTTAGGTCATCATGTCTTCCCTACCTCAGTTTTCAGGCCTCAGAACCGAGACATTATCTCCAATCACTGCCCAGGGGTGAGTGTGATGCAGAAATCAGAACACCTCCTTACCCATGGCAAGAAACCTTGTGGTTGGCACGTCGTCCAACGTTCAGTGTAGAATAAACCAGCATTCACCCTGAGGCCCCGCCCATTCTTGAGTGCGACAAGGGCATAAACACGCATTGTGACCCTCAGCATGAGTCCTGTCCTCTAGTAAGTCCGCTCAGGGACTGGACCATTAGATGTCATAATGGGCTTGATATGTCCCTAGGCCCCCATTTTTAACCAGATTTCTGATTGTCCAGTCACCCCCCCCCCAGGGCTCTACTCTGGAATCCCTCATTTGGTGGGACACCTGAGGTTAAAAAGAAAACAACATCAAAAAAAAAAAAAACGGACTTCTTCCATCCCACAGAGTGATCCCAAACGCTTTGGACTGGGCCAAACCACCAGGGAGTAAGACTCGTCCATTTCCCATGAAGTCACCCAGAAATTTCACGACCATGAGTGACACGATATCCAGAGACAAAAACTTGAGCAAGAGCCTCACACTCGCCCTTTTCTCAAATCCCAAAATGTCCTCCTCATGGTCTGTAGATAAGTCCTGCCATACGTATGACCAGAAACATAAGCCAAGTTTGTGTTTTCAGACAACTGTCCAAACAGCCCTGGCCTACACAACCTACAGGCTCAGGCCCCTGGAGCAAAACCTGAGGACTGTACTTGCCCTCTCCAAGGGAATTTTGTGTGCCCATTCCAATGGCCACATCCCTTCTAATAGGATAAACCTCCAAAGTCCCTGATCCATCTCATTAGTGGTGGCTTCCCAGGTAAAACAGGGGCAATCTGAGCCCATTTGAGCACCTACCTGTTCTCAGACCCATAGACAGATGTCCCCAGAGGTAAAAAGGAAAGAACAGGCCCCTAGGCACTAATCATATCCATTGCTTTGGTTTCCAGGCATCTCTCCTCAGAGGCCTGGATTTCAAATCCAGCATATGGCTCTTTCTAGACTCACCCATCAGAAAACATATCATCTACCCATGGGAAACTTGCACGTTGGAAGTGTGTCAAAGCCATGTTTAGGAGAACCCTTCAGGGCCCCAGTGCCACCGCTTCATTCCAAGGTCTCCATCGACACAAAAGCACATTAGGACCCATCCATAGGAGAGTCCATTTCAACTCAGCCTCCTCGGTTGCTCCCCGAGATCCAGCAGATCTACTTGTCTTGTGTCTAGAAGACAATTGGAATGCGAGGTGGGCTACCCAGCCATTCATCCTTAGAACCCTGCTCAGAATCATTGGCCTGGAGCCAAACAACAGGTCTCAATTGTCCTGCAGAAGACACTTTGCAATTTGGAGCTTCTCACAAATCCCATCGTGGGAAAACCCCCATGGCCTCGTGATGCCGCCCCTTCGTGAAGGGGCCATCAGGGACAGAAACACCAACTTGAGCGATCGTCTGATCCTCGCCCTGACTTAAGATGCACGAGATCTCGATTCAGGTCTGTAGATTGTGCCACCGCTGATACAAAATCCAGAGACAACAACCTGAGCAAGGGCGTCAGACTCGCACTGTCTTCATATCCTGAAGAGTTCTTCTCATGGTTTGTAGATCGGGCCTGCCATACCTACATCCCCAACCTAAGCTGAGTTTGTGTTTTCAGACTTCTGTCCTCAAAGTCCTGGGCCACACACCCTGGAGCCACACATTAGGACTGTGCCTACCAATCCATGGGAATTCTGCCCATTCCATTGTCCAAAATCGTACAAATTAGGAGAAACCTCCAAAGTCCCTGAGGCCATCCCAATCGTGTAGGTCGCCCGGAACAAACAAGGGCTGTCTGACACCAGCTGATAATCTACCTCCACTCATACCATAAATGGATGTCCCCAGAGGAGAAGATTGAACCAGACAGGACCCTAGGCCATAATAGGATCCATTGCCTTGGTTTACAGGCATGTCTCCTCAAAAGCGTGATTCCAATACGAGCATAGGGGTTTTGCTGAGGGACCCATCAGAACTCATCTCGTCTCCACAAGGAAACCTGTGCATGGGAGCCATGTCCAAAGCATAGGAGAATACTTCAGGGTCCCGGTGCCACCGCCCCATTCCAAGGCCCTCAGGGACACAAAAACACATTAGGACCCATCCTCAGGAAAGTCCATTTCAACTCAGCCACCCCGGTTGCTCCCGCAGAGCTATCATATATAAACTGTCTTGTTGCTAGGAGACAATTGGAATGCGAGGCGGGCTCCCCAGGCATCCATCCTCGAATAGTGCTCTGGAGTCATTCCATATGTGATGTCCTGGAGCTGTCCAACTGGTCTCAATTGTCCCGCAGAAGGTTTCCTTGAAGGGGGCATCCCACAACTCCCAACGTGGGAAAACCTCAATGGCCTCGAGAGTCCGCTCTCTTCATGAAGCGGCCGTCATGCACGGAAACTCCAACCTGAGCCAACGTCTGATCCTCGCCCTGAATTCAGATGCATGAGTATTGGTTCAGATCTGCAGGGGGTACCTGCCATGCCCTCGCCCTGAAACCCAAGTCTAGCTTGTCTTCTCAGACTTCCGTCCTCACAATCCTGGCCCCGGAGTCCTCATTTTTGGCAATTCCGGACACACAATGCAGCACTCTGCCTGCCCTCTAGAAAAAAATTATTGCCTCATAAGCTGCCCAGGCACCTTCAATGAGGATAAACCTCCACAGCACTCTACTTCACCCAAATTATATAGTCTAACCTGGGCACTAATGCACTGTTGGACACAACCTGAGCCCGGACCTCCTGACCAACACCCGAGAAGCAGACCGCACACTGAGCACATAAGACCCGCCATGGCCTTAGGTCATCATCTCTTCCCTACCTAAGTTTTCAGGCCTCAGAACCGAGACATTATCTCCAATCACTGCCCAGGGGTGAGTGTGATGCAGAAATCAGAACACCTTCTTATCCAAGGTAAGAAACCTTGTGGTTGGCACGTCGTCCAACGTTCAGTGTAGGAGAAACCAGTATTCACCCTGAGGCCCCGCCCATTCTTGAGTGCGACAAGGGCATAAACACGCATTGTGACCCTCAGCATGAGTCCTGTCCTCTAGTAAGTCTACTCAGGGACTGGACCATTAGATGTCATAATGGGCTTGATATGTCCCTAGGCCCCCATTTTTAACCAGATTTCTGATTGTCCAGTCACCCCCCCAACAGGGCACTACTCTGGAATCCCTCATTTGGTGGGACACCTGAGGTTAAAAAGAAAACAACATCAAAAAAAAAAAAAACGGACTTCTTCCATCCCAAAGAGTGACCCCAAACTCTTTGGACTGGGCCAAACCACCAGGGAGTAAGACTCGTCCATTTTCCATGAAGTCACCCAGAAATTTCACGACCATGAGTGACACGATATCCAGAGACAAAAACTTGAGCAAGAGCCTCACACTCGCCCTTTTCTCAAATCCCGAAATGTCCTCCTCATGGTCTGTAGATAAGTCCTGCCATACGTATGACCAGAAACATAAGCCAAGTTTGTGTTTTCAGACAACTGTCCAAACAGCCCTGGCCTACACAACCTACAGGCTCAGGCCCCTGGAGCAAAACCTGAGGACTGTACTTGCCCTCTCCAAGGGAATTTTGTGTGCCCATTCCAATGGCCACATCCCTTCTAATAGGATAAACCTCCAAAGTCCCTGATCCATCTCATTAGTGGTGGCTTCCCAGGTAAAACAGGGGCAATCTGAGCCCATCTGAGCACCTACCTGTACTCAGACCATAGACAGATGTCCCCAGAGGTAAAAAGGAAAGAACAGGCCCCTAGGCACTAATCATATCCATTGCTTTGGTTTCCAGGCATCTCTCCTCAGAGGCCTGGATTTCAAAACCAGCATATGGCTGTTTCTTGACTCACCCATCAGAAAACATCTCATCTTCCCAAGGGAAACTTGCACGTTGGAGCTGTGTCAAAGCCTCTGTTTAGGAGAACCCTTCAGGGCCCCAGTGCCACCGCTTCATTCCAAGGTCTCCATAGACCCAAAAGCACATTAGGACCCATCCATAGGAGAGTCCATTTCAACTCAGCCTCCTCGGTTGCTCCCCCAGATCCAGCAGATCTAACCTGTCTTGTTTCTAGGAGACAATTGGAATGCAAGGTGGGCGACCAAGCCATGCATCCTTAGAACCCTGCTCAGAATCATTGGCCTGTAGCCAAACAACAGGTCTGAATTGTCCTGCAGAAGACACTTTGCAGTTTGGAGCTTCTCACAAATCCCATCTTGGGAAAACCTCCATGGCCTCGTGATGCTGCCCCTTCGTGAAGGGGCCATCAGGGACAGAAACACCAAATTGAGCGATCGTCTGTGCCTCGCCCTGAATTCAGATGCACGAGATCTCGATTCAGGTCTGTAGATTGTGCCATCGCTGATACAAAATCCAGAGACAAAAACCTGAGCAAGCGCCTCAGACTCGCACTTTCTTCATATCCTGAAGAGTTCTTCTCATGGTTTGTAGATCGGGCCTGCCATACCTACATCCCCAAACCTAAGCTGAGTTTGTGTTTTCAGACTTCTGTCCTCAAAGTCCAGGGCCACACACCGTCCAGCCCGGTCCCCTGGAACCACACATTAGGACTGTGCCTACCAATTCATGGGAATTCTGCCCATTCCATTGTCCAAAATCGTACAAATTAGGAGAAAGCTCCAAGTCCCTGAGGCCATCCCAATCGTGTGGGTCGCCCGGAACAAACAAGGGCTATCTGACACCAGCTGATAATCTACCTCCACTCATACCATAAATGGATGTCCCCAGAGGAGAAGATTGAACCAGACAGGACCCTAGGCCATAATAGGATCCATTGCCTTGGTTTACAGGCATGTCTCCTCAAAAGCCTGATTCCAATACGAGCATAGGGGGTTTGGTGAGGCACGCAGCAGAACTCATCTCGTCTCCACAAGGAAACTTGTGAATGGGAGCCATGTCCAAAGCATAGGAGAGTACTTCAGGGTCCCGGTGCCACCGCCCCATTCCAAGGACCTCAGGGACACAAAAACACATTAGGACCCATCCTCAGGAAAGTCCATTTCAACTCAGCCACCCCGGTTGCCCCGCAGAGCCATCAGATCTAAACTGTCTTGTTGCTAGGAGACAATTGGAATGCGAGGCGGGCTTCCCAGGCATCCATCCTCGAATGGTGCTCTGGAGTCATTCCATATGGGATGTCCTGGAGCTGTCCAACAGGTCTCAATTGTCCCGCAGAAGGAATCCTTGAAGGGGGCATCCCACAACTCCCAACGTGGGAAAACCTCAATGGCCTCGAGATTCCACTCCCTTCATGAAGCGGCCGTCATGCACGGAAACTCCAACCTGAGCCAACGTCTGATCCTCGCCCTGAATTCAGATGCATGAGTATTGGTTCAGATCTGCAGGGGGTACCTGCCGTGCCCTGGCCCTGAAACCCAAGTCTAGCTTGTCTTCTCAGACTTCCGTCCTCACACTCCTGGCCCCGAAGTCCTCATGTTTGGCAATTCCGGACCCACAATGCAGCACTCTGCCTGCCCTCTAGAAAAAAATTATTGCCTCATGAGCTGCCCAGGCACCTTCCATGAGGATAAACCTCCACAGCACTCGACTTCACCCAAATTATATAGTCTAACCTGGGCACTAATGCACTGTCGGACACAACCTGAGCCCGGACCTCCTGACCAACACCCGGAAAGCAGACCGCACACTGAGCACATAAAACCAGCCATGGCCTTAGGTCATCATGTCTTCCCTACCTCAGTTTTCAGGCCTCAGAACCGAGACATTATCTCCAATCACTGCCCAGGGGTGAGTGTGATGCAGAAATCAGAACACCTCCTTACCCATGGCAAGAAACCTTGTGGTTGGCACGTCGTCCAACGTTCAGTGTAGAATAAACCAGCATTCACCCTGAGGCCCCGCCCATTCTTGAGTGCGACAAGGGCATAAACACGCATTGTGACCCTCAGCATGAGTCCTGTCCTCTAGTAAGTCCGCTCAGGGACTGGACCATTAGATGTCATAATGGGCTTGATATGTCCCTAGGCCCCCATTTTTAACCAGATTTCTGATTGTCCAGTCACCCCCCCCAAGGGCTCTACTCTGGAATCCCTCATTTGTTGGGACACCTGAGGTTAAAAGGAAAACAACATCAAAAAAAAAAAAAAAACGGACTTCTTCCATCCCACAGAGTGACCTCAAACGCTTTGGACTGGGCCAAACCACCAGGGAGTAAGACTCGTTCATTTCCCATGAAGTCACCCAGAAATTTCACGACCATGAGTGACACGATATCCAGAGACATAAACTTGAGCAAGAGCCTCACACTCGCCCTTTTCTTAAATCCCAAAATGTCCTCCTCATGGTCTGTAGATAAGTCCTGCCATACGTATGACCAGAAACATAAGCCAAGTTTGTGTTTTCAGACAACTGTCCAAACAGCCCTGGCCTACACAACCTACAGGCTCAGGCCCCTGGAGCCTAACCTGAGGACTGTACCTGCCCTCTCCAAGGGAATTTTGTGTGCCCATTCCAATGGCCACATCCCTTCTAATAGGATAAACCTCCAAAGTCCCTGATCCATCTCATTAGTGGTGGCTTCCCAGGTAAACCAGGGGCAATCTGAGCCCATCTGAGCACCTACCTGTACTCAGACCCATAGACAGATGTCCCCAGAGGTAAAAAGGAAAGAACAGGCCCCTAGGCACTAATCATATCCATTGCTTTGGTTTCCAGGCATCTCTCCTCAGAGGCCTGGATTTCAAAACCAGCATATGGCTGTTTCTTGACTCACCCATCAGAAAACATCTCATCTACCCATGGGAATCTTGCACGTTGGAGCTGTGTCAAAGCCTCTGTTTAGGAGAACCCTTCAGGGCCCCAGTGCCACCGCTTCATTCCAAGGTCTCCATAGACCCAAAAGAACATTAGGACCCATCCATAGGAGAGTCCATTTCAACTCAAACTCCTCGGTTGCTCCCCCAGATCCAGCAGATCTAACCTGTCTTGTTTCTAGGAGACAATTGGAATGTGAGGTGGGCTACCAAGCCATGCATCCTTAGAACCCTGCTCAGAATCATTTGCTTGGAGCCAAACAACAGGTCTGAATTGTCCTGCAGAAGACACTTTGCAGTTTGGAGCTTCTCACAAATCCCATCTTGAGAAAACCCCCATGGCCTCGTGATGCCGCCCCTTCGTGAAGGGACTTCTGGGACAGAAACACCAACTTCAGCGATCGTCTGTGCCTCTCCCTGACTTCAGATGCACGAGATCTCGATTCAGGTCTGTAGATTGTGCCATCGTTGATACAAAATCCAGAGACAAAAACCTGAGCAAGCGCCTCAGACTCGCACTTTCTTCATATCCTGAAGAGTTCTTCTCATGGTTTGTAGATCGGGCCTGCCATACCTACATCCCCAAACCTAAGCTGAGTTTTTGTTTTCAGACTTCTGTCCTCAAAGTCCAGGGCCACACACCGTCCAGCCCGGTCCCCTGGAACCACACATTAGGACTGTGCCTACCAATTCATGGGAATTCTGCCCATTCCATTGTCCAAAATCGTACAAATTAGGAGAAAGCTCCAAGTCCCTGAGGCCATCCCAATCGTGTGGGTCGCCCGGAACAAACAAGGGCTATCTGACACCAGCTGATAATCTACCTCCACTCATACCATAAATGGATGTCCCCAGAGGAGAAGATTGAACCAGACAGGACCCTAGGCCATAATAGGATCCATTGCCTTGGTTTACAGGCATGTCTCCTGAAAAGCCTGATTCCAATACGAGCATAGGGGTTTTGGTGAGGCACCCAGCAGAACTCATCTAGTCTCCACAAGGAAAGCTGTGAATGGGAGCCATGTCCAAAGCATAGGAGAGTACTTCAGGGTCCCGGTGCCACCGCCCCATTCCAAGGACCTCAGGGACACAAAAACACATTAGGACCCATCCTCAGGAAAGTCCATTTCAACTCAGCCACCCCGGTTGCTCCCGCAGAGCCATCAGATCTAAACTGTCTTGTTGCTAGGAGACAATTGGAATGCGAGGCGGGCTTCCCAGGCATCCACCCTCGAACGGTGCTCTGGAGTCATTCCATATGGGATGTCCTGGAGCTGTCCAACAGGTCTCAATTGTCCCGAAGAAGGAATCCTTGAAGGGGGCATCCCACAACTCCCAACGTGGGAAAACCTCAATGGCCTCGAGATTCCGCTCCCTTCATGAAGCGGCCGTCATGCACGGAAACTCCAACCTGAGCCAAAGTCTGATCCTCACCCTGAATTCAGATGCATGAGTATTGGTTCAGATCTGCAGGGGGTACCTGCCGTGCCCTGGCCCTGAAACCCAAGTCTAGCTTGTCTTCTCAGACTTCCGTCCTCACACTCCTGGCCCCGAAGTCCTCATGTTTGGCAATTCCGGACCCACAATGCAGCACTCTGCCTGCCCTCTAGAGAAAAATTATTGTCTCATGAGCTGCCCAGGCACCTTCAATGAGGATAAATCTCCACAGTACTCGACTTCACCCAAATTATATAGTCTAACCTGGGCACTAATGCACTGTCGGACACAACCTGAGCCCGGACCTCCTGACCAACACCCGGAAAGCAGACCGCACACTGAGCACATAAAACCCGCCATGGCCTTAGGTCATCATCTCTTCCCTACCTCAGTTTTCAGGCCTCAGAACCGAGACATTATCTCCAATCACTGCCCAGGGGTGAGTGTGATGCAGAAATCAGAACACCTCCTTACCCATGGTAAGAAACCTTGTGCTTGGCACGTCGTCCAATGTTCAGTGTAGGGGAAACCAGCATTCACCCTGAGGCCCCGCCCATTCTTGAGTGCGACAAGGGCATAAACACGCATTGTGACCCTCAGCATGAGTCCTGTCCTCTAGTAAGTCCGCTCAGGGACTGGACTATTAGATGTCAGAATGGGCTTGATATGTCCCTAGGCCCCAATTTTTAACCAGATTTCTGATTGTACAGTCACCCCCCCACCAGGGCTCTACTCTGGAATCCCTCATTTGGTGGGACATCTGAGGTTAAAAAGAAAACAACATCAAAAAAAAAAAAAAACGGACATCTTCCATCCCACAGAGTGTCCCCCAAACGCTTTGGACTGGGCCAAACCACCAGGGAGTAAGACTCGTCCATTTCCCATGAAGTCACCCAGAAATTTCACGACAATGAGTGACACGATATCCAGAGACAAAAACTTGAGCAAGAGCCTCACACTCGCCCTTTTCTCAAATACCGAAATGTCCTCCTCATGGTCTGTAGATAAGTCCTGCCATACGTATGACCAGAAACATAAGCCAAGTTTGTGTTTTCAGACAACTGTGCAAACAGCCCTGCCCTACACATCCTACAGGATCAGGCCCCTGGAGCCAAACCTGAGGACTGTACTTGCCCTCTCCAAGGGAATTTTGTGTGCCCATTCCAATGGCCACATCCCTTCTAATAGGATAAACCTCCAAAGTCCCTGATCCATCTCATTAGGGGTGGTTTCCCAGGTAAAACAGGGGCAATCTGAGCCCATCTGAGCACCTACCTGTACTCAGACCCATAGACAGATGTCCCCAGAGGTAAAAAGGAAAGAACAGGCCCCTAGGCACTAATCATATCCATTGCTTTGGTTTCCAGGCATCTCTACTCATAGGCATGGATTTCAAAACCAGCATATGGCTGTTTGTTGACTCACCCATCAGAAAACATCTCATCTACCCAAGGGAAACTTGCACGTTGGAGCTGTGTCAAAGCCTCTGTTTAGGAGAACCCTTCAGGGCCCCAGTGCCACCGCTTCATTCCAAGGTCTCCATAGAAACAAAAGCACATTAGGACCCATCCATAGGAGAGTCCATTTCAACTCAGCCTCCTCGGTTGCTCCCCCAGATCCAGCAGATCTAACCTGTCTTGTTTGTAGGAGACAATTGGAATGCGAGGTGGGCTACCAAGCCATGCATCCTTAGAACCCTGCTCAGAATCATTGGCCTGGACCCAAACAACAGGTCTCAATTGTCCTGCAGAAGACACTTTGCAGTTTGGAGCTTCTCACAAATCCCATCTTGGGAAAACCCCCATGGCCTCGTGATGCTGCCCCTTCGTGAAGGGACTTCTGGGACAGAAACACCAACTTGAGCGATCGTCTGTGCCTCGCCCTGACTTCAGATGCACAAGATCTCGATTCAGGTCTGTAGATTGTGCCATCGCTGATACAAAATCCAGAGACAAAAACCTGAGCAAGCGCCTCAGACTCGCACTTTCTTCATATCCTGAAGAGTTCTTCTCATGGTCTGTAGATCGGGCCTGCCATACCTACATCCCCACACCTAAGCTGAGTTTGTGTTTTCAGACTTCTGTCCTCAAAGTACAGGGCCACACACCGTCCAGGCTGGGGCCCCTGGAACCACACATTAGGACTGTTCCTACCAATTCATGGGAATTCTGCCCATTCCATTGTCCAAAATCGTACAAATTAGGAGAAACCTCCAAAGTCCCTGAGGCCATCCCAATCGTGTAGGTCGCCCGGAACAAACAAGGGCTGTCTGACACCAGCTGATAATCTACCTCCACTCATACCATAAATGGATGTCCCCAGAGGAGAAGATTGAACCAGACAGGACCCTAGGCCATAATAGGATCCATTGCCTTGGTTTACAGGCATGTCTCCTCAAAAGCCTGATTCCAATACGAGCATAGGGGGTTTGGTGAGGCACGCAGCAGAACTCATCTCGTCTCCACAAGGAAACTTGTGAATGGGAGCCATGTCCAAAGCATAGGAGAGTACTTCAGGGTCCCGGTGCCACCGCCCCATTCCAAGGACCTCAGGGACACAAAAACACATTAGGACCCATCCTCAGGAAAGTCCATTTCAACTCAGCCACCCCGGTTGCCCCGCAGAGCCATCAGATCTAAACTGTCTTGTTGCTAGGAGACAATTGGAATGCGAGGCGGGCTTCCCAGGCATCCATCCTCGAATGGTGCTCTGGAGTCATTCCATATGGGATGTCCTGGAGCTGTCCAACAGGTCTCAATTGTCCCGCAGAAGGAATCCTTGAAGGGGGCATCCCACAACTCCCAACGTGGGAAAACCTCAATGGCCTCGAGATTCCACTCCCTTCATGAAGCGGCCATCATGCACGGAAACTCCAACCTGAGCCAACGTCTGATCCTCGCCCTGAATTCAGATGCATGAGTATTGGTTCAGATCTGCAGGGGGTACCTGCCGTGCCCTGGCCCTGAAACCCAAGTCTAGCTTGTCTTCTCAGACTTCCGTCCTCACACTCCTGGCCCCGAAGTCCTCATGTTTGGCAATTCCGGACCCACAATGCAGCACTCTGCCTGCCCTCTAGAAAAAAATTATTGCCTCATGAGCTGCCCAGGCACCTTCCATGAGGATAAACCTCCACAGCACTCGACTTCACCCAAATTATATAGTCTAACCTGGGCACTAATGCACTGTCGGACACAACCTGAGCCCGGACCTCCTGACCAACACCCGGAAAGCAGACCGCACACTGAGCACATAAAACCAGCCATGGCCTTAGGTCATCATGTCTTCCCTACCTCAGTTTTCAGGCCTCAGAACCAAGACATTATCTCCAATCACTGCCCAGGGGTGAGTGTGATGCAGAAATCAGAACACCTCCTTACCCATGGCAAGAAACCTTGTGGTTGGCACGTCGTCCAACGTTCAGTGTAGAATAAACCAGCATTCACCCTGAGGCCCCGCCTATTCTTGAGTGCGACAAGGGCATAAACACGCATTGTGACCCTCAGCATGAGTCCTGTCCTCTAGTAAGTCCGCTCAGGGACTGGACCATTAGATGTCATAATGGGCTTGATATGTCCCTAGGCCCCCATTTTTAACCAGATTTCTGATTGTCCAGTCACCCCCCCCCCAGGGCTCTACTCTGGAATCCCTCATTTGGTGGGACACCTGAGGTTAAAAAGAAAACAACATCAAAAAAAAAAAAAACGGACTTCTTCCATCCCACAGAGTGATCCCAAACGCTTTGGACTGGGCCAAACCACCAGGGAGTAAGACTCGTCCATTTCCCATGAAGTCACCCAGAAATTTCACGACCATGAGTGACACGATATCCAGAGACAAAAACTTGAGCAAGAGCCTCACACTCGCCCTTTTCTCAAATCCCAAAATGTCCTCCTCATGGTCTGTAGATAAGTCCTGCCATACGTATGACCAGAAACATAAGCCAAGTTTGTGTTTTCAGACAACTGTCCAAACAGCCCTGGCCTACACAACCTACAGGCTCAGGCCCCTGGAGCAAAACCTGAGGACTGTACTTGCCCTCTCCAAGGGAATTTTGTGTGCCCATTCCAATGGCCACATCCCTTCTAATAGGATAAACCTCCAAAGTCCCTGATCCATCTCATTAGTGGTGGCTTCCCAGGTAAAACAGGGGCAATCTGAGCCCATTTGAGCACCTACCTGTTCTCAGACCCATAGACAGATGTCCCCAGAGGTAAAAAGGAAAGAACAGGCCCCTAGGCACTAATCATATCCATTGCTTTGGTTTCCAGGCATCTCTCCTCAGAGGCCTGGATTTCAAATCCAGCATATGGCTCTTTCTAGACTCACCCATCAGAAAACATATCATCTACCCATGGGAAACTTGCACGTTGGAAGTGTGTCAAAGCCATGTTTAGGAGAACCCTTCAGGGCCCCAGTGCCACCGCTTCATTCCAAGGTCTCCATCGACACAAAAGCACATTAGGACCCATCCATAGGAGAGTCCATTTCAACTCAGCCTCCTCGGTTGCTCCCCGAGATCCAGCAGATCTACTTGTCTTGTGTCTAGAAGACAATTGGAATGCGAGGTGGGCTACCCAGCCATTCATCCTTAGAACCCTGCTCAGAATCATTGGCCTGGAGCCAAACAACAGGTCTCAATTGTCCTGCAGAAGACACTTTGCAATTTGGAGCTTCTCACAAATCCCATTGTGGGAAAACCCCCATGGCCTCGTGATGCCGCCCCTTCGTGAAGGGGCCATCAGGGACAGAAACACCAACTTGAGCGATCGTCTGATCCTCGCCCTGACTTAAGATGCACGAGATCTCGATTCAGGTCTGTAGATTGTGCCACCGCTGATACAAAATCCAGAGACAACAACCTGAGCAAGGGCGTCAGACTCGCACTGTCTTCATATCCTGAAGAGTTCTTCTCATGGTTTGTAGATCGGGCCTGCCATACCTACATCCCCAACCTAAGCTGAGTTTGTGTTTTCAGACTTCTGTCCTCAAAGTCCTGGGCCACACACCCTGGAGCCACACATTAGGACTGTGCCTACCAATCCATGGGAATTCTGCCCATTCCATTGTCCAAAATCGTACAAATTAGGAGAAACCTCCAAAGTCCCTGAGGCCATCCCAATCGTGTAGGTCGCCCGGAACAAACAAGGGCTGTCTGACACCAGCTGATAATCTACCTCCACTCATACCATAAATGGATGTCCCCAGAGGAGAAGATTGAACCAGACAGGACCCTAGGCCATAATAGGATCCATTGCCTTGGTTTACAGGCATGTCTCCTCAAAAGCGTGATTCCAATACGAGCATAGGGGTTTTGCTGAGGGACCCATCAGAACTCATCTCGTCTCCACAAGGAAACCTGTGCATGGGAGCCATGTCCAAAGCATAGGAGAATACTTCAGGGTCCCGGTGCCACCGCCCCATTCCAAGGCCCTCAGGGACACAAAAACACATTAGGACCCATCCTCAGGAAAGTCCATTTCAACTCAGCCACCCCGGTTGCTCCCGCAGAGCTATCATATATAAACTGTCTTGTTGCTAGGAGACAATTGGAATGCGAGGCGGGCTCCCCAGGCATCCATCCTCGAATAGTGCTCTGGAGTCATTCCATATGTGATGTCCTGGAGCTGTCCAACTGGTCTCAATTGTCCCGCAGAAGGTTTCCTTGAAGGGGGCATCCCACAACTCCCAACGTGGGAAAACCTCAATGGCCTCGAGAGTCCGCTCTCTTCATGAAGCGGCCGTCATGCACGGAAACTCCAACCTGAGCCAACGTCTGATCCTCGCCCTGAATTCAGATGCATGAGTATTGGTTCAGATCTGCAGGGGGTACCTGCCATGCCCTCGCCCTGAAACCCAAGTCTAGCTTGTCTTCTCAGACTTCCGTCCTCACAATCCTGGCCCCGGAGTCCTCATTTTTGGCAATTCCGGACACACAATGCAGCACTCTGCCTGCCCTCTAGAAAAAAATTATTGCCTCATAAGCTGCCCAGGCACCTTCAATGAGGATAAACCTCCACAGCACTCGACTTCACCCAAATTATATAGTCTAACCTGGGCACTAATGCACTGTTGGACACAACCTGAGCCCGGACCTCCTGACCAACACCCGAGAAGCAGACCGCACACTGAGCACATAAGACCCGCCATGGCCTTAGGTCATCATCTCTTCCCTACCTAAGTTTTCAGGCCTCAGAACCGAGACATTATCTCCAATCACTGCCCAGGGGTGAGTGTGATGCAGAAATCAGAACACCTTCTTATCCAAGGTAAGAAACCTTGTGGTTGGCACGTCGTCCAACGTTCAGTGTAGGAGAAACCAGTATTCACCCTGAGGCCCCGCCCATTCTTGAGTGCGACAAGGGCATAAACACGCATTGTGACCCTCAGCATGAGTCCTGTCCTCTAGTAAGTCTACTCAGGGACTGGACCATTAGATGTCATAATGGGCTTGATATGTCCCTAGGCCCCCATTTTTAACCAGATTTCTGATTGTCCAGTCACCCCCCCAACAGGGCACTACTCTGGAATCCCTCATTTGGTGGGACACCTGAGGTTAAAAAGAAAACAACATCAAAAAAAAAAAAACGGACTTCTTCCATCCCAAAGAGTGACCCCAAACTCTTTGGACTGGGCCAAACCACCAGGGAGTAAGACTCGTCCATTTTCCATGAAGTCACCCAGAAATTTCACGACCATGAGTGACACGATATCCAGAGACAAAAACTTGAGCAAGAGCCTCACACTCGCCCTTTTCTCAAATCCCGAAATGTCCTCCTCATGGTCTGTAGATAAGTCCTGCCATACGTATGACCAGAAACATAAGCCAAGTTTGTGTTTTCAGACAACTGTCCAAACAGCCCTGGCCTACACAACCTACAGGCTCAGGCCCCTGGAGCCAAACCTGAGGACTGTACTTGCCCTCTCCAAGGGAATTTTGTGTGCCCATTCCAATGGCCACATCCCTTCTAATAGGATAAACCTCCAAAGTCCCTGATCCATCTCATTAGTGGTGGCTTCCCAGGTAAACCAGGGGCAATCTGAGCCCATCTGAGCACCTACCTGTACTCAGACCCATAGACAGATGTCCCCAGAGGTAAAAAGGAAAGAACAGGCCCCTAGGCACTAATCATATCCATTGCTTTGGTTTCCAGGCATCTCTCCTCAGAGGCCTGGATTTCAAAACCAGCATATGGCTCTTTCTTGACTCACCCATCAGAAAACATCTCATCTTCCCAAGGGAAACTTGCACGTTGGAGCTGTGTCAAAGCCTCTGTTTAGGAGAACCCTTCAGGGCCCCAGTGCCACCGCTTCATTCCAAGGTCTCCATAGACCCAAAAGCACATTAGGACCCATCCATAGGAGAGTCCATTTCAACTCAGCCTCCTCGGTTGCTCCCCCAGATCCAGCAGATCTAACCTGTCTTGTTTCTAGGAGACAATTGGAATGCAAGGTGGGCGACCAAGCCATGCATCCTTAGAACCCTGCTCAGAATCATTGGCCTGTAGCCAAACAACAGGTCTGAATTGTCCTGCAGAAGACACTTTGCAGTTTGGAGCTTCTCACAAATCCCATCTTGGGAAAACCTCCATGGCCTCGTGATGCTGCCCCTTCGTGAAGGGGCCATCAGGGACAGAAACACCAAATTGAGCGATCGTCTGTGCCTCGCCCTGAATTCAGATGCACGAGATCTCGATTCAGGTCTGTAGATTGTGCCATCGCTGATACAAAATCCAGAGACAAAAACCTGAGCAAGCGCGTCAGACTCGCACTTTCTTCATATCCTGAAGAGTTCTTCTCATGGTTTGTAGATCGGGCCTGCCATACCTACATCCCCAAACCTAAGCTGAATTTGTGTTTTCAGACTTCTGTCCTCAAAGTCCAGGGCCACACACCGTCCAGCCCGGTCCCCTGGAACCACACATTAGGACTGTGCCTACCAATTCATGGGAATTCTGCCCATTCCATTGTCCAAAATCGTACAAATTAGGAGAAAGCTCCAAGTCCCTGAGGCCATCCCAATCGTGTGGGTCGCCCGGAACAAACAAGGGCTATCTGACACCAGCTGATAATCTACCTCCACTCATACCATAAATGGATGTCCCCAGAGGAGAAGATTGAACCAGACAGGACCCTAGGCCATAATAGGATCCATTGCCTTGGTTTACAGGCATGTCTCCTCAAAAGCCTGATTCCAATACGAGCATAGGGGGTTTGGTGAGGCACGCAGCAGAACTCATCTCGTCTCCACAAGGAAACTTGTGAATGGGAGCCATGTCCAAAGCATAGGAGAGTACTTCAGGGTCCCGGTGCCACCGCCCCATTCCAAGGACCTCAGGGACACAAAAACACATTAGGACCCATCCTCAGGAAAGTCCATTTCAACTCAGCCACCCCGGTTGCCCCGCAGAGCCATCAGATCTAAACTGTCTTGTTGCTAGGAGACAATTGGAATGCGAGGCGGGCTTCCCAGGCATCCATCCTCGAATGGTGCTCTGGAGTCATTCCATATGGGATGTCCTGGAGCTGTCCAACAGGTCTCAATTGTCCCGCAGAAGGAATCCTTGAAGGGGGCATCCCACAACTCCCAACGTGGGAAAACCTCAATGGCCTCGAGATTCCACTCCCTTCATGAAGCGGCCGTCATGCACGGAAACTCCAACCTGAGCCAACGTCTGATCCTCGCCCTGAATTCAGATGCATGAGTATTGGTTCAGATCTGCAGGGGGTACCTGCCGTGCCCTGGCCCTGAAACCCAAGTCTAGCTTGTCTTCTCAGACTTCCGTCCTCACACTCCTGGCCCCGAAGTCCTCATGTTTGGCAATTCCGGACCCACAATGCAGCACTCTGCTTGCCCTCTAGAAAAAAATTATTGCCTCATGAGCTGCCCAGGCACCTTCCATGAGGATAAACCTCCACAGCACTCGACTTCACCCAAATTATATAGTCTAACCTGGGCACTAATGCACTGTCGGACACAACCTGAGCCCGGACCTCCTGACCAACACCCGGAAAGCAGACCGCACACTGAGCACATAAAACCAGCCATGGCCTTAGGTCATCATGTCTTCCCTACCTCAGTTTTCAGGCCTCAGAACCGAGACATTATCTCCAATCACTGCCCAGGGGTGAGTGTGATGCAGAAATCAGAACACCTCCTTACCCATGGCAAGAAACCTTGTGGTTGGCACGTCGTCCAACGTTCAGTGTAGAATAAACCAGCATTCACCCTGAGGCCCCGCCCATTCTTGAGTGCGACAAGGGCATAAACACGCATTGTGACCCTCAGCATGAGTCCTGTCCTCTAGTAAGTCCGCTCAGGGACTGGATCATTAGATGTCATAATGGGCTTGATATGTCCCTAGGCCCCCATTTTTAACCAGATTTCTGATTGTCCAGTCACCCCCCCCCCAGGGCTCTACTCTGGAATCCCTCATTTGGTGGGACACCTGAGGTTAAAAAGAAAACAACATCAAAAAAAAAAAAACGGACTTCTTCCATCCCACAGAGTGATCCCAAACGCTTTGGACTGGGCCAAACCACCAGGGAGTAAGACTCGTCCATTTCCCATGAAGTCACCCAGAAATTTCACGACCATGAGTGACACGATATCCAGAGACAAAAACTTGAGCAAGAGCCTCACACTCGCCCTTTTCTCAAATCCCAAAATGTCCTCCTCATGGTCTGTAGATAAGTCCTGCCATACGTATGACCAGAAACATAAGCCAAGTTTGTGTTTTCAGACAACTGTCCAAACAGCCCTGGCCTACACAACCTACAGGCTCAGGCCCCTGGAGCAAAACCTGAGGACTGTACTTGCCCTCTCCAAGGGAATTTTGTGTGCCCATTCCAATGGCCACATCCCTTCTAATAGGATAAACCTCCAAAGTCCCTGATCCATCTCATTAGTGGTGGCTTCCCAGGTAAAACAGGGGCAATCTGAGCCCATTTGAGCACCTACCTGTTCTCAGACCCATAGACAGATGTCCCCAGAGGTAAAAAGGAAAGAACAGGCCCCTAGGCACTAATCATATCCATTGCTTTGGTTTCCAGGCATCTCTCCTCAGAGGCCTGGATTTCAAATCCAGCATATGGCTCTTTCTAGACTCACCCATCAGAAAACATATCATCTACCCATGGGAAACTTGCACGTTGGAAGTGTGTCAAAGCCATGTTTAGGAGAACCCTTCAGGGCCCCAGTGCCACCGCTTCATTCCAAGGTCTCCATCGACACAAAAGCACATTAGGACCCATCCATAGGAGAGTCCATTTCAACTCAGCCTCCTCGGTTGCTCCCCGAGATCCAGCAGATCTACTTGTCTTGTGTCTAGAAGACAATTGGAATGCGAGGTGGGCTACCCAGCCATTCATCCTTAGAACCCTGCTCAGAATCATTGGCCTGGAGCCAAACAACAGGTCTCAATTGTCCTGCAGAAGACACTTTGCAATTTGGAGCTTCTCACAAATCCCATCGTGGGAAAACCCCCATGGCCTCGTGATGCCGCCCCTTCGTGAAGGGGCCATCAGGGACAGAAACACCAACTTGAGCGATCGTCTGATCCTCGCCCTGACTTAAGATGCACGAGATCTCGATTCAGGTCTGTAGATTGTGCCACCGCTGATACAAAATCCAGAGACAACAACCTGAGCAAGGGCGTCAGACTCGCACTGTCTTCATATCCTGAAGAGTTCTTCTCATGGTTTGTAGATCGGGCCTGCCATACCTACATCCCCAACCTAAGCTGAGTTTGTGTTTTCAGACTTCTGTCCTCAAAGTCCTGGGCCACACACCCTGGAGCCACACATTAGGACTGTGCCTACCAATCCATGGGAATTCTGCCCATTCCATTGTCCAAAATCGTACAAATTAGGAGAAACCTCCAAAGTCCCTGAGGCCATCCCAATCGTGTAGGTCGCCCGGAACAAACAAGGGCTGTCTGACACCAGCTGATAATCTACCTCCACTCATACCATAAATGGATGTCCCCAGAGGAGAAGATTGAACCAGACAGGACCCTAGGCCATAATAGGATCCATTGCCTTGGTTTACAGGCATGTCTCCTCAAAAGCGTGATTCCAATACGAGCATAGGGGTTTTGCTGAGGGACCCATCAGAACTCATCTCGTCTCCACAAGGAAACCTGTGCATGGGAGCCATGTCCAAAGCATAGGAGAATACTTCAGGGTCCCGGTGCCACCGCCCCATTCCAAGGCCCTCAGGGACACAAAAACACATTAGGACCCATCCTCAGGAAAGTCCATTTCAACTCAGCCACCCCGGTTGCTCCCGCAGAGCTATCATATATAAACTGTCTTGTTGCTAGGAGACAATTGGAATGCGAGGCGGGCTCCCCAGGCATCCATCCTCGAATAGTGCTCTGGAGTCATTCCATATGTGATGTCCTGGAGCTGTCCAACTGGTCTCAATTGTCCCGCAGAAGGTTTCCTTGAAGGGGGCATCCCACAACTCCCAACGTGGGAAAACCTCAATGGCCTCGAGAGTCCGCTCTCTTCATGAAGCGGCCGTCATGCACGGAAACTCCAACCTGAGCCAACGTCTGATCCTCGCCCTGAATTCAGATGCATGAGTATTGGTTCAGATCTGCAGGGGGTACCTGCCATGCCCTCGCCCTGAAACCCAAGTCTAGCTTGTCTTCTCAGACTTCCGTCCTCACAATCCTGGCCCCGGAGTCCTCATTTTTGGCAATTCCGGACACACAATGCAGCACTCTGCCTGCCCTCTAGAAAAAAATTATTGCCTCATAAGCTGCCCAGGCACCTTCAATGAGGATAAACCTCCACAGCACTCTACTTCACCCAAATTATATAGTCTAACCTGGGCACTAATGCACTGTTGGACACAACCTGAGCCCGGACCTCCTGACCAACACCCGAGAAGCAGACCGCACACTGAGCACATAAGACCCGCCATGGCCTTAGGTCATCATCTCTTCCCTACCTAAGTTTTCAGGCCTCAGAACCGAGACATTATCTCCAATCACTGCCCAGGGGTGAGTGTGATGCAGAAATCAGAACACCTTCTTATCCAAGGTAAGAAACCTTGTGGTTGGCACGTCGTCCAACGTTCAGTGTAGGAGAAACCAGTATTCACCCTGAGGCCCCGCCCATTCTTGAGTGCGACAAGGGCATAAACACGCATTGTGACCCTCAGCATGAGTCCTGTCCTCTAGTAAGTCTACTCAGGGACTGGACCATTAGATGTCATAATGGGCTTGATATGTCCCTAGGCCCCCATTTTTAACCAGATTTCTGATTGTCCAGTCACCCCCCCAACAGGGCACTACTCTGGAATCCCTCATTTGGTGGGACACCTGAGGTTAAAAAGAAAACAACATCAAAAAAAAAAAAACGGACTTCTTCCATCCCAAAGAGTGACCCCAAACTCTTTGGACTGGGCCAAACCACCAGGGAGTAAGACTCGTCCATTTTCCATGAAGTCACCCAGAAATTTCACGACCATGAGTGACACGATATCCAGAGACAAAAACTTGAGCAAGAGCCTCACACTCGCCCTTTTCTCAAATCCCGAAATGTCCTCCTCATGGTCTGTAGATAAGTCCTGCCATACGTATGACCAGAAACATAAGCCAAGTTTGTGTTTTCAGACAACTGTCCAAACAGCCCTGGCCTACACAACCTACAGGCTCAGGCCCCTGGAGCAAAACCTGAGGACTGTACTTGCCCTCTCCAAGGGAATTTTGTGTGCCCATTCCAATGGCCACATCCCTTCTAATAGGATAAACCTCCAAAGTCCCTGATCCATCTCATTAGTGGTGGCTTCCCAGGTAAAACAGGGGCAATCTGAGCCCATCTGAGCACCTACCTGTACTCAGACCATAGACAGATGTCCCCAGAGGTAAAAAGGAAAGAACAGGCCCCTAGGCACTAATCATATCCATTGCTTTGGTTTCCAGGCATCTCTCCTCAGAGGCCTGGATTTCAAAACCAGCATATGGCTGTTTCTTGACTCACCCATCAGAAAACATCTCATCTTCCCAAGGGAAACTTGCACGTTGGAGCTGTGTCAAAGCCTCTGTTTAGGAGAACCCTTCAGGGCCCCAGTGCCACCGCTTCATTCCAAGGTCTCCATAGACCCAAAAGCACATTAGGACCCATCCATAGGAGAGTCCATTTCAACTCAGCCTCCTCGGTTGCTCCCCCAGATCCAGCAGATCTAACCTGTCTTGTTTCTAGGAGACAATTGGAATGCAAGGTGGGCGACCAAGCCATGCATCCTTAGAACCCTGCTCAGAATCATTGGCCTGTAGCCAAACAACAGGTCTGAATTGTCCTGCAGAAGACACTTTGCAGTTTGGAGCTTCTCACAAATCCCATCTTGGGAAAACCTCCATGGCCTCGTGATGCTGCCCCTTCGTGAAGGGGCCATCAGGGACAGAAACACCAAATTGAGCGATCGTCTGTGCCTCGCCCTGAATTCAGATGCACGAGATCTCGATTCAGGTCTGTAGATTGTGCCATCGCTGATACAAAATCCAGAGACAAAAACCTGAGCAAGCGCCTCAGACTCGCACTTTCTTCATATCCTGAAGAGTTCTTCTCATGGTTTGTAGATCGGGCCTGCCATACCTACATCCCCAAACCTAAGCTGAGTTTGTGTTTTCAGACTTCTGTCCTCAAAGTCCAGGGCCACACACCGTCCAGCCCGGTCCCCTGGAACCACACATTAGGACTGTGCCTACCAATTCATGGGAATTCTGCCCATTCCATTGTCCAAAATCGTACAAATTAGGAGAAAGCTCCAAGTCCCTGAGGCCATCCCAATCGTGTGGGTCGCCCGGAACAAACAAGGGCTATCTGACACCAGCTGATAATCTACCTCCACTCATACCATAAATGGATGTCCCCAGAGGAGAAGATTGAACCAGACAGGACCCTAGGCCATAATAGGATCCATTGCCTTGGTTTACAGGCATGTCTCCTCAAAAGCCTGATTCCAATACGAGCATAGGGGGTTTGGTGAGGCACGCAGCAGAACTCATCTCGTCTCCACAAGGAAACTTGTGAATGGGAGCCATGTCCAAAGCATAGGAGAGTACTTCAGGGTCCCGGTGCCACCGCCCCATTCCAAGGACCTCAGGGACACAAAAACACATTAGGACCCATCCTCACGAAAGTCCATTTCAACTCAGCCACCCCGGTTGCCCCGCAGAGCCATCAGATCTAAACTGTCTTGTTGCTAGGAGACAATTGGAATGCGAGGCGGGCTTCCCAGGCATCCATCCTCGAATGGTGCTCTGGAGTCATTCCATATGGGATGTCCTGGAGCTGTCCAACAGGTCTCAATTGTCCCGCAGAAGGAATCCTTGAAGGGGGCATCCCACAACTCCCAACGTGGGAAAACCTCAATGGCCTCGAGATTCCACTCCCTTCATGAAGCGGCCGTCATGCACGGAAACTCCAACCTGAGCCAACGTCTGATCCTCGCCCTGAATTCAGATGCATGAGTATTGGTTCAGATCTGCAGGGGGTACCTGCCGTGCCCTGGCCCTGAAACCCAAGTCTAGCTTGTCTTCTCAGACTTCCGTCCTCACACTCCTGGCCCCGAAGTCCTCATGTTTGGCAATTCCGGACCCACAATGCAGCACTCTGCCTGCCCTCTAGAAAAAAATTATTGCCTCATGAGCTGCCCAGGCACCTTCCATGAGGATAAACCTCCACAGCACTCGACTTCACCCAAATTATATAGTCTAACCTGGGCACTAATGCACTGTCGGACACAACCTGAGCCCGGACCTCCTGACCAACACCCGGAAAGCAGACCGCACACTGAGCACATAAAACCAGCCATGGCCTTAGGTCATCATGTCTTCCCTACCTCAGTTTTCAGGCCTCAGAACCGAGACATTATCTCCAATCACTGCCCAGGGGTGAGTGTGATGCAGAAATCAGAACACCTCCTTACCCATGGCAAGAAACCTTGTGGTTGGCACGTCGTCCAACGTTCAGTGTAGAATAAACCAGCATTCACCCTGAGGCCCCGCCCATTCTTGAGTGCGACAAGGGCATAAACACGCATTGTGACCCTCAGCATGAGTCCTGTCCTCTAGTAAGTCCGCTCAGGGACTGGACCATTAGATGTCATAATGGGCTTGATATGTCCCTAGGCCCCCATTTTTAACCAGATTTCTGATTGTCCAGTCACCCCCCCCCCCAGGGCTCTACTCTGGAATCCCTCATTTGGTGGGACACCTGAGGTTAAAAAGAAAACAACATCAAAAAAAAAAAAAAACGGACTTCTTCCATCCCACAGAGTGATCCCAAACGCTTTGGACTGGGCCAAACCACCAGGGAGTAAGACTCGTCCATTTCCCATGAAGTCACCCAGAAATTTCACGACCATGAGTGACACGATATCCAGAGACAAAAACTTGAGCAAGAGCCTCACACTCGCCCTTTTCTCAAATCCCAAAATGTCCTCCTCATGGTCTGTAGATAAGTCCTGCCATACGTATGACCAGAAACATAAGCCAAGTTTGTGTTTTCAGACAACTGTCCAAACAGCCCTGGCCTACACAACCTACAGGCTCAGGCCCCTGGAGCAAAACCTGAGGACTGTACTTGCCCTCTCCAAGGGAATTTTGTGTGCCCATTCCAATGGCCACATCCCTTCTAATAGGATAAACCTCCAAAGTCCCTGATCCATCTCATTAGTGGTGGCTTCCCAGGTAAAACAGGGGCAATCTGAGCCCATTTGAGCACCTACCTGTTCTCAGACCCATAGACAGATGTCCCCAGAGGTAAAAAGGAAAGAACAGGCCCCTAGGCACTAATCATATCCATTGCTTTGGTTTCCAGGCATCTCTCCTCAGAGGCCTGGATTTCAAATCCAGCATATGGCTCTTTCTAGACTCACCCATCAGAAAACATATCATCTACCCATGGGAAACTTGCACGTTGGAAGTGTGTCAAAGCCATGTTTAGGAGAACCCTTCAGGGCCCCAGTGCCACCGCTTCATTCCAAGGTCTCCATCGACACAAAAGCACATTAGGACCCATCCATAGGAGAGTCCATTTCAACTCAGCCTCCTCGGTTGCTCCCCGAGATCCAGCAGATCTACTTGTCTTGTGTCTAGAAGACAATTGGAATGCGAGGTGGGCTACCCAGCCATTCATCCTTAGAACCCTGCTCAGAATCATTGGCCTGGAGCCAAACAACAGGTCTCAATTGTCCTGCAGAAGACACTTTGCAATTTGGAGCTTCTCACAAATCCCATCGTGGGAAAACCCCCATGGCCTCGTGATGCTGCCCCTTCGTGAAGGGGCCATCAGGGACAGAAACACCAACTTGAGCGATCGTCTGATCCTCGCCCTGACTTAAGATGCACGAGATCTCGATTCAGGTCTGTAGATTGTGCCACCGCTGATACAAAATCCAGAGACAACAACCTGAGCAAGGGCGTCAGACTCGCACTGTCTTCATATCCTGAAGAGTTCTTCTCATGGTTTGTAGATCGGGCCTGCCATACCTACATCCCCAACCTAAGCTGAGTTTGTGTTTTCAGACTTCTGTCCTCAAAGTCCTGGGCCACACACCCTGGAGCCACACATTAGGACTGTGCCTACCAATCCATGGGAATTCTGCCCATTCCATTGTCCAAAATCGTACAAATTAGGAGAAACCTCCAAAGTCCCTGAGGCCATCCCAATCGTGTAGGTCGCCCGGAACAAACAAGGGCTGTCTGACACCAGCTGATAATCTACCTCCACTCATACCATAAATGGATGTCCCCAGAGGAGAAGATTGAACCAGACAGGACCCTAGGCCATAATAGGATCCATTGCCTTGGTTTACAGGCATGTCTCCTCAAAAGCGTGATTCCAATACGAGCATAGGGGTTTTGCTGAGGGACCCATCAGAACTCATCTCGTCTCCACAAGGAAACCTGTGCATGGGAGCCATGTCCAAAGCATAGGAGAATACTTCAGGGTCCCGGTGCCACCGCCCCATTCCAAGGCCCTCAGGGACACAAAAACACATTAGGACCCATCCTCAGGAAAGTCCATTTCAACTCAGCCACCCCGGTTGCTCCCGCAGAGCTATCATATATAAACTGTCTTGTTGCTAGGAGACAATTGGAATGCGAGGCGGGCTCCCCAGGCATCCATCCTCGAATAGTGCTCTGGAGTCATTCCATATGTGATGTCCTGGAGCTGTCCAACTGGTCTCAATTGTCCCGCAGAAGGTTTCCTTGAAGGGGGCATCCCACAACTCCCAACGTGGGAAAACCTCAATGGCCTCGAGAGTCCGCTCTCTTCATGAAGCGGCCGTCATGCACGGAAACTCCAACCTGAGCCAACGTCTGATCCTCGCCCTGAATTCAGATGCATGAGTATTGGTTCAGATCTGCAGGGGGTACCTGCCATGCCCTCGCCCTGAAACCCAAGTCTAGCTTGTCTTCTCAGACTTCCGTCCTCACAATCCTGGCCCCGGAGTCCTCATTTTTGGCAATTCCGGACACACAATGCAGCACTCTGCCTGCCCTCTAGAAAAAAATTATTGCCTCATAAGCTGCCCAGGCACCTTCAATGAGGATAAACCTCCACAGCACTCGACTTCACCCAAATTATATAGTCTAACCTGGGCACTAATGCACTGTTGGACACAACCTGAGCCCGGACCTCCTGACCAACACCCGAGAAGCAGACCGCACACTGAGCACATAAGACCCGCCATGGCCTTAGGTCATCATCTCTTCCCTACCTAAGTTTTCAGGCCTCAGAACCGAGACATTATCTCCAATCACTGCCCAGGGGTGAGTGTGATGCAGAAATCAGAACACCTTCTTATCCAAGGTAAGAAACCTTGTGGTTGGCACGTCGTCCAACGTTCAGTGTAGGAGAAACCAGTATTCACCCTGAGGCCCCGCCCATTCTTGAGTGCGACAAGGGCATAAACACGCATTGTGACCCTCAGCATGAGTCCTGTCCTCTAGTAAGTCTACTCAGGGACTGGACCATTAGATGTCATAATGGGCTTGATATGTCCCTAGGCCCCCATTTTTAACCAGATTTCTGATTGTCCAGTCACCCCCCCAACAGGGCACTACTCTGGAATCCCTCATTTGGTGGGACACCTGAGGTTAAAAAGAAAACAACATCAAAAAAAAAAAAAACGGACTTCTTCCATCCCAAAGAGTGACCCCAAACTCTTTGGACTGGGCCAAACCACCAGGGAGTAAGACTCGTCCATTTTCCATGAAGTCACCCAGAAATTTCACGACCATGAGTGACACGATATCCAGAGACAAAAACTTGAGCAAGAGCCTCACACTCGCCCTTTTCTCAAATCCCGAAATGTCCTCCTCATGGTCTGTAGATAAGTCCTGCCATACGTATGACCAGAAACATAAGCCAAGTTTGTGTTTTCAGACAACTGTCCAAACAGCCCTGGCCTACACAACCTACAGGCTCAGGCCCCTGGAGCAAAACCTGAGGACTGTACTTGCCCTCTCCAAGGGAATTTTGTGTGCCCATTCCAATGGCCACATCCCTTCTAATAGGATAAACCTCCAAAGTCCCTGATCCATCTCATTAGTGGTGGCTTCCCAGGTAAAACAGGGGCAATCTGAGCCCATCTGAGCACCTACCTGTACTCAGACCCATAGACAGATGTCCCCAGAGGTAAAAAGGAAAGAACAGGCCCCTAGGCACTAATCATATCCATTGCTTTGGTTTCCAGGCATCTCTCCTCAGAGGCCTGGATTTCAAAACCAGCATATGGCTGTTTCTTGACTCACCCATCAGAAAACATCTCATCTTCCCAAGGGAAACTTGCACGTTGGAGCTGTGTCAAAGCCTCTGTTTAGGAGAACCCTTCAGGGCCCCAGTGCCACCGCTTCATTCCAAGGTCTCCATAGACCCAAAAGCACATTAGGACCCATCCATAGGAGAGTCCATTTCAACTCAGCCTCCTCGGTTGCTCCCCCAGATCCAGCAGATCTAACCTGTCTTGTTTCTAGGAGACAATTGGAATGCAAGGTGGGCGACCAAGCCATGCATCCTTAGAACCCTGCTCAGAATCATTGGCCTGTAGCCAAACAACAGGTCTGAATTGTCCTGCAGAAGACACTTTGCAGTTTGGAGCTTCTCACAAATCCCATCTTGGGAAAACCTCCATGGCCTCGTGATGCTGCCCCTTCGTGAAGGGGCCATCAGGGACAGAAACACCAAATTGAGCGATCGTCTGTGCCTCGCCCTGAATTCAGATGCACGAGATCTCGATTCAGGTCTGTAGATTGTGCCATCGCTGATACAAAATCCAGAGACAAAAACCTGAGCAAGCGCCTCAGACTCGCACTTTCTTCATATCCTGAAGAGTTCTTCTCATGGTTTGTAGATCGGGCCTGCCATACCTACATCCCCAAACCTAAGCTGAGTTTGTGTTTTCAGACTTCTGTCCTCAAAGTCCAGGGCCACACACCGTCCAGCCCGGTCCCCTGGAACCACACATTAGGACTGTGCCTACCAATTCATGGGAATTCTGCCCATTCCATTGTCCAAAATCGTACAAATTAGGAGAAAGCTCCAAGTCCCTGAGGCCATCCCAATCGTGTGGGTCGCCCGGAACAAACAAGGGCTATCTGACACCAGCTGATAATCTACCTCCACTCATACCATAAATGGATGTCCCCAGAGGAGAAGATTGAACCAGACAGGACCCTAGGCCATAATAGGATCCATTGCCTTGGTTTACAGGCATGTCTCCTCAAAAGCCTGATTCCAATACGAGCATAGGGGGTTTGGTGAGGCACGCAGCAGAACTCATCTCGTCTCCACAAGGAAACTTGTGAATGGGAGCCATGTCCAAAGCATAGGAGAGTACTTCAGGGTCCCGGTGCCACCGCCCCATTCCAAGGCCCTCAGGGACACAAAAACACATTAGGACCCATCCTCAGGAAAGTCCATTTCAACTCAGCCACCCCGGTTGCCCCGCAGAGCCATCAGATCTAAACTGTCTTGTTGCTAGGAGACAATTGGAATGCGAGGCGGGCTTCCCAGGCATCCATCCTCGAATGGTGCTCTGGAGTCATTCCATATGGGATGTCCTGGAGCTGTCCAACAGGTCTCAATTGTCCCGCAGAAGAAATCCTTGAAGGGGGCATCCCACAACTCCCAACGTGGGAAAACCTCAATGGCCTCGAGATTCCACTCCTTTCATGAAGCGGCCGTCATGCACGGAAACTCCAACCTGAGCCAACGTCTGATCCTCGCCCTGAATTCAGATGCATGAGTATTGGTTCAGATCTGCAGGGGGTACCTGCCGTGCCCTGGCCCTGAAACCCAAGTCTAGCTTGTCTTCTCAGACTTCCGTCCTCACACTCCTGGCCCCGAAGTCCTCATGTTTGGCAATTCCGGACCCACAATGCAGCACTCTGCCTGCCCTCTAGAAAAAAATTATTGCCTCATGAGCTGCCAAGGCACCTTCAATGAGGATAAACCTCCACAGCACTCGACTTCACCCAAATTATATAGTCTAACCTGGGCACTAATGCACTGTCGGACACAACCTGAGCCCGGACCTCCTGACCAACACCCGGAAAGCAGACCGCACACTGAGCACATAAAACCCGCCATGGCCTTAGGTCATCATGTCTTCCCTACCTCAATTTTCAGGCCTCACAACCGAGACATTATCTCCAATCACTGCCCAGGGGTGAGTGTGATGCAGAAATCAGAACACCTCCTTACCCATGGTAAGAAACCTTGTGGTTGGCACGTCGTCCAACGTTCAGTGTAGGAGAAACCAGCATCCACCCTGAGGCCCCGCCCATTCTTGAGTGCGACAAGGGCATAAACACGCATTGTGACCCTCAGCATGAGTCCTGTCCTCTAGTAAGTCCGCTCAGGGACTGGACCATTAGATGTCATACTGGGCTTGATATGTCCCTAGGCCCCCATTTTTAACCAGATTTCTGATTTCCAGTCACCCCCCCCCCCAGGGCTCTACTCTGGAATCCCTCATTTGGTGGGACACCTGAGGTTAAAAAGAAAACAACATCAAAAAAAAAAAAAAAACCGGACTTCTTCCATCCCACAGAGTGACCCCAAACGCTTTGGACGGGGCCAAACCACCAGGGAGTAAGACTCGTCCATTTCCCATGAAGTCACCCAGAAATTTCACGACCATGAGTGACACGATATCCAGAGACAAAAAACTTGAGCAAGAGCCTCACACTCGCCCTTTTCTCAAATCCCGAAATGTCCTCCTCATGGTCTGTAGATAAGTCCTGCCATACGTATGACCAGAAACATAAGCCAAGTTTGTGTTTTCAGACAACTGTGCAAACAGCCCTGGCCTACACAACCTACAGGCTCAGGCCCCTGGAGCCAAACCTGAGGACTGTACTTGCCCTCTCCAAGGGAATTTTGTGTGCCCATTCCAATGGCCACATCCCTTCTAATAGGATAAACCTCCAAAGTCCCTGATCCATCTCATTAGTGGTGGCTTCCCAGGTAAAACAGGGGCAATCTGAGCACATCTGAGCACCTACCTGTACTCAGACCCATAGACAGATGTCCCCAGAGGTAAAAAGGAAAGAACAGGCCCCTAGGCACTAATCATATCCATTGCTTTGGTTTCCAGGCATCTCTCCTCAGAGGCCTGGATTTCAAAAGCAGCATATGGCTGTTTCTTGACTCACCCATCAGAAAACATCTCATCTACCCATGGGAATCTTGCACGTTGGAGCTGTGTCAAAGCCTCTTTTTAGGAGAACCCTTCAGGGCCCCAGTGCCACCGCTTTATTCCAAGGTCTCCATAGACACAAAAGCACATTAGGACCCATCCATAGGAGAGTCCATTTCAACTCAGCCTTCTCGGTTGCTCCCCCAGATCCAGCAGATCTAACCTGTCTTGTTTCTAGGAGACAATTGGAATGCGAAGTGGGCTACCAAGCCATGCATCCTTAGTACCCTGCTCAGAATCATTGGCCTGGAGCCAAAGAACAGGTCTGAATTGTCCTGCAGAAGACACTTTGCAGTTTGGAGCTTCTCACAAATCCCATCTTGGGAAAACCCTTATGGCCTCGTGATGCTGCCCCTTCGTGAAGGGGCCATCAGGGACAGAAACACCAACTTGAGCGATCGTCTGTGCCTCGCCCTGACTTCACATGCACGAGATCTCGATTCAGGTCTGTAGATTGTGCCATCGCTGATACAAAATCCAGAGACAAAAACCTGAGCAAGCGCCTCAGACTCGCAGTTTCTTCATATCCTGAAGAGTTCTTCTCATGGTTTGTAGATCGGGCCTGCCATACCTACATCCCCAAACCTAAGCTGAGTTTGTGTTTTCAGGCCACACACCGTCCAGGCTGGGGCCCCTGGAACCACACATTAGGACTGTGCCTACCAATTCATGGGAATTCTGCCCATTCCATTGTCCAAAATCGTACAAATTAGGAGAAACCTCCAAAGTCCCTGAGGCCATCCCAATCGTGTAGGTCGCCCGGAACAAACAAGGGCTGTCTGACACCAGCTGATAATCTACCTCCACTCATACCATAAATGGATGTCCCCAGAGGAGAAGATTGAACCAGACAGGACCCTAGGCCATAATAGGATCCATTGCCTTGGTTTACAGGCATGTCTCCTCAAAAGCCTGATTCCAATACGAGCATAGGGGGTTTGGTGAGGCACGCAGCAGAACTCATCTCGTCTCCACAAGGAAACTTGTGAATGGGAGCCATGTCCAAAGCATAGGAGAGTACTTCAGGGTCCCGGTGCCACCGCCCCATTCCAAGGACCTCAGGGACACAAAAACACATTAGGACCCATCCTCAGGAAAGTCCATTTCAACTCAGCCACCCCGGTTGCCCCGCAGAGCCATCAGATCTAAACTGTCTTGTTGCTAGGAGACAATTGGAATGCGAGGCGGGCTTCCCAGGCATCCATCCTCGAATGGTGCTCTGGAGTCATTCCATATGGGATGTCCTGGAGCTGTCCAACAGGTCTCAATTGTCCCGCAGAAGGAATCCTTGAAGGGGGCATCCCACAACTCCCAACGTGGGAAAACCTCAATGGCCTCGAGATTCCACTCCCTTCATGAAGCGGCCGTCATGCACGGAAACTCCAACCTGAGCCAACGTCTGATCCTCGCCCTGAATTCAGATGCATGAGTATTGGTTCAGATCTGCAGGGGGTACCTGCCGTGCCCTGGCCCTGAAACCCAAGTCTAGCTTGTCTTCTCAGACTTCCGTCCTCACACTCCTGGCCCCGAAGTCCTCATGTTTGGCAGTTCCGGACACACAATGCAGCACTCTGCCTGCCCTCTAGAAAAAAATTATTGCCTCATGAGCTGCCCAGGCACCTTCAATGAGGATAAACCTCCACAGCACTCGACTTCACCCAAATTATATAGTCTAACCTGGGCACTAATGCACTGTCGGACACAACCTGAGCCCGGACCTCCTGACCAACACCCGGAAAGCAGACCGCACACTGAGTACATAAAACCCGCCATGGCCTTAGGTCATCATGTCTTCCCTACCTCAGTTTTCAGGCCTCAGAACCGAGACATTATCTCCAATCACTGCCCAGGGGTGAGTGTGATGCAGAAATCAGAACACCTCCTTACCCATGGTAAGAAACCTTGTGGTTGGCACGTCGTCCAACGTTCAGTGTAGAATAAACCAGCATTCACCCTGAGGCCCCGCCCATTCTTGAGTGCGACAAGGGAATAAACACGCATTGTGACCCTCAGCATGAGTCCTGTCCTCTAGTAAGTCCGCTCAGGGACTGGACCATTAGATGTCATAATGGGCTTGATATGTCCCTAGGCCCCCATTTTTAACCAGATTTCTGATTGTCCAGTCACCCCCCCCAGGGCTCTACTCTGGAATCCCTCATTTGGTGGGACACCTGAGGTTAAAAAGAAAACAACATCAAAAAAAAAAAAAAAACGGACTTCTTCCATCCCACAGAGTGATCCCAAACGCTTTGGACTGGGCCAAACCACCAGGGAGTAAGACTCGTCCATTTCCCATGAAGTCACCCAGAAATTTCACGACAATGAGTGACACGATATCCAGAGACAAAAACTTGAGCAAGAGCCTCACACTCGCCCTTTTCTCAAATCCCGAAATGTCCTCCTCATGGTCTGTAGATAAGTCCTGCCATACGTATGACCAGAAACATAAGCCAAGTTTGTGTTTTCAGACAACTGTCCAAACAGCCCTGGCCTACACAACCTACAGGCTCAGGCCCCTGGAGCCAAACCTGAGGACTGTACTTGCCCTCTCCAAGGGAATTTTGTGTGCCCATTCCAATGGCCACATCCCTTCTAATAGGATAAACCTCCAAAGTCCCTGATCCATCTCATTAGTGGTGGCTTCCCAGGTAAACCAGGGGCAATCTGAGCCCATCTGAGCACCTACCTGTACTCAGACCCATAGACAGATGTCCCCAGAGGTAAAAAGGAAAGAACAGGCCCCTAGGCACTAATCATATCCATTGCTTTGGTTTCCAGGCATCTCTCCTCAGAGGCCTGGATTTCAAATCCAGCATATGGCTCTTTCTAGACTCACCCATCAGAAAACATATCATCTACCCATGGGAAACTTGCACGTTGGAGCTGTGTCAAAGCCATGTTTAGGAGAACCCTTCAGGGCCCCAGTGCCACCGCTTCATTCCAAGGTCTCCATCGACACAAAAGCACATTAGGACCCATCCATAGGAGAGTCCATTTCAACTCAGCCTCCTCGGTTGCTCCCCAAGATCCAGCAGATCTACTTGTCTTGTGTCTAGAAGACAATTGGAATGCGAGGTGGGCTACCCAGCCATTCATCCTTAGAACCCTGCTCAGAATCATTTGCCTGGAGCCAAACAACAGGTCTCAATTGTCCTGCAGAAGACACTTTGCAATTTGGAGCTTCTCACAAATCCCATCGTGGGAAAACCCCCATGGCCTCGTGATGCCGCCCCTTCGTGAAGGGGCCATCAGGGACAGAAACACCAACTTGAGCGATCGTCTGTGCCTCGCCCTGACTTAAGATGCACGAGATCTCGATTCAGGTCTGTAGATTGTGCCACCGCTGATACAAAATCCAGAGACAACAACCTGAGCAAGGGCGTCAGACTCGCACTGTCTTCATATCCTGAAGAGTTCTTCTCATGGTTTGTAGATCGGGCCTGCCATACCTACATCCCCAACCTAAGCTGAGTTTGTGTTTTCAGACTTCTGTCCTCAAAGTCCTGGGCCACACACCCTGAGGCCACACATTAGGACTGTGCCTACCAATCCATGGGAATTCTGCCCATTCCATTGTCCAAAATCGTACAAATTAGGAGAAACCTCCAAAGTCCCTGAGGCCATCCCAATCGTGTAGGTCGCCCGGAACAAACAAGGGCTGTCTGACACCAGCTGATAATCTACCTCCACTCATACCATAAATGGATGTCCCCAGAGGAGAAGATTGAACCAGACAGGACCCTAGGCCATAATAGGATCCATTGCCTTGGTTTACAGGCATGTCTCCTCAAAAGCCTGATTCCAATACGAGCATAGGGGTTTTGCTGAGGCACCCATCAGAACTCATCTCGTCTCCACAAGGAAACCTGTGCATGGGAGCCATGTCCAAAGCATAGGAGAATACTTCAGGGTCCCGGTGCCACCGCCCCATTCCAAGGACCTCAGGGACACAAAAACACATTAGGACCCATCCTCAGGAAAGTCCATTTCAACTCAGCCACCCCGGTTGCTCCCGCAGAGCTATCAAATATAAACTGTCTTGTTGCTAGGAGACAATTGGAATGCGAGGCGGGCTTCCCAGGCATCCATCCTCGAATGGTGCTCTGGAGTCATTCCATATGGGATGTCCTGGAGCTGTCCAACAGGTCTCAATTGTCCCGCAGAAGGTTTCCTTGAAGGGGGCATCCCACAACTCCCAACGTGGGAAAACCTCAATGGCCTCGAGAGTCCGCTCTCTTCATGAAGCGGCCGTCATGCACGGAAACTCCAACCTGAGCCAACGTCTGATCCTCGCCCTGAATTCAGATGCATGAGTATTGGTTCAGATCTGCAGGGGGTACCTGCCGTGCCCTGGCCCTGAAACCCAAGTCTAGCTTGTCTTCTCAGACTTCCGTCCTCACACTCCTGGCCCCGAAGTCCTCATGTTTGGCAATTCCGGACCCACAATGCAGCACTCTGCCTGCCCTCTAGAAAAAACTTATTGCCTCATGAGCTGCCCAGGCACCTTCAATGAGGATAAACCTCCACAGCACTCGACTTCACCCAAATTATATAGTCTAACCTGGGCACTAATGCACTGTCGGACACAACCTGAGCCCGGACCTCCTGACCAACACCCGGAAAGCAGACCGCACACTGAGCACATAAAACCCGCCATGGCCTTAGGTCATCATGTCTTCCCTACCTCAGTTTTCAGGCCTCAGAACCGAGACATTATCTCCAATCACTGCCCAGGGGTGAGTGTGATGCAGAAATCAGAACACCTCCTTACCCATGGTAAGAAACCTTGTGGTTGGCACGTCGTCCAACGTTCAGTGTAGAATAAACCAGCATTCACCCTGAGGCCCCGCCCATTCTTGAGTGCGACAAGGGCATAAACACGCATTGTGACCCTCAGCATGAGTCCTGTCCTCTAGTAAGTCCGCTCAGGGACTGGACCATTAGATGTCATAATGGGCTTGATATGTCCCTAGGCCCCCATTTTTAACCAGATTTCTGATTGTCCAGTCACCCCCCCCCCAGGGCTCTACTCTGGAATCCCTCATTTGGTGGGACACCTGAGGTTAAAAAGAAAACAACATCAAAAAAAAAAAAACCGGACTTCCTCCATCCCACAGAGTGATCCCAAACTCTTTGGACTGGGCCAAACCACCAGGGAGTAAGACTCGTCCATTTCCCATGAAGTCACCCAGAAATTTCACGACCATGAGTGACACGATATCCAGAGACAAAAACTTGAGCAAGAGCCTCACACTCGCCCTTTTCTCAAATCCCGAAATGTCCTCCTCATGGTCTGTAGATAAGTCCTGCCATACGTATGACCAGAAACATAAGCCAAGTTTGTGTTTTCAGACAACTGTCCAAACAGCCCTGGCCTACACAACCTACAGGCTCAGGCCCCTGGAGCCAAACCTGAGGACTGTACTTGCCCTCTCCAAGGGAATTTTGTGTGCCCATTCCAATGGCCACATCCCTTCTAATAGGATAAACCTCCAAAGTCCCTGATCCATCTCATTAGTGGTGGCTTCCCAGGTAAAACAGTGGCAATCTGAGCCCATCTGAGCACCTACCTGTACTCAGACCCATAGACAGATGTCCCCAGAGGTAAAAAGGAAAGAACAGGCCCCTAGGCACTAATCATATCCATTGCTTTGGTTTCCAGGCATCTCTCCTCAGAGGCCTGGATTTCAAAAGCAGCATATAGCTGTTTCTTGACTCACCCATCAGAAAACAACTCATCTACACAAGGGAAACTTGCACGTTGGAGCTGTGTCAAAGCCTCTGTTTAGGAGAACCCTTCAGGGCCCCAGTGCCACCGCTTCATTCCAAGGTCTCCATAGACACAGAAGCACATTAGGACCCATCCATAGGAGAGTCCATTTCAACTCAGCCTCCTCGGTTGCTCCCCCAGATCCAGCAGATCTAACCTGTCTTGTTTCTAGGAAACAATTGGATCGCGAGGTGGGCTATCCAAGCATGCATCCTTAGAAACCTGCTCAGAATCATTGGCCTGGAGCCAAACAACAGGTCTGAATTGTCCTGCAGAAGACACTTTGCAGTTTGGAGCTTCTCACAAATCCCATCTTGGGAAAACCCCCATGGCCTCGTGATGCCCCCCTTCGTGAAGTGGCCATCAGGGACAGAAACACGAAATTGAGCGATCGTCTGATCCTCGCCCTGACTTCATATGCATGAGATCTCGATTCAGGTCTGTAGAATGTGCCATCGCTGATACAAAATCCAGAGACAAAAACCTGAGCAAGCGCCTCAGACACGCACTTTCTTCATATCCTGAGGAGTTCTTCTCATGGTTTATAGATCGGGCCTGCCATACCTACGTCCCCAAACCTAAGCTGAGTTTGTTTTTTCAGACTTCTGTCCTCAAGATCTGGGCTACACACCCTCCAGGCTGGGGCCCCGGGAGCCACACATTAGGACTGTGCCTACCAATCCATGGGAATTCTGCCCATTCCATTGTCCAAAATCGTACAAATTAGGAGAAACCTCCAAAGTCCCTGAGGCCATCCCAATAGTGTAGGTCGCCCGGAACAAACAAAGCTGTCTGACACCAGCTGATAATCTAGCTCCACTCATACCATAAATGGATGTCCCCAGAGGAGAAGATTGAACCAGTCAGGACCCTAGGCCATAATAGGATCCATTACCTTGGTTTACAGGCATGTCTCCTCATAAACCTGATTCCAATACGAGCATAGGGGTTTTGCTGAGGCATCCAGCAGAACTCATCCCGTCTCCACAAGAAGACCTGTTCATGGGAGCCATGTCCAAAGCATAGGAGAGTACTTCAGGGTCCCGGTGCCACCGCCCCATTCCAAGGCCCTCATGGACACAAAAACACATTAGGACCCATCCTCAGGAAAGTCCATTTCAACTCAGCCACCCCGGTTGCTCCGGCAGAGCCATCAGATCAAAACTGTCTTGTTGCTAGGAGCCAATTGGAATGCGAGGCGGGCTTCCCAGGCATCCATTCTTGATCGGTGCTCTGGAGTCATTCCATATGGGATGTCCTGGAGCTGTCCATCAGGTCTCAATTGTCGCGCAGAAGGAATCCTTGAAGGGGGCATCCCACAACTCCCAACGTGGGAAAACCTCAATGGCCTCGAGATTCCACTCCCTTCATGAAGCGGCCGTCATGCACGGAAACTCAAACCTGAGCCAACGTCTGATCCTCGCCCTGAATTCAGATGCATGAGTATTGGTTCAGATCTGCAGAGGGTACCTGCCGTGCCCTCGCCCTGAAACCCATGTCTAGCTTGTCTTCTCAGACTTCCGTCCTCACACTCCTGGCCCCGAAGCTTTCAAGTTTGGAAATTCTGGACCCACAATGCAGCACTCTGCTTGCCCTCTAGAAAAAAATTATTGCCTCATGAGCTGCCCAGGCACCTTCAATGAGGATAAACCTCCACAGCACTCGACTTCACCCAAATTATATAGTCTAACCTGGGCACTAATGCACTGTCGGACACAACCTGAGCCCGGACCTCCTGACCAACACCCGGAAAGCAGACTGCACACTGAAGCACATAAGACCCGCCATGGCCTTAGGTCATCATCTCTTCCCTACCTCAGTTTTCAGGCCTCTGAACCGAGACATTATCTCCAATCACTGCCCAGGGGTGAGTGTGATGCAGAAATCAGAACAACTCCTTACCCATGGTAAGAAACCTTGTGGTTGGCACGTCGTCCAACGTTCAGTGTAGGAGAAACCAGCATTCACCCTGAGGCCCCGCCCATTCTTGAGTGCGACAAGGGTATAAACACGCATTGTGACCCACAGCATGAGTCCTGTCCTCTTGTAAGTCCTCTCAGTGGCTGGAACATTAGATGTCATAATGAGCTTGACATGTCCCTAGGCCCCAATTTTTAACCAGATTTCTGATTGTCCAGCCACCCCCCCCCCAGGCCTCTACTCTGGAATCCCTCATTTGGTGGGACATCTGAGGTTAAAAAGAAAACAACATCAAAAAAAAAAACCGACTTCTTCCATCCTACAGAGTGACCCCAAACGCTTTGGACTGGGCCAAACCACCAGGGAGTAAGACTCGTCCATTTCCCATGTAGTCACCCAGAAATTTCACGACCCTGAGTGACACGATATCCAGAGACAAAAACTTGAGCAAGAGCCTCACATTCGCCCTTTTCTCAAATCCCGAAAAGTTCTCCTCATGGTCTGTAGATAAGTCCTGCCATACCTATGACCTGAAACATAAGCCAAGTTTGTGTTGTCAGACAACTGTCCAAACAGCCCTGGCCTACACAACCTACAGGCTCAGGCCCCTGGAGTCAAACCTGAGGACTGTACGTGCCCTCTCCAAGGGAATTTTGTGTGCCCATTCCAATGGCCACATCCTTCTAATAGGATAAACCTCCAAAGTCCCTGATCCATCTCATTAGTGGTGGCTTCCCAGGTAAACCAGGGGCAATCTGAGCCCATCTGAGCACCTACCTGTACTCAGACCCATAGACTGATGTCCCCAGAGGTAAAAAGGAAAGAACAGGCCCCTAGGCACTAATCATATCCATTGCTTTGGGTCCAGGCATCTCTACTCAGAGGCCTGGATTTCAAAACCAGCAATGGCTGTTTCTTGACTCACCCATCAGAAAACATCTCATCTACACATGGGAAACTTGCACGTTGGAGCTGTGTCAAAGCCTCTGTTTAGGAGAACCCTTCAGGGCCCCAGTTTCACCGCTTCATTCCAAGGTCTCAATAGACACAAAAGCACATTAGGACCCATCCATAGGAGAGTCCATTTCAACTCAGCCTCCTCGGTTGCTCCCCCAGATCCAGCAGATCTAACCTGTCTTGTTTCTAGGAGACAATTGGAATGCGAGGTGGGCTACCCAGTCTTGCATCCATAGAACCCTGCTCAGAAACATTGGCCTGGAGCCAAACAACAGGTCTCAATTGTCCTGCAGAAGACACTTTGCAGTTTGGAGCTTCTCACAAATCCCATCGTGGGAAAACCCCCATGGCCTATGATGCCGCCCCTTCGTGAAGGGGCCATCAGGGACAGAAACACCAACTTGAGCGATCGTCTGATCCTCGCCCTGATTTCAGATGCACGAGATCTCGATTCAGGTCTGTAGATTGTGCCATCGCTAATACAAAATCCAGAGACAAAAACCTGAGCAAGCGCCTCAGACTCGCACTTTCTTCATATCCTGAAGAGTTCTTCTCATGGCATCCATCCTCGAACGGTGCTCTGGAGTCATTCCATATGGGATGTCCTGGAGCTGTCCAACAGGTCTCAATTGTCCCACAACTCCAAACGTGGGAAAACATCAATTGCCTCTAGATTCAGCTCCCTTCATGAAGCGGCCGTCATGCACAGAAACTCCAACCTGTGCCAACGTCTGATCAGATGCATGAGATATTGGTTCAGATCTGCAGGGGGTACCTCCCGTGCCCTGGCCCTGAAACCCAAGTCTAGCTTGTCTACTCAGACTTCTGTCCTCACCCTCCTGGCCCCGAAGCCCTCAAGTTTGGCAATTCCGCACCCACAATGCAGCACTCTGTCTGCCCTCTAGAAAAAAAATTATTGCCTCATGAGCTGCCCAGGCACCTTGAATGAGGATAAACTTTCACAGGACTCGACTTTAACCAAATTATATAGTCTAAACTGGGCACTAATGCACTGTCGAACACAACCTGAGCCCGGACCTCCTGACCAACACCCAGAAAGCTGACCGCACACTGAGCACATAAAACCCGGAATGGCCTTAGGTCATCATCTCTTCCCTACTTCAGTTTTCAGACTTCAGAACCGAGACCTTATCTCCAATCACTGCCCATGGTTCAGTGTGATTCAGAAATCAGAACTCCTCCTTACCCATGGCAAGAACCCTTGCGGTTGGCACATTGTCCAACGTTCACTGTAGGAGAAACCCGCATTCAACTTGAGGCCGCGCCATTCTTGAGTGCGACGAGGGCATACACACGCATTGTGACCCTCAGCATGAGTCCTGCCCTCTAGTAATTCCCTCAGTAGCAAGACCATTAGATGTCACAATGGGCTTGACATGTCCCTACGCCCCAATTTTTAACCAGATTTCTGAATGTCCAGTCGCCCCTCCCCAGCGCTCTACTCTGGAATCCCTCATTTGGTGGGACACCTGAGGTTAAAAAAGAAACCACAACAACAAGAACAAAAGAACGGACTTCTTCCAGCCCACAAATGACCCCAAACTCTTTGGACGGGGCCAAACCACCAGAGAGTAAGACTCGACCATTTCCCTTGAAGTCAACCAGAAATTCCACGACCATGAGTGACACGATATCCAGAGACAAAAACTTAAGCAGCAGCCTCACACTCGCCCTTCTTTGAAATCCCGAAGAGTTCACCTCATGGTCTGTAGATCAGTCCTGCCATACCTATGACCCGAAACATAAGCCGAGTTGGTGTTTTCAGACAACTGTCCAAACAGCCCTGGCCTACACAACCTACAGGCTCATGCCCCTGGAGCCAAACTTTAGGACTGTACTTGCTCTCCAAGGGAATTGTATGTGCCCAGTCCATTGGCCACAACCCTACTAATAGGATAAATCTCCAAAGTCCCTGTGGCCATCCCAATAGTTGTGGCTTCCCAGGACAAACAGGGGCAATCTGAGCCCATCTGAGCACCTACCTGCACTCAGACCCGTAGACTGATGTCCCCAGAGGTAAAAAGGAATGAACAGGTCCCTAGGCACTAATAGGATCCATTGCTTTGGTTTCCAGGCATCTCTCCTCAGAGGCCTGGATTTCAATACCAGCATATGGCTGTTTCTTGACTCACCCATCAGAACAAATCTCATCTACACATGGGAAACATGCACGGTGGAGCTGTGTCAAAGCCTCTGCTTAGGAGAACCCTTCAGGGCCCCAGTGCCACCGCTTCATTCCAAGGTCTCCATAGACACAAAAACATATTAGGACACATACACAGGAGAGTCCATTTCAACTCAGCCTCCTCGGTTGCTCCCCCCTCATCCAGCAGATCTAACCTTTCTTGTTGCTTGGAGACAATTGGAATGCGAGGTGGGCTACCCAGACATCCATCCTTTGAACCCTGCTCGGAATCGTTGGCCTGGAGCCAACCAACAGGTCTCAATTGTCCTGCAGAAGAATCTTTGCAGTTTGGAGCTTCTCAGAACTCCCAACGTGGGAAAACACCCATGGCCTCGTGATCCACCCCCCCTTCAAGAAGGGGCCATCAGGGACAGAAAGTCCAACCTGAGCGATCGTCTGATCCTTGTCCTGACTTCAGGTGCACGAGATCTCGATTGAGGTCTGTAGATTGTGCCTGCCATATCCTCACCCAGAAACCTTGGCCTAGTTTGGGTTCTCAGACTTCCGTCCTCAGACTACTGGCCCACAAGCCCTCCTGTTTGGCAATCCAGAACTACAATGCCGCACTCTGCCTGCCCTTCAGAAGAAAAACATTGCCCTCTGGGGCTACCCAGAAACCCCAAATGAGGATCAACCTGCACGCCATTCGGCTGTACCCCAAATATATAGACTGACCTGGGCCCTATTGCACTTTCTGACCCGGCCTGAGCCTGGACCTCCTGGCCCCACCCAGACAGCTGGCCGCACACTTAGCACATCGGACCCGCCATGGCCTTAGGTCGTCATCTCTTCTCAACCTCGGTTTCCAGGCTTCAGAACCTACACCTGATCTCCAATCACTGCCCTGGTTTGAAAATGATGCAGAAATCAGAGCTCTTTCCCCATGGCAAGAAACCTTGTGTTTGGAAGGTTGTCCAACGTTCAGTGTAGTTGGAACCAGTGTGGCCCATGAAGCCCAGCCCATGCTTGCGGGCCACATTGGTCACAAACACACATTGTGACCCTCAGCCTGAGCCCAGTCCTCAGGTAAGGCCTCTCAGTGGCTGGATGAAGAGACAGCATATTGGGCTTGCCATGCCCCTAGGCCCCAATTTTTAACCATAGTTCGGGTTGTCCCTTCACTCTTCCCCAGGGCTCTGCTTTGGAATTCCTCTCTTGGTGGGATACCTGAGTTTACAAACCTGAAAGGAGTCCTCCCATCCCACAGATTGACGAAAAACAATTGGGATCGTGCCAAATCCACAAGGAGGAAGATTCGTCCATGGCCCATGATGCCTCCCCAACATTCCACGGCCATCGCTGATACAAAATCCAGAGACAAAAGCCTGAGCAAGCGCCTCAGACTCGCTCATTCTTCAGATCCTGAAGAGTTCTTCTCATCGTTTGTAGATCGGGCGTGCCATACCTACGGCCCCAAACCTAAGCTGAGTTTGTGTTTTCAGACTTCTGTCCTCAAAGTCCTGGGCCACACTCCCTCCAGGCTGGGGCCCCTGGAGTCACACATTAGGACTGCGCCTACCCATTCCATGGGAATTCTGCCCATTCCATTGTCAAAAATCGCACAAATTAGGAGAACCATCCAAAGTCCCTGAGGCCATCCCAATCGTGCAGGTCGCCCGGGACAAAAAAGGGCGGTTGATACCAGCTGAGCATCTACCTCCACTCATACCATAGATGGATGTCCCCAGAGAAGAAGATTGAACCAGACAGGACCCGACGCCATTATCGGATCCATTGCTTTGGTTTACAGGCATGTCTCCTCAAAAGCCTGGATTCCAATACCAGCAGAGGGGATTTCCTGAGGCACGCATCAGAACAAATCTCGTCTCCACAAGGAAACATGTGCATTGGAGCTATGTCAAAAGCTTAGGAGAATACTTCAGGGTCCCGGTGCCACCGCCCCATTCCAAGGCTCTCATGGACACAAACACACATTGCGACCCATCCTCAGGAAAGTCCATTTCAACTCAGCCACCCCGGTTGCTCCCGCAGATCCATTGGATCTAAACTGTCTCGTTGCTAGGAGGCAATTGGAATCCGAGGCGGACTTCCCAGGCATCCATCCTCGAACGGTGCTCTGGTTTCATTCCATATGGGATGACCTGGAGCTGTCCAACAGGTCTCAATTGTCCCGCAGAAGGAATCCTTGAAGGGGGCATCCCACATCTCCCAACGTGGAAAACCTCCATGGCCTCGAGATTCCGCTCCATTCATGAAGGGGCCGTCATGCACAGAAACTCCAAACTGAGCCAACGTCTGATCCTCGCCCTGACTTTAGATGCATGAGATATTGGTTCAAATCTGCAGGGGGTACCTGCCGTGCCCTCACCCTGAATCAGAAGTCTAGCTTGTGTTCTCAGACTTCCGTCCTCACTCTCCTGGCCCCGAAGCCCTCAAGTTTGGCAATTCCGGACCGACAATGAAGCACTCTGCCTGCCCTCCAGAAAAAATATATTGCCTAATGAGCTGCCCAGGCAGCTTAAATGAGGATAAACCTACACAGCACTCGCCTCTACCCAAATTATATAGTCTAACCTGGGCACTAATGCACTGTCTGACACAACCGGAGCCCAGACCTTTTGACCAACTCCCAGACAGCTGACTGCACACTGAGCACATCAGACCCGCCATGGCCTTATGTCATCATCTCTTCCCTACCTCAGTTTTCAGTCTTCAGAACCTAGACCTTATCTCCAATCACTGTCCACGGTTGACTGTGATGCAGAAATCATAACTCTTCCTGACCCATGGCATGAAACCTTGTGGTAGGCATGTTGTCCAACGTTCAGTGTAGGAGAAAAAAGTATTCACAATGAGGCCCCGCCCATTCTTGAGTGCGACGAGAGCATAAACACACATTGTGACCTCAGCGTGGGTCCTGTCCTCTAGGAATTCCTCTCAGTGGCTGGATCATTAGATGTCATAATGGGCTTGACATGTCCCTAGGCCCCAATTTTTACCAGATTTCTGGTTGCCCAGTCGCCCTTCCCCAGGGCTCTACTCTGGAATCCCTCATTAGATGGTACATCTGAGGTTGAAACACAAAAGGAAACAAATCAACAACAACAAAAAAACGGACTTCTTCCATCCCCAGAATGACCCCAAACTCTTTGGACGGGGCCGGAACCCCAGAGAGTAAGACTCGTCCATTTCCCATGAAGTCATCCGGCAATTTCACGACCATGAGTGACACGATATCCAGAGACAAATACTTGAGCAAGAGACTCACACTCGCCCTTTTTTCATATCCCGAAGAGTTCTCCTCATGGTCTGTAGATCAGTCCTGCCATACCTATGACCTGAAACATAAGCCGAGTTTGTGTTTTCAGACAACTGTCCAAACAGGTCTGGCGTACACACGCTACAGGCTCAAGCCCCTGTAGCCAAACCTGAGGACTGTACTTGCCCTTTCCAAGGGAATTGTATGTGCCCAGTCCAATGGCCACAACCCTACTAATAGGATAAATCTCCAAAGTCCCTGAGGCCATCCCATTAGTTGTGGCTTCCCAGGACAAACAGGGGCAATCTGAGCCCATCTGAGCACCTACCTGCACTCAGAACCGTAGACTGATGTCCCCAGAGGTAAAAAGGAATGAACAGGCCCCTAGGCACTAATAGGATCCATTGCTTTGGTTTCCAGGCATCTCTCCTCAGAGGCCTGGATTTCAATACCAGCATATGGATGTTTCTTGACTCACCCATCAGAACAAATCTCATCTACACATGGGAAACATGCACGGTGGAGCTGTGTCAAAGCCTCTGTTTAGGAGAACCCTTCAGGGCCCCAGTGCCACCGCTTCATTCCAAGGTCTCCATAGACACAAAAACACATTAGGACACATCCACAGGAGAGTCCATTTCAACTCAGCCTCCTCGGTTGCTCCCCCCTCATCCAGCAGGTCTAACCTTTCTTGTTGCTTGGAGACAATTGGAATGCGAGGTGGGCTACCCATCTATCCATCCTTTGAACCCTGCTCGGAAATGTTGGCCTGGAGCCAACCAACAGGTCTCAATTGTCCTGCAGAAGAATCTTTGCAGTTTGGAGCTTCTCACAACTCCCATCGTGGGAAAACGCCCATGGCGTCGTGATCCACCCCCGCTTCAAGAAGGGGCCATCAGGGACAGAAAGTCCAACCTGAGCGATCGTCTGATCCTTGCCCTGACTTCAGGTGCACGAGATCTCGATTGAGGTCTGTAGATTGTGCCTGCCATATCCTCACCCAGAAACCTTGGCCTAGTTTGGGTTCTCAGACTTCCGTCCTCAGACTACTGGCCCACAAGCCCTCCTGTTTGGCAATCCAGAACTACAATGCCGCACTCTGCCTGCCCTTCAGAAGAAAAACATTGCCCTCTGGGGCTACCCAGAAACCCCAAATGAGGATCAACCTGCACGCCATTCGGCTGTACCCCAAATATATAGACTGACCTGGGCCCTATTGCACTTTCTGACCCGGCCTGAGCCTGGACCTCCTGGCCCCACACAGACAGCTGGCCGCACACTTAGCACATCGGACCCGCCATGGCCTTAGGTCGTCATCTCTTCTCAACCTCGGTTTCCAGGCTTCAGAACCTACACCTGATCTCCAATCACTGCCCTGGTTTGAAAATGATGCAGAAATCAGAGCTCTTTCCCCATGGCAAGTAACCTTGTGTTTGGAAGGTTGTCCAACGTTCAGTGTAGTTGGAACCAGTGTGGCCCATGAAGCCCAGCCCATGCTTGCGGGCCACATTGGTCACAAACACACATTGTGACCCTCAGCCTGAGCCCAGTCCTCAGGTAAGGCCTCTCAGTGGCTGGATGAAGAGACAGCATATTGGGCTTGCCATGCCCCTAGGCCCCAATTTTTAACCATAGTTCGGGTTGTCCCTTCACTCTTCCCCAGGGCTCTGCTTTGGAATTCCTCTCTTGGTGGGATACCTGAGTTTACAAACCTGAAAGGAGTCCTCCCATCCCACAGATTGACGAAAAACAATTGGGATCGTGCCAAATCCACAAGGAGGAAGATTCGTCCATGGCCCATGATGCCTCCCCAACATTCCACGGCCATCGCTGATACAAAATCCAGAGACAAAAGCCTGAGCAAGCGCCTCAGACTCGCTCATTCTTCATATCCTGAAGAGTTCTTCTCATGGTTTGTAGATCGGGCGTGCCATACCTACGGCCCCAAACCTAAGCTGAGTTTGTGTTTTCAGACTTCTGTCCTCAAAGTCCTGGGCCACACTCCCTCCAGGCTGGGGCCCCTGGAGTCACACATTAGGACTGCGCCTACCCATTCCATGGGAATTCTGCCCATTCCATTGTCAAAAATCGCACAAATTAGGAGAACCATCCAAAGTCCCTGAGGCCATCCCAATCGTGCAGGTCGCCCGGGACAAAAAAGGGCGGTTGATACCAGCTGAGCATCTACCTCCACTCATACCATAGATGGATGTCCCCAGAGAAGACGATTGAACCAGACAGGACCCGACGCCATTATCGGATCCATTGCTTTGGTTTACAGGCATGTCTCCTCAAAAGCCTGGATTCCAATACCAGCAGAGGGGATTTCCTGAGGCACGCATCAGAACAAATCTCGTCTCCACAAGGAAACATGTGCATTGGAGCTATGTCAAAAGCTTAGGAGAATACTTCAGGGTCCCGGTGCCACCGCCCCATTCCAAGGCTCTCATGGACACAAACACACATTGCGACCCATCCTCAGGAAAGTCCATTTCAACTCAGCCACCCCGGTTGCTCCCGCAGATCCATTGGATCTAAACTGTCTCGTTGCTAGGAGGCAATTGGAATCCGAGGCGGACTTCCCAGGCATCCATCCTCGAACGGTGCTCTGGTTTCATTCCATATGGGATGTCCTGGAGCTGTCCAACAGGTCTCAATTGTCCCGCAGAAGGAATCCTTGAAGGGGGCATCCCACATCTCCCAACGTGGAAAACCTCCATGGCCTCGAGATTCCGCTCCCTTCATGAAGGGGCCGTCATGCACAGAAACTCCAAACTGAGCCAACGTCTGATCCTCGCCCTGACTTTAGATGCATGAGATATTGGTTCAAATCTGCAGGGGGTACCTGCCGTGCCCTCACCCTGAATCCGAAGTCTAGCTTGTGTTCTCAGACTTCCGTCCTCACTCTCCTGGCCCCGAAGCCCTCAAGTTTGGCAATTCCGGACCGACAATGAAGCACTCTGCCTGCCCTCTAGAAAAAATATATTTCCTAATGAGCTGCCCAGGCAGCTTAAATGAGGATAAACCTACACAGCACTCGCCTCTACCCAAATTATATAGTCTAACCTGGGCACTAATGCACTGTCTGACACAACCGGAGCCCAGACCTTTTGACCAACTCCCAGACAGCTGACCGCACACTGAGCACATCAGACCCGCCATGGCCTTATGTCATCATCTCTTCCCTACCTCAGTTTTCAGTCTTCAGAACCTAGACCTTATCTCCAATCACTGCCCACGGGTGACTGTGATGCAGAAATCATAACTCTTCCTGACCCATGGCAAGAAACCTTGTGGTTGGCATGTTGTCCAACGTTCAGTGTAGGAGAAAAAAGTATTCACAATGAGGCCCCGCCCATTCTTGAGTGCGACGAGAGCATAAACACACATTGTGACCTCAGCGTGGGTCCTGTCCTCTAGGAATTCCTCTCAGTGGCTGGATCATTAGATGTCATAATGGGCTTGACATGTCCCTAGGCCCCAATTTTTACCAGATTTCTGGTTGCCCAGTCGCCCTTCCCCAGGGCTCTACTCTGGAATCCCTCATTAGATGGTACATCTGAGGTTGAAACACAAAAGGAAACAAATCAACAACAACAAAAAAACGGACTTCTTCCATCCCCAGAATGACCCCAAACTCTTTGGACAGGGCCGGAACCCCAGAGAGTAAGACTCGTCCATTTCCCATGAAGTCATCCGGCAATTTCACGACCATGAGTGACACGATATCCAGAGACAAATACTTGAGCAAGAGACTCACACTCGCCCTTTTTTCATATCCCGAAGAGTTCTCCTCATGGTCTGTAGATCAGTCCTGCCATACCTATGACCTGAAACATAAGCCGAGTTTGTGTTTTCAGACAACTGTCCAAACAGGTCTGGCGTACACACGCTACAGGCTCAAGCCCCTGTAGCCAAACCTGAGGACTGTACTTGCCCTTTCCAAGGGAATTGTATGTGCCCAGTCCAATGGCCACAACCCTACTAATAGGATAAATCTCCAAAGTCCCTGAGGCCATCCCAATAGTTGTGGCTTCCCAGGACAAACAGGGGCAATCTGAGCCCATCTGAGCACCTACCTGCACTCAGAACCGTAGACTGATGTCCCCAGAGGTAAAAAGGAATGAACAGGCCCCTAGGCACTAATAGGATCCATTGCTTTGGTTTCCAGGCATCTCTCCTCAGAGGCCTGGATTTCAATACCAGCATATGGATGTTTCTTGACTCACCCATCAGAACAAATCTCATCTACACATGGGAAACATGCACGGTGGAGCTGTGTCAAAGCCTCTGTTTAGGAGAACCCTTCAGGGCCCCAGTGCCACCGCTTCATTCCAAGGTCTCCATAGACACAAAAACACATTAGGACACATCCACAGGAGAGTCCATTTCAACTCAGCCTCCTCGGTTGCTCCCCCCTCATCCAGCAGGTCTAACCTTTCTTGTTGCTTGGAGACAATTGGAATGCGAGGTGGGCTACCCATCTATCCATCCTTTGAACCCTGCTCGGAAATGTTGGCCTGGAGCCAACCAACAGGTCTCAATTGTCCTGCAGAAGAATCTTTGCAGTTTGGAGCTTCTCACAACTCCCATCGTGGGAAAACGCCCATGGCGTCGTGATCCACCCCCGCTTCAAGAAGGGGCCATCAGGGACAGAAAGTCCAACCTGAGCGATCGTCTGATCCTTGCCCTGACTTCAGGTGCACGAGATCTCGATTGAGGTCTGTAGATTGTGCCTGCCATATCCTCACCCAGAAACCTTGGCCTAGTTTGGGTTCTCAGACTTCCGTCCTCAGACTACTGGCCCACAAGCCCTCCTGTTTGGCAATCCAGAACTACAATGCCGCACTCTGCCTGCCCTTCAGAAGAAAAACATTGCCCTCTGGGGCTACCCAGAAACCCCAAATGAGGATCAACCTGCACGCCATTCGGCTGTACCCCAAATATATAGACTGACCTGGGCCCTATTGCACTTTCTGACCCGGCCTGAGCCTGGACCTCCTGGCCCCACCCAGACAGCTGGCCGCACACTTAGCACATCGGACCCGCCATGGCCTTAGGTCGTCATCTCTTCTCAACCTCGGTTTCCAGGCTTCAGAACCTACACCTGATCTCCAATCACTGCCCTGGTTTGAAAATGATGCAGAAATCAGAGCTCTTTCCCCATGGCAAGAAACCTTGTGTTTGGAAGGTTGTCCAACGTTCAGTGTAGTTGGAACCAGTGTGGCCCATGAAGCCCAGCCCATGCTTGCGGGCCACATTGGTCACAAACACACATTGTGACCCTCAGCCTGAGCCCAGTCCTCAGGTAAGGCCTCTCAGTGGCTGGATGAAGAGACAGCATATTGGGCTTGCCATGCCCCTAGGCCCCAATTTTTAACCATAGTTCGGGTTGTCCCTTCACTCTTCCCCAGGGCTCTGCTTTGGAATTCCTCTCTTGGTGGGATACCTGAGTTTACAAACCTGAAAGGAGTCCTCCCATCCCACAGATTGACGAAAAACAATTGGGATCGTGCCAAATCCACAAGGAGGAAGATTCGTCCATGGCCCATGATGCCTCCCCAACATTCCACGGCCATCGCTGATACAAAATCCAGAGACAAAAGCCTGAGCAAGCGCCTCAGACTCGCTCATTCTTCATATCCTGAAGAGTTCTTCTCATGGTTTGTAGATCGGGCGTGCCATACCTACGGCCCCAAACCTAAGCTGAGTTTGTGTTTTCAGACTTCTGTCCTCAAAGTCCTGGGCCACACTCCCTCCAGGCTGGGGCCCCTGGAGTCACACATTAGGACTGCGCCTACCCATTCCATGGGAATTCTGCCCATTCCATTGTCAAAAATCGCACAAATTAGGAGAACCATCCAAAGTCCCTGAGGCCATCCCAATCGTGCAGGTCGCCCGGGACAAAAAAGGGCGGTTGATACCAGCTGAGCATCTACCTCCACTCATACCATAGATGGATGTCCCCAGAGAAGAAGATTGAACCAGACAGGACCCGACGCCATTATCGGATCCATTGCTTTGGTTTACAGGCATGTCTCCTCAAAAGCCTGGATTCCAATACCAGCAGAGGGGATTTCCTGAGGCACGCATCAGAACAAATCTCGTCTCCACAAGGAAACATGTGCATTGGAGCTATGTCAAAAGCTTAGGAGAATACTTCAGGGTCCCGGTGCCACCGCCCCATTCCAAGGCTCTCATGGACACAAACACACATTGCGACCCATCCTCAGGAAAGTCCATTTCAACTCAGCCACCCCGGTTGCTCCCGCAGATCCATTGGATCTAAACTGTCTCGTTGCTAGGAGGCAATTGGAATCCGAGGCGGACTTCCCAGGCATCCATCCTCGAACGGTGCTCTGGTTTCATTCCATATGGGATGACCTGGAGCTGTCCAACAGGTCTCAATTGTCCCGCAGAAGGAATCCTTGAAGGGGGCATCCCACATCTCCCAACGTGGAAAACCTCCATGGCCTCGAGATTCCGCTCCATTCATGAAGGGGCCGTCATGCACAGAAACTCCAAACTGAGCCAACGTCTGATCCTCGCCCTGACTTTAGATGCATGAGATATTGGTTCAAATCTGCAGGGGGTACCTGCCGTGCCCTCACCCTGAATCAGAAGTCTAGCTTGTGTTCTCAGACTTCCGTCCTCACTCTCCTGGCCCCGAAGCCCTCAAGTTTGGCAATTCCGGACCGACAATGAAGCACTCTGCCTGCCCTCCAGAAAAAATATATTGCCTAATGAGCTGCCCAGGCAGCTTAAATGAGGATAAACCTACACAGCACTCGCCTCTACCCAAATTATATAGTCTAACCTGGGCACTAATGCACTGTCTGACACAACCGGAGCCCAGACCTTTTGACCAACTCCCAGACAGCTGACCGCACACTGAGCACATCAGACCCGCCATGGCCTTATGTCATCATCTCTTCCCTACCTCAGTTTTCAGTCTTCAGAACCTAGACCTTATCTCCAATCACTGTCCACGGGTGACTGTGATGCAGAAATCATAACTCTTCCTGACCCATGGCATGAAACCTTGTGGTAGGCATGTTGTCCAACGTTCAGTGTAGGAGAAAAAAGTATTCACAATGAGGCCCCGCCCATTCTTGAGTGCGACGAGAGCATAAACACACATTGTGACCTCAGCGTGGGTCCTGTCCTCTAGGAATTCCTCTCAGTGGCTGGATCATTAGATGTCATAATGGGCTTGACATGTCCCTAGGCCCCAATTTTTACCAGATTTCTGGTTGCCCAGTCGCCCTTCCCCAGGGCTCTACTCTGGAATCCCTCATTAGATGGTACATCTGAGGTTGAAACACAAAAGGAAACAAATCAACAACAACAAAAAAAACGGACTTCTTCCATCCCCAGAATGACCCCAAACTCTTTGGACGGGGCCGGAACCCCAGAGAGTAAGACTCGTCCATTTCCCATGAAGTCATCCGGCAATTTCACGACCATGAGTGACACGATATCCAGAGACAAATACTTGAGCAAGAGACTCACACTCGCCCTTTTTTCATATCCCGAAGAGTTCTCCTCATGGTCTGTAGATCAGTCCTGCCATACCTATGACCTGAAACATAAGCCGAGTTTGTGTTTTCAGACAACTGTCCAAACAGGTCTGGCGTACACACGCTACAGGCTCAAGCCCCTGTAGCCAAACCTGAGGACTGTACTTGCCCTTTCCAAGGGAATTGTATGTGCCCAGTCCAATGGCCACAACCCTACTAATAGGATAAATCTCCAAAGTCCCTGAGGCCATCCCAATAGTTGTGGCTTCCCAGGACAAACAGGGGCAATCTGAGCCCATCTGAGCACCTACCTGCACTCAGAACCGTAGACTGATGTCCCCAGAGGTAAAAAGGAATGAACAGGCCCCTAGGCACTAATAGGATCCATTGCTTTGGTTTCCAGGCATCTCTCCTCAGAGGCCTGGATTTCAATACCAGCATATGGATGTTTCTTGACTCACCCATCAGAACAAATCTCATCTACACATGGGAAACATGCACGGTGGAGCTGTGTCAAAGCCTCTGTTTAGGAGAACCCTTCAGGGCCCCAGTGCCACCGCTTCATTCCAAGGTCTCCATAGACACAAAAACACATTAGGACACATCCACAGGAGAGTCCATTTCAACTCAGCCTCCTCGGTTGCTCCCCCCTCATCCAGCAGGTCTAACCTTTCTTGTTGCTTGGAGACAATTGGAATGCGAGGTGGGCTACCCATCTATCCATCCTTTGAACCCTGCTCGGAAATGTTGGCCTGGAGCCAACCAACAGGTCTCAATTGTCCTGCAGAAGAATCTTTGCAGTTTGGAGCTTCTCACAACTCCCATCGTGGGAAAACGCCCATGGCGTCGTGATCCACCCCCGCTTCAAGAAGGGGCCATCAGGGACAGAAAGTCCAACCTGAGCGATCGTCTGATCCTTGCCCTGACTTCAGGTGCACGAGATCTCGATTGAGGTCTGTAGATTGTGCCTGCCATATCCTCACCCAGAAACCTTGGCCTAGTTTGGGTTCTCAGACTTCCGTCCTCAGACTACTGGCCCACAAGCCCTCCTGTTTGGCAATCCAGAACTACAATGCCGCACTCTGCCTGCCCTTCAGAAGAAAAACATTGCCCTCTGGGGCTACCCAGAAACCCCAAATGAGGATCAACCTGCACGCCATTCGGCTGTACCCCAAATATATAGACTGACCTGGGCCCTATTGCACTTTCTGACCCGGCCTGAGCCTGGACCTCCTGGCCCCACACAGACAGCTGGCCGCACACTTAGCACATCGGACCCGCCATGGCCTTAGGTCGTCATCTCTTCTCAACCTCGGTTTCCAGGCTTCAGAACCTACACCTGATCTCCAATCACTGCCCTGGTTTGAAAATGATGCAGAAATCAGAGCTCTTTCCCCATGGCAAGTAACCTTGTGTTTGGAAGGTTGTCCAACGTTCAGTGTAGTTGGAACCAGTGTGGCCCATGAAGCCCAGCCCATGCTTGCGGGCCACATTGGTCACAAACACACATTGTGACCCTCAGCCTGAGCCCAGTCCTCAGGTAAGGCCTCTCAGTGGCTGGATGAAGAGACAGCATATTGGGCTTGCCATGCCCCTAGGCCCCAATTTTTAACCATAGTTCGGGTTGTCCCTTCACTCTTCCCCAGGGCTCTGCTTTGGAATTCCTCTCTTGGTGGGATACCTGAGTTTACAAACCTGAAAGGAGTCCTCCCATCCCACAGATTGACGAAAAACAATTGGGATCGTGCCAAATCCACAAGGAGGAAGATTCGTCCATGGCCCATGATGCCTCCCCAACATTCCACGGCCATCGCTGATACAAAATCCAGAGACAAAAGCCTGAGCAAGCGCCTCAGACTCGCTCATTCTTCATATCCTGAAGAGTTCTTCTCATGGTTTGTAGATCGGGCGTGCCATACCTACGGCCCCAAACCTAAGCTGAGTTTGTGTTTTCAGACTTCTGTCCTCAAAGTCCTGGGCCACACTCCCTCCAGGCTGGGGCCCCTGGAGTCACACATTAGGACTGCGCCTACCCATTCCATGGGAATTCTGCCCATTCCATTGTCAAAAATCGCACAAATTAGGAGAACCATCCAAAGTCCCTGAGGCCATCCCAATCGTGCAGGTCGCCCGGGACAAAAAAGGGCGGTTGATACCAGCTGAGCATCTACCTCCACTCATACCATAGATGGATGTCCCCAGAGAAGAAGATTGAACCAGACAGGACCCGACGCCATTATCGGATCCATTGCTTTGGTTTACAGGCATGTCTCCTCAAAAGCCTGGATTCCAATACCAGCAGAGGGGATTTCCTGAGGCACGCATCAGAACAAATCTCGTCTCCACAAGGAAACATGTGCATTGGAGCTATGTCAAAAGCTTAGGAGAATACTTCAGGGTCCCGGTGCCACCGCCCCATTCCAAGGCTCTCATGGACACAAACACACATTGCGACCCATCCTCAGGAAAGTCCATTTCAACTCAGCCACCCCGGTTGCTCCCGCAGATCCATTGGATCTAAACTGTCTCGTTGCTAGGAGGCAATTGGAATCCGAGGCGGACTTCCCAGGCATCCATCCTCGAACGGTGCTCTGGTTTCATTCCATATGGGATGTCCTGGAGCTGTCCAACAGGTCTCAATTGTCCCGCAGAAGGAATCCTTGAAGGGGGCATCCCACATCTCCCAACGTGGAAAACCTCCATGGCCTCGAGATTCCGCTCCCTTCATGAAGGGGCCGTCATGCACAGAAACTCCAAACTGAGCCAACGTCTGATCCTCGCCCTGACTTTAGATGCATGAGATATTGGTTCAAATCTGCAGGGGGTACCTGCCGTGCCCTCACCCTGAATCCGAAGTCTAGCTTGTGTTCTCAGACTTCCGTCCTCACTCTCCTGGCCCCGAAGCCCTCAAGTTTGGCAATTCCGGACCGACAATGAAGCACTCTGCCTGCCCTCTAGAAAAAATATATTTCCTAATGAGCTGCCCAGGCAGCTTAAATGAGGATAAACCTACACAGCACTCGCCTCTACCCAAATTATATAGTCTAACCTGGGCACTAATGCACTGTCTGACACAACCGGAGCCCAGACCTTTTGACCAACTCCCAGACAGCTGACCGCACACTGAGCACATCAGACCCGCCATGGCCTTATGTCATCATCTCTTCCCTACCTCAGTTTTCAGTCTTCAGAACCTAGACCTTATCTCCAATCACTGCCCACGGGTGACTGTGATGCAGAAATCATAACTCTTCCTGACCCATGGCAAGAAACCTTGTGGTTGGCATGTTGTCCAACGTTCAGTGTAGGAGAAAAAAGTATTCACAATGAGGCCCCGCCCATTCTTGAGTGCGACGAGAGCATAAACACACATTGTGACCTCAGCGTGGGTCCTGTCCTCTAGGAATTCCTCTCAGTGGCTGGATCATTAGATGTCATAATGGGCTTGACATGTCCCTAGGCCCCAATTTTTACCAGATTTCTGGTTGCCCAGTCGCCCTTCCCCAGGGCTCTACTCTGGAATCCCTCATTAGATGGTACATCTGAGGTTGAAACACAAAAGGAAACAAATCAACAACAACAAAAAAACGGACTTCTTCCATCCCCAGAATGACCCCAAACTCTTTGGACAGGGCCGGAACCCCAGAGAGTAAGACTCGTCCATTTCCCATGAAGTCATCCGGCAATTTCACGACCATGAGTGACACGATATCCAGAGACAAATACTTGAGCAAGAGACTCACACTCGCCCTTTTTTCATATCCCGAAGAGTTCTCCTCATGGTCTGTAGATCAGTCCTGCCATACCTATGACCTGAAACATAAGCCGAGTTTGTGTTTTCAGACAACTGTCCAAACAGGTCTGGCGTACACACGCTACAGGCTCAAGCCCCTGTAGCCAAACCTGAGGACTGTACTTGCCCTTTCCAAGGGAATTGTATGTGCCCAGTCCAATGGCCACAACCCTACTAATAGGATAAATCTCCAAAGTCCCTGAGGCCATCCCAATAGTTGTGGCTTCCCAGGACAAACAGGGGCAATCTGAGCCCATCTGAGCACCTACCTGCACTCAGAACCGTAGACTGATGTCCCCAGAGGTAAAAAGGAATGAACAGGCCCCTAGGCACTAATAGGATCCATTGCTTTGGTTTCCAGGCATCTCTCCTCAGAGGCCTGGATTTCAATACCAGCATATGGATGTTTCTTGACTCACCCATCAGAACAAATCTCATCTACACATGGGAAACATGCACGGTGGAGCTGTGTCAAAGCCTCTGTTTAGGAGAACCCTTCAGGGCCCCAGTGCCACCGCTTCATTCCAAGGTCTCCATAGACACAAAAACACATTAGGACACATCCACAGGAGAGTCCATTTCAACTCAGCCTCCTCGGTTGCTCCCCCCTCATCCAGCAGGTCTAACCTTTCTTGTTGCTTGGAGACAATTGGAATGCGAGGTGGGCTACCCATCTATCCATCCTTTGAACCCTGCTCGGAAATGTTGGCCTGGAGCCAACCAACAGGTCTCAATTGTCCTGCAGAAGAATCTTTGCAGTTTGGAGCTTCTCACAACTCCCATCGTGGGAAAACGCCCATGGCGTCGTGATCCACCCCCGCTTCAAGAAGGGGCCATCAGGGACAGAAAGTCCAACCTGAGCGATCGTCTGATCCTTGCCCTGACTTCAGGTGCACGAGATCTCGATTGAGGTCTGTAGATTGTGCCTGCCATATCCTCACCCAGAAACCTTGGCCTAGTTTGGGTTCTCAGACTTCCGTCCTCAGACTACTGGCCCACAAGCCCTCCTGTTTGGCAATCCAGAACTACAATGCCGCACTCTGCCTGCCCTTCAGAAGAAAAACATTGCCCTCTGGGGCTACCCAGAAACCCCAAATGAGGATCAACCTGCACGCCATTCGGCTGTACCCCAAATATATAGACTGACCTGGGCCCTATTGCACTTTCTGACCCGGCCTGAGCCTGGACCTCCTGGCCCCACCCAGACAGCTGGCCGCACACTTAGCACATCGGACCCGCCATGGCCTTAGGTCGTCATCTCTTCTCAACCTCGGTTTCCAGGCTTCAGAACCTACACCTGATCTCCAATCACTGCCCTGGTTTGAAAATGATGCAGAAATCAGAGCTCTTTCCCCATGGCAAGAAACCTTGTGTTTGGAAGGTTGTCCAACGTTCAGTGTAGTTGGAACCAGTGTGGCCCATGAAGCCCAGCCCATGCTTGCGGGCCACATTGGTCACAAACACACATTGTGACCCTCAGCCTGAGCCCAGTCCTCAGGTAAGGCCTCTCAGTGGCTGGATGAAGAGACAGCATATTGGGCTTGCCATGCCCCTAGGCCCCAATTTTTAACCATAGTTCGGGTTGTCCCTTCACTCTTCCCCAGGGCTCTGCTTTGGAATTCCTCTCTTGGTGGGATACCTGAGTTTACAAACCTGAAAGGAGTCCTCCCATCCCACAGATTGACGAAAAACAATTGGGATCGTGCCAAATCCACAAGGAGGAAGATTCGTCCATGGCCCATGATGCCTCCCCAACATTCCACGGCCATCGCTGATACAAAATCCAGAGACAAAAGCCTGAGCAAGCGCCTCAGACTCGCTCATTCTTCATATCCTGAAGAGTTCTTCTCATGGTTTGTAGATCGGGCGTGCCATACCTACGGCCCCAAACCTAAGCTGAGTTTGTGTTTTCAGACTTCTGTCCTCAAAGTCCTGGGCCACACTCCCTCCAGGCTGGGGCCCCTGGAGTCACACATTAGGACTGCGCCTACCCATTCCATGGGAATTCTGCCCATTCCATTGTCAAAAATCGCACAAATTAGGAGAACCATCCAAAGTCCCTGAGGCCATCCCAATCGTGCAGGTCGCCCGGGACAAAAAAGGGCGGTTGATACCAGCTGAGCATCTACCTCCACTCATACCATAGATGGATGTCCCCAGAGAAGACGATTGAACCAGACAGGACCCGACGCCATTATCGGATCCATTGCTTTGGTTTACAGGCATGTCTCCTCAAAAGCCTGGATTCCAATACCAGCAGAGGGGATTTCCTGAGGCACGCATCAGAACAAATCTCGTCTCCACAAGGAAACATGTGCATTGGAGCTATGTCAAAAGCTTAGGAGAATACTTCAGGGTCCTGGTGCCTTCGCCCCATTCCAAGGCTCTCATGGACACAAACACACATTGCGACCCATCCTCAGGAAAGTCCATTTCAACTCAGCCACCCCGGTTGCTCCCGCAGATCCATTGGATCTAAACTGTCTCGTTGCTAGGAGGCAATTGGAATCCGAGGCGGACTTCCCAGGCATCCATCCTCGAACGGTGCTCTGGTTTCATTCCGTATGGGATGTCCTGGAGCTGTCCAACAGGTCTCAATTGTCCCGCAGAAGGAATCCTTGAAGGCGGCATCCCACATCTCCCAACGTGGAAAACCTCCATGGCCTCGAGATTCCGCTCCCTTCATGAAGGGGCCGTCATGCACAGAAACTCCAATCTGAGCCAACGTCTGATCCTCGCCCTGACTTTAGATGCATGAGATATTGGTTCAAATCTGCAGGGGGTACCTGCCGTGCCCTCACCCTGAATCCGAAGTCTAGCTTGTGTTCTCAGACTTCCGTCCTCACTCTCCTGGCCCCGAAGCCCTCAAGTTTGGCAATTCCGGACCGACAATGAAGCACTCTGCCTGCCCTCTAGAAAAAATATATTGCCTAATGAGCTGCCCAGGCAGCTTAAATGAGGATAAACCTACACAGCACTCGCCTCTACCCAAATTATATAGTCTAACCTGGGCACTAATGCACTGTCTGACACAACCGGAGCCCAGACCTTTTGACCAACTCCCAGACAGCTGACCGCACACTGAGCACATCAGACCCGCCATGGCCTTATGTCATCATCTCTTCCCTACCTCAGTTTTCAGTCTTCAGAACCTAGACCTTATCTCCAATCACTGCCCACGGGTGACTGTGATGCAGAAATCATAACTCTTCCTGACCCATGGCAAGAAACCTTGTGGTTGGCATGTTGTCCAACGTTCAGTGTAGGAGAAAAAAGTATTCACAATGAGGCCCCGCCCATTCTTGAGTGCGACGAGAGCATAAACACACATTGTGACCTCAGCGTGGGTCCTGTCCTCTAGGAATTCCTCTCAGTGGCTGGATCATTAGATGTCATAATGGGCTTGACATGTCCCTAGGCCCCAATTTTTACCAGATTTCTGGTTGCCCAGTCGCCCTTCCCCAGGGCTCTACTCTGGAATCCCTCATTAGATGGTACATCTGAGGTTGAAACACAAAAGGAAACAAATCAACAACAACAAAAAAACGGACTTCTTCCATCCCCAGAATGACCCCAAACTCTTTGGACGGGGCCGGAACCCCAGAGAGTAAGACTCGTCCATTTCCCATGAAGTCATCCGGCAATTTCACGACCATGAGTGACACGATATCCAGAGACAAATACTTGAGCAAGAGACTCACACTCGCCCTTTTTTCATATCCCGAAGAGTTCTCCTCATGGTCTGTAGATCAGTCCTGCCATACCTATGACCTGAAACATAAGCCGAGTTTGTGTTTTCAGACAACTGTCCAAACAGGTCTGGCGTACACACGCTACAGGCTCAAGCCCCTGTAGCCAAACCTGAGGACTGTACTTGCCCTTTCCAAGGGAATTGTATGTGCCCAGTCCAATGGCCACAACCCTACTAATAGGATAAATCTCCAAAGTCCCTGAGGCCATCCCAATAGTTGTGGCTTCCCAGGACAAACAGGGGCAATCTGAGCCCATCTGAGCACCTACCTGCACTCAGAACCGTAGACTGATGTCCCCAGAGGTAAAAAGGAATGAACAGGCCCCTAGGCACTAATAGGATCCATTGCTTTGGTTTCCAGGCATCTCTCCTCAGAGGCCTGGATTTCAATACCAGCATTTGGATGTTTCTTGACTCACCCATCAGAACAAATCTCATCTACACATGGGAAACATGCACGGTGGAGCTGTGTCAAAGCCTCTGTTTAGGAGAACCCTTCAGGGCCCCAGTGCCACCGCTTCATTCCAAGGTCTCCATAGACACAAAAACACATTAGGACACATCCACAGGAGAGTCCATTTCAACTCAGCCTCCTCGGTTGCTCCCCCCTCATCCAGCAGGTCTAACCTTTCTTGTTGCTTGGAGACAATTGGAATGCGAGGTGGGCTACCCATCTATCCATCCTTTGAACCCTGCTCGGAAATGTTGGCCTGGAGCCAACCAACAGGTCTCAATTGTCCTGCAGAAGAATCTTTGCAGTTTGGAGCTTCTCACAACTCCCATCGTGGGAAAACGCCCATGGCGTCGTGATCCACCCCCGCTTCAAGAAGGGGCCATCAGGGACAGAAAGTCCAACCTGAGCGATCGTCTGATCCTTGCCCTGACTTCAGGTGCACGAGATCTCGATTGAGGTCTGTAGATTGTGCCTGCCATATCCTCACCCAGAAACCTTGGCCTAGTTTGGGTTCTCAGACTTCCGTCCTCAGACTACTGGCCCACAAGCCCTCCTGTTTGGCAATCCAGAACTACAATGCCGCACTCTGCCTGCCCTTCAGAAGAAAAACATTGCCCTCTGGGGCTACCCAGAAACCCCAAATGAGGATCAACCTGCACGCCATTCGGCTGTACCCCAAATATATAGACTGACCTGGGCCCTATTGCACTTTCTGACCCGGCCTGAGCCTGGACCTCCTGGCCCCACCCAGACAGCTGGCCGCACACTTAGCACATCGGACCCGCCATGGCCTTAGGTCGTCATCTCTTCTCAACCTCGGTTTCCAGGCTTCAGAACCTACACCTGATCTCCAATCACTGCCCTGGTTTGAAAATGATGCAGAAATCAGAGCTCTTTCCCCATGGCAAGAAACCTTGTGTTTGGAAGGTTGTCCAACGTTCAGTGTAGTTGGAACCAGTGTGGCCCATGAAGCCCAGCCCATGCTTGCGGGCCACATTGGTCACAAACACACATTGTGACCCTCAGCCTGAGCCCAGTCCTCAGGTAAGGCCTCTCAGTGGCTGGATGAAGAGACAGCATATTGGGCTTGCCATGCCCCTAGGCCCCAATTTTTAACCATAGTTCGGGTTGTCCCTTCACTCTTCCCCAGGGCTCTGCTTTGGAATTCCTCTCTTGGTGGGATACCTGAGTTTACAAACCTGAAAGGAGTCCTCCCATCCCACAGATTGACGAAAAACAATTGGGATCGTGCCAAATCCACAAGGAGGAAGATTCGTCCATGGCCCATGATGCCTCCCCAACATTCCACGGCCATCGCTGATACAAAATCCAGAGACAAAAGCCTGAGCAAGCGCCTCAGACTCGCTCATTCTTCATATCCTGAAGAGTTCTTCTCATGGTTTGTAGATCGGGCGTGCCATACCTACGGCCCCAAACCTAAGCTGAGTTTGTGTTTTCAGACTTCTGTCCTCAAAGTCCTGGGCCACACTCCCTCCAGGCTGGGGCCCCTGGAGTCACACATTAGGACTGCGCCTACCCATTCCATGGGAATTCTGCCCATTCCATTGTCAAAAATCGCACAAATTAGGAGAACCATCCAAAGTCCCTGAGGCCATCCCAATCGTGCAGGTCGCCCGGGACAAAAAAGGGCGGTTGATACCAGCTGAGCATCTACCTCCACTCATACCATAGATGGATGTCCCCAGAGAAGAAGATTGAACCAGACAGGACCCGACGCCATTATCGGATCCATTGCTTTGGTTTACAGGCATGTCTCCTCAAAAGCCTGGATTCCAATACCAGCAGAGGGGATTTCCTGAGGCACGCATCAGAACAAATCTCGTCTCCACAAGGAAACATGTGCATTGGAGCTATGTCAAAAGCTTAGGAGAATACTTCAGGGTCCCGGTGCCATCGCCCCATTCCAAGGCTCTCATGGACACAAACACACATTGCGACCCATCCTCAGGAAAGTCCATTTCAACTCAGCCACCCCGGTTGCTCCCGCAGATCCATTGGATCTAAACTGTCTCGTTGCTAGGAGGCAATTGGAATCCGAGGCGGACTTCCCAGGCATCCATCCTCGAACGGTGCTCTGGTTTCATTCCGTATGGGATGTCCTGGAGCTGTCCAACAGGTCTCAATTGTCCCGCAGAAGGAATCCTTGAAGGGGGCATCCCACATCTCCCAACGTGGAAAACCTCCATGGCCTCGAGATTCCGCTCCCTTCATGAAGGGGCCGTCATGCACAGAAACTCCAAACTGAGCCAACGTCTGATCCTCGCCCTGACTTTAGATGCATGAGATATTGGTTCAAATCTGCAGGGGGTACCTGCCGTGCCCTCACCCTGAATCCGAAGTCTAGCTTGTGTTCTCAGACTTCCGTCCTCACTCTCCTGGCTCCGAAGCCCTCAAGTTTGGCAATTCCGGACCGACAATGAAGCACTCTGCCTGCCCTCTAGAAAAAATATATTTCCTAATGAGCTGCCCAGGCAGCTTAAATGAGGATAAACCTACACAGCACTCGCCTCTACCCAAATTATATAGTCTAACCTGGGCACTAATGCACTGTCTGACACAACCGGAGCCCAGACCTTTTGACCAACTCCCAGACAGCTGACCGCACACTGAGCACATCAGACCCGCCATGGCCTTATGTCATCATCTCTTCCCTACCTCAGTTTTCAGTCTTCAGAACCTAGACCTTATCTCCAATCACTGCCCACGGGTGACTGTGATGCAGAAATCATAACTCTTCCTGACCCATGGCAAGAAACCTTGTGGTTGGCATGTTGTCCAACGTTCAGTGTAGGAGAAAAAAGTATTCACAATGAGGCCCCGCCCATTCTTGAGTGCGACGAGAGCATAAACACACATTGTGACCTCAGCGTGGGTCCTGTCCTCTAGGAATTCCTCTCAGTGGCTGGATCATTAGATGTCATAATGGGCTTGACATGTCCCTAGGCCCCAATTTTTACCAGATTTCTGGTTGCCCAGTCGCCCTTCCCCAGGGCTCTACTCTGGAATCCCTCATTAGATGGTACATCTGAGGTTGAAACACAAAAGGAAACAAATCAACAACAACAAAAAAACGGACTTCTTCCAAACCCCAGAATGACCCCAAACTCTTTGGACGGGGCCGGAACCCCAGAGAGTAAGACTCGTCCATTTCCCATGATGTCATCCGGCAATTTCACGACCATGAGTGACACGATATCCAGAGACAAATACTTGAGCAAGAGACTCACACTCGCCCTTTTTTCATATCCCGAAGAGTTCTCCTCATGGTCTGTAGATCAGTCCTGCCATACCTATGACCTGAAACATAAGCCGAGTTTGTGTTTTCAGACAACTGTCCAAACAGGTCTGGCGTACACACGCTACAGGCTCAAGCCCGTGTAGCCAAACCTGAGGACTGTACTTGCCCTTTCCAAGGGAATTGTATGTGCCCAGTCCAATGGCCACAACCCTACTAATAGGATAAATCTCCAAATTCCCTGAGGCCATCCCAATAGTTGTGGCTTCCCAGGACAAACAGGGGCAATCTGAGCCCATCTGAGCACCTACCTGCACTCAGAACCGTAGACTGATGTCCCCAGAGGTAAAAAGGAATGAACAGGCCCCTAGGCACTAATAGGATCCATTGCTTTGGTTTCCAGGCATCTCTCCTCAGAGGCCTGGATTTCAATACCAGCATTTGGATGTTTCTTGACTCACCCATCAGAACAAATCTCATCTACACATGGGAAACATGCACGGTGGAGCTGTGTCAAAGCCTCTGTTTAGGAGAACCCTTCAGGGCCCCAGTGCCACCGCTTCATTCCAAGGTCTCCATAGACACAAAAACACATTAGGACACATCCACAGGAGAGTCCATTTCAACTCAGCCTCCTCGGTTGCTCCCCCCTCATCCAGCAGGTCTAACCTTTCTTGTTGCTTGGAGACAATTGGAATGCGAGGTGGGCTACCCATCTATCCATCCTTTGAACCCTGCTCGGAAATGTTGGCCTGGAGCCAACCAACAGGTCTCAATTGTCCTGCAGAAGAATCTTTGCAGTTTGGAGCTTCTCACAACTCCCATCGTGGGAAAACGCCCATGGCGTCGTGATCCACCCCCGCTTCAAGAAGGGGCCATCAGGGACAGAAAGTCCAACCTGAGCGATCGTCTGATCCTTGCCCTGACATCAGGTGCACGAGATCTCGATTGAGGTCTGTAGATTGTGCCTGCCATATCCTCACCCAGAAACCTTGGCCTAGTTTGGGTTCTCAGACTTCCGTCCTCAGACTACTGGCCCACAAGCCCTCCTGTTTGGCAATCCAGAACTACAATGCCGCACTCTGCCTGCCCTTCAGAAGAAAAACATTGCCCTCTGGGGCTACCCAGAAACCCCAAATGAGGATCAACCTGCACGCCATTCGGCTGTACCCCAAATATATAGACTGACCTGGGCCCTATTGCACTTTCTGACCCGGCCTGAGCCTGGACCTCCTGGCCCCACCCAGACAGCTGGCCGCACACTTAGCACATCGGACCCGCCATGGCCTTAGGTCGTCATCTCTTCTCAACCTCGGTTTCCAGGCTTCAGAACCTAGACCTGATCTCCAATCACTGCCCTGGTTTGAAAATGATGCAGAAATCAGAGCTCTTTCCCCATGGCAAGAAACCTTGTGTTTGGAAGGTTGTCCAACGTTCAGTGTAGTTGGAACCAGTGTGGCCCATGAAGCCCAGCCCATGCTTGCGGGCCACATTGGTCACAAACACACATTGTGACCCTCAGCCTGAGCCCAGTCCTCAGGTAAGGCCTCTCAGTGGCTGGATGAAGAGACAGCATATTGGGCTTGCCATGCCCCTAGGCCCCAATTTTTAACCATAGTTCGGGTTGTCCCTTCACTCTTCCCCAGGGCTCTGCTTTGGAATTCCTCTCTTGGTGGGATACCTGAGTTTACAAACCTGAAAGGAGTCCTCCCATCCCACAGATTGACGAAAAACAATTGGGATCGCGCCAAATCCACAGAGAGGAAGATTCGTCCATGGCCCATGATGCCTCCCCAACATTCCACGGCCATCGCTGATACAAAATCCAGAGACAAAAGCCTGAGCAAGCGCCTCAGACTCGCTCATTCTTCAGATCCTGAAGAGTTCTTCTCATGGTTTGTAGATCGGGCGTGCCATACCTACGGCCCCAAACCTAAGCAGAGTTTGTGTTTTCAGACTTCTGTCCTCAAAGTCCTGGGCCACACTCCCTCCAGGCTGGGGCCCCTGGAGTCACACATTAGGACTGCGCCTACCCATTCCATGGGAATTCTGCCCATTCCATTGTCAAAAATTGCACAAATTAGGAGAACCATCCAAAGTCCCTGAGGCCATCCCAATCGTGCAGGTCGCCCGGGACAAAAAAGGGCGGTTGATACCAGCTGAGCATCTACCTCCACTCATACCATAGATGGATGTCCCCAGAGAAGAAGATTGAACCAGACAGGACCCGACGCCATTATCGGATCCATTGCTTTGGTTTACAGGCATGTCTCCTCAAAAGCCTGGATTCCAATACCAGCAGAGGGGATTTCCTGAGGCACGCATCAGAACAAATCTCGTCTCCACAAGGAAACATGTGCATTGGAGCTATGTCAAAAGCTTAGGAGAATACTTCAGGGTCCCGGTGCCACCGCCCCATTCCAAGGCTCTCATGGACACAAACACACATTGCGACCCATCCTCAGGAAAGTCCATTTCAACTCAGCCACCCCGGTTGCTCCCGCAGATCCATTGGATCTAAACTGTCTCGTTGCTAGGAGGCAATTGGAATCCGAGGCGGACTTCCCAGGCATCCATCCTCGAACGGTGCTCTGGTTTCATTCCGTATGGGATGTCCTGGAGCTGTCCAACAGGTCTCAATTGTCCCGCAGAAGGAATCCTTGAAGGGGGCATCCCACATCTCCCAACGTGGAAAACCTCCATGGCCTCGAGATTCCGCTCCCTTCATGAAGGGGCCGTCATGCACAGAAACTCCAAACTGAGCCAACGTCTGATCCTCGCCCTGACTTTAGATGCATGAGATATTGGTTCAAATCTGCAGGGGGTACCTGCCGTGCCCTCACCCTGAATCCGAAGTCTAGCTTGTGTTCTCAGACTTCCGTCCTCACTCTCCTGGCCCCGAAGCCCTCAAGTTTGGCAATTCCGGACCGACAATGAAGCACTCTGCCTGCCCTCTAGAAAAAATATATTTCCTAATGAGCTGCCCAGGCAGCTTAAATGAGGATAAACCTACACAGCACTCGCCTCTACCCAAATTATATAGTCTAACCTGGGCACTAATGCACTGTCTGACACAACCGGAGCCCAGACCTTTTGACCAACTCCCAGACAGCTGACCGCACACTGAGCACATCAGACCCGCCATGGCCTTATGTCATCATCTCTTCCCTACCTCAGTTTTCAGTCTTCAGAACCTAGACCTTATCTCCAATCACTGCCCACGGGTGACTGTGATGCAGAAATCATAACTCTTCCTGACCCATGGCAAGAAACCTTGTGGTTGGCATGTTGTCCAACGTTCAGTGTGGAGAAAATAGTATTCACAATGAGGCCCCGCCCATTCTTGAGTGCGACGAGAGCATAAACACACATTGTGACCTCAGCGTGGGTCCTGTCCTCTAGGAATTCCTCTCAGTGGCTGGATCATTAGATGTCATAATGGGCTTGACATGTCCCTAGGCCCCAATTTTTACCAGATTTCTGGTTGCCCAGTCGCCCTTCCCCAGGGCTCTACTCTGGAATCCCTCATTAGATGGTACATCTGAGGTTGAAACACAAAAGGAAACAAATCAACAACAACAAAAAAACGGACTTCTTCCATCCCCAGAATGACCCCAAACTCTTTGGACGGGGCCGGAACCCCAGAGAGTAAGACTCGTCCATTTCCCATGAAGTCATCCGGCAATTTCACGACCATGAGTGACACGATATCCAGAGACAAATACTTGAGCAAGAGACTCACACTCGCCCTTTTTTCATATCCCGAAGAGTTCTCCTCATGGTCTGTAGATCAGTCCTGCCATACCTATGACCTGAAACATAAGCCGAGTTTGTGTTTTCAGACAACTGTCCAAACAGGTCTGGCGTACACACGCTACAGGCTCAAGCCCCTGTAGCCAAACCTGAGGACTGTACTTGCCCTTTCCAAGGGAATTGTATGTGCCCAGTCCAATGGCCACAACCCTACTAATAGGATAAATCTCCAAAGTCCCTGAGGCCATCCCAATAGTTGTGGCTTCCCAGGACAAACAGGGGCAATCTGAGCCCATCTGAGCACCTACCTGCACTCAGAACCGTAGACTGATGTCCCCAGAGGTAAAAAGGAATGAACAGGCCCCTAGGCACTAATAGGATCCATTGCTTTGGTTTCCAGGCATCTCTCCTCAGAGGCCTGGATTTCAATACCAGCATATGGCTGTTTCTTGACTCACCCATCAGAACAAATCTCATCTACACATGGGAAACATGCACGGTGGAGCTGTGTCAAAGCCTCTGTTTAGGAGAACCCTTCAGGGCCCCAGTGCCACCGCTTCATTCCAAGGTCTCCATAGACACAAAAACATATTAGGACACATCCACAGGAGAGTCCATTTCAACTCAGCCTCCTCGGTTGCTCCCCCCTCATCCAGCAGGTCTAACCTGTCTTGTTTCTAGGAGACAATTGGAATGCGAGGTGGGCTACCCATCCATCCATCCTTTGAACCCTGCTCGGAATCGTTGGCCTGGAGCCAACCAACAGGTCTCAATTGTCCTGCAGAAGAATCTTTGCAGTTTGGAGCTTCTCACAACTCCCATCGTGGGAAAACGCCCATGGCGTCGTGATCCAACCCCGCTTCAAGAAGGGGCCATCAGGGACAGAAAGTCCAACCTGAGCGATCGTCTGATCCTTGCCCTGACTTCAGGTGCACGAGATCTCGATTGAGGTCTGTACATTGTGCCTGCCATATCCTCACCCAGAAACCTTGGCCTAGTTTGGGTTCTCAGACTTCCGTCCTCAGACTACTGGCCCACAAGCCCTCCTGTTTGGCAATCCAGAACTACAATGCCGCACTCTGCCTGCCCTTCAGAAGAAAAACATTGCCCTCTGGGGCTACCCAGAAACCCCAAATGAGGATCAACCTGCACGCCATTCGGCTGTACCCCAAATATATAGACTGACCTGGGCCCTATTGCACTTTCTGACCCGGCCTGAGCCTGGACCTCCTGGCCCCACCCAGACAGCTGGCCGCACACTTAGCACATCGGACCCGCCATGGCCTTAGGTCGTCATCTCTTCTCAACCTCGGTTTCCAGGCTTCAGAACCTACACCTGATCTCCAATCACTGCCCTGGTTTGAAAAAGATGCAGAAATCAGAGCTCTTTCCCCATGGCAAGAAACCTTGTGTTTGGAAGGTTGTCCAACGTTCAGTGTAGTTGGAACCAGTGTGGCCCATGAAGCCCAGCCCATGCTTGCGGGCCACATTGGTCACAAACACACATTGTGACCCTCAGCCTGAGCCCAGTCCTCAGGTAAGGCCTCTCAGTGGCTGGATGAAGAGACAGCATATTGGGCTTGCCATGCCCCTAGGCCCCAATTTTTAACCATAGTTCGGGTTGTCCCTTCACTCTTCCCCAGGGCTCTGCTTTGGAATTCCTCTTTTGGTGGGATACCTGAGTTTACAAACCTGAAAGGAGTCCTCCCATCCCACAGATTGACGAAAAACAATTGGGATCGCGCCAAATCCACAGAGAGGAAGATTCGTCCATGGCCCATGATGCCTCCCCAACATTCCACGGCCATCGCTGATACAAAATCCAGAGACAAAAGCCTGAGCAAGCGCTCAGACTCGCTCATTCTTCATATCCTGAAGAGTTCTTCTCATGGATTGTAGATCGGGCATGCCATACCTACGGCCCCAAACCTAAGCTGAGTTTGTGTTTTCAGACTTCTGTCCTCAAAGTCCTGGGCCACACTCCCTCCAGGCTGGGGCCCCTGGAGTCACACATTAGGACTGCGCCTACCCATTCCATGGGAATTCTGCCCATTCCATTGTCAAAAACCGCACAAAGTAGGAGAACCATCCAAAGTCCCTGAGGCCATCCCAATCGTGCAGGTCGCCCGGGACAAAAAAGGGCGGTTGATACCAGCTGAGCATCTGCCTCCACTCATACCATAGATGGATGTCCCCAGAGAAGAAGATTGAACCAGACAGGACCCGAGGCCATTATCGGATCCATTGCTTTGGTTTACAGGCATGTCTCCTCAAAAGCCTGGATTCCAATACCAGCAGAGGGGATTTCCTGAGGCACGCATCAGAACAAATCTCGTCTCCACAAGGAAACATGTGCATTGGAGCTATGTCAAAAGCTTAGGAGAATACTTCAGGGTCCCGGTGCCACCGCCCCATTCCAAGGCTCTCATGGACACAAACACACATTGCGACCCATCCTCAGGAAAGTCCATTTCAACTCAGACACCCAGGTTGCTCCCGCAGATCCATTGGATCTAAACTGTCTCGTTGCAAGGAGGCAATTGGAATCCGAGGCGGACTTCCCAGGCATCCATCCTCGAACGGTGCTCTGGTTTCATTCCATATGGGATGTCCTGGAGCTGTCCAACAGGTCTCAATTGTCCCGCAGAAGGGATCCTTGAAGGGGGCATCCCACATCTCCCAACGTGGAAAACCTCCATGGCCTCGAGATTCCGCTCCCTTCATGAAGGGGCCGTCATGCACAGAAACTCCAAACTGAGCCAACGTCTGATCCTCGCCCTGACTTTAGATACATGAGATATTGGTTCAAATCTGCAGGGGGTACCTGCCGTGCCCTCACCCTGAATCCGAAGTCTAGCTTGTGTTCTCAGACTTCCGTCCTCACTCTCCTGGCCCCGAAGCCCTCAAGTTTGGCAATTCCGGACCGACAATGAAGCACTCTGCCTGCCCTCCAGAAAAAATATATTGCCTAATGAGCTGCCCAGGCAGCTTAAATGAGGATAAACCTACACAGCACTCGCCTCTACCCAAATTATATAGTCTAACCTGGGCACTAATGCACTGTCTGACACAACCGGAGCCCAGACCTTTTGACCAACTCCCAGACAGCTGACCGCACACTGAGCACATCAGACCCGCCATGGCCTTATGTCATCATCTCTTCCCTACCTCAGTTTTCAGTCTTCAGAACCTAGACCTTATCTCCAATCACTGCCCAAGGGTGACTGTGATGCAGAAATCATAACTCTTCCTGACCCATGGCAAGAAACCTTGTGGTTGGCATGTTGTCCAACGTTCAGTGTAGGAGAAAAAAGTATTCACAATGAGGCCCCGCCCATTCTTGAGTGCGACGAGAGCATAAACACACATTGTGACCTCAGCGTGGGTCCTGTCCTCTAGGAATTCCTCTCAGTGGCTGGATCATTAGATGTCATAATGGGCTTGACATGTCCCTAGGCCCCAATTTTTACCAGATTTCTGGTTGCCCAGTCGCCCTTCCCCAGGGCTCTACTCTGGAATCCCTCATTAGATGGTACATCTGAGGTTGAAACACAAAAGGAAACAAATCAACAACAACAAAAAAACGGACTTCTTCCATCCCCAGAATGACCCCAAACTCTTTGGATGGGGCCGGAACCCCAGAGAGTAAGACTCGTCCATTTCCCATGAAGTCATCCGGCAATTTCACGACCATGAGTGACACGATATCCAGAGAAAAATACTTGAGCAAGAGACTCACACTCGCCCTTTTTTCATATCCCGAAGAGTTCTCCTCATGGTCTGTAGATCAGTCCTGCCATACCTATAACCTGAAACATAAGCCGAGTTTGTGTTTTCAGACAACTGTCCAAACAGGTCTGGCGTACACACGCTACAGGCTCAAGCCCCTGTAGCCAAACCTGAGGACTGTACTTGCCCTTTCCAAGGGAATTGTATGTGCCCAGTCCAATGGCCACAACCCTACTAATAGGATAAATCTCCAAAGTCCCTGAGGCCATCCCAATAGTTGTGGCTTCCCAGGACAAACAGGGGCAATCTGAGCCCATCTGAGCACCTACCTGCACTCAGAACCGTAGACTGATGTCCCCAGAGGTAAAAAGGAATGAACAGGCCCCTAGGCACTAATAGGATCCATTGCTTTGGTTTCCAGGCATCTCTCCTCAGAGGCCTGGATTTCACTACCAGCATATGGCTGTTTCTTGACTCACCCATCAGAACAAATCTCATCTACACATGGGAAACATGCACGGTGGAGCTGTGTCAAAGCCTCTGTTTAGGAGAACCCTTCAGGGCCCCAGTGCCACCGCTTCATTCCAAGGTCTCCATAGACACAAAAACATATTAGGACACATCCACAGGAGAGTCCATTTCAACTCAGCCTCCTCGGTTGCTCCCCCCTCATCCAGCAGGTCTAACCTGTCTTGTTTCTAGGAGACAATTGGAATGCGAGGTGGGCTACCCATCCATCCATCCTTTGAACCCTGCTCGGAATCGTTGGCCTGGAGCCAACCAACAGGTCTCAATTGTCCTGCAGAAGAATCTTTGCAGTTTGGAGCTTCTCACAACTCCCATCGTGGGAAAACGCCCATGGCGTCGTGATCCAACCCCGCTTCAAGAAGGGGCCATCAGGGACAGAAAGTCCAACCTGAGCGATCGTCTGATCCTTGCCCTGACTTCAGGTGCACGAGATCTCGATTGAGGTCTGTACATTGTGCCTGCCATATCCTCACCCAGAAACCTTGGCCTAGTTTGGGTTCTCAGACTTCCGTCCTCAGACTACTGGCCCACAAGCCCTCCTGTTTGGCAATCCAGAACTACAATGCCGCACTCTGCCTGCCCTTCAGAAGAAAAACATTGCCCTCTGGGGCTACCCAGAAACCCCAAATGAGGATCAACCTGCACGCCATTCGGCTGTACCCCAAATATATAGACTGACCTGGGCCCTATTGCACTTTCTGACCCGGCCTGAGCCTGGACCTCCTGGCCCCACCCAGACAGCTGGCCGCACACTTAGCACATCGGACCCGCCATGGCCTTAGGTCGTCATCTCTTCTCAACCTCGGTTTCCAGGCTTCAGAACCTACACCTGATCTCCAATCACTGCCCTGGTTTGAAAATGATGCAGAAATCAGAGCTCTTTCCCCATGGCAAGAAACCTTGTGTTTGGAAGGTTGTCCAACGTTCAGTGTAGTTGGAACCAGTGTGGCCCATGAAGCCCAGCCCATGCTTGCGGGCCACATTGGTCACAAACACACATTGTGACCCTCAGCCTGAGCCCAGTCCTCAGGTAAGGCCTCTCAGTGGCTGGATGAAGAGACAGCATATTGGGCTTGCCATGCCCCTAGGCCCCAATTTTTAACCATAGTTCGGGTTGTCCCTTCACTCTTCCCCAGGGCTCTGCTTTGGAATTCCTCTTTTGGTGGGATACCTGAGTTTACAAACCTGAAAGGAGTCCTCCCATCCCACAGATTGACGAAAAACAATTGGGATCGCGCCAAATCCACAGAGAGGAAGATTCGTCCATGGCCCATGATGCCTCCCCAACATTCCACGGCCATCGCTGATACAAAATCCAGAGACAAAAGCCTGAGCAAGCGCCTCAGACTCGCTCATTCTTCATATCCTGAAGAGTTCTTCTCATGGATTGTAGATCGGGCGTGCCATACCTACGGCCCCAAACCTAAGCTGAGTTTGTGTTTTCAGACTTCTGTCCTCAAAGTCCTGGGCCACACTCCGTCCAGGCTGGGGCCCCTGGAGTCACACATTAGGACTGCGCCTACCCATTCCATGGGAATTCTGCCCATTCCATTGTCAAAAACCGCACAAAGTAGGAGAACCATCCAAAGTCCCTGAGGCCATCCCAATCGTGCAGGTCGCCCGGGACAAAAAAGGGCGGTTGATACCAGCTGAGCATCTGCCTCCACTCATACCATAGATGGATGTCCCCAGAGAAGAAGATTGAACCAGACAGGACCCGAGGCCATTATCGGATCCATTGCTTTGGTTTACAGGCATGTCTCCTCAAAAGCCTGGATTCCAATACCAGCAGAGGGGATTTCCTGAGGCACGCATCAGAACAAATCTCGTCTCCACAAGGAAACATGTGCATTGGAGCTATGTCAAAAGCTTAGGAGAATACTTCAGGGTCCCGGTGCCACCGCCCCATTCCAAGGCTCTCATGGACACAAACACACATTGCGACCCATCCTCAGGAAAGTCCATTTCAACTCAGACACCCCGGTTGCTCCCGCAGATCCATTGGATCTAAACTGTCTCGTTGCTAGGAGGCAATTGGAATCCGAGGCGGACTTCCCAGGCATCCATCCTCGAACGGTGCTCTGGTTTCATTCCATATGGGATGTCCTGGAGCTGTCCAACAGGTCTCAATTGTCCCGCAGAAGGAATCCTTGAAGGGGGCATCCCACATCTCCCAACGTGGAAAACCTCCATGGCCTCGAGATTCCGCTCCCTTCATGAAGGGGCCGTCATGCACAGAAACTCCAAACTGAGCCAACGTCTGATCCTCGCCCTGACTTTAGATGCATGAGATATTGGTTCAAATCTGCAGGGGGTACCTGCCGTGCCCTCACCCTGAATCCGAAGTCTAGCTTGTGTTCTCAGACTTCCGTCCTCACTCTCCTGGCCCCGAAGCCCTCAAGTTTGGCAATTCCGGACCGACAATGAAGCACTCTGCCTGCCCTCCAGAAAAAATATATTGCCTAATGAGCTGCCCAGGCAGCTTAAATGAGGATAAACCTACACAGCACTCGCCTCTACCCAAATTATATAGTCTAACCTGGGCACTAATGCACTGTCTGACACAACCGGAGCCCAGACCTTTTGACCAACTCCCAGACAGCTGACCGCACACTGAGCACATCAGACCCGCCATGGCCTTATGTCATCATCTCTTCCCCACCTCAGTTTTCAGTCTTCAGAACCTAGACCTTATCTCCAATCACTGCCCACGGGTGACTGTGATGCAGAAATCATAACTCTTCCTGACCCATGGCAAGAAACCTTGTGGTTGGCATGTTGTCCAACGTTCAGTGTAGGAGAAAAAAGTATTCACAATGAGGCCCCGCCCATTCTTGAGTGCGACGAGAGCATAAACACACATTGTGACCTCAGCGTGGGTCCTGTCCTCTAGGAATTCCTCTCAGTGGCTGGATCATTAGATGTCATAATGGGCTTGACATGTCCCTAGGCCCCAATTTTTACCAGATTTCTGGTTGCCCAGTCGCCCTTCCCCAGGGCTCTACTCTGGAATCCCTCATTAGATGGTACATCTGAGGTTGAAACACAAAAGGAAACAAATCAACAACAACAAAAAAACGGACTTCTTCCATCCCCAGAATGACCCCAAACTCTTTGGACGGGGCCGGAACCCCAGAGAGTAAGACTCGTCCATTTCCCATGAAGTCATCCGGCAATTTCACGACCATGAGTGACACGATATCCAGAGACAAATACTTGAGCAAGAGACTCACACTCGCCCTTTTTTCATATCCCGAAGAGTTCTCCTCATGGTCTGTAGATCAGTCCTGCCATACCTATGACCTGAAACATAAGCCGAGTTTGTGTTTTCAGACAACTGTCCAAACAGGTCTGGCGTACACACGCTACAGGCTCAAGCCCCTGTAGCCAAACCTGAGGACTGTACTTGCCCTTTCCAAGGGAATTGTATGTGCCCAGTCCAATGGCCACAACCCTACTAATAGGATAAATCTCCAAAGTCCCTGAGGCCATCCCAATAGTTGTGGCTTCCCAGGACAAACAGGGGCAATCTGAGCCCATCTGAGCACCTACCTGCACTCAGAACCGTAGACTGATGTCCCCAGAGGTAAAAAGGAATGAACAGACCCCTAGGCACTAATAGGATCCATTGCTTTGGTTTCCAGGCATCTCTCCTCAGAGGCCTGGATTTCAAAACCAGCATATGGCTGTTTCTTGACTCACCCATCAGAACAAATCTCATCTACACATGGGAAACATGCACGGTGGAGCTGTGTCAAAGCCTCTGTTTAGGAGAACCCTTCAGGGCCCCAGTGCCACCGCTTCATTCCAAGGTCTCCATAGACACAAAAACATATTAGGACACATCCACAGGAGAGTCCATTTCAACTCAGCCTCCTCGGTTGCTCCCCCCTCATCCAGCAGGTCTAACCTTTCTTGTTGCTTGGAGACAATTGGAATGCGAGGTGGGCTACCCATCCAACTATCCTTTGAACCCTGCTCGGAATCGTTGTCCTGGAGCCAACCAACAGGTCTCAATATTCCTGCAGAAGAATCTTTGCAGTTTGGAGCTTCTCACAACTCCCATCGTGGGAAAACGCCCATGGCGTCGTGATCCAACCCCGCTTCAAGAAGGGGCCATCAGGGACAGAAAGTCCAACCTGAGCGATCGTCTGATCCTTGCCCTGACTTCAGGTGCACGAGATCTCGATTGAGGTCTGTAGATTGTGCCTGCCATATCCTCACCCAGAAACCTTGGCCTAGTTTGGGTTCTCAGACTTCCGTCCTCAGACTACTGGCCCACAAGCCCTCCTGTTTGGCAATCCAGAACTACAATGCCGCACTCTGCCTGCCCTTCAGAAGAAAAACATTGCCCTCTGGGGCTACCCAGAAACCCCAAATGAGGATCAACCTGCACGCCATTCGGCTGTACCCCAAATATATAGACTGACCTGGGCCCTATTGCACTTTCTGACCCGGCCTGAGCCTGGACCTCCTGGCCCCACCCAGACAGCTGGCCGCACACTTAGCACATCGGACCCGCCATGGCCTTAGGTCGTCATCTCTTCTCAACCTCGGTTTCCAGGCTTCAGAACCTACACCTGATCTCCAATCACTGCCCTGGTTTGAAAATGATGCAGAAATCAGAGCTCTTTCCCCATGGCAAGAAACCTTGTGTTTGGAAGGTTGTCCAACGTTCAGTGTAGTTGGAACCAGTGTGGCCCATGAAGCCCAGCCCATGCTTGCGGGCCACATTGGTCACAAACACACATTGTGACCCTCAGCCTGAGCCCAGTCCTCAGGTAAGGCCTCTCAGTGGCTGGATGAAGAGACAGCATATTGGGCTTGCCATGCCCCTAGGCCCCAATTTTTAACCATAGTTCGGGTTGTCCCTTCACTCTTCCCCAGGGCTCTGCTTTGGAATTCCTCTTTTGGTGGGATACCTGAGTTTACAAACCTGAAAGGAGTCCTCCCATCCCACAGATTGACGAAAAACAATTGGGATCGCGCCAAATCCACAGAGAGGAAGATTCGTCCATGGCCCATGATGCCTCCCCAACATTCCACGGCCATCGCTGATACAAAATCCAGAGACAAAAGCCTGAGCAAGCGCCTCAGACTCGCTCATTCTTCATATCCTGAAGAGTTCTTCTCATGGATTGTAGATCGGGCGTGCCATACCTACGGCCCCAAACCTAAGCTGAGTTTGTGTTTTCAGACTTCTGTCCTCAAAGTCCTGGGCCACACTCCGTCCAGGCTGGGGCCCCTGGAGTCACACATTAGGACTGCGCCTACCCATTCCATGGGAATTCTGCCCATTCCATTGTCAAAAACCGCACAAAGTAGGAGAACCATCCAAAGTCCCTGAGGCCATCCCAATCGTGCAGGTCGCCCGGGACAAAAAAGGGCGGTTGATACCAGCTGAGCATCTGCCTCCACTCATACCATAGATGGATGTCCCCAGAGAAGAAGATTGAACCAGACAGGACCCGAGGCCATTATCGGATCCATTGCTTTGGTTTACAGGCATGTCTCCTCAAAAGCCTGGATTCCAATACCAGCAGAGGGGATTTCCTGAGGCACGCATCAGAACAAATCTCGTCTCCACAAGGAAACATGTGCATTGGAGCTATGTCAAAAGCTTAGGAGAATACTTCAGGGTCCCGGTGCCACCGCCCCATTCCAAGGCTCTCATGGACACAAACACACATTGCGACCCATCCTCAGGAAAGTCCATTTCAACTCAGACACCCCGGTTGCTCCCGCAGATCCATTGGATCTAAACTGTCTCGTTGCTAGGAGGCAATTGGAATCCGAGGCGGACTTCCCAGGCATCCATCCTCGAACGGTGCTCTGGTTTCATTCCATATGGGATGTCCTGGAGCTGTCCAACAGGTCTCAATTGTCCCGCAGAAGGAATCCTTGAAGGGGGCATCCCACATCTCCCAACGTGGAAAACCTCCATGGCCTCGAGATTCCGCTCCCTTCATGAAGGGGCCGTCATGCACAGAAACTCCAAACTGAGCCAACGTCTGATCCTCGCCCTGACTTTAGATGCATGAGATATTGGTTCAAATCTGCAGGGGGTACCTGCCGTGCCCTCACCCTGAATCCGAAGTCTAGCTTGTGTTCTCAGACTTCCGTCCTCACTCTCCTGGCCCCGAAGCCCTCAAGTTTGGCAATTCCGGACCGACAATGAAGCACTCTGCCTGCCCTCCAGAAAAAATATATTGCCTAATGAGCTGCCCAGGCAGCTTAAATGAGGATAAACCTACACAGCACTCGCCTCTACCCAAATTATATAGTCTAACCTGGGCACTAATGCACTGTCTGACACAACCGGAGCCCAGACCTTTTGACCAACTCCCAGACAGCTGACCGCACACTGAGCACATCAGACCCGCCATGGCCTTATGTCATCATCTCTTCCCCACCTCAGTTTTCAGTCTTCAGAACCTAGACCTTATCTCCAATCACTGCCCACGGGTGACTGTGATGCAGAAATCATAACTCTTCCTGACCCATGGCAAGAAACCTTGTGGTTGGCATGTTGTCCAACGTTCAGTGTAGGAGAAAAAAGTATTCACAATGAGGCCCCGCCCATTCTTGAGTGCGACGAGAGCATAAACACACATTGTGACCTCAGCGTGGGTCCTGTCCTCTAGGAATTCCTCTCAGTGGCTGGATCATTAGATGTCATAATGGGCTTGACATGTCCCTAGGCCCCAATTTTTACCAGATTTCTGGTTGCCCAGTCGCCCTTCCCCAGGGCTCTACTCTGGAATCCCTCATTAGATGGTACATCTGAGGTTGAAACACAAAAGGAAACAAATCAACAACAACAAAAAAACGGACTTCTTCCATCCCCAGAATGACCCCAAACTCTTTGGACGGGGCCGGAACCCCAGAGAGTAAGACTCGTCCATTTCCCATGAAGTCATCCGGCAATTTCACGACCATGAGTGACACGATATCCAGAGACAAATACTTGAGCAAGAGACTCACACTCGCCCTTTTTTCATATCCCGAAGAGTTCTCCTCATGGTCTGTAGATCAGTCCTGCCATACCTATGACCTGAAACATAAGCCGAGTTTGTGTTTTCAGACAACTGTCCAAACAGGTCTGGCGTACACACGCTACAGGCTCAAGCCCCTGTAGCCAAACCTGAGGACTGTACTTGCCCTTTCCAAGGGAATTGTATGTGCCCAGTCCAATGGCCACAACCCTACTAATAGGATAAATCTCCAAAGTCCCTGAGGCCATCCCAATAGTTGTGGCTTCCCAGGACAAACAGGGGCAATCTGAGCCCATCTGAGCACCTACCTGCACTCAGAACCGTAGACTGATGTCCCCAGAGGTAAAAAGGAATGAACAGACCCCTAGGCACTAATAGGATCCATTGCTTTGGTTTCCAGGCATCTCTCCTCAGAGGCCTGGATTTCAATACCAGCATATGGCTGTTTCTTGACTCACCCATCAGAACAAATCTCATCTACACATGGGAAACATGCACGGTGTAGCTGTGTCAAAGCCTCTGTTTAGGAGAACCCTTCAGGGCCCCAGTGCCACCGCTTCATTCCAAGGTCTCCATAGACACAAAAACATATTAGGACACATCCACAGGAGAGTCCATTTCAACTCAGCCTCCTCGGTTGCTCCCCCCTCATCCAGCAGGTCTAACCTTTCTTGTTGCTTGGAGACAATTGGAATGCGAGGTGGGCTACCCATCCATCCATCCTTTGAACCCTGCTCGGAATCGTTGGCCTGGAGCCAACCAACAGGTCTCAATTGTCCTGCAGAAGAATCTTTGCAGGGGCGCCTGGGTGGCTCAGTGGGTTAAGCCGCTGCCTTCGGCTCAGGTCATGATCTCAGGGTCCTGGGATCGAGCCCCACATCGGGCTCTCTGCTCAGCAAGGAGCCTGCTTCCTCCTCTCTCTCTGCCTGCTTCTCTACCTCCTTGTCATCTCTCTCTGTCAAATAAATAAATTAAAAAAATTTAAAAAAAAAAAAAAAAAAAAAAAGAAGAATCTTTGCAGTTTGGAGCTTCTCACAACTCCCATCGTGAGAAAACGCCCATGGCGTCGTGATCCAACCCCGCTTCAAGAAGGGGCCATCAGGGACAGAAAGTCCAACCTGAGCGATCGTCTGATCCTTGCCCTGACTTCAGGTGCACGAGATCTCGATTGAGGTCTGTAGATTGTGCCTGCCATATCCTCACCCAGAAACCTTGGCCTAGTTTGGGTTCTCAGACTTCCGTCCTCAGACTACTGGCCCACAAGCCCTCCTGTTTGGCAATCCAGAACTACAATGCCGCACTCTGCCTGCCCTTCAGAAGGAAAACATTGCCCTCTGGGGCCACCCAGAAACCCCAAATGAGGATCAACCTGCACGCCATTCGGCTGTACCCCAAATATATAGACTGACCTGGGCCCTATTGCACTTTCTGACCCGGCCTGAGCCTGGAACTCCTGGCCCCACCCAGACAGCTGGCCGCACACTTAGCACATCGGACCCGCCATGGCCTTAGGTCGTCATCTCTTCTCAACCTCGGTTTCCAGGCTTCAGAACCTACACCTGATCTCCAATCACTGCCCTGGTTTGAAAATGATGCAGAAATCAGAGCTCTTTCCCCATGGCAAGAAACCTTGTGTTTGGAAGGTTGTCCAACGTTCAGTGTAGTTGGAACCAGTGTGGCCCATGAAGCCCAGCCCATGCTTGCGGGCCACATTGGTCACAAACACACATTGTGACCCTCAGCCTGAGCCCAGTCCTCAGGTAAGGCCTCTCAGTGGCTGGATGAAGAGACAGCATATTGGGCTTGCCATGCCCCTAGGCCCCAATTTTTAACCATAGTTCGGGTTGTCACTTCACTCTTCCCCAGGGCTCTGCTTTGGAATTCCTCTTTTGGTGGGATACCTGAGTTTACAAACCTGAAAGGAGTCCTCCCATCCCACAGATTGACGAAAAACAATTGGGATCGCGCCAAATCCACAGAGAGGAAGATTCGTCCATGGCCCATGATGCCTCCCCAACATTCCACGGCCATCGCTGATACAAAATCCAGAGACAAAAGCCTGAGCAAGCGCCTCAGACTCGCTCATTCTTCATATCCTGAAGAGTTCTTCTCATGGATTGTAGATCGGGCGTGCCATACCTACGGCCCCAAACCTAAGCTGAGTTTGTGTTTTCAGACTTCTGTCCTCAAAGTCCTGGGCCACACTCCCTCCAGGCTGGGGCCCCTGGAGTCACACATTAGGACTGCGCCTACCCATTCCATGGGAATTCTGCCCATTCCATTGTCAAAAACCGCACAAAGTAGGAGAACCATCCAAAGTCCCTGAGGCCATCCCAATCGTGCAGGTCGCCCAGGACAAAAAAAGAGCGGTTGATACCAGCTGAGCATCTGCCTCCACTCATACCATAGATGGATGTCCCCAGAGAAGAAGATTGAACCAGACAGGACCCGAGGCCATTATCGGATCCATTGCTTTGGTTTACAGGCATGTCTCCTCAAAAGCCTGGATTCCAATACCAGCAAAGGGGATTTCCTGAGGCACGCATCAGAACAAATCTCATCTCCACAAGGAAACATGTGCATTGGAGCTATGTCAAAAGCTTAGGAGAATACTTCAGGGTCCCGGTGACACCGCCCCATTCCAAGGCTCTCATGGACACAAACACACATTGCGACCCATCCTCAGGAAAGTCCATTTCAACTCAGACACCCCGGTTGCTCCCGCAGATCCATTGGATCTAAACTGTCTCGTTGCTAGGAGGCAATTGGAATCCGAGGCGGACTTCCCAAGCATCCATCCTCGAACGGTGCTCTGGTTTCATTCCATATGGGATGTCCTGGAGCTGTCCAACAGGTCTCAATTGTCCCGCAGAAGGAATCCTTGAAGGGGGCATCCCACATCTCCCAACGTGGAAAACCTCCATGGCCTCGAGATTCCGCTCCCTTCATGAAGGGGCCGTCATGCACAGAAACTCCAATCTGAGCCAACGTCTGATCCTCGCCCTGACTTTAGATGCATGAGATATTGGTTCAAATCTGCAGGGGGTACCTGCCGTGCCCTCACCCTGAATCCGAAGTCTAGCTTGTGTTCTCAGACTTCCGTCCTCACTCTCCTGGCCCCGAAGCCCTCAAGTTTGGCAATTCCGGACCGACAATGAAGCACTCTGCCTGCCCTCCAGAAGAAATATATTGCCTAATGAGCTGCCCAGGCAGCTTAAATGAGGATAAACCTACACAGCACTCGCCTCTACCCAAATTATATAGTCTAACCTGGGCACTAATGCACTGTCTGACACAACCGGAGCCCAGACCTTTTGACCAACTCCCAGACAGCTGACCGCACACTGAGCACATCAGACCCGCCATGGCCTTATGTCATCATCTCTTCCCTACCTCAGTTTTCAGTCTTCAGAACCTAGACCTTATCTCCAATCACTGCCCACGGGTGACTGTGATGCAGAAATCATAACTCTTCCTGACCCATGGCAAGAAACCTTGTGGTTGGCATGTTGTCCAACGTTCAGTGTAGGAGAAAAAAGTATTCACAATGAGGCCCCGCCCATTCTTGAGTGCGACGAGAGCATAAACACACATTGTGACCTCAGCGTGGGTCCTGTCCTCTAGGAATTCCTCTCAGTGGCTGGATCATTAGATGTCATAATGGGCTTGACATGTCCCTAGGCCCCAATTTTTACCAGATTTCTGGTTGCCCAGTCGCCCTTCCCCAGGGCTCTACTCTGGAATCCCTCATTAGATGGTACATCTGAGGTTGAAACACAAAAGGAAACAAATCAACAACAACAAAAAAACGGACTTCTTCCATCCCCAGAATGACCCCAAACTCTTTGGACGGGGCCGGAACCCCAGAGAGTAAGACTCGTCCATTTCCCATGAAGTCATCCGGCAATTTCACGACCATGAGTGACACGATATCCAGAGACAAATACTTGAGCAAGAGACTCACACTCGCCCTTTTTTCATATCCCGAAGAGTTCTCCTCATGGTCTGTAGATCAGTCCTGCCATACCTATGACCTGAAACATAAGCCGAGTTTGTGTTTTCAGACAACTGTCCAAACAGGTCTGGCGTACACACGCTACAGGCTCAAGCCCCTGTAGCCAAACCTGAGGACTGTACTTGCCCTTTCCAAGGGAATTGTATGTGCCCAGTCCAATGGCCACAACCCTACTAATAGGATAAATCTCCAAAGTCCCTGAGGCCATCCCAATAGTTGTGGCTTCCCAGGACAAACAGGGGCAATCTGAGCCCATCTGAGCACCTACCTGCACTCAGAACCGTAGACTGATGTCCCCAGAGGTAAAAAGGAATGAACAGGCCCCTAGGCACTAATAGGATCCATTGCTTTGGTTTCCAGGCATCTCTCCTCAGAGGCCTGGATTTCAATACCAGCATATGGCTGTTTCTTGACTCACCCATCAGAACAAATCTCATCTACACATGGGAAACATGCACGGTGTAGCTGTGTCAAAACCTCTGTTTAGGAGAACCCTTCAGGGCCCCAGTGCCACCGCTTCATTCCAAGGTCTCCATAGACACAAAAACATATTAGGACACATCCACAGGAGAGTCCATTTCAACTCAGCCTCCTCGGTTGCTCCCCCCTCATCCAGCAGGTCTAACCTTTCTTGTTGCTTGGAGACAATTGGAATGCGAGGTGGGCTACCCATCCATCCATCCTTTGAACCCTGCTCGGAATCGTTGGCCTGGAGCCAACCAACAGGTCTCAATTGTCCTGCAGAAGAATCTTTGCAGTTTGGAGCTTCTCACAACTCCCATCGTGGGAAAACGCCCATGGCGTCGTGATCCAACCCCGCTTCAAGAAGGGGCCATCAGGGACAGAAAGTCCAACCTGAGCGATCGTCTGATCCTTGCCCTGACTTCAGGTGCACGAGATCTCGATTGAGGTCTGTAGATTGTGCCTGCCATATCCTCACCCAGAAACCTTGGCCTAGTTTGGGTTCTCAGACTTCCGTCCTCAGACTACTGGCCCACAAGCCCTCCTGTTTGGCAATCCAGAACTACAATGCCGCACTCTGCCTGCCCTTCAGAAGGAAAACATTGCCCTCTGGGGCTACCCAGAAACCCCAAATGAGGATCAACCTGCACGCCATTCGGCTGTACCCCAAATATATAGACTGACCTGGGCCCTATTGCACTTTCTGACCCGGCCTGAGCCTGGACCTCCTGGCCCCACCCAGACAGCTGGCCGCGCACTTAGCACATCGGACACGCCATGGCCTTAGGTATTCATCTCTTCTCAACCTCGGTTTCCAGGCTTCAGAACCTACACCTGATCTCCAATCACTGCCCTGGTTTGAAAATGATGCAGAAATCAGAGCTCTTTCCCCATGGCAAGAAACCTTGTGTTTGGAAGGTTGTCCAACGTTCAGTGTAGTTGGAACCAGTGTGGCCCATGAAGCCCAGCCCATGCTTGCGGGCCACATTGGTCACAAACACACATTGTGACCCTCAGCCTGAGCCCAGTCCTCAGGTAAGGCCTCTCAGTGGCTGGATGAAGAGACAGCATATTGGGCTTGCCATGCCCCTAGGCCCCAATTTTTAACCATAGTTCGGGTTGTCCCTTCACTCTTCCCCAGGGCTCTGCTTTGGAATTCCTCTTTTGGTGGGATACCTGAGTTTACAAACCTGAAAGGAGTCCTCCCATCCCACAGATTGACGAAAAACAATTGGGATCGCGCCAAATCCACAGAGAGGAAGATTCGTCCATGGCCCATGATGCCTCCCCAACATTCCACGGCCATCGCTGATACAAAATCCAGAGACAAAAGCCTGAGCAAGCGCCTCAGACTCGCTCATTCTTCATATCCTGAAGAGTTCTTCTCATGCATTGTAGATCGGGCGTGCCATACCTACGGCCCCAAACCTAAGCTGAGTTTGTGTTTTCAGACTTCTGTCCTCAAAGTCCTGGGCCACACTCCCTCCAGGCTGGGGCCCCTGGAGTCACACATTAGGACTGCGCCTACCCATTCCATGGGAATTCTGCCCATTCCATTGTCAAAAACCGCACAAAGTAGGAGAACCATCCAAAGTCCCTGAGGCCATCCCAATCGTGCAGGTCGCCCAGGACAAAAAAAGAGCGGTTGATACCAGCTGAGCATCTGCCTCCACTCATACCATAGATGGATGTCCCCAGAGAAGAAGATTGAACCAGACAGGACCCGAGGCCATTATCGGATCCATTGCTTTGGTTTACAGGCATGTCTCCTCAAAAGCCTGGATTCCAATACCAGCAGAGGGAATTTCCTGAGGCACGCATCAGAACAAATCTCATCTCCACAAGGAAACATGTGCATTGGAGCTATGTCAAAAGCTTAGGAGAATACTTCAGGGTCCCGGTGCCACCGCCCCATTCCAAGGCTCTCATGGACACAAACACACATTGCGACCCATCCTCAGGAAAGTCCATTTCAACTCAGACACCCAGGTTGCTCCCGCAGATCCATTGGATCTAAACTGTCTCGTTGCTAGGAGGCAATTGGAATCCGAGGCGGACTTCCCAGGCATCCATCCTCGAACGGTGCTCTGGTTTCATTCCATATGGGATGACCTGGAGCTGTCCAACAGGTCTCAATTGTCCCGCAGAAGGAATCCTTGAAGGGGGCATCCCACATCTCCCAACGTGGAAAACCTCCATGGCCTCGAGATTCCGCTCCCTTCATGAAGGGGCCGTCATGCACAGAAACTCCAATCTGAGCCAACGTCTGATCCTCGCCCTGACTTTAGATGCATGAGATATTGGTTCAAATCTGCAGGGGGTACCTGCCGTGCCCTCACCCTGAATCCGAAGTCTAGCTTGTGTTCTCAGACTTCCGTCCTCACTCTCCTGGCCCCGAAGCCCTCAAGTTTGGCAATTCCGGACCGACAATGAAGCACTCTGCCTGCCCTCCAGAAAAAATATATTGCCTAATGAGCTGCCCAGGCAGCTTAAATGAGGATAAACCTACACAGCACTCGCCTCTACCCAAATTATATAGTCTAACCTGGGCACTAATGCACTGTCTGACACAACCGGAGCCCAGACCTTTTGACCAACTCCCAGACAGCTGACCGCACACTGAGCACATCAGACCCGCCATGGCCTTATGTCATCATCTCTTCCCTACCTCAGTTTTCAGTCTTCAGAACCTAGACCTTATCTCCAATCACTGCCCACGGGTGACTGTGATGCAGAAATCATAACTCTTCCTGACCCATGGCAAGAAACCTTGTGGTTGGCATGTTGTCCAACGTTCAGTGTAGGAGAAAAAAGTATTCACAATGAGGCCCCGCCCATTCTTGAGTGCGACGAGAGCATAAACACACATTGTGACCTCAGCGTGGGTCCTGTCCTCTAGGAATTCCTCTCAGTGGCTGGATCATTAGATGTCATAATGGGCTTGACATGTCCCTAGGCCACAATTTTTACCAGATTTCTGGTTGCCCAGTCGCCCTTCCCCAGGGCTCTACTCTGGAATCCCTCATTAGGTGGGACATCTGAGGTTGAAACACAAAAGGAAACAAATCAACAACAACAAAAAAACGGACTTCTTCCATCCCCAGAATGACCCCAAACTCTTTGGACGGGGCCGGAACCCCAGAGAGTAAGACTCGTCCATTTCCCATGAAGTCATCCGGCAATTTCACGACCATGAGTGACACGATATCCAGAGACAAATACTTGAGCAAGAGACTCACACTCGCCCTTTTTTCATATCCCGAAGAGTTCTCCTCATGGTCTGTAGATCAGTCCTGCCATACCTATGACCTGAAACATAAGCCGAGTTTGTGTTTTCAGACAACTGTCCAAACAGGTCTGGCGTACACACGCTACAGGCTCAAGCCCCTGTAGCCAAACCTGAGGACTGTACTTGCCCTTTCCAAGGGAATTGTATGTGCCCAGTCCAATGGCCACAACCCTACTAATAGGATAAATCTCCAAAGTCCCTGAGGCCATCCCAATAGTTGTGGCTTCCCAGGACAAACAGGGGCAATCTGAGCCCATCTGAGCACCTACCTGCACTCAGAACCGTAGACTGATGTCCCCAGAGGTAAAAAGGAATGAACAGGCCCCTAGGCACTAATAGGATCCATTGCTTTGGTTTCCAGGCATCTCTCCTCAGAGGCCTGGATTTCAATACCAGCATATGGCTGTTTCTTGACTCACCCATCAGAACAAATCTCATCTACACATGGGAAACATGCACGGTGGAGCTGTGTCAAAGCCTCTGTTTAGGAGAACCCTTCAGGGCCCCAGTGCCACCGCTTCATTCCAAGGTCTCCATAGACACAAAAACATATTAGGACACATCCACAGGAGAGTCCATTTCAACTCAGCCTCCTCGGTTGCTCCCCCCTCATCCAGCAGGTCTAACCTTTCTTGTTGCTTGGAGACAATTGGAATGCGAGGTGGGCTACCCATCCATCCATCCTTTGAACCCTGCTCGGAATCGTTGGCCTGGAGCCAACCAACAGGTCTCAATTGTCCTGCAGAAGAATCTTTGCAGTTTGGAGCTTCTCACAACTCCCATCGTGGGAAAACGCCCATGGTGTCGTGATCCAACCCCGCTTCAAGAAGGGGCCATCAGGGACAGAAAGTCCAACCTGAGCGATCGTCTGATCCTTGCCCTGACTTCAGGTGCACGAGATCTCGATTGAGGTCTGTAGATTGTGCCTGCCATATCCTCACCCAGAAACCTTGGCCTAGTTTGGGTTCTCAGACTTCCGTCCTCAGACTACTGGCCCACAAGCACTCCTGTTTGGCAATCCAGAACTACAATGCCGCACTCTGCCTGCCCTTCAGAAGAAAAACATTGCCATCTGGGGCTACCCAGAAACCCCAAATGAGGATCAACCTGCACGCCATTCGGCTGTACCCCAAATATATAGACTGACCTGGGCCCTTTGCACTTTCTGACCCGGCCTGAGCCTGGACCTCCTGGCCCCACCCAGACAGCTGGCCGCACACTTAGCACATCGGACCCGCCATGGCCTTAGGTCGTCATCTCTTCTCAACCTCGGTTTCCAGGCTTCAGAACCTACACCTGATCTCCAATCACTGCCCTGGTTTGAAAATGATGCAGAAATCAGAGCTCTTTCCCCATGGCAAGAAACCTTGTGTTTGGAAGGTTGTCCAACGTTCAGTGTAGTTGGAACCAGTGTGGCCCATGAAGCCCAGCCCATGCTTGCGGGCCACATTGGTCACAAACACACATTGTGACCCTCAGCCTGAGCCCAGTCCTCTGGTAAGGCCTCTCAGTGGCTGGATGAAGAGACAGCATATTGGGCTTGCCATGCCCCTAGGCCCCAATTTTTAACCATAGTTCGGGTTGTCACTTCACTCTTCCCCAGGGCTCTGCTTTGGAATTCCTCTTTTGGTGGGATACCTGAGTTTACAAACCTGAAAGGAGTCCTCCCATCCCACAGATTGACGAAAAACAATTGGGATCGCGCCAAATCCACAGAGAGGAAGATTCGTCCATGGCCCATGATGCCTCCCCAACATTCCACGGCCATCGCTGATACAAAATCCAGAGACAAAAGCCTGAGCAAGCGCCTCAGACTCGCTCATTCTTCATATCCTGAAGAGTTCTTCTCATGGATTGTAGATCGGGCGTGCCATACCTACGGCCCCAAACCTAAGCTGAGTTTGTGTTTTCAGACTTCTGTCCTCAAAGTCCTGGTCCACACTCCCTCCAGGCTGGGGCCCCTGGAGTCACACATTAGGACTGCGCCTACCCATTCCATGGGAATTCTGCCCATTCCATTGTCAAAAACCGCACAAAGTAGGAGAACCATCCAAAGTCCCTGAGGCCATCCCAATCGTGCAGGTCGCCCGGGACAAAAAAGGGCGGTTGATACCAGCTGAGCATCTGCCTCCACTCATACCATAGATGGATGTCCCCAGAGAAGAAGATTGAACCAGACAGGACCCGAGGCCATTATCGGATCCATTGCTTTGGTTTACAGGCATGTCTCCTCAAAAGCCTGGATTCCAATACCAGCAGAGGGGATTTCCTGAGGCACGCATCAGAACAAATCTCGTCTCCACAAGGAAACATGTGCATTGGAGCTATGTCAAAAGCTTAGGAGAATACTTCAGGGTCCCGGTGCCACCGCCCCATTCCAAGGCTCTCATGGACACAAACACACATTGCGACCCATCCTCAGGAAAGTCCATTTCAACTCAGACACCCAGGTTGCTCCCGCAGATCCATTGGATCTAAACTGTCTCGTTGCTAGGAGGCAATTGGAATCCGAGGCGGACTTCCCAGGCATCCATCCTCGAACGGTGCTCTGGTTTCATTCCATATGGGATGACCTGGAGCTGTCCAACAGGTCTCAATTGTCCCGCAGAAGGAATCCTTGAAGGGGGCATCCCACATCTCCCAACGTGGAAAACCTCCATGGCCTCGAGATTCCGCTCCCTTCATGAAGGGGCCGTCATGCACAGAAACTCCAATCTGAGCCAACGTCTGATCCTCGCCCTGACTTTAGATGCATGAGATATTGGTTCAAATCTGCAGGGGGTACCTGCCGTGCCCTCACCCTGAATCCGAAGTCTAGCTTGTGTTCTCAGACTTCCGTCCTCACTCTCCTGGCCCCGAAGCCCTCAAGTTTGGCAATTCCGGACCGACAATGAAGCACTCTGCCTGCCCTCCAGAAAAAATATATTGCCTAATGAGCTGCCCAGGCAGCTTAAATGAGGATAAACCTACACAGCACTCGCCTCTACCCAAATTATATAGTCTAACCTGGGCACTAATGCACTGTCTGACACAACCGGAGCCCAGACCTTTTGACCAACTCCCAGACAGCTGACTGCACACTGAGCACATCAGACCCGCCATGGCCTTATGTCATCATCTCTTCCCTACCTCAGTTTTCAGTCTTCAGAACCTAGACCTTATCTCCAATCACTGCCCACGGGTGACTGTGATGCAGAAATCATAACTCTTCCTGACCCATGGCAAGAAACCTTGTGGTTGGCATGTTGTCCAACGTTCAGTGTAGGAGAAAAAAGTATTCACAATGAGGCCCCGCCCATTCTTGAGTGCGACGAGAGCATAAACACACATTGTGACCTCAGCGTGGGTCCTGTCCTCTAGGAATTCCTCTCAGTGGCTGGATCATTAGATGTCATAATGGGCTTGACATGTCCCTAGGCCACAATTTTTACCAGATTTCTGGTTGCCCAGTCGCCCTTCCCCAGGGCTCTACTCTGGAATCCCTCATTAGGTGGGACATCTGAGGTTGAAACACAAAAGGAAACAAATCAACAACAACAAAAAAACGGACTTCTTCCATCCCCAGAATGACCCCAAACTCTTTGGACGGGGCCGGAACCCCAGAGAGTAAGACTCGTCCATTTCCCATGAAGTCATCCGGCAATTTCACGACCATGAGTGACACGATATCCAGAGACAAATACTTGAGCAAGAGACTCACACTCGCCCTTTTTTCATATCCCGAAGAGTTCTCCTCATGGTCTGTAGATCAGTCCTGCCATACCTATGACCTGAAACATAAGCCGAGTTTGTGTTTTCAGACAACTGTCCAAACAGGTCTGGCGTACACACGCTACAGGCTCAAGCCCCTGTAGCCAAACCTGAGGACTGTACTTGCCCTTTCCAAGGGAATTGTATGTGCCCAGTCCAATGGCCACAACCCTACTAATAGGATAAATCTCCAAAGTCCCTGAGGCCATCCCAATAGTTGTGGCTTCCCAGGACAAACAGGGGCAATCTGAGCCCATCTGAGCACCTACCGGCACTCAGAACCGTAGACTGATGTCCCCAGAAGGAAAAAGGAATGAACAGGCCCCAAGGCACTAATAGGATCCATTGCTTTGGTTTCCAGGCATCTCTCCTCAGAGGCCTGGATTTCAATACCAGCATATGGCTGTTTCTTGACTCACCCATCAGAACAAATCTCATCTACACATGGGAAACATGCACGGTGTAGCTGTGTCAAAGCCTCTGTTTAGGAGAACCCTTCAGGGCCCCAGTGCCACCGCTTCATTCCAAGGTCTCCATAGACACAAAAACATATTAGGACACATCCACAGGAGAGTCCATTTCAACTCAGCCTCCTCGGTTGCTCCCCCCTCATCCAGCAGGTCTAACCTTTCTTGTTGCTTGGAGACAATTGGAATGCGAGGTGGGCTACCCATCCATCCATCCTTTGAACCCTGCTCGGAATCGTTGGCCTGGAGCCAACCAACAGGTCTCAATTGTCCTGCAGAAGAATCTTTGCAGTTTGGAGCTTCTCACAACTCCCATCGTGGGAAAACGCCCATGGCGTCGTGATCCACCCACCCTTCAAGAAGGGGCCATCAGGGACAGAAGTCCAACCTGAGCGATCGTCTGATCCTTGCCCTGACTTCAGGTGCACGAGATCTCGATTGAGGTCTGTAGATTGTGCCTGCCATATCCTCACCCAGAAACCTTGGCCTAGTTTGGGTTCTCAGACTTCCGTCCTCAGACTACTGGCCCACAAGCCCTCCTGTTTGGCAATCCAGAACTACAATGCCGCACTCTGCCTGCCCTTCAGAAGAAAAACATTGCCCTCTGGGGCTACCCAGAAACCCCAAATGAGGATCAACCTGCACGCCATTCGGCTGTACCCCAAATATATAGACTGACCTGGGCCCTTTGCACTTTCTGACCCGGCCTGAGCCTGGACCTCCTGGCCCCACCCAGACAGCTGGCCGCACACTTAGCACATCGGACCCGCCATGGCCTTAGGTCGTCATCTCTTCTCAACCTCGGTTTCCAGGCTTCAGAACCTACACCTGATCTCCAATCACTGCCCTGGTTTGAAAATGATGCAGAAATCAGAGCTCTTTCCCCATGGCAAGAAACCTTGTGTTTGGAAGGTTGTCCAACGTTCAGTGTAGTTGGAACCAGTGTGGCCAATGAAGCCCAGCCCATGCTTGCGGGCCACATTGGTCACAAACACATATTGTGACCCTCAGCCTGAGCCCAGTCCTCAGGTAAGGCCTCTCAGTGGCTGGATGAAGAGACAGCATATTGGGCTTGCCATGCCCCTAGGCCCCAATTTTTAACCATAGTTCGGGTTGTCCCTTCACTCTTCCCCAGGGCTCTGCTTTGGAATTCCTCTTTTGGTGGGATACCTGAGTTTACAAACCTGAAAGGAGTCCTCCCATCCCACAGATTGACGAAAAACAATTGGGATCGCGCCAAATCCACAGAGAGGAAGATTCGTCCATGGCCCATGATGCCTCCCCAACATTCCACGGCCATCGCTGATACAAAATCCAGAGACAAAAGCCTGAGCAAGCGCCTCAGACTCGCTCATTCTTCATATCCTGAAGAGTTCTTCTCATGGATTGTAGATCGGGCGTGCCATACCTAAGGCCCCAAACCTAAGCTGAGTTTGTGTTTTCAGACTTCTGTCCTCAAAGTCCTGGGCCACACTCCCTCCAGGCTGGGGCCCCTGGAGTCACACATTAGGACTGCGCCTACCCATTCCATGGGAATTCTGCCCATTCCATTGTCAAAAACCGCACAAATTAGGAGAACCATCCAAAGTCCCTGAGGCCATCCCAATCGTGCAGGTCGCCCGGGACAAAAAAGGGCGGTTGATACCAGCTGAGCATCTGCCTCCACTCATACCATAGATGGATGTCCCCAGAGAAGAAGATTGAACCAGACAGGACCCGAGGCCATTATCGGATCCATTGCTTTGGTTTACAGGCATGTCTCCTCAAAAGCCTGGATTCCAATACCAGCAGAGGGGATTTCCTGAGGCACGCATCAGAACAAATCTCGTCTCCACAAGGAAACATGTGCATTGGAGCTATGTCAAAAGCTTAGGAGAATACTTCAGGGTCCCGGTGCCACCGCCCCATTCCAAGGCTCTCATGGACAAAAACACACATTGCGACCCATCCTCAGGAAAGTCCATTTCAACTCAGACACCCCGGTTGCTCCCGCAGATCCATTGGATCTAAACTGTCTCGTTGCTAGGAGGCAATTGGAATCCGAGGCGGACTTCCCAGGCATCCATCCTCGAACGGTGCTCTGGTTTCATTCCATATGGGATGTCCTGGAGCTGTCAAACAGGTCTCAATTGTCCCGCAGAAGGAATCCTTGAAGGGGGCATCCCACATCTCCCAACGTGGAAAACCTCCATGGCCTCGAGATTCCGCTCCCTTCATGAAGGGGCCGTCAAGCACAGAAACTCCAAACTGAGCCAACGTCTGATCCTCGCCCTGACTTTAGATGCATGAGATATTGGTTCAAATCTGCAGGGGGTACCTGCCGTGCCCTCACCCTGAATCCGAAGTCTAGCTTGTGTTCTCAGACTTCCGTCCTCACTCTCCTGGCCCCGAAGCCCTCAAGTTTGGCAATTCCGGACCGACAATGAAGCACTCTGCCTGCCCTCCAGAAAAAATATATTGCCAAATGAGCTGCCCAGGCAGCTTAAATGAGGATAAACCTACACAGCACTCGCCTCTACCCAAATTATATAGTCTAACCTGGGCACTAATGCACTGTCTGACACAACCGGAGCCCAGACCTTTTGACCAACTCCCAGACAGCTGACCGCACACTGAGCACATCAGACCCGCCATGGCCTTATGTCATCATCTCTTCCCTACCTCAGTTTTCAGTCTTCAGAACCTAGACCTTATCTCCAATCACTGCCCACGGGTGACTGTGATGCAGAAATCATAACTCTTCCTGACCCATGGCAAGAAACCTTGTGGTTGGCATGTTGTCCAACGTTCAGTGTAGGAGAAAAAAGTATTCACAATGAGGCCCCGCCCATTCTTGAGTGCGACGAGAGCATAAACACACATTGTGACCTCAGCGTGGGTCCTGTCCTCTAGGAATTCCTCTCAGTGGCTGGATCATTAGATGTCATAATGGGCTTGACATGTCCCTAGGCCACAATTTTTACCAGATTTCTGGTTGCCCAGTCGCCCTTCCCCAGGGCTCTACTCTGGAATCCCTCATTAGGTGGGACATCTGAGGTTGAAACACAAAAGGAAACAAATCAACAACAACAAAAAAACGGACTTCTTCCATCCCCAGAATGACCCAAAACTCTTTGGACGGGGCCGGAACCCCAGAGAGTAAGACTCGTCCATTTCCCATGAAGTCATCCGGCAATTTCACGACCATGAGTGACACGATATGCAGAGACAAATACTTGAGCAAGAGACTCACACTCGCCCTTTTTTCATATCCCGAAGAGTTCTCCTCATGGTCTGTAGATCAGTCCTGCCATACCTATGACCTGAAACATAAGCCGAGTTTGTGTTTTCAGACAACTGTCCAAACAGGTCTGGCGTACACACGCTACAGGCTCAAGCCCCTGTAGCCAAACCTGAGGACTGTACTTGCCCTTTCCAAGGGAATTGTATGTGCCCAGTCCAATGGCCACAACCCTACTAATAGGATAAATCTCCAAAGTCCCTGAGGCCATCCCAATAGTTGTGGCTTCCCAGGACAAACAGGGGCAATCTGAGCCCATCTGAGCACCTACCGGCACTCAGAACCGAAGACTGATGTCCCCAGAGGTAAAAAGGAATGAACAGGCCCCTAGGCACTAATAGGATCCATTGCTTTGGTTTCCAGGCATCTCTCCTCAGAGGCCTGGATTTCAATACCAGCATATGGCTGTTTCTTGACTCACCCATCAGAACAAATCTCATCTACACATGGGAAACATGCACGGTGTAGCTGTGTCAAAGCCTCTGTTTAGGAGAACCCTTCAGGGCCCCAGTGCCACCGCTTCATTCCAAGGTCTCCATAGACACAAAAACATATTAGGACACATCCACAGGAGAGTCCATTTCAACTCAGCCTCCTCGGTTGCTCCCCCCTCATCCAGCAGGTCTAACCTTTCTTGTTGCTTGGAGACAATTGGAATGCGAGGTGGGCTACCCATCCATCCATCCTTTGAACCCTGCTCGGAATCGTTGGCCTGGAGCCAACCAACAGGTCTCAATTGTCCTGCAGAAGAATCTTTGCAGTTTGGAGCTTCTCACAACTCCCATCGTGGGAAAACGCCCATGGCGTCGTGATCCAACCCCGCTTCAAGAAGGGGCCATCAGGGACAGAAAGTCCAACCTGAGCGATCGTCTGATCCTTGCCCTGACTTCAGGTGCACGAGATCTCGATTGAGGTCTGTAGATTGTGCCTGCCATATCCTCACCCAGAAACCTTGGCCTAGTTTGGGTTCTCAGACTTCCGTCCTCAGACTACTGGCCCACAAGCCCTCCTGTTTGGCAATCCAGAACTACAATGCCACACTCTGCCTGCCCTTCAGAAGAAAAACATTGCCCTCTGGGGCTACCCAGAAACCCCAAATGAGGATCAACCTGCACGCCATTCGGCTGTACCCCAAATATATAGACTGACCTGGGCCCTATTGCACTTTCTGACCCGGCCTGAGCCTGGACCTCCTGGCCCCACCCAGACAGCTGGCCGCACACTTAGCACATCGGACCCGCCATGGCCTTACGTCGTCATCTCTTCTCAACCTCGGTTTCCAGGCTTCAGAACCTACACCTGATCTCCAATCACTGCCCTGGTTTGAAAATGATGCAGAAATCAGAGCTCTTTCCCCATGGCAAGAAACCTTGTGTTTGGAAGGTTGTCCAACGTTCAGTGTAGTTGGAACCAGTGTGGCCCATGAAGCCCAGCCCATGCTTGCGGGCCACATTGGTCACAAACACACATTGTGACCCTCAGCCTGAGCCCAGTCCTCAGGTAAGGCTCTCAGTGGCTGGATGAAGAGACAGCATATTGGGCTTGCCATGCCCCTAGGCCCCAATTTTTAACCATAGTTCGGGTTGTCCCTTCACTCTTCCCCAGGGCTCTGCTTTGGAATTCCTCTTTTGGTGGGATACCTGAGTTTACAAACCTGAAAGGAGTCCTCCCATCCCACAGATTGACCAAAAACAATTGGGATCGCGCCAAATCCACAGAGAGGAAGATTCGTCCATGGCCCATGATGCCTCCCCAACATTCCACAGCCATCGCAGATACAAAATCCAGAGACAAAAGCCTGAGCAAGCGCCTCAGACTCGCTCATTCTTCATATCCTGTAGAGTTCTTCTCATGGATTGTAGATCGGGCGTGCCATACCTAAGGCCCCAAAACTAAGCTGAGTTTGTGTTTTCAGACTTCTGTCCTCAAAGTCCTGGGCCACACTCCCTCCAGGCTGGGGCCCCTGGAGTCACACATTAGGACTGCGCCTACCCATTCCATGGGAATTCTGCCCATTCCATTGTCAAAAACCGCACAAATTAGGAGAACCATCCAAAGTCCCTGAGGCCATCCCAATCGTGCAGGTCGCCCGGGACAAAAAAGGGCGGTTGATACCAGCTGAGCATCTGCCTCCACTCATACCATAGATGGATGTCCCCAGAGAAGAAGATTGAACCAGACATGACCCGAGGCTTTTATCGGATCCATTGCTTTGGTTTACAGACATGTCTCCTCAAAAGCCTGGATTCCAATACCAGCAGAGGGGATTTCCTGAGGCACGCATCAGAACAAATCTCGTCTCCACAAGGAAACATGTGCATTGGAGCTATGTCAAAAGCTTAGGAGAATACTTCAGGGTCCCGGTGCCACCGCCCCATTCCAAGGCTCTCATGGACACAAACACACATTGCGACCCATCCTCAGGAAAGTCCATTTCAACTCAGACACCCCGGTTGCTCCCGCAGATCCATTGGATCTAAACTGTCTCGTTGCTAGGAGGCAATTGGAATCCGAGGCGGACTTCCCAGGCATCCATCCTCGAACGGTGCTCTGGTTTCATTCCATATGGGATGTCCTGGAGCTGTCCAACATGTCTCAATTGTCCCGCAGAAGGAATCCTTGAAGGGGGCATCCCACATCTCCCAACGTGGAAAACCTCCATGGCCTCGAGATTCCGCTCCCTTCATGAAGGGGCCGTCATGCACAGAAACTCCAAACTGAGCCAAAGTCTGATCCTCGCCCTGACTTTAGATGCATGAGATATTGGTTCAAATCTGCAGGGGGTACCTGCCGTGCCCTCACCCTGAATCCGAAGTCTAGCTTGTGTTCTCAGACTTCCGTCCTCACTCTCCTGGCCCCGAAGCCCTCAAGTTTGGCAATTCCGGACCGACAATGAAGCACTCTGCCTGCCCTCCAGAAAAAATATATTGCCTAATGAGCTGCCCCGGCAGCTTAAATGAGGATAAACCTACACAGCACTCGCCTCTACCCAAATTATATAGTCTAACCTGGGCACTAATGCACTGTCTGACACAACCGGAGCCAGACCTTTTGACCAACTCCCAGACAGCTGACCGCACACTGAGCACATCAGACCCGCCATGGCCTTATGTCATCATCTCTTCCCTACCTCAGTTTTCAGTCTTCAGAACCTAGACCTTATCTCCAATCACTGCCCACGGGTGACTGTGATGCAGAAATCATAACTCTTCCTGACCCATGGCAAGAAACCTTGTGGTTGGCATGTTGTCCAACGTTCAGTGTAGGAGAAAAAAGTATTCACAATGAGGCCCCGCCCATTCTTGAGTGCGACGAGAGCATAAACACACATTGTGACCTCAGCGTGGGTCCTGTCCTCTAGGAATTCCTCTCAGTGGCTGGATCATTAGATGTGATAATGGGCTTGACATGTCCCTAGGCCCCAATTTTTACCAGATTTCTGGTTGCCCAGTCGCCCTTCCCCAGGGCTCTACTCTGGAATCCCTCATTAGATGGTACATCTGAGGTTGAAACACAAAAGGAAACAAATCAACAACAACAAAAAAACGGACTTCTTCCATCCCCAGAATGACCCCAAACTCTTTGGACGGGGCCGGAACCCCAGAGAGTAAGACTCGTCCATTTCCCATGAAGTCATCCGGCAATTTCACGACCATGAGTGACACGATATCCAGAGACAAATACTTGAGCAAGAGACTCACACTCGCCCTTTTTTCATATCCCGAAGAGTTCTCCTCATGGTCTGTAGATCAGTCCTGCCATACCTATGACCTGAAACATAAGCCGAGTTTGTGTTTTCAGACAACTGTCCAAACAGGTCTGGCGTACACATGCTACAGGCTCAAGCCCCTGTAGCCAAACCTGAGGACTGTACTTGCCCTTTCCAAGGGAATTGTATGTGCCCAGTCCAATGGCCACAACCCTACTAATAGGATAAATCTCCAAAGTCCCTGAGGCCATCCCAATAGTTGTGGCTTCCCAGGACAAACAGGGGCAATCTGAGCCCATCTGAGCACCTACCGGCACTCAGAACCGTAGACTGATGTCCCCAGAGGTAAAAAGGAATGAACAGGCCCCTAGGCACTAATAGGATCCATTGCTTTGGTTTCCAGGCATCTCTCCTCAGAGGCCTGGATTTCAATACCAGCATATGGCTGTTTCTTGACTCACCCATCAGAACAAATCTCATCTACACATGGGAAACATGCACGGTGGAGCTGTGTCAAAGCCTCTGTTTAGGAGAACCCTTCAGGGCCCCAGTGCCACCGCTTCATTCCAAGGTCTCCATAGACACAAAAACATATTAGGACACATCCACAGGAGAGTCCATTTCAACTCAGCCTCCTCGGTTGCTCCCCCCTCATCCAGCAGGTCTAACCTTTCTTGTTGCTTGGAGACAATTGGAATGCGAGGTGGGCTACCCATCCATCCATCCTTTGAACCCTGCTCAGAATCGTTGGCCTGGAGCCAACCAACAGGTCTCAATTGTCCTGCAGAAGAATCTTTGCAGTTTGGAGCTTCTCACAACTCCCATCGTGGGAAAACGCCCATGGCGTCGTGATCCAACCCCGCTTCAAGAAGGGGCCATCAGGGACAGAAAGTCCAACCTGAGCGATCGTCTGATCCTTGCCCTGACTTCAGGTGCACGAGATCTCGATTGAGGTCTGTAGATTGTGCCTGCCATATCCTCACCCAGAAAACTTGGCCTAGTTTGGGTTCTCAGACTTCCGTCCTCAGACTACTGGCCCACAAGCACTCCTGTTTGGCAATCCAGAACTACAATGCCGCACTCTGCCTGCCCTTCAGAAGAAAAACATTGCCCTCTGGGGCTACCCAGAAATCCCAAATGAGGATCAACCTGCACGCCATTCGGCTGTACCCCAAATATATAGACTGACCTGGGCCCTATTGCACTTTCTGACCCGGCCTGAGCCTGGACCTCCTGGCCCCACCCAGACAGCTGGCCGCACACTTAGCACATCGGACCCGCCATGGCCTTACGTCGTCATCTCTTCTCAACCTCGGTTTCCAGGCTTCAGAACCTACACCTGATCTCCAATCACTGCCCTGAAAATGATGCAGAAATCAGAGCTCTTTCCCCATGGCAAGAAACCTTGTGTTTGGAAGGTTGTCCAACGTTCAGTGTAGTTGGAACCAGTGTGGCCCATGAAGCCCAGCCCATGCTTGCGGGCCACATTGGTCACAAACACACATTGTGACCCTCAGCCTGAGCCCAGTCCTCAGGTAAGGCCTCTCAGTGGCTGGATGAAGAGACAGCATATTGGGCTTGCCATGCCCCTAGGCCCCAATTTTTAACCATAGTTCGGGTTGTCCCTTCACTCTTCCCCAGGGCTCTGCTTTGGAATTCCTCTTTTGGTGGGATACCTGAGTTTACAAACCTGAAAGGAGTCCTCCCATCCCACAGATTGACGAAAAACAATTGGGATCGCGCCAAATCCACAGAGAGGAAGATTCGTCCACGGCCCATGATGCCTCCCCAACATTCCACGGCCATCGCAGATACAAAATCCAGAGACAAAAGCCTGAGCAAGCGCCTCAGACTCGCTCATTCTTCATATCCTGTAGAGTTCTTCTCATGGATTGTAGATCGGGCGTGCCATACCTAAGGCCCCAAAACTAAGCTGAGTTTGTGTTTTCAGACTTCTGTCCTCAAAGTCCTGGGCCACACTCCCTCCAGGCTGGGGCCCCTGGAGTCACACATTAGGACTGCGCCTACCCATTCCATGGGAATTCTGCCCATTCCATTGTCAAAAACCGCACAAATTAGGAGAACCATCCAAAGTCCCTGAGGCCATCCCAATCGTGCAGGTCGCCCGGGACAAAAAAGGGCGGTTGATACCAGCTGAGCATCTGCCTCCACTCATACCATAGATGGATGTCCCCAGAGAAGAAGATTGAACCAGACATGACCCGAGGCCTTTATCGGATCCATTGCTTTGGTTTACAGGCATGTCTCCTCAAAAGCCTGGATTCCAATACCAGCAGAGGGGATTTCCTGAGGCACGCATCAGAACAAATCTCGTCTCCACAAGGAAACATGTGCATTGGAGCTATGTCAAAAGCTTAGGAGAATACTTCAGGGTCCCGGTGCCACCGCCCCATTCCAAGGCTCTCATGGACACAAACACACATTGCGACCCATCCTCAGGAAAGTCCATTTCAACTCAGACACCCCGGTTGCTCCCGCAGATCCATTGGATCTAAACTGTCTCGTTGCTAGGAGGCAATTGGAATCCGAGGCGGACTTCCCAGGCATCCATCCTCGAACGGTGCTCTGGTTTCATTCCATATGGGATGTCCTGGAGCTGTCCAACATGTCTCAATTGTCCCGCAGAAGGAATCCTTGAAGGGGGCATCCCACATCTCCCAACGTGGAAAACCTCCATGGCCTCGAGATTCCGCTCCCTTCATGAAGGGGCCGTCATGCACAGAAACTCCAAACTGAGCCAAAGTCTGATCCTCGCCCTGACTTTAGATGCATGAGATATTGGTTCAAATCTGCAGGGGGTACCTGCCGTGCCCTCACCCTGAATCCGAAGTCTAGCTTGTGTTCTCAGACTTCCGTCCTCACTCTCCTGGCCCCGAAGCCCTCAAGTTTGGCAATTCCGGACCGACAATGAAGCACTCTGCCTGCCCTCTAGAAAAAATATATTGCCTAATGAGCTGCCCCGGCAGCTTAAATGAGGATAAACCTACACAGCACTCGCCTCTACCCAAATTATATAGTCTAACCTGGGCACTAATGCACTGTCTGACACAACCGGAGCCAGACCTTTTGACCAACTCCCAGACAGCTGACCGCACACTGAGCACATCAGACCCGCCATGGCCTTATGTCATCATCTCTTCCCTACCTCAGTTTTCAGTCTTCAGAACCTAGACCTTATCTCCAATCACTGCCCACGGGTGACTGTGATGCAGAAATCATAACTCTTCCTGACCCATGGCAAGAAACCTTGTGGTTGGCATGTTGTCCAACGTTCAGTGTAGGAGAAAAAAGTATTCACAATGAGGCCCCGCCCATTCTTGAGTGCGACGAGAGCATAAACACACATTGTGACCTCAGCGTGGGTCCTGTCCTCTAGGAATTCCTCTCAGTGGCTGGATCATTAGATGTCATAATGGGCTTGACATGTCCCTAGGCCCCAATTTTTACCAGATTTCTGGTTGCCCAGTCGCCCCTCCCCAGGGCTCTACTCTGGAATCCCTCATTAGGTGGGACATCTGAGGTTGAAACACAAAAGGAAACAAATCAACAACAACAAAAAAACGGACTTCTTCCATCCCCAGAATGACCCCAAACTCTTTGGACGGGGCCGGAACCCCAGAGAGTAAGACTCGTCCATTTCCCATGAAGTCATCCGGCAATTTCACGACCATGAGTGACACGATATCCAGAGACAAATACTTGAGCAAGAGACTCACACTCGCCCTTTTTTCATATCCCGAAGAGTTCTCCTCATGGTCTGTAGATCAGTCCTGCCATACCTATGACCTGAAACATAAGCCGAGTTTGTGTTTTCAGACAACTGTCCAAACAGGTCTGGCGTACACATGCTACAGGCTCAAGCCCCTGTAGCCAAACCTGAGGACTGTACTTGCCCTTTCCAAGGGAATTGTATGTGCCCAGTCCAATGGCCACAACCCTACTAATAGGATAAATCTCCAAAGTCCCTGAGGCCATCCCAATAGTTGTGGCTTCCCAGGACAAACAGGGGCAATCTGAGCCCATCTGAGCACCTACCTGCACTCAGAACCGTAGACTGATGTCCCCAGAGGTAAAAAGGAATGAACAGGCCCCTAGGCACTAATAGGATCCATTGCTTTGGTTTCCAGGCATCTCTCCTCAGAGGCCTGGATTTCAATACCAGCATATGGCTGTTTCTTGACTCACCCATCAGAACAAATCTCATCTACACATGGGAAACATGCACAGTGGAGCTGTGTCAAAGCCTCTGTTTAGGAGAACCCTTCAGGGCCCCAGTGCCACCGCTTCATTCCAAGGTCTCCATAGACCCAAAAACATATTAGGACACATCCACAGGAGAGTCCATTTCAACTCAGCCTCCTCGGTTGCTCCCCCCTCATCCAGCAGGTCTAACCTTTCTTGTTGCTTGGAGACAATTGGAATGCGAGGTGGGCTACCCATCCATCCATCCTTTGAACCCTGCTCGGAATCGTTGGCCTGGAGCCAACCAACAGGTCTCAATTGTCCTGCAGAAGAATCTTTGCAGTTTGGAGCTTCTCACAACTCCCATCGTGGGAAAACGCCCATGGCGTCGTGATCCAACCCCGCTTCAAGAAGGGGCCATCAGGGACAGAAAGTCCAACCTGAGCGATCGTCTGATCCTTGCCCTGACTTCAGGTGCACGAGATCTCGATTGAGGTCTGTAGATTGTGCCTGCCATATCCTCACCCAGAAACCTTGGCCTAGTTTGGGTTCTCAGACTTCCGTCCTCAGACTACTGGCCCACAAGCACTCCTGTTTGGCAATCCAGAACTACAATGCCGCACTCTGCCTGCCTTTCAGAAGAAAAACATTGCCCTCTGGGGCTACCCAGAAACCCCAAATGAGGATCAACCTGCACGCCATTCGGCTGTACCCCAAATATATAGACTGACCTGGGCCCTATTGCACTTTCTGACCCGGCCTGAGCCTGGACCTCCTGGCCCCACCCAGACAGCTGGCCGCACACTTAGCACATCGGACCCGCCATGGCCTTAGGTATTCATCTCTTCTCAACCTCGGTTTCCAGGCTTCAAAACCTACACCTGATCTCCAATCACTGCCCTGGTTTGAAAATGATGCAGAAATCAGAGCTCTTTCCCCATGGCAAGAAACCTTGTGTTTGGAAGGTTGTCCAACGTTCAGTGTAGTTGGAACCAGTGTGGCCCATGAAGCCCAGCCCATGCTTGCGGGCCACATTGGTCACAAACACACATTGTGACCCTCAGCCTGAGCCCAGTCCTCAGGTAAGGCCTCTCAGTGGCTGGATGAAGAGACAGCATATTGGGCTTGCCATGCCCCTAGGCCCCAATTTTTAACCATAGTTCGGGTTGTCCCTTCACTCTTCCCCAGGGCTCTGCTTTGGAATTCCTCTTTTGGTGGGATACCTGAGTTTACAAACCTGAAAGGAGTCCTCCCATCCCACAGATTGACGAAAAACAATTGGGATCGCGCCAAATCCACAGAGAGGAAGATTCGTCCATGGCCCATGATGCCTCCCCAACATTCCACGGCCATCGCTGATACAAAATCCAGAGACAAAAGCCTGAGCAAGCGCCTCAGACTCGCTCATTCTTCATATCCTGAAGAGTTCTTCTCATGGATTGTAGATCGGGCGTGCCATACCTACGGCCCCAAACCTAAGCTGAGTTTGTGTTTTCAGACTTCTGTCCTCAAAGTCCTGGGCCACACTCCCTCCAGGCTGGGGCCCCTGGAGTCACACATTAGGACTGCGCCTACCCATTCCATGGGAATTCTGCCCATTCCATTGTCAAAAACCGCACAAATTAGGAGAACCATCCAAAGTCCCTGAGGCCATCCCAATCGTGCAGGTCGCCCGGGACAAAAAAGGACGGTTGATACCAGGTGAGCATCTGCCTCCACTCATACCATAGATGGATGTCCCCAGAGAAGAAGATTGAACCAGACAGGACCCGAGGCCATTATCGGATCCATTGCTTTGGTTTACAGGCATGTTTCCTCAAAAGCCTGGATTCCAATACCAGCAGAGGGGATTTCCTGAGGCACGCATCAGAACAAATCCCGTCTCCATAAGGAAACATGTGCATTGGAGCTATGTCAAAAGCTTAGGAGAATACTTCAGGGTCCCGGTGCCACCGCCCCATTCCAAGGCTCTCATGGACAAAAACACACATTGCGACCCATCCTCAGGAAAGTCCATTTCAACTCAGACACCCCGGTTGCTCCCGCAGATCCATTGGATCTAAACTGTCTCGTTGCTAGGAGGCAATTGGAATCTGAGGCGGACTTCCCAGGCATCCATCCTCGAACGGTGCTCTGGTTTCATTCCATATGGGATGTCCTGGAGCTGTCAAACAGGTCTCAATTGTCCCGCAGAAGGAATCCTTGAAGGGGGCATCCCACAACTCCCAACCTGGAAAACCTCCATGGCCTCGAGATTCCGCTCCCTTCATGAAGGGGCCGTCATGCACAGAAACTCCAAACTGAGGCAACGTCTGATCCTCGCCCTGACTTTAGATGCATGAGATATTGGTTCAAATCTGCAGGGGGTACCTGCCGTGCCCTCACCCTGAATCCGAAGTCTAGCTTGTGTTCTCAGACTTCCGTCCTCACTCTCCTGGCCCCGAAGCCCTCAAGTTTGGCAATTCCGGACCGACAATGAAGCACTCTGCCTGCCCTCTAGAAAAAATATATTGCCTAATGAGCTGCCCAGGCAGCTGAAATGAGGATAAACCTACACAGCACTCGCCTCTACCCAAATTATATAGTCTAACCTGGGCACTAATGCACTGTCTGACACAACCGGAGCCCAGACCTTTTGACCAACTCCCAGACAGCTGACCGCACACTGAGCACATCAGACCCGCCATGGCCTTAGGTCATCATCTCTTCCCTACCTCAGTTTTCAGTCTTCAGAACCTAGACCTTATCTCCAATCACTGCCCACGGGTGACTGTGATGCAGAAATCATAACTCTTCCTGACCCATGGCAAGAAACCTTGTGGTTGGCATGTTGTCCAACGTTCAGTGTAGGAGAAAAAAGTATTCACAATGAGGCCCCGCCCATTCTTGAGTGTGACGAGAGCATAAACACACATTGTGACCTCAGCGTGGGTCCTGTCCTCTAGGAATTCCTCTCAGTGGCTGGATCATTAGATGTCATAATGGGCTTGACATGTCCCTAGGCCCCAATTTTTACCAGATTTCTGGTTGCCCAGTCGCCCTTCCCCAGGGCTCTACTCTGGAATCCCTCATTAGATGGTACATCTGAGGTTGAAACACAAAAGGAAACAAATCAACAACAACAAAAAAACGGACTTCTTCCATCCCCAGAATGACCCCAAACTCTTTGGACGGGGCCGGAACCCCAGAGAGTAAGACTCGTCCATTTCCCATGAAGTCATCCGGCAATTTCACGACCATGAGTGACACGATATCCAGAGACAAATACTTGAGCAAGAGACTCACACTCGCCCTTTTTTCATATCCCGAAGAGTTCTCCTCATGGTCTGTAGATCAGTCCTGCCATACCTATGACCTGAAACATAAGCCGAGTTTGTGTTTTCAGACAACTGTCCAAACAGGTCTGGCGTACACACGCTACAGGCTCAAGCCCCTGTAGCCAAACCTGAGGACTGTACTTGCCCTTTCCAAGGGAATTGTATGTGCCCAGTCCAATGGCCACAACCCTACTAATAGGATAAATCTCCAAAGTCCCTGAGGCCATCCCAATAGTTGTGGCTTCCCAGGACAAACAGGGGCAATCTGAGCCCATCTGAGCACCTACCTGCATTCAGAACTTTAGACTGATGTCCCCAGAGGTAAAAAGGAATGAACAGGCCCCTAGGCACTAATAGGATCCATTGCTTTGGTTTCCAGGCATCTCTCCTCAGAGGCCTGGATTTCAATACCAGCATATGGCTGTTTCTTGACTCACCCATCAGAACAAATCTCATCTACACATGGGAAACATGCACAGTGGAGCTGTGTCAAAGCCTCTGTTTAAAGAGAACCCTTCAGGGCCCCAGTGCCACCGCTTCATTCCAAGGTCTCCATAGACCCAAAAACATATTAGGACACATCCACAGAAGAGTCCATTTCAACTCAGCCTCCTCGGTTGCTCCCCCCTCATCCAGCAGGTCTAACCTTTCTTGTTGCTTGGAGACAATTGGAATGCGAGGTGGGCTACCCATCCATCCATCCTTTGAACCCTGCTCGGAATCGTTGGCCTGGAGCCAACCAACAGGTCTCAATTGTCCTGCAGAAGAATCTTTGCAGTTTGGAGCTTCTCACAACTCCCATCCTGGGAAAGGCCATGGCGTCGTGATCCAACCCCGCTTCAAGAAGGGGCCATCAGGGACAGAAAGTCCAACCTGAGCGATCGTCTGATCCTTGCCCTGACTTCAGGTGCACGAGATCTCGATTGAGGTCTGTAGATTGTGCCTGCCATATCCTCACCCAGAAACCTTGGCCTAGTTTGGGTTCTCAGACTTCCGTCCTCAGACTACTGGCCCACAAGCCCTCCTGTTTGGCAATCCAGAACTACAATGCCGCACTCTGCCTGCCCTTCAGAAGGAAAACATTGCCCTCTGGGGCTACCCAGAAACCCCAAATGAGGATCAACCTGCACGCCATTCGGCTGTACCCCAAATATATAGACTGACCTGGGCCCTATTGCACTTTCTGACCCGGCCTAAGCCTGGACCTCCTGGCCCGACCCAGACAGTTGGCCGCACATTTAGCACATCGGACCCGCCATGGCCTTAGGTCGTCATCTCTTCTCAACCACGGTTTCCAGGCTTCAGAACCTACACCTGATCTCCAATCACTGCCCTGGTTTGAAAATGATGCAGAAATCAGAGCTCTTTCCCCATGGCAAGAAACCTTGTGTTTGGAAGGTTGTCCAACGTTCAGTGTAGTTGGAACCAGTGTGGCCCATGAAGCCCAGCCCATGCTTGCGGGCCACATTGGTCACAAACACACATTGTGACCCTCAGCCTGAGCCCAGTCCTCAGGTAAGGCCTCTCAGTGGCTGGATGAAGAGACAGCATATTGGGCTTGCCATGCCCCTAGGCCCCAATTTTTAACCATAGTTCGGGTTGTCCCTTCACTCTTCCCCAGAGCTCTGCTTTGGAATTCCTCTTTTGGTGGGATACCTGAGTTTACAAACCTGAAAGGAGTCCTCCCATCCCACAGATTGACGAAAAACAATTGGGATCGCGCCAAATCCACAGAGAGGAAGATTCGTCCATGGCCCATGATGCCTCCCCAACATTCCACGGCCATCGCTGATACAAAATCCAGAGACAAAAGCCTGAGCAAGCGCCTCAGACTCGCTCATTCTTCAGATCCTGAAGAGTTCTTCTCATGGTTTGAAGATCGGGCGTGCCATACCTACGGCCCCAAACCTAAGCTGAGTTTGTGTTTTCAGACTTCTGTCCTCAAAGTCCTGGGCCACACTCCCTCCAGGCTGGGGCCCCTGGAGTCACACATTAGGACTGCGCCTACCCATTCCATGGGAATTCTGCCCATTCCATTGTCAAAAATCGCACAAATTAGGAGAATCATCCAAAGTCCCTGAGGCCATCCCAATCGTGCAGGTCGCCCGGGACAAAAAAGGGCGGTTGATACCAGCTGAGCATCTGCCTCCACTCATATCATAGATGGATGTCCCCAGAATAGAAGATTGAACCAGACAGGACCCGAGGCCATTATCGGATCCATTGCTTTGGTTTACAGGCATGTCTCCTCAAATGCCGGGATTCCAATACCAGCAGAGGGGATTTCCTGAGGCACGCATCAGAAAAAATCTCGTCTCCACAAGGAAACATGTGCATTGGAGCTATGTCAAAAGCTTAGGAGAATACTTCAGGGTCCCGGTGCCACCGCCCCATTCCAAGGCTCTCATGGACAAAAACACACATTGCGACCCATCCTCAGGAAAGTCCATTTCAACTCAGACACCCCGGTTGCTCCCGCAGATCCATTGGATCTAAACTGTCTCGTTGCTAGGAGGCAATTGGAATCTGAGGCGGACTTCCCAGGCATCCATCCTCGACGGTGCTCTGGTTTCATTCCATATGGGATGTCCTGGAGCTGTCCAACAGGTCTCAATTGTCCCGCAGAAGGAATCCTTGAAGGGGGCATCCCACAACTCCCAACCTGGAAAACCTCCATGGCCTCGAGATTCCGCTCCCTTCATGAAGGGGCCGTCATGCACAGAAACTCCAAACTGAGCCAACGTCTGATCCTCGCCCTGACTTTAGATGCATGAGATATTGGTTCAAATCTGCAGGGGGTACCTGCCGTGCCCTCACCCTGAATCCGAAGTCTAGCTTGTGTTCTCAGACTTCCGTCCTCACTCTCCTGGCCCCGAAGCCCTCAAGTTTGGCAATTCCGGACCGACAATGAAGCACTCTGCCTGCCCTCTAGAAAAAATATATTGCCTAATGAGCTGCCCAGGCAGCTTAAATGAGGATAAACCTACACAGCACTCGCCTCTACCCAAATTATATAGTCTAACCTGGGCACTAATGCACTGTCTGACACAACCGGAGCCCAGACCTTTTGACCAACTCCCAGACAGCTGACCGCACACTGAGCACATCAGACCCGCCATGGCCTTATGTCATCATCTCTTCCCTACCTCAGTTTTCAGTCTTCAGAACCTAGACCTTATCTCCAATCACTGCCCACGGGTGACTGTGATGCAGAAATCATAACTCTTCCTGACCCATGGCAAGAAACCTTGTGGTTGGCATGTTGTCCAACGTTCAGTGTAGGAGAAAAAAGTATTCACAATGAGGCCCCGCCCATTCTTGAGTGCGACGAGAGCATAAACACACATTGTGACCTCAGCGTGGGTCCTGTCCTCTAGGAATTCCTCTCAGTGGCTGGATCATTAGATGTCATAATGGGCTTGACATGTCCCTAGGCCCCAATTTTTACCAGATTTCTGGTTGCCCAGTCGCCCTTCCCCAGGGCTCTACTCTGGAATCCCTCATTAGATGGTACATCTGAGGTTGAAACACAAAAGGTAACAAATCAACAACAACAAAAAAACGGACTTCTTCCATCCCCAGAATGACCCCAAACTCTTTGGACGGGGCCGGAACCCCAGAGAGTAAGACTCGTCCATTTCCCATGAAGTCATCCGGCAATTTCACGACCATGAGTGACACGATATGCAGAGACAAATACTTGAGCAAGAGACTCACACTCGCCCTTTTTTCATATCCCGAAGAGTTCTCCTCATGGTCTGTAGATCAGTCCTGCCATACCTATGACCTGAAACATAAGCCGAGTTTGTGTTTTCAGACAACTGTCCAAACAGGTCTGGCGTACACACGCTACAGGCTCAAGCCCCTGTAGCCAAACCTGAGGACTGTACTTGCCCTTTCCAAGGGAATTGTATGTGCCCAGTCCAATGGCCACAACCCTACTAATAGGATAAATCTCCAAAGTCCCTGAGGCCATCCCAATAGTTGTGGCTTCCCAGGACAAACAGGGGCAATCTGAGCCTTTCTGAGCACCTACCTGCATTCAGAACTTTAGACTGATGTCCCCAGAGGTAAAAAGGAATGAACAGGCCCCTAGGCACTAATAGGATCCATTGCTTTGGTTTCCAGGCATCTCTCCTCAGAGGCCTGGATTTCAATACCAGCATATGGCTGTTTCTTGACTCACCCATCAGAACAAATCTCATCTACACATGGGAAACATGCACGGTGGAGCTGTGTCAAAGCCTCTGTTTAGGAGAACCCTTCAGGGCCCCAGTGCCACCGCTTCATTCCAAGGTCTCCATAGACCCAAAAACATATTAGGACACATCCACAGGAGAGTCCATTTCAACTCAGCCTCCTCGGTTGCTCCCCCCTCATCCAGCAGGTCTAACCTTTCTTGTTGCTTGGAGACAATTGGAATGCGAGGTGGGCTACCCATCCATCCATCCTTTGAACCCTGCTCGGAATCGTTGGCCTGGAGCCAACCAACAGGTCTCAATTGTCCTGCAGAAGAATCTTTGCAGTTTGGAGCTTCTCACAACTCCCATCGTGGGAAAACGCCCATGGCGTCGTGATCCAACCCCGCTTCAAGAAGGGGCCATCAGGGACAGAAAGTCCAACCTGAGCGATCGTCTGATCCTTGCCCTGACTTCAGGTGCACGAGATCTCGATTGAGGTCTGTAGATTGTGCCTGCCATATCCTCACCCAGAAACCTTGGCCTAGTTTGGGTTCTCAGACTTCCGTCCTCAGACTACTGGCCCACAAGCCCTCCTGTTTGGCAATCCAGAACTACAATGCCGCACTCTGCCTGCCCTTCAGAAGGAAAACATTGCCCTCTGGGGCTACTGAGAAACCCCAAATGAGGATCAACCTGCACGCCATTCGGCTGTACCCCAAATATATAGACTGACCTGGGCCCTATTGCACTTTCTGACCCGGCCTGAGCCTGGACCTCCTGGCCCCACCCAGACAGCTGGCCGCACACTTAGCACATCGGACCCGCCATGGCCTTAGGTCGTCATCTCTTCTCAACCTCGGTTTCCAGGCTTCAGAACCTACACCTGATCTCCAATCACTGCCCTGGTTTGAAAATGATGCAGAAATCAGAGCTCTTTCCCCATGGCAAGAAACCTTGTGTTTGGAAGGTTGTCCAACGTTCAGTGTAGTTGGAACCAGTGTGGCCCATGAAGCCCAGCCCATGCTTGCGGGCCACATTGGTCACAAACACACATTGTGACCCTCAGCCTGAGCCCAGTCCTCAGGTAAGGCCTCTCAGTGGCTGGATGAAGAGACAGCATATTGGGCTTGCCATGCCCCTAGGCCCCAATTTTTAACCATAGTTCGGGTTGTCCCTTCACTCTTCCCCAGGGCTCTGCTTTGGAATTCCTCTTTTGGTGGGATACCTGAGTTTACAAACCTGAAAGGAGTCCTCCCATCCCACAGATTGACGAAAAACAATTGGGATCGCGCCAAATCCACAGAGAGGAAGATTCGTCCATGGCCCATGATGCCTCCCCAACATTCCACGGCCATCGCTGATACAAAATCCAGAGACAAAAGCCTGAGCAAGCGCCTCAGACTCGCTCATTCTTCAGATCCTGAAGAGTTCTTCTCATCGTTTGTAGATCGGGCGTGCCATACCTACGGCCCCAAACCTAAGCTGAGTTTGTGTTTTCAGACTTCTGTCCTCAAAGTCCTGGGCCACACTCCCTCCAGGCTGGGGCCCCTGGAGTCACACATTAGGACTGTGCCTACCCATTCCATGGGAATTCTGCCCATTCCATTGTCAAAAACCGCACAAAGTAGGAGAACCATCCAAAGTCCCTGAGGCCATCCCAATCGTGCAGGTCGCCCGGGACAAAAAAGGGCGGTTGATACCAGCTGAGCATCTGCCTCCACTCATATCATAGATGGATGTCCCCAGAATAGAAGATTGAACCAGACAGGACCCGAGGCCATTATCGGATCCATTGCTTTGGTTTACAGGCATGTCTCCTCAAATGCCGGGATTCCAATACCAGCAGAGGGGATTTCCTGAGGCACGCATCAGAAAAAATCTCGTCTCCACAAGGAAACATGTGCATTGGAGCTATGTCAAAAGCTTAGGAGAATACTTCAGGGTCCCGGTGCCACCGCCCCATTCCAAGGCTCTCATGGACAAAAACACACATTGCGACCCATCCTCAGGAAAGTCCATTTCAACTCAGACACCCCGGTTGCTCCCGCAGATCCATTGGATCTAAACTGTCTCGTTGCTAGGAGGCAATTGGAATCTGAGGCGGACTTCCCAGGCATCCATCCTCGACGGTGCTCTGGTTTCATTCCATATGGGATGTCCTGGAGCTGTCCAACAGGTCTCAATTGTCCCGCAGAAGGAATCCTTGAAGGGGGCATCCCACAACTCCCAACCTGGAAAACCTCCATGGCCTCGAGATTCCGCTCCCTTCATGAAGGGGCCGTCATGCACAGAAACTCCAAACTGAGCCAACGTCTGATCCTCGCCCTGACTTTAGATGCATGAGATATTGGTTCAAATCTGCAGGGGGTACCTGCCGTGCCCTCACCCTGAATCCGAAGTCTAGCTTGTGTTCTCAGACTTCCGTCCTCACTCTCCTGGCCCCGAAGCCCTCAAGTTTGGCAATTCCGGACCGACAATGAAGCACTCTGCCTGCCCTCTAGAAAAAATATATTGCCTAATGAGCTGCCCAGGCAGCTTAAATGAGGATAAACCTACACAGCACTCGCCTCTACCCAAATTATATAGTCTAACCTGGGCACTAATGCACTGTCTGACACAACCGGAGCCCAGACCTTTTGACCAACTCCCAGACAGCTGACCGCACACTGAGCACATCAGACCCGCCATGGCCTTATGTCATCATCTCTTCCCTACCTCAGTTTTCAGTCTTCAGAACCTAGACCTTATCTCCAATCACTGCCCACGGGTGACTGTGATGCAGAAATCATAACTCTTCCTGACCCATGGCAAGAAACCTTGTGGTTGGCATGTTGTCCAACGTTCAGTGTAGGAGAAAAAAGTATTCACAATGAGGCCCCGCCCATTCTTGAGTGCGACGAGAGCATAAACACACATTGTGACCTCAGCGTGGGTCCTGTCCTCTAGGAATTCCTCTCAGTGGCTGGATCATTAGATGTCATAATGGGCTTGACATGTCCCTAGGCCCCAATTTTTACCAGATTTCTGGTTGCCCAGTCACCCCTCCCCAGGGCTCTACTCTGGAATCTCTCATTAGATGGGACATCTGAGGTTGAAACACAAAAGGAAACAAATCAACAACAACAAAAAAACGGACTTCTTCCATCCCCAGAATGACCCCAAACTCTTTGGACGGGGCCGGAACCCCAGAGAGTAAGACTCGTCCATTTCCCATGAAGTCATCCGGCAATTTCACGACCATGAGTGACACGATATGCAGAGACAAATACTTGAGCAAGAGACTCACACTCGCCCTTTTTTCATATCCCGAAGAGTTCTCCTCATGGTCTGTAGATCAGTCCTGCCATACCTATGACCTGAAACATAAGCCGAGTTTGTGTTTTCAGACAACTGTCCAAACAGGTCTGGCGTACACACGCTACAGGCTCAAGCCCCTGTAGCCAAACCTGAGGACTGTACTTGCCCTTTCCAAGGGAATTGTATGTGCCCAGTCCAATGGCCACAACCCTACTAATAGGATAAATCTCCAAAGTCCCTGAGGCCATCCCAATAGTTGTGGCTTCCCAGGACAAACAGGGGCAATCTGAGCCCATCTGAGCACCTACCTGCATTCAGAACTTTAGACTGATGTCCCCAGAGGTAAAAAGGAATGAACAGGCCCCTAGGCACTAATAGGATCCATTGCTTTGGTTTCCAGGCATCTCTCCTCAGAGGCCTGGATTTCAATACCAGCATATGGCTGTTTCTTGACTCACCCATCAGAACAAATCTCATCTACACATGGGAAACATGCACAGTGGAGCTGTGTCAAAGCCTCTGTTTAGGAGAACCCTTCAGGGCCCCAGTGCCACCGCTTCATTCCAAGGTCTCCATAGACACAAAAACATATTAGGACACATCCACAGGAGAGTCCATTTCAACTCAGCCTCCTCGGTTGCTCCCCCCTCATCCAGCAGGTCTAACCTTTCTTGTTGCTTGGAGACAATTGGAATGCGAGGTGGGCTACCCATCCATCCATCCTTTGAACCCTGCTCGGAATCGTTGGCCTGGAGCCAACCAACAGGTCTCAATTGTCCTGCAGAAGAATCTTTGCAGTTTGGAGCTTCTCACAACTCCCATCGTGGGAAAACGCCCATGGCGTCGTGATCCAACCCCGCTTCAAGAAGGGGCCATCAGGGACAGAAAGTCCAACCTGAGCGATCGTCTGATCCTTGCCCTGACTTCAGGTGCACGAGATCTCGATTGAGGTCTGTAGATTGTGCCTGCCATATCCTCACCCAGAAACCTTGGCCTAGTTTGGGTTCTCAGACTTCCGTCCTCAGACTACTGGCCCACAAGCCCTCCTGTTTGGCAATCCAGAACTACAATGCCGCACTCTGCCTGCCCTTCAGAAGGAAAACATTGCCCTCTGGGGCTACCCAGAAACCCCAAATGAGGATCAACCTGCACGCCATTCGGCTGTACCCCAAATATATAGACTGACCTGGGCCCTATTGCAATTTCTGACCCGGCCTGAGCCTGGACCTCCTGGCCCCACCCAGACAGCTGGCCGCACACTTAGCACATCGGACCCGCCATGGCCTTAGGTCGTCATCTCTTCTCAACCTCGGTTTCCAGGCTTCAGAACCTACACCTGATCTCCAATCACTGCCCTGGTTTGAAAATGATGCAGAAATCAGAGCTCTTTCCCCATGGCAAGAAACCTTGTGTTTGGAAGGTTGTCCAACGTTCAGTGTAGTTGGAACCAGTGTGGCCCATGAAGCCCAGCCCATGCTTGCGGGCCACATTGGTCACAAACACACATTGTGACCCTCAGCCTGAGCCCAGTCCTCAGGTAAGGCCTCTCAGTGGCTGGATGAAGAGACAGCATATTGGGCTTGCCATGCCCCTAGGCCCCAATTTTTAACCATAGTTCGGGTTGTCCCTTCACTCTTCCCCAGGGCTCTGCTTTGGAATTCCTCTTTTGGTGGGATACCTGAGTTTACAAACCTGAAAGGAGTCCTCCCATCCCACAGATTGACGAAAAACAATTGGGATCGCGCCAAATCCACAGAGAGGAAGATTCGTCCATGGCCCATGATGCCTCCCCAACATTCCACGGCCATCGCTGATACAAAATCCAGAGACAAAAGCCTGAGCAAGCGCCTCAGACTCGCTCATTCTTCAGATCCTGAAGAGTTCTTCTCATCGTTTGTAGATCGGGCGTGCCATACCTACGGCCCCAAACCTAAGCTGAGTTTGTGTTTTCAGACTTCTGTCCTCAAAGTCCTGGGCCACACTCCCTCCAGGCTGGGGCCCCTGGAGTCACACATTAGGACTGTGCCTACCCATTCCATGGGAATTCTGCCCATTCCATTGTCAAAAACCGCACAAAGTAGGAGAACCATCCAAAGTCCCTGAGGCCATCCCAATCGTGCAGGTCGCCCGGGACAAAAAAGGGCGGTTGATACCAGCTGAGCATCTGCCTCCACTCATATCATAGATGGATGTCCCCAGAATAGAAGATTGAACCAGACAGGACCCGAGGCCATTATCGGATCCATTGCTTTGGTTTACAGGCATGTCTCCTCAAATGCCGGGATTCCAATACCAGCAGAGGGGATTTCCTGAGGCACGCATCAGAAAAAATCTCGTCTCCACAAGGAAACATGTGCATTGGAGCTATGTCAAAAGCTTAGGAGAATACTTCAGGGTCCCGGTGCCACCGCCCCATTCCAAGGCTCTCATGGACAAAAACACACATTGCGACCCATCCTCAGGAAAGTCCATTTCAACTCAGACACCCCGGTTGCTCCCGCAGATCCATTGGATCTAAACTGTCTCGTTGCTAGGAGGCAATTGGAATCTGAGGCGGACTTCCCAGGCATCCATCCTCGACGGTGCTCTGGTTTCATTCCATATGGGATGTCCTGGAGCTGTCCAACAGGTCTCAATTGTCCCGCAGAAGGAATCCTTGAAGGGGGCATCCCACAACTCCCAACCTGGAAAACCTCCATGGCCTCGAGATTCCGCTCCCTTCATGAAGGGGCCGTCATGCACAGAAACTCCAAACTGAGCCAACGTCTGATCCTCGCCCTGACTTTAGATGCATGAGATATTGGTTCAAATCTGCAGGGGGTACCTGCCGTGCCCTCACCCTGAATCCGAAGTCTAGCTTGTGTTCTCAGACTTCCGTCCTCACTCTCCTGGCCCCGAAGCCCTCAAGTTTGGCAATTCCGGACCGACATGAAGCACTCTGCCTGCCCTCTAGAAAAAATATATTGCCTAATGAGCTGCCCAGGCAGCTTAAATGAGGATAAACCTACACAGCACTCGCCTCTACCCAAATTATATAGTCTAACCTGGGCACTAATGCACTGTCTGACACAACCGGAGCCCAGACCTTTTGACCAACTCCCAGACAGCTGACCGCACACTGAGCACATCAGACCCGCCATGGCCTTATGTCATCATCTCTTCCCTACCTCAGTTTTCAGTCTTCAGAACCTAGACCTTATCTCCAATCACTGCCCACGGGTGACTGTGATGCAGAAATCATAACTCTTCCTGACCCATGGCAAGAAACCTTGTGGTTGGCATGTTGTCCAACGTTCAGTGTAGGAGAAAAAAGTATTCACAATGAGGCCCCGCCCATTCTTGAGTGCGACGAGAGCATAAACACACATTGTGACCTCAGCGTGGGTCCTGTCCTCTAGGAATTCCTCTCAGTGGCTGGATCATTAGATGTCATAATGGGCTTGACATGTCCCTAGGCCCCAATTTTTACCAGATTTCTGGTTGCCCAGTCACCCCTCCCCAGGGCTCTACTCTGGAATCTCTCATTAGATGGGACATCTGAGGTTGAAACACAAAAGGAAACAAATCAACAACAACAAAAAAACGGACTTCTTCCATCCCCAGAATGACCCCAAACTCTTTGGACGGGGCCGGAACCCCAGAGAGTAAGACTCGTCCATTTCCCATGAAGTCATCCGGCAATTTCACGACCATGAGTGACACGATATCCAGAGACAAATACTTGAGCAAGAGACTCACACTCGCCCTTTTTTCATATCCCGAAGAGTTCTCCTCATGGTCTGTAGATCAGTCCTGCCATACCTATGACCTGAAACATAAGCCGAGTTTGTGTTTTCACACAACTGTCCAAACAGGTCTGGCATACACACGCTACAGGCTCAAGCCCCTGTAGCCAAACCTGAGGACTGTACTTGCCCTTTCCAAGGGAATTGTATGTGCCCAGTCCAATGACCACAACCCTACTAATAGGATAAATCTCCAAAGTCCCTGAGGCCATCCCAATAGTTGTGGCTTCCCAGGACAAACAGGGGCAATCTGAGCCCATCTGAGCACCTACCTGCACTCAGAACCGTAGACTGATGTCCCCAGAGGTAAAAAGGAATGAACAGGCCCCTAGGCACTAATAGGATCCATTGCTTTGGTTTCCAGGCATCTCTCCTCAGAGGCCTGGATTTCAATACCAGCATATGGCTGTTTCTTGACTCACCCATCAGAACAAATCTCATCTACACATGGGAAACATGCACGGTGGATCTGTGTCAAAGCCTCAGTTTAGGAGAAGCCTTCAGGGCCCCAGTGCCACCGCTTCATTCCAAGGTCTCCATAGACACAAAAACATATTAGGACACATCCACAGGAGAGTCCATTTCAACTCAGCCTCCTCGGTTGCTCCCCCCTCATCCAGCAGGTCTAACCTTTCTTGTTGCTTGGAGACAATTGGAATGCGAGGTGGGCTACCCAGCCATCCATCCTTTGCACCCTGCTCGGAATCGTTGGCCTGGAGCCAACCAACAGGTCTCAATTGTCCTGCAGAAGAATCTTTGCAGTTTGGAGCTTCTCACAACTCCCATCGTGGGAAAACGCCCATGGCGTCGTGATCCAACCCCGCTTCAAGAAGGGGCCATCAGGGACAGAAAGTCTAACCTGAGCGATCATCTGATCCTTGCCCTGACTTCAGGTGCACGAGATCTCGATTGAGGTCTGTAGATTGTGCCTGCCATATCCTCACCCAGAAACCTTGGCCTAGTTTGGGTTCTCAGACTTCCGTCCTCAGACTACTGGCCCACAAGCCCTCCTGTTTGGCAATCCAGAACTACAATGCCGCACTCTGCCTGCCCTTCAGAAGAAAAACATTGCCCTCTGGGGCTACCCAGAAACCCCAAATGATGATCAACCTGCACGCCATTCGGCTGTACCCCAAATATATAGACTGTTCTGGGCCCTATTGCACTTTCTGACCCGGCCTGAGCCTGGACCTCCTGGCCCCACCCAGACAGCTGGCCGCGCACTTAGCACATCGGACCCGCCATGGCCTTAGGTCCTCATCTCTTCTCAACCTCGGTTTCCAGGCTTCAGAACCTACACCTGATCTCCAATCACTGCCCTGGTTTGAAAATGATGCAGAAATCAGAGCTCTTTCCCCATGGCAAGAAACCTTGTGTTTGGAAGGTTGTCCAACGTTCAGTGTAGTTGGAACCAGTGTGGCCCATGAAGCCCAGCCCATGCTTGCGGGCCACATTGGTCACAAACACACATTGTGACCCTCAGCCTAAGCCCAGTCCTCAGGTAAGGCCTCTCAGTGGCTGGATGAAGAGACAGCATATTGGGCTTGCCATGCCCCTAGGCCCCAATTTTTAACAATAGTTCAGGTTGTCCCTTCACTCTTCCCCAGGGCTCTGCTTTGGAATTCCTCTTTTGGTGGGATACCTGAGTTTACAAACCTGAAAGGAGTCCTCCCATCCCACAGATTGACGAAAAACAATTGGGATCGCGCCAAATCCACAGAGAGGAAGTTCGTCCATGGCCCATGATGCCTCCCCAACATTCCACGGCCATCGCTGATACAAAATCCAGAGACAAAAGACTGAGCAAGCGCCTCAGACTCGCTCATTCTTCAGATCCTGAAGAGTTCTTCTCATCGTTTGTAGATCGGGCGTGCCATACCTACGGCCCCAAACCTAAGCTGAGTTTGTGTTTTCAGACTTCTGTCCTCAAAGTCCTGGGCCACACTCCCTCCAGGCTGGGGCCCCTGGAGTCACACATTAGGACTGCGCCTACCCATTCCATGGGAATTCTGCCCATTCCATTGTCAAAAATCGCACAAATTAGGAGAATCATCCAAAGTCCCTGAGGCCATCCCAATCGTGCAGGTCGCCTGGGACAAAAAAGGGCGGTTGATACCAGCTGAGCATCTGCCTCCACTCATACCATAGATGGATGTCCCCAGAATAGAAGATTGAACCAGACAGGGCCCGACGCCATTATCGGATCCATTGCTTTGGTTTACAGGCATGTCTCCTCAAAAGCCTGGATTCCAATACCAGCAGAGGGGATTTCCTGAGGCACGCATCAGAACAAATCTCGTCTCCACAAGGAATCTTGTGCCTTGGAGCTATGTCAAAAGCTTAGGAGAATACTTCAGGGTCCCGGTGCCACCGCCCCATTCCAAGGCTCTCATGGACACAAACACACATTGCGACCCATCCTCAGGAAAGTCCATTTCAACTCAGCCACCCCGGTTGCTCCCGCAGATCCATTGGATCTAAACTGTCTCGTTGCTAGGAGGCAATTGGAATCCGAGGCGGACTTCCCAGGCATCGATCCTCGAACGGTGCTCTGGTTTCATTCCATATGGGATGTCCTGGAGCTGTCCAACAGGTCTCCATTGTCCCGCAGAAGGAATCCTTGAAGGGGGCATCCTAATCTCCCAACGTGGAAAACCTCCATGGCCTCGAGATTCCGCTCCCTTCATGAAGGGGCCGTCATGCACAGAAACTCCAAACTAAGCCTACGTCTGATCCTCGCCCTGACTTTAGATGCATGAGATATTGGTTCAAATCTGCAGGGGGTACCTGCCGAGCCCTCACCCTGAATCTGAAGTCTAGCTTGTGTTCTCAGACTTCTGTCCTCACTCTCCTGGCCCCGAAGCCCTCAAGTTTGGCAATTCCGGACCGACAATGAAGCACTCTGCCTGCCCTCTAGAAAAAATATATTGTCTAATGAGCTGCCCAGGCAGCTTAAATGAGGATAAACCTACACAGCACTCGCCTCTACCCAAATTATATAATCTAACCTGGGCACTAATGCACTGTCTGACACAACCGGAGCCCAGACTTTTTGACCAACTCCCAGACAGATGACCGCACACTGAGCACATCAGACCCGCCATGGCCTTATGTCATCATCTCTTCCCTACCTCAGTTTTCAGTCTTCAGAACCTAGACCTTATCTCCAATCACTGCCCAAGGGTGACTGTGATGCAGAAATCATAACTCTTCCTGACCCATGGCAAGAAACCTTGTGGTTGGCATGTTGTCCAACGTTCAGTGTAGGAGAAAAAAGCATTCACAATGAGGCCCCGCCCATACTTGAGTGCGACGAGAGCATAAACACACATTGTCACCTCAGCGTGGGTCCTGTCCTCTAGGAATTCCTCTCAGTGGCTGGATCATTAGATGTCATAATGGGCTTGACATGTCCATAGGCCCCAATTTTTACCAGATTTCTGGTTGCCCATTCGCCCCTCCCCAGGGCTCTACTCTGGAATCCCTCATTAGATGGGACATCTGAGGTTGAAACACAAAAGGAAACAAATCACAAAAAAAACGGACTTCTTCCATCCCCAGAATGACCCCAAACTCTTTGGACGGGGCCGGAACCCCAGAGAGTAAGACTCGTCCATTTCCCATGAAGTCATCCGGCAATTTCACGACCATGAGTGACACGATATCCAGAGACAAATACTTGAGCAAGAGACTCACACTCTCCCTTTTTTCATATCCCGAAGAGTTCTCCTCATGTCTGTAGATCAGTCCTGCCATACCTATGACCTGAAACATAAGCCGAGTTTGTGTTTTCAGACAACTGTCCAAACAGGTCTGGCGTACACACGCTACAGGCTCAAGCCCCTGTAGCCAAACCTGAGGACTGTACTTGCACTTTCCAAGCGAATTGTATGTGCCCAGTCCAATGGCCACAACCCTACTAATAGGATAAATCTCCAAAGTCCCTGAGGCCATCCCAATAGTTGTGGCTTCCCACACAAACAGTGGCAATCTGAGCCCATCTGAGCAACTACCTGCACTCAGACCCGTAGACTGATGTCCCCAGAGGTAAAAAGGAACGAACAGGCCCCTAGGCACTAATAGGATCCATGCCTTTGGTTTCCAGGCATCTCTCCTCAGAGGCCTGGATTTCAATACCAGCATTTGGATGTTTCTTGACTCACCCATCAGAACAAATCTCATCTAAACATGGGAAACATGCACGTTGGAGCTGTGTCAAAGCCTCTGCTTAGGAGAACCCTTCAGGGCCCCAGTGCCACCGCTTCATTCCAAGGTCTCCATAGACACAAAAACATATTAGGACACATCCACAGGAGAGTCCATTTCAACTCAGCCTCCTCGGTTGTTCCCCCCTCATCCAGCAGATCTAACCTTTCTTGTTGCTTGGAGACAATTGGAATGCGAGGTGGGCTACCCAGCCATCCATCCTTTGAACCCTGCTCGGAATCGTTGGCCTGGAACCAACCAACAGGTCTCAATTGTCCTGCAGAAGAATCTTTGCAGTTTGGAGCTTCTCACAACTCCCAACGTGGGAAAACGCCCATGGCCTCGTGATCCACCCCCCCTTCAAGAAGGGGCCATCAGGGACAGAAAGTCCAACCTGAGCGATCGTCTGATCCTTGCTCTGACTTCAGGTGCACGAGATCTCGATTGAGGTCTGTAGATTGTGCCTGCCATATCCTCACCCAGAAACCTTGGCCTAGTTTGGGTTCTCAGACTTCCGTCCTCAGACTACTGGCCCACAAGCCCTCCTGTTTGGCAATCCAGAACTACAATGCCGCACTCTGCCTGCCCTTCAGAAGAAAAACATTGCCCTCTGGGGCTACCCAGAAACCCCAAATGAGGATCAACCTGCACGCCATTCGGCTGTACCCCAAATATATAGACTGACCTGGGCCCTATTGCACTTTCTGACCCGGCCTGAGCCTGGACCTCCTGGCCCCACCCAGACAGCTGGCCGCACACTTAGCACATCGGACCCGCCATGGCCTTAGGTCATCATCTCTTCTCAACCTCGGTTTCCAGGCTTCAGAACCTAGACCTGATCTCCAATCACTGCCCGGGTTTGAAAATGATGCAAAATCAGAACTCTTTCCCCATGGCAAGAAACCTTGTGTTTGGAAGGTTGTCCAACGTTCAGTGTAGATGGAACCAGTGTGGCCCATGAAGCCCAGCCCATGCTTGCGGGCCACATTGGTCACAAACACACATTGTGACCCTCAGCCTGAGCCCAGTCCTCAGGTAAGGCCTCTCAGTGGCTGGATGAAGAGACAGCATATTGGGCTTGCTATGCCCCTAGGCCCCAATTTTAACTATAGTTCGGGTTGTCCCTTCACTCTTCCCCAGGGCTCAGCTTTGGAATTCCTCTTTTGGTGGGATACCTGAGTTTACAAACCTGAAAGGAGTCCTCCCATCCCACAGATTGACGAAAAACAATTGGGATCGCACCAAATCCACAGAGAGGAAGTTCGTCTTTGGCCCATGATGCCTCCCCAACATTCCACGGCCATCACTGATACAAAATCCAGAGAAAAAAGCCTGAGCAAGCGCCTCAGACTCGCTCATTCTTCAGATCCTGAAGAGTTCTTCTCATGGTTTGTAGATCGGGCGTGCCATACCTACGTCCCCAAACCTAAGCTGAGTTTGTGTTTTCAGACTTCTGTCCTCAAAGTCCTGGGCCACACTCCCTCCAGGCTGGGGCCCCTGGAGTCACACATTAGGACTGCGCCTACCCATTCCATGGGAATTCTGCCCATTCCATTGTCAAAAACCGCACAAAATAGGAGAACCATCCAAAGTCCCTGAGGCCATCCCAATCGTGCAGGTCGCCCGGGACAAAAAAGGGCGGTTGATACCAGCTGAGCATCTGCCTCCACTCATACCATAGATGGATGTCCCCAGAGAAGAAGATTGAACCAGACAGGACCCGACGCCATTATCGGATCCATTTCTTTGGTTTACAGGCATGTCTCCTCAAAAGCCTGGATTCCAATACCAGCAGAGGGGATTTCCTGAGGCACGCATCAGAACAAATCTCGTCTCCACAAGGAAACATGTGCATTGGAGCTATGTCAAAAGCTTAGGAGAATACTTCAGGGTCCCGGTGCCACCGCCCCATTCCAAGGCTCTCATGGACACAAACACACATTGCGACCCATCCTCAGGAAAGTCCATTTCAACTCAGCCACCCCGGTTGCTCCCACAGATCCATTGGATCTAAACTGTCTCGTTGCTAGGAGGCAATTGGAATCCGAGGCGGACTTCCCAGGCATCCATCCTCGAACGGTGCTCTGGTTTCATTCCATATGGAATGTCCTGGAGCTGTCCAACAGGTCTCAATTGTCCCGCAGAAGGAATCCTTGAAGGGGGCATCCCACATCTCCCAACCTGGAAAACCTCCATGGCCTCGAGATTCCGCTCCCTTCATGAAGGGGCCGTCATGCACAGAAACTCCAAAGTGAGCCAACGTCTGATCCTCGCCCTGACTTTAGATGCATGAGATATTGGTTCAAATCTGCAGGGGGTACCTGCCGTGCCCTCACCCTGAATCCGAAGTCTAGCTTGTGTTCTCAGACTTCTGTCCTCACTCTCCTGGCCCCGAAGCCCTCAAGTTTGGCAATTCCGGACCGACAATGAAGCACTCTGCCTGCCCTCTAGAAAAAATATATTGCCTAATGAGCTGCACAGGCAGCTTAAATGAGGATAAACCTACACAGCACTCGCCTCTACCCAAATTATATAGTCTAACCTGGGCACTAATGCACTGTCTGACACAACCGGAGCCCAGACCTTTTGACCAACTCCCAGACAGCTGACCGCACACTGAGCACATCAGACCCGCCATGGCCTTATGTCATCATCTCTTCCCTACCTCAGTTTTCAGTCTTCAGAACCTAGACCTTATCTCCAATCACTGCCCTCGGGTGACTGTGATGCAGAAATCATAACTCTTCCTGACCCATGGCAAGAAACCTTGTGGTTGGCATGTTGTCCAACGTTCATTGTAGGAGAAAAAAGTATTCACAATGAGGCCCCGCCCATTCTTTGTGCGACGAGAGCATAAACACACATTGTCACCTCAGCGTGGGTCCTGTCCTCTAGGAATTCCTCTCAGTGGCTGGATCATTAGATGTCATAATGGGCTTGACATGTCCCTAGGCCCCAATTTTTACCAGATTTCTGGTTGCCCAGTCGCCCTTCCCCAGTGCTCTACTCTGGAATCCCTCATTAGATGGTACATCTGAGGTTGAAACACAAAAGGAAACAAATCAACAACAACAAAAAAACGGAATTCTTCCATCCCCAGAATGACCCCAAACTCTTTGGACGGGGCCTGAACCCCAGAGAGTAGGACTCGTTCATTTCCCATGAAGTCATCCGGCAATTTCACGACCATGAGTGACACGATATCCAGAGACAAATACTTGAGCAAGAGACTCACACTCTCCCTTTTTTCATATCCCGAAGAGTTCTCCTCATGGTCTGTAGATCATCCTGCCATACCTATGACCTGAAACATAAGCCGAGTTTGTGTTTTCAGACAACTGTCCAAACAGGTCTGGCGTACACACGCTACAGGCTCAAGCCCCTTTAGCCAAACCTGAGGACTGTACTTGCCCTTTCCAAGGGAATTGTATGTGCCCAGTCCAATGGCCACAACCCTACTAATAGGATAAATCTCCAAAGTCCCTGAGGCCATCCCAATAGTTGTGGCTTCCCAGGACAAACAGGGGCAATCTGAGCCCATCTGAGCACCTACCTGCACTCAGAACCGTAGACTGATGTCCCCAGAGGTAAAAAGGAATGAACAGGCCCCTAGGCACTAATAGGATCCATTGCTTTGGTTTCCAGGCATCTCTCCTCAGAGGCCTGGATTTCAATACCAGCATATGGCTGTTTCTTGACTCACCCATCAGAACAAATCTCATCTACACATGGGAAACTTGCACGGTGGAGCTGTGTCAAAGCCTCTGTTTAGGAGAACCCTTCAGGGCCCCAGTGCCACCGCTTCATTCCAAGGTCTCCATAGACACAAAAACATATTAGGACACATCCACAGGAGAGTCCATTTCAACTCAGCCTCCTCGGTTGCTCCCCCCTCATCCAGCAGGTCTAACCTTTCTTGTTGCTTGGAGACAATTGGAATGCGAGGTGGGCTACCCATCCATCCATCCTTTGAACCCTGCTCGGAATCGTTGGCCTGGAGCCAACCAACAGGTCTCAATTGTCCAGCAGAAGAATCTTTGCAGTTTGGAGCTTCTCACAACTCCCATCGTGGGAAAACGCCCATGGCGTCGTGATCCAACCCCGCTTCAAGAAGGGGCCATCAGGGACAGAAAGTCCAACCTGAGCGATCGTCTGATCCTTGCCCTGACTTCAGGTGCACGATATCTCGATTGAGGTCTGTAGATTGTGCCTGCCATATCCTCACCCAGAAACCTTGGCCTAGTTTGGGTTCTCAGGCTTCTGTCCTCAGACTACTGGCCCACAAGCCCTCCTGTTTGGCAATCCAGAACTACAATGCCGCACTCTGCCTGCCCTTCAGAAGAAAAACATTGCCCTCTGGGGCTACCCAGAAACCCCAAATGAGGATCAACCTGCACGCCATTCGGCTGTACCCCAAATATATAGACTGACCTGGGCCCTATTGCACTTTCTGACCCGGCCTGAGCCTGGACCTCCTGGCCCCACCCAGACAGCTGGCCGCACACTTAGCACATTGGACCCGCCATGGCCTTAGGTCGTCATCTCTTCTCAACCTCGGTTTCCAGGCTTCAGAACCTACACCTGATCTCCAATCACTGCCCTGGTTTGAAAATGATGCAGAAATCAGAGCTCTTTCCCCATGGCAAGAAACCTTGTGTTTGGAAGGTTGTCCAACGTTCAGTGTAGTTGGAACCAGTGTGGCCCATGAAGCCCAGCCCATGCTTGCAGGCCACATTGGTCACAAACACACATTGTGACCCTCAGCCTGAGCCCAGTCCTCAGGTAAGGCCTCTCAGTGGCTGGATGAAGAGACAGCATATTGGGCTTGCCATGCCCCTAGGCCCCAATTTTTAACCATAGTTCGGGTTGTCCCTTCACTCTTCCCCAGGGCTCTGCTTTGGAATTCCTCTTTTGGTGGGATACCTGAGTTTACAAACCTGAAAGGAGTCCTCCCATCCCACAGATTGACGAAAAACAATTGGGATCGCGCCAAATCCACAGAGAGGAAGATTCGTCCATGGCCCATGATGCCTCCCCAACATTCCACGGCCATCGCTGATACAAAATCCAGAGACAAAAGCCTGAGCAAGCGCCTCAGACTCGCTCATTCTTCAGATCCTGAAGAGTTCTTCTCATCGTTTGTAGATCGGGCGTGCCATACCTACGGCCCCAAACCTAAGCTGAGTTTGTGTTTTCAGACTTCTGTCCTCAAAGTCCTGGGCCACACTCCCTCCAGGCTGGGGCCCCTGGAGTCACACATTAGGACTGCGCCTACCCATTCCATGGGAATTCTGCCCATTCCATTGTCAAAAACCGCACAAAATAGGAGAACCATCCAAAGTCCCTGAGGCCATCCCAATCGTGCAGGTCGCCCGGGACAAAAAAGGGCGGTTGATACCAGCTGAGCATCTGCCTCCACTCATACCATAGATGGATGTCCCCAGAGAAGAAGATTGAACCAGACAGGACCCGAGGCCATTATCGGATCCATTGCTTTGGGTTACAGGCATGTCTCCTCAAAAGCCTGGATTCCAATACCAGCAGAGGGGATTTCCTGAGGCACGCATCAGAACAAATCTCGTCTCCACAAGGAAACATGTGCATTGGAGCTATGTCAAAAGCTTAGGAGAATACTTCAGGGTCCCGGTGCCACCGCCCCATTCCAAGGCTCTCATGGACACAAACACACATTGCGACCCATCCTCAGGAAAGTCCATTTCAACTCAGCCACCCCGGTTGCTCCCACAGATCCATTGGATCTAAACTGTCTCATTGCTAGGAGGCAATTTGAATCCGAGGCGGACTTCCCAGGCATCCATCCTCGAACGGTGCTCTGGTTTCATTCCATATGGAATGTCCTGGAGCTGTCCAACAGGTCTCAATTGTCCCGCAGAAGGAATCCTTGAAGGGGGCATCCCACAACTCCCAACCTGGAAAACCTCCATGGCCTCGAGATTCCGCTCCCTTCATGAAGGGGCCGTCATGCACAGAAACTCCAAACTGAGCCAACGTCTGATCCTCGCCCTGACTTTAGATGCATGAGATATTGGTTCAAATCAGCAGCGGGTACCTGCCGTGCCCTCACCCTGAATCCGAAGTCTAGCTTGTGTTCTCAGACTTCTGTCCTCACTCTCCTGGCCCCGAAGCCCTCAAGTTTGGCAATTCCGGACCGACAATGAAGCACTCTGCCTGCCCTCTAGAAAAAATATATTGCCTAATGAGCTGCTCAGGCAGCTTAAATGAAGATAAACCTACACAGCACTCGCCTCTACCCAAATTATATAGTCTAACCTGGGCACTAATGCACTGTCTGACACAACCGGAGCCCAGACCTTTTGACCAACTCCCAGACAGCTGACCGTACACTGAGCACATCAGACCCGCCATGGCCTTATGTCATCATCTCTTCCCTACCTCAGTTTTCAGTCTTCAGAACCTAGACCTTATCTCCAATCACTGCCCTCGGGTGACTGTGATGCAGAAATCATAACTCTTCCTGACCCATGGCAAGAAACCTTGTGGTTGGCATGTTGTCCAACGTTCATTGTAGGAGAAAAAAGTATTCACAATGAGGCCCCGCCCATTCTTGAGTGCGACGAGAGCATAAACACACATTGTCACCTCAGCGTGGGTCCTGTCCTCTAGGAATTCCTCTCAGTGGCTGGATCATTAGATGTCATAATGGGCTTGACATGTCCCTAGGCCCCAATTTTTACCAGATTTCTGGTTGCCCAGTCGCCCTTCCCCAGTCCTCTACTCTGGAATCCCTCATTAGATGGTACAACTGAGGTTGAAACACAAAAGGAAACAAAACAACAACAACAAAAAAACGGAATTCTTCCATCCCCAGAATGACCCCAAACTCTTTGGACGGTGCCGGAACCCCAGAGAGTAGGACTCGTTCATTTCCCATGAAGTCATCCGGCAATTTCACGACCATGAGTGACACGATATCCAGAGACAAATACTTGAGCAAGAGACTCACACTCTCCCTTTTTTCATATCCCGAAGAGTTCTCCTCATGGTCTGTAGATCATCCTGCCATACCTATGACCTGAAACATAAGCCGAGTTTGTGTTTTCAGACAACTGTCCAAACAGGTCTGGCGTACACACGCTACAGGCTCAAGCCCCTTTAGCCAAACCTGAGGACTGTACTTGCCCTTTCCAAGGGAATTGTATGTGCCCAGTCCAATGGCCACAACCCTACTAATAGGATAAATCTCCAAAGTCCCTGAGGCCATCCCAATAGTTGTGGCTTCCCAGGACAAACAGGGGCAATCTGAGCCCATCTGAGCACCTACCTGCACTCAGAACCGTAGACTGATGTCCCCAGAGGTAAAAAGGAATGAACAGGCCCCTAGGCACTAATAGGATCCATTGCTTTGGTTTCCAGGCATCTCTCCTCAGAGGCCTGGATTTCAATACCAGCATATGGCTGTTTCTTGACTCACCCATCAGAACAAATCTCATCTACACATGGGAAACATGCACGGTGGAGCTGTGTCAAAGCCTCTGTTTAGGAGAACCCTTCAGGGCCCCAGTGCCACCGCTTCATTCCAAGGTCTCCATAGACACAAAAACATATTAGGACACATCCACAGGAGAGTCCATTTCAACTCAGCCTCCTCGGTTGTTCCCCCCTCATCCAGCAGATCTAACCTTTCTTGTTGCTTGGAGTCAATTGGAATGCGAGGTGGGCTACCCAGCCATCCATCCTTTGAACCCTGCTCGGATCGTTGGCCTGGAGCCAAACAACAGGTCTCAATTGTCCTGCAGATGTATCTTTGCAGTTTGGAGCTTCTCACAACTCCCAACGTGGGAAAACCCCCATGGCCTCGTGATCCACCCCCCCTTCAAGAAAGGGCCATCAGGGACAGAAAGTCCCACCTGAGCGATCGTCTGATCCTTGCTCTGACTCAGGTGCACGAGATCTCGATTGAGGTCTGTAGATTGTGCCTGCCATATCCTCACCCAGAAACCTTGGCCTAGTTTGGGTTCTCAGACTTCCGTCCTCAGACTACTGGCCCACAAGCCCTCCTGTTTGGCAATCCAGAACTACAATGCCGCACTCTGCCTGCCCTTCAGAAGAAAAACATTGCCCTCTGGGGCTACCCAGAAACCCCAAATGAGGATCAACCTGCACGCCATTCGGCTGTACCCCAAATATATAGACTGACCTGGGCCCTATTGCACTTTCTGACCCGGCCTGAGCCTGGACCTCCTGGCCCCACCCAGACAGCTGGCCGCACACTTAGCACATCGGACCCGCCATGGCCTTAGGTCGTCATCTCTTCTCAACCTCGGTTTCCAGGCTTCAGAATCTAGACCTTATCTCCAATCACTGCCCAAGGGTGACTGTGATGCACAAATCAGAACTATTCCTTACCCATGGCAAGAAATCTTGTCGTTGGCAGGTTGTCCAACGTTCAGTGTAGGAGAAACCAGCATTCACCCTGAGGCCCCACTCATTCTTTTTTCCGAAGTGGGCATAAACATGCATTGTGACCCTCAGTTTGAGTCCTGTCCTCTAGTAAGTCCTCTCAGTCGCTCGACCATTAGATGTCATAATGGGCTTGACATGTCCCTAGGCCCAAATTTGTAACCAGATTTCTGTATGTCCAGTCGGCCCTCCACAGGGCTCTACTCTGGAATACCTCATTTGGTGGGACACCTGAGGTTAAAAAACAAAACAAGGCAAATCACAACAACAACAAAACAAACTTCTTCCATCCCACAGAATGACCCCAAAATCTTGCGATGGGACAAACCCCCAGAGAGTAAGACTCGTCCATTTCCCATGAAGTCAACCGGAAATTTCATGACCATGAGTGACACGATATCCAGAGAAAAAAACTTGAGCAAGAGCCTCACACTCGCCCTTTTTTCATATCCCGAAGAGTTCTCCTCATGGTCTGTAGATCAATCCTGCCATACCTGTTACCCGAAACATAAGCCGTGTTTGTGTTTTCAGACAACTGTCCAAACAGCTCTGCCTACACATCCTACAGGCTCAGGCCCCTGGAGCCAAACCTGAGGACTGTACTTGCCCTCTCCAAGGGAATTGTATGTGCCCATTCCAATGGCCACAACCTACTAATAGGATAAACCTCCAAATTCCCTGAGGCCATCCCCATAGTGGTGGCTCTCCAGGACAAACAGGAGCAATCTGAGCCCATCTGACACCTACATGCACTCAGATGCATAGACTGATGTCCCCAGAGGTAAAAAGGTACGAACAGGCCCCTAGGCACTATTTGGATTCATTGTTGTGCTATCCAGTCATCTCTCCTCAGAGGCCTGGATTTCAATACCAGCATATGGCTATTTCCTGACTCATCCCTCAGAACAAATCTCATCTACATATGGGAAACTTGCACGTTGGAGCTGTGTCAAAGCCTCTGTTTGAAAAACCATTCAGGGCCCCAGTGCCACCGCTTCATAACAAGATCTCCAAAGACACAAAAACATATTAGGATCCATCCACAGGAGAGTCCATTTCAACTCAGCCTCCTGGGTTGCACCCCCAGATCCAGCAGATCTGACCTGTCTTGTTGCTAGGACACAATTGGAATGCGAGGTGGGCTACCCAGCCATCCATCCTTAGAACCCTGCTCGGAATCGTTGCCCTGGAGCCAACCAACAAGTCTCAATAGTCTTGCAGAAGAATCTTTGCAGTTTGGAGCTTCTCACAGCTAACATCGTGGGAAAACCCCCACGGCCTCGTGACCACCCCGCCCCTTCATGAAGGGCCATCAGGGACAGAAAAACCAACCTGAGCGATCTTCTGATCCTCGCCCTGACATCATAAGCACGAGATCTCGATTCAGGTCTGTAGATTGTTCCTGCCTTGTCCTCACCCAGAAACCTAAGCCTAGCTTGTTCTCAGATTTCCTTCCTCAGACTACTGGCCCACAAGCCTCCAGTTTGAAAACCAGAACTATAATGCAGCACTCTTCCTGTCCTCAGGAAGAAAAACATTGCTCTCTGGGGCTACCCAGAAACTCCAAATGAGGATCAACCTGCACGCCATTCTACTGTACCCCAAATATATAGGCTGACCTGGGCACTATTGCCCTTTTTGACACAGCCTGAGCCTGGATTACCAGGCCCCACACAGAAAGCTGGCCGCTCACTGAGCACATCGGACAAGCCATGGTCTTAGGTCGTCATCTCTTCCCAACCACGGTTGTCAAGTTTCAGAACCTAGACCATATCTCCAATCACTGCCCAGGCTTGAGAGTGATGCAGAAAACACAACTCCTTCCCCGTGGCAAGAAACCATGTGGTTGGCATGTTGTCCAACGTTCAGTGTAGTTGAAACCAGTGTGGCCCATGAGGCCCCGCTCATGTTTGCGGGCCACATTGGTCAAAACCACACATTGTGACCCTCACCCTGATCCCAGTACTCAATAAGGCCTCTCAGTGGCTGGATGAAGAGATAGCATATTGGGCTTGCCATGCCCCTAGGCCCCAAATTTTACACATAGTTTGGGTTCTCTCTTCACTTTTCCCCAGGGCTCTTCTTTGGAATTCCTCTTTTGGCGGGACACCTGAGGTAACAAACCTGAAAGGAGTCCTCCCATTCCACAGATTGACGAAAAACAATTGGGATCGGGCCAAATCCACAGAGAGGAAGATTCGTCCATGGCCCATGAGGCCTCCCCGACATTCCATGGCCAACTCTCATACTAAATCCAGAGACAAAAGCCTGAGCAAGCGCCTCAGACTCGCTCTTTCTTCATATCCGGAAGAGTTCCTCTCATGGTTTATAGATCGGGCCTGCCATACCTACGTCCCCAAACCTAAGCTGAGTTTGTGTTTTCAGACTTCTGTCCTCAAAGTCCTGGGCCACACACCCTCCAGGCTTGTGCCCCTGGAGTCACACATTAGGACTGTGCCTACCCAATCCATGGGAATTCTGCCGATGCCATTGTCCAAAACAGTAAAATTTGGAGAACCCTACAAATCCCTGAGGCCATCCCAATAGTGCAGGTCGCCTGGAACAAACAAGGGCGGTCTGATACCAGCTGAGCATCTACCTCCACTCATACCATAGATGGATGTCCCCTGAGAAGAAGATTGAACCAGACAGACCCTAGGCCATAATCGGATACATTGCTTTGGATTACAGGCATGTCTCCTCAAAAGCCTGGATTCCAATACCAGCATCGAGGTTTTCCTGAGGCACCCATCAAAACAGATCTCGTCTCCACAAGGAACCTTGTGCATCGAGCTATGTCAAAAGCTTAGGAGAATACTTCAGGGTCCCGGTGCCAACGCCCCATTTTAAGGCCCTCATGGACACAAACACACATTAGGACCCATCCTCAGGAAAGTCCATTTCAAGTCAGCCACCCCGCTTTCTCCCGCAGAGCCATCAGATCTAAAACTGTCTTGTTGCTAGGAGACAATTGGAATGCGAGGCGGGCTTCCCAGGCATCCATCCTCAAACGGTGCCATGGAGTCATTCCATATGGGATGTCCTGGAGCTGCCCAACAAGTCTCAATTGTCCCGCAGAAGGAATCCTTGAAGGGGGCATCCCACAACTCCCAACGTGGGAAAACCTCCATGGCCTCGAGATTCCGCTCCCTTCATGAAGGGGCCGTCATGCACAGAAACTCCAACCTGAGCCAACGTCTGATCCTCGCCCTGATTTCAGATGCATGAGATATAGGTTCAGATCTACAGGGGTACCTGCCGTGCCCTGGCCCTGAAACCCAAGTCTAGCTTGTGTTCTCAGACTTCCGTCCTCACACTCCAGGCCCCGAAGCCCGGAAGTTTCGCAATTCCAGACCCACAATGCAGCACTCTGCCTGCCCTCTAGAAAAAAAATTTGGCCTAATGAGCTGCCCAGGCACCTTATATAAGGATAAATCTACATGGCATTCGACTGTACCCAAAGTATATAGTCTAACCTGGGCACTAATGCACTCTCTGTCACAACCTGAGCTCGGACCTCCTGACCAACACCCAGACAGCTGACCGCACAATGAGCACATCAGAACCGCCATGGCCTTAGGTCATCATCTCTTCCCAACTGCGGTTTTTCAGGCTTCAGAACCTAGACCTTATCTCCAACCACTGCCCAGGGGTGCCTGTGATGCAGAAATCAGAACTCGTCCTTCCCCATGGCAAGAAACCTTGTGGTTGGCATGTTGTCCAACGTTCAGTGTAGGAGAAACCAGCATTCACCCGGAGGCCCCGCCAATTCTTGAGTGCGAGAGGGCATAAACACGCATTGTGACCCTCAGCGTGAGTCCTGTGCTCTAGTAAGTCCTCTCAGTGGCTCGACCATTAGATGTCATAATGGGCTTGACATGTCCCTAGGCCCCAATTTTTAACCACATTTCTGGTTGTCCGGTCAGCCCTCCCCAGGGCTCTACTCTGGAATACCTCATTTGGTGAGACACCTGAGGTTAAAAAAGAAAACAAAGCAAATCAACAACAACAACAAAACGGACTTCTTCCACCCCCAGAATGACCCAAAACTCTTGGGATGGGGCAAAACCCCAGAGAGTAAGACTCGTCCATTTCCCATGAAGTCACCCGGAAATTTCACGACCATGAGTGACACGATATCCAGAGACAAAAACTTGAGCACGAGCCTCACACTCGCCCTTTTTTCATATCCTGAAGGGTTCTCCTCATGGTCTGTAGAACAGTCCTGCCATACCTATGACCTGAAACATAAGCCGCGTTTGTGTTTTCAGACAACTGTCCAAACAGCTCTGGCCTACACACCATACAGACTTAGGCCCCTGGAGCCAAACCTGAGGACTGTACTTGCCCTCTCCAAGGGAATTGTATGTGCCCATTCCAATGGCCACAACCCTACTAATAGGATAAACCTCCAAACTGCCTGAGGCCATCCCAATAGTGGTGGCTTCCTAGGACAAACAGGGGCAATCTGAGCTCATCTGAGCACCTACCTGCACTCAGACGCATAGACTGATGTCCCCAGAGGTAAAAAGGAACGAACAGGCCCCTAGGCACTAAACGGATCCATTGCTGTGGTATCCAGTCATCTCTCCTCAGAGGCCTGGATTTCAATACCAGCGTATGGCTGTTTCTTGACTCACCCATCAGAAAACATCTCATCTACATATGGGAAACTTGCACGTTGGAGCTGTGTCAAAGCCTCTGTTTGGAAAAACCCTTCAGGACCCCAGTGCCACCGCTACATTCCAAGGTCTCCATAGACACCAAAAGACATTAGGACCCATCCACAGGAGAGTCCATTTCAACTCAGCCTCCTGGGTTGCTCCCCCAGATCCAGCAGATCTAACCTGTCTTGTTGCTAGGACACAATTGGAATGCGAGGTGGGCTACACAGCCATCCATCCTTAGAACCCTGCTCGGAATCGTTGCCCTGGAGCCAACCAACAGGTCTCAATTGTCCTGCAGAAGAATCTTTACAGTTTGGAGCTTCTCACAACTAACATCGTGGGAAAACCCCCATGGCCTCGTGGCCCCCCGGCCCCTTCATGAAGGGCCATCAGGGACAGAAACACCAACCTGAGCGATCTTCTGATCCTCGCCCTGACATCATAAGCACGAGATCTCGATTCTGGTCTGTAGATTGTTCCTGCCTTGTCCTCACCCAGAAACCTAAGCCTAGCTTGTGTTATCAGATTTCCTTCCTCAGACTACTGGCCCACAAGCCTCCAGTTTGAAAACCAGAACTATAATGCAGCACTCTTCCTGCCCTCAGGAAGAAAAACATTGCCCTCTGGGGCTACCGAGAAACTCCAAAAGAGGATCAACCTGCACGCCATTCGACTGTACCCCAAATATATAGGCTGACCTGGGCACTATTGCCCTTTTTGACACAGCCTGAGCCTGGATTACCTGGCCCCACACAGAAAGCTGGCCACTCACTGAGCACATCGAGCCGCCATGGCCTTAGGTCGTCATCTCTTCCCAACCTCGGTGTCAAGTTTCAGAACCTAGACCTTATCTCCAATCACTGCCCAGGCTTGAAAGTGATGCAGAAAACACAACTCCTTCCCCGTGGCAAGAAACCATGTGGTTGGCATGTTGTCCAACGTTCAGTGTAGTTGAAACCAGTGTGGCCCATGAGGCCCCGCTCATGTTTGCGGGCCACATTGGTCAAAACCACACATTGTGACCCTCACCCTGATCCCAGTCCTCAAAAAGGCCTCTCAGTGGCTGGATGAAGAGATAGCATATTGGGCTTGCCATACACCTAGGCCCCAAATTTTACCCATAATTCGGGTTCTCCCTTCACTTTTCCCCAGGACTCTTCTTTGGAATTCCTCTTTTGGCGGGACACCTGAGGTAACAAACCTGAAAGGAGTCCTCCCTTTCCACAGATTGACGAAAAACAATTGGGATCGGGCCAAATCCACAGAGAGGAAGATTCTTCCATGGCCCATGAGGCCTCCCCGACATTCCACGGCCATCTCTGATACAAAATCCAGAGACAAAAGCCTGAGCAAGCGCCTCAGACTCGCTCTTTCTTCATATCCGGAAGAGTTCTTCTCATGGTTTATAGATCGGGCCTGCCATACCTACGTCCCCAAACCTAAGCTGAGTTTGTGTTTTCAGACTTCTGTCCTCAAAGTCCTGGGCCACACTCCCTCCAGGCTGGGGCCCCTGGAGTCACACATTAGGACTGTGCCTACCCAATCCATGGGAACTCTGCCCATTCCATTGTCCAAAACCGTAAAATTAGGAGAACCTTCCAAATCCCTGAGGCCATCCCAATAGGGCAGGTCGCCCGTGACAAACAAGCGCGGTCTGATAGCAGCTGAGCATCAACCTCCACTCATACCATAGATGGATGTCCCCACAGAAGAAGATTGAACCAGACAGGACCTTGGCCAATCGGATCCATTGCTTTGGTGACAGGCATGTCTCCTCAAAAGCCTGGTTTCCAATATCAGCATAGGGGTTTTCCTGAGGTAGCAATCAGAACAAATCTCGTCTCCACAAGGAAACATGTGCATCGAGCTCTGTCAAAAGCTTAGGAGAATACTTCAGGGTCCCGGTGCCACGGCCCCATTCCAAGGCCCCATGGACACAAACACACATTAGGACCCATCCTGAGGAAAGTCCATTTCAAGTCAGCCACCCCGGTTGCTCCCGCAGAGCCATCAGATCTAAACTGTCTTGTTGCTAGGAGACAATTGGAATGCGAGGCTGGCTTCCCAGGCATCCTCCCTCGAACGGTGCTCTGGAGTCATTCCATATGGGATGTCCTGGAGCTGCCCAAAGGTCTCAATTGTCCCGCAGAAGGAATTCTTGAAGGGGGCAACCCACAACTCCCACGTGGGAAAAACTCCATGGACACGAGATTCCGCTCCCTTCATTAAAGAGCCGTCAGGGTTAGAAACTCCAGCCTAAGCCAAAGTCTAATTCTCTCCCTGACTTGAAATGGATGAGATATTGGTTCAGATCTGCAGGGGGTACCTGCCGTGCCCTTGCCCTTAGCCCAAGTATAACTTTTGTTCTCAGAATTCCGACCTCACTCTACTGGCCTCAAAGCCCTCATGATTGGTAAATCCGGTCCCACAATTAAGCACATGGCCTGCTTTCTGGAAAAAAAATATTGCCTAAAAAGCTGCCAAGGCTCCTTATATGAAGATAAACCTACACGGTACTCGACTTTGCCCGAATTATATAGTCTAACCTGGGCACTAATGCACTGTCTGACACAACCTGAGCCCGGACTTCCTGACCAACACCCAGACAGCTGACCGCACACTGAGCACATCAGACCCGCCATGGCCTTCGGTCATCATCTCTTCCCTACCTCAGTTTTCAGGCCTCAGAAACTAGACTTTATCTCTGCCTGGGGGTGAGTGTGATGCAGAAATCAGAACTTCTCCTTACACATGGTAAGAAACCTTGTGGTTGGCATGTTGTGCAACGTTCATTGTAGGAGAAACTAGCATTCACCCTGAGGCCCGCCTATTCTTGAGTGCGACGAGGGCATAAATATGCATTGTGTCCCTCAGGGTGTGTCCTGTCCTCTAGTAAGTCCTCTCAGAGCCTGGATCACTAGATGTCATAATGGGCTTGACATAGCCCTAGGCCCCAATTTTTAACCAGATTTCTGGTTGTTCAGTCACCCCTCCCCAGAGCTCTATTCTGGAATTCCTCATGTGGTGGGACAACGGAGGTTAAAAAATGAAACAAAACAAAGCAACAACAACAAAAAAAACGACTTCTTCCATCCCACAGAATGACCCCAACCTCTTTGGAAGGGGCCAAATCCCCAGAGAGTAAGACTCGTCCATTTCCCATGAAGTCACCCGGAAATTTCACGACCATGAGTGACATGATATGCAGAGACAAAAACATGAGCAATAGCCTCACACTCGCCCTTTTTTCATATACCGAAATGTTCTCCTCATGGTCTGTAGATCAGTCCTGCCCTACCTATGACCCGAAACAGAAGTCGAGTTTGTGTTTTCAGACAACTGTCCAAACAGCCCTGGCCTACACACCCTATAGGCTCAGGCCCCTGAAGCCAAACCTGAGGACTGTTCTTGCCCTCGCAAGGGAATTGTGTGAGCCCATTCCAATGGCGACAACGCAACTAAAAGTATAAACCTTTAAATTCCCTGAGGCCATCCCATAGTGTTGGCTTCCAAGGACAAACACGGGCAATCTGAGTTCATCTGAGCACCTACCTGCACTCTGATCCATAGATAGATGTCGCCCGAGGTAAAAAGAAACCAACAGGCCCCTAGGCACTAATCGGATCCATTGCTTTGGTTTCCAGGCATCTCTCCTCAGAGGCCTGGATTTCAATACCAGAATATGGCTGTTTCTTGACTCACCCATCAGAACAAATCTCCTCTACACATGGGAAACTTGCATGGTGGACCTGTGTCAAACCTCTGTTTAGGAGAAGCCTTCAGGGCCCTAGTGCCACCGCTTAATGCCACAGTCTCCATAGACACAAAAACATATTAGGACCCATCCACAGGAGAGTCCATTTAAACTCAGCTTCCTCGGTTGCTCCCCGAGATTCAACAGATCTAGCCTGTCTTGTAGCTAGGAGAATATTGGAATGCGAGGTGGGCTACCCAGCCATCCATCCTTAGAACCCTGCTCAGAATCGTTGGCCTGGAGCCAACCAACTGGTCTCAATTGTCCCACAGTAGAATCTTTGCAGTTTGGAGCTTCTCACAACTCCCATGGTGGGAAAACCCCCACGGCCTCGTGATTCCCCCCCTTTATGAAGGGGCCTTCAGGGACAGAAAGTCAAACCTGAGGCATCGTCTGATGCTCAACCTGACTTCAGGTGCAAGAGATCTCAATTCAGGTCTGTAGATTGTGCCTGCCATGTCCTCACACATAAAACCTAAGCCTAGCTTGTGTTCTCGGAGTTCCGTCCTCAGACTACCGGCCCATAAGCCCTCCAGTTTGGCAATCCAGAAGTACAATGCGGCACTCTGCCTGCTCCCTGGAAGAAGAACATTGCCCTCTGGGGCTACCCAGAAACCCCAAATGAAGATCAACCTGCACGCCATTTGGCTGTACACCAAATATATAGGCTGAAGTGGGCACAATTGCCCATTCTGACACAGCCTGAGCCTGGAACTCCTGGCCCCACCCAGACAGCTGGCCACACACTGAGCACATCGGACCCGCCATGGCCATAGGTCGTCATCTCTACCCAACCTCGGTTTTCAGGCTTCAGAACCTTGACCTTATCTCCAATCACTGCCCAGGTTTGAAAATGTTGCAGAAATCCAAACTCGTTCCCTTGTTAAGAAACCTCGTGGTTGGCATGTTGTCCAACTTTCAGTGTAGTTGAAACCAGTGTGGCACATGAGACCCAGCCCATGCTTGAGGGCCACATTGGTCTCAAACACACATTGTCACCCTCAGCCTGAGCCCGGTCCTCAGGCAAGGCCTCTCAGTGGCTGCATGAAGAAAGAGCATATTGGGCTTGCCATGCCCCTAGACCCAAATTTTTAACCATAGTTCGGGTTGTCCCTTCACTCTTGCCCAGGGCTCTGCTTTGGAATTCCTCTTTTGGTGGGACACCTCAGGTAACAAACCTTAAAGGAGTCCTCCCATTCCACAGATTCACGAAAAAAGAATTGGGATAGGGCCAAATCCACAGAGAGGAAGATTCGTCCATGGCTCATGAGGCCTCCCCGACATTCCACGGCCATCGCTGATACAAAATCCAGAGACAAAAGCCTAAGCAAGCGCCTCAGACTCGCTCTTTCTTCATATCCTGAAGAGTTCTTCTCATGATTTGTAGTTTGGCCGTGCCATACCTACGTCCCCAAACCTAAGCTGAGTTTGTGTTTTTTGAGTTCTGTCCTCAAAGTCCTGGGCCACACACCCTCCAGGCTGGGCCCCTGTAACCACACATTAGGACTGTGCCTTACCAATCCATGGGAATTCTGCCCATTCCATTATCCAAAACCATACAAATTAGGAGAAACCTCCAAATTCCCTGAGGCCATACCAATGGTGTAGGTTGTCCGGGACAAAAAAGGGCCGTCTGACACCAGCTGAGCATCTACCTCCACTCATACCATAGATGGATGTCCCCAGAGAAGAAGATTGACCAGACAGGACCCCAGGCCATAATGGGATCCATAGCTTTGGTTTACAGGCATGTCTCCTCAAAAGCCTGGTTTCCAATACCAGCTGAGGGCTTCTCCTGAGGCACCCATCAGAACAAATCTCGTCTACACATGGGAAAATTGCATGTTGGAGCTCTCTCAAAGCCTCTGGTTAGAAGGACATTTCAGGTTCCCGGTGCCAGTGCCTCATTCCAAGGTCTCCATGGAGACACACCCACATTAGGACCCATCCACAGGAGAGTCCATTTCAACTCAGCCCCCTCAGTTGCTCCCCCTGATCCAGCAGATCTAACCCGTCTTGTCGCTAGGAGATGATTGGAATGAGAGGCAGGCTTCCCAGCCATCCATACTTAGAACCATTCTCAGAATGATGCTGTATGGGAAGTCCTGGAGCCAACCAACAGGTCTCAATAGTCCCGCAGAAGAATCTTTACTGTTTGGAGCATCTCACAACTCCCATCATGGGAAAACCTCCATGGCCTCTTGATCCCGCCCCCTGTGCTTCATGAAGGGGCCATCAGGGACAGAAGCTCCAACCTGAGCGATCGTCTGATCCTCGCCCTGACTTCAGATGCAGGACATCTTGATTCAGCTCTGCAGAGTGTGCCTGCTGTGCCCTTGCCCAGAAACGTAAGTCTAGTTTGTGTTCTCAACTTCCATCCTCACATTCCTGGCCCACAAGCCCTCCAGTTTGGCAATTCCAGAACTACAAGGCAGCACTCTGCCTGCTTTCTGAAAGAAAAACTTTGCCCTCTGGGGCTACCCAGATTCCCCAAATGAGGATCAACCTGCATGCCACTTGACTGGACCCCAATTATACAGGCTGCCCTGGGCACTACTGCCCTTTCTGGCACAGCCTGAGACTGAACCTCCTGGCTCGCACCCACCCAGCTAGCCACACACTGAGCACATCGGACCCGCCATGGCCTTAGGTCATCATCTCTTTCCAACCTCGGTTTTCAGGCTTCAGAACCTAAACCTTATCTCCAGTCACCACCCAGGGTTGAACATGATGCAGGAATCAGAACTCCTTCCCCATGGCAAGAAACCTTGTGGTTGGCATGTTGTCCAACGTAAAGTGTAGTTGAAACCAGTGTGGCCCATGAGGCCCTGCAGATGCTTGAGGACCAAGTCGGTCACAAACATGCATTGTGACCCTCAACGTGAGCCCAGTTCTCAAGTAAGGCCTCTCAGCGGCTGGACCAAAAGACAGCATATTGGGCTTGCCATGCCCCTAGGCCCCAATTTTTAACCAGATTTCTGGTTGTCCAGTCTCCCCTCCCCAGAGCTCGGCTTTGGAATCCCTCTTTTGGTGGGACACCTGAGGTAACAAAACTAAAAGGACTCCTCCCATCCCACAGTTTGACCCAAAACAATTGGAATCGGGCCAAATCCACAGAGCGGAAGACTCGTCCATGGCCCATGAAACCTCCCCGACATTCTACGCCCATCGTTGATACAAAATCCAGAAACAAAAGCCTGAACAAGTGCCTCACAATCTCTCTTTCTTCATATCCGGAAGAATTCTCCTCACGGTCTGTAGATCGGGCCTGCCATACCTACGTCCCTAAACCTAAACTGAGTTTGTGTTTTAGACTTCTGTCTCCACAGTCCTGGTGCACACACCCTGCAGGCTGGGGCCCCTGGAGCCACATCAAAACTGTGCCTTCCCTCTCCACGGGAATTCTGCCCATTCCATTGTCCATAATCATAAAATTAGGAGAAACCTCCAAAGTCCCCAAGGCCTTCACAATAGTGTAGGCCGCCTGGGACAAACAAGGGCCATCTGACACCAGCTGAGCATCTAACTCCACTAATACCTTAGATGGATGTACACAGAGAAGAAGATTCAACCGGACAGGCCCCTAGGCTCTAAACGGAGCCATTGTTTTGGTTTCCAGTTATCTCTCTTCAGAGGCCTATATTCCAATAACAGTATATGGGGGTTTCCTGAGGCACCAATCAGAACAAATCTCGTCTCCACATGGGAAACTTGTCCTTTGGAGATGTCTCAAAACCTCCGGTTAGGAGAATCCTTCAGGGCCCATGCACCAACGCCCCATTCCAAGGTCTCCATGGACACAAACCCACATTAGCATCCATCCTCAGGAGAGTCCATTTCAACTCAGCCCCCTTGGTTGCTCTGACAGAGCCAGCATATCAAACCTGTCTATTTGCTAGGAGACAACTGCAATGTGAGGCGGGCTTCCCATGCATCCATCCTTAGATCCCTGCTCTGGTGTCATTCTGTATGGTATGTACTGGAGTGATTCAAAAGGTCTCAATTGTTGATCAGAAGGAATCTTTGTTGTTTGGAGCATCTCACAACTTCCATTGTGGGTAAACCTCCATGGACTTGAGAAGCTGTCCCCTTCATAAAGTGGCCAGAATGGACAGAAATTCAAACCTAAGCCTAGGTTTGAACCTTGCCCTGACTTCAGATTCATGATATCCCGATTCAGATCTGCAGAGGGTGCCTGCCGTGCCCTCGCCCAGAACCTACGCCTAACATGTGTTCTCAGACTTCCGGCCTCACACTCCCCGTCTACAAGGCATCCACTTTGGAAATTCCGGAGCCACAATGCAGCACTCTGCCTGTTCTCCAGAAGAAAAACATTGCCCTTGGGGTTACCCAGAAATGCCAAATAAAGATCAACCTGCACGGCACTCAGTTGTACCCCAATTATACAATCTACCCTGGGCACTAATGCCCTGTCTGACACAGCCCAAGCTTGGACCTCCCGACCAACACCCAGACAGCTGGCTCCACGCTGAGCATATCGGACCCAACATGGTCTTAGGTCGTCATCTCTTCCCAACCTCGGTTTTCAGACTTCACAACCTAGACCTTATCTCCAATCACTGCCCAGGGGTGAATGACATGCAGAAATCAGAATTAATACTTCCCCATGGCAAGAACTCATGTGGTTGACATGCTGACTATCATTCAGTGTAGGAGAAACAAGCATGCACCATGAGTCCCCACCCATGCTTGAGTACCACGAGGGTATAAACACGCATTGTGACCCTCAGCATGAGTTCTGTCCTCAATGAAGGCCTCTCAGTGGCTGGACCATTAGAAGGCATATTGGGCTTGCCATGCCCCTAGGCCCGTATTTTTAGTTAGATTTCTTGTTGTCCAGGGCTCTGCTCTGGAATCCCTCTTTTGGTGGGACACCTTAGTTAACAAAACTGAATCCCACAGATTAACCCAAAACAATTGGGATCTGGCCAAATCCACAGAGAGAAAGACTCTTCCATGGCCCATGAGGACTCCTCGACATTCCACAGCCATCATTGACACAAAATCCAGGGGCAAAAGCCTGACAAGTGTCACACTTTCACCCTTTATTCATATCCCAAAATGTTCTCCTCATAGTCTGTAAATCGGACCTGCCATACCTACGTCCCCAAAGCTAAGCTGAGTTTGTGTTTTCAGACATCTGTCCCCACAGTCCTTGCCCACACACCCTCAAGGCTGGGCCCTTGGAGCCACACATCAGGTCTGTGCCTGCCCACTCCACAGGAATTCTGCCCATGCCATTGTCCATAATCATACAATTTAGGAGAAACCTCCAAAGTCCCCGAGGCCATCCCTATAGTGTAGGCCGCCCGGACAAACAGGAGCGGTCTGACACCAGCTGAGCAACTACCTCCATTTCATAAAATAGACAGATGTCGACAGAGAAGAAGATTGAACCAGAGAGGCTCCTAGGACCTAATTGGATGCATTGCTGTGGTTTCTATGTATCTCTCCTCAGAGGCCTGGTTCTAATACCAGCATATGTGGGTTTCCTGAGGCACCAATTAGAACAAATCTTGTCTCCACATGGAAAACTTGCTCTTTCGAGTTGTTTCAAAATCTCCGGTTAGAATCCTTTAGAGCCCTGGGGCCACCACCCCATTCCAACGTCCTCATGGACACAAACACACATTAAGACCCATCTTCAGGAGAGTCCATTTCAACTCAGCTCCCACGATTGCTCCTGCATAGCCATCAGATCGTACCTGTCTTGTGGCAGGGAGATAATTGGTGTAAGAGGCAGTCTCCTCAGGCATCCATCCTTAGAACCCGGCTCTGGAGTCATTCCATATGGGATGTCCTGGAGCCATCCAACAGTTCTCAATTTTCCCGCAGAAGGAATTCTTGCAGTTTGGAGCATCCCACAACTCCCAACGTGGGAAAACCTCCATGACCTCGAGATTCCACCCCTTTGATGAAGGGGCCATCATGGACAGAAACTCCAACCTTAGCCTAAGTCTGATCCTCGTCCTGACTTCAGATGAATGAGATTTTGATTCGGATCTGCAGAGGGTGCCTGCCGTGCCCTCGCCCTGAAACTTAAGTTTAGCTTATGATCTCAGACTTACGTCCTCACACTCCTGGTCCCGACGCCCTCAAGTTTGGCAATTCTGGACCCACAATGCTGCACTCTGCCTGCCCACCAGAAGAAAAATGTTGCCCCAGTGAGCTTCCCTGACACAATAAATGAGGATGAGCCTACATGGAACTCAACTGTACCCAAATTATACATTCTAACCTGGGCACTAATGCACTGTCTGACACAGCCTGAATCCATACCTCCTGAACAACACCCAGAAAGCTGACCGCACACTGAGCACATCGGACCCTCCATGACCTTAGGTTATCATCTCATCCCAACCTCGATTTTCTGGATTCAGAACTTAGATCTTATCTCCAGTCACTGCCCAGGGGTGAACATGATGCAGAAATCAGAATTCCTCCTTCCCCATGGAAAGAAACCTTGTGGTTCGTATGTTGTCCAAAGTTCAGTGTAGGAGAATCAAGCATGGCCCATGAGTCCCCGCCCATGCTTGATGCCTACATTGGGCACAAACATGCATTGTGACCCTCAGTGTGAGCACTGTACTCAAGTAAGACCTCTCAGTGGCTGGACCAAGGTACCCCATATGGGGATTTCCATGCCCTTAGGCCCCCAATCTTATACAGAGTTCGGGTTGTCCAGTCGCCCCTTCCCAGGGTTCTGCTCTGGAATCCCTCTTTAGTGGCACACCTGAGGTTAAAAAAAAAAAAAAAAAAAAAACAGAATGGACTCCTCCCATCCCACGGAATGACCCCAAAATATTGGGATCATCCAAATCCCCATAGAGGAAGTCTCACCCATGGTCCATGAGGACGCCCCTACATTCCACGGCCATCAGTGACACAAAATCCAGAGTCAAAAGCCTGAGCAAGTGCCTCACACTCACTCTTTGTTCATATCCTGAAGAGTTCTCCTCAAGGTCTGTAGATCAGGCCTCCCATACCTATGTCCCCAAACCTAAGACGAGTTTCTGTTTTCAGACTTCTGTCCCCACAGCTCTGACCCACACACCCTCCATGCTTGAGCCCCTAGAGCCACACCTCAGGATTGTGCCTTCCCTCCCCAAAGTAATTCTGCCCATTTCATTGGCCACAAACTTGCAAATTAGGAGAAACCTCCAAAGTCAAAGTGGCCATCCCAATAGTGTAGACTTCCCAGGACAAATAGGGGCAATCTGACACCAGCTGAGGAACTACCTCCACTCAATCCCATAGACAGATGAACCGAGAGAAGAAGATTAAACCAGACAGGCCCCAGGCCCTAATCAGATCCATTGCCTTGGTTTCCAGGCATCTCTCCTCAGAGTTCTGGTTTCCAATACCAGCATATTGGGGGTTACTGAAGCACCAATGAGAACAAATCTTGTTTCCCCATGGGAAAAATGCTTCTTGGAGCTGTGTCAAAACCTCTGGTTAGGAGCATCCTTCAGATCCCTGGTGCCACTGCCCCATTCCAAGGTCTCCATGGACACAATCCCACATTATGACCGATCCTCAGGAGAATGCATTTCAACTCAGCCCCCTCGGCTGCTACATCATAGGCAGCAATCAAACGTGCCGTTTCGCTAGGAGAAAATTGGAATGCAAGGCCGGATGCCCAGGCATCCATCCTTAGAACCCTGCTCTGCAATTGTTCCATATGGGATGTCCTGGAGCCATCCAACAGGTTTCAACTGACCCGCAGAAAATCCTTGTGGTTTGGAGCATCTCACTACTGCCATCATGGGAAAACACCAATGGCAGTGTGATGACCCCCCTTCATGAAGGGGCCATCATGGACAGAAACTCCAACCTGAGCCAACATATGAACCTCGCCCTGACCTCAGATGCATGAAATCTAAATTCAGCTTTGCAGAGTGTGCCTGCCATTTCCTCGCCCTGAAACCAAAGCAAAGCTTCAGTTCTCAGACTTACATCCTTGCATTCCTGGCCGCAAGGCCTCCAGTTTGGCAGTTCCGGAGCCAGAATGCAGCACTCTGCCTGCCCTCCAGAAGAAAGACTTTGCCTTATGGGGCTACGGAGAAACCCCAAATAATTATCTTCTGCATGTCACACAACTGTACCCCAATTATACAGCGTATCTGGGCACGAATGCCCTGTCTGGAACAGCCTGAGTGCAGACCTCCTGAACGACACCTAGAAAGCTGGCCCCAAACTGAACACATAGGACCCGCCATGGCCTTAGGTCGTCATCTCTTCCAAACCTCGGTTTTCAGGCTTCAGAACCTAGACCTTATCTCCAATTAGTGCCCAGAGGTAAACGTGATGCAGAAATCAAAACTCCTCCTTTCCCATGGCAAGAAACCCTGAGGTTGGCATGTCCAAGGTTCAGTGTAGGAGAAACCTGCAAGCTCAATTAGGTCCCGCCCAATATTGAGGACCACCTTGGGCACAAACATACATTGTGACCCTCAGCATGAGTCCACTATTCAAGTAACGTCTCTCAGTGGCTGGACCAAGAATCTGCATATGGGCTTGCCATGCCCATAGGACCCCAGGCCTAACCAGAGGGTGGGTATTCCAGTTGTATGTACCCAGTGCTCTGCTCTAGAATCCCTCTATTGTGGGGACACATGAGGCAGAAAACAGGACTCCTCCCTTCCCACAAAATGACCCCAATCTCTTGGGAGCCGGACAAATCACCAGAGAGGGAGACTTCCATGGCCCATGAGACCATGCTTACATTAAATGACCATCATGAATACAACATCCAGAGACATAAGCCTGAACGACCGCCTCTCACTCGCCTTACTTTCTAATCACAATGAGCTCCCCTCACGGACTGTAGATCACTCCTGCCATAACCTCAGCCCCAAACCTCAGCCGAGTTTGTGTTTTTGGATGTCTGTCCCCACAGCCCTGGCCCACACAGCCGCCAGGCTGGGGCCTCTGGAGCCACACCACAGGACTGTCCTGCTCTCTCCAAGGAGACTATGCCCATTCCATTGCCCATAACCCCACAGAATAGGAGAAACCTCAAGGCCCCCGAGGACATCCCACTACTATAAGCCTCTCTGGACAAAGGCATCCTGACACTAGCTGAGCAACTACCTCCATGCAGAAACACAGACAGATGTCGGCAGAGACAGTAGATTGAACCAGACAGGCCCCTGGGCCCTAATCTGAACTCTTGCTTTGGTTTCCAGGTGTCACTCCTCAGAGGCCTGGGTTTGAAGACCAGCATCTGGGGCTTTCCTGAGACACCAAACAGAACAACTATCGTCTCCACATGGGAAGCTTCATTGTTGGAGCTGTGTCAAACCCTTCGGTTTGGAGAAACCTGCAGAGTCCCTGAGCCACCGCCACATTCCAAGGTCTCCATGGCCACCAACCCACACTATGACTCATCCTCAGGAGAGTCCATTTCAACTCAGCCCTCTGAGAAACCCGCCCAAGAGCCTGCAGATTGAGCCTGCCTTGCCCCAAGCAGCCAGTGGGAATGTGAGGTGGCATTTGCAGACATTCATGCTTAGACCCCTTCTCTCGAGTCTTTCTGTAGGGGTCATCCTAGAACCATCTCATAGTACTCGACTGTCCTACAGAGGAAACCTTGATGTTTGGGGCAGCTCATAACTCCCAGCGTTGGGAAACCTCCCTGGCCTCATGACGCCCCCACCCCCTTCAGGAAGGGGCCATAATGGACACAAACTCCAACCTGAGGCAACGTCTGATACTCGCCCTGACCTCAGATGCAGGAGATCTTGATTCAGTCTCTGCAGAGTGGGCCTGCCATGCCCTCGGCCCCAAACCTAACGCTAGCTTGTGTTTTCAGACTTCCCTCCTCACACTCCTGGCAAACAAGCCCTCCAGACTGGGAATTCCAGAACCACAACACAGTTTTCTGCCTGCCCACCAACAGAAAAACGTTGCCCTATGGGGCTCTCCAGAAACCACAAATGAGAACCAACCTGCTCTGGCCTCGACCGCACCCTAACTGGAAAGGCTACCCTGGTCAGTAATGCTCTGTCTGACACAGCCTGACGTCCCGACAGACAAGGAAACAGCTGGCTGCACACTAAGCACATCAGACAGGCCATGGCCTTATGCCGTCATCTCTTCCCAACCTGGGTTTTCAGACATCTGACCCTAGATATTATATCAAATCCTGGCAAACGTGGGTAACTGAAGCACAAATCAGATCTTCTCCTTCCCCATGGCTGGAAAGCTTGCTGTTGGCATGGAGTCATACCTTCAGTGTAGGAGAAACCTTCATGGCCCCTGAGGCCAAGCCTAAACTTGAGTGCCTCCTTGGGTACAAACTCGCATTGGGACCATCAGCATGGGCCCCATGTCGAAGTAAGGTCTCTCAGGGCCTGGACCAAGAGCCCGCATATGGGGCTTGCCAAGCCCCTATGATCCCAATCTTCACAAGAGCTCGAGTATTCCATTTGCTCGAACCCAGGACTGTGATCTGGAGTCCCTCTCCTGGAAGAACACCTGAGCCAGACAGCAGGACTCCACCCTTCCCACAAAATGTCCCCAAAATCTTAAGAGCTGGACCAACTCCTCAGAGAGGGAGACTCTTCCATAGCCCCTGAGGTCACCCCTACATTCCACGGCTATGGGAGACAAAACATCCAAAGACAAAAGCTTGCGTGACTGCCTCCCATTTGCCCTTCTTTCATAAGCTGAGGATCTCCTCTCACGGTCTGTGGGTCCATCCTGCCATGCTCTCGGCTCCACACCCAAGCCGAGTTTGTGTTTTCAGACTTCTGTGCCCACAGCCCGGACCCACACACCCTCCAGGCTAGGGCCTATGGAGACACACTGAAGGACTGTGCCAGTCCTCTCCAAGAAAACTGTACCCAATCCATTGGCCACAACCCTAGAGATTAGGAGAATCCAATAAGGTCTCCAAGGCCATGCCTCGGCCATGGACTAAGAGGGGCACTCTGACACCAGCTGAGCAACTATCTCCACTTAGATACTCAGACAGTGTCCCCAGAGACAGAAGATTGAAACGGACAGGCATCTAGGCTCTAATCTGAACCCTAGCTTTGGTTTCCAGGTGTCTCTACTCAGAGAACTGGTTTGAAGACCAGTATCTGGGGCTTTTCTGAGGCACCAAAGAGAACCTGTCTCATCTCCACATAGGGATCTCCTTTTAATTGGAGCAATATTACACACTTCAGTTAGGCGAATACTTCATGGCCCCTGAGCTGCCAACATATTCCAAGGTCTCCATGCACACAAACCCACATTATGACCCATCCGCAGGAGAGTCCATTTCAATTCAGCCCCCTAGTTAGCTCGCCCCAGAGCCAGTAGTTCAAACATGTCTTGTCACAAAGAGCCAATGGGAATGTGAGGTATGCTGTACAGGCATCCATCCTTCGAATCCTGCTCTCCAGTCTTTCCGTATGGGACATCCTGGAGCCATTCAACAGGACTCGACTGTCCAGCAGATAGAAAGCTTGTGGTATGGGTCAACGCACAAACTAGAGTTTATGCTGGTGTCTAAGGTGCTGTGCAGGATTCTCCAATCTTGAGGGTTTGGCACAGGTCGAAGGGCATGGTTTCCTACTGGGGACAGGAGATATTCTATTGTGTGGCTCAGGGACCACATGTTGTATCCTAAGTTGGTATTTCAGAACAGGACCCTGAGGACAGATGCCTGAAAACCTAATCTAGTGTTCCAATGACGTCCTAGGAGCATGTCAGGTACAATCTTCTGACCCAGGAACATTGAAATGGCTGTCTGCTTGGATGTAGGTGATCAGGGCGTTTCAGACTAGCATTTGTGTCCAGTGCTGCCGACAATATTGGGTCGGGCTCAGGGCTCTTGCGTGTTTCTCCTAAACTGGAAGGTTTGGGCAGGTTTGACGGGCACAGTTTCCTTGGGGATGGCAGGCCCAGTCATGTGTTGTGGATCCAGAGACCCTGTCCTGGAGGGCATATGAGCCATGGTTTTGGGAGTGAAGTCTGCAAACACAAATGTGGGTTATGGTTAGTGGAAAGGTGATCACAGGCCCAATGAGTAGACCTGGAGTGCAGCTTGTCAGGAGTAATTAGGGTGACTGGAAGGCAGTAGCACAGGCTTTTCTCTCTATATTGTGTGTCCAGGATGGCCTTGGAATGCAGGTATAGTCTCATGGGTCCATGGGAAACTTTTCCTCTCTATGGATCTGTGCAGCTCATAGTTTGGTGGCTTTTTTGGGGAAGGAAAGAGTGTTGTTTTCCATCTTATGGGTGCCCCAAAACAGGGATTCCAGATACAGGCTCTTTTTCTGGGCATCTGGGACTTCCCACCAAGGGTTAGGATTTGCACCTTGGGGTGTATGAGTCCTGCAATGCGGGATCATGATGGTGCAACTGAGAGGGATTGTTTGAAAGCTTGCTCAGGCTGAGTCTCACAATGCCTGTTTGCTCCCATGGCGGCCCTCAGGAGTGGGAGTGGTCTCATTGGTCATATATCTGGCTCCCTCTTAGAGAGTTGGACACCCAACCCAACAGCCAAATGTCCTGCCATGAGGAAGGATGAGTTCTCTTCCGTCAGGTTCCTCTGTGCTTCAGGTTGCCCCATTGGCAGGGTTTCCAGCAAGGTCTTGAGATAGGTGCCTGAATGCCAAGGATGGGTGGAGATGACGTACTTGGGCCATAGCAATCCCAAATGCTAGATATGAGGCCTAAAACTCGGTCGGGGCTCAGGCTCTGTCAGACACAGCGCTAGTGGCCATGGCAGCCTTTATATCAGAGTAGATTCGAGGGCGGAGCAGATTGATCCTCATGTGGAGTTTCTTGGGAAGATTCCCAGGCATTTGTTCATTCAATAGGGAAGGCAGAATGCTGTGTTGTGGCTCCAGGTTTCCCAATCACGAGAGCTTGGGAACCAGTCAGTTTTGGGTGGAATTGTAAACAAAAGCTATGGTTCAATTCAGTGCCAAGCAGAAGGCAGTTCCAATTTGTAGCAGTTTACTCGAGACATCCAGCACTGGAATAAGGGTGGATGTCAGATGCTTGCTCACACTAGAGTTTTTGTCTATGATGACCGACAAGTGGAGGGGTGGTATAAAGAGGCCATGGAGGAGTTCACATGCTGAGGCCTGTGAACTGCTGCAAAAAGTAACATTTCTTTGTACAGTTTAGGTGAAGTCTGGTTTGTTTACTCTAGGTTTCCCCATGTGGAAAGTTTGTGAAGAAGAGCTCTCCGGCATGGATGCCAGGAAAGCACACCTCCATTGACAACTGCAGCTGAGGAACATGGCAGATTCGTTCTGGTGGCTCTGGGACAAAGTGCCAAGGCCTTGAGTTGACATGGGATCTCTTGCAGATGGGTCACAATGCTTGTTTGTTACCAGGGAGAACTTAGAATGTGCTGGTTGCTAAGGTGCCATGCAGGATTCTCCTACCCTGAGGGTTTGGCACAGGTCGAAGAGCATGGTATTCTTCTGGGGACAGGGGATGTTCTGTCGTGTGGCTCAGAGACCACATGATGTGTCATAGATTGGTATTTCAGAACAGGCCCCTGAGGACAGATGCCTAAAAACCTAATGGGGTTCCATTGAGAGCCTTGGGGCATTTTAGGTTCAATCGTCTATCTCACGATCATTGACTTGGCTATTTCCCTGGATGTAGGTGATAAGGGTGTTTCAGACTGCGCATTTCCATCCCGAGTGGCCGGCAATATTGGTGTGGGCTCAGGGGCCACACAGGTTTCTCCTAATCTGGAAGGTTTGGGCAAATCTGATATGCACAGTGTCCTTGGGGTTGGCAGCCAGAGTTCTGTGGTGTGGCTCCAGAGATAACATTCTGGTGGGCATGTGAGCCATGGTTTTGGGAGAGAAGTCTGCAAACACAAATACAAATTAGGGTGAGTGGCGAGGTGATCACAGGCCCAATGCGTAGACCTGGAGGGAAGCTCCTCATGAACTATAATTAGGGAGACTGGAAGGCAGTAGCACAGGATTTTCTCTTTGGATTGTGTGTCCAGCATGGCCTTGGAATGCAGGTGTGGTCTCATGGGTCCATGGGAGTCTTTTCCTCTCTATGGATCCTGGTGGCTCTCCATAGTTTGGTGGCTTTTTCGGGGAAGGGGAGAGTGATGATTTCCACCTTATGGGTTCCCCAAAACAGGGATTCCAGAGACGGGCTCTGGTTCATGGCATCTGGGACATCACAACATGTGCTAGGATTTGGGCTTAGGGGCATATTAGGCCTGCAATTCGGGTTCATGGTGGTGCAACAGAGAAGGATTGTTTGAAAGCATGCTCAGGCTGAGGGTCACAAGGCCTGTTTGCCTCCAGGGCATCCCTGAGGAGTTTGTGTGGTCTCACTGGACTTGTAAATGACTCCCCCTTTCAGGGTTGAACACCCATCCTAACAGCCAAGTTTCCTGATATGAAGAAGGAGGAGTTCTCTATTGTGCTTCAGGATGCCCCATTATCAGGGATTCCAGCAAAGGTCTGGGGACAGGTGCCTGAATACCAAGGATGGGTAGAGATGAAATACTTGAGCCATGGCAATCCCAAATGCTAGATGTGGGGCTCAAACTCTGGTGACTGACACTAGGTCTGGGCTCAGGCTCTGTCAGACACAGCACTAGTGGCCAGGGCAACCTATAAATCAGGGTCCCTCCGATATAGGGCCGAGAAGATTGATCCTCATGTGGGGTTTCTGGCCAGACTCACCAGGCACTTGTTTCTATCGGGAAGGCAGAATGCTGTGTTGTGTCTCCATAATTCGCTATCAAGAAGGCTTGGGGACCAGTCGGGTGAGGAAGGAATTGTAAACACAAGCTACAGTTCAATTCACTGCCAAGCGGAAGGCAGTTCCTGTGTCCAGCAGCTTTTTCGAGATATCCAGCACCTTAGTAAGGGAGGACGTCGTATATTTGCTCACACTGGAGTTTGTGTCTATGATGACTGACAAATGGAGGGGTGGCGTCAAGAAGCCATGGAGGGATTTTCACGTTGAGACTCATGAGCTGCTCCAAATAGCAAGGTTTCGTTCTACTGGACAGGTGGAGTGTGGTTTATTTGCTCCAGGGTCCCCCATGGGGAAAGTTTGGGTAGCAGAGCTCTACCGCATGGATGCCTGGAATGTTCAACTTCATTGACCATTGCAACTGAAGAACATGGCAGCTTTATTCTGGTGTCTCTGTAGCAAAGTACCAAGTCCTTGATTTGACATGGAATCTCTTGCAGATGGGCCACACAGCTGGTTTGTTACCAGGTAGATCTTAGAATGTGCTGGTGGCTTAGTAGTTGTGCAGGAATCTACTACTCTGGGATTTTGCACAGATTGTAGGGCACGGTTTCCTTCTGGGGACAGGAGATGTTCTGTTGTGTGGCCCAGGCACCACATGTTGTATCATAAGTTCGCATTCTAGAACAGGCCTCTGAGGACACATGTCTGAAAACCGAATCAATGGTTCCAATGACGTCCTAGGGGCATGTTAGGTTCATTATTCTGACTCAGGACCATTGACTTGGCTGTGTTCCTGGATGTAGGGGATCAGGGTATTTCAGACTGTGCATTTGTGTTCAGAGCGGCCGCCGAAATTGGGGTAGGCCCAGAGGCCTTGTAGGTTTCTCCTAATCTAGACAGTTTGGGCAACTGTGATGGGAACAGTTTCCTTGTGGATGGCAGGGACAGTCCTGCAGTGTGGATCCAGAGACCCCATCCTGGAGGGCATGTGTGCCATGGTTTTGGTAGATAAGTCTGCAAACACAAATTCGAATTAGGGTGAGTGGCGAGGTGATCACAGGCCCAATGCATATACCTTGAGAGCAGCTCATCTGGAACTGTAATTAGGGTGAATGGAAGGCAGTAGCACAGGCTTTTCTCTCCGGATTGTGTGTCCAGGATGGCCTCGGAATGCAGGTGTGTTCTCATGGGTCCATGGGAGACATTGCCTCTCTATGGATCCTGGTGGCTCCTCATAATTTGGTGACATTTTTGGGGAAGGGATGAGTGCTGTTTTCCATCTGAAGGGTGCACCAAAACAAAAATTCCAGAGATGGTCTCTGGGTCTGGGCACCTCGAAAATCCCACCAAGTTTTATGATTTGAACCTACAGGCATAGCAGGCCTGAAATGAGGGATCATTGTGGTGAATCTGAGAGGGATTTTTTGAAAGCATGCTCAGGGTGAGGGTCACAATGCCTGTTTGTGCCAAGGGTAGTCCTCAGGAGTGTGTGTGGTGTCATTGATGTTGTAACTGGCTCCCCCTTTGAGGGTAGAACACCCATCCCAAAAGCCAGGTTTATTGCCATGGGGAAAGAAGAGTTCTCTATTGTGCTTCAAGTTCCCTAATTGGCAGGGATCCCTGCCAAGGTCTGGGGACAGGTGCTTGAATATCAAGGATGGGTAGAGATGACATACTTGGGACATGGCAATCCAAAATGCTAGATATGGGGCCTGCTCTCTAGTGGCTGAAACTCAGTCGAGCTCAGGCTCTGTCAGACACGGCACTAGTGGCCATGGCAGCCTATAAATCGGTGTTGACTCGAAGGCCGACCTGATTGATCCTCATGTGGGTTTTCAGGGCAGACTCACCAGGCATTTCTTCATTCGATGGGGAAGGCAGAATGCTGCGTTGTGGCCCCAGATTTCCCTATCAAGAGGGCTTAGGGACCAGTCAGGTGAGGATGGAATTGTAAACACAAGCTATGGTTCAATTCAGTGCCAAGTGGAAGGCAGTTCCAATGTGCAGTGGTTTATTCAAGACATCCAGCACCGGGATAAGGGTGCATGTCAGATGTTTGCTTAGACTGGAGTTTGTGTCTATGATGACCGACCAATGGAGTGGTGGCATCAAGAGGCCATGGAGCAGTTTACACGCTGAGGCCTGTGAGTTGATCCAAACATAAGGTTTCCTTCTACTGGACAGGGGAGGTCTGGTTTGTTTACACCAGGTTCCCCCATGTGCAAAGTTTGGGTAGCATAGTACTCGCACGTGGATACTGGAAAGCACACCTACATTGACCATTGCACCTAAGGAACATGGCAGGTTCTTTCTGGTTGCTCTAGGGCAAAGTACCAAGGCCTGGTTTCTAATGAAGTTGGGTCACAATGCAGTTTTGTTACCAAGGAAATCTTACTATGTGCTGGTGGCTAAGGGGCCATGTATGATTAGTCTATCCTGATGGTTTGACACCAGTCGAAGAACACGGTTTCTTTCTGGGTATCGGAGATGTTCTGTTGTGGGGCTCACGGACCAAATGTTGTATCATAAGTTGGTATTCCAGAACAGGCCTCTGAGGACAGATGCCTAAAAACTTCATCTAGGGTTCCAATGAAGTCCAAGGGGAATTTCAGGTTCAATCATCAGACTCAGGACCATTGACTTCGGTGTCTGCCTATATGTAGGCAATCAGGGTGTTTCTGACTGTGCCTTTGTGTACAGAGTGGCCTCCAATATTGGGGTGGGCTCTGGGGCCTTGCAGGTTTCTCCTAATCTTGAAGGTTTAGGAAAATTTGTGGGCACGGTTTCCTTGGGGGTGGCAGGCACAGTACTGTGGTGTGGCTCCAGAGACTCCATCGTGGAGGGCATGTAAGCCATGGTTTTGGGAGAGAAGTCTGCAATCACAAACTCGGATTAGGTTGAGTTGCGAGGTGATCGTAGGCCCAATGCATAGACCTGGAGGGCAGATCGTCAGGAACTGTAATTCACGTACCTCGAAGGCACTAGCACTGGCTTTTGTATCTGGATTGTGTGTCCATGATAGCCTTGGAATGCAGGTGTGTTCTAATGTTTCCATGAGAGTATTTTCCTCTCTACGGATCCTGGAAGCTCCCAATAGTATGGTGGCTTTCTCGTTTGAATGGAAGAGTGCTGTTTTCAATCTTAGATGTTCCCCAAAAAGGGATTCCAGAGAAGGGCTGTGAGTCTGGGTGCTTGGAAAATCCCACCAGGATTAGGATTTGGGCCTAGGGGAGTACCAGGCCTACAATGTGTGACTTGGAGGTACAACTGAGAGCGTTTGTTTGAAAGCATGCTAGTCTGAGTGTCACAATGCCTGATGTGATTAGGGCAGCCCTTATGAGTGGGAGTTGTCGCCTTGGCCAAGCAGCTGGCTACCACTTTAATGTAGGACACCCATCCCAACTACCAGGATTCCTGCCATGGAAAAGGAAGAATTCTCTATTGTGCCTCAGGTTCCCCCATTAGCAGGTATTCTAGCAAATGTCTGGGGCAGATGCCTGAATACCAAGGATGGGTAGAGATGAGGGACCTGAGACATGGCCAGTCTCACATGCCTGACTCTCTGAGTAGCTGACATGAATTGAGCACTCAGGCTCTGTCAGAAACAGAACTAGTGGTCAGGGCTGAGTATGAACCAGTGATCCCTCAAGGGCTGAGCAGATTGATCCTCATGCAGAGTTTCTGGGCAGAATCACCATGCCCTTCTTCTTTCTAAGGGGAAGGCAAAAAGCTGCGTTGTGGCCCCAGAATTCCCTATCAAGCGGGCTTGGGGACCAGTAGGGTGAGGATGGAATTGTAAACTCAAGCTAAGGTTCAATTCAGTGCCAAGCAAAAGGCAGTTCCATTGTGCAGTGTCTGATTCCAGATATCCAGCACCTGAGTAAAGGTGAAAGTCAGACATTTCCTCATGCTGGAGTTTATGTCTATGATGACCGATGAATGGAGGGGTGGCGTCAAGAGGCCATGGAGGATTTCACATGCTGGGGCTTGTGAGATGCTTCAAACAGCAAAGTTTCCTTCTACCAGACAGGGGGAGTCTGGTTTATTTGCTCCAGGGTCCCCCATGTGGAAAGTTTGGGTAGCAGAGCACTCCCACGTGGATGCCTGAAAAGCACACCTCCATTAAAATTGCAGCTGAGAAACATGGCCAATTCGTTCTGGTGGCTCTTGGGCGAATTACCAAGGCCTGGAGTTGACATAAAGTCTCATGAAGATGGGTCATAATGCAGGTTTGTTACCATGGAGACCTTACAGTGTGCTGGTGGCTAAGGGACCATGTAGGATTCATCTACCCTGAGGGTTTGACACTGGTCAAAGGGCACGGTTTCCTTCTCGGACCAGAGATGTTCTGATGTGGGGCTAACGGACCAAATATATCATAATTTGGTATTGCAGAACAGGCCTCTGAGTATAGATGCCTGAAAATTTAATCTAGGGTTCCAATAAAATCCTAACGGAATGTCAGGTTCAATCCTCTGACTCAGTATCATTGACTTCAAAGTCTGCCTAGATGTAGGTGATCAGGGTGTTCCAGACTGTGCATTTGTGTACAGAGTGGCAACCAGTATTGGTGTGGGCTCAGGGGCCTTGCAGGTTTCTCCTAATCTGGAAAGATAGGGCAATTTGATGGGCACAGTTTCCTTGGCAATGGTGGGCACAATCCTGTGGTGGGGCTCCAGAGACCCCATGCTGGAGGGCATGAGAGCCATGGTTTTGGGAGGGAAGTCTGCAAACACAAATGCGGGTTAGGTTTAGTGGCGAAGTGATTGTAGGCCCAATGCATACTCCTGGAGGGAAGCTCCGTGTGAAATGTAAATCGCATGCCTCAAAGGAGGTAGCACAGGCTTTTTTATCTGGATTGTGTATCCACGATGGACTAAGAATGCAGGTGTGGTCTCAGGTGTCCATGGGTGATATTTCCTCTCAAGTATCCTGGCGGCTCCTTATAATGTGGTGGCTTTCTCAGAGAGGAAAGAGTTCTGTTTTCCATATTAAGGGTGTCCCATAACAGGGATTGCAGAGAAGTGCTCTGGCTCTGGGCACCTGGAAATACCCACCAAGGGTTATGATTTGGGCATAGGGGCTTACCAGGACTCCAATGCAAGTCCTGGAGATACAAATGAGAGCGTTTGTTTGAAAGCATGCTCAGGCTGAGGGTCACTATGCAAGCTTTTGCATAGGGTGGCCCTCAGGAATGGGGGTGGTCTCAATGGCCATTCAGTAGGCTAACACTCTGAGTGTTGGACACCCTTCCGAACTTACAGGAATTCTGCCATGGGGAACGAGGATTTCTCTATTGTGATTTAGGTTCCCTCATTGGTAGGGATTCCAGGAAAGGTCTGGGGACACATGCCTGAATACCAAGGATGGGTAAAGATGACGGCTCTGTTCCGTGGCCAGTCTAACATGCGGGATATGGGCCCCGCCTTCTAGGTGGCTGACACGAGGTCGGGGCTTAGGCTCTGTCAGACACAACACTAGGGGCCAGGACTGTCTATAATTCAGGGTTCCCTCAAGGGACAAGTAGATTGATCATAATGTGGAGTTTCTGGGCAGACTCACCAGGCCCTTCTTCTTTCTATTGGGAAGGCAGAATGCTGTGTTGTGGCTGCAGAATTCCCTATCATGAGGGCTTGTGGACCAGTAGGGTGAGGATGGAATTGTAAACCCAAGCTATGAATAAATTCAGTGACAAGCGAATGGCATTTCCAGTGTGCAGCGGCTGATTCGAATATCCAGCACCTGAGTAAGCGCAGACGTCAGATGTTTGCTCAAGCTGGAGTTTGTGTCTATAATGACCGACAAATGGAGAGGAGTTGAAAAGAGGTCATAGAGGATTTCCCACACTTGAGCTTGTGAGATGCTCCAAACAGCCAGGTTTCCTTCTACAGGACAGGGCAGTCAGATTTGTTTGCTCGAGAGTCCCCCATGTGGAAAGTTTGGGTAGCAGAGCACTCCCACATGGATGCCTGGAAAGCACACTTCCACTGAACATTGCAGCTGAGGAACATGGCAGGTTCTTTCTGAAGGCTCTGGGGTGAAGTACCAAGGCCTGTAGTTGACATGGAATCTCATGAAGATGGCTCACAATGCTGGCTTGTTACCAGTGAGATCTTAGAATCTGCTGGTGGCTACGGGCCAAGTAGGATTCATCTACCCTGAGGGTTTGACACAGTTCCAAGAGCACGGCTTCCATCTAGAGAAAGGAGATGTTCTGTTGTGGGGATCAGGGACCATATGTTGTATCTTAAGTTGGTACTCCAGAACAGGTCTCTGATTACAGATGCCTGAAAACCTAATCAGGGGTTACAATGAGGTCATAGGAGCATGTCAGGTTCAATCTTCTGACTGAGAAACACTGACTTGGGTATCTGCCTGGATTCAGGTGATCAGCGTATTTCAGACTGCACATTTGTGTCCAGAGGGGCCTCCAGTATTGGGGTGGGCTCAGGGGCCTTGCAGGTTTCTCCTTATCTCGAAGTTTTAGGCAAATGTGACGGTCACATTTTCCTTGGGGATGGCAGGCACAGTCCTTTGGTGTGGCTCCAGAGACCCCATCCTGGAGGAAATATGAGCCATGGTTTCAGGATAGAAGTCTGTAAGCACAAACTCGGGTTAAGGTTAGCGGTGAGGTGATCGCAGGCCCAATGCATAGACCTGGAGGGCAGCTCGTCTGGAACTATAAATTAGTTGCCTTGAAGGTGGTAGCACAGGCTTGTGTATCTGGCTTTTGTGTCCAGGATGGCCTCGGAATGCAGGTGTGGTCTCATGGATCCATGGGAGATTTTTCCTCTCAAGGATCCTAGCGGCTCCCTATACTATGATGGCTTTCTTGGCGAAGGGGAGAGTGCTAGTTTACATCTTAGGGGTGTCCCAAAACAGGGATTCCAGAGACAGGCTGTGTTTCTGGTCCCCTGAAAAATCCCACCAGGTGTTAGGATTTGTGCTTAGGGGCATATCAGGCCTTCAAATTTGGATTCTGGAATGCAACTGAGAGTGTTTGTTTGAAAGCATGCTCATGTTGGGGGTCACAATGCCTGCTTGTGTCCAGGGCGGCCCTCATGAGTGGGTGGGTTATCATTGGCCATTCAGCTGGCTACCACTCTGAGGTCTGGAAACCCATTCCAAGAGCCATCATTCCTGCCATGGGGAAGGAGGATTTCCCTATTGTGCTTCTGGTTCCCCCATTGGCAGGGATTTCAGCAAATGTCTGGGGACAGATGCCTGAATCAAGAATGGGTAGAGATGACAGCCCTGGGACATGGCTGGTCTCACATTCTGGAGTTGGAGCCCAGTCTCTGGGTCCTGACACGAGGTCAGAGACAAGGTTATGTCAGACTCAGCGCTAGTGGCCAGGTAAACCTATAAATGGGGTTCACTCGAGGGTCGAGTAGATTTATCCTCATGTAGGGTTTCTGGGCAGTCTTTCCAGGCTGTTTTTTCTTGCTATGGGGAAGGCAGAATGCTGTGTTGTGGCTTCAGAATTCCCTATCAAGAGAGCTTACTGAACACCAAGGTGAGGATGGAATTGCAAACCCAAGCTACTTTTTTTTTTTCAAGATTTTATTTATTTGTCAGAGAGCGAGCGAGAGCAAGCACAGGCAGACAGAGTGGAAGGCAGAGTCAGACGGAGAAGCAGGCTCCCTGCGGAGCAAGGAGCCTGATGTGGGACTCGATCCCAGGACGCTGGGATCATGACCTGAGCCGAAGGCAGCTGTTTAACCAACTGAGCCACCCAGGCGTCCCGCCAAGCTACTTTTAAATTCAGTGCCAAGCATAAGGCAATTCCAGTGTGTAGCAGCTGATTCAAATATCCAGCACTTGAGTAAGTGCAGATGTCAGTTGATTGCTCACGCTGGAGTTAGTGTCTATGATGACCAACAAATGGATGGGTGGCCTCAAGAGGCCATGGAGGATTACCCACCCTCAGGCTTGAGATACTCCATACAGAAAAGATTCCTTTTACCGTACAGGGGAGTCTGGTTTGTTTCCTCCAGGGTTCCCCATGTGGAAAGTTGGTATCAGAGCACTCCCGCTGGATGCCTGGAAAGTACACCTACATTGACCATAGCAGAAGAGGAACATGGCAGTTTCATTCTGGTGGCTCTGGGCCGAAGTACCAAGGGCTGGAGTTGTCATGGAGTCTCATGAAGATGGGTCACAATGCTGGTATGTTGTCAGGGAGATCATAGAATGTGCTGGTTGCCAGGGGGCCTTGAAGGATTCATCTACCCAGAGTGTTTGACACAGGTCCAGAGCACAGCTTTCTTCTAAGGACAGGAGATGTTCTTTTGTGTGGCTCAGTGACCATATTGTATCATACATTGATATTCAGAACAGCCTTCTGAGTACAGATACCTGAAAACCTATTCTAGTGTTCCAGTGAATCCTAGGAGCATGTCAGGTTCAATCTTCTGTCTGAGGACCATTGACTGGGATATCAGCCTGGATGTAGGTGATATGGTGTGTCAGACTGTGCATTTGCGTCCAGAGTGGCCTCCAATATTGGGCTGGGCTTAGGGGCCTTGCAGGTTTCTCCTAATCTAGAGGGTTTGTTTAATAGTGACAATCACAGTTTCCTTTGGGAAGACAGGTACAATCCCGTGGTGTGGCTCCAGTTATCACAAACTGGAGGGCATGTGAGCCACGGTTTTGGGAGGGAAGTCTGAAAACACAAACTTGGGTTAGGGTTAGTGGCAAGGTTATCACAGGCCCAATGCATAGACATGGATGGCAGCTCTTCAGGAACTGTTAATCGGGTGACTCAAAGGCAGAATCACAGGCTTTTTTCTCTGTATTGTGTGCAGGATGGCCTCAGAATGCAGTTGTGGCCTCATGGGTCCATGGGAGATTTTTCCTCTCTAAGGATCCTGGTGGCTCCCAATAGTTGGTGGCTTTTTCGGGGAAGGGAAGAGTGCTGTTTTTCATGTTAGGGGTGACCCAAAATATGGATTCCAGAGACGGACTCTGGGTTTGGTCCACTGGAAAATCCCACCAAGTGTTAGGATTTGGGCCTAGTGGCTTACCAGGCCTGCATGCAGGATCCTGGAGGTGCAACTGAGAGGTCTTGTTTGAAATCATTCTCAGGCTGAGGGTCACAATACTTGCTTATGCCCAGGTGGCCCTCATGAGTGGGCGTGGTCACATTGGCCATGCAGCTGGCTCCCACTTTGAGGGTTGGACAACCATCCCAACAGCCAGAATCCTGCCATGGGGAAAGAGGAGTTCTCTATAGTGCTTCAGGTTCCCCCATTAGCGGGGATTCCAGCAAAGGTCTGGGGACAGAGGCCTGAATACCAAGGATGGGTAAAGATGATGGACATGGGCCATGGCCAGTATCAAATCGTGGATATGGGCCCCGATCACTGGGTGGCTGACACTAGGTCTTGGCTCAGGCTCTGTCAGACACAGCACTAGTGCCCAGGGCAGCCTATAAATTGGGGTTCCCTCGAGTGCCGAGCAGATTGATCCTCATGTATGGTTTCTGGGCAGACTCACCAGGCCCTTCTTGTTTGTAAGGGGAAGGCAGAATGCTGTTATGTGGCTCTAGAATTCACTATCAAGAGGGCTTGTGGACCAGGAGGCTGAGGATGGAATTGTAAACCTAAGCTATGGTTACATTCTGTATCAAGCGAAAGGAATTTCCAGTGTGCAATGTTTGAATCCAATATTCAGCACTTGAGTGAGGGTGGATGTCAGATATTTGCTCATGCTGGAGTTTGTGTCTATGATGACACAAAAATAGAGGGGTGGCGTCAAGAGGCCATGGAGGATTTCCCAATCTGGTGTTTTTGAGATGCTCCAAACAGCAAGGTTTCCTTCTACCAGACAGGGGCAGTCTGATTTGTTTCCTCCATGGTTCCCCATGTCGAAAGATCGGATAACATAGATCTCCCACATGGGTGACTGGAAAGCACACCTTCATTGACCATGACAGCGAAGGAACATGGCATCTGGTGGCTTTGAGGCGAAGAAATAAAGACTGGATTGGACATGGAACCTCATGAAGATGGGTCAAAATGTTGGTTTGTTACCAGGGAGATCTTAGAATGTGCTGGTGGTTAATGGGCCATGCAGGATTCATCTAGCCTGAGGATTTGACACAGGCCCAAGAGCCCGGATTGCTTCTGGGGGCAGGAGATATTCTGTTGTGGGGCTCAGCGGCCATATGTTGTATCATAAATTGGTAATCCAGAACATGTCTCTGAGGACAGAAGCCTGAAAACCTAATAAAGGGTTTGAATGAGGCCCTAGGGGAATGTCATTCAATCTTCTGACTCAGGATCATTGACTCTGGTGTCTGACTGGATGCAGGTGATGAGCATGTTTCAGACTGTGCATTTGTGTCCAGAGTGGCATCCAATACTAGGGTTGGCTCAGGTTCCTTGCAGGTTTCTCCTTATATGGGGTTTTTGGACAACTGTGATGGGCAGTTTCCTTGGGGATTGCAGGAACTGTCCTGTGGTGTGACTCCAGAGACCCCATCCTGGAGGTCATGTGCGCCATGATTTTGAGAGTGAAGTCTGCAAACACAAACTTAGGTTAGGGTTAGTGGCAAGGTGATCATAGTCCCAATCCATAGACCAGGAGGGCAGCAAGTCTGGAACTGTAAATCACGTAACTCAAAGGTGGTAGCACAGGTAATTGTATCTGGATTTAATTTCCAGAATGGCCTTTATTGCAGGTGTTGTCTCAAGGGTCCATGGGAGATTTCTCCTCTCAAGGATCCTGGCGGTTCTCAATAGTTTGTTGGATTTCTCCGGGAAGGGATGAGTACTGTTTTCCAGCTTAGGCGTGCCCCAAAACAGGCATTCCAGAGATGAGCTCTGGGTCTAAGTGCTTGGAAAATCCCACCAAGGGTTAATATTTAGGCCTAGGGCCATACCAGGCCTGCAATGCGGGATCCTGGAGGTGCAACTGAGAGCGTTTGTTTGAAAGTATGGTCAAGCTGAGGGTCCCAATGCCTGCTTGTGCCCCGGAGGCCATCAGGATTGGGCGATGTCTACTCAGCCATGCAGCCAGTTCCCATTCCTAGGGTTGGAACACCCATCCAAAAGCCAGGATTCCTGCCATGGCGAAGGATGAATTCTCTATTGTGCTTCAGGTCCCCCCATTGGTAGGGATTCCAGCTAAGATCTAGGGGACAGATGCCTGAATACCAAGGATGGGTAGTAATGACAGCCCTGGCGTTGGCCGGTCTCACATGGTTAATGTGGGCCCCACCCTCTGGGTTGCTGACACGAGGTAGGGGCTCAGGCTCTGTCAGACACAGCACTAGTGGCTAGGGCAAACTATAAATAGGGGTTCCCTCCTGGGCTGAGTATATTGATCTTCATGTGCAGTTTATGGGCAGACTCACCAGGTCCTTCTATCTATGAAGAAGGCAGAATGTTGTGTTGTGGCTCCAGAATTCCCTATCAAGAGATATGGCAGACCAGTAGGGTGAGGATGAAATTGTAATCTGAAGCTAGGCTTAAATTCATTGCAAAGCGAAAGGCAGTTCCAGTGTGCAGCAGCTGATTCCAATATCAGCGCCTGAATATGGGCGGATGTCAGATGTTTGCTCAGGCTGGAGTTTGTGTCTATGATGACCAACAAATGGAGAGGTGGCGTCAAGAGGCCATGGAGGATTTCCCACCCTGGGGCTCAGGAGCCATAATTTGTATCATAAGTTGGTATTCCAGAAGAGGCCTCTGAGGACAGGTGCCTGAAAAGTTAATCCCTCTTCCAATGAGGTCCTAGGGCCATGTCAGGTTCAATTATCTGACTCAGGACCATTGATTTGGGTGTCTGCCTGGATGGAGGTGATCAGGGTGTTTCAGACTGTGCATTTGCATCCAGAGCAGCCTCCAATATTGGGATGTGCTCAGGAGCCTTCCGGGTTTCTCCTAATCAGGAGGGTTTGGGCAACTGTGATGGGCCCAGTTTCCTTGCGGATGGCAAGCACAGTCTTGTGGTGTGACTCTAGGGGCCCCATCCTGGAGGACATGTGAGCTATGGTTTTTAGAGAGAGATCTGCAAACACAAACTCGGGATAAGGTTAATGGAGAGGTGTTCACAGTCCCAATCCAAAGATCTGGAGGGCAGCACGTCAGGAACTGTAAATCAGGTGACTCGAAGCCAGTAGCACAGTCTCTTGTATCTGGATAGCATATCCACGCTGGCCTCGGAATACAGGTGTGGACTCATGGAACCATGGGAGATTCTTCTTCTCAAGGATCCTGGAGGTTCCCATTAGATTGGTGGCTTTCTCAGGGAAGTGAAGAGTGCTGTTTTCCATCTTAGGGGTGCCTCAAAACAGGGATTCCAGTGACAGGCTCTGGGTATGTGCACATGGAACATCCCACGATGTGTTAGGATTTGGGGTTAAGGGCATATCAGGCCTGCAATGCAGGATCCTGGAGGTGCAACTAAGAGCATTTTTTTGAAGGCTTGATCAAGCTGAGGGTTACAATGGCCACTTGTGCCCAGGGCAGCCCTCATGAGTGGGCATTGTCTCCTTGGCCATGCAGCTGGCTCCCACTTTGAGGTTTGGACACTCATATCAACAGCCAGGATTCCTACCATGGGGAAGGAGGAGTTCTCTATTGTGCTTTAGGTTACCACATTGGTAGGGATTACATAAAAGGTCTGGGGACAGGTGCCTGAATACCAAGGATGGGTAGAGATGATGGACTTGGGCCCTGGCCAATCGCACATGCTGGATATGGGCTCATATCTCTGGGTGCCTGAAACTAGGTCTTGGCTCAGGCTCTGTCAGACACAGTACTAGTACTAGTACTAGTACTAGTGCCCAGGACAGCCTATAAATCAAGGTTCCATCGAGTGCCAAGTAGATTGATCCTCATGTGGAGTTTCTGGGAAGATTCACCAGGCCCTATTTCTTTCTAGTGGGAATGCAGAATGTTGCCTTGTGGCTCCAAATTCCCTCTCTAGAGGGCTTGCATACCAGGAGGCTGAGGATGGAATTCTAAACCCAAGCTATGGATAAATTCAGTGTCAAGTGAAACGCAGTTCTAGTGTGCAGTGGTGGAAAAGAAAATGCAGAATCTAAATAACGGCAGATTTCAGATGTTTTCTCATGCTGGAGTTTTTGTCTATGATGACTGACAAATGGAGGGGTTGTGTCAAGGGCCATGGAGGATTTCTCCTGCTGGTGCTTCTGAGATGCTCCAAACAGAGGGTTCCCTTCTACTGGTCATTGGCAGTCTGGTTTGTTTGCTCCAGGGTCCCACATGTGGAAAGAATAAGTAGAAGAGCACTCCCACATGGATGCCTGGAAAGCACACCTCCACTGACCATATCAGGTGAGGAACATGGCAGGTTCATTCTGGTGGCTCTGGGGCGAATTACCAAGGACTTGAAGTGACATGGAATCTCATGAAGATGGATCACAATGCTGTTTGTTTGTTACCAGAGAGATCTTAGAATGTGCTGGGGGCTAAGGGGCTGTGCATAATTCATATACCCCGACCCTTGACACAAGTTGAAGAGCACGAATTCCATCTGGGGAAAGGAGATATTCTATTGTGGGTTTCAGGGACCAATCTTCTGACTCAGGACCATTGACTTGGGTGTCTTCCTGGATGGAGGTGATCAGGGTGTTGCACACTGTGCATTTGTGTCCAGAGTGGCCTCCAATATTGGACTGGGCTCAGGGGACTTGCAGGTCTCTCCTAATCTGGAGGGTTTGGGCAACTGTGATTGACACAGTTTCATTGGGGATAGCAGGATCTTTCCTGTGGTGTGGCTACAGAGACCCATCATAGAGGGCATGTGAGCCATGGTTTTGGGAAAGAAGTCTGCAAACACAAACTTGGGGTAGGGTTAATGGCGAGGTGATCACAGGCCCAATGCATAGGTCTGTAGGGCAGCTCGTCTGGAACTGTAAACCAGGTGATTCGAAGGTGGTAGCACAGTCTCTTGTATCTGGATTGTGTGTCCAGGATGGCCTCGGAATGAAGGTGTGGTCTTATGGAGCCCTGGGAGATTTTTCCTTTCTACGCATCCTGGCAGCTCCTAATAGTTTTCTCAGGGGAGGGAAGATTGCTGTTTTCCATCATAGGGGTGCTTCAAAACAGAGATTCCAGAGACGGGCTCTGGTTATGTTGGCATGGAAAATCCCACGAAGTGTTAGGATTTGGTCCTAAGGGCATACCAGGCCTGCGATGCGGGACCCTGCAGAAACAACTGAGAGCATTTGTTTGAATGCATGCTAAGGTTGAGGGACACAATGCCTGCTTTGGCCCAGGCGGCCCTTATGATTGGGCGTTGTCTCATTGGCCATGCACCTGGTTCTAATTCTGAGGGTTGGGCACCCATAGCAACAGCCAGGCTTCCTGCCATGGGGAAGGAGGAGTTCTCAATTGTGCTTCAGGTTCCCCCACTGGTAGGGATTCCAGCAAAGGTCTGGGATAGTTGCCGGAATACCAAGGATGGGTAGAGATGACTGGGCCATGGCCAGTCCCACATGCTGGATAAGGGCTGGCTGACACGAGGTTGGGGCTCAGGCTCTCTCAGACACAGCGCTAGTGGCCAGCGCAAAGTATAAATCGGGGTTCCCTCGAGGGCCAAGTAGATTGATCTTCATGGGGAGTTTCTGGGCAGACTCACCAGGCCCTTCTTTCTATGGGGAAGGCAGAATGTTGCGTTTTGTCTCCCTAATTCCCTCTCAAGAGGACTTGCAGTCCAGTAGGGTGAGGATGGAATTGTAAACCCAAACTATGCAAGAATACAGTGTCAAGTGAAAGGTATTTCCAGTGTGCGTGACTGATTCGAATATCCAGCACCTGAGTAAGAGCAGATGTCAGATGTTTGCTCATGCTGGAATTTGTGTCTATGATGACTAACAAATGGAGGGTTGGCATCAAGAGAATGTGGAGGACTTCCCAGGCTGGGGCTTGTGAGATGCTCCAAACAACCAAGGTTTCCTTCAACCTGACAGGAGCAGTCTTATTTGTTTGCTCTAGGGTTCCCTATGTGGAATTTTTGTGTAGCAGAGAACTACCTCTTGGATGCCTAGAAAGCACACGTCCATTGACCTTTGTACCTGAGGAACATGGCAGATTCGTTTCATGGCTCTTGGGCAAAGTACCAACACCTTGAGTTGGCATCAAGTCTCAGGAAGTTGGGTCACAATGCTGGTTTGTTACCAGGGAGATCATAGAAGGTGCTGGGGCTAGTGGGTCATGCAGGATCCATCTACCCTGAAAGTTGGACATAGATCCAAGAGCACATTTTCCTTCTGGAGACAGGAGATGTTCTGTTGTGGGAAACAGGGACCACATGTTGTATCATAACTTGGTATTCCAGAACAGGACTCTGAGAACAGATGTCTGAAGACCCAATCTAGGGTTCCAGTGAAGTCCTAGGGGCATGTCAGGTTCAATCATCTGACTCAGAACCATTGACTTGGCTCTCTGCCTCGATGGAGGTGCTCAGGGTGTTTCAGACTGCACGTTTGCATCCATAGCAACCGCCAATATTGGGGTGGGTTCAGGGGCCTGGCAGGTTTCTCCTAATCTGGAGGGTTTGGACAACCTGATGGGCACAGTTTTCTTGGGGATGGCAGGAACTTTCCTGTGATGTGGCTTGAGGGACCACATCTTGGTGGGCATGTAAGCCATGGTTTTGGGAGAGAAGTCGGCAAACACAAACTGGGGTTAGGGTTAGTGTCGAGATGATCACAGGCCCAATGCATAGACATGGAGGGCAGCTCGTCAGGAAATGTAAATAGGATGACTCGAAGGCAGTAGCAAAGACTTTTCTCTCTGGATTGTGTGGACAGGATGGCCTCGGAATGCAGGTTTGTTTTCATGGGTCCATGGGAGATTTTTTCTCTCTAAGGATCCTGGCGGCTCCCAATAGTTTGGTGCCTTTCTCAGGGAAGGGAAGAGTGCTGTTTTCCATCTTAAGGGTGCCCCAAACAGGGATTCTGAGACGGACTCTGGGTCTGGGCACCTGGAAAATCCCACCAAGGGTTAGGATTTGGGCCTAGGGGCATACCAGGCCTGCAATGCTGGTACTGGAGGAGCAACTGAGAGTGTTTGTTTGAAAACATGCTCAGGCTGAGGATCACCATGCCTGCCTGTGCCCATGTCGGCCCTCAGGAGTGGGCATGGTCTCCTTGGCCATGCAGCTGGCTCCCACGCTGAGGGTTGGACAACCATCCCAACAGCCAATATTCCTGCCATGGGGAAGGAGGTGTTCTCTATTGTGTTTCAGGTTCGCCATTGGCAGGAATTCCAGCAAAGTTTGGGGGACAGATGACTGGATACCAAGGATGGGTACAGATGATGGCCCAGGGCCATGGCCGATCTCTCATGCTAAATATGGGCCCTCACCTCTGGGTGGCTGACACGAGGTCGGGGCTTAGACTCTGTCAGACACAGCACTAGTGGTCAGGGAAATCTATTAATCAGGGTTGCCTCGTAGTCTGAGTAGATTGATCCTCATGTGCAGTTTCTGGGCAGACTCAACAGGTCCTTCTTCTTTCTATGTGGAAGGCAGAATACTGCGTTGTGGCTCCAGAAATCCCTATCAAGAGATATTGTGGACCAGTGTGGTGAGGATAGAATAGTAATACAAAGCTATGGTTAAGTTCAGTGAAAAGCAAAAGGCAGTTCCAGTGTGCAGCTGCCGTTTCGAATATCCAGCACCTGAGTAAGGGTGGATGTCAGATGTTTGCTCACACTGGAGTTTGTGTCTGTGATTACCCACAAATGGAAGGGTGGCGTCAAGAGGCCATGGAGGATTTCCCATGCTGGGGCTTGTGAGATGCTCCAAATAGGAAAGTTTCTTTCTACCGGACAGGAGAAGTCTGGTTTGTTTTCTCTGGTTTCTCCATGTGGAAAGTTTTGTAGCAGAGAACCCCACAGGGATGCCTGGAAATCACCCCTCCATTGACCATTGCAGCTGAGGAACATGGCAGGTGCATTCTGGTGGCTCTGGGGCAATATATCGAGACCTTGAGTTGACATGGAGTCTCATGAAGATGGGGCACAATGATGGTTTGTTACCAGGAATATCATAGAATGTGCTGGTTGCTAAGGGGCCATTCAGGATCCAAATACCCTTAGGGTATGACACAATTCCAGGAGCATGGCTTCCTTTTTGGGGAGGACATATTCTGTTCTGTGGCTCAGGGACTATATATTTTATCATAAGTTGATATTCCAGAGCAGGCCTCTGACGACAGATACCTGTAAACCTAATCTAGTGTGCCAATGAAGTCCTCGGGGCATGTCAGGTTCAATCTTCTGACTCAGGAGCATTGACTTGGGTGTCTGCCTGTATGGAGGTGATCAGGGTGTCTCAGACTGTGCATTTGTGCCCAGAGCGGCCTCCATTATTTGGCTGCGCTCAGGGGCCTTGCAGGTTTCTCCTAATCTAAAGGTATCGGGCAAAAGTGATGGGCACAGTTTCCTTGAGGATCTCAGGCACAGTCTTGTGGTGTGGCTTCAGATGCCAGAACCTGGAGGTCATGTGAGCCATGGTTTTAGGAAGGAAGTCTGCAAACACAAACTCAGTTTAGGTTAATGGCAAGGTGATTGCAGGCCCAATGCATAGACCTGGAAGGCAGCTCGTCAGGAACTGTAAATCCGATGACTCAAAGGTGATAGCACATGATATGTATCTGGATTGTATGTCCAGGATGGCCTCGGAATGCAGGTGTGTTCTCATGGGTCTATGGCAGATTTTTCCACTCAAGGATCCTGGTGGCTACCAAGAGTTTGGTGACTATCTCGGGGAAGGGAAGAGTGCTGTTTTCCATCTTAAGGGTCCCCCAAAATAGGGATTCCAGAGATGGGCTCTGTGTCTAGGCCCCTGTAAAATCCCACCAGGGTTAGGATTTGGGCCTAGGTGTGTACTAGGCCTGCAATTCGGGGTCCCAGAGATGCAATTGAGAGCGTTTGGTTGAAAGCATGCTCAGGCTGAGGTCACAATGCCTGCTTGTGCCCGGGGAAGCCATCATGATTGCACATGGTCTCCTTGGCCATGGAGCTGCCTTCCACTTTGAGGGTTGAGCAACTATCCCAACTGTCAGAATACCTTCCATGGGGAAGGAGGAGTTCTCTATTGTGCTTCAGGTTCCCCCAATGGCAAGGATTTCAGCAAAGGTGTGGGTACAGATGCCTGAATACCAAGAATAGAAGAGAAGACAGACTTGGGCCATAGCTGGTCTCACATGCTGGATATGGGCCCTGATCTCTCAGTGGCTGACACTAGGTCCTGGCTCCGGCTATGTCAGACACAGCACTAGTGCCCAGGGCAGCCTATGAATCAGGGTTCCGTCTAGCACCAAGAAGATTGACCATCATATGGAGTTTCTGGGCAGACTCTCCAGGCCCTTTTTCTTTCTATGGGGAAGGCAGAATATTGTGTTGTAGCTCCAGAATTCCCTCACAATAGGGCTTGTGGACCAGTAGACTGAGGATGGAATTGTAAACCCAAGCTATGGCTTAATTCAGTCAAACTAAAGGCAGTTCCAGTGTGCAGCGATCGAATTGAAATCCAGCACCTGAGTAAGGGCGGATGTCAGATGTTTGCTCATGCTGGAGTTTGTGTCTATGATGACTGACAAATGGAGTGGTGGCTTCAAGAGGAAATGGAGGATTTCCCACGCTGGGGCTTGTGAGATGCTCCAAACAGAAGGTTTCCTTCTACCGGACAGGGGCATTCTGTTTTTTTGTCTCAAGGGTCCCCGCCAATTGCAAAGTTTGTGTAGCAGAGCACCCCCGTATGGTTGCCTGGAAACCACACCTCCACTGACCATTGCAGCTTAGGAACATGGCAAGTTCATTCTGGTGGCTCTGGGGTGAAGTACTAAGGGCTTATTTTTACATGGAATGTCATGAACATGGGTAACAATGCTGTTTTGTTACCTGGGAATTCTTAGCCTGACATCTGTACACATCCTTGGTATTAAGGCAACTTTCCACAGACCTTTCCTGTAACCCTGCCAATGGGGGAACCTGAAGCACAATAGAGAACTCCTCTTTCCATTGCAGGAAGCCTGGCTGTTGCAATGGGTGTCCAACCCTCAAAGTGGGATCCAGCTATATGGCCAATGAGACTACGCCCTCTCCTGAGGGCCCCCCTGGGCACAAAGAGGCATGATGACCCTCAGCCTGAGCATGCTTTCAAACAAGCCCTCTCTGTTACACCATTAAGATCCTGCATTGCAGGCCTGGAATGCCCCTAGGCCCAAATCCTAACACTTGGTGGGATATCCGGGCACCCAGACCCAGAGCCCGTCTCTGGAATCCCTGTTTTGGCATAAGCCTAAGATGGAGCACCCCTAAGATGGAAAAAAGCACTCTTTTCTTCTCTGAAAAACCACCAATCTATGGAGATCCACCAGGATCATTAGAGAGGAAACGTCTCCCATTGAACCATGAGACCACGTCTACATTCAGAGCCCATCCTGGACACACAATCCAGATAGAAAAGCCTGTGCTACCAGCTTTCAGTTACCCTAATTACAGTTCCTGACGTGATGCCTTCTAGGTCTATGCATTGGACCTGCGATCTCCTTGCCACTATCCCTGACCCAAATTTGTGTTTGCAGACTTCCCTCCCAAAACCATGGCTCTCATATCCTCAAGGAGGTGGTCTCTGAAGCCTTACCACAGGACTGGGCCTGCCATCCCCAAGGAAACTGTGCCCATCACAGTTCCCCAAAGCCTCCAAGTTAGGAGAAACCTGCAAGGCCCCTGAGCCCACCCCAATAGTGGAAGTGGCTCTGGATGCAAATGCACAGTCTGAAACACCCTGATCACCTACATCCAGTCAGACAACCATATCAATGGTCCTTAGTAAGAAAATTGAACCTGATGGGCACCAAGGACATCATTGGATCTCTAGATTAGGTTGCAAGCATCAATGCTCAGAGGCCTGTTCTTGAATACCAAGTCAGGATACAACATATGTACCCTGAGCCACAAAACAGAACATCTCCTCTCCCAAGATGGAAACTGTGCACATCGACCTGTGCCAAACCCTCAGCGTGGCCCATAGCCACCAATACATTCTAAGACCTCCCTTGTAACAAACCAGTTTTGGGACACATCTGTAAGAGATTCCAAGTCAACTCAAGGCCTTGGTACTTGGCACCAGAACCACCAAAACGAACCTGTCATGTTCCTCAGCTGCAATGGTCATTGGACGTGTGCTTTCCAGTCATCCATGCGGGAGGGCTCTGCTACGCAAACTTCCACTTGAGGGACCCTGGAGGAAAAAAAAAACAGACTCCTCCTTTCCATTAGAAGGAAACCTTGTTGTTTGGAGCATCTCACAATCTTAAGCGTGGGTAATCCTCCATTGCCTCCTGAAGCCACCCCTCCATTAGTCGTCATCCTAGACACAAACTCAAGTGTGAGCAAATATCTGACATCTGCCCTTACTCAGGTGCTGGATATTTCGTATAAGCTGCTGCATATTGAAACTGACTTCCGCTTGGCACTCAATTTAAGCATAGCTGGTGTTTACAATTGCATTCTCACCCTATTTGTCCCCAAACCCTCTTGATAGGGAATTCTGGATCCATAAGGCAGCATTCTGCCTGCCCCACAGAAAGAAGTGCTTCGTGAGTCTGGCCAGAAACCCTACATGAGGATCAATTTACTCGGCCCTGGAGAGAACCCCAATATATAGACTTCTCTGGCCACTAGTGCTGTGTCTGACACAGCCTGAGCCCAGACCTCGTGTCAGCCACCCAGAGAGCGGGGCCCATATCCAGCATGTGAGAACGGCCATGGCCCAAATCTGTCATCTCTATGCATCCTTGGTATTCAGGCATCTGTCCCCAGACCTTTGCTGTAATCCCTGCCTATGGGGGAACATGAAGCACAATAGATATTTCCTCCTTCCCCATGGCTGGAAACCTGGCCATTGGAATGTGTGTCCATCCCTCAGTGTGGGAGCCAGAAAATGGACAATGGGACCACGCCCACTCCTGAGGGCCACCCTGGGCACAAACAGGCATTGTAATGCTCAGCCTGAGCATGCTTCCAAACAAGCCCTCTCAGTTGCACCACCAAGATCCTGCATTGCAGGCCTGGTCTGCCCATAAGCCCAAATCCCAACCCTTGGTGGGATTTTCCAGGCGCCTAGACCCAGAGCCCATCTCTGGAATCCCTGTTTTGGGGCACACCTAAGATCGAAAATAGCAGTCTTCCCATCTCAAAAAGTCATCAAAATATTGGGAGCCGCCAGTATCCTTAGAGGAAAAATCTCCCATGGACCCATGAGGCCACAGCTACATTCTGAGGTCACCCTAGACACACAATCCAGATATAAAAGCCTGTGCTTCCACCTTCGGGTCATTTCAGTTACTGTTCCTGACGAGTAGCCTTCCAGGTCTACACATTGCCCTGCGATAACCTAGCCACTAAACCTAACCCGAGTTTGTGTTTGCAGACTTCCCTCCCAGAACCATGGCTCACATGCCCTCCAGGGTGGAGTCTCTGGAGCCACACCACAGGACTTGCTTGCCATCCCCATGGAAATTGTGCATGTCAGTTAACCAAACCCTCCAGAGTTGGTTGAAACATTCAAGGCCCCTGTGGCCACCCCAATATTGGAGGTTACTCTGGACATAAGTGCGCAGTCTGAAACTCCCTGATCACCTACATCCTGGCACACACCCAAGTCAACTTTCCTAAGTCTGAAGATTGAACCTCTCATGCCCCTGGGACTCATTGGAACCCTAGATTAGGTTGTCGGGCATCTGTCTTCAGAGGCCTGTTCTTGAATAGGAACTTATAATATGGCATGTGGTCCCTGAGCCACAAAACACTACATCTCCTGTCCCCAGAAGGTAACCGTGCTCTTCGACCTGTGTTAAACCCTCAGGGTAGGAGAATCTTGCAGGCACCTTAGCCACCAACACATTCTAAGATCTACCTGGTAAAAAAAACCAGCATTGTAACCCATCTTCAAGTGATTCCATGTCAACTCAAGACCTTGGTGCTTCGCCCCAGAAGCACCGTAATGAACCTGCATGTTCCTCAGCTGCATTGGTCAATGGAGGTGTGCTTTCCAGGCATCCATGTGGAAGAGCTCTGCTACCCATACTTTTCACATGGGGGGCCCAGCAGAAAACATACCAGACTCTAACTGTCCAGTAGAAAAAACAACCTTGCTGTTTGGAGCATCTCACATGCATCAGCCTCTTGATGCCACTCCTCCATTCGGTCATCAGAGACACAAACTCCACTGTGCGTAAACATCTGAAATCCACCTTTACTCAGGTGCTGGATATTTCATTTGTTGGCCACGATAGATACAAACTCTATCATGAGCAGACATCTGACCCTCGCCTGTACTCAGATGCTGGAGATCTCGAAAAAACCACTGCGCATTGGAACGGCCATGTTCTCGGCACTGAGATTAAGCATAGATTGTGTTTTCTGCCTTCTGTTCTCACACTCCTCGCCTTCAAGTCCCCCATATTGGGAATTTGGGAGCCACAATGCCTTCTGCCTGCCCACCAGAAAAAAGAGGTGCTCTATGGGTCTGTGTGAAACTCCATATAAGGTTCCACCAGCACAGCCCTCTATAGCACCACAATATCATAGGCCACCTTGTGAACTAATGCTTTGTCTGACACAGCTCGAGCCCCGACCTCCTGGTAGCCACCTAGATAGCGGGACTCATATCTGGCAGGTGTGACCTGCCTTGACCTGAGTCCTTCATCTCAAACCAACCTGGTTATTCACGTACCAGTCCCAGAACATAGCTCAAATTACTGTGCATGGGGGAATCTGAAGCACAAAAGAGTACTCCCCCTTCCTCATAGAAGGAAAATTAAATGTTGATATGGTGGTCCAACCCTCATATTGGGATCCAGGTGCATGGAACAAGAGCCAATGCCCACTCAGGATGGGCATCTGGGCAAAAACAGGCATTGTGACCCTTACCCTGAGACCCATTTCCAACAAGTCTCCATGGGAGCTGAACCAAAGCCCCACAGAGCCAGGCAGTCAAGCCTCTAGGCCCAAATACTAAGCCTTTGTAGGGTTATCCAGGCACAGGGACCTATAACCCATCTCTGGAATCCCTGTGTTGACGGAAACCCTGAAACAGTAAACCACGCTCTCTCCTTCCCAGTGAGACACCAAACTCTTGAGTGCTGGGCAGAATCCCCAGAGAGGTAGAATATTCCATGGACATATGAGGACACCCCACCATTCCAAGGCCATCCTAGACACAATCCAGACAGAAAAGCCTTTGCTCCTGCCTCCCAGCCACACGAATTTCAAATCCTGAGGAGCTGCCCTCAGCGTCTGCAGATCGGGGCTGCCATCACCTCCCTCCTAATTGATACACAATTTTGTGTCTGAAGACTTTGGTCCCAGAGCCCTTAACCACATTCCCTGCAGGATGGGGCTGACAGAACCACACTACATCACTGGGCCTGATCTCTGGATGAAATTCTGCCGTCTCAGTTGCACAAACCCTCCAGATTAGGAAAAGCCTGCAAGGCCCCTGAGCCCACCCCAATTTCATAGGCCACTCTGGAAAAAATGCACAGTCTGACACAGCCTGAGCATCTACCTCCAGGAAGACTCACAGGTCAAAGTCCCTAAGTCCGAAGGTTGAGGATGACATGCCCCTACAACCTCATAAGAACCCTAGCCTAGATATTCAGGCCTCTGTGCCCAGAGGCCTGGTCTTGAAATCCAACATATGATCCGACATGTGGTCCCTGAGCCATACAAGAGAACCCCTCCTGTCCCGAGAAGGGAACCTGGCTCCTGGGAACTGGGTCTAACCCTCAGGTAGGAAAATCCTGCATGGCCACAGACCCACAACCACATTCTTTTTTTTTATATAGATTTTATTTATTTATTTGACAGACAGAGATCACAAGTAGGCATAGAGGAAGGCAGAGAGAGAGAGAGGAAGAAGCAGGCTCCCTGCTGAGCAGAGAGCCCGATGCGGGACTCAATCGCAGGACCCTGAGATCATGACCTGAGCCGAAGGCAGCGGCTTAGCCCATTGAGCCACCCAGGCACCCTCACCACCACATTCTAAGGTCTCCCTGGACACCAAGCAGCATTGTGACTCATTAGACTGAGAACATCCGTTAACTTAGATCACTTGGAAATTTGAACAAAAACCAGCAGATCAAGCCTGCAATGTTCCTCAGCTGCAATGGTCATGCAAGGAAGACTTCCCAGGCCCCCATTCAGAGACCTCTGCTGTCGAATCTTTCTATATGGGGGACCCTGGAGCCTTGTAAGCGGACTTCCCCTGTCCCACAGTAGGACACCTTGCTGTTTGGAGCAGCTCACAAGGTCCTGCTTGGGAAAATCTCCAAGAATTCTTGAGGCCACCCCACAATTCGTTGACCATCATGGATGCAAACCCAGCGTGAGCAGACATCTAACCCTCGCCCATACTCAGGTGCTGGAAATCTCGAAACAACCACTGCACAATGGAATGGTCCTGTGGTCGGCACTGAGCTTATCCGTGGCTTGTGTTTTCAGACTTCTGTCTTCACACTCCTCGCCTACAAGCCCTTCATATTGGGAATTCTGAAGCCACAGTGCAGCTTTCTGCCTGCCCACCAGAAAGAAGTGCCCTATGGGTCTTCGCAGAAACCCACATGAGGATCCTCCTGCATGGCCCTCAATGGCACCCCAATATAATAGACCGACCTCTGCATAAATTGTCTATCTGACACCTCCTGATCCCCGACCTCCTGTCAGCCACCCAGATAGTGGGCCCCATATCCTCCAGGTGGGTCCAACCTTGGCCCGAGGCCATCATCTTGAAGCAATCTGGATATTCAGGTACCTGTCCCAGACTTAGCTCAAATTCCTGCCCATAGGGGACTCGGAAGCACAAAAGAGTGCTCCTCCTTCCCCATGGCCAGAAAACTGAATGTTGAGATGGCTGTACAACCCTGAGTGGGAACCAGGTGCATGGTCCATGAGACCATGCCTACACAGGATGGGCAGCTGGGCACAAACAGGCATTGTGACCCTCAGAATGAGACCCCTTTCCAAAGATCCCCCTTGGGATCTGGACCAGGAACCCAAATCGAAGCTTTGGTTAAGTTTTCCCAGTGTCTGGACCCAGAACCCATCTCTGGAATCCCTGTTTGGACAGGATCCCAGAGATGGAATACAGTCTTTTCCTCTTCCCCAGAAAGAAATCAAACTCTTGGGTGCCAAGCAGAATCACCAGAGTGGAAGAATATCCCATGGACACATGAGGTCACCCCTCCATTTAGTGGCCATCCTAGACACAAAATCCAGACAGAAAAGCCTGTGCTCCTCCCTCCCAGCCACCTGAATTTCAAATCCCGAGGAGCTTCCCTCAGGGTCTTCAGATTCGGACTGCCATCACCTCACTCCTATCTCTTATCCGAGGTTGTGTCTAAAGTCTTTGGTCCCAAAGTCCTGACATACATGACCTCCAGGATGGGGCCTCGAGAAACACATGACATCACTGGCCCTGCTCTCCTGAGGAAACCCTGCCCATCTCAGTTTCCCAAAATGTCCAGATTAGGAGAAAACTGCAAGGCCCCTGACTGCACCCCAGTATCATAGGCCACTCTGGAAAAAGTGCACAGCCTGACACAGCCTCAGCACCTACCTCCAGGATGACATGCAGGCCAATGGCACTTAGTCCGAAGATTGAACTTCCATGGCCCTAAAACCTCATCAGAACCCTAGCTTATGTTTTGAGGTCTCTCTCCCTAGAGGTCTGTTCTGGAAATTCAAGCATATGGTCCAACCTGTGGTCCCTGAGCCATACAAGAGCACACCTCCTGTCCCAAGAAGGAAACCTGGCTCCTGGGTACTGGGTCTAATCCTAAGGATAGGGAATCCTCAATGGCCAGAGAGCCGCCACCACATTCTAAGGTCTCCCTGGACACCAAGCAGCATTGGGACCTGTTAGACTGAGAACTTCCATCAACGCAAATCACTTGGAACTTGGAATCAGTGTCATTGGTTCAAGTTTACCCTGTTCCTCAGCTGCAATGGTAACACGAGATTGGCTTCCCAGGCCTCCATTCAGAGAGCATTGCTATCGAATCTTCCATATGGGGGACCCTGGAGCCCTGTAAGAAGACTTCTGCTGCCCCTTAGTAGGACACCTTGATGTTTGGAGCAGCTCACAAGCTCCAGCTTGGAAAAACCTCCAAGAATTCTTGAGGCCTCCCCACCATTTGTTGGCCATCATGGATACAAACTCCAGCGTGAGCAGACATCTTCCCCTCGCCCACGTGATGAAGATCTCGAAACAACTGCTGTACATTGGAATAGACATGTGCTTGGCACTGAGCGTAACCGTAGCTTATGTTTTCATACTTCTGTCCTCACACTCCTCGCCTGCAAACCATCCAACTTGGATATTCTGGAGCCGTAATGCAGCCATCTGCCTGCTCACCAGATAGAAGAAGTGAAGAAAGGGTCTGTGCAAAAATCCCCCATGAGGATCCAGTTGCACAGCTCTCAAAAGCACCCCAATATCATAGGCCGTACTCTCCACGAATGTTCTGTCTGACACAGCTCGAGCCCGAGCTCCTGACAGCCACCCAGAAAGCAGGCCTCATTTTCTGCAGGTGGGTCCTGCCTTGGCCCGAGGACCTCATCTCAAAGTGAACTGGGTATTCAGGCACCTGTCCCAGAACTTAGCTCAAATTCCTGCCCATGGGGGAACCTGAAGCATAAAAAAGTACACCTCCTTCCCCATGGCAGGAAAACTGAATGTTGAGATGGCAGTCCAACCCTCAGAGTGGGAGCCAAGTGCATAGCCCATGAGGTCACACCCACTCAGCATGGGCATCTGGGCAAAAACAGGCATTGTGACCCTCAGAATGATATCCATTTCCAACAAGAACACTCGGGAGCTGTACCAGGAAAACATAGAGCAGGACCCTAGGCCCAAATCCTAAGCCTTGTTGCGGTGATCCAGGCTCCAGAACCCAGGACCCATCTCTGGAATGGCTGTTTGGACGGGATCCCTGACTCAGAAAACTGCGCTCCTCCCATCCCCCTGAAATACACCAAACTCTTGGGTGCCGAGCAGAATTCCCAGAGAGGTAGAATCTCACATGGACCCATGAGGCCACCCCTCCATTTCGTGGCCATCATAGACAAACAAGTCAGACAGAAAAGACTGTGCTCCTGCCTCACAGCCGTCCGAATTTCATATCTGGAGATGCTTCGCTCAGGGTCTGCAGATTGGGTCTGCCATCACCTCGAGCTTAACTCTTACCCGAGTTTGTGTCTGAAGACTTTGGACCCAGAGTCCTGACCCATATGCCCTCCAGGATGGGGCCTCCAGGAACACACAACAGCACTGGGCCAGCTCTCCCAAGGAATGTCAGCCTGTCTCAGTTTCCCAACCCACCAGATTAAGAGAAAATTGCAAGGCCCCTAATACCACCCCAATTCCATAGGAGGCTGCAGAAAAAATGCATAGTCTGACACAGCCTCAGAATATACCTCCAGGAAGACACCCAGGTCAATGGGAAGGGATGAAATGGCCTAACCCATGGCAGGTTCGATGTGCTGGGTGTGAAGCCAACTGTCTCAATGTCTCTCACAAGGTCTGGGCTCAGGCTATGTAAGACAGAGCATAGTGTTTAGGGTAGCCTATGCAATTGGGGTATTGCCGAGGGCTGAGCAGGTTGATTTTCATTTGGGGTTTCTGAGCAATGCCATAGACAATGTTTTTCTTTGGGGGGCAGGCAGAGTGCTTCGTTCTGGAACCAGAATTTCCAATCATGAGGGCTTTTGGGCCAGGAGTGCTAGGGTAGAGTCTGAAAACAAAAGATAGGGTGAGGTTGGGAGCAGGCACACTCTGCAAAGGCTGAAAGGATATCTCATGCATCTGAAGTCAGGCTGAGGATCAGACGTTGGCTGAGGTTGGATTGTGCCCTTTATGGCACCTTCATGAAGCAGGTGCCTCATGAGGCCAATGAAATTTTCCCACGCTGAGTTTGGAGTTTGCCACAAACCACAAGGTTTCCTTCTTCGAGACAGTCGAGTCCTGTTGAATGGCTCCAGTACATACCATACGGAAGGACTGAAGAGGAGGGTTCAAAGGATGTATCCCTGTACAGCATGCCTCGCATTCCCCTTGGCCATAAGAAACAAAATATGTTTGATCTGCTGCCTCTGGGACACGCTAACCAGGGAGCCGAGTTGAAATGGCCTCTCCTGAGGATGCGTCATAATGTGCGTTTGGGTCCATGGAGACCTTGGAATGTGCTGGTTGTTCAGTGGCCCTGTGGAACTCTCCTACCTGAAGGGTTTGATACATGCCCAGTAAGAAATCTCCCCATGTAGAGACGAGAGAGGTTTGGTTTGGTGTCTCAGAAAAGCCCCGTGTGCCGGTCTACGAAAACAGACCTCTGAGGACGGACACATGGAAACCAAAGCTAAGGTTCAAATTAGGGCCTGGGGGCCTGTCCATTTCATCCTTCTGTCTCTGGGGACACTGTCGGAGAGTCTAAGTGGAGATAGTTGCTCCGCTGGTGTCAGAGAGACTCTCTTAGTCCAGGGGGGCCTCCACTATTGATGGCCTCAGGGGCTTGGAGCTTTTCCCTAACCTGTAGAGTTGTGTTCAATGGATTGGGCACACTTTCCTTAGACAGGGCAGGCAGAATCTTTCGCTGTGGCTCCAGAGGTCCTCGCCTGGAGGTTGTGTGGGTCCATGCTGTGGGCACAGAAGTCTGAAAACACAAACTCAGCTTATGAGTCTCGCCTAGGGTATGGCAGGCCGGATGTACAGCCCGAGAGGGAGCTCCTGGGCCTCTGAAACAAGGGCGAGTGGGAGGCATTCCTTCAGGCTTTTGTCTCCGGATGTTGTGTCCGGGATAGCAGTGGATAAGAGGGGTGGCCTTAGGGACTGTGGACGGGTATCCCTCTCTTGGGATTTGTCCCAGCTCCCAAGAGTTTGGGGTCAATTTGAGGGAAGGGTGGAGTCGTGTTGTCTGGCTCATGGGTCTCTCCAAGAAAGGGATTCCAGAGCAGAGCCCAGGTACAGGTGGGGCGACTGGAAAACTCAAACACTGGTGAGGATTGGGTGCATAGGGGCTTGGCAAGCCCCATATGCGGGCTCTTGGTCCAGGCCCTGACAGGCCTTTCTTTGACATGGGGCTCATGCTGAGGGTCACAGTGTGAATTTGTGCCCAAGCAGCACTCAAGTTTGGGCGTGGCATCAGGGGCCATGAAGGTTTCTCCCACCCTGAAGGTGTGACTCCATGCCAAGAGCAAGCTTGACAGCCATGGGGAAGGAGGAGTTCTGTTTTGTGCTTGCGATACCCAGCTGTGTGGAGAATTGATATAATGTCTAGGTTCAGATATCTGAAAACCAAGGTTAGGAAGAGGTGACGGCATAAGACCATGGCGTATCCAAAGTGCTGGGTGTGCGGCCAGCTGTCTCTTTGTCTGTCTAGACGTCTGGCTTCAGGCTGTGTCAGACAGAGCATGAGTGCCCAGAGCAGCATATCCAGTTCGGGGACCGTCGAGGCCCGAGCAGGTTGATCCTCATCTGGGTTTTCTGGAGAGCCCCACAGGGAAACGTTTTTCTTCCGTTGGGCAGACACTGGGCTGGGTTTTGGTTCTGGAGTTCCTGGTCCGGAGGGCTTGTTTGCCAGGAGTGTGAGGAAGGAAGTCTGAAAACACAAGCTAGCGTGAGGTTTGGGACCGAGGGCACGGCAGGGCCACTCTGCAGAGGCTGAATCGAGATCTCCTGCACTGAGGTCATGTCAACTATGAGACGTGCCTCAGGCTAGAGTTTTTGTCCAGCATAGCCTCTTCCTGAAGGGTGTGGGGGCTTCATGAAGCCAGGGAGGTTTGCCTACGATGGGATTTGTGAACTACTCCAAACCTCAAGCTTTCCTTCTGCACGACAGTCGAGTCCTATTGGATGGTTCCAGAGGCCCCATACGGAAAGACTCGAGAGCAGGTGTCTAAGCATGGATGCCTGGGAACGCCACCTCATATTCCCACTCTTTAGGCAGGACAAGGCAGGCTCAATCTGCAGGCTCCTGGGTGAGCTACCCAGTGAAGAGAGTTGAAATGGACTCTCCTGAAGATGAGTCCTACTGGGGCTTGGTGGCCTGGGAGACCTTGGAATGTGGAGGTGGCTCAGGGACTCTGCAGGGTTTTCCAAACTGAGGTGTTTGACACAGCTCCAACAGGGAAGCTTCCCATGTGGAGACGAGAGTAGTTCTGTTCAGTGCCTCAGGAAAGCCCCATATCCTGTTCTTTGAAACAAAGCCTCTGAGGAGTAACACCTGGAACCCAAAGCAAGAGTTGAGATTACGGCCTAAGGGCCTGTCCGGCTCAACCTTCTATCTCTGTTGACATCTGTGTGCATGCCTTCGTGGAGGTAGCTGCTCAGCATGTGTCCGAATGCCCCTGTGTGTCCAGGGAGCCTCCCAGTAGTGGGATATCCTCGGGGGCCTTGAGGTTTCTCATATTCTGGAGGTGTGTGTCCAAAGGAATGGACACAGTTTCCCAGGAGAGAGTAGGCACGGTCCTGTGGTATGGCTCCAGAGGACCCAGCCTAGAGGCTGTGTTTGCCAGGGCTGTGGGGACAGATGTCTGAAAAAGCAAACTTGGCTCAGCTAGTGGCCAAGGTAATGGCAGGACTGATCTCCAGTCCGTGAGGGGAGATCCTCTGGATATCAAAGGAGGGCAAGTGGGAGGCAGTCACTCAGGATTTTGTCTCTGGGTGTTGCGTTCACAGTATCCGGTCAGGGTAGGGGTTGTCTCAGAGGCCGAGGAAGAGCCTTCCTCTCGGGGGATTGTCCAAGCTCCCAAGTGTTTGGGTTCATTCTGTGGGAAGGGAAGCGTACTGTTTTCTGCCACAGGGGACCCCCCAGGAGAGGGACTCTAGACCACAGCAGTGGGTTCCCTCAACTGGAATACACACCATCTAGTTAGTCCTGGGTGCCTATGGGCATGGCAAGCCACATATGCGGGCTCTTGGTCCAGTCACTGAGAGGCGTTACTTGAATAAGGTACTCACGCTGAGGGTCACAATGTGTGTTTGTGCCCAAGGCGGCCCTAACGCTTGGGCGTTGCCTCATGGGCCATGTCGTTTTTCCTACACTGAAGGTTTGACTCACTGCCAGCAGCAAGTTTTCTTGCCATGGGGAAGGAGGGGTTCTGATTTGTGCATCAGGTTCCCCCCTGTGCAGGGATTGGAGATAAGGTCTAGGATCCGATGACTGAAAACCCAGGTTGGGAATGGATGGTGGCCTAAGGCAGTGGCGGGTCCAATGTCGTAGGAGTGCAGCCAGCTGTGTCGGTGTCTGTTGGAAGGTCTGGGCTCAGGCTATTTGCGACAGAGCATCAGTGTTTAAGGTAGCCTATGCAATTGGGGTGTTGCCGAGGGCCAAGCAGTTTGATCCTCATTTGGGGTTTCTGGGCAGCACCATAGACAATGTTTTTCTCCTGGGAGGCAGGCAGAGTGCTTCAGTGTGGCCCCAGAATTCCCAGTAGGGAGGGTTTGTGGGCAAGGAGTGTGAGGACGGAAGTCTGAAAACACAAGCTAGGGTGAGGATTGGAGCCAAGGGCAGAGCAGGCCCACTCTGCAGAGGCTGAATCAAAATCTCCTGCATCTGAAGTCAGGCTGAGGATCAGACGTTGGCTGAGGCTGGAGTATGTGTCCATGATGGCACCTTCATGAAGCGGGGGCCTCATGAGGCCAAGGAAGTTTTCCCACGTTGAGTTTGGAGGTTGCCCCAAACCACAAGGTTTCCTTCTGCGGGACATTCGAGTCCTGTTGCTTGGCTCCAGGACATACCATATGGAAGGACTGGAGAGCAGGGTTCGAAGGATGGATCCCTGTACAGCATTCCTCGCATTCCAATTGGCCATTAGCGACAAAATATGTTTGATCTGCTGCCTCTGGGGCACGCTACCCAGGGGGCTGAGTTGAAATGGCCTCTCCTGAGGATGCGTCATAATGTGCGTTTGGGTCCATGGAGACCTTGGAATGTGCTGGTTGTTCGGTGGCCCTTCGGAACTCTCCTACCTGAAGGGTTTGATACATCCCCAGTAAGAAAGCTGCCCATGTGGAGACGAGAGATGCTTGGTTTGGTGCCTCAGAAAAGCCCCATGTGCTGGTCTACGAAAACAGTCCTCTGAGAACGGACACAAGGAAACAAAGCTAAGGTTCAGATTAGGGCCTGGGTGCCTGTCCATTTCAACCTTCTGTCTCTGGGGACACTGTCTGAGAATCTAAGTGGAGATAGTTGCTCTGCTGGTGTCAGAGAGCCCCTCTTAGTCCAGGGTGGCCTACCTATTGATGGCCTCAGGGGCCCTGGAGCTTTTCCCTAAACTGTAGGGTTGTGGTCAATGGATTGGACACACTTTCCTTAGAGAGGGCCGGCACAATCTTTCGCTGTGGCTTCAGAGGCCCTAGCCTGGAGAATGTGTGGGTCCATGCTGTGGGCACAGAAGTCTTAAAACACAAAGTCAGCTTATGAGTGGCGCCTAGGGTATGACAGGCCGGATGTACAGCCCGAGAGGGAGCTCCTGGGCCTCTGAAACAAGGGCGAGTGGAAGGCGTTCCTTCAGGCATTTGTCTCTGGATGTTGTGTCCGGGATAGCCGTGGATTGGAGCGGTGGCCTCAGGGACTGTGGACGAGTATCCCTCTCTGGGGATTTGTCCCAGCTCCCAAGAGTTTGGGGTCATTTTGTGGGAAGGGTGGAGTCGTGTTGTCTGGCTCATGGGTCTCTCCAAGAAAGGGATTCCAGAGCAGAGCCCAGGTACAGGTGGGGCGACTGGAAAACTCAAACACTGGTGAGGATTGGGTGCATAGGGGCTTGGCAAGCCCCATATGCGGGCTCTTGGTCCAGGCCCTGACAGGCCTTTCTTTGACATGGGGCTCATGCTGAGGGTCACAGTGTGAATTTGTGCCCAAGCAGCACTCAAGTTTGGGCGTGGCATCAGTGGTCATGAAGGTTTCTCCCACCCTGAAGGTGTGACTCCATGCCAAGAGCAAGCTTGACAGCCATGGGGAAGGAGGAGTTCTGTTTTGTGCTTGCGATACCCAGCTGTGTGGAGAATTGATATAATGTCTAGGTTCAGATATCTGAGAATCAAGGTTAGGAAGAGGTGACGGCATAAGACCATGGCGTCTCCAAAGTGCTGGGTGTGCGGCCAGCTGTCTCTTTGTCTGTCTAGACGTCTGGCTTCAGGCTGTGTCAGACAGAGCATGAGTGCCCATAGCAGCATATCCAGTTCGGGGACCGTCGAGGCCCGAGCAGGTTGATCCTCATCTGGGTTTTCTGGAGAGCCCCACAGGGAAACGTTTTTCTTCCGTTGGGCAGACACTGGGCTGGGTTTTGGTTCTGGAGTTCCTGGTCCGGAGGGCTTGTTTGCCAGGAGTGTGAGGAAGGAAGTCTGAAAACACAAGCTAGCGTGAGGTTTGGGACCGAGGGCACGGCAGGGCCACTCTGCAGAGGCTGAATCGAGATCTCCTGCACTGAGGTCATGTCAACTATGAGACGTGCCTCAGGCTAGAGTTTTTGTCCAGCATGGCCTCTTCCTGAAGGGTGTGGGGGCTTCATGAAGCCAGGGAGGTTTGCCTACGATGGGATTTGTGAACTACTCCAAACCTCAAGCTTTCCTTCTGCACGACAGTCGAGTCCTATTGGATGGTTCCAGAGGCCCCATACGGAAAGACTTGAGAGCAGGTGTCTAAGCATGAATGCCTGGGAACGCCACCTCATATTCCCACTCTTTAGGCAGGACAAGGCAGGCTCAATCTGCAGGCTCCTGGGTGAGCTACCCAGTGAAGAGAGTTGAAATGGACTCTCCTGAAGATGAGTCCTACTGGGGCTTGGTGGCCTGGGAGACCTTGGAATGTGGAGGTGGCTCAGGGACTCTGCAGGGTTTTCCAAACTGAGGTGTTTGACACAGCTCCAACAGGGAAGCTTCCCATGTGGAGACGAGAGTAGTTCTGTTCAGTGCCTCAGGAAAGCCCCATATCCTGTTCTTTGAAACAAAGCCTCTGAGGAGTAACACCTGGAACCCAAAGCAAGAGTTGAGATTACGGCCTAAGGGCCTGTCCGGCTCAACCTTCTATCTCTGTTGACATCTGTGTGCATGCCTTCGTGGAGGTAGCTGCTCAGCATGTGTCCGAATGCCCCTGTGTGTCCAGGGAGCCTCCCAGTAGTGGGATATCCTCGGGGGCCTTGAGGTTTCTCATATTCTGGAGGTGTGTGTCCAAAGGAATGGACACAGTTTCCCAGGAGAGAGTAGGCACGGTCCTGTGGTATGGCTCCAGAGGACCCAGCCTAGAGGCTGTGTTTGCCAGGGCTGTGGGGACAGATGTCTGAAAAAGCAAACTTGGCTCAGCTAGTGGCCAAGGTAATGGCAGGACTGATCTCCAGTCCGTGAGGGGAGATCCTCTGGATATCAAAGGAGGGCAAGTGGGAGGCAGTCACTCAGGATTTTGTCTCTGGGTGTTGCGTTCACAGTATCCGGTCAGGGTAGGGGTTGTCTCAGAGGCCGAGGAAGAGCCTTCCTCTCGGGGGATTGTCCAAGCTCCCAAGTGTTTGGGTTCATTCTGTGGGAAGGGAAGCGTACTGTTTTCTGCCACAGGGGACCCCCCAGGAGAGGGACTCTAGACCACAGCAGTGGGTTCCCTCAACTGGAATACACACCATCTAGTTAGTCCTGGGTGCCTATGGGCATGGCAAGCCACATATGCGGGCTCTTGGTCCAGTCACTGAGAGGCGTTACTTGAATAAGGTACTCACGCTGAGGGTCACAATGTGTGTTTGTGCCCAAGGCGGCCCTAACGCTTGGGCGTTGCCTCATGGGCCATGTCGTTTTTCCTACACTGAAGGTTTGACTCACTGCCAGCAGCAAGTTTTCTTGCCATGGGGAAGGAGGGGTTCTGATTTGTGCATCAGGTTCCCCCCTGTGCAGGGATTGGAGATAAGGTCTAGGATCCGATGACTGAAAACCCAGGTTGGGAATGGATGGTGGCCTAAGGCAGTGGCGGGTCCAATGTCGTAGGAGTGCAGCCAGCTGTGTCGGTGTCTGTTGGAAGGTCTGGGCTCAGGCTATTTGCGACAGAGCATCAGTGTTTAAGGTAGCCTATGCAATTGGGGTGTTGCCGAGGGCCAAGCAGTTTGATCCTCATTTGGGGTTTCTGGGCAGCACCATAGACAATGTTTTTCTCCTGGGAGGCAGGCAGAGTGCTTCAGTGTGGCCCCAGAATTCCCAGTAGGGAGGGTTTGTGGGCAAGGAGTGTGAGGACGGAAGTCTGAAAACACAAGCTAGGGTGAGGATTGGAGCCAAGGGCAGAGCAGGCCCACTCTGCAGAGGCTGAATCAAAATCTCCTGCATCTGAAGTCAGGCTGAGGATCAGACGTTGGCTGAGGCTGGAGTATGTGTCCATGATGGCACCTTCATGAAGCGGGGGCCTCATGAGGCCAAGGAAGTTTTCCCACGTTGAGTTTGGAGGTTGCCCCAAACCACAAGGTTTCCTTCTGCGGGACATTCGAGTCCTGTTGCTTGGCTCCAGGACATACCATATGGAAGGACTGGAGAGCAGGGTTCGAAGGATGGATCCCTGTACAGCATTCCTCGCATTCCAATTGGCCATTAGCGACAAAATATGTTTGATCTGCTGCCTCTGGGGCACGCTACCCAGGGGGCTGAGTTGAAATGGCCTCTCCTGAGGATGCGTCATAATGTGCGTTTGGGTCCATGGAGACCTTGGAATGTGCTGGTTGTTCGGTGGCCCTTCGGAACTCTCCTACCTGAAGGGTTTGATACATCCCCAGTAAGAAAGCTGCCCATGTGGAGACGAGAGATGCTTGGTTTGGTGCCTCAGAAAAGCCCCATGTGCTGGTCTACGAAAACAGTCCTCTGAGAACGGACACAAGGAAACAAAGCTAAGGTTCAGATTAGGGCCTGGGTGCCTGTCCATTTCAACCTTCTGTCTCTGGGGACACTGTCTGAGAATCTAAGTGGAGATAGTTGCTCTGCTGGTGTCAGAGAGCCCCTCTTAGTCCAGGGTGGCCTACCTATTGATGGCCTCAGGGGCCCTGGAGCTTTTCCCTAAACTGTAGGGTTGTGGTCAATGGATTGGACACACTTTCCTTAGAGAGGGCCGGCACAATCTTTCGCTGTGGCTTCAGAGGCCCTAGCCTGGAGAATGTGTGGGTCCATGCTGTGGGCACAGAAGTCTTAAAACACAAAGTCAGCTTATGAGTGGCGCCTAGGGTATGACAGGCCGGATGTACAGCCCGAGAGGGAGCTCCTGGGCCTCTGAAACAAGGGCGAGTGGAAGGCGTTCCTTCAGGCATTTGTCTCTGGATGTTGTGTCCGGGATAGCCGTGGATTGGAGCGGTGGCCTCAGGGACTGTGGACGAGTATCCCTCTCTGGGGATTTGTCCCAGCTCCCAAGAGTTTGGGGTCATTTTGTGGGAAGGGTGGAGTCGTGTTGTCTGGCTCATGGGTCTCTCCAAGAAAGGGATTCCAGAGCAGAGCCCAGGTACAGGTGGGGCGACTGGAAAACTCAAACACTGGTGAGGATTGGGTGCATAGGGGCTTGGCAAGCCCCATATGCGGGCTCTTGGTCCAGGCCCTGACAGGCCTTTCTTTGACATGGGGCTCATGCTGAGGGTCACAGTGTGAATTTGTGCCCAAGCAGCACTCAAGTTTGGGCGTGGCATCAGTGGTCATGAAGGTTTCTCCCACCCTGAAGGTGTGACTCCATGCCAAGAGCAAGCTTGACAGCCATGGGGAAGGAGGAGTTCTGTTTTGTGCTTGCGATACCCAGCTGTGTGGAGAATTGATATAATGTCTAGGTTCAGATATCTGAGAATCAAGGTTAGGAAGAGGTGACGGCATAAGACCATGGCGTCTCCAAAGTGCTGGGTGTGCGGCCAGCTGTCTCTTTGTCTGTCTAGACGTCTGGCTTCAGGCTGTGTCAGACAGAGCATGAGTGCCCATAGCAGCATATCCAGTTCGGGGACCGTCGAGGCCCGAGCAGGTTGATCCTCATCTGGGTTTTCTGGAGAGCCCCACAGGGAAACGTTTTTCTTCCGTTGGGCAGACACTGGGCTGGGTTTTGGTTCTGGAGTTCCTGGTCCGGAGGGCTTGTTTGCCAGGAGTGTGAGGAAGGAAGTCTGAAAACACAAGCTAGCGTGAGGTTTGGGACCGAGGGCACGGCAGGGCCACTCTGCAGAGGCTGAATCGAGATCTCCTGCACTGAGGTCATGTCAACTATGAGACGTGCCTCAGGCTAGAGTTTTTGTCCAGCATGGCCTCTTCCTGAAGGGTGTGGGGGCTTCATGAAGCCAGGGAGGTTTGCCTACGATGGGATTTGTGAACTACTCCAAACCTCAAGCTTTCCTTCTGCACGACAGTCGAGTCCTATTGGATGGTTCCAGAGGCCCCATACGGAAAGACTTGAGAGCAGGTGTCTAAGCATGAATGCCTGGGAACGCCACCTCATATTCCCACTCTTTAGGCAGGACAAGGCAGGCTCAATCTGCAGGCTCCTGGGTGAGCTACCCAGTGAAGAGAGTTGAAATGGACTCTCCTGAAGATGAGTCCTACTGGGGCTTGGTGGCCTGGGAGACCTTGGAATGTGGAGGTGGCTCAGGGACTCTGCAGGGTTTTCCAAACTGAGGTGTTTGACACAGCTCCAACAGGGAAGCTTCCCATGTGGAGACGAGAGGAGTTCTGTTCAGTGCCTCAGGAAAGCCCCATATCCTGTTCTTTGAAACAAAGCCTCTGAGGAGTAACACCTGGAACCCAAAGCAAGAGTTGAGATTACGGCCTAAGGGCCTGTCCGGCTCAACCTTCTATCTCTGTTGACATCTGTGTGCATGCCTTCGTGGAGGTAGCTGCTCAGCATGTGTCCGAATGCCCCTGTGTGTCCAGGGAGCCTCCCAGTAGTGGGATATCCTCGGGGGCCTTGAGGTTTCTCATATTCTGGAGGTGTGTGTCCAAAGGAATGGACACAGTTTCCCAGGAGAGAGTAGGCACGGTCCTGTGGTATGGCTCCAGAGGACCCAGCCTAGAGGCTGTGTTTGCCAGGGCTGTGGGGACAGATGTCTGAAAAAGCAAACTTGGCTCAGCTAGTGGCCAAGGTAATGGCAGGACTGATCTCCAGTCCGTGAGGGGAGATCCTCTGGATATCAAAGGAGGGCAAGTGGGAGGCAGTCACTCAGGATTTTGTCTCTGGGTGTTGCGTTCACAGTATCCGGTCAGGGTAGGGGTTGTCTCAGAGGCCGAGGAAGAGCCTTCCTCTCGGGGGATTGTCCAAGCTCTCAAGTGTTTGGGTTCATTCTGTGGGAAGGGAAGCGTACTGTTTTCTGCCACAGGGGACCCCCCAGGAGAGGGACTCTAGACCACAGCAGTGGGTTCCCTCAACTGGAATACACACCATCTAGTTAGTCCTGGGTGCCTATGGGCATGGCAAGCCACATATGCGGGCTCTTGGTCCAGTCACTGAGAGGCGTTACTTGAATAAGGTACTCACGCTGAGGGTCACAATGTGTGTTTGTGCCCAAGGCGGCCCTAACGCTTGGGCGTTGCCTCATGGGCCATGTCGTTTTTCCTACACTGAAGGTTTGACTCACTGCCAGCAGCAAGTTTTCTTGCCATGGGGAAGGAGGGGTTCTGATTTGTGCATCAGGTTCCCCCCTGTGCAGGGATTGGAGATAAGGTCTAGGATCCGATGACTGAAAACCCAGGTTGGGAATGGATGGTGGCCTAAGGCAGTGGCGGGTCCAATGTCGTAGGAGTGCAGCCAGCTGTGTCGGTGTCTGTTGGAAGGTCTGGGCTCAGGCTATTTGCGACAGAGCATCAGTGTTTAAGGTAGCCTATGCAATTGGGGTGTTGCCGAGGGCCAAGCAGTTTGATCCTCATTTGGGGTTTCTGGGCAGCACCATAGACAATGTTTTTCTCCTGGGAGGCAGGCAGAGTGCTTCAGTGTGGCCCCAGAATTCCCAGTAGGGAGGGTTTGTGGGCAAGGAGTGTGAGGACGGAAGTCTGAAAACACAAGCTAGGGTGAGGATTGGAGCCAAGGGCAGAGCAGGCCCACTCTGCAGAGGCTGAATCAAAATCTCCTGCATCTGAAGTCAGGCTGAGGATCAGACGTTGGCTGAGGCTGGAGTATGTGTCCATGATGGCACCTTCATGAAGCGGGGGCCTCATGAGGCCAAGGAAGTTTTCCCACGTTGAGTTTGGAGGTTGCCCCAAACCACAAGGTTTCCTTCTGCGGGACATTCGAGTCCTGTTGCTTGGCTCCAGGACATACCATATGGAAGGACTGGAGAGCAGGGTTCGAAGGATGGATCCCTGTACAGCATTCCTCGCATTCCAATTGGCCATTAGCGACAAAATATGTTTGATCTGCTGCCTCTGGGGCACGCTACCCAGGGGGCTGAGTTGAAATGGCCTCTCCTGAGGATGCGTCATAATGTGCGTTTGGGTCCATGGAGACCTTGGAATGTGCTGGTTGTTCGGTGGCCCTTCGGAACTCTCCTACCTGAAGGGTTTGATACATCCCCAGTAAGAAAGCTGCCCATGTGGAGACGAGAGATGCTTGGTTTGGTGCCTCAGAAAAGCCCCATGTGCTGGTCTACGAAAACAGTCCTCTGAGAACGGACACAAGGAAACAAAGCTAAGGTTCAGATTAGGGCCTGGGTGCCTGTCCATTTCAACCTTCTGTCTCTGGGGACACTGTCTGAGAATCTAAGTGGAGATAGTTGCTCTGCTGGTGTCAGAGAGCCCCTCTTAGTCCAGGGTGGCCTACCTATTGATGGCCTCAGGGGCCCTGGAGCTTTTCCCTAAACTGTAGGGTTGTGGTCAATGGATTGGACACACTTTCCTTAGAGAGGGCCGGCACAATCTTTCGCTGTGGCTTCAGAGGCCCTAGCCTGGAGAATGTGTGGGTCCATTCTGTGGGCACAGAAGTCTTAAAACACAAAGTCAGCTTATGAGTGGCGCCTAGGGTATGACAGGCCGGATGTACAGCCCGAGAGGGAGCTCCTGGGCCTCTGAAACAAGGGCGAGTGGAAGGCGTTCCTTCAGGCATTTGTCTCTGGATGTTGTGTCCGGGATAGCCGTGGATTGGAGCGGTGGCCTCAGGGACTGTGGACGAGTATCCCTCTCTGGGGATTTGTCCCAGCTCCCAAGAGTTTGGGGTCATTTTGTGGGAAGGGTGGAGTCGTGTTGTCTGGCTCATGGGTCTCTCCAAGAAAGGGATTCAAGAGCAAAGCCCCAGGTACAGGTGGGGCGACTGGAAAACTCAAACACTGGTGAGGATTGGGTGCATAGGGGCTTGGCAAGCCCCATATGCGGGCTCTTGGTCCAGGCCCTGACAGGCCTTTCTTTGACATGGGGCTCATGCTGAGGGTCACAGTGTGAATTTGTGCCCAAGCAGCACTCAAGTTTGGGCGTGGCATCAGTGGTCATGAAGGTTTCTCCCACCCTGAAGGTGTGACTCCATGCCAAGAGCAAGCTTGACAGCCATGGGGAAGGAGGAGTTCTGTTTTGTGCTTGCGATACCCAGCTGTGTGGAGAATTGATATAATGTCTAGGTTCAGATATCTGAGAACCAAGGTTAGGAAGAGGTGACGGCATAAGACCATGGCGTGTCCAAAGTGCTGGGTGTGCGACCAGCTGTCTCCTTGTGTCTCTGGACGTCTGGCTTCAGGCTGTGTCAGACAGAGCATGAGTGCCCAGAGCAGCATATCCAGTTCGGGGACCGTCGAGGCCCGAGCAGGTTGATCCTCATCTGGGTTTTCTGGAGAGCCCCACAGGGAAACGTTTTTCTTCCGTTGGGCAGACACTGGGCTGGGTTTTGGTTCTGGAGTTCCTGGTCCGGAGGGCTTGTTTGCCAGGAGTGTGAGGAAGGAAGTCTGAAAACACAAGCTAGCGTGAGGTTTGGGACCGAGGGGACGGCAGGGCCACTCTGCAGAGGCTGAATCGAGATCTCCTGCACTGAGGTCATGTCAACTATGAGACGTGCCTCAGGCTAGAGTTTTTGTCCAGCATGGCCTCTTCCTGAAGGGTGTGGGGGCTTCATGAAGCCAGGGAGGTTTGCCTACGATGGGATTTGTGAACTACTCCAAACCTCAAGCTTTCCTTCTGCACGACAGTCGAGTCCTATTGGATGGTTCCAGGAGGCCCCATACGGAAGACTCGAGAGCAGGTGTCTAAGCATGGATGCCTGGGAACGCCACCTCATATTCCCACTCTTTAGGCAGGACAAGGCAGGCTCAATCTGCAGGCTCCTGGGTGAGCTACCCAGTGAAGAGAGTTGAAATGGACTCTCCTGAAGATGAGTCCTACTGGGGCTTGGTGGCCTGGGAGACCTTGGAATGTGGAGGTGGCTCAGGGACTCTGCAGGGTTTTCCAAACTGAGGTGTTTGACACAGCTCCAACAGGGAAGCTTCCCATGTGGAGACGAGAGGAGTTCTGTTCAGTGCCTCAGGAAAGCCCCATATCCTGTTCTTTGAAACAAAGCCTCTGAGGAGTAACACCTGGAACCCAAAGCAAGAGTTGAGATTACGGCCTAAGGGCCTGTCCGGCTCAACATTCTATCTCTGTTGACATCTGTGTGCATGCCTTCGTGGAGGTAGCTGCTCAGCTTGTGTCTGAATGCCCCTGTGTGTCCAGGGAGCCTCCCAGTAGTGGGATATCCTCGGGGGCCTTGAGGTTTCTCATATTCTGGTGGTGTGTGTCCAAAGGAATGGACACAGTTTCCCAAGAGAGAGCAAGCACGGTCCTGTGGTATGGCTCCAGAGGACCCAGCCTAGAGGCTGTGTTTGCCAGGGCTGTGGGGACAGATGTCTGAAAAAGCAAACTTGGCTCAGCTAGTGGCCAAGGTAATGGCAGGACTGATCTCCAGTCCGTGAGGGGAGATCCTCTGGATATCAAAGGAGGGCAAGTGGGAGGCAGTCACTCAGGATTTTGTCTCTGGGTGTTGCGTTCACAGTGTCCGGTCAGGGTAGGGGTTGTCTCAGAGGCCGAGGAAGAGCCTTCCTCTCGGGGGATTGTCCAAGCTCCCAAGTGTTTGGGTTCATTCTGTGGGAAGGGAAGTGTACTGTTTTCTGCCACAGGGGACCCCCCAGGAGAGGGACTCTAGACCACAGCAGTGGGTTCCCTCAACTGGAATACACACCATCTAGTTAGTCCTGGGTGCCTATGGGCATGGCAAGCCACATATGCGGGCTCTTGGTCCAGTCACTGAGAGGCGTTACTTGAATAAGGTACTCACGCTGAGGGTCACAATGTGTGTTTGTGCCCAAGGCGGCCCTAACGCTTGGGCGTTGCCTCATGGGCCATGTCGTTTTTCCTACACTGAAGGTTTGACTCACTGCCAGCAGCAAGTTTTCTTGCCATGGGGAAGGAGGGGTTCTGATTTGTGCATCAAGTTCCCCCCTGTTCAGGGATTGGAAATAAGGTCTAGGATCCGATGACTGAAAACCCAGGTTGGGAATGGATGGTGGCCTAAGGCAGTGGCGGGTCCAATGTCGTAGGAGTGCAGCCAGCTGTGTCGGTGTCTATTGGAAGGTCTGGGCTCAGGCTATTTGCGACAGAGCATCAGTGTTTAAGGTAGCCTATGCAATTGGGGTGTTGCCGAGGGCCAAGCAGTTTGATCCTCATTTGGGGTTTCTGGGCAGCACCATAGACAATGTTTTTCTCCTGGGAGGCAGGCAGAGTGCTTCAGTGTGGCCCCAGAATTCCCAGTAGGGAGGGTTTGTGGGCAAGGAGTGTGAAGACGGAAGTCTGAAAACACAAGCTAGGGTGAGGATTGGAGCCAAGGGCAGAGCAGGTCCACACTTGACACTGAATTTATCCATAGCTTGGGTTTAGAATTCCATCCTCAGCCTCCTGGTCTGCAAGCCCTCTAGAGAGGGAATTTGGAACCACAAGGCAACATTCTCCATTCCCACTAGAAAGAAATAGGGCCTGGTGAATCTTCCCAGAAACTCCACATGAGGTTCAATCTACTTGGCACTCGATGGAACCTTGATTTATAGGCTGTCCTGGGCACTAGTACTAGTACTAGTACTAGTACTGTGTCTGACAGAGCCTGAGCCAAGACCTAGTTTCAGGCACCCAGAGATATGAGCCCATATCCAACATGTGAGATTGGCCAGGGCCCAAGTCCATCATCTCTACCCATCCTTGGTATTCAGGCACCTGTCCCCAGACCTTTTATGTAATCCCTACCAATGGGGTAACCTAAAGCACAATAGAGAACTCCTCCTTCCCCATGGTAGGAATCCTGGCTGTTGATATGAGTGTCCAAACCTCAAAGTGGGAGCCAGCTGCATGGCCAAGGAGACAATGCCCACTCATGAGGGCTGCCCTGGGCACAAGTAGCCATTGTAACCCTCAGCTTGATCAAGCCTTCAAAAAAATGCTCTTAGTTGAACCTCCAGGATCCTGCATTGCAGGCCTGATATGCCCTTAAGCCCAAATCCTAACACATCGTGGGATGTTCCATGTGCACATACCCAGAGCCCGTCACTGGAATCCCTGTTTTGAGGCACCCCTAAGATGGAAAACAGCACTCTTCACTTCCCTGAGAAAGCCACCAAATTAATGGGATCCCCCAGGAACCTTGAGAAGAAGAATCTCCCATGGTCCCATGAGTCCACACCTGTATTCCGAGGCCAGCGTGGATATGCTATCCAGATACAAGAGACTGTGCTACTGGCTTCGAGTCACCTGATTTACAGTTCCTGACGTGCTGCCCTCCAGATCTTTGGATTGGGACTGTGAACACCTCTCCATTAACCTTATCCCGAATTTGTGTTTGCAGATCTCTCTCTAAAAACCATAGCTCACATGTCCTCCAGGATGGGGCCCCTAGAGTCACACCACAAGACTGTGCTTGCCATCCCCAAGGAAACTGGGCCCATCACAGTTGCCCAAACCCTCCTGATTAGGAGAAACCCGGAAGGCTCCTGAGCACATCCCAATATTGGAGGCTGCTCTGGATGCAAATGCACAGTCTGAAACACCCTGATCACCTCCATCCAGGCAGACACCCAAATCAATGGTCCTGAGTCAGATAATTGAACCTGACATGGCCCTAGGACCTCATTGGAAGAGGGATTAACTTTTCAGGCACCTGTCCTCAGAGGCCTCTTCTGGAATACCAACTTATGATACAAATTATGGCCCCTGAGCCCCAGGGTGGGAAATCCTCCATGGCCTCTTGACGCCACCTCTCCATTTGTTGGTCATCATAGACACAAACTCCAGCCTGAGCAAACATCTGACATCCGCCCATATTCAGGCACTGATATTGGAATCAGCTGCTGCACACTGGAACTGCCTTTCGCTTTGCAATGAATTTAAGCCTAGCTTCAGACTACAATTTCATCCTCACCCTACTGGTCTGCCATATCTCTTGATAGGGAATTCTGGAGCCACAACGCAACATTCTGCCTTCTTCATAGATAGAAGGACCTGGTGAGTCTGCCCATAAACTGCACATGAAGATCAATATACTCAGCCCAGGAGGGAACCCCTATTTATAGTTTGCCCTAGCCACTAGTGCTGTGTCTGACAGAGCCTGAGCCCCTACCTCGTGTCAGCAACCCAGAGGGTGGGGCCCACATTAACTATGTGAGACTGGCCATGGCCCAGGGCTGTCATTACTACCCATCCTTGGTATTCAGGCATCTGTCCCCTAGATCTTAGCTGGAATCCCTACCAATGGGGGGACCTGAAGCACAATAGAGAATTCATCCTTCGCCATGGCAGGAATCCTGGCTTTTGGATGGGTGTCCAACCCTAGGAATGGGAACTGGCTGCATGGCTGAGTAGACATCGCCCAATCCTGATGGCCTCCGGGGCACAAGCAGGCATTGGGACCCTCAGCTTGACCATACTTTCAAACAAACGCTCTCAGTTGCACCTCCAGGATCCCGCATTGCAGGCCTGGTATGGCCCTAGGCCTAAATATTAACCCTTGGTGGGATTTTCCAAGCACTTAGACCCAGAGCTCATCTCTGGAATGCCTGTTTTGGGGCACGCCTAAGCTGGAAAACAGTACTCATCCCTTCCCGGAGAAATCCAACAAACTATTGAGAACCGCCAGGATCCTTGAGAGGAGAAATCTCCCATGGACCCTTGAGACAACACCTGCAATAAAGGCCATTCTGGAAATTAAATCCAGATACAATTACCTGTGCTACCACCTTTGAGTTACGTGATTTACAGTTCCAGACTTGCTGCCCTCCTGGTCTATGGATTGGGACTATGATCACCTTGCCACTAACCCTAACCTAAGTTTGTGTTTGCAGACTTCTCTCTCAAAATCATGGCGCACATGTCCTACAGGATGGGGTCTCTGGAGTCACACCACAGGACAGTTCCTGCAATCCCCAAGGAAACTGCCCATCACAGTTGTCCAAAAACCCCATATAAGGAGAAACCTGCAAGGAACCTGAGCCAACCGTAGTATTGGATGCCACTCTGGACACAAATGCACAGTCTGAAACACCCTCATCACCTGCATCCAGTCAGACACCAGAATCAATGATCCTGAGTCAGAAGATTGAATGACATTCCCCTAGGGCCTCATTCAAACCCTTTATTAGGTTTTCAGGCTTCTGTCCTCAGAGACATGTTCTGGATTACCAATTTATGATACAACATATGGCCGCTGAGCCCCACAACAGAATATCTCCTGCCCCCAGAAGCAATCCGGGCTCTTGGGCCTGTGTCAAATCCTCAGGCTAGATGAATCCTGCATGGCCCATTAACCACCAGCACATTCTAAGATCTCCCTGGTAACAAACCAACATTTTGACCCATCTTCATGAGGTTCCATGTCCAATCCAGTCTTTATTTCTTCGCCTCAAAGCCACCAGATGCCATGTTCCTTCGCTGTCATGGTCAATGAAGGTGTGCTTTCCAGTCACCCATGTGGGAGATCTATGTTATCCGATCTTTCGACATGGGGAACCATGGAGGAAACAAATCAGACTGCCCCTGTCTGGTAGAAGGAAACCTTGCTGTTTGGAGCATCTCAAAAACACCAGATTGGGAAATCCTCCATGGCCTCTTGACGCCACCCCTCTATTTTTGTGTCATCATAGACACAAACTCCAGCATGAGCAAATATCTGACATCCACCCTCACTCAAGTGCTGAATATTGGATTCAAACATTGCACACTGGAAATTCCTTTCGCTTGATACAGAATGTAACCATAGCTTAGGTTTACAATTCCATCCTCAGCCTCCTGGTCCACAAGCCCTCTTGATAGTGAATTCTAGAGCCACAAAACAGCATTCTGCCTTCCCCTTACAAACAAGAAGGGCCTGGTGAGTCTGCCCAGAAACCATACATGAGGATCAATCTGCTCGGCACTCGAGGGAACCCCAATTTATAGGCTGCCCTGGGCACTAGTGCTGTGTCTGACAGAGCCTGAGCCAAGACCTAGTGTCAGCCACCCAGTGATCGGGGCCCATATCCACGATTTGATACTGGCCATGGCCCATGTCCATCATCTTTACCCATCCTTGGTATTCAGGCCTCTGTCCCCAGACCTTTGCTGGAATCCCCGCTAATGGGGGAACCTGAAGCACTATAGAGAACTCCTCTTTCCCCATGGCAGGATTCTGGCTGTTGGGATGGTTGTCCAACCCTCAAAGTGGGAGCCAGCTGCATGGCCAATGTGACCACGCCCACTCATGAGGGCCACCTGGGCATAAGCAAGTATTGTGACCCTCAGCCTGAGAATGATTTCAAACAAGACCTCTCAGTTGCACCTCCAGGATCCTGCATGCAGGCCTGGTAAGCCACTAGGCCCAAATCCTAACACTTGGTGGGATTTTCCAGTGGACCAAACCCAGAGTCCGTCTCTGGAATCCATATTTTGGGTCACCCCTAACATGAAAAACAGCACTCTTCCCTTCCCCGAAAAAGCCACCAACTATTGGGAGCCACCAGGATCCTTAGAGAGGAAAAATCTCCCATGGACCCATGAGGCCACAACTGCATTCTGAGGCCATCCTGCACACAATACAGAGAAAAAAGCCTGTGATTCTGCCTTTGAGTCACCCGATTAACAGTTCCTGAAGAGCTGCCATCCATGTGTATACATTGGGCCTGTGATAACCTTGCCACTAACCCTAACCCAAGTTTGTGTTTTCAGACTTCCCTCCCAAAACCATGGCTCACATGCCCTCCAGTTTGTGATAACTGGAGCCACACCACGGGATTGTACCTGTCTTCCCAAAGGAAACTGTGATTGTCACTATTAAACAAACCCTCTAGATTAGGAGAAACCTGCAAGTCCCCTAAGACCAGCCCAATATTGGAGGCCACTCTGGACGCAAATGCACAGTCTGACACACCATATCACCTACATCCAGGCTGATATCCAAGTCAATGGTCCTCAGACAGAAGATTGAACCTGACATGCTCCTAGGATTCACTGGAACACTAGAATAGGTTTTCAGGTATCTGTACTCAGAAGGCTGTTCTGAATATCAATGTATGATACAATATGGTCACTGAGCCACACAAAAGAACATCTCCTGTCCTTAGAAGAAAGCTGTGCTCTGGACCTGTGTCAAACACTCTGGGTAGATGAATCCTTCAAGGCCCCCTGGCAACCAGCACATTCTATGATCTCCCTGACAACATACCAGCATTGTGACCCATCTTCATGAGACTCCATGACAACTCCAGCCCTTGGTACTTCGGCCCAGAGCCACCAGAATGAAACTGCCATATTCCTCTGCTGCCATGGTCAATGTAGGTGTACTTTCCAGGCATCCAGCGGGAGTGCTCTGATACCAACTTTCCACATGGGGAACCCTGGAGGAAACAAACCAGACTCCCCTGTACGGTAAAAGGAATCTTTTCTGTATGGAGTATCTCAAGCCTGAGGGTGGGTAATCCTCCATGGCCTCTTGAGGCCATCCATCCATTTGTTGGTCATCATAGACACTAACTCCAGCGTGAGCAATCAACTGACATCTGCACTTACTCAAGTGCTGGATATTTGAATCAGCTGCTACACACTGGAATTGCCTTATGCTTGGCACTGAATTTAAAAGTAGCTTGGCGGGACGCCTGGGTGGCTCAGTTGGTTAAACAGCTGCCTTCGGCTCAGGTCATGATCCCAGCGTCCTGGGATCGAGTCCCACATCAGGCTCCTTGCTCCGCAGGGAGCCTGCTTCTCCGTCTGACTCTGCCTTCCACTCTGTCTGCCTGTGCTTGCTCTCGCTCGCTCTCTGACAAATAAATAAAATCTTAAAAAAAAAAAAGTAGCTTGGGTTTGCAATTCCATCCTCACCCTGGTGTTCAGTAAGCTCTCTTAATAGGGAATTCTGAAGCCACAACACAGCATTCTGCCTTCCCCATAGCAAGAAAAAACAGCCTGGAGAGACTGCCCAGAAACCCTACATGAGGATAAATCTACTCGACCCTCGAGTGAACCCCATTTATAGGTTTACCTGGCCACTAGCGCTGAGTCTGACAGAACCTCGTCTCTGACCTCGTGTCAGGACCCAGAGACTGGGCTCCAACTCCAGAATGTGAGACCAGCCATGTCCCAGGGCTGTCATCTCTACCCATTCTTGATTCAGGCATCTGTCCCCAGACATTTGCTGAAATCCCTGCCAATGGGGGAACCAGAAGCACCATAGGGAAATCCTCCTTCCCCATGGCAGGAATGATGGCTCTTGGAATGGGTTTCCAGACCTCAGAGTGGTAGCCAGCTGAATGGCCAATGATAACCCGCCCACTCATGAGGGCCGCCCTGGACACAAGCAGGCATTGTGACCCCCAACATGAGCATGCTTTCAAACAAACACTCTCAGTTGCATTCCAGAATCCAAATTTGAAGGCCTGATATGCCCCTAAGCACAAATCCTAACACCTGGTGGGATTTTTCAGGGGACCAGAAACACAGCCTGTCTCTGGAATCCCTGTTTTGGGACACCCCTAAGATGTAAACTAGCACTCTCCCCTTCGCCAAGAAAGCCATCATAGTATAGGGAGCCGCTAGGATCCTTGAGAGGAAAAATCTCCCATGGATCCATGAGACCACACCTGCATTCCGAGGCCATCCTGGACACAAAAGCCAGATACACAAGCCTGTGCTACCACCTTCAAGGCAACTAATTTATAGTTCCAGACGAGCTGCCCTCCAGGTCTATGCATTGGGCCTGCGATCACCTCACCGCTAACCTTAACCCGAGTTTGTGCTTACAGACTTCTATCCTGAAACCATGGCTCATATTTCCTCCAGGATGGGGTCTCTGGAGCCACACCAAAGGACTGTGCCTGCCATCCCCAAGGAAAATGTGACCGTCACATTTGCCTAAAACTTCGAGATAAGGAGAAACCTGCAAGGCCCCTGAGCCCACCCCAATACTGGAGGCCCCTCTGGACACAAATGTGCAGTCTGAAATACGCTGATCACCTGAATCCAGGCAGATACCCAAGTCAGTGTTTCTCAGTCAGAAGATTGAACCTGACATGCTCCTATGACCTCATTGTAACCCCTGATTAGGTTTTCAGGCATCTGTAATCAGAGACCTGTTCTGGAGTACCAACTTAAGATACAACATATGGTCCCTGATCCCCACAACAGAACATCTCCTTTCTCTAGATGGAAGCCGTGCTCTTGGAACTGTGTCAAACCCTCAGGGTAGATGAATCCTACTTGGCCCGTAGCCACCAGCAGATTCTAAGATCTCACTGGTAACAAGCCAGCATTGTGAGCCATCTTCATGAGATTCCATGTCAACTACAGGCCTTGGTACTTCACCCCAGAGCCTTCAGAAAGAACCTGCCATGTTCCTCAGCTGCAATGTTCAGTGGAAGTGTGCTTTCCAGGCATCCATGTGGGAGTGCTCTGCTACCCAAACTTTCCACATGGGGGACTCTCGAGCAAACAAATCTGACTGCCCTGTCCTGTAGAAGGAAACCTGGCTGTTTGGAGCATCTCACAAGCTCAAGTGTGGGAAATCCTCTATGACCTCTTTTCAACTCCTCTCCATTTGTCGGTCATTATAGACACAAACTCCAGCTTGAGCAAACATCTGACGTCTGCGCTTACTCAGGTGCTGGATATTCGAATCAGCCGCTGCACACTGGAAATTCGCTTGTCACTGAATTTATTCATAGCTTGGGTTTACAATTCCATCCTCACCCTACTGGTCCACAAGCCCTCATGATAGGGAATTCTGCAGCCACAACACAGCATTCTGCCTTCCCAATAGAAAGAAGAAGGGCCTGGTGAGTCTGCCCAGAAACTCCACATTATGATCAATCTACTTGTCCCTTGAGGGAACCCTGAATTATAGACAGTCCTGGCCCCTAGTGTTGTGTCTGACAGAGCCTAAGCCCCGACCTCGTGTCAGCCACCTAGAAGGCGGGGCCCATATCCCGCATGTTAGACTGGCCACGGAACAGAGCCGTCATCTTTACCCATCCTTGGTATTCAGGCATGTGTCCCCAGACCTTTCCTGGAATACCTACCAATGAGGGAACCTAAATCACAATAGAGAAATCCTCATTCCCCATGGCAGGATTCCTGTAAGTTCGGAAGGGTGTCCAACACTCAGAGTGTTAGCCTACTGAATGGCCATTGAGACCACCCCCATTCCTGAGGGCCACCCTATGCAGAAGCTTGCATAGTGACCCTCAGCCTGAGCATGCTTTCAAACAAACGCTCTCATTTGTATCTCCAGGACTTGCTTGGAGTCCTGGTAAGCCCCTATGCCCAAATCATAACCCTTGGTGGGTATTTCCAGGTGCCCAGAGCCAGAGCACTTCTCTGCAATCCCTGTTATGGGACACCCTTAATATGGAAAACAGAACTCTTTCCTCTCTGAGAAAGCCACCACATTATAAGGAGCCGCCAGGATACTTGAGAGGAAATATCACCCATGGACACCTGAGACCACACCTGCATTCTTAGTCCATCGTGGATACACAATCCAGATAAAAAAGCCTGTGCTACCTCCTTTGAGGCATGCGATTTACATTTCACACGGAGCTTCCCTCCAGGAGTATGCATTGGGCCTACAATCACTTCGCCACTAAACCTAACCCGCATTTGTGTTTGCAGACTTCCCTCCCAAAACCATGGCTCTCATGCCCTCCAGCATGGGGTCTCTGGAGCCCCACCACAGGATTGTGCCCACCATTGCCAAGGAAACTGTGCCCATCAAATTGCCCTATCTTTCCAGATTAGGAGAAACCTGCAAGGCCCCTGAGCCCACACCAATACTGGTTGCCACTCTGTACACAAATGCACAGTCTGGAACACCCTGATCACCTACATCTAGGCAGACTTTGAAGTCAATGATACTGAGTCAGAGGATTGAACCTGACATTCCGTTAGGATTTTATTGGAACCCTAGATTAAATTTTCAGGCATCTATCCTCAGAGGCCTGTTCTGCAATACCAAATTATGATACATTTGGTCCGTTAGCCCCACATCAGAACATCTCTGGTCTGAGAAGGAAACCGTGCCCTTTGACCAGTGTCAAACCCTCAGGGTAGATGAATCCTACATGGTCCCTTAGCCACCAGCACACTGTAAGGTCTCCATGGTAACAAACCTGCATTATGACCCATCTTCATGAGACTTTATGTCAACTCCAGGCCTTGGTAATTCGCCCAAGAGCCACCAGAACGAATTGGCCATGTTTCTCAGCTGCAATTTTAATGGAGGTGTGCTTTTCAGGCATCCACGTGGGAGTGCTCTGCTACCCAAACTTTCCACATGGGGGACCCTGGAGCAAATAAACCAGACTCCCCCTGTCTGGTAGAAGGAAACTTTGCTGTTTGAAGCATCTCACAAGCCCCAGCATGTGAAATCCTCCATGGCCTCTTGACGCCACCCCTCCATTCATCGGTCATCATAGACATAAACTCCAGCATGAGGAAATGTCTGACTTTCACCTTTACTCAGGTGCTGGATATCTGGAATCAGACACTGCACAATGGAACTGCCTTTTGCTTGGCACTGAATTGAACCTTAGCTTGAGTTTACAATTCCATCCTCACCCTACTGGTCCCCAAGCCCGCTTGATAGGGAATTCTGGGGCCACAACGCAGCTTTTTGCCTTCCCCTTAGAAAGAAGAAGGGCATGGTGATTCTGCCCAGAAACTCTGCATGAGGATCAATCTGCTCAGCCCTTGAGGGATCACTGGTTCATACTCAGCCCTGACTACTAGTTCTGTTTCTGACAGAGCCTGAGTGCTCAATTCATGTCAGCTACTCAGAGAGTCAGGCATGTGAGACTGGCCATGTCTCAGGTCCCTCATCTCTACCCATCCTTGGTATTCAGGCATCTGTCCCCAGACATTTGCTAGAATACCTGCTAAAGGGGGAACCTGAGGCACAATAGAGAATTCTTCCTTTTCCATGGCAGGAATCCTGGTAGTTGGGATGGGTGTCCTACATTAAAGTGGTAGCCAGCTGCATGGCCAAGGAGACAAGTCCCACTCATAAGGTCTGCCCTAATCACATCAGGCATTGTGACACTCAGACTAGCATGCTTTCAAACAAACGCTCTCAGTTGTACCTCCAAGTCACACATTGTAGGCCTGGTACTCCCCTAGGCCCAAATCCTAATCCTGGTGGGATTTTCCAAGCACCCAGACTCACAGCCCTTCTCTGGAATCCCTTTTTGGGGAACATCTAAGATTGAAAACAGCACTCTTCCATTCAAACGAGAAAGCCACCATACTATTGGGAGCTTCCAGGATCCGTAGAGAGGAAAATACTCTCATGGAAACATTAGAACACACCTGCATTCCAAGGCTATCATGGACACACAATCCAGATACAAAAGCCAGTGCTAGTGCCTTCGAGGTACGTGAATTACAGTTCCTGACGATCTGCCCTCCAGGTCTATGCATTGGGCCTACGATCACCTCGCAACTCAACCTAATCCGAGTTTGTGATTGCAGACTTCTCTCCCAAAACCATGGCTTACATGCCCTCCACGATGGAGTCTCTGGAGCCACACCACAGGACTGTGCCTGCCACCCCCAAAAAAACCGTGCCCACAAATTTTCCTAAACCTTCAAGATTAGGAGAAACCTGCAAGGCCCCAGAGCCCACCCCAATATTGGAGGCCACTCTGTACACAAAGGCACAGTCAGAAACACCCTGATTGCCTACATATAGGCAGACACCGAAGTCAATGGTCCTGAGTCTGATGATTGAACCTGAAATTCCCCTTGGACTTCATTGGAACCCTAGATGAAGTTTTTAGGCATCTGTCCTCAGAGGCCTGTTCTGGAATACCAACTTATGATACAACATTTGGTCCGTGAGCCCCACAACAGAACATCTCCGATACCCAGAAAGAAACCGTGTTCTTCGACCGGTGTCAAACCATCGGGATAGACTAATCATACATGGCCCCTTAGCCACCAGCACATAGTAAGATTTCCTTGGTAACAAAACTGCATTGTGACCCAACTTCATTAGAAACCAGGCCTTGGTACTTTGCCCTAGAGCAACCAGAAATAACCTGCCATGTTCCTTAGGTGCAATGGTCAATGTAGGTGTGCTTTCCAGTATCCACGTGCGAGTACTATGCTACCCAAACTTTGCACATGGGGGAACCTGGTGTAAACAAACCAGACCTCCCCTGTCCAGTAGAAGGAAACCTTATGTTTGGATCAACTCACAGGCCTCAGCGTGTAAACTGCTCCATGGCCTCTTGATGCCACCACTCCATTGGTCGGTCATCATAGACACAAACTCCAGTCTAAGCAAACATCTGACATGCACCCTTATCCCGGTGCTGGATGTCTTGAATAAACCACTGCACATTGGAACTGCCTTCCACTTGGCACTGAATTGAACCATAGCTTGTGTTTACAATTCCATCCTCACCTGACTGGTCCCTAAGCCCTCTTGATAGGGAAATCTGGGGCCACAACGCAGCATTCTGCCTTCCCCATCGAATGAAGAAATGCCTGGTGAGTCTGCCCTGAAAACCCACATGAGGATCAATCAGGTCGGCCTTCGAGTCAACACCGATTTATAGGCTGCCATGGCCACTAGTGCCGTGTCTGACAGAGCCTGAGCTCGACTGAGTTTCAGCCACTAGAGAGCAGGCCCCATATCTAGCATTTTGGATTGCCATGTCCCAAGTATGTCATCTCTACCCATCCTTGATATTCAAGCACCTTTCCCCAGACCTTGGCAGGGATCCCTGCCAATTAGGGAACTTGAAGCACAATAGAGAACTCTTCTTTCCCCATGGCAATAAACCTGGCTTTTGGGATGGGTGTTCTACCCTCAAAGGGGGAGCCAGTTACAACATCAATGACACCACACACACTCCTGAGGACTACCCTTGGCACAAACAGGCATTGTGACCCTCACCCTGAGCATGCTTTCAAAAAATCCCTCTCAGATTCACCACAATGATCCCTCATTTCAGGCCTGCTATGCCTGTAGGTTCAAATCATAAAACTTGGTGGGATTTTCGAGGTGCCCAGACCCAGAGACCATCTCTGGAATTTTTGTTTTGGTGCACCCTTCAGATGGAAAACAGCACTCATCCCTTCCCCAAAAATGTCACCAAATTATGAGGAGCCACCAGGATCCATAGAGAGGCAATGTCTCCCATGGACCCATGAGAACACACCTGCATTCCGAGGCCATCCTGGACACACAATCCGGAGAGAAAAGCCTGTGCTACTGCCTTCCATTCACCCTAATTACAGTTCCAGATGAGCTGCTCTCAAGGTATATGCATTGGGCCTGTGATCACCTCGCCACTCACCCTAATTCGAATTTGTGTTTGCAGACTTATCTACCAAAACCATGGCACACATGCCCTCCAGGATGGGGTCTCTGGATCCACACTGCAGGACTGTCCCTGCCATCCACAAGGAAACTGTTCCCATCACAGTTGCCCAAACTGTCTAGATTAGGAGAAACCTACAAGGCCTCTGGGCCTACCCCAATTTCGGCGGCCGCTCTGAACACAAATGCACAGTCTGAAATACCCTGATCCCCTACATCCAGGAACACAGCCAAGTCAATGGTCCTGAGTCAGAATAATGAACCTAACATGCCCCTAGGACGTCATTGGAACCATTGATTCGGTTTTCAGACATGTGTCCTCAGAGGCCTGTTCTAGAATGCGAACTTATGATACAACATGTGGTGCCTGGGCCACACAACAGAACATCTCCTGTCCCCAGAAGGAAACCGTGCCCTACAATCTGTGCAAAATCCCAGAGTAGTAGATTCCTGCACAACTACTAAGCCACCAGCACATTCTAAGATCTACCTGGTAACAAACCAGCTGTGTGGCCCATCTGCAAGAGATTCCATGTCAAATCAAGGACTTGGTACTTTGCTACAGAGACACCAGAATAAAGCTGCCATGTTCTTCAGTTGCAATGGTCAATGAAGTTGAACATTCCAGGCATCCATGCGGTAGAGCTCTGCTACCCAAACTTTCCCCATGGGGGACCCTGGAGCAAATAAACCACACTCCACCTGTCCAGTAGAACGAAACCTTGCTATTTGGAGCAGCTCATGAGTCTCAACGTGAAAATCCCTCCATGGCTTCTTGACGCCACCCCTCCATTTGTCAGTCATCATACACACAAACTCCAGTGTGAGCAAATATACGAAGTCCTCCCTTACTAAGGTGCTGGATATCTCGAAAAAGCTGCTGGACACAGGAACTGCCTTCCGCTTGGCAGTGAATTGAACTGTAGCTTGTGTTTACAATTCCTTCCTCACCCGACTGGTCCCCAAGCCTTCTTGATAGCGAATTATGGAGACACAACACAGCACTCTGCCTTCCCGATAGAAACAAGTGCCTGGTGAGTCTGGCCAGAAACCCCAAATGAGGATCAATCTTCTCGGCCCTATATCGGAGGGACCCTGATTTATAGGTTGCCCTGGCCACTAGTGCTGTGTCTGACAGAGCCTGAGCCCAGACCTAGTGTCAGTCACCAGAGTTTGAGCCCCACATCTAGCATTTGGGATTGCCATGGCTCAAGTATTTCATCTCTACCCATCCTTGGTATTCAGGCACCTGTCCCCAGACCTTTGCTGGAATCCCTGATAATGGGGCATCCTGAAGCACAATAGAGAACTCCTCCTTCTTCATATCAGGAAACTTGGCTGTTAGGATGGGTGTTCAACCCTGAAAGGGGGAGTCATTTACAAGTCCAGTGAGACCACACAAACTCCTCAGGGATGCCCTGGAGGCAAACAGGCCTTGTGACCCTCAGCCTGAGCATGCTTTCAAACAATCCTTCTCTGTTGCACCACCATGAACCCGAATTGCAGGCCTAATATGCCCCTAAGCCCAAATCCTAGCACATGTTGTGATGTCCCAGATGCCATGAACCAGAGCCCGTCTCTGGAATCCCTGTTTTGGGGAACCCATAAGGTGGAAATCATCACTCTCCCCTTCCCCGAAAAAGCCACCAAACTATGGAGAGCCACCAGGATCCATAGAGAGGAAAAGACTCCCATGGACCCATGAGACCACACCTGCATTCCAAGGCCATGCTGGACACACAATCCAAAGAGAAAATCCTGTGCTACTGCCTTCCAGTCTCCCTAATTATAGTTCATGAGGAGCTTCCCTCCAGGTCTACGCATTGGGCCTGTGATCACCTCGCCACTCACCCTAATTTGTATTTGTGTTTGCAGACTTCTCTCCCAAAACCATGGCTCACATGCCCACCAGAATGTTATCTCTGGAGCCACACCACAGAACTCTGGCTGCCAACCCCAAGGACACTGTGCATATCAGATTTGCCCAAACCTTCCAGATTAGGAGAAACCTGTGTGGCCCCTGAGCCCACACCAATATTGCCGGCCACTCGGGATGGAAATGCGCAGTCTGAAACACCCTTATCACCTACATCCAGGGAAATAGCCAAGTCAATGATCGTGAGATAGACGATTGAACCTAAAATGCCCCAAGGCTCTCAATGGAACCCCATTAGGTTTTTAGGCATCTGTCCTCAGGGGCCTGTTCTGAAATACCAATCTATGACACATCATGTGGTCTCTGAGCCACACGACAGAACATCCCCTGTCCCCAGAAGAATACCATGCTCTTCGACCTGTGCCAAACCCTCAGGGTAGGAGAATCCTGCATGGCACCTTAGCAACCAGCACATTCTAAGTTCTCCCTGGTAACAAACAAGCATTGTGACCCATCTGCAAGAGATCCCATGTCAACTCAAGGCCTTGGCACTTTGTCCCAGAGCCACCAGAACGAATCTGCCATGTTCCTCAGCTGCAGTTGTCAATGGAGGTGTGCTTTCCTGGCATCCATGCCGGAGAGCTCTTCTTCACAAACTTTCCACATGGGGAAACCTAGAGTAAACAAACCAGACTTCACCTAAACTGTACAAAGAAATGTTACTTTTTGCAGCAGTTCACAGGCCTCAGCATGTGAACTCCTCCATGGCCTCTTTATACCACCCCTCCACTTGTCGGTCATCATAGACAAAAACTCTAGTGTGAGCAAGCATCTGACATCCACCCTTATTCCAGTGCTGGATGTCTCGAGTAAACTGCTACAAATTGGAACTGCCTTCTGCTTGGCACTGAATTGAACCATAGCTTTTGTTTACAATTCCACCCAAAACTGACTGGTTCCCAAGCTCTCGTGATTGGGAAACCTGGAGCCACAACACAGCATTCTGCCTTCCCTATTGAATGAACAAATGCCTGGGAATCTTCCCAAGAAACTCCACATGAGGATCAATCTGCTCCGCCCTCGAATCTACTCTGATATAAAGGCTGCCATGGACACTAGCGCTGTGTCTGACAGAGCCTGAGCCCCGACCGAGTTTTAGGCCTCATATCTAGCATTTGGGATTGCTATGGCCCAAGTACGTCATCTCCACCCATCCTTGGTATTCAGGCACCTTTCTCTAGACCTTGCTGGAAACCCTGCCAATGGGGCAACCTGAAGCACAGAGGAACCTGACGGAAGAGAACTCATCCTTCCTCATGGCAGGACATTTGGCTGTTGGGTTGGGTGTCCAACTCTCTAAGAGGGAGCCAGATATATGACCAATGAGACCACTCCCACTCCTGAGGGCCGCCATGGGAGCAAACAGGCATTGTGAGACTCAGCTTGAGCAAGCTTTCAAACAATCCCTCTCAGTTGCACCATCATGATCCCGCATTGCAGGCCTCATACACCCCAAGGTGCAAATCCTAACCCTTGGTGGGAAGTCCCAGATGCCCAGAAAAAGAGCCTGTATCTGGAATCCCTGTTTTGGGGCACCCATAAGATGGAAAACAACACTCTTCCCTTCCCCAAAAAAGCCACCAAACTATGAGCTGCACAGATCCATAGAGAGGAAAAGTTTCCCATGGACCCATGAGACTATACCTGCATTCCAAGGCCATCCTGGACACACAATATAGAGAGAAAAGCCTGTGCTACTGCCTTCCAGTCACCCTAATTACTCCTGACAAGCTGCACTCCAGGTCTACTCATTGGGCCTGTGATCACCTTTCCACTAACCATAACCCACATTTGTGTTTGCAGACTTCACTCCCAAAACCATGGCTCATATGCCCTCCAGGACAGGGTCTCTGGATCCACAACACATGACTGGGCCTGCCATCCCCAAGGAAACTGTGCCCGTCAAACCTGCCCAAACCTTCCAGTTTAGGAGAAACACGCAAGAGCCCTGAGCCCGACCCAATATTGTCGGCAGCACTGGACACAAATGCTAGTCTGAAACGCCCTGATCACCTACATCCAAGCAGACAGCCATTTCAATGTTCCTGGGTCAGAAGATTGTACCTGACATGCTCCTAGGACGTCATTGGAACACTAGATTAGGTTTTCAGGCATCTGTCCTCAGGGTCCTGTTCTGAAATACCAACTTAGGATACAACATGTGGTCCCTGAGCCACACAATAGAATATCTCCTGTCCCCAGTAGGAAACCATGCCCTTCGACCTGTGCCAAACCCTCAAGATTGGAGAATCCTGCACAGCACCTTAGACACCAGCACAAACTCTAGTTTGTGCGTTGACCCATACCACAAGCTTTCCATCTGCTGGACAGTCGAGTCCTGTTGAATGGCTCCAGGATGTCCCATACGGAAAGACTGGAGAGCAGGATTCGAAGGATGGATGCCTGTACAGCATACCTCACATTCCCATTGGCTCTTTGTGACAAGACATGTTTGAACTACTGGCTCTGGGGCGAGCTAACTAGGGGGCTGAATTGAAATGGACTCTCCTGCGGATGGGTCATAATGTGGGTTTGTGTGCATGGAGACCTTGGAATATGTTGGCAGCTCAGGGGCCATGAAGTATTCGCCTAACCGAAGGGTGTAATATTGCTCCAATTAAAAAGAGATCCCTATGTGGAGATGAGACAGGTTCTCTTTGGTGCCTCAGAAAAGCCCCAGATACTGGTCTTCAAACCAGTTCTCTGAGTAGAGACACCTGGAAACCAAAGCTAGGGTTCAGATTAGAGCCTAGATGCCTGTCCTTTTCAATCTTCTGTCTCTGGGGACACTGTCTGAGTATCTAAGTGGAGATAGTTGCTCAGCTGGTGTCAGAGTGCCCCTCTTAGTCCATGGCCGAGGCATGGCCTTGGAGACCTTATTGGATTCTCCTAATCTCTAGGGTTGTGGCCAATGGATTGGGTACAGTTTTCTTGGAGAGGACTGGCACAGTCCTTCAGTGTGTCTCCATAGGCCCTAGCCTGGAGGGTGTGTGGGTCCGGGCTGTGGGCACAGAAGTCTGAAAACACAAACTCGGCTTGGGTGTGGAGCCGAGAGCATGGCAGGATGGACCCACAGACCGTGAGAGGAGATCCTCAGCTTATGAAAGAAGGGCAAATGGGAGGCAGTCACGCAAGCTTTTGTCTTTGGATGTTTTGTCTCCCATAGCCGTGGAATGTAGGGGTGACCTCAGGGGCTATGGAAGAGTCTCCCTCTCTGAGGAGTTGGTCCAGCTCTTAAGATTTTGGGGACATTTTGTGGGAAGGGTGGAGTCCTGCTGTCTGGCTCAGGTGTTCTTCCAGGAGAGGGACTCCAGATCACAGTCCTGGGTTCGAGCAAATGGAATACTCGAGCTCTTGTGAAGATTGGGATCATAGGGGCTTGGCAAGCCCCATATGCGGGCTCTTGGTCCAGGCCCTGAGAGACCTTACTTCGACATGGGGCCCATGCTGATGGTCCCAATGCGAGTTTGTACCCAAGGAGGCACTCAAGTTTAGGCTTGGCCTCAGGGGCCATGAAGGTTTCTCCTACACTGAAGGTATGACTCCATGCCAACAGCAAGCTTTCCAGCCATGGGGAAGGAGAAGATCTGATTTGTGCTTCAGTTACCCACGTTTGCCAGGATTTGATATAATATCTAGGGTCAGATGTCTGAAAACCCAGGTTGGGAAGAGATGACGGCATAAGGCCATGGCCTGTCTGATGTGCTTAGTGTGCAGCCAGCTGTTTCCTTGTCTGTCGGGACGTCAGGCTGTGTCAGACAGAGCATTACTGACCAGGGTAGCCTTTCCAGTTAGGGTGCGGTCGAGGCCAGAGCAGGTTGGTTCTCATTTGTGGTTTCTGGAGAGCCCCATAGGGCAACGTTTTTCTTCTGGTGGGCAGGCAGAACTGTGTTGTGGTTCTGGAATTCCCAGTCTGGAGGGCTTGTTTGCCAGGAGTGTGAAGAGGGAAGTCTGAAAACACAAGCTAGCGTTAGGTTTGGGGCCGAGGGCATGGCAGGCCCACTCTGCAGAGACTGAATCAAGATCTCCTGCATCTGAGGTCAGGGCGAGTATCAGACGTTGCCTCAGGTTGGAGTTTGTGTCCATTATGGCCCCTTCCTGAAGGGGGTGGGGCGTCATGAGGCCAGGGAGGTTTCCCAACGCTGGGAGTTATGAGCTGCCCCAAACATCAAGGTTTCCTCTGTAGGACAGTCGAGTACTATGAGATGGTTCTAGGATGACCCCTACAGAAAGACTCGAGAGAAGGGGTCTAAGCATGAATGTCTGCAAATGCCACCTCACATTCCCACTGGCTGCTTGGGGCAAGGCAGGCTCAATCTGCAGGCTCTTGGGCGGGTTTCTCAGAGGGCTGAGTTGAAATGGACTCTCCTGAGGATGAGTCATACTGTGGGTTGGTGGCCATGGAGACCTTGGAATGTGGCGGTGGCTCAGGGACTCTGCAGGTTTCTCCAAACCGAAGGGTTTGACACAGCTCCAACAATGAAGCTTCCCATGTGGAGACGATAGTTGTTCTGTTTGGTGTCTCAGGAAAGCCCCAGATGCTGGTCTTCAAACCCAGGCCTCTGAGGAGTGACACCTGGAAACCAAAGCAAGAGTTCAGATTAGGGCCCAGGGGCCTGTCTGGTTCAATCTACTGTCTCTGCCGACATCTGTCTGTGTTTCTGCATGGAGGTAGTTGCTCAGCTTGTGTCAGGATGCCTTTGTCCAGAGAGGCTTATAGTAGTGGGATGTCCTCGGGGGCCTTGAGGTTTCTCCTATTCTGTGGGGTTATGGGCAATGGAATGGGCATAGTCTCCTTGGAGAGAGCAGGACAGTCCTGTGGTGTGGCTCCAGAGGCCCCAGCCTGGCGGCTGTGTGGGCCAGGGCTGTGGGGACAGACATCCAAAAACACAAACTCGGCTGAGGTTTGGGGCTGAGGTTATGGCAGGAGTGATCTACAGTCTGTGAGGGGAGCTCATTGTGATTAGAAAGTAAGGCGAGTGAGAGGCGGTCGTTCAGGCTTATGTCTCTGGATGTTGTATTCATGATGGTCATTTAATGTAAGCATGGTCTCATGGGCCATGGAAGTCTCCCTCTCTGGTGATTTGTCCAGCTCCCAAGAGATTGGGGTCATTTTGTGGGAAGGGAGGAGTCCTGTTTTCTGCCTCATGTGTCCCCACAATAGAGGGATTCTAGAGCAGAGCACTGGGTACATACAACTGGAATACCCACCCTCTGGTTAGGCCTGGGGTCCTATGGGCATGGCAAGCCCATATGCAGATTCTTGGTCCAGCCACTGAGAGACGTTACTTGAATAGTGGACTCATGCTGAGGGTCACAATGTGTGTTTGTGCCCAAGGTGGTCCTCAATATTGGGCGGGACCTCATTGAGCTTGCAGGTTTCTCCTACACTGAACCTTGGACATGCCAACCTCAGGGTTTCTTGCCATGGGGAAGGAGGAGTTTTGATTTCTGCATCACGTTCACCTCTGGGCACTAATTGGAGATAAGGTCTAGGTTCTGAAGCCTGAAAACCGAGGTTTGGAAGAGATGACGACCTAAGGCCATGGCGGGTCCGATGTGTTCAGTTTGGGGCCAGCTTTCTAGGTGTCGTTCAGGAGGTCTGCACTCAGGCTGTGCCAGACAGGGCATTCGTGCCCAGATACGCTGTATAATTGGGGTACAGTTGAGTGGCATGCAGAAGATAATTATTTGGGGTTTCTCCGTAGCCCCATAAGGCAAAGTCTTTCTTCTGGAGGGCAGGCAGAGTGCTGCATTCTGGCTCCGGAACTGCCAAACTGGAGGCCTTGCGGCCAGGAATGCAAGGATGTAAGTCTGAGAACTGAAGCTTTGCTTTGGTTTCAGGGCGAGAAAATGGCAGGCACACTCTGCATAGCTGAATTTAGATTTCATGCATCTGAGGTCAGGGCGAGGTTCATATATTGGCTCAGGTTGGAGTTTCTGTCCATGATGGCCCCTTCATGAAGGGGGGTCATCACACCGCCATTGGTGTTTTCCCATGATGGCAGTAGTGAGATGCTCCAAACCACAAGGATTTTCTGCGGGTCAGTTGAAACCTGTTGGATGGCTCCAGGACATCCCATATGGAACAATTGCAGAGCAGGGTTCTAAGGATGGATGCCTGGGCATCCGGCCTTGCATTCCAATTGTCTCCTAGCGAAACGGCACGTTTGATTGCTGCCTATGATGTAGCAGCCGAGGGGGCTGAGTTGAAATGCATTCTCCTGAGGATCAGTCATAATGTGGGATTGTGTCCATGGAGACCTTGGAATGGGGCAGTGGCACCAGTACTCTGAAGGATGCTCCTAACCAGAGGTTTTGACACAGCTCCAAGAAGCATTTTTCCCATGGGGAAACAAGATTTGTTCTCATTGGTGCTTCAGTAACCCCCAATATGCTGGTATTGGAAACCAGAACTCTGAGGAGAGATGCCTGGAAACCAAGGCAATGGATCTGATTATGGCCTGGGGCCTGTCTGGTTTAATCTTCTTCTCTCGGTTCATCTGTCTATGGGATTGAGTGGAGGTAGTTCCTCAGCTGGTGTCAGATTGCCCCTATTTGTCCTGGGCAGTCTACACTATTGGGATGGCCACTTTGACTTTGGAGGTTTCTCCTAATTTGCAAGTTTGTGGCCAATGAAATGGGCAGAATTCCTTTGGGGAGGGAAGGCACAATCCTGAGGTGTGGCTCTAGGGGCTCAAGCATGGAGGGTGTGTGGGTCAGAGCTGTGGGGACAGAAGTCTGAAAACAGAAACTCATCTTAGGTTTGGGGACATAGGTATGGGAGGCCCGATCTACAGACCTTGAGCAGAACTCTTCAGGATATGAACAAAGAGTGAGTGTGAGGCACTTGCTCAGGCTTTTGACTCTGGATTTTGTGTCACTGATGGCCGTGGAATGTAGGGGCGTCCTCATGGACCATGGGTGAGACTTCCTCTATGGGGATTTGGATGATCCCAATATTTTGGGGTCATTCCGTGGGATGGGAGGAGTCCATTCTGTTTTTTTTTTTTTTTTTTACCTCAGGTGTGCCACTAAAGAGGGATTCCAGAGCAGAACCCTGGGAAGGGGCGACTGGACAACCCGAACTCTGTATAAGATTGGGGGCCTAAGGGCATGGCAATCCCCATATGGGGTACCTTGGTCCAGCCACTGAGAGGTCTTACTTGAGTACAGTGCTCACACTGAGGGTCACAATGCATGTTTGTGCCCAATGTAGGCATCAAGCATGGGCGGGGACTCATGGGCCATGCTTGATTCTCCTACACTGAACTTTGGACAACATACGAACCACAAGGTTTCTTTCCATGGGGAAGGAGGAATTCTGATTTCTGCATCATGTTCACCCCTGGGCAGTGACTGGAGATAAGATCTAAGTTCTGAATCCAGAAAATCGAGGTTGGGATGAGATGATAACCTAAGGTCATGGAGGGTCCGATGTGCTCAGTGTGCGGTCAGCTTTCTGGGTGTTGTTCAGGAGGTATGGATTCAGGCTGTGTCAGACAGTGCATTAGTGCCCAGGTGAGAATGTATAATTTGGGTACAGTTGAGTTCCAATATTCTTCTCTGGGGACATCGTTGTCTGAGTGGAGGTAGATGCTCAGCTTGTTTGAGATCACCCCTGTTTGTCCTGGGCGGCCTACACTATTGGGATGGCCTCGGTGACTTTGGAGGTTTTTCCTCATTTGCAAGGTTGTGGCCAATGGAATGGGAAGAATTCCCTTGAAAGGGAAGTACAGTCCTGAGGTGTGGCTCCAAGGACCCAAGTGTGGAGCGTGTGTGGTCCAGGGCTATTTGGACAAAAGTCTGAAAACACAAACTCCACTTAGGTTGGGGGATGTAGGTATGGGCGGCCCGATCTATAGACCGTGAGGAGAACTCTTCGGGATATGAACAAAGGGCGAAAGTGAGGTGCTTGCTCATGCTTTTTTTTTTTTTTTCTGGAAATGTGTCACCGATTGCCATTGAATGTCGGGGTGTCCTCATGGGCCATCGATGAGGCTCCCTTTCTGGGGATTTGACCTTATCCCAAGAGTTTGGGGTCATTCTGTGGGAAGGGAGGAGGCCTTTCTGTTTTTTTGTTTATTTTTTTTTTGTTTTTGTTTTTGTTTTTGTTTTTTTTTTTTTTTTTTTTTTTTTTACCTCAGGTGGACCACCAAAAGAGGGATTCCAGAGCAGAGTCGTGGGTTGGGGCAACTGGACAACCAGACCTCTGGTTAACATTGGGACCTAAGAACATGGCAAGCCCGATATGTGGGCTCTTGGTCCAGACACTGAGAGGCTTTCCTTGAGGATAGGTCTCACACTGAGTTTCACAATGTGTTTTGTGCCCAAGGAGCCCCTCAAGTCAGGGCGTGGCCTAATGTACCATGCTGGTTTCTCCTACACTGAACGTTGCACAATATGGCAACCACAAGTTTTCTGGCCATGGGGAAGATGGAGTTCTAATTTCTGCAACACTTTCACTCCTGGACTGTGATTGGATTTAAGGTCTAGGTTCTGAAGCCTGAAAACTGAGGTTGGGAAGAGATGAAGCCCTAAGGCCATGGTGTGTCTGATGTGCTCAGTGTTCGGCCAGCTATTGAGTGTGGGTTGGGAGGTGCAGGCTCAGGCTGTGGCAGACAGGGAATTAGTGCCCAGGCTAGACTGTATCATTGGGGTGTAGTCGAGTTTCGTGCAGGATGGTACTCATTTGTGGTTACTGGGTAGCCCCAGAGGGCAACGTTTTTCTTCTGGAGGGAAGACACAGTGCCACATAGTGGCTCCAGAATTCCCAAACTGGAAGGCTTGTGGGCCAGGAGTGTGAGGAAAAAATTCTGAGAACACAAGCCAGACTTAGATTTCGGGGTGAGGGGACGGCAGGCACCCTCTGCAGAGATGATTCAAGATCCTGTATACCTGAAGACAGAGCTAGGATCAGACGTTGGCTTATGTCGAAGTTTCTGTCCATGACGGCCCCTTCATGAAGGGGAGGGTGTCACGAGGACATGGAGGTTTTCCCACGATGGGAATTTTGAGATGTTCCAAACCGCAATGATTCCTTCTGTGGGACAGTCGAGACCTGTTGGATGGCTCCAGGACATCCCATAAGGAAGTTATCCAGAGCAGGGTTCTAAGGATGTATGCCTGGGCAGCCTGCCTCCCATTCCGGGTGTCTCATAGCGCCAAGGCAAGTTAGATCTGCTGGATCTACGGGAGCATCCGAGGCGGGTGTGTTGAAATGGGTGAGTTGAGGATGGGTCATAATGTGCATTTGTCTCCATGTAGACCTTGGAATGGGGTGCTTAGAGCGGGGCCTTGAGGGATGTTCATAACAGGAGGTTTTGATGGAGCTCTAAAGAGTATGTTTCCTATGTAGAGAGGAGAATTGTTTTGATGAGTGCCTAAGGAATCTCCCATATGCTGGTATTGGAAACCAGGCCTCTGAGGAGAGATGACTGGAATCAAAAGCAATGGATCTGATTAGGGCCTAAGTGCCTGTCCAGTTCAATCTTATTCTATGGGGATATCTGTCTCTGGGTCTGAGTGGAGGTAGTTTCCTAACTTGTGAAAGATCCTCCCAGTGTGTCCTGGGCAGCAAACACTATTCGGAGGGCCTCGGGGAGTTTGGAGGATTCTCCTAATCTATAGGGTTGTGGACAATGGAATTGGCAGAATTCCCCTGGAGAGGGAAGCCACAGTCCTGCGGTGTGGCTCCAGGGGCCCCAGTTTGGATGGTGTGTGGGCCAGGCCTGTGGGGACAGAAGTCTGAAAACACAAACTCAGCTTAGGTTTGGGGATGTATGTATGAAGGCTCGATTTACAGAACGTGAGAATTTTCCGGGCTATGAACAAAGGGCGAGTATGTGGCGATTGCTCAGGCTTTTGTCTCTGGATTTTGTGTCAACGGTGGCCGTGGAATGTCGGGATGTCCTCAAGGGCCATGGACAATTCTTTCTCTGGTGATATGGCCTGATCCCAAGTGGTTGGGATCATTCTTTGATTGGAAGAGTCCTTTCTGTATATATATATATATATATATATATCTATATATATATATATAGATATAGATATAGATAGATATATATGTATATCTATATATAAATATATATATATGTTTTTTTTTTTTTTACCTCATGTGTCCCACCAAAGAGGGATTCCAGAGTAGAGCCCTGAGTAGGGGTGACTAGTCTACTCGAACTCTGGTTGAGATTGGGGGACTAGGGGCTTGGCAAGCCCCATGTGAGGGCTGTTGTTCCAGTCACTAAGAGGCTTTACATGAGGATAGGGCTCACGCTGAGGGTCACAATGTGTGTTTGTGCAAATTGTGGCCCTCAGGGATAGGTGGGGCCTCATAGTCCATGCTGCTTTCTCCTACAATGAACATTGGACAACATGCCAACCACTAGGTTACTTGCCAAGGCGAAGGAGAAGTTCTGATTCTTGCATCACATTCATTCCTGAGCAGTGAGTGGAGATAAGGTCTAGGTTCTGAAGGTGAAAACTGAGGTTGGGTAGAGATGATGGCCTAAAGCCATTGTGGGTGTGATATGCTCTGTGTACGGCCAGCTTTCTGGGTGTTGGACTGGAGGTCTGCCCTCAGGCTGTGTCAGACAGGGCTTTAGTGCACAGGCTAGACTGTATAATTGGGGTATGGTCGAGTGGCATGCAGGTTGTTACTCTTTTGGCGTTTCCGGTTAGCCCTATAGGGCAACATTTTTCTTCTGGAGGGCAGGCAGAGTGCTGCATTGTGTCTCCAGAATTGCCAAACTGGAGGGGTGTGGCCAGGATTGTGAGGAAGGAAGTCTGAAAACACAAGCTAGCACGAGTTTTGGGGCCAAGAGCATGGCAGGCCCACTCTGCAGAGGCTGAATCGAGATCTCCTGCAGGTGATGTCAGGGCGAGTATCAGATGTTGCCTCAAGCTGGAGTTTGTGTCCATGACGGCCCCTTCCTGAAGGGGGTGGTGGCGTCATGAGGCCAGGGATGTTTCCCTACGCTGGGAGTTGTGAGCTGCTCCAAACTTCAAAGTTTCCTTCTTCAGGACAGTCGAGTACTATTGGATGGTTCCAGGATGCCCCATACAGAAAGACTCGAGAGCAGGGGCCTAAGCATGGATGCCGAGACACGCCAACTCACCTTCCCATTGCCTGGTTGAGACAAGGCACGCTCAATCTGCGGGCTCTTGGGTGAGCTACCCAGAAGGCTGAGTTTAAATGGACTCTCCTGAGGATGAGTCATAATGTGGGTTGGTGGCCATGGAGACCTTGGAATGTGGCAGTAGCTAAGGGACTCGGCAGGATTCTCCAACCCGAAGGGCTTGACACAACTCCAACAAGGAAGCTTCCCATGTGGAGATGAGAGGTCTTCTGTCTGGTGCCTCAGGAAAGCCCCGTATGCTGGTCTTCGAACCCAGGCCTCTGAGGAGTGATACCTGGACACCAAAGCAAGAGTTCATAATAGGGCCTAGGGGCCTGTCTGGTTCAATCTTCTGTCTCTGCGGATATCTGTCTGTGTGTCTGCATGGAGGTAGTAGTTGCTCAGCTTGTGTCATAATGCCCCTATTTGTCCAGTGCGGCTTGCGGTAGTGGGATGTCCTTGGGGACCTTGAGGTTTCTACTATTTTGTAGAGTTGTGGCCAATGGAATGGGCAGTTTCTTAGGAGAGAGCAGGCACAGTTCTGTGGTGTGGCTCCAGAGACCCCAGCCTGGAGGCTGTGTGGGCCATGGCTGTGCAGACAGACATCCAAAAACCCTAACTCAGCTCAGGTTTGGGGCCGAGGTTACGGCAGGCCTGATCTACAGTCCATGAGGGGAGCTCCTCTGGATATGAAAGAAGGGTGAGAGGGAGGCAGTCGCTCAGGCTTTTGTCTCTGGATGTTTTGTCCACAATGGCCGTTTAATGTAGGAGTTGCCTCATGGGTCGTAGAAGTCTCCCTCTCTGGTAGTTTGTCCAGCCCCCAAGTGTTTGGGGTCATTCTGTGGGAAGGGAAGTGTCCTGTTTTCTGCCTTATGTGTCCCCCCAGTAGAGGGATTCTTGAGCATAGCAGTGGGTACTGACAACTGGAATACTCGCCCTCTGGTTAAGCCTGGGGGCCTATGGATATGACAAGCCCCATATGCAGGATCTTGGTCCAGCCACTGAGAGGCGTTACTTTAATACGGGACTCACGCTGCAGGTCACAATGCATGTCTGTGCCCTAGGCGGCCCTCAAGCACTGGCGTGGCCTTTCGGACAATGTAGGTTTTCCCACATAGAACGTTGGACAACATGCCAACCACAAGGTTTCTGTCCATGGGGAAGGAGGAATTCTAATTTCTGCATCACGTTCACCCCTGGGCAGTGATTGGAGATAAGGTCTAGGTCTGAAGCCTGAAAACCGAGGTTGGGAAGAGATGACGACCTACAGCCATAGCGGGTCCTATGTGTCCAGGTTGGGGCCAGCTGTCTGGGTGTCGTTTGGGATGTCTTGTCTCAGGCTGTGCCAGACAGGGCATTAGAATACAGGGTGGGCTGTATAATTGCTTTACAATCGAGTGGCATGCATTAGAAAATCATTTGGGGTTTCTTATTAGCAGCATAGGGCAAAGTTTTTCTTCTGGAGGGCAGGCAGAGTGCTGCATTGTGGCTTCGGAATTCCCAAACTGGAGGGCTTGTGGGCCAGGAGAGTGAGGACGGAAGTCTGAGAACACAAGCTAGGCTTAGGTTTCGGGGCAAGGACATGGCAGGCACACTCTGCAGAGCTGAATTGAGATCTCATGCGTCTGAAGTCAGGTCGAGGTTCAGACTTTGGCTCAGGTTTGAGTTTCTGTCCATGTTGGCCCCTTCAGGAAGGGGGGGCATTATGAGGCCACGGTGGTTTTCCCACTATTGGAGTTGTGAGATGCTCCAAACCGCAAGGATTCCTTCTGTGGGACAATTAAGATTTGTGGATGGCTCCAGGACTTCTTATAAGGTATTTTTCCAGAACAGGGTTCTAAGTATGGATGCCTGGGCAGCCAGCCTACATTCCTATTGTCTCCTAGCAACAAGCAACGTTTGATCTGCTGTCTTGGGGTAGCAACAGAGGGGGTGAGTTGAAATGGACTTTCCTGAGAATGGTCTTAACGTTGGTTTGAGTCCATGGAGACCTTGGTATGGGGCAGTGGCACCAGGGCCCTGAATGATTCTCCTAACCCGAGGTTATGACAAAGCTCCAATGAGCAAGTTTTCCATGGGGAGACGAGATTTGTTCTTAATGGTGCCTCAGGAAACCACCATATGCTGGTATTGGAAACGAGGCCTCTGAGGAGAGATGCCTGGAAACCAAAGCAATGGATCTGATTAGTGCCTAGGGGCCTGTCCGGTTCAATATTCTTCTCTGGGGACATCTGTTGTCTGAGTGGAGGTAGTTGCTCAGCTGGTTTGAGATCACCCCTGTTTGTCCTGGGCGGCCTACACTATTGGGATGGCCTCAGTGACTTTGGAGGTTTTTCGTCATTTGCAAGGTTGTGGCCAATGGAATGGGAAGAATTCCCTTGAAAGGGAAGTACAGTCCTGAGGTGTGGCTCCAAGGACCCAAGTGTGGAGCGTGTGTGGTCCAGGGCTATTTGGACAAAAGTCTGAAAACACAAACTCCACTTAGGTTGGGGGATGTAGGTATGGCCGGCCCGATCTATAGACCGTGAGGAGAACTCTTCGGGATATGAACAAAGGGCGAATGTGAGGTGCTTGCTCATGCTTTTTTTTTTTTTTTTCTGGAAATGTGTCACCGATTGCCATGGCATGACGGGGTGTCCTCATGGGCCATCGATGAGGCTCCCTTTCTGGGGATTTGACCTGATCCCAAGAGTTTGGGTTCATTCTGTGGGAAGGGAGGAGGCCTTTCTGTTTTTTTGTTTATTCTTTTTTGTTTTTGTTTTTTTTTTTTTTTTTTTTTTTACCTCAGGTGGACCACCAAAAGAGGGATTCCAGAGCAGAGTCGTGGGTTGGGGCAACTGGACAACCAGACCTCTGGTTAACATTGGGACCTAAGAACATGGCAAGCCCCATATTGGGCTCTTGGTCCAGACACTGAGAGGCTTTCCTTGAGGATAGGTCTCACACTGAGTTTCACAATGTGTTTTGTGCCCAAGGAGCCCCTCAAGTCAGGGCGTGGCCTAATGTACCATGCTGGTTTCTCCTACAGGGAACGTTGCACAATATGGCAACCACAAGTTTTCTGGCCATGGGGAAGATGGAGTTCTAATTTCTGCAACACTTTCACTCCTGGACTGTGATTGGATTTAAGGTCTAGGTTCTGAAGCCTGAAAACTGAGGTTGGGAAGAGATGAAGCCCTAAGGCCCTGGTGTGTCTGATGTGCTCAGTGTTCGGCCAGCTGTTGAGTGTGGGTTGGGAGGTGTAGGCTCAGGCTGTGGCAGACAGGGAATTAGTGCCCAGGCTAGACTGTATCATTGGGGTGCAGTCGAGTTTCGTGCAGGATGGTACTCATTTGTGGTTACTGGGTAGCCCCAGAGGGCAACGTTTTTCTTCTGGAGGGAAGACAGAGTGCCACATAGTGGCTCCAGAATTCCCAAACTGGAAGGCTTGTGGGCCAGGAGTGTGAGGAATAAATTCTGAGAACACAAGCCAGACTTAGATTTCGGGGTGAGGGGACGGCAGGCACCCTCTGCAGAGATGATTCGAGATCCTGTATACCTGAAGACAGAGCTAGGATCAGACGTTGGCTTATGTCGAAGTTTCTGTCCATGACGGCCCCTTCATGAAGGGGAGGGTGTCACGAGGACATGGAGGTTTTCCCACGATGGGAATTTTGAGATGCTCCAAACCGCAATGATTCCTTCTGTGGGACAGTCGAGACCTGTTGGATGGCTCCAGGACATCCCATAAGGAAGTTATCCAGAGCAGGGTTCTAAGGATGTATGCCTGGGCAGCCTGCCTCCCATTCCGGGTGTCTCATAGAGCCAAGGCAAGTTCGATCTGCTGGATCTACGGGAGCATCCGAGGCGGGTGTGTTGAAATGGGTGAGTTGAGGATGGGTCATAATGTGCATTTGTGTCCATGTAGACCTTGGAATGGGGTGCTTAGAGCGGGGCCTTGAGGGATGTTCATAACAGGAGGTTTTGATGGAGCTCTAAAGAGTATGTTTCCTATGTAGAGAGGAGAATTGTTTTGATGAGTGCCTAAGGAATCTCCCATATGCTGGTATTGGAAACCAGGCCTCTGAGGAGGGATGACTGGAATCAAAAGCAATGGATCTGATTAGGGCCTAAGTGCCTGTCCAGTTCAATCTTATTCTATGGGGATATCTGTCTCTGGTTCTGAGTGGAGGTAATTTCCTAACTTGTGAAAGATCATCCCAGTGTGTCCTGCGCAGCAAACAGTATTCGGATGGCCTCGGGGAGTTTGGAGGATTCTCCTAATCTATAGGGTTGTGGACAATGGAAATGGCAGAATTCCCCTGGAGAGGGAAGCCACAGTCCTGCGGTGTGGCTCCAGGGGCCCCAGCTTGGATGGTGTGTGGGCCAGGCCTGTGGGGACAGAAGTCTGAAAACACAAACTCAGCTTAGGTTTGGGGATGTATGTATGAAGGCTCGATCTACAGAACATGAGAATTTTCCGGGCTATGAACAAAGGGCGAGTATGTGGCGATTGCTCAGGCTTTTGTCTCTGGATTTTGTGTCAACGGTGGCCGTGGAATGTCGGGATGTCCTCAAGGGCCATGGACAATTCTTTCTCTGGTGATATGGCCTGATCCCAAGTGGTTGGGATCATTCTGTGGATTCGAAGAGTCCTTTCTGTGTATATATATATATATATATATATATATATATATATATATATTTTTTTTTTTTTTTTTTACCTCAGGTGTCCCACCAAAGAGGGATTCCAGAGTAGAGCTCTGAGTAGGGGTGACTAGTCATCTCGAACTCTGGTTGAGATTGGGGGACTAGGGGCTTGGCAAGCCCCATATGTGGGCTGTTGTTCCAGTCACTAAGAGGCTTTACATTAGGATAGGGCTCACGCTGAGGGTCACAATGTGTGTTTGTGCACATTGTGGCCATCAGGGATAGGTGGGGCCTCATAGTCCATGCTGCTTTCTCCTACAATGAACATTGGACAACATGCCAACCACTAGGTTACTTGCCAAGGCGAAGGAGAAGTTCTGATTCTTGCATCACATTCATTCCTGAGCAGTGAGTGGAGATAAGGTCTAGGTTCTGAAGGTGAAAACTGAGGTTGGGTAGAGATGATGGCCTAAAGCCATTGTGGGTGTGATATGCTCTGTGTACGGCCAGCTTTCTGGGTGTTGGACTGGAGGTCTGCCCTCAGGCTGTGTCAGACAGGGCTTTAGTGCACAGGCTAGACTGTATAATTGGGGTATGGTCGAGTGGCATGCAGGTTGTTACTCTTTTGGCGTTTCCGGTTAGCCCTATAGGGCAACATTTTTCTTCTGGAGGGCAGGCAGAGTGCTGCATTGTGTCTCCAGAATTGCCAAACTGGAGGGGTGAGGCCAGGATTGTGAGGAAGGAAGTCTGAAAACACAAGCTAGCACGAGTTTTGGGGCCAAGAGCATGGCAGGCCCACTCTGCAGAGGCTGAATCGAGATCTCCTGCAGGTGAGGTCAGGGCGAGTATCAGATGTTGCCTCAAGCTGGAGTTTGTGTCCATGACGGCCCCTTCCTGAAGGGGGTGGGGGCTTCATGAGGCCAGGGATGTTTCCCTACGCTGGGAGTTGTGAGCTGCTCCAAACTTCAAAGTTTCCTTCTTCAGGACAGTCGAGTACTATTGGATGGTTCCAGGATGCCCCATACAGAAAGACTCGAGAGCAGGGGCCTAAGCATGGATGCCGAGAAACGCCAAATCACCTTCCCATTGCCTGGTCGAGACAAGGCACGCTCAATCTGCGGGCTCTTGGGTGAGCTACCCAGAAGGCTGAGTTTAAATGGACTCTCCTGAGGATGAGTCATAATGTGGGTTGGTGGCCATGGAGACCTTGGAATGTGGCAGTAGCTAAGGGACTCGGCAGGATTCTCCAACCCGAAGGGCTTGACACAACTCCAACAAGGAAGCTTCCCATGTGGAGATGAGAGGTCTTCTGTCTGGTGCCTCAGGAAAGCCCCGTATGCTGGTCTTCGAACCCAGGCCTCTGAGGAGTGATACCTGGACACCAAAGCAAGAGTTCATAATAGGGCCTAGGGGCCTGTCTGGTTCAATCTTCTGTCTCTGCGGATATCTGTCTGTGTGTCTGCATGGAGGTAGTAGTTGCTAGGCTTGTGTCATAATGCCCCTATTTGTCCAGTGCGGCTTGCGGTAGTGGGATGTCCTTGGGGACCTTGAGGTTTCTACTATTTTGTAGAGTTGTGGCCAATGGAATGGGCAGTTTCTTAGAAGAGAGCAGGCACAGTTCTGTGGTGTGGCTCCAGAGACCCCAGCCTGTAGGCTCTGTGGGCCATGGCTGTGCAGACAGACATCCAAAAACCCTAACTCAGCTCAGGTTTGGGGCCGAGGTTATGGCAGGCCTGATCTAGAGTCCATGAGGGGAGCTCCTCTGGATATGAAAGAAGGGTGAGAGGGAGGCAGTCGCTCAGGCTTTTGTCTCTGGATGTTTTGTCCACAATGGCCGTTTAATGTAGGAGTTGCCTCATGGGTCGTAGAAGTCTCCCTCTCTGGTAGTTTGTCCAGCCCCCAAGTGTTTGGGGTCATTCTGTGGGAAGGGAAGTGTCCTGTTTTCTGCCTCATGTGTCCCTCCAGTAGAGGGATTCTATAGCATAGCAGTGGGTACTGACAACTGGAATACTCGCCCTCTGGTTAAGCCTTGGGGCCTATGGATATGACAAGCCCCATATGCAGGGTCTTGGTCCAGCAACTGAGAGGCGTTACTTTAATACGGGACTCACGCTGCAGGTCACAATGCATGTCTGTGCCCTAGGCGGCCCTCAAGCACTGGCGTGGCCTTTCGGACAATGTAGGTTTTCCCACATAGAACGTTGGACAACATGCCAACCACAAGGTTTCTGTCCATGGGGAAGGAGGAATTCTAATTTCTGCATCACGTTCACCCCTGGGCAGTGATTGGAGATAAGGTTAGGTTCTGAAGCCTGAAAACCGAGGTTGGGAAGAGATGACGACCTACAGCCATAGCGGGTCCTATGTGTCCAGGTTGGGGCCAGCTGTCTGGGTGTCGTTTGGGATGTCTTGTCTCAGGCTGTGCCAGACAGGGCATTAGTATACAGGGTGGGCTGTATAATTGCTTTACAATCGAGTGGCATGCATTAGAAAATCATTTGGGGTTTCTTATTAGCAGCATAGGGCAAAGTTTTTCTTCTGGAGGGCAGGCAGAGTGCTGCATTGTGGCTTCGGAATTCCCAAACTGGAGGGCTTGTGGGCCAGGAGAGTGAGGACGGAAGTCTGAGAACACAAGCTAGGCTTAGGTTTCGGGGCAAGGACATGGCAGGCACACTCTGCAGAGCTGAATTGAGATCTCATGCGTCTGAAGTCAGGTCGAGGTTCAGACTTTGGCTCAGGTTTGAGTTTCTGTCCATGTTGGCCCCTTCAGGAAGAGGGGGCATTATGAGGCCATGGTGGTTTTCCCACTATTGGAGTTGTGAGATGCTCCAAACCGCAAGGATTCCTTCTGTGGGACAATTAAGATTTGTTGGATGGCTCCAGGACGTCTTATAAGGTATTTTTCCAGAACAGGGTTCTAAGTATGGATGCCTGGGTAGCCAGCCTACATTCCAATTGTCTCCTAGCAACAAGCAACGTTGGATCTGCTGTCTTGGGGTAGCAACAGAGGGGGCTGAGTTGAAATGGACTTTCCTGAGAATGGTCTTAACGTTGGTTTGAGTCCATGGAGACCTTGGTATGGGGCAGTGGCACCAGGGCCCTGTATGATTCTCCTAACCCGAGGTTATGACAAAGCTCCAATGAGCAAGTTTTCCATGGGGAGACGAGATTTGTTCTTATTGGTGCCTCAGGAAACCACCATATGCTGGTATTGGAAACGACGCCTCTGAGGAGAGATGCCTGGAAACCAAAGCAATGGATCTGATTAGGGCCTAGGGGCCTGTCCGGTTCAATATTCTTTTCTGGGGACATCTGTTGTCTGAGTGGAGGTAGTTGCTCAGCTGGTTTGAGATCACCCCTGTTTGTCCTGGGCGGCCTACACTATTGGGATGGCCTCGGTGACTTTGGAGGTTTTTCCTCATTTGCAAGGTTGTGGCCAATGGGAAGGGAAGAATTCCCTTGAAAGGGAAGTACAGTCCTGAGGTGTGGCTCCAAGGACCCAAGTGTGGAGCGTGTGTGGTCCAGGGCTATTTGGACAAAAGTCTGAAAACACAAACTCCACTTAGGTTGGGGGATGTAGGTATGGCCGGCCCGATCTAGAGACCGTGAGGAGAACTCTTCGGGATATGAACAAAGGGCGAATGTGAGGTGCTTGCTCATGCATTTTTTTTTTCTGGAAATGTGTCACCGATTGCCATGGAATGTCGGGGTGTCCTCAAGGGCCATCGATGAGGCTCCCTTTCTGGGGATTTGACCTGATCCCAAGAGATTGGGGTCATTCTGTGGGAAGGGAGGAGGCCTTTCTGTTTTTTTGTTTATTTTTTTTTGTTTTTGTTTTTGTTTTGTTTTTTTACCTCAGACAACCTGAGCCGGGACCTCCTGACCAACACCCAGAAAGCTGACCCCACACTGAGCACATAAAACCCGCCATGGCCTTATGTCATCATCTCTTCCCTACCTCAGTTTTCAGGCTTCAGAACCGAGACCTTTTCTCCAATCACTGCCCAGGGGTGAGTGTGATGCAGAAATCAGAACTCCTCCTAACCCTTGGCAAGAACCCTTGTGGTTGGCACGTTGTCCAACGTTCAGTGTAGGAGAAACCAGCATTCACCATGAGGCCCCGCCCATTCTTGAGTGCGACGAGTACATACACACGCATTGTGACCCTCAGCATGAGTCCTGTCCTCTAGTAAGTCCTCTCAGTGACTGGACCATTAGATGTCATAATGGGCTTGACATGTCCCTAGGCCCCAATTTTTAACCAGATTTCTGATTGTCCAGTCGCCCCTCCACAGGGCTCTACTCTGGAATCCCTCATTTGGTGGGACACCTGAGGTTAAAAAAGAAAACAACAACAACAACAACAAAAAACGGACTTCTTCCAGCCCACAGAATGACCCCAAACTCTTTGGACGGGGCCAACCCACCAGAGAGTAAGACTCGTCCATTTCCCATGAAGTCACCCAGAAATTCCACGACCATGAGTGACACGATATCCAGAGACAAAAACTTGAGCAGGAGCCTCACTCTCGCCCTTCTTTCAAATCCCGAAGAGTTCTCCTCATGGTCTGTAGAACAGTCCTGCCATACCTATGACCCGAAACATAAGCCGAGTTTGTGTTTTCAGACAACTGTCCAAACAGCCCTGGCCTACACAACCTACAGGCTCAGGCCCCTGGAGCCAAACCTGAGGACTGTACTTGCCCTCTCAAAGGGAATTGTGTGTGCCCATTCCAATGGCCACAACCCTTCTAATAGGATAAACCTCCAAAGTCCCTGATCCATCTCAATAGTGGTGGCTTCCCAGGAAAAACAGGGGCAATCTGAGCCCAACTGAGCACCTACCTGCACTCAGACACATAGACAGAGGTCACCAGAGGTATGAAGGAAAGAAGAGACCCCTAAGCACTAATCAGATCCATTGCTTTGGTTTCCAGGCATCTCTCCTAGAGGCCTGGATTTCAAAAGCAGCATCTAGCTGTTTCTTGACTCACCCATCAGAAACATCTCATCTACTCTTGGGAAACTTGCACGTTGGAGCTGTGTCAAAGCCTCTGTTTAGGAGAACCCTTTAGGGCCCCAGTGCCACCGCTTCATTCCAAGGTCTCCATAGACACAAAAGCACGTTAGGACCCATCCCCAGGGGTGTCCATTTCAACTCAGCGTCCTCGGTTGCTCCCCACAGATCCAGGAGATCTAACCTGTCTTGTTGCTAGGAGACAATTGGAATGCGAGGTGGGCTACCCAGCCATCCATCCTTAGAACCCTGCTCAGAATCATTGGCCTGGAGCCAAACAACCGGTCTCAATTGTCCTGCAAAAGACACTCTGCAGTTTGGAGCTTCTCACAACTCCCATTGGGAAAATCCCCATGGCCTCGTGATGCCCCTTCATTCATGAAGGGGCCATCAGGGACAGAAACTCCAACCTGAGCGATCGTCTGGTCCTCGCCCTGACTTCAGATGCACGAGATCTCGATTCAGACTGTAGATTGTGCCTGCCATGGCCTCACCCAGAAACCTAAGCCTAGCTTGTGTTCTCAGACTTTTGCCGTCAGACTACTGGCCCACAAGCCCTCCAGTTTGGCAATCCAGAACTACAATGCAGCACTCTGCCTGCCCTCCAGAAGAAAAACATTGTCCTCTGGGGCTACCCAGTAACCCCAAATGAGGATCAACCTGCACCGACCTTGGCTGTACCCCAAATACATAGGCTGACCAGGGCACTAATGCCCTTTCTGACACAGCCTGAGCCTGGACCCCCTGGCCCCTCCCGGACATCTGTCCGCACACTGAGCACATCGAGCCGCCATGGCCTTAGGTCGTCATCTCTTCCCAACCTCGGTTTTCAGGTTTCAGAACCTAGACCTTATCTCCAATCACTGCCCAGGGTTGAAGGTGATGCAGAAATCAGAACTCCTTCCCCATGGCAAGAAACCTTGTGGTTGGCATGTTGTCCAACGTTCAGTGTAGTTGAAACCAGTGTGGCCCATGAGGCCCCGCCCATGCTCGCAGGCCACATTGGTCACAAACACACATTTTGACGCTCAGGCTGAGCCCAGTCCTCAAGTAAGGCCACTCAGTGGCTGGATGAAGAGATAGCATATTGGGCTTGCCATGCCCCTAGGCCCCAATTTTTAACCATAGTTCGGGTTGTCCCTTCAGTCTTCCCCACGGCTTTGCTTTGGACACCTGAGGTAACAAAACTGAAATGAGTCCTCCCATCCCACAGATTGACCAAAAGCAATTGGGAATCGGGCCAAATCCTCAGAGAGGAAGATTCGTCCATGGCCCAAGAGGCCTCCCCGACATTCCACGGCCATTGCTGATTCAAAATCCAGAGACAAAAGCCTGAGCAAGCGCCTCAGACTCGCACTTTCTTCATATCCTGAAGAGTTCTTCTCATGGTTTGTAGATCGGGCCTGCCATAACTATGTCCCCAAACCCTGGCTGAGTTTGTGTTTTCAGACTTCTGTCCTCAAAGTCTTGGGCCACACACCCTCCAGGCTGGGCCCCTGGAGCCACACATTAGGACTGTGCCTACCAATCCATGGGAATTCTGCCCATTCCATGGTCCAAAATCGTACAAATTAGGAGAAACCTCCAAAGTCCCTGAGGCCATCCCAATAGTGTAGGTCGCCTGGAACAAACAAGGGCTGTCTGACACCAGCTGATAATCGACCTCCACTCATACCATAGATGCATGTCCCCAGAGAAGAAGATTGAACCAGACAGGACCCTAGGCCATAATAGGATCCATTGCTTTGGGTTACAGGCATGTTTCCTAAAAAGCCTCATTCAAATACGAGCATAGGTGTTTTCCTGAGGCACCCATCATGACTCATCTCGTCTCCACAAGGAAACCTGTGCATGGGAGCCATGTCCAAAGCTTAGGAGAGTACTTCAGGGTCCCGGTGCCACCGCCCCATTCCAAGGCCCTCATGGACACAAAAACACATTAGGACCCATCCTCAGGAAAGTCCATTTCAACTCAGCCACCCCGGTTGCTCCGGCAGAGACATCAGATCTAAACTGTCTTGTTGCTAGGAGACAATTGGAATGCGAGGCGTGCTTCCCAGGCAGCCATCCGTGAACGGTGCTCTGGAGTCATTCCATATGCGATGTCCTGGAGCTGTCCAACAGTTCTCAATTGTCCCGCAGAAGGAATCCTTGAAGGGGGCATCCCACAACTCCCAAAATGGGAAAACCTCAATGGCCTCGAGATTCCTCTCCGTTCATGAAGCGGCCGTCATCCACAGAAAATCCATCCTGAGCCAACATCTGATCCTCGCCCTGACTTCAGATGCATGAGATATTGGTTCAGATCTGCAGGGGGAACCTGCCGTGCCGTCGTCCTGAAACCCAAGCCTAGCTTGTCTTCTCAGACTTCCATCCTCACACTCCTGGCACCGAAGCCCTCAAGTTTGGCAATTCTGGACCCACAATGCAGCACTCTGCCTGCCCTCTAAAAAAAAATTATTGCCTCATGAGCTGCCCAGGCACCTTAAATGAGGGTAAACCTACACAGCACTCGACTTTACCCAAATTATATCGTCTAACCTGGGCACTAATTCACTGTCGAACACAACCGGAGCCCAGACCTCCTGACCAACACCCAGAAAGCTGACCGCACACTGAGCACATAAAACCCGCCATGGCCTTAGGTCATCATCTCTTCCCTACCTCAGTTTTCAGGCTTCAGAACCGAGACCTTATCTCCAATCACTGCCCAGGGGTGAGTGTGATGCAGAAATCAGAACTCCTCCTTACCCATGGCAAGAACCCTTGAGGTTGGCACGTTGTCCAACGTTCAGTGTAGGAGAAAACAGCTTTCACCCTGAGGCCCCGCCCATTCTTGAGTGCGACGAGTACATACACACGCATTGTGACCCTCAGCATGAGTCCTGTCCTCTAGTAAGTCCTCTCAGTGGCTGGACCATTAGATGTCATAATGGGCTTGACATGTCCCTAGGTCCCAATTTTTAACCAGATTTCTGATTGTCCAGTCGCCCCTCCCCAGGGCTCTACTCTGGAATCCCTCATTTGGTGGGACACCTGAGGTTAAAAAAGAAAACAACAACAACAACAACAAAAATGGACTTCATCCAGCCCACAGAATGACCCCAAACTCTTTGGACGGGGCCAACCCACCAGAGAGTAAGACTCGTCCATTTCCCATGAAGTCACCCAGAAATTCCACGACCATGAGTGACACGATATCCAGAGACAAAAACTTGAGCAGGAGCCTCACTCTCGCCCTTCTTTCAAATCCCGAAGAGTTCTCCTCATGGTCTGTAGATCAGTCCTGCCATAACTATGACCCGAAACATAAGCCAAGTTTGTGTTTTCAGACAACTGTCCAAACAGCCCTGGCCTACACAACCTACAGGCTCAGGCCCCTGGAGCCAAACCTGAGGACTGTACTTGCCCTCTCCAAGGGAATTGTGTGTGCCCATTCCAATGGCCACAACCCTTCTAATAGGATAAACCTCCAAAGTCCCTGATCCATCTCAATAGTGGTGGCTTCCCAGGAAAAACAGGGGCAATCTGAGCCCAACTGAGCACCTACCTGCACTCAGACACATAGACAGAAGTCCCCAGAGGTATGAAGGAAAGAAGAGGCCCCTAAGCACTAATCAGATCCATTGCTTTGGTTTCCAGGCATCTCTCCTAGAGGCCTGGATTTCAAAAGCAGCATCTAGCTGTTTCTTGACTCACCCATCAGAAAACATCTCATCTACACATGGGAAACTTGCACGTTGGAGCTGTGTCAAAGCCTCTGTTTAGGAGAACCCTTTAGGGCCCCAGTGCCACCGCTTCATTCCAAGGTCTCCATAGACACAAAAGCACGTTAGGACCCATCCCCAGGGGTTTCCATTTCAACTCAGCGTCCTCGGTTGCTCCCCACAGATCCAGGAGATCTAACCTGTCTTGTTGTTAGGAGACAATTGGAATGAGAGGTGGGCTACCCAGCCATCCATCCTTAGAACCCTGCTCAGAATCATTGGCCTGGAGCCAAACAACCGGTCTCAATTGTCCTGCAGAAGACACTCTGCACTTTGGAGCTTCTCACAACTCCCATTGGGAAAATCCCCATGGTCTCGTGATGCCCCCCCATTCATGAAGGGGCCATCAGGGACAGAAACTCCAACCTGAACGATCGTCTGATCCTTGCCCTGACTTCAGATGCATGAGATCTCGATTCAGGTCTGTTGATTGTGCCTACCATGGCCTCACCCAGAAACCTAAGCCTAGCTTGTGTTCTCAGACTTTTGTCGTCAGACTACTGGCCCACAAGCCCTCCAGTTTGGCAATCCAGAACTACAATGCAGCACTCTGCCTGCCCTCCAGAAGAAAAACATTGTCCTCTGGGGCTACGCAGTAACCCCAAATGAGGATCAACCTGCACCGACCTTGGCTGTACCCCAAATACATAGGCTGACCAGGGCACTAATGCCCTTTCTGACACAGCCTGAGCCTGGACCCCCTGGCCCCTCCCGGACATCTGTCCGCACACTGAGCACATCGAGCCGCCATGGCCTTAGGTCGTCATCTCTTCCCAACCTCGGTTTTCAGGTTTCAGAACCTAGACCTTATCTCCAATCACTGCCCAGGGTTGAAGGTGATGCAGAAATCAGAACTCCTTCCCCATGGCAAGAAACCTTGTGGTTGGCATGTTGTCCAACGTTCAGTGTAGTTGAAACCAGTGTGGCCCATGAGGCCCCGCCCATGCTCGCAGGCCACATTGGTCACAAACACACATTTTGACGCTCAGGCTGAGCCCAGTCCTCAAGTAAGGCCACTCAGTGGCTGGATGAAGAGATAGCATATTGGGCTTGCCATGCCCCTAGGCCCCAATTTTTAACCATAGTTCGGGTTGTCCCTTCAGTCTTCCCCACGGCTTTGCTTTGGAATTCCTCTTTTGGTGGGACACCTGAGGTAACAAAACTGAAATGAGTCCTCCCATCCCACAGATTGACCAAAAGCAATTGGGAATCGGGCCAAATCCTCAGAGAGGAAGATTCGTCCATGGCCCAAGAGGCCTCCCCGACATTCCACGGCCATTGCTGATTCAAAATCCAGAGACAAAAGCCTGAGCAAGCGCCTCAGACTCGCACTTACTTCATATGCTGAAGAGTTCTACTCATGGTTTGTAGATCGGGCCTGCCATAACTATGTCCCCAAACCCTGGCTGAGTTTGTGTTTTCAGACTTCTGTCCTCAAAGTCTTGGGCCACACACCCTCCAGGCTGGGCCCCTGGAGCCACACATTAGGACTGTGCCTACCAATCCATGGGAATTCTGCCCATTCCATGGTCCAAAATCGTACAAATTAGGAGAAACCTCCAAAGTCCCTGAGGCCATCCCAATAGTGTAGGTCGCCTGGAACAAACAAGGGCTGTCTGACACCAGCTGATAATCGACCTCCACTCATACCATAGATGCATGTCCCCAGAGAAGAAGATTGAAACAGACAGGACCCTAGGCCATAATAGGATCCATTGCTTTGGGTTACAGGCATGTTTCCTAAAAAGCCTCATTCAAATACGAGCATAGGTGTTTTCCTGAGGCACCCATCATGACTCATCTCGTCTCCACAAGGAAACCTGTGCATGGGAGCCATGTCCAAAGCTTAGGAGAGTACTTCAGGGTCCCGGTGCCACCGCCCCATTCCAAGGCCCTCATGGACACAAAAACACATTAGGACCCATCCTCAGGAAAGTCCATTTCAACTCAGCCACCCCGGTTGCTCCGGCAGAGACATCAGATCTAAACTGTCTTGTTGCTAGTAGACAATTGGAATGCGAGGCGGCTTCCCAGGCAGCCATCCGTGAACGGTGCTCTGGAGTCATTCCATATGCGATGTCCTGGAGCTGTCCAACAGTTCTCAATTGTCCCGCAGAAGGAATCCTTGAAGGGGGCATCCCACAACTCCCAAAATGGGAAAACCTAAATGGCCTCGAGATTCCTCTCCGTTCATGAAGCGGCCGTCATCCACAGAAACTCCATCCTGAGCCAACATCTGATCCTAGCCCTGACTTCAGATGCATGAGATATTGGTTCAGATCTGCAGGGGGAACCTGCCGTGCCGTCGTCCTGAAACCCATGCCTAGCTTGTCTTCTCAGACTTCCATCCTCACACTCCTGGCACCGAAGCCCTCAAGTTTGGCAATTCTGGACCCACAATGCAGCACTCTGCCTGCCCTCTAAAAAAAAATTATTGCCTCATGAGCTGCCCAGGCACCTTAAATGAGGGTAAACCTACACAGCACTCGACTTTACCCAAATTATATCGTCTAACCTGGGCACTAATTCACTGTCGAACACAACCGGAGCCCAGACCTCCTGACCAACACCCAGAAAGCTGACCGCACACTGAGCACATAAAACCCGCCATGGCCTTAGGTCATCATCTCTTCCCTACCTCAGTTTTCAGGCTTCAGAACCGAGACCTTATCTCCAAACACTGCCCAGGGGTGAGTGTGATGCAGAAATCAGAACTCCTCCTTACCCATGGCAAGAACCCTTGAGGTTGGCACGTTGTCCAACGTTCAGTGTAGGAGAAAACAGCTTTCACCCTCAGGCCCCGCCCATTCTTGAGTGCGACGAGTACATACACACGCATTGTGACCCTCAGCATGAGTCCTGTCCTCTAGTAAGTCCTCTCAGTGGCTGGACCATTAGATGTCATAATGGGCTTGACATGTCCCTAGGTCCCAATTTTTAACCAGATTTCTGATTGTCCAGTCGCCCCTCCCCAGGGCTCTACTCTGGAATCCCTCATTTGGTGGGACACCTGAGGTTAAAAAAGAAAACAACAACAACAACAACAAAAATGGACTTCATCCAGCCCACAGAATGACCCCAAACTCTTTGGACGGGGCCAACCCACCAGAGAGTAAGACTCGTACATTTCCCATGAAGTCACCCAGAAATTCCACGACCATGAGTGACACGATATCCAGAGACAAAAACTTGAGCAGGAGCCTCACTCTCGCCCTTCTTTCAAATCCCGAAGAGTTCTCCTCATGGTCTGTAGATCAGTCCTGCCATAACTATGACCCGAAACATAAGCCGAGTTTGTGTTTTCAGACAACTGTCCAAACAGCCCTGGCCTACACAACCTACAGGCTCAGGCCCCTGGAGCCAGACCTGAGGACTGTACTTGCCCTCTCCAAGGGAATTGTGTGTGCCCATTCCAATGGCCACAACCCTTCTAATAGGATAAACCTCCAAAGTCCCTGATCCATCTCAATAGTGGTGGCTTCCCAAGAAAAACAGGGGAAATCTGAGCCCAACAGAGCACCTACCTGCACTCAGACACATAGACAGAGGTCCCCAGAGGTATGAAGGAAAGAAGAGGCCCCTAAGCACTAATCAGATCCATTGCTTTGTTTTCCAGGCATCTCTCCTCAGAGGCCTGGATTTCAAAAGCAGCATCTAGCTGTTTCTTGACTCACCCATCAGAAAACATCTCATCTACACATGGGAAACTTGCACGTTGGAGCTGTGTCAAAGCCTCTGTTTAGGAGAACCCTTTAGGGCCCCAGTGCCACCGCTTCATTCCAAGGTCTCCATAGACACAAAAGCACGTTAGGACCCATCCCCAGGGGTGTCCATTTCAACTCAGCGTCCTCAGTTGCTCCCCACAGATCCAGGAGATCTAACCTGTCTTGTTGCTAGGAGACAATTGGAATGAGAGGTGGGCTACGCAGCCATCCATCCTTAGAACCCTGCTCAGAATCATTGGCCTGGAGCCAAACAACCGGTCTCAATTATCCTGCAGAAGACACTCTGCAGTTTGGAGCTTCTCACAACTCCCATTGGGAAAATCCCCATGGCCTCATGATGCCCCCCCCATTCATGAAGGGGCCATCAGGGACAGAAACTCCAACCTGAGCGATCGTCTGATCCTTGCCCTGACTTCAGATGCATGAGATCTCGATTCAGGTCTGTTGATTGTGCCTACCATGGCCTCACCCAGAAACCTAAGCCTAGCTTGTGTTCTCAGACTTTTGTCGTCAGACTACTGGCCCACAAGCCCTCCAGTTTGGAAATCCAGAACTACAATGCAGCACTCTGCCTGCCCTCCAGAAGAAAAACATTGTCCTCTGGGGCTACCCAGTAACCCCAAATGAGGATCAACCTGCACCGACCTTGGCTGTACCCCAAATACATAGGCTGACCAGGGCACTAATGCCCTTTCTGACACAGCCTGAGCCTGGACCCCCTGGCCCCTCCCAGACAGCTGTCCGCACACTGAGCACATTGAGCCGCCATGGCCTTAGGTCGTCATCTCTTCCCAACCTCGGTTTTCGGTTTCAGAACCTAGATTTTATCTCCAATCACTGCCCAGGGTTGATGGTGATGCAGAAACCAGAACTCCTTCCCCATGGCAAGAAACCTTATAGTTGGCATATTGTCCAACGTTCAGTGTAGTTGAAACCAGTATGGCCCATGAGGCCCCGCCCATGCTCGCTGGCCACATTGGTCACAAACACACATTGTGACCCTCAGGCTGAGCCTAGTCCTCAAGTAAGACCACTCAGTGGCTGGATGAAGAGATAGCATATTGGGCTTGCCATGCCCCTAGGCCCCAATTTTTAACCATAGTTCGGGTTGTCCCTTCAGTCTTCCCCACGGCTTGGCTTTGGAATTCCTCTTTTGGTGGGACACCTGAGGTAACAAAACTGAAAGGAGTCCTCCCATCCCACAGATTGACGAAAAGCAATTGGGAATCGGGCCAAATCCTCAGAGAGGAAGATTCGTCCATGGCCCAAGAGGCCTCCCCGACATTCCACGGCCATCGCTGATTCAAAATCCAGAGACAAAAGCCTGAGCAAGCGCCTCAGACTCACACTTTCTTCATATCCTGAAGAGTTTTTCTCATGGTTTGTAGATCGGGCCTGCCATACCTATGTCCCCAAACCCTAGCTGAGTTTGTGTTTTCAGACTTCTGTCCTCAAAGTCTTGGGCCACACACCCTCCAGGCTGGGCCCCTGGAGCCACACATTAGGACTGTGCCTACCAATCCATTGGAATTCTGCCCATTCCATGGTCTAAAATCGTACAAAGTAGGAGAAACCTCCAAAGTCCCTGAGGCCATCCCAATAGTGTAGTTCGCCCGGAACAAACAAGGGCTGTCTGACACCAGCTGATAATCGACCTCCACTCATACCATAGATGCATGTCCCCAGAGAAGAAGATTGAATCAGACAGGACCCTAGGCCATAATAGGATCCATTGCTTTGGGTTACAGGCATGTCTCCTAAAAAGCCTCATTCAAATACGAGCATAGGGGTTTTCCTTAGGCACCCATCAGAACTCATCTCGTACCCACAAGGAAACCTGTGCATGGGAGCCATGTCCAAGGCTTAGGAGAGTACTTCAGGGTCCCGGTGCCACCGCCCCATTCCAAGGCCCTCATGGACACAAAAACACATTAGGACCCATCCTCAGGAAAGTCCATTTCAACTCAGCCACCCCGGTTGCTCCAGCAGAGACATCAGATCTAAACTGTCTTGTTGCTTGGAGACAATTGGAATGCGAGGCGGGCTTCCCAGGCAGCCATCCGTGAACGGTGCTCTGGAGTCATTCCATATGGGATGTCCTGGAGCTGTCCAACAGTTCTCAATTGTCCCGCAGAAGGAATCCATGAAGGGGTCATCCCACAACTCCCAAAATGGATTCGGTTTTCAGACATGTGTCCTCAGAGGCCTGTTCTAGAATGCGAACTTATGATACAACATGTGGTGCCTGGGCCACACAACAGAACATCTCCTGTCCCCAGAAGTAAACCGTGCCCTACAATCTGTGCAAAATCCCAGACTAGTAGATTCCTGCACAACTACTAAGCCACCAGCACATTCTAAGAGTACCTGGTAACAAACCAGCTGTGTGGCCCATCTGCAATAGATTCCATGTCAAATCAAGGACTTGGTACTTTGCTACAGAGACACCAGAATAAAGCTGCCATGTTCTTCAGTTGCAATGGTCAATGAAGTTGAACATTCCAGGCATCCATGCGGTAGAGCTCTGCTACCCAAACTTTCCACATGGGGGACCCTGGAGCAAATAAACCACACTCCACCTGTCCAGTAGAATGAAACCTTGCTATTTGGAGCAGCTCATGAGTCTCAACGTGAAAATCCATCCATGGCTTTTTGACGCCACCCCTCCATTTGTCAGTCATCATAGACACAAACTCCAGTGTGAGCATATATCCGACGTCCTCCCTTACTAAGGTGCTGGATATCTCGAAAAAGCTGCTGGACACAGGATCTGCCTTCCGCTTGGCAGTGAATTGAACTGTAGCTTGTGTTTACAATTCCTTCCTCACCCGACTGGTCCCCAAGCCTTCTTGATAGCGAATTATGGAGACACAACACAGCATTCTGCCTTCCCGATAGAAACAAGTGCCTCGTGAGTTGGCCAGAAACCCCACATGAGGATCAATCTGCTCGGCCCTATATCGGAGGGACCCTGATTTATAGGTTGCCCTGGCCACTAGTGCTGTGTCTGACAGAGCCTGAGCCCAGACCTAGTGTCAGTCACCAGAGTTTGAGCCCCACATCTAGCATTTGGGCATGCCATGGCTCAAGTATTTCATCTCTACCCATCCTTGGTATTCAGGCACCTGTCCCCAAACCTTTGCTGGAATCCCTGATAATGGGGCATCCTGAAGCACAATAGAGAACTCCTTCTTCATATCAGGAAACTTGGCTGTTAGGATGGGTGTTCAACCCTGAAAGGGGGAGTCATTTACAAGTCCAGTGAGACCACACAAACTCCTCAGGGATGCCCTGGAGGCAAACAGGCCTTGTGACCCTCAGCCTGAGCATGCTTTCAAACAATCCTTCTCTGTTGCACCACCATGAACCCGCATTGCAGGCCTAATATGCCCCTAAGCCCAAATCCTAGCACTTGTTGTGATGTCCCAGATGCCATGAACCAGAGCCCGTCTCTGGAATCCCTGTTTTGGGGCACCCATAAGGTGGAAAACATCACTCTCCCCTTTCCCTAAAAAGCCACCAAACTATGGAGAGCCACCAGGATCCATAGAGAGGAAAAGACTCCCATGGACCCGTGAGACCACACCTGCATTCCAAGGCCATCCTGCACACACAATCCAGAGAGAAAAGCCTGTGCTACTGCCTTCCAGTCTCCCTAATTATAGTTCCTGACGAGCTTCCCTCCAGGTCTACGCATTGGGCCTGTGATCACCTCGCCACTCACCCTAATTTGTATTTGTGTTTGCAGACTTCTCTCCCAAAACCATGGCTCACATGCCCACAAGAATGTGATCTCTGGAGCCACACCACAGAACTCTGGCTGCCAACCCCAAGGACACTGTGCATATCAGATTTGCCCAAACCTTCCAGATTAGGAGAAACCTGTGTGGCCCCTGAGCCCACACCAATATTGCCGGCCACTCGGGATGGAAATGCGCAGTCTGAAACACCCTTATCACCTACATCCAGGGAAATAGCCAAGTCAATGATCGTGAGATAGACGATTGAACCTAAAATGCCCCTAGGCTCTCAATGGAACCCCATTAGGTTTTCAGGCATCTGTCCTCAGGGGCCTGTTCTGAAATACCAATCTATGACACATCATGTGGTCTCTGAGCCACACGACAGAACATCCCCTGTCCCCAGAAGAATACCATGCTCTTCGACCTGTGCCAAACCCTCAGGGTAGGAGAATCCTGCATGGCACCTTAGCAACCAGCACATTCTAAGTTCTCCCTGGTAACAAACAAGCATTGTGACCCATCTGCAAGAGATCCCATGTCAACTCAAGGCCTTGGCACTTTGTCCCAGAGCCACCAGAACGAATCTGCCATGTTCCTCAGCTGCAGTTGTCAATGGAGGTGTGCTTTCCTGGCATCCATGCCGGAGAGCTCTTCTTCACAAACTTTCCACATGGGGAAACCTAGAGTAACCAAACCAGACTTCACCTACTCAGTACAAAGAAATGTTACTTTTTGCAGCAGTTCACAGGCCTCAGCATGTGAACTCCTCCATGGCCTCTTTATACCACCCCTCCACTTGTCGGTCATCATAGACAAAAACTCTAGTGTGAGCAAGCATCTGACATCCACCCTTATTCCAGTGCTGGATGTCTCGAGTAAACTGCTACAAATTGGAACTGCCTTCTGCTTGGCACTCAATTGAACCATAGCTTTTGTTTACAATTCCACCCAAAACTGACTGGTCCCCAAGCTCTCGTGATTGAGAAATCTGGAGCCACAACACAGCATTCTGCCTTCCCTATTGAATGAACAAATGCCTGGGAATCTTCCCAAGAAACTCCACATGAGGATCAATCTGCTCCGCCCTCGAATCTACTCTGATATAAAGGCTGCCATGGCCACTAGTGCTGTGTCTGACAGAGCCTGAGCCCCGACAGAGTTTTAGGCCTCATATCTAGCATTTGGGATTGCTATGGCCCAAGTACGTCATCTCCACCCATCCTTGGTATTCAGGCACCTATCTCGAGACCTTGCTGGAAACCCTGCCAATGGGGCAACCTGAAGCACAGAGGAACCTGACGAAAGAGAACTCATCCTTCCTCATGGCAGGACATTTGGCTGTTGGGTTGGGTGTCCAACTCTCTAAGAGGGAGCCAGATATATGACCAATGAGACCACTCCCACTCCTGAGGGCCGCCATGGGAGCAAACAGGCATTGTGAGACTCAGCCTGAGCAATTTTCAAACAATCCCTCTCAGTTGCACCATCATGATCCCGCATTGCAGGCCTCATACACCCCAAGGTGCAAATCCTAACCCTTGGTGGGAAGTCCCAGATGCCCAGAAAAAGAGCCTGTATCTGGAATCCCTGTTTTGGGGCACCCATAAGATGGAAAACAACACTCTTCCCTTCCCCAAAAAAGCCACCAAACTATGAGCTGCACAGATCCATAGAGAGGAAAAGTTTCCCATGGACCCATGAGACTATACCTGCATTCCGAGGCCATCCTGGACACACAATATAGAGAGAAAAGCCTGTGCTACTGCCTTCCAGTCACCCTAATTACAACTCCTGACAAGCTGCACTCCAGGTCTACTCATTGGGCCTGTGATCACCTTTCCACTAACCATAACCCACATTTGTGTTTGCAGACTTCTCTCCCAAAACCATGGCTCATATGCCCTCCAGGACAGGGTCTCTGGATCCACAACACATGACTGGGCCTGCCATCCCCAAGGAAACTGTGCCCGTCAAACCTGCCCAAACCTTCCAGTTTAGGAGAAACATGCAAGAGCCCTGAGCCCAACCCAATAATGTCGGCAGCACTGGAAACAAATGCCAGTCTGAAACGCCCTGATCACCTACATCCAAGCAGACAGCCATTTCAATGTTCCTGGGTCAGAAGATTGTAGCTGACATGCTCCTAGGACGTCATTGGAACACTAGATTAGGTTTTCAGGCATCTGTCCTCAGGGTCCTGTTCTGAAATACCAACTTAGGATACAACATGTGGTCCCTGAGCCACACAATAGAATATCTCCTGTCCCCAGTAGGAAACCATGCCCTTTGACCTGTGCCAAACCCTCAAGATTGGAGAATCCTGCACAGCACCTTAGACACCAGCACAAACTCTAGTTTGTGCGTTGACCCATACCACAATCTTTCCATCTGATGGACAGTCGAGTCCTGTTGAATGACTCCAGGATGTCCCATACGGAAAGACTGGAGAGCAGGATTCGAAGGATGGATGCCTGTACAGCATACCTCACATTCCCAATGGCTCTTTGTGACAAGACATGTTTGAACTACTGGCTCTGGGGCTAGCTAACTAGGGGGCTGAATTGAAATGGACTCTCCTGCGGATGGGTCATAATGTGGGTTTGTGTGCATGGAGACCTTGGAATATGTTGGCAGCTCAGGGGCCATGAAGTATTCGCCTAACCGAAGGGTGTAATATTGCTCCAATTAAAAAGAGATCCCTATGTGGAGATGAGACAGGTTCTCTTTGGTGCCTCAGAAAAGCCCCAGATACTGGTCTTCAACCAAGTTCTCTGAGTAGAGACACCTGGAAACCAAAGCTAGGGTTCAGATTAGAGCCTAGATGCCTGTCCTTTTCAATCTTCTGTCTCTGGGGACACTGTCTGATTATCTAAGTGGAGATAGTTGCTCAGCTGGTGTCAGAGTGCCCCTCTTAGTCCATGGCCGAGGCATGGCCTTGGAGACCTTATTGGATTCTCCTAATCTCTAGGGTTGTGGCCAATGGATTGGGTACAGTTTTCTTGGAGAGGACTGGCACAGTCCTTCAGTGTGTCTCCATAGGCCCTATCCTGGAGGGTGTGTGGGTCCAGGCTGTGGGCACAGAAGTCTGAAAACACAAACTCGGCTTGGGTGCGGAGCCGAGAGCATGGCAGGATGGACCCACAGACCGTGAGAGGAGATCCTCAGCTTATGAAAGAAGGGCAAATGGGAGGCAGTCACGCAAGCTTTTGTCTTTGGATGTTTTGTCTCCCATAGCCGTGGAATGTAGGGGTGACCTCAGGGGCTATGGAAGAGTCTCCCTCTCTGAGGAGTTGGTCCAGCTCTTAAGATTTTGGGGACATTTTGTGGGAAGGGTGGAGTCCTGCTGTCTGGCTCAGGTGTTCTTCCAGGAGAGGGACTCCAGATCACAGTCCTGGGTTCGAGCAAATGGAATACTCGAGCTCTTGTGAAGATTGGGATCATAGGGGCTTGGCAAGCCCCATATGCGGGCTCTTGGTCCAGGCCCTGAGAGACCTTACTTCGACATGGGGCCCATGCTGATGGTCCCAATGCGAGTTTGTACCCAAGGAGGCACTCAAGTTTAGGCTTGGCCTCAGGGGCCATGAAGGTTTCTCCTACACTGAAGGTATGACTCCATGCCAACAGCAAGCTTTCCAGCCATGGGGAAGGAGAAGATCTGATTTGTGCTTCAGTTACCCACGTTTGCCAGGATTTGATATAATATCTAGGGTCAGATGTCTGAAAACCCAGGTTGGGAAGAGATGACGGCATAAGGCCATGGCCTGTCTGATGTGCTTAGTGTGCAGCCAGCTGTTTCCTTGTCTGTCGGGACGTCAGGCTGTGTCAGACAGAGCATTACTGACCAGGGTAGCCTTTCCAGTTAGGGTGCGGTCGAGGCCAGAGCAGGTTGGTTCTCATTTGTGGTTTCTGGAGAGCCCCATAGGGCAACGTTTTTCTTCTGGTGGTCAGGCAGAAAACTGTTGTTGTTCTGGAATTCCCAGTCTGGAGGGCTTGTTTGCCAGGAGTGTGAGGAGGGAAGTCTGAAAACACAAGCTAGCGTTAGGTTTGGGGCCGAGGGCATGGCAGGCCCACTCTGCAGAGACTGAATCAAGATCTCCTGCATCTGAGGTCAGGGCGAGTATCAGACGTTGCCTCAGGTTGGAGTTTGTGTCCATTATGGCCCCTTCCTGAAGGGGGTGGGGGCGTCATGAGGCCAGGGAGGTTTCCCAACGCTGGGAGTTATGAGCTGCCCCAAACATCAAGGTTTCCTCTGTAGGACAGTCGAGTACTATGAGATGGTTCTAGGATGACCCCTACAGAAAGACTCGAGAGAAGGGGTCTAAGCATGAATGTCTGCAAATGCCACCTCACATTCCCACTGGCTGCTTGGGGCAAGGCAGGCTCAATCTGCAGGCTCTTGGGCGGGTTTCTCAGAGGGCTGAGTTGAAATGGACTCTCCTGAGGATGAGTCATACTGTGGGTTGGTGGCCATGGAGACCTTGGAATGTGGCGGTGGCTCAGGGACTCTGCAGGTTTCTCCAAACCGAAGGGTTTGACACAGCTCCAACAATGAAGCTTCCCATGTGGAGACGATAGTTGTTCTGTTTGGTGTCTCAGGAAAGCCCCAGATGCTGGTCTTCAAACCCAGGCCTCTGAGGAGTGACACCTGGAAACCAAAGCAAGAGTTCAGATTAGGGCCCAGGGGCCTGTCTGGTTCAATCTACTGTCTCTGCCGACATCTGTCTGTGTTTCTGCATGGAGGTAGTTGCTCAGCTTGTGTCAGGATGCCTTTGTCCAGAGAGGCTTATAGTAGTGGGATGTCCTCGGGGGCCTTGAGGTTTCTCCTATTCTGTGGGGTTATGGGCAATGGAATGGGCATAGTCTCCTTGGAGAGAGCAGGACAGTCCTGTGGTGTGGCTCCAGAGGCCCCAGCCTGGCGGCTGTGTGGGCCAGGGCTGTGGGGACAGACATCCAAAAACACAAACTCGGCTGAGGTTTGGGGCTGAGGTTATGGCAGGAGTGATCTACAGTCTGTGAGGGGAGCTCATTGTGATTAGAAAGTAAGGCGAGTGAGAGGCGGTCGTTCAGGCTTATGTCTCTGGATGTTGTATTCATGATGGTCATTTAATGTAAGCATGGTCTCATGGGCCATGGAAGTCTCCCTCTCTGGTGATTTGTCCAGCTCCCAAGAGATTGGGGTCATTTTGTGGGAAGGGAGGAGTCCTGTTTTCTGCCTCATGTGTCCCCACAATAGAGGGATTCTAGAGCAGAGCACTGGGTACATACAACTGGAATACCCACCCTCTGGTTAGGCCTGGGGTCCTATGGGCATGGCAAGCCCATATGCAGATTCTTGGTCCAGCCACTGAGAGACGTTACTTGAATAGTGGACTCATGCTGAGGGTCACAATGTGTGTTTGTGCCCAAGGTGGTCCTCAATATTGGGCGGGACCTCATTGAGCTTGCAGGTTTCTCCTACACTGAACCTTGGACATGCCAACCTCAGGGTTTCTTGCCATGGGGAAGGAGGAGTTTTGATTTCTGCATCACGTTCACCTCTGGGCACTAATTGGAGATAAGGTCTAGGTTCTGAAGCCTGAAAACCGAGGTTTGGAAGAGATGACGACCTAAGGCCATGGCGGGTCCGATGTGTTCAGTTTGGGGCCAGCTTTCTAGGTGTCGTTCAGGAGGTCTGCACTCAGGCTGTGCCAGACAGGGCATTCGTGCCCAGATACGCTGTATAATTGGGGTACAGTTGAGTGGCATGCAGAAGATAATTATTTGGGGTTTCTCCGTAGCCCCATAAGGCAAAGTCTTTCTGCTGGAGGGCAGGCAGAGTGCTGCATTCTGGCTCCGGAACTGCCAAACTGGAGGCCTTGCGGCCAGGAATGCAAGGATGTAAGTCTGAGAACTGAAGCTTTGCTTTGGTTTCAGGGCGAGAAAATGGCAGGCACACTCTGCATAGCTGAATTTAGATTTCATGCATCTGAGGTCAGGGCGAGGTTCATATATTGGCTCAGGTTGGAGTTTCTGTCCATGATGGCCCCTTCATGAAGGGGGGTCATCACACCGCCATTGGTGTTTTCCCATGATGGCAGTAGTGAGATGCTCCAAACCACAAGGATTTTCTGCGGGTCAGTTGAAACCTGTTGGATGGCTCCAGGACATCCCATATGGAACAATTGCAGAGCAGGGTTCTAAGGATGGATGCCTGGGCATCCGGCCTTGCATTCCAATTGTCTCCTAGCGAAACGGCACGTTTGATTGCTGCCTATGATGTAGCAGCCGAGGGGGCTGAGTTGAAATGCATTCTCCTGAGGATCAGTCATAATGTGGGATTGTGTCCATGGAGACCTTGGAATGGGGCAGTGGCACCAGTACTCTGAAGGATGCTCCTAACCAGAGGTTTTGACACAGCTCCAAGAAGCATTTTTCCCATGGGGAAACAAGATTTGTTCTCATTGGTGCTTCAGTAACCCCCAATATGCTGGTATTGGAAACCAGAACTCTGAGGAGAGATGCCTGGAAACCAAGGCAATGGATCTGATTATGGCCTGGGGCCTGTCTGGTTTAATCTTCTTCTCTCGGTTCATCTGTCTATGGGATTGAGTGGAGGTAGTTCCTCAGCTGGTGTCAGATTGCCCCTATTTGTCCTGGGCAGTCTACACTATTGGGATGGCCACTTTGACTTTGGAGGTTTTTCCTAATTTGCAAGTTTGTGGCCAATGAAATGGGCAGAATTCCTTTGGGGAGGGAAGGCACAATCCTGAGGTGTGGCTCTAGGGGCTCAAGCATGGAGGGTGTGTGGGTCAGAGCTGTGGGGACAGAAGTCTGAAAACAGAAACTCATCTTAGGTTTGGGGACATAGGTATGGGAGGCCCGATCTACAGACCTTGAGCAGAACTCTTCAGGATATGAACAAAGAGTGAGTGTGAGGCACTTGCTCAGGCTTTTGACTCTGGATTTTGTGTCACTGATGGCCGTGGAATGTAGGGGCGTCCTCATGGACCATGGGTGAGACTTCCTCTATGGGGATTTGGATGATCCCAATATTTTGGGGTCATTCCGTGGGATGGGAGGAGTCCATTCTGTTTTTTTTTTTTTTTTTACCTCAGGTGTGCCACTAAAGAGGGATTCCAGAGCAGAACCCTGGGAAGGGGCGACTGGACAACCCGAACTCTGTATAAGATTGGGGGCCTAAGGGCATGGCAATCCCCATATGGGGTACCTTGGTCCAGCCACTGAGAGGTCTTACTTGAGTACAGTGCTCACACTGAGGGTCACAATGCATGTTTGTGCCCAATGTAGGCATCAAGCATGGGCGGGGACTCATGGGCCATGCTTGATTCTCCTACACTGAACTTTGGACAACATACGAACCACAAGGTTTCTTTCCATGGGGAAGGAGGAATTCTGATTTCTGCATCATGTTCACCCCTGGGCAGTGACTGGAGATAAGATCTAAGTTCTGAATCCAGAAAATCGAGGTTGGGATGAGATGATAACCTAAGGTCATGGAGGGTCCGATGTGCTCAGTGTGCGGTCAGCTTTCTGGGTGTTGTTCAGGAGGTATGGATTCAGGCTGTGTCAGACAGTGCATTAGTGCCCAGGTGAGAATGTATAATTTGGGTACAGTTGAGTTCCAATATTCTTCTCTGGGGACATCTGTTGTCTGAGTGGAGGTAGATGCTCAGCTTGTTTGAGATCACCCCTGTTTGTCCTGGGCGGCCTACACTATTGGGATGGCCTCGGTGACTTTGGAGGTTTTTCCTCATTTGCAAGGTTGTGGCCAATGGAATGGGAAGAATTCCCTTGAAAGGGAAGTACAGTCCTGAGGTGTGGCTCCAAGGACCCAAGTGTGGAGCGTGTGTGGTCCAGGGCTATTTGGACAAAAGTCTGAAAACACAAACTCCACTTAGGTTGGGGGATGTAGGTATGGGCGGCCCGATCTATAGACCGTGAGGAGAACTCTTCGGGATATGAACAAAGGGCGAAAGTGAGGTGCTTGCTCATGCTTTTTTTTTTTTTTTCTGGAAATGTGTCACCGATTGCCATTGAATGTCGGGGTGTCCTCATGGGCCATCGATGAGGCTCCCTTTCTGGGGATTTGACCTTATCCCAAGAGTTTGGGGTCATTCTGTGGGAAGGGAGGAGGCCTTTCTGTTTTTTTGTTTATTTTTTTTTTGTTTTTGTTTTTGTTTTTGTTTTTTTTTTTTTTTTTTTTTTTTTTACCTCAGGTGGACCACCAAAAGAGGGATTCCAGAGCAGAGTCGTGGGTTGGGGCAACTGGACAACCAGACCTCTGGTTAACATTGGGACCTAAGAACATGGCAAGCCCGATATGTGGGCTCTTGGTCCAGACACTGAGAGGCTTTCCTTGAGGATAGGTCTCACACTGAGTTTCACAATGTGTTTTTGAGCCCAAGGAGCCCCTCAAGTCAGGGCGTGGCCTAATGTACCATGCTGGTTTCTCCTACACTGAACGTTGCACAATATGGCAACCACAAGTTTTCTGGCCATGGGGAAGATGGAGTTCTAATTTCTGCAACACTTTCACTCCTGGACTGTGATTGGATTTAAGGTCTAGGTTCTGAAGCCTGAAAACTGAGGTTGGGAAGAGATGAAGCCCTAAGGCCATGGTGTGTCTGATGTGCTCAGTGTTCGGCCAGCTATTGAGTGTGGGTTGGGAGGTGCAGGCTCAGGCTGTGGCAGACAGGGAATTAGTGCCCAGGCTAGACTGTATCATTGGGGTGTAGTCGAGTTTCGTGCAGGATGGTACTCATTTGTGGTTACTGGGTAGCCCCAGAGGGCAACGTTTTTCTTCTGGAGGGAAGACACAGTGCCACATAGTGGCTCCAGAATTCCCAAACTGGAAGGCTTGTGGGCCAGGAGTGTGAGGAAAAAATTCTGAGAACACAAGCCAGACTTAGATTTCGGGGTGAGGGGACGGCAGGCACCCTCTGCAGAGATGATTCAAGATCCTGTATACCTGAAGACAGAGCTAGGATCAGACGTTGGCTTATGTCGAAGTTTCTGTCCATGACGGCCCCTTCATGAAGGGGAGGGTGTCACGAGGACATGGAGGTTTTCCCACGATGGGAATTTTGAGATGTTCCAAACCGCAATGATTCCTTCTGTGGGACAGTCGAGACCTGTTGGATGGCTCCAGGACATCCCATAAGGAAGTTATCCAGAGCAGGGTTCTAAGGATGTATGCCTGGGCAGCCTGCCTCCCATTCCGGGTGTCTCATAGCGCCAAGGCAAGTTAGATCTGCTGGATCTACGGGAGCATCCGAGGCGGGTGTGTTGAAATGGGTGAGTTGAGGATGGGTCATAATGAGCATTTGTCTCCATGTAGACCTTGGAATGGGGTGCTTAGAGCGGGGCCTTGAGGGATGTTCATAACAGGAGGTTTTGATGGAGCTCTAAAGAGTATGTTTCCTATGTAGAGAGGAGAATTGTTTTGATGAGTGCCTAAGGAATCTCCCATATGCTGGTATTGGAAACCAGGCCTCTGAGGAGAGATGACTGGAATCAAAAGCAATGGATCTGATTAGGGCCTAAGTGCCTGTCCAGTTCAATCTTATTCTATGGGGATATCTGTCTCTGGGTCTGAGTGGAGGTAGTTTCCTAACTTGTGAAAGATCCTCCCAGTGTGTCCTGGGCAGCAAACACTATTCGGAGGGCCTCGGGGAGTTTGGAGGATTCTCCTAATCTATAGGGTTGTGGACAATGGAATTGGCAGAATTCCCCTGGAGAGGGAAGCCACAGTCCTGCGGTGTGGCTCCAGGGGCCCCAGTTTGGATGGTGTGTGGGCCAGGCCTGTGGGGACAGAAGTCTGAAAACACAAACTCAGCTTAGGTTTGGGGATGTATGTATGAAGGCTCGATTTACAGAACGTGAGAATTTTCCGGGCTATGAACAAAGGGCGAGTATGTGGCGATTGCTCAGGCTTTTGTCTCTGGATTTTGTGTCAACGGTGGCCGTGGAATGTCGGGATGTCCTCAAGGGCCATGGACAATTCTTTCTCTGGTGATATGGCCTGATCCCAAGTGGTTGGGATCATTCTTTGATTGGAAGAGTCCTTTCTGTATATATATATATATATATATATATCTATATATATATATATAGATATAGATATAGATAGATATATATGTATATCTATATATAAATATATATATATGTTTTTTTTTTTTTTACCTCATGTGTCCCACCAAAGAGGGATTCCAGAGTAGAGCCCTGAGTAGGGGTGACTAGTCTACTCGAACTCTGGTTGAGATTGGGGGACTAGGGGCTTGGCAAGCCCCATGTGAGGGCTGTTGTTCCAGTCACTAAGAGGCTTTACATGAGGATAGGGCTCACGCTGAGGGTCACAATGTGTGTTTGTGCAAATTGTGGCCCTCAGGGATAGGTGGGGCCTCATAGTCCATGCTGCTTTCTCCTACAATGAACATTGGACAACATGCCAACCACTAGGTTACTTGCCAAGGCGAGGAGAAGTTCTGATTCTTGCATCACATTCATTCCTGAGCAGTGAGTGGAGATAAGGTCTAGGTTCTGAAGGTGAAAACTGAGGTTGGGTAGAGATGATGGCCTAAAGCCATTGTGGGTGTGATATGCTCTGTGTACGGCCAGCTTTCTGGGTGTTGGACTGGAGGTCTGCCCTCAGGCTGTGTCAGACAGGGCTTTAGTGCACAGGCTAGACTGTATAATTGGGGTATGGTCGAGTGGCATGCAGGTTGTTACTCTTTTGGCGTTTCCGGTTAGCCCTATAGGGCAACATTTTTCTTCTGGAGGGCAGGCAGAGTGCTGCATTGTGTCTCCAGAATTGCCAAACTGGAGGGGTGTGGCCAGGATTGTGAGGAAGGAAGTCTGAAAACACAAGCTAGCACGAGTTTTGGGGCCAAGAGCATGGCAGGCCCACTCTGCAGAGGCTGAATCGAGATCTCCTGCAGGTGATGTCAGGGCGAGTATCAGATGTTGCCTCAAGCTGGAGTTTGTGTCCATGACGGCCCCTTCCTGAAGGGGGTGGTGGCGTCATGAGGCCAGGGATGTTTCCCTACGCTGGGAGTTGTGAGCTGCTCCAAACTTCAAAGTTTCCTTCTTCAGGACAGTCGAGTACTATTGGATGGTTCCAGGATGCCCCATACAGAAAGACTCGAGAGCAGGGGCCTAAGCATGGATGCCGAGACACGCCAACTCACCTTCCCATTGCCTGGTTGAGACAAGGCACGCTCAATCTGCGGGCTCTTGGGTGAGCTACCCAGAAGGCTGAGTTTAAATGGACTCTCCTGAGGATGAGTCATAATGTGGGTTGGTGGCCATGGAGACCTTGGAATGTGGCAGTAGCTAAGGGACTCGGCAGGATTCTCCAACCCGAAGGGCTTGACACAACTCCAACAAGGAAGCTTCCCATGTGGAGATGAGAGGTCTTCTGTCTGGTGCCTCAGGAAAGCCCCGTATGCTGGTCTTCGAACCCAGGCCTCTGAGGAGTGATACCTGGACACCAAAGCAAGAGTTCATAATAGGGCCTAGGGGCCTGTCTGGTTCAATCTTCTGTCTCTGCGGATATCTGTCTGTGTGTCTGCATGGAGGTAGTAGTTGCTCAGCTTGTGTCATAATGCCCCTATTTGTCCAGTGCGGCTTGCGGTAGTGGGATGTCCTTGGGGACCTTGAGGTTTCTACTATTTTGTAGAGTTGTGGCCAATGGAATGGGCAGTTTCTTAGGAGAGAGCAGGCACAGTTCTGTGGTGTGGCTCCAGAGACCCCAGCCTGGAGGCTGTGTGGGCCATGGCTGTGCAGACAGACATCCAAAAACCCTAACTCAGCTCAGGTTTGGGGCCGAGGTTACGGCAGGCCTGATCTACAGTCCATGAGGGGAGCTCCTCTGGATATGAAAGAAGGGTGAGAGGGAGGCAGTCGCTCAGGCTTTTGTCTCTGGATGTTTTGTCCACAATGGCCGTTTAATGTAGGAGTTGCCTCATGGGTCGTAGAAGTCTCCCTCTCTGGTAGTTTGTCCAGCCCCCAAGTGTTTGGGGTCATTCTGTGGGAAGGGAAGTGTCCTGTTTTCTGCCTTATGTGTCCCCCCAGTAGAGGGATTCTTGAGCATAGCAGTGGGTACTGACAACTGGAATACTCGCCCTCTGGTTAAGCCTGGGGGCCTATGGATATGACAAGCCCCATATGCAGGATCTTGGTCCAGCCACTGAGAGGCGTTACTTTAATACGGGACTCACGCTGCAGGTCACAATGCATGTCTGTGCCCTAGGCGGCCCTCAAGCACTGGCGTGGCCTTTCGGACAATGTAGGTTTTCCCACATAGAACGTTGGACAACATGCCAACCACAAGGTTTCTGTCCATGGGGAAGGAGGAATTCTAATTTCTGCATCACGTTCACCCCTGGGCAGTGATTGGAGATAAGGTCTAGGTCTGAAGCCTGAAAACCGAGGTTGGGAAGAGATGACGACCTACAGCCATAGCGGGTCCTATGTGTCCAGGTTGGGGCCAGCTGTCTGGGTGTCGTTTGGGATGTCTTGTCTCAGGCTGTGCCAGACAGGGCATTAGAATACAGGGTGGGCTGTATAATTGCTTTACAATCGAGTGGCATGCATTAGAAAATCATTTGGGGTTTCTTATTAGCAGCATAGGGCAAAGTTTTTCTTCTGGAGGGCAGGCAGAGTGCTGCATTGTGGCTTCGGAATTCCCAAACTGGAGGGCTTGTGGGCCAGGAGAGTGAGGACGGAAGTCTGAGAACACAAGCTAGGCTTAGGTTTCGGGGCAAGGACATGGCAGGCACACTCTGCAGAGCTGAATTGAGATCTCATGCGTCTGAAGTCAGGTCGAGGTTCAGACTTTGGCTCAGGTTTGAGTTTCTGTCCATGTTGGCCCCTTCAGGAAGGGGGGGCATTATGAGGCCACGGTGGTTTTCCCACTATTGGAGTTGTGAGATGTTCCAAACCGCAAGGATTCCTTCTGTGGGACAATTAAGATTTGTGGATGGCTCCAGGACTTCTTATAAGGTATTTTTCCAGAACAGGGTTCTAAGTATGGATGCCTGGGCAGCCAGCCTACATTCCTATTGTCTCCTAGCAACAAGCAACGTTTGATCTGCTGTCTTGGGGTAGCAACAGAGGGGGTGAGTTGAAATGGACTTTCCTGAGAATGGTCTTAACGTTGGTTTGAGTCCATGGAGACCTTGGTATGGGGCAGTGGCACCAGGGCCCTGAATGATTCTCCTAACCCGAGGTTATGACAAAGCTCCAATGAGCAAGTTTTCCATGGGGAGACGAGATTTGTTCTTAATGGTGCCTCAGGAAACCACCATATGCTGGTATTGGAAACGAGGCCTCTGAGGAGAGATGCCTGGAAACCAAAGCAATGGATCTGATTAGTGCCTAGGGGCCTGTCCGGTTCAATATTCTTCTCTGGGGACATCTGTTGTCTGAGTGGAGGTAGTTGCTCAGCTGGTTTGAGATCACCCCTGTTTGTCCTGGGCGGCCTACACTATTGGGATGGCCTCAGTGACTTTGGAGGTTTTTCGTCATTTGCAAGGTTGTGGCCAATGGAATGGGAAGAATTCCCTTGAAAGGGAAGTACAGTCCTGAGGTGTGGCTCCAAGGACCCAAGTGTGGAGCGTGTGTGGTCCAGGGCTATTTGGACAAAAGTCTGAAAACACAAACTCCACTTAGGTTGGGGGATGTAGGTATGGCCGGCCCGATCTATAGACCGTGAGGAGAACTCTTCGGGATATGAACAAAGGGCGAATGTGAGGTGCTTGCTCATGCTTTTTTTTTTTTTTTTTCTGGAAATGTGTCACCGATTGCCATGGCATGACGGGGTGTCCTCATGGGCCATCGATGAGGCTCCCTTTCTGGGGATTTGACCTGATCCCAAGAGTTTGGGTTCATTCTGTGGGAAGGGAGGAGGCCTTTCTGTTTTTTTGTTTATTCTTTTTTGTTTTTGTTTTTTTTTTTTTTTTTTTTTTACCTCAGGTGGACCACCAAAAGAGGGATTCCAGAGCAGAGTCGTGGGTTGGGGCAACTGGACAACCAGACCTCTGGTTAACATTGGGACCTAAGAACATGGCAAGCCCCATATTGGGCTCTTGGTCCAGACACTGAGAGGCTTTCCTTGAGGATAGGTCTCACACTGAGTTTCACAATGTGTTTTGTGCCCAAGGAGCCCCTCAAGTCAGGGCGTGGCCTAATGTACCATGCTGGTTTCTTTTACACTGAACGTTGCACAATATGGCAACCACAAGTTTTCTGGCCATGGGGAAGATGGAGTTCTAATTTCTGCAACACTTTCACTCCTGGACTGTGATTGGATTTAAGGTCTAGGTTCTGAAGCCTGAAAACTGAGGTTGGGAAGAGATGAAGCCCTAAGGCCCTGGTGTGTCTGATGTGCTCAGTGTTCGGCCAGCTGTTGAGTGTGGGTTGGGAGGTGTAGGCTCAGGCTGTGGCAGACAGGGAATTAGTGCCCAGGCTAGACTGTATCATTGGGGTGCAGTCGAGTTTCGTGCAGGATGGTACTCATTTGTGGTTACTGGGTAGCCCCAGAGGGCAACGTTTTTCTTCTGGAGGGAAGACAGAGTGCCACATAGTGGCTCCAGAATTCCCAAACTGGAAGGCTTGTGGGCCAGGAGTGTGAGGAATAAATTCTGAGAACACAAGCCAGACTTAGATTTCGGGGTGAGGGGACGGCAGGCACCCTCTGCAGAGATGATTCGAGATCCTGTATACCTGAAGACAGAGCTAGGATCAGACGTTGGCTTATGTCGAAGTTTCTGTCCATGACGGCCCCTTCATGAAGGGGAGGGTGTCACGAGGACATGGAGGTTTTCCCACGATGGGAATTTTGAGATGCTCCAAACCGCAATGATTCCTTCTGTGGGACAGTCGAGACCTGTTGGATGGCTCCAGGACATCCCATAAGGAAGTTATCCAGAGCAGGGTTCTAAGGATGTATGCCTGGGCAGCCTGCCTCCCATTCCGGGTGTCTCATAGAGCCAAGGCAAGTTCGATCTGCTGGATCTACGGGAGCATCCGAGGCGGGTGTGTTGAAATGGGTGAGTTGAGGATGGGTCATAATGTGCATTTGTGTCCATGTAGACCTTGGAATGGGGTGCTTAGAGCGGGGCCTTGAGGGATGTTCATAACAGGAGGTTTTGATGGAGCTCTAAAGAGTATGTTTCCTATGTAGAGAGGAGAATTGTTTTGATGAGTGCCTAAGGAATCTCCCATATGCTGGTATTGGAAACCAGGCCTCTGAGGAGGGATGACTGGAATCAAAAGCAATGGATCTGATTAGGGCCTAAGTGCCTGTCCAGTTCAATCTTATTCTATGGGGATATCTGTCTCTGGTTCTGAGTGGAGGTAATTTCCTAACTTGTGAAAGATCATCCCAGTGTGTCCTGCGCAGCAAACAGTATTCGGATGGCCTCGGGGAGTTTGGAGGATTCTCCTAATCTATAGGGTTGTGGACAATGGAAATGGCAGAATTCCCCTGGAGAGGGAAGCCACAGTCCTGCGGTGTGGCTCCAGGGGCCCCAGCTTGGATGGTGTGTGGGCCAGGCCTGTGGGGACAGAAGTCTGAAAACACAAACTCAGCTTAGGTTTGGGGATGTATGTATGAAGGCTCGATTTACAGAACGTGAGAATTTTCCGGGCTATGAACAAAGGGCGAGTATGTGGCGATTGCTCAGGCTTTTGTCTCTGGATTTTGTGTCAACGGTGGCCGTGGAATGTCGGGATGTCCTCAAGGGCCATGGACAATTCTTTCTCTGGTGATATGGCCTGATCCCAAGTGGTTGGGATCATTCTGTGGATTCGAAGAGTCCTTTCTGTGTATATATATATATATATATATATATATATATATATATATATATTTTTTTTTTTTTTTTACCTCAGGTGTCCCACCAAAGAGGGATTCCAGAGTAGAGCTCTGAGTAGGGGTGACTAGTCATCTCGAACTCTGGTTGAGATTGGGGGACTAGGGGCTTGGCAAGCCCCATATGTGGGCTGTTGTTCCAGTCACTAAGAGGCTTTACATTAGGATAGGGCTCACGCTGAGGGTCACAATGTGTGTTTGTGCACATTGTGGCCATCAGGGATAGGTGGGGCCTCATAGTCCATGCTGCTTTCTCCTACAATGAACATTGGACAACATGCCAACCACTAGGTTACTTGCCAAGGCGAAGGAGAAGTTCTGATTCTTGCATCACATTCATTCCTGAGCAGTGAGTGGAGATAAGGTCTAGGTTCTGAAGGTGAAAACTGAGGTTGGGTAGAGATGATGGCCTAAAGCCATTGTGGGTGTGATATGCTCTGTGTACGGCCAGCTTTCTGGGTGTTGGACTGGAGGTCTGCCCTCAGGCTGTGTCAGACAGGGCTTTAGTGCACAGGCTAGACTGTATAATTGGGGTATGGTCGAGTGGCATGCAGGTTGTTACTCTTTTGGCGTTTCCGGTTAGCCCTATAGGGCAACATTTTTCTTCTGGAGGGCAGGCAGAGTGCTGCATTGTGTCTCCAGAATTGCCAAACTGGAGGGGTGAGGCCAGGATTGTGAGGAAGGAAGTCTGAAAACACAAGCTAGCACGAGTTTTGGGGCCAAGAGCATGGCAGGCCCACTCTGCAGAGGCTGAATCGAGATCTCCTGCAGGTGAGGTCAGGGCGAGTATCAGATGTTGCCTCAAGCTGGAGTTTGTGTCCATGACGGCCCCTTCCTGAAGGGGGTGGGGGCTTCATGAGGCCAGGGATGTTTCCCTACGCTGGGAGTTGTGAGCTGCTCCAAACTTCAAAGTTTCCTTCTTCAGGACAGTCGAGTACTATTGGATGGTTCCAGGATGCCCCATACAGAAAGACTCGAGAGCAGGGGCCTAAGCATGGATGCCGAGAAACGCCAAATCACCTTCCCATTGCCTGGTCGAGACAAGGCACGCTCAATCTGCGGGCTCTTGGGTGAGCTACCCAGAAGGCTGAGTTTAAATGGACTCTCCTGAGGATGAGTCATAATGTGGGTTGGTGGCCATGGAGACCTTGGAATGTGGCAGTAGCTAAGGGACTCGGCAGGATTCTCCAACCCGAAGGGCTTGACACAACTCCAACAAGGAAGCTTCCCATGTGGAGATGAGAGGTCTTCTGTCTGGTGCCTCAGGAAAGCCCCGTATGCTGGTCTTCGAACCCAGGCCTCTGAGGAGTGATACCTGGACACCAAAGCAAGAGTTCATAATAGGGCCTAGGGGCCTGTCTGGTTCAATCTTCTGTCTCTGCGGATATCTGTCTGTGTGTCTGCATGGAGGTAGTAGTTGCTAGGCTTGTGTCATAATGCCCCTATTTGTCCAGTGCGGCTTGCGGTAGTGGGATGTCCTTGGGGACCTTGAGGTTTCTACTATTTTGTAGAGTTGTGGCCAATGGAATGGGCAGTTTCTTAGAAGAGAGCAGGCACAGTTCTGTGGTGTGGCTCCAGAGACCCCAGCCTGTAGGCTCTGTGGGCCATGGCTGTGCAGACAGACATCCAAAAACCCTAACTCAGCTCAGGTTTGGGGCCGAGGTTATGGCAGGCCTGATCTAGAGTCCATGAGGGGAGCTCCTCTGGATATGAAAGAAGGGTGAGAGGGAGGCAGTCGCTCAGGCTTTTGTCTCTGGATGTTTTGTCCACAATGGCCGTTTAATGTAGGAGTTGCCTCATGGGTCGTAGAAGTCTCCCTCTCTGGTAGTTTGTCCAGCCCCCAAGTGTTTGGGGTCATTCTGTGGGAAGGGAAGTGTCCTGTTTTCTGCCTCATGTGTCCCTCCAGTAGAGGGATTCTATAGCATAGCAGTGGGTACTGACAACTGGAATACTCGCCCTCTGGTTAAGCCTTGGGGCCTATGGATATGACAAGCCCCATATGCAGGGTCTTGGTCCAGCAACTGAGAGGCGTTACTTTAATACGGGACTCACGCTGCAGGTCACAATGCATGTCTGTGCCCTAGGCGGCCCTCAAGCACTGGCGTGGCCTTTCGGACAATGTAGGTTTTCCCACATAGAACGTTGGACAACATGCCAACCACAAGGTTTCTGTCCATGGGGAAGGAGGAATTCTAATTTCTGCATCACGTTCACCCCTGGGCAGTGATTGGAGATAAGGTTAGGTTCTGAAGCCTGAAAACCGAGGTTGGGAAGAGATGACGACCTACAGCCATAGCGGGTCCTATGTGTCCAGGTTGGGGCCAGCTGTCTGGGTGTCGTTTGGGATGTCTTGTCTCAGGCTGTGCCAGACAGGGCATTAGTATACAGGGTGGGCTGTATAATTGCTTTACAATCGAGTGGCATGCATTAGAAAATCATTTGGGGTTTCTTATTAGCAGCATAGGGCAAAGTTTTTCTTCTGGAGGGCAGGCAGAGTGCTGCATTGTGGCTTCGGAATTCCCAAACTGGAGGGCTTGTGGGCCAGGAGAGTGAGGACGGAAGTCTGAGAACACAAGCTAGGCTTAGGTTTCGGGGCAAGGACATGGCAGGCACACTCTGCAGAGCTGAATTGAGATCTCATGCGTCTGAAGTCAGGTCGAGGTTCAGACTTTGGCTCAGGTTTGAGTTTCTGTCCATGTTGGCCCCTTCAGGAAGAGGGGGCATTATGAGGCCATGGTGGTTTTCCCACTATTGGAGTTGTGAGATGCTCCAAACCGCAAGGATTCCTTCTGTGGGACAATTAAGATTTGTTGGATGGCTCCAGGACGTCTTATAAGGTATTTTTCCAGAACAGGGTTCTAAGTATGGATGCCTGGGTAGCCAGCCTACATTCCAATTGTCTCCTAGCAACAAGCAACGTTGGATCTGCTGTCTTGGGGTAGCAACAGAGGGGGCTGAGTTGAAATGGACTTTCCTGAGAATGGTCTTAACGTTGGTTTGAGTCCATGGAGACCTTGGTATGGGGCAGTGGCACCAGGGCCCTGTATGATTCTCCTAACCCGAGGTTATGACAAAGCTCCAATGAGCAAGTTTTCCATGGGGAGACGAGATTTGTTCTTATTGGTGCCTCAGGAAACCACCATATGCTGGTATTGGAAACGACGCCTCTGAGGAGAGATGCCTGGAAACCAAAGCAATGGATCTGATTAGGGCCTAGGGGCCTGTCCGGTTCAATATTCTTTTCTGGGGACATCTGTTGTCTGAGTGGAGGTAGTTGCTCAGCTGGTTTGAGATCACCCCTGTTTGTCCTGGGCGGCCTACACTATTGGGATGGCCTCGGTGACTTTGGAGGTTTTTCCTCATTTGCAAGGTTGTGGCCAATGGGAAGGGAAGAATTCCCTTGAAAGGGAAGTACAGTCCTGAGGTGTGGCTCCAAGGACCCAAGTGTGGAGCGTGTGTGGTCCAGGGCTATTTGGACAAAAGTCTGAAAACACAAACTCCACTTAGGTTGGGGGATGTAGGTATGGCCGGCCCGATCTAGAGACCGTGAGGAGAACTCTTCGGGATATGAACAAAGGGCGAATGTGAGGTGCTTGCTCATGCATTTTTTTTTTCTGGAAATGTGTCACCGATTGCCATGGAATGTCGGGGTGTCCTCAAGGGCCATCGATGAGGCTCCCTTTCTGGGGATTTGACCTGATCCCAAGAGATTGGGGTCATTCTGTGGGAAGGGAGGAGGCCTTTCTGTTTTTTTGTTTATTTTTTTTTGTTTTTGTTTTTGTTTTGTTTTTTTACCTCAGACAACCTGAGCCGGGACCTCCTGACCAACACCCAGAAAGCTGACCCCACACTGAGCACATAAAACCCGCCATGGCCTTATGTCATCATCTCTTCCCTACCTCAGTTTTCAGGCTTCAGAACCGAGACCTTTTCTCCAATCACTGCCCAGGGGTGAGTGTGATGCAGAAATCAGAACTCCTCCTAACCCTTGGCAAGAACCCTTGTGGTTGGCACGTTGTCCAACGTTCAGTGTAGGAGAAACCAGCATTCACCATGAGGCCCCGCCCATTCTTGAGTGCGACGAGTACATACACACGCATTGTGACCCTCAGCATGAGTCCTGTCCTCTAGTAAGTCCTCTCAGTGACTGGACCATTAGATGTCATAATGGGCTTGACATGTCCCTAGGCCCCAATTTTTAACCAGATTTCTGATTGTCCAGTCGCCCCTCCACAGGGCTCTACTCTGGAATCCCTCATTTGGTGGGACACCTGAGGTTAAAAAAGAAAACAACAACAACAACAACAAAAAACGGACTTCTTCCAGCCCACAGAATGACCCCAAACTCTTTGGACGGGGCCAACCCACCAGAGAGTAAGACTCGTCCATTTCCCATGAAGTCACCCAGAAATTCCACGACCATGAGTGACACGATATCCAGAGACAAAAACTTGAGCAGGAGCCTCACTCTCGCCCTTCTTTCAAATCCCGAAGAGTTCTCCTCATGGTCTGTAGAACAGTCCTGCCATACCTATGACCCGAAACATAAGCCGAGTTTGTGTTTTCAGACAACTGTCCAAACAGCCCTGGCCTACACAGCCTACAGGCTCAGGCCCCTGGAGCCAAACCTGAGGACTGTACTTGCCCTCTCAAAGGGAATTGTGTGTGCCCATTCCAATGGCCACAACCCTTCTAATAGGATAAACCTCCAAAGTCCCTGATCCATCTCAATAGTGGTGGCTTCCCAGGAAAAACAGGGGCAATCTGAGCCCAACTGAGCACCTACCTGCACTCAGACACATAGACAGAGGTCACCAGAGGTATGAAGGAAAGAAGAGACCCCTAAGCACTAATCAGATCCATTGCTTTGGTTTCCAGGCATCTCTCCTAGAGGCCTGGATTTCAAAAGCAGCATCTAGCTGTTTCTTGACTCACCCATCAGAAACATCTCATCTACTCTTGGGAAACTTGCACGTTGGAGCTGTGTCAAAGCCTCTGTTTAGGAGAACCCTTTAGGGCCCCAGTGCCACCGCTTCATTCCAAGGTCTCCATAGACACAAAAGCACGTTAGGACCCATCCCCAGGGGTGTCCATTTCAACTCAGCGTCCTCGGTTGCTCCCCACAGATCCAGGAGATCTAACCTGTCTTGTTGCTAGGAGACAATTGGAATGCGAGGTGGGCTACCCAGCCATCCATCCTTAGAACCCTGCTCAGAATCATTGGCCTGGAGCCAAACAACCGGTCTCAATTGTCCTGCAAAAGACACTCTGCAGTTTGGAGCTTCTCACAACTCCCATTGGGAAAATCCCCATGGCCTCGTGATGCCCCTTCATTCATGAAGGGGCCATCAGGGACAGAAACTCCAACCTGAGCGATCGTCTGGTCCTCGCCCTGACTTCAGATGCACGAGATCTCGATTCAGACTGTAGATTGTGCCTGCCATGGCCTCACCCAGAAACCTAAGCCTAGCTTGTGTTCTCAGACTTTTGCCGTCAGACTACTGGCCCACAAGCCCTCCAGTTTGGCAATCCAGAACTACAATGCAGCACTCTGCCTGCCCTCCAGAAGAAAAACATTGTCCTCTGGGGCTACCCAGTAACCCCAAATGAGGATCAACCTGCACCGACCTTGGCTGTACCCCAAATACATAGGCTGACCAGGGCACTAATGCCCTTTCTGACACAGCCTGAGCCTGGACCCCCTGGCCCCTCCCGGACATCTGTCCGCACACTGAGCACATCGAGCCGCCATGGCCTTAGGTCGTCATCTCTTCCCAACCTCGGTTTTCAGGTTTCAGAACCTAGACCTTATCTCCAATCACTGCCCAGGGTTGAAGGTGATGCAGAAATCAGAACTCCTTCCCCATGGCAAGAAACCTTGTGGTTGGCATGTTGTCCAACGTTCAGTGTAGTTGAAACCAGTGTGGCCCATGAGGCCCCGCCCATGCTCGCAGGCCACATTGGTCACAAACACACATTTTGACGCTCAGGCTGAGCCCAGTCCTCAAGTAAGGCCACTCAGTGGCTGGATGAAGAGATAGCATATTGGGCTTGCCATGCCCCTAGGCCCCAATTTTTAACCATAGTTCGGGTTGTCCCTTCAGTCTTCCCCACGGCTTTGCTTTGGACACCTGAGGTAACAAAACTGAAATGAGTCCTCCCATCCCACAGATTGACCAAAAGCAATTGGGAATCGGGCCAAATCCTCAGAGAGGAAGATTCGTCCATGGCCCAAGAGGCCTCCCCGACATTCCACGGCCATTGCTGATTCAAAATCCAGAGACAAAAGCCTGAGCAAGCGCCTCAGACTCGCACTTTCTTCATATCCTGAAGAGTTCTTCTCATGGTTTGTAGATCGGGCCTGCCATAACTATGTCCCCAAACCCTGGCTGAGTTTGTGTTTTCAGACTTCTGTCCTCAAAGTCTTGGGCCACACACCCTCCAGGCTGGGCCCCTGGAGCCACACATTAGGACTGTGCCTACCAATCCATGGGAATTCTGCCCATTCCATGGTCCAAAATCGTACAAATTAGGAGAAACCTCCAAAGTCCCTGAGGCCATCCCAATAGTGTAGGTCGCCTGGAACAAACAAGGGCTGTCTGACACCAGCTGATAATCGACCTCCACTCATACCATAGATGCATGTCCCCAGAGAAGAAGATTGAACCAGACAGGACCCTAGGCCATAATAGGATCCATTGCTTTGGGTTACAGGCATGTTTCCTAAAAAGCCTCATTCAAATACGAGCATAGGTGTTTTCCTGAGGCACCCATCATGACTCATCTCGTCTCCACAAGGAAACCTGTGCATGGGAGCCATGTCCAAAGCTTAGGAGAGTACTTCAGGGTCCCGGTGCCACCGCCCCATTCCAAGGCCCTCATGGACACAAAAACACATTAGGACCCATCCTCAGGAAAGTCCATTTCAACTCAGCCACCCCGGTTGCTCCGGCAGAGACATCAGATCTAAACTGTCTTGTTGCTAGGAGACAATTGGAATGCGAGGCGTGCTTCCCAGGCAGCCATCCGTGAACGGTGCTCTGGAGTCATTCCATATGCGATGTCCTGGAGCTGTCCAACAGTTCTCAATTGTCCCGCAGAAGGAATCCTTGAAGGGGGCATCCCACAACTCCCAAAATGGGAAAACCTCAATGGCCTCGAGATTCCTCTCCGTTCATGAAGCGGCCGTCATCCACAGAAAATCCATCCTGAGCCAACATCTGATCCTCGCCCTGACTTCAGATGCATGAGATATTGGTTCAGATCTGCAGGGGGAACCTGCCGTGCCGTCGTCCTGAAACCCAAGCCTAGCTTGTCTTCTCAGACTTCCATCCTCACACTCCTGGCACCGAAGCCCTCAAGTTTGGCAATTCTGGACCCACAATGCAGCACTCTGCCTGCCCTCTAAAAAAAAATTATTGCCTCATGAGCTGCCCAGGCACCTTAAATGAGGGTAAACCTACACAGCACTCGACTTTACCCAAATTATATCGTCTAACCTGGGCACTAATTCACTGTCGAACACAACCGGAGCCCAGACCTCCTGACCAACACCCAGTAAGCTGACCGCACACTGAGCACATAAAACCCGCCATGGCCTTAGGTCATCATCTCTTCCCTACCTCAGTTTTCAGGCTTCAGAACCGAGACCTTATCTCCAATCACTGCCCAGGGGTGAGTGTGATGCAGAAATCAGAACTCCTCCTTACCCATGGCAAGAACCCTTGAGGTTGGCACGTTGTCCAACGTTCAGTGTAGGAGAAAACAGCTTTCACCCTGAGGCCCCGCCCATTCTTGAGTGCGACGAGTACATACACACGCATTGTGACCCTCAGCATGAGTCCTGTCCTCTAGTAAGTCCTCTCAGTGGCTGGACCATTAGATGTCATAATGGGCTTGACATGTCCCTAGGTCCCAATTTTTAACCAGATTTCTGATTGTCCAGTCGCCCCTCCCCAGGGCTCTACTCTGGAATCCCTCATTTGGTGGGACACCTGAGGTTAAAAAAGAAAACAACAACAACAACAACAAAAATGGACTTCATCCAGCCCACAGAATGACCCCAAACTCTTTGGACGGGGCCAACCCACCAGAGAGTAAGACTCGTCCATTTCCCATGAAGTCACCCAGAAATTCCACGACCATGAGTGACACGATATCCAGAGACAAAAACTTGAGCAGGAGCCTCACTCTCGCCCTTCTTTCAAATCCCGAAGAGTTCTCCTCATGGTCTGTAGATCAGTCCTGCCATAACTATGACCCGAAACATAAGCCAAGTTTGTGTTTTCAGACAACTGTCCAAACAGCCCTGGCCTACACAACCTACAGGCTCAGGCCCCTGGAGCCAAACCTGAGGACTGTACTTGCCCTCTCCAAGGGAATTGTGTGTGCCCATTCCAATGGCCACAACCCTTCTAATAGGATAAACCTCCAAAGTCCCTGATCCATCTCAATAGTGGTGGCTTCCCAGGAAAAACAGGGGCAATCTGAGCCCAACTGAGCACCTACCTGCACTCAGACACATAGACAGAAGTCCCCAGAGGTATGAAGGAAAGAAGAGGCCCCTAAGCACTAATCAGATCCATTGCTTTGGTTTCCAGGCATCTCTCCTAGAGGCCTGGATTTCAAAAGCAGCATCTAGCTGTTTCTTGACTCACCCATCAGAAAACATCTCATCTACACATGGGAAACTTGCACGTTGGAGCTGTGTCAAAGCCTCTGTTTAGGAGAACCCTTTAGGGCCCCAGTGCCACCGCTTCATTCCAAGGTCTCCATAGACACAAAAGCACGTTAGGACCCATCCCCAGGGGTTTCCATTTCAACTCAGCGTCCTCGGTTGCTCCCCACAGATCCAGGAGATCTAACCTGTCTTGTTGTTAGGAGACAATTGGAATGAGAGGTGGGCTACCCAGCCATCCATCCTTAGAACCCTGCTCAGAATCATTGGCCTGGAGCCAAACAACCGGTCTCAATTGTCCTGCAGAAGACACTCTGCACTTTGGAGCTTCTCACAACTCCCATTGGGAAAATCCCCATGGTCTCGTGATGCCCCCCCATTCATGAAGGGGCCATCAGGGACAGAAACTCCAACCTGAACGATCGTCTGATCCTTGCCCTGACTTCAGATGCATGAGATCTCGATTCAGGTCTGTTGATTGTGCCTACCATGGCCTCACCCAGAAACCTAAGCCTAGCTTGTGTTCTCAGACTTTTGTCGTCAGACTACTGGCCCACAAGCCCTCCAGTTTGGCAATCCAGAACTACAATGCAGCACTCTGCCTGCCCTCCAGAAGAAAAACATTGTCCTCTGGGGCTACGCAGTAACCCCAAATGAGGATCAACCTGCACCGACCTTGGCTGTACCCCAAATACATAGGCTGACCAGGGCACTAATGCCCTTTCTGACACAGCCTGAGCCTGGACCCCCTGGCCCCTCCCGGACATCTGTCCGCACACTGAGCACATCGAGCCGCCATGGCCTTAGGTCGTCATCTCTTCCCAACCTCGGTTTTCAGGTTTCAGAACCTAGACCTTATCTCCAATCACTGCCCAGGGTTGAAGGTGATGCAGAAATCAGAACTCCTTCCCCATGGCAAGAAACCTTGTGGTTGGCATGTTGTCCAACGTTCAGTGTAGTTGAAACCAGTGTGGCCCATGAGGCCCCGCCCATGCTCGCAGGCCACATTGGTCACAAACACACATTTTGACGCTCAGGCTGAGCCCAGTCCTCAAGTAAGGCCACTCAGTGGCTGGATGAAGAGATAGCATATTGGGCTTGCCATGCCCCTAGGCCCCAATTTTTAACCATAGTTCGGGTTGTCCCTTCAGTCTTCCCCACGGCTTTGCTTTGGAATTCCTCTTTTGGTGGGACACCTGAGGTAACAAAACTGAAATGAGTCCTCCCATCCCACAGATTGACCAAAAGCAATTGGGAATCGGGCCAAATCCTCAGAGAGGAAGATTCGTCCATGGCCCAAGAGGCCTCCCCGACATTCCACGGCCATTGCTGATTCAAAATCCAGAGACAAAAGCCTGAGCAAGCGCCTCAGACTCGCACTTACTTCATATGCTGAAGAGTTCTACTCATGGTTTGTAGATCGGGCCTGCCATAACTATGTCCCCAAACCCTGGCTGAGTTTGTGTTTTCAGACTTCTGTCCTCAAAGTCTTGGGCCACACACCCTCCAGGCTGGGCCCCTGGAGCCACACATTAGGACTGTGCCTACCAATCCATGGGAATTCTGCCCATTCCATGGTCCAAAATCGTACAAATTAGGAGAAACCTCCAAAGTCCCTGAGGCCATCCCAATAGTGTAGGTCGCCTGGAACAAACAAGGGCTGTCTGACACCAGCTGATAATCGACCTCCACTCATACCATAGATGCATGTCCCCAGAGAAGAAGATTGAAACAGACAGGACCCTAGGCCATAATAGGATCCATTGCTTTGGGTTACAGGCATGTTTCCTAAAAAGCCTCATTCAAATACGAGCATAGGTGTTTTCCTGAGGCACCCATCATGACTCATCTCGTCTCCACAAGGAAACCTGTGCATGGGAGCCATGTCCAAAGCTTAGGAGAGTACTTCAGGGTCCCGGTGCCACCGCCCCATTCCAAGGCCCTCATGGACACAAAAACACATTAGGACCCATCCTCAGGAAAGTCCATTTCAACTCAGCCACCCCGGTTGCTCCGGCAGAGACATCAGATCTAAACTGTCTTGTTGCTAGTAGACAATTGGAATGCGAGGCGGCTTCCCAGGCAGCCATCCGTGAACGGTGCTCTGGAGTCATTCCATATGCGATGTCCTGGAGCTGTCCAACAGTTCTCAATTGTCCCGCAGAAGGAATCCTTGAAGGGGGCATCCCACAACTCCCAAAATGGGAAAACCTAAATGGCCTCGAGATTCCTCTCCGTTCATGAAGCGGCCGTCATCCACAGAAACTCCATCCTGAGCCAACATCTGATCCTAGCCCTGACTTCAGATGCATGAGATATTGGTTCAGATCTGCAGGGGGAACCTGCCGTGCCGTCGTCCTGAAACCCATGCCTAGCTTGTCTTCTCAGACTTCCATCCTCACACTCCTGGCACCGAAGCCCTCAAGTTTGGCAATTCTGGACCCACAATGCAGCACTCTGCCTGCCCTCTAAAAAAAAATTATTGCCTCATGAGCTGCCCAGGCACCTTAAATGAGGGTAAACCTACACAGCACTCGACTTTACCCAAATTATATCGTCTAACCTGGGCACTAATTCACTGTCGAACACAACCGGAGCCCAGACCTCCTGACCAACACCCAGAAAGCTGACCGCACACTGAGCACATAAAACCCGCCATGGCCTTAGGTCATCATCTCTTCCCTACCTCAGTTTTCAGGCTTCAGAACCGAGACCTTATCTCCAAACACTGCCCAGGGGTGAGTGTGATGCAGAAATCAGAACTCCTCCTTACCCATGGCAAGAACCCTTGAGGTTGGCACGTTGTCCAACGTTCAGTGTAGGAGAAAACAGCTTTCACCCTCAGGCCCCGCCCATTCTTGAGTGCGACGAGTACATACACACGCATTGTGACCCTCAGCATGAGTCCTGTCCTCTAGTAAGTCCTCTCAGTGGCTGGACCATTAGATGTCATAATGGGCTTGACATGTCCCTAGGTCCCAATTTTTAACCAGATTTCTGATTGTCCAGTCGCCCCTCCCCAGGGCTCTACTCTGGAATCCCTCATTTGGTGGGACACCTGAGGTTAAAAAAGAAAACAACAACAACAACAACAAAAATGGACTTCATCCAGCCCACAGAATGACCCCAAACTCTTTGGACGGGGCCAACCCACCAGAGAGTAAGACTCGTACATTTCCCATGAAGTCACCCAGAAATTCCACGACCATGAGTGACACGATATCCAGAGACAAAAACTTGAGCAGGAGCCTCACTCTCGCCCTTCTTTCAAATCCCGAAGAGTTCTCCTCATGGTCTGTAGATCAGTCCTGCCATAACTATGACCCGAAACATAAGCCGAGTTTGTGTTTTCAGACAACTGTCCAAACAGCCCTGGCCTACACAACCTACAGGCTCAGGCCCCTGGAGCCAGACCTGAGGACTGTACTTGCCCTCTCCAAGGGAATTGTGTGTGCCCATTCCAATGGCCACAACCCTTCTAATAGGATAAACCTCCAAAGTCCCTGATCCATCTCAATAGTGGTGGCTTCCCAAGAAAAACAGGGGAAATCTGAGCCCAACAGAGCACCTACCTGCACTCAGACACATAGACAGAGGTCCCCAGAGGTATGAAGGAAAGAAGAGGCCCCTAAGCACTAATCAGATCCATTGCTTTGTTTTCCAGGCATCTCTCCTCAGAGGCCTGGATTTCAAAAGCAGCATCTAGCTGTTTCTTGACTCACCCATCAGAAAACATCTCATCTACACATGGGAAACTTGCACGTTGGAGCTGTGTCAAAGCCTCTGTTTAGGAGAACCCTTTAGGGCCCCAGTGCCACCGCTTCATTCCAAGGTCTCCATAGACACAAAAGCACGTTAGGACCCATCCCCAGGGGTGTCCATTTCAACTCAGCGTCCTCAGTTGCTCCCCACAGATCCAGGAGATCTAACCTGTCTTGTTGCTAGGAGACAATTGGAATGAGAGGTGGGCTACGCAGCCATCCATCCTTAGAACCCTGCTCAGAATCATTGGCCTGGAGCCAAACAACCGGTCTCAATTATCCTGCAGAAGACACTCTGCAGTTTGGAGCTTCTCACAACTCCCATTGGGAAAATCCCCATGGCCTCATGATGCCCCCCCCATTCATGAAGGGGCCATCAGGGACAGAAACTCCAACCTGAGCGATCGTCTGATCCTTGCCCTGACTTCAGATGCATGAGATCTCGATTCAGGTCTGTTGATTGTGCCTACCATGGCCTCACCCAGAAACCTAAGCCTAGCTTGTGTTCTCAGACTTTTGTCGTCAGACTACTGGCCCACAAGCCCTCCAGTTTGGAAATCCAGAACTACAATGCAGCACTCTGCCTGCCCTCCAGAAGAAAAACATTGTCCTCTGGGGCTACCCAGTAACCCCAAATGAGGATCAACCTGCACCGACCTTGGCTGTACCCCAAATACATAGGCTGACCAGGGCACTAATGCCCTTTCTGACACAGCCTGAGCCTGGACCCCCTGGCCCCTCCCAGACAGCTGTCCGCACACTGAGCACATTGAGCCGCCATGGCCTTAGGTCGTCATCTCTTCCCAACCTCGGTTTTCGGTTTCAGAACCTAGATTTTATCTCCAATCACTGCCCAGGGTTGATGGTGATGCAGAAACCAGAACTCCTTCCCCATGGCAAGAAACCTTATAGTTGGCATATTGTCCAACGTTCAGTGTAGTTGAAACCAGTATGGCCCATGAGGCCCCGCCCATGCTCGCTGGCCACATTGGTCACAAACACACATTGTGACCCTCAGGCTGAGCCTAGTCCTCAAGTAAGACCACTCAGTGGCTGGATGAAGAGATAGCATATTGGGCTTGCCATGCCCCTAGGCCCCAATTTTTAACCATAGTTCGGGTTGTCCCTTCAGTCTTCCCCACGGCTTGGCTTTGGAATTCCTCTTTTGGTGGGACACCTGAGGTAACAAAACTGAAAGGAGTCCTCCCATCCCACAGATTGACGAAAAGCAATTGGGAATCGGGCCAAATCCTCAGAGAGGAAGATTCGTCCATGGCCCAAGAGGCCTCCCCGACATTCCACGGCCATCGCTGATTCAAAATCCAGAGACAAAAGCCTGAGCAAGCGCCTCAGACTCACACTTTCTTCATATCCTGAAGAGTTTTTCTCATGGTTTGTAGATCGGGCCTGCCATACCTATGTCCCCAAACCCTAGCTGAGTTTGTGTTTTCAGACTTCTGTCCTCAAAGTCTTGGGCCACACACCCTCCAGGCTGGGCCCCTGGAGCCACACATTAGGACTGTGCCTACCAATCCATTGGAATTCTGCCCATTCCATGGTCTAAAATCGTACAAAGTAGGAGAAACCTCCAAAGTCCCTGAGGCCATCCCAATAGTGTAGTTCGCCCGGAACAAACAAGGGCTGTCTGACACCAGCTGATAATCGACCTCCACTCATACCATAGATGCATGTCCCCAGAGAAGAAGATTGAATCAGACAGGACCCTAGGCCATAATAGGATCCATTGCTTTGGGTTACAGGCATGTCTCCTAAAAAGCCTCATTCAAATACGAGCATAGGGGTTTTCCTTAGGCACCCATCAGAACTCATCTCGTACCCACAAGGAAACCTGTGCATGGGAGCCATGTCCAAGGCTTAGGAGAGTACTTCAGGGTCCCGGTGCCACCGCCCCATTCCAAGGCCCTCATGGACACAAAAACACATTAGGACCCATCCTCAGGAAAGTCCATTTCAACTCAGCCACCCCGGTTGCTCCAGCAGAGACATCAGATCTAAACTGTCTTGTTGCTTGGAGACAATTGGAATGCGAGGCGGGCTTCCCAGGCAGCCATCCGTGAACGGTGCTCTGGAGTCATTCCATATGGGATGTCCTGGAGCTGTCCAACAGTTCTCAATTGTCCCGCAGAAGGAATCCATGAAGGGGTCATCCCACAACTCCCAAAATGGATTCGGTTTTCAGACATGTGTCCTCAGAGGCCTGTTCTAGAATGCGAACTTATGATACAACATGTGGTGCCTGGGCCACACAACAGAACATCTCCTGTCCCCAGAAGTAAACCGTGCCCTACAATCTGTGCAAAATCCCAGACTAGTAGATTCCTGCACAACTACTAAGCCACCAGCACATTCTAAGAGTACCTGGTAACAAACCAGCTGTGTGGCCCATCTGCAATAGATTCCATGTCAAATCAAGGACTTGGTACTTTGCTACAGAGACACCAGAATAAAGCTGCCATGTTCTTCAGTTGCAATGGTCAATGAAGTTGAACATTCCAGGCATCCATGCGGTAGAGCTCTGCTACCCAAACTTTCCACATGGGGGACCCTGGAGCAAATAAACCACACTCCACCTGTCCAGTAGAATGAAACCTTGCTATTTGGAGCAGCTCATGAGTCTCAACGTGAAAATCCATCCATGGCTTTTTGACGCCACCCCTCCATTTGTCAGTCATCATAGACACAAACTCCAGTGTGAGCATATATCCGACGTCCTCCCTTACTAAGGTGCTGGATATCTCGAAAAAGCTGCTGGACACAGGATCTGCCTTCCGCTTGGCAGTGAATTGAACTGTAGCTTGTGTTTACAATTCCTTCCTCACCCGACTGGTCCCCAAGCCTTCTTGATAGCGAATTATGGAGACACAACACAGCATTCTGCCTTCCCGATAGAAACAAGTGCCTGGTGAGTTGGCCAGAAACCCCACATGAGGATCAATCTGCTCGGCCCTATATCGGAGGGACCCTGATTTATAGGTTGCCCTGGCCACTAGTGCTGTGTCTGACAGAGCCTGAGCCCAGACCTAGTGTCAGTCACCAGAGTTTGAGCCCCACATCTAGCATTTGGGCATGCCATGGCTCAAGTATTTCATCTCTACCCATCCTTGGTATTCAGGCACCTGTCCCCAAACCTTTGCTGGAATCCCTGATAATGGGGCATCCTGAAGCACAATAGAGAACTCCTTCTTCATATCAGGAAACTTGGCTGTTAGGATGGGTGTTCAACCCTGAAAGGGGGAGTCATTTACAAGTCCAGTGAGACCACACAAACTCCTCAGGGATGCCCTGGAGGCAAACAGGCCTTGTGACCCTCAGCCTGAGCATGCTTTCAAACAATCCTTCTCTGTTGCACCACCATGAACCCGCATTGCAGGCCTAATATGCCCCTAAGCCCAAATCCTAGCACTTGTTGTGATGTCCCAGATGCCATGAACCAGAGCCCGTCTCTGGAATCCCTGTTTTGGGGCACCCATAAGGTGGAAAACATCACTCTCCCCTTTCCCTAAAAAGCCACCAAACTATGGAGAGCCACCAGGATCCATAGAGAGGAAAAGACTCCCATGGACCCGTGAGACCACACCTGCATTCCAAGGCCATCCTGCACACACAATCCAGAGAGAAAAGCCTGTGCTACTGCCTTCCAGTCTCCCTAATTATAGTTCCTGACGAGCTTCCCTCCAGGTCTACGCATTGGGCCTGTGATCACCTCGCCACTCACCCTAATTTGTATTTGTGTTTGCAGACTTCTCTCCCAAAACCATGGCTCACATGCCCACAAGAATGTGATCTCTGGAGCCACACCACAGAACTCTGGCTGCCAACCCCAAGGACACTGTGCATATCAGATTTGCCCAAACCTTCCAGATTAGGAGAAACCTGTGTGGCCCCTGAGCCCACACCAATATTGCCGGCCACTCGGGATGGAAATGCGCAGTCTGAAACACCCTTATCACCTACATCCAGGGAAATAGCCAAGTCAATGATCGTGAGATAGACGATTGAACCTAAAATGCCCCTAGGCTCTCAATGGAACCCCATTAGGTTTTCAGGCATCTGTCCTCAGGGGCCTGTTCTGAAATACCAATCTATGACACATCATGTGGTCTCTGAGCCACACGACAGAACATCCCCTGTCCCCAGAAGAATACCATGCTCTTCGACCTGTGCCAAACCCTCAGGGTAGGAGAATCCTGCATGGCACCTTAGCAACCAGCACATTCTAAGTTCTCCCTGGTAACAAACAAGCATTGTGACCCATCTGCAAGAGATCCCATGTCAACTCAAGGCCTTGGCACTTTGTCCCAGAGCCACCAGAACGAATCTGCCATGTTCCTCAGCTGCAGTTGTCAATGGAGGTGTGCTTTCCTGGCATCCATGCCGGAGAGCTCTTCTTCACAAACTTTCCACATGGGGAAACCTAGAGTAACCAAACCAGACTTCACCTACTCAGTACAAAGAAATGTTACTTTTTGCAGCAGTTCACAGGCCTCAGCATGTGAACTCCTCCATGGCCTCTTTATACCACCCCTCCACTTGTCGGTCATCATAGACAAAAACTCTAGTGTGAGCAAGCATCTGACATCCACCCTTATTCCAGTGCTGGATGTCTCGAGTAAACTGCTACAAATTGGAACTGCCTTCTGCTTGGCACTCAATTGAACCATAGCTTTTGTTTACAATTCCACCCAAAACTGACTGGTCCCCAAGCTCTCGTGATTGAGAAATCTGGAGCCACAACACAGCATTCTGCCTTCCCTATTGAATGAACAAATGCCTGGGAATCTTCCCAAGAAACTCCACATGAGGATCAATCTGCTCCGCCCTCGAATCTACTCTGATATAAAGGCTGCCATGGCCACTAGTGCTGTGTCTGACAGAGCCTGAGCCCCGACAGAGTTTTAGGCCTCATATCTAGCATTTGGGATTGCTATGGCCCAAGTACGTCATCTCCACCCATCCTTGGTATTCAGGCACCTATCTCGAGACCTTGCTGGAAACCCTGCCAATGGGGCAACCTGAAGCACAGAGGAACCTGACGAAAGAGAACTCATCCTTCCTCATGGCAGGACATTTGGCTGTTGGGTTGGGTGTCCAACTCTCTAAGAGGGAGCCAGATATATGACCAATGAGACCACTCCCACTCCTGAGGGCCGCCATGGGAGCAAACAGGCATTGTGAGACTCAGCCTGAGCAATTTTCAAACAATCCCTCTCAGTTGCACCATCATGATCCCGCATTGCAGGCCTCATACACCCCAAGGTGCAAATCCTAACCCTTGGTGGGAAGTCCCAGATGCCCAGAAAAAGAGCCTGTATCTGGAATCCCTGTTTTGGGGCACCCATAAGATGGAAAACAACACTCTTCCCTTCCCCAAAAAAGCCACCAAACTATGAGCTGCACAGATCCATAGAGAGGAAAAGTTTCCCATGGACCCATGAGACTATACCTGCATTCCGAGGCCATCCTGGACACACAATATAGAGAGAAAAGCCTGTGCTACTGCCTTCCAGTCACCCTAATTACAACTCCTGACAAGCTGCACTCCAGGTCTACTCATTGGGCCTGTGATCACCTTTCCACTAACCATAACCCACATTTGTGTTTGCAGACTTCTCTCCCAAAACCATGGCTCATATGCCCTCCAGGACAGGGTCTCTGGATCCACAACACATGACTGGGCCTGCCATCCCCAAGGAAACTGTGCCCGTCAAACCTGCCCAAACCTTCCAGTTTAGGAGAAACATGCAAGAGCCCTGAGCCCAACCCAATAATGTCGGCAGCACTGGAAACAAATGCCAGTCTGAAACGCCCTGATCACCTACATCCAAGCAGACAGCCATTTCAATGTTCCTGGGTCAGAAGATTGTAGCTGACATGCTCCTAGGACGTCATTGGAACACTAGATTAGGTTTTCAGGCATCTGTCCTCAGGGTCCTGTTCTGAAATACCAACTTAGGATACAACATGTGGTCCCTGAGCCACACAATAGAATATCTCCTGTCCCCAGTAGGAAACCATGCCCTTTGACCTGTGCCAAACCCTCAAGATTGGAGAATCCTGCACAGCACCTTAGACACCAGCACAAACTCTAGTTTGTGCGTTGACCCATACCACAATCTTTCCATCTGATGGACAGTCGAGTCCTGTTGAATGACTCCAGGATGTCCCATACGGAAAGACTGGAGAGCAGGATTCGAAGGATGGATGCCTGTACAGCATACCTCACATTCCCAATGGCTCTTTGTGACAAGACATGTTTGAACTACTGGCTCTGGGGCTAGCTAACTAGGGGGCTGAATTGAAATGGACTCTCCTGCGGATGGGTCATAATGTGGGTTTGTGTGCATGGAGACCTTGGAATATGTTGGCAGCTCAGGGGCCATGAAGTATTCGCCTAACCGAAGGGTGTAATATTGCTCCAATTAAAAAGAGATCCCTATGTGGAGATGAGACAGGTTCTCTTTGGTGCCTCAGAAAAGCCCCAGATACTGGTCTTCAACCAAGTTCTCTGAGTAGAGACACCTGGAAACCAAAGCTAGGGTTCAGATTAGAGCCTAGATGCCTGTCCTTTTCAATCTTCTGTCTCTGGGGACACTGTCTGATTATCTAAGTGGAGATAGTTGCTCAGCTGGTGTCAGAGTGCCCCTCTTAGTCCATGGCCGAGGCATGGCCTTGGAGACCTTATTGGATTCTCCTAATCTCTAGGGTTGTGGCCAATGGATTGGGTACAGTTTTCTTGGAGAGGACTGGCACAGTCCTTCAGTGTGTCTCCATAGGCCCTATCCTGGAGGGTGTGTGGGTCCAGGCTGTGGGCACAGAAGTCTGAAAACACAAACTCGGCTTGGGTGCGGAGCCGAGAGCATGGCAGGATGGACCCACAGACCGTGAGAGGAGATCCTCAGCTTATGAAAGAAGGGCAAATGGGAGGCAGTCACGCAAGCTTTTGTCTTTGGATGTTTTGTCTCCCATAGCCGTGGAATGTAGGGGTGACCTCAGGGGCTATGGAAGAGTCTCCCTCTCTGAGGAGTTGGTCCAGCTCTTAAGATTTTGGGGACATTTTGTGGGAAGGGTGGAGTCCTGCTGTCTGGCTCAGGTGTTCTTCCAGGAGAGGGACTCCAGATCACAGTCCTGGGTTCGAGCAAATGGAATACTCGAGCTCTTGTGAAGATTGGGATCATAGGGGCTTGGCAAGCCCCATATGCGGGCTCTTGGTCCAGGCCCTGAGAGACCTTACTTCGACATGGGGCCCATGCTGATGGTCCCAATGCGAGTTTGTACCCAAGGAGGCACTCAAGTTTAGGCTTGGCCTCAGGGGCCATGAAGGTTTCTCCTACACTGAAGGTATGACTCCATGCCAACAGCAAGCTTTCCAGCCATGGGGAAGGAGAAGATCTGATTTGTGCTTCAGTTACCCACGTTTGCCAGGATTTGATATAATATCTAGGGTCAGATGTCTGAAAACCCAGGTTGGGAAGAGATGACGGCATAAGGCCATGGCCTGTCTGATGTGCTTAGTGTGCAGCCAGCTGTTTCCTTGTCTGTCGGGACGTCAGGCTGTGTCAGACAGAGCATTACTGACCAGGGTAGCCTTTCCAGTTAGGGTGCGGTCGAGGCCAGAGCAGGTTGGTTCTCATTTGTGGTTTCTGGAGAGCCCCATAGGGCAACGTTTTTCTTCTGGTGGTCAGGCAGAAAACTGTTGTTGTTCTGGAATTCCCAGTCTGGAGGGCTTGTTTGCCAGGAGTGTGAGGAGGGAAGTCTGAAAACACAAGCTAGCGTTAGGTTTGGGGCCGAGGGCATGGCAGGCCCACTCTGCAGAGACTGAATCAAGATCTCCTGCATCTGAGGTCAGGGCGAGTATCAGACGTTGCCTCAGGTTGGAGTTTGTGTCCATTATGGCCCCTTCCTGAAGGGGGTGGGGGCGTCATGAGGCCAGGGAGGTTTCCCAACGCTGGGAGTTATGAGCTGCCCCAAACATCAAGGTTTCCTCTGTAGGACAGTCGAGTACTATGAGATGGTTCTAGGATGACCCCTACAGAAAGACTCGAGAGAAGGGGTCTAAGCATGAATGTCTGCAAATGCCACCTCACATTCCCACTGGCTGCTTGGGGCAAGGCAGGCTCAATCTGCAGGCTCTTGGGCGGGTTTCTCAGAGGGCTGAGTTGAAATGGACTCTCCTGAGGATGAGTCATACTGTGGGTTGGTGGCCATGGAGACCTTGGAATGTGGCGGTGGCTCAGGGACTCTGCAGGTTTCTCCAAACCGAAGGGTTTGACACAGCTCCAACAATGAAGCTTCCCATGTGGAGACGATAGTTGTTCTGTTTGGTGTCTCAGGAAAGCCCCAGATGCTGGTCTTCAAACCCAGGCCTCTGAGGAGTGACACCTGGAAACCAAAGCAAGAGTTCAGATTAGGGCCCAGGGGCCTGTCTGGTTCAATCTACTGTCTCTGCCGACATCTGTCTGTGTTTCTGCATGGAGGTAGTTGCTCAGCTTGTGTCAGGATGCCTTTGTCCAGAGAGGCTTATAGTAGTGGGATGTCCTCGGGGGCCTTGAGGTTTCTCCTATTCTGTGGGGTTATGGGCAATGGAATGGGCATAGTCTCCTTGGAGAGAGCAGGACAGTCCTGTGGTGTGGCTCCAGAGGCCCCAGCCTGGCGGCTGTGTGGGCCAGGGCTGTGGGGACAGACATCCAAAAACACAAACTCGGCTGAGGTTTGGGGCTGAGGTTATGGCAGGAGTGATCTACAGTCTGTGAGGGGAGCTCATTGTGATTAGAAAGTAAGGCGAGTGAGAGGCGGTCGTTCAGGCTTATGTCTCTGGATGTTGTATTCATGATGGTCATTTAATGTAAGCATGGTCTCATGGGCCATGGAAGTCTCCCTCTCTGGTGATTTGTCCAGCTCCCAAGAGATTGGGGTCATTTTGTGGGAAGGGAGGAGTCCTGTTTTCTGCCTCATGTGTCCCCACAATAGAGGGATTCTAGAGCAGAGCACTGGGTACATACAACTGGAATACCCACCCTCTGGTTAGGCCTGGGGTCCTATGGGCATGGCAAGCCCATATGCAGATTCTTGGTCCAGCCACTGAGAGACGTTACTTGAATAGTGGACTCATGCTGAGGGTCACAATGTGTGTTTGTGCCCAAGGTGGTCCTCAATATTGGGCGGGACCTCATTGAGCTTGCAGGTTTCTCCTACACTGAACCTTGGACATGCCAACCTCAGGGTTTCTTGCCATGGGGAAGGAGGAGTTTTGATTTCTGCATCACGTTCACCTCTGGGCACTAATTGGAGATAAGGTCTAGGTTCTGAAGCCTGAAAACCGAGGTTTGGAAGAGATGACGACCTAAGGCCATGGCGGGTCCGATGTGTTCAGTTTGGGGCCAGCTTTCTAGGTGTCGTTCAGGAGGTCTGCACTCAGGCTGTGCCAGACAGGGCATTCGTGCCCAGATACGCTGTATAATTGGGGTACAGTTGAGTGGCATGCAGAAGATAATTATTTGGGGTTTCTCCGTAGCCCCATAAGGCAAAGTCTTTCTGCTGGAGGGCAGGCAGAGTGCTGCATTCTGGCTCCGGAACTGCCAAACTGGAGGCCTTGCGGCCAGGAATGCAAGGATGTAAGTCTGAGAACTGAAGCTTTGCTTTGGTTTCAGGGCGAGAAAATGGCAGGCACACTCTGCATAGCTGAATTTAGATTTCATGCATCTGAGGTCAGGGCGAGGTTCATATGTTGGCTCAGGTTGGAGTTTCTGTCCACGATGGCCCCTTCATGAAGGGGGGTCATCACACCGCCATTGGTGTTTTCCCATGATGGCAGTAGTGAGATGCTCCAAACCACAAGGATTTTCTGCGGGTCAGTTGAATCCTGTTGGATGGCTCCAGGACATCCCATATGGAACAATTGCAGAGCAGGGTTCTAAGGATGGATGCCTGGGCATCCAGCCTTGCATTCCAATTGTCTCCTAGCGAAACGGCACGTTTGATTGCTGCCTATGATGTAGCAGCCGAGGGGGCTGAGTTGAAATGCATTCTCCTGAGGATCGGTCATAATGTGGGATTGTGTCCATGGAGACCTTGGAATGGGGCAGTGGCACCAGGGATCTGAAGGATGCTCCTAACCAGAGGTTTTGACACAGCTCCAAGAAGCATTTTTCCCATGGGGAAACAAGATTTGTTCTCATTGGTGCTTCAGTAACCCCCAATATGCTGGTATTGGAAACCAGAACTCTGAGGAGAGATGCCTGGAAACCAAGGCAATGGATCTGATTATGGCCTGGGGCCTGTCTGGTTTAATCTTCTTCTCTCGGTTCATCTGTCTATGGGATTGAGTGGAGGTAGTTCCTCAGCTGGTGTCAGATTGCCCCTATTTGTCCTGGGCAGTCTACACTATTGGGATGGCCACTTTGACTTTGGAGGTTTCTCCTAATTTGCAAGTTTGTGGCCAATGAAATGGGCAGAATTCCTTTGGGGAGGGAAGGCACAATCCTGAGGTGTGGCTCTAGGGGCTCAAGCATGGAGGGTGTGTGGGTCAGAGCTGTGGGGACAGAAGTCTGAAAACAGAAACTCGTCTTAGGTTTGGGGACATAGGTATGGGAGGCCCGATCTACAGACCTTGAGCAGAACTCTTCAGGATATGAACAAAGAGTGAGTGTGAGGCACTTGCTCAGGCTTTTGACTCTGGATTTTGTGTCACTGATGGCCGTGGAATGTAGGGGCGTCCTCATGGACCATGGGTGAGACTTCCTCTATGGAGATTTGGATGATCCCAAAATTTTGGGGTCATTCCGTGGGATGGGAGGAGTCCATTCTGTTTTTTTTTTTTTTTTTTTTTTTTTTTTTTTTACCTCAGGTGTGCCACTAAAGAGGGATTCCAGAGCAGAACCCTGGGAAGGGGCGACTGGACAACCCGAACTCTGTATAAGATTGGGGGCCTAAGGGCATGGCAATCCCCATATGGGGTACCTTGGTCCAGCCACTGAGAGGTCTTACTTGAGTACAGTGCTCACACTGAGGGTCACAATGCATGTTTGTGCCCAATGTAGGCATCAAGCATGGGCGGGGACTCATGGGCCATGCTTGATTCTCCTACACTGAACTTTGGACAACATACGAACCACAAGGTTTCTTTCCATGGGGAAGGAGGAATTCTGATTTCTGCATCATGTTCACCCCTGGGCAGTGACTGGAGATAAGATCTAAGTTCTGAATCCAGAAAATCGAGGTTGGGATGAGATGATAACCTAAGGTCATGGAGGGTCCGATGTGCTCAGTGTGCGGTCAGCTTTCTGGGTGTTGTTCAGGAGGTATGGATTCAGGCTGTGTCAGACAGTGCATTAGTGCCCAGGTTAGACTGTATAATTTGGGTACAGTTGAGTTCCATGTAGGTTCATCCTCATTTATTGTGTCAGGGAAGCTCACTGGGGCAACATTTTTCTTCTGGTGGGCAGGCAGAGTGCAGCATTGTGGGTCCAGAATTGCCAAACTTGAGGGCGTCGGGACCAGGAGTGTGAGGACGTAAGTCTGAGATCATAAGCTAGACTTAAGTTTCAGGGCGAGGGCACGGCAGGCACCCTCTGCAGATCCGAATCAAAATCTCATTCATCTGAAGTCAGGACGAGGATCAGACTTAGGCGCAGGTTGGAGTTTCTGTCCATGATGGCCCCTTCATCAAAGGGGTGGAATCTCGAGGCCATGGAGGTTTTCCCACGTTGGGAGTTGTGGGATGCTCCAAACTGCAAGGATTCCTTCTGCGGGAAAATTGAGAACTGTTGGATGGCTCCAGGACATCCCATATGGAATGACTCCAGAGCCGGGTTCTAAGGATGGATGCCTGAGCAGACTGCCTCTTACACCAATTGTCTCCCTGCCACAAGACAGGTACGATCTGATGGCTATGCAGGAGCAATCGTGGGAGCTGAGTTGAAATGGACTCTCCTGAAGATGGGTCTTAATGTGTGTTTGTGTCCATGAGGACGTTGGAATGGGGTGGTGGCCCCAGGGCTCTAAAGGATTCTAACCAGAGATTTTGAAACAACTCGAAAGAGCAAGTTTTCCATGTGGAGACAAGATTTGTTCTAATTGGTGACTCAGGAAACCTACATATGCTGGTATTAGAACCAGGCCTCTGAGGAGAGCTACATAGAAACCACAGCAATGCATCCAATTAGGTCCTAGGAGCCTCTCTGGTTCAATCTTCTTCTCTGTCGACATCTGTCTATTTTATGAAATGGAGGTAGTTGCTCAGCTGGTGTCAGACCGCTCCTGTTTGTCCGGGCGGCCTACACTATAGGGATGGCCTTGGGGACTTTGGAGGTTTCTCCTAAATTGTATGATTATGGACAATGGAATGGGCAGAATTCTTGTGGAGTGGGCAGGCACAGACCTGATGTGTGGCTCCAAGGGCCCAGCCTTGAGGGTGTGTGGGCAAGGACTGTGGGGACAGATGTCTGAAAACACAAACTCAGCTTAGGTTTTGGGACGTAGGTATGGCAGGTCCGATTTACAGACTATGAGGAGAACTTTTGGGGATATGAATAAAGGGTGAAAGTGTGACACCTGTCAGGCTTTTGCCCCTGGATTTTGTGTCAATGATGGCTGTGGAATGTCGAGGAGTCCTCATGGGCCATGGAAGAGTCTTTCTCTCTGTGGATTTGGCCAGATCCCAATTGTTTTGGGTTAATCTGTGGGATTCAGTTTTGTTAACTAAGGTGTCCCACCAAAAGAGGGATTCCAGAGCAGAGCTCTGGACAACAAGAAATCTAACTAAAAATACGGGCCCAGGGGCATGGCAAGCCCAATATGCCTTCTAATGGTCCAGCCACTGAGAGGCCTTCATTGAGGACAGAACTCATGCTGAGGGTGACAATGCGTGTTTATGCCCTCGTGGTACTCAAGCATGGGTGGGGACTCATGGTGCATGCTTGTTTCTCCTACACTGAATGATAGTCAACATGTCAACCACATGAGTTCTTGCCATGGGGAAGTATTAATTCTGATTTCTGCATGTCATTCACCCCTGGGCAGTGATTGGAGATAAGGTCTAGGTTGTGAAGTCTGAAAACCGAGGTTGGGAACAGATGACGACCTAAGACCATGTCGGGTCCGATATGCTCAGCGTGGAGCCAGCTGTCTGGGTGTAGGTCGGGAGGTCCAAGCTTGGGCTGTGTCAGACAGGGCATTAGTGCCCAGGGTAGATTGTATAATTGGGGTACAACTGAGTGCCGTGCAGGTTGATCTTTATTTGGCATTTCTGGGTAGCCCCAAGGGCAATGTTTTTCTTCTGGAGAACAGGCAGAGTGCTGCATTGTGGCTCCGGATTTTCCAAAGTGGATGCCTTGTGGACGGGGAGTGTGAGGACGGAAGTCTGAGAACACATGTTAGGCGTAGGTTCTGGGCGAGGGCACGGCAGGCACCCTCTGCAGATCTGAATCGGGATATCATGAATCTGAAGTCAGGGCGAGGTTCAAACCTAGGCTTAGGTTTGAATTTCTGTCCATTCTGGCCACTTTATGAAGGGGACAGCATCTCCAGTCCATGGAGGTTTACCCACAATGGGAGTTGTGAGATGCTCCAAACAACAAGGATTCCTTCTGATCAACAATTGAGACCTTTTGTATCACTCCAGTACATACCATACAGAATGACACCAGAGCAGGGATCTAAGGATGGATGCATGGGACGCCCGCCTCACATTGCAGTTGTCTCCTAGCAAATAGACAGGTTTGATATGCTGGCTCTGTCAGAGCAACCAAGGGGGCTGAGTTGAAATGGACTCTCCTGAGGATGGATGGTAATGTGGGTTTGTGTCCATGGAGACCTTGGAATGGGGCGTTGGTGCATGGGCCCTGAAGGATTCTCCTAACCGGAGGTTTTGAGACATCTCCAAAGGACAAGTTTCCCATGAGGAACGAGATTTGTTCTGATTGGGGCCTCAGGAAACCCCCATATACTGTTATTGGAATATAGGCCTCTGAATAGAGATAACTGGAAACCAAAGCAATGGCTCCGTTTAGAGCCTAGGGGCCTGTCCGGTTGAATCTTCTTCTCTGTGTACATCCATCTAAGGTATTAGTGGAGTTAGATGCTCAGCTGGTGTCAGATGGCCCTTGTTTGTCCCAGGCGGCCTACACTATTGTGAAGGCCTTGGGAACTTTAGAGGTTTCTCCTAATTTTATGATTATGGACAATGGAATGGGCAGAATTCCCGTGGAGAGGGAAGGCACAGTTTTGATGTGGCTCCAGGGGCCCCAGCCTGCAGGGTGTGTGCACCAGGACTGTGGAGACAGAAGTCTAAAACACAAACTCAGTTTAGGTTTAGGGATGTAGGTATCGCAGGCCCGATCTACAGACCGTGAGGAGAATTCTTCCGGATATGAAGAAAGAGAGATTGTGAGGCACTTGTTCAGGCTTTTGTTTCTGGATTTTGTGTCAACGATGGGCGTGGAATGTCGGGGAGGCCTCATGGGCCATGGACGAGTCTTCCGCTCTGTGGATTTGGCCCGATTCCAATTGTTTTGGGTCAAACTGTGGGATGGGAGGAGTCCTTTCAGTTTTGTTACCTCAGGTGTCCCACCAAAAGAGGGATTCCAAAGCCGAGCCCTGGGGAGGGGAGACTGGACAACCAGAAATCTGGTTAAAAATTGGGGCCTAGGGGCATGGCAAGCCCAATATGCTGTCTTTTGGTCCAGCCACTGAGAGGCCTTACTTGAGAACTGGGCTCACGTTGAGGGTCACAATGCATGTTTGTGACCGACTTGGTCCTCAAGCATCTGCAGGGCCTCATGGGCCACACTGGTTTCAACTACACTTTACGTTGGACAACATGCCAACCACAAGGTTTCTTGCCATGGGGAAGGAGTTCTGATTCCTGCATCATGTTCAACCCTGGGTGGTGACTGGAGATAAGGTTTAGGTTCTGAAGCCTGAAAATCGAGGTTGGAAAGAGATGATGACCTAAGGCCATGGCGGGTCCGATGTGCTCAGTGTGTGGCTAGCTGGGTGGGTGCGAGCCAGGAGGTTCAGTCTCAGGCTGTGCCAGAAAGGGCAGTAGTGCCCAGGGCAGCCTGTATAATTGGGGTCCAGTCAAGTGGCATGCAGGTTGATCCTCATTTGGGGAATCTGGGTAGCCCCAGAGGACAATGTTTTTCTTCCGGAAAGCAGGCAGAGTGCTGCCTTGTAGTTCTGGAATTGCCAAACTGGAGGGCTTGTGGGCCAGGAATGTGAGGATGGAAGTTGAGAACACAAACTAGACTTACGTTTCTGGGCAAGGGCACGGCAGGCACACTCTGCAGAGCTGAATCAAGATGTCCTGCATCTGAAGTAAGGGCGAGGATCAGACGATCACTCAGGTTGGAGCTTCTGTCCCTGATTGCCCCTTCATGAAGCACAGGGGGCGGGATCACGAGGCCATGGAGGTTTTCCCACGATGGGAGTTGTGAGATGCTCCAAACAGTAAAGATTCCTCTGCGGGACTATTGAGACCTGTTGGTTGGCTCCAGGACTTCCCATACAGCATCATTCTGAGAATGGTTCTAAGTATGGATGGCTGGGAAGCCTGCCACTCATTCCAATCATCTCCTAGCGACAAGAGGGTTTAGATCTGCTGGATCAGGGGGAGCAACTGAGGGGGCTGAGTTGAAATGGACTCTCCTGTGGATGGGTCCTAATGTGGGTGTGTCTCCATGGAGACCTTGGAATGAGGCGCTGGCCCCGGGAACCTGAAATGTCCTTCTAACCAGAGGCTTTGAGAGAGCTCCAGCATGCAAGTTTCCCATGTGTAGACGAGATTTGTTCTGATGGGTGCCTCAGGAGAAGCCCTCAGCTGGTATTGGAAACCAGGCATTTGAGGAGACATGCCTGTAAACCAAAGCTATGGATCCCATTATGGCCTGGGGTCCTGTCTGGTCAATCTTCTTCTCTGGGGACATCCATCTATGGTATGAGTGGAGGTAGATGCTCAGCTGGTGTCAGACGGCCCTTGTTTGTCCCGGACAACCTACACCATTGGTATGGCCTCATGGAATTTGGAGGTTTCTCCTAATTTGTACGGTTTTGGATAATGGAATGGGCAGAATACCCATGGATTGGTTAGGCACAGTCCTAATGTGTGGTTCCAGGGGCCCAGCCTGGAGGGTGTGTGGCCCAGGACTTTGAGGACAGAACTCAAAAAACACAAACTCAGCTTAGGTTTGGGGACGTAGGTATGGCACGGCCGAACTACAAATCATGAGAAGAACTCTTCAGGATATGAAGAAAGAGCGAGTCTGAGGCGCTTGCTCAGGCTTTTGTCTCTGGATTTTGTATCAGCGATGGCCGTGGAATGTCGGGGAGGCCTCATGGGCCATGGACGAATCTTCCTCTCTGTGGATTTGGCCCTATCCCAATTCTTTTTCGTGAATCTGTGGGATGGGAGGACTCCTTTAAGGTTTGTTACCTGAGGTGTCCCACCAAAAGAGGAATTCCAAAGCAGAGCCCTGGGCAAGAGTGAAGGGACAACCCGAACTATGGTTAAAAATTGGGGTCTAGGGGCATGGCAAGCCCAATATGCTGTTTCTTCATGCAGCCACTGAGAGGCCTTGCCTGAGGACCGGGCTCAGGCTGAGGGTCACAATGTGTGTTTGAGACCAATGTGGCCCTCAAGCATGGGCTGGGTCTCATGTGTCACACTGGTTTCAACTACACTGAAAGTTGGACAACATGACAACCACGAGGTTTCTTGCCAAGGGAACGAGTGCTGATTTCTGCATCATTTTCAAACCTGGGCAGTGATTGGAGATAAGGTCAAGGTTCTGAAGCCTGAAAACGGAGGTAGGGAAGAGATGATGACCTAAGGCCATGGCGGGTCCGATGTGCTCAGTGTGCGGCCAGCTGTCTGGGTGGGGCCAGGAGTTCCAGGCTCAGGCTGTGTCAGAATGGGCAATTGTGCCCACTTCAGCCTATATATTTGGTGTACAGCCAAATGGCGTGCAGGTTGATCCTCATTTGGGGTTTCTGGGTAGCCCCAGAGGGCAATGTTCTTCTTCCAGGGAGCAGGCAGAGTGCCGCATTGTACTTCTGGATTGCCAAACTGGAGGGCTTGTGGGCCAGTAGTCTGAGGACTGAAGTCTGAGAACACAAGCTAGGCTTAGTTTTTATGGGTGAGGACATGGCAGGCACAATCTTCAGACCTGAATCGAGATCTCGTGCATCTGAAGTCAGGGTGAGGATCAGACGATCATCAGGTTGGACTTTCTGTCCCTGATGGCCCCTTCATGAATGGGGGGGAATCACGAGGCCATGGGGATTTCCGCACGATGGGACTTGTGAGAAGTTCCAAACTGCAAAGATTCTTCTCCAGGACAATTGAGACCTGTTAGTAGGCGCCAGGCCAAGGATTCCAAGCATGGTTCTGAGGATGGATGGCTGGGTACCCCACCTCGCATTCCAATTTTCTCCTAGCTACAAGAAAGGTTAGATCTGCTGGATCTGGGGGAGCAACTGAGGAGGCTGAGTTGAAATTGACTCTCCTGTGGATGTGTCCTAATATGTTTTTGTGTCTATGGAGACCTTGGGATGAAGCGGTGGCACTGGGTCCCTGATGGGTTCTTCTAAACAGAGACTTTGACACAGCTCCACCGTGCAAGTTTCCTATGTGTAAATGAGATTTGTTCTGATGGGTGAGTCAAGAAACAGCCATATGCTGGTATTGAAATGCAGGCCTCTGAGGAGACATGCCTGGAAACCATAGCAATGGATCCGATTAGTGCCTAGTGGTCTGTTCATTCCTTTTTTCCTCTGGGGACATCAGTCTACGGGTCTGAGTGCAGGTAGGTGCTCTGATGTGCTCAGATTGCTCCTGTTTGTCCTGGGAAGCCACCACTATTGGGATGGCCTCAGGAACTTTGGAGGTTTATCCTATTAGTAGTATTGTGGCCATTGGAATGGGTACACACAATTCCCTTGGAGAGGGCAAGTACAGTCTTCAGGTCTGGCTCCAAGGGCCTGAGCCTGTGGGGTGTGTAGGCCAGGGCTGTTTGGACAGTTGTCTGAAAACACAACCTTGGCTTATGTTTCGGGTCATAGGTATGGCAGGACTGATCTACAGAACATGAGAAGAACTCCTCGGGATATGAAAAAAGGGCGTGTGTGAGGCTCTTGCTCAAGTTTATCTCTGGATATCGTGTCACTCATGGTCGTGAAATTTCCGGGTGACTTCATGGGAAATGGACGAGTCTTACTCTTTAGAAGGTTGGCCTCGTCCAAAGAGTTTGGTGTGTTTATGCCCTTGTCGCACTTGAGAATGGGCTGGGCCTCAGGGTGAATGCTGGTTTCTCCTACACTGAACGTTGGACAACATGCCAACCACAAGGTTTCTTGCCATGGGTAAGGAGGAGTTCTGATTTCTACATACCATCACCCCTGGGCAGTGATTGGAGAAAAGGTCTAGGTTCTGAAGCCTGAAAACTGAGGTATGGAAGAAATGATGTCCGAGGGCCATGGCTGGTCTGTTGTGCTCAGTGTGTGGTCAGCTGTCTGTGTGTTGGTCAGGAGGTCCGGGCTCAGGTGTGTCAGACCGTGCATTAGTGCACAGGTTAGAGTATATAATTTAGGTACAGTCAAGTGGCGTGTAGGTTTATCCTCATATAATGTGCCTGGGCAGCTCATGAGGCAATATCTTTTTTCTAGAGGGCAGGAAGAGTGCTGCACAGTGGGTTCGGAATTGCCAAACTTGAGGTCTTCTGGGCCAGGAGTGTGAGGACGGAAGTCTGAGAAGACAAGCTAGACTTGGGTTTCAGGTCGAGGGCACGGCAGGTACCTCGGCAGATCTGAACCAATATCTCATGCATCTGAATTCAGGGCGAGGATCAGACATTGGCTCAGGTTGGAGTTTCTGTACATGACGGCCCATTCATGAAGGGAGTGGAATCTCTAGGCCATGGAGGTTTTCCCACGTTGGGAGTTGTGAGATGGCCCTTCAAAGATTCCTTCGTGGGACAATTGAGACCTGTTGGACAGCTCCAGGACATCACATATGGAATGACTCGAGAGCACCATTCGAGGATGGATGCCTGGGAAGCCCGCCTCGCATTCCAATTTTCTTCTAGCAACAAGACAGTATAGATCTGATGGCTCTGCAGGTGTTACCGGGGTGGCTGAGTTGACATGGACTTTCCGGAGGATGGGTCCTAATGTTTGTTTGTGTCCCTGAGGGCCTTGGAATGGGGCGGTGGCACCGGCACCCTGAAGTATTCTCCTAAGCCTTTGACATAGCTCCCATGCACAAGTTTCCTTGTGGAGACGAGATTTGTTCTGATGGGTGCCTCAGGAGAAGCCCTATGCTGGTATTGGAATCCAGGCTTTTGAGGAGACATGCCTGTAAACCAAAGGATGGATCCCATTATGTCCTAGGGTCCTGCCTGGTTCAATCTTTTTCTCTGGGGACATCCATCTATGGTATGAGTGGAGGTTGATGCTCAGCTGGTGTCAGACGGCCCTTGTTTGTCAGGGACAACCTACACTATTGGGATGGCCTCAGGGACTATGGAGGGTTCTCCTAATTTGAACGGTTTGGGACAATGGCATGGGCAGAATTCCCATGGATTGGGTAGGCACAGTACTAATGTGTGGCTCCAGGGGCTCAGTCTGGAGGGTATGTGGCCCAGGAATTTGAGGACAGAAACAAAAAACACAAACTCATCTTAGGTTTGGGAACGTAGGTATGGCAAGCCCGACCTACAAACCAGGAGAAGAACTCTTCAGGATATGAAGAAAGAGCGAGTCTGAGGCGCTTGCTCAGGCTTTTGTCTCTTGATTTTGTATCAGCGATGGCCGAGGCCATCATCGAATGTCGGGGAGGCCTCCTGGGCCATGGACGAATCTTCCTCTCTGTGGATTTGGCCCTATCCCAATTCTTTTTCATGAATCTGTGGGATGGGAGGACTCCTTTAAGGTTTGTTACCTGAGGTGTCCCACCAAAAGAGGAATTCCAAAGCAGAGCCCTGGGCAAGAGTGAAGGGACAACCCGAACTATGGTTAAAAATTGGGGTCTAGGGGCATGGCAAGCCCAATATGCTGTTTCTTCATGCAGCCACTGAGAGGCCTTGCCTGAGGACCGGGCTCAGGCTGAGGGTCACAATGTGTGTTTGAGACCAATGTGGCCCTCAAGCATGGGCTGGGTCTCATGGGCCACACTGGTTTCAACTACACTGAACGTTGGACAACATGCCAACCACGAGGTTTCTTGCCAAGGGAACGAGTTCTGATTTCTGCATCATTTTCAAAACTGGGCAGTGATTGGAGATAAGGTCTAGGTACTGAAGCCTGAAAACCGAGGTTGGGAAGAGATGACGAACTAAGGCCATGGCGGATCCAATGTGCCTAGTGTGCGGCCAGCTGTCTGGGTGGGGCCAGGAGGTCCAGGCTTAGGCTGTGTCAGAAAAGGCAATGATGCCCAGATCAGCCTATATATTTGGTGTACAGCCAAATGGTGTGCAGGTTGATCTTCATTTGGGGTTTCTAGGTAGCCCCAGAGGGCAATGTTTCTCTTGGAGGGCCCACAGAGTGCTGCATCGTACTTCCGGATTGCCAAACTGGAGGGCTTGTGGGCCGGTAGTCTGAGGACGGAACTCTGAGAACACAAGCTAGGCTTAGGTTTTATGGGTGAGGACATGGCAGGCACAATCTACAGACCTGAATCGAGATCTCGTGCACCTGAAGTCAGGTTGAGCATCAGACGATGCCTCAGGTTTGACTTTCTGTCCCTGATGGCCCCTTCATAAAGGGGGGGAATCACGAGGCCGTGGGGGTTTTCCCACCATGGGAGTTGTGAGAAGCTCCAAACTGCAAAGATTCTACTGTGGGACAATTGAGACCAGTTGGTTGGCTCCAGGCCAACGATTCTGAGCAGGGTTCTAAGGATGGATGGCTGGGTAGCCCACATCGCATTCCAATATTCTCCTAGCTACAAGACAGGCTAGATCTGTTGAATCTCGGGGAGCAACCGAGGAGGCTGAGTTTAAATGGACTCTCCTGTGGATGGGTCCTAATATGTTTTTGTGTCTATGGAGACTGTGGCATTAAGCGATGGCACTAGGGCCCTGAAGGCTTCTCCTAAACAGAGGTTTGACACAGCTCCACCATGCAAGTTTCCCATGTGTAGAGGAGAATTGTTCTGATGGGTGAGTCAAGAAACAGCCATATTCTGGTATTGAAATCCAGGCCTCTGAGGAGAGATGCCTGGAAACCAAAGCAATGGATCCGATTAGTGCCTAGGGGCCTGTTGGTTTCTTTTTACCTCGGGCTACATCTATCTATGGGTCAGAGTGCAGGTAGGTGCTCAGATGAACTCAGATTGCCCGTGTTTGTCCTTGGAAGCCAACACTATGGGATGGCCTCAGGGAATTTAAAGGTTTATACTTTTAGTTGCATTGTCGCCATTGGAATGGGCTCACACAATTCCCTTGCGAGGGCAAGAACAGTCCTCAGGTTTGGCTTCAGGGGCCTGGGCCTATAGGGTGTGTAGGCCAGGGCTGTTTGGACAGTTGTCTGAAAACACAAACTCGGCTTCTGTTTCGGGTCATAGGGGGGGCAGGACTGATCTACAGACCATGAGGAGAACATTTCGGTATATGAAAAAAGGGCGAGTGTGAGGCTATTGCTCATGTTTTTGTCTCTGCATATCATGTCACTCATGGTCGTGAAATTTCCGGGTGACTTCATGGGAAATGGACAAGTCTTACTCTCTGGGGATTTGGCCCCTTCCAAAGAGGTTGGGGTCATTCTGTGGGATGGAAGAAGTTGTTTTTTTTGTTGTTGTTGCTTTGTTTTGTTTCATTTTTTAACCTCCGTTGTCCCACCAAATGAGGAATTCCAGAGTAGAGCTCTGGGGAGGGGTGACTGGACAACCAGAAATCTGGTTAAAAATTGGGGCCTAGGGCTATGTCAAGCCCATTATGACATCTAGTGATCTAGGCTCTGAGAGGACTTACTAGAGGACAGCACTCACCCTGAGGGTCACAATGCATATTTATGCCCTCGTCTCACTAAAGAATAGGCGGGCCTCAGGGTGAATGCTAGTTTCTCCTACAATGAACGTTGGACAACATGCCAACCACAAGGTTTCTTGCCATGTGTAAGGAGAAGTTCTGATTTCTGCATCACACTCACCCCTGGGCAGTGATTGGAGATAAAGTCTAGTTTCTGAGGCCTGAAAACTGAGGTAGGGAAGAGATGATGACCTAAGACCACGGCGGGTCTGATGTGCTCAGTGTGCGGTCAGCTGTCTGGGTGTTGGTCAGGAGGTCCGGGCTCAGGATGTGTCAGACAGTGCATTAGTGCCCAGGTTAGACTATATAATTCGGGCAAAGTAGAGTACCGTGTAGGTTTATCTTCATATAAGTTGCCTTAGCAGCTCTTTAGGCAATATTTTTTTTCCAGAAAGCAGTCCATGTGCTGCATTGTGGGACCGGATTTACCAATCATGAGGGCTTTGAGGCCAGGAGAGTGAGGTCGGAATTCTGAGAACAAAAGCTATACTTGGGCTCAGGGCAATGGCACGGCAGGTACCCCCTGCAGATCTGAACCAATATCTCATCCATTTCAAGTCAGGGAGAGAATTAGACTTTGGCGTAGGTTGGAGTTTCTGTGCCTGACGGCCCCTTCATGAAGGGAGCGGAATCTCGTGTCCATGGAGTTTTTCCCACGTGGGAGTTGTGGGTTGCCCCCTTCAAGAATTCCTTCTGCGGGACAATTGAGACCTTTGGGCAGCTCCAGGACATCCCATATGGAATGACTCCAGAGCACCGTTCGAGGGAGGATGCCTGGGAAGCCAGCCTCGCATTCCAATTGTCTCCTAGCAACAAGCCAGTTTAGATCTGATGGCTCTGCGGGAGCAACCGGGGTGGTTGACTTGAAATGGACTTTCCTGAGGATGGGTCCTAATGTGTGTTTGTGTCCATGGGGCCTTGGAATGGGGCCGTGGCACCGGGACCATGAAGTATTCTCCTAAGCTTTTGACAGAGCTCGATGCACATGTTTCCTTGTGGAGACGAGATTTGTTCTGATTGCTGCCTCAGGAAAACCCCTATGCTGGTATTGGAATCCAGGCTTTTGAGGAGACATGCCTGTCACCAAAGCAATGGATCCGATATGGCCAGGGTCCTGTCTGGTTCAATCTTCTTCTCTGGGGACATCCATCTATGGTATGAGTGGAGGTTGATACTCAGCTGCTATCAGACCACGCTTGTTTGTCACGGGCGACCTGCACTATTGGGATGGCCTCAGGGATTTGTAGGGTTCTCCTAATTTTACGGTTTTGGACAATGGAATGGGCAGAGTTCCCATGGATTGGGTAGGCACAGTCCCTATGTGTGGCTCCAGGGACCGAAGCCTGGAGGGTGTGTGGCCCAGGACTTTGAGGACAGAAGTCTGAAAACATAAACTCAGCTTAGGTTTGGAGACGTAGGTATGGAAGGCCCGATCTATAAACCATGAGAGGAACTCTTCCGGATATGAAGAAAGAGCGAGTCTGAGGCGCTTGCTCAGGCTTTTGTCTCTGGATTTTGTATCAGAGATGGCCGTGGAATGTCGGGGAGGCCTCATGGGCCATGGACGAATCTTCCTCTCTGTGGATTTGGCCCGAACCCAATTCTTTTTCGTCAATCTGTGGAATGGGAGGACTCCTTTCAGGTTTGTTACCTCAGGTGTCCCGCCAAAAGAGTAATTCCAAAGAAGAGCCCTGGGGAAAAGTGAAGGGAGAACCGGAACTATGGGTAAAATTTGAGGCAGAGGGGCATGGCAAGCCCAATATGCTATCTCTTCATCCAGCCACTGAGAGGCCTTATTGAAGACTGGGATCAGGGTGAGGGTCACAATGTGTGGTTTTGACCAATGTGGCCTGCAAACATGAGCGGGGCCTCATGGGCCACACTGGTTTCAACTACACCTAACGTTGGACAACATGCCAACCACATGGTTTCTTGCCACGGGGAAGGAGTTGCGATTTCTGCATCACTTTCAAGCCTGGGCAGTGATTGGAGATAAGGTCTAGGTTCTGAAACTTGACAACCGAGGTTGGGAAGAGATGACGACCTAAGACCATGGCGGGTCCGATGTGCTCAGTGAGCGGCCAGCTTTCTGTGTGGGGCCAGATAATCAGGGTCAGGCTGTGTCAAAAAGGGCAATAGTGCCCAGGTCAGCCTATATATTTGGGGTACAGTCGAATGGCGTGCAGGTTGATCCTCATTTGGAGTTTCTGGGTAGCCCCACAGGGCAATGTTTTTCTTCCTGAGGGCAGGAAGAGTGCTGCATTATAGTTCTGGTTTGCAAACTGGAGGCTTGTGGGCCAGTAGTCTGAGGAAGGAAATCTGAGAACAAGCTAGGCTTAGGTTTCTGGGTGAGGACAAGGCAGGAACAATCTACAGACCTGAATCGAGATCTCGTGTTTCTGAAGTCAGGGCGAGGATCAGAAGATCGCTCAGGTTGGTGTTTCTGTCCATGATGGCCCTTCATGAAGGGGCGGGGGGGTCACGAGGCTGTAGGGGTTTTCCCACGATGTTAGTTATGAGAAGCTCCAAACTGCAAAGATTCTTCTGCAGGACAATTGAGACCTGTTGGTTGGCTCCAGGGCAACGATTCCAAGCAGGGTTCTAAGGATGGATGGCTGGGTAGCCCACATCGCATTCCAATTGTGTCCTAGCAACAAGACAGGTTAGATCTGCTGGATCTGGGGGAGCAACCCAGGAGGCTGAGTTGAAATGGACTCTCCTGTGGATGGGTCCTAATGTCTTTTTGTGTCTATGGAGACCTTGGAATGTAGCGGTGGCACTGGGGTCCTGAAGGGTTTTTCCAAACAGAGGCTTTGACACAGCTCCAACGTGCAAGTTTCCCATATGTAGATGAGATGTTTTCTGATGGGTGAGTCAAGAAACAGCCATACGCTGGTATTGAAATCCAGGCCTCTGAGGAGAGATGACTGGATACCACAGCAATGGATCCGTTTAGTGCCTAGGGGCCTGTTCGTTCCTTTTTACCTCTGGGGACATCAGTCTATGCATCTGAGTGCAGGTAGGTGCTCAGATGAGCTCAGATTGCCCCTGTTTTTCCTGGGAAGCCACCACTATTGCAATGGCCTCAGGCAGTTTGGAGGTTTATCCTATTAGTAGGGTTGTGGCCATTGGATTGGACACATACAATTCCCTTGGAGAGGGCAAGTACAGTCCTCAGGTTTGGCTCGAGGGGCCTGAGCCTGTAGGGTGTGTAGGCCAGAGCTGTTTGGACAGTTGTCTGAAAATACAAACGCGGCTTATGTTTCGGGTCATAGGTATGGCAGGACTGATCTACAGACCATGAGGAGAACTCTTCAGGATATGAAAAAAGGGCGAGTGTGAGGCTCGTGCTCAAGTTTTTGTCTCTGGATATCGTGTCACTCATGGTCGTGAAATTTCCGGGTGACTTCATGGGAAATGGACGAGTCTTACTCTCTGGGGTTTTGCCCCGTCCCAAGGGTTTCGGGTCATTCTGTGGGATGGAAGAAGTCCGTTTTGTTGTTGTTGTTGATTTGCTTTGTTTTGTTTTTTAACCTCAGGTGTCACACCAAATGAGGTATTCCAGAGTAGAGCCCTGGGGAGGGCCGACCGGACAACCAGAAATCTGGTTTAAAATTGGGGCCTAGGGCCATGTCAAGCCCATTATGACATCTAATGGTCGAGCCACTGAGAGGACTTACTAGAGCACAGGACTCACGCTGAGGGTCACAATGCGTGTTTATGCCCTCTTCGCACTCAAGAATTGGCGGGGCCTCCGGGTGAATGCTGGTTTCTCCTACACTGAACGTTGGACAACATGCCAACCACAAGGTTTCTTGCCATGGGTAAGGACGAGTTGGGATTTCTGCATCACAGGCACCCCTGGGCATTGGTTGGAGTTAAGGTCTAGGTTCTGAAGCCTGAAAAACCGCAGTTGGGAAGAGATGATGACCTAAGGCCATGGCGGTTCTGATGTGCTCAGTGTGCGGTCAATGTCTGGGTGTTGGTCAGGAGGTCAGAGCTCAGTTTGTGTCAGACAGAGCATTAGTGCGCAGGTTAGACTATATACTTTGGGTACAGTCGAATGCCATGTAGATTTATCCTCATATAAGGTGCCTGGGCAGCTCATTAGGCCAAATTTTTTTTCTAGAGGGCAGGCAGAGTGCTGCATTGTGGGTCTGGAATTGCGAAACTTCCGGGCTTCGGGGCCTAGAGTGTGAGGACGGAAGTCTGAGAACACAAGCTAGACTTGGGTTTCAGGGCCAGGGCACGGCAGGTACCCCTGTAGATCTGAACCTATATCTCATGCATCTGAAGTCAGGGCGAGGATCAGACGTTGGCTCAGGTTGGAGTTTCTGTGCATGACGGCCCCTTCATGAAGGGAGCGGAATCTCGAGGCCATGGAGGTTTTCCCACGTTGGGAGTTGTGGAATGCCCCCTTCAAGGATTCCTACTGCCGGAAATTGAGACTTGTTGGGCAGCTCCAGGACATCCCATATGGAATGACTCCAGGGCACCGTTCGAGGATGGATGCCTGGGAAGCCCGCCCCGCATTCCAATTGTCTCTTAGCAACAAGACAGTTTAGATCTGATGGCTCTGCATGAGCAACAGGAGTGCCTGACTCGAAATGGACTTCCCTGAGGATGGGTCCTAATGTGTGTTTGTGTCCATGAGGGCCTTAAAATTGGGCGGTGGCACCGGGACCCTGAAGTATTCTCCTAAGCTTTTGACATAGCTCTATGCACAAGGTTCCTTCCGGAGATGAGATTTGTTTTGATGGGTGCCTCAGGAAAACCTCTATGCTGGTATTGGAATCCAGGCTTTTGAAGAGACATGCCTGTAATCCAAAGCAATGTATCCGATTATGGCCTAGGGTCCTGTCTGGTTCAATCTTCTTCTCAGGGGACATCCATCTATGGTATGAGTGGAGGTAGATGCTCAGCTGGTATCAGACCGCCCTTGTTTGTCCCGGGCGACCTGCACTATTGGGATGGCCTCAGGGATTTGTAGGGTTCTCCAAATTTTACTGTTTTGGACAATGGCATCGGCCGAATTCCCATGGATTGGATAGGCACAGTCCTAATCTGTGACTCCAGGAGCCCCAGCCTGGAGGGTGTGTGGCCCAGGACTTTGAGGACAGAAGTCTGAAAACACAAACTCAGCTTAGGTTTGGGGACGTAGGTATCGCAGGCCCGATCTATAAAGCATGAGAAGAACTCTTCCGGATATGAAGAAAGAGCGAGTCTGAGGCGCTTGCTCAGGCTTTTGTCTCTGGATTTTGTATCAGAGATGGCCATGGAATGTCGGGGAGGCCTCATCGGCCATGGATGAATCTTCCTCTCTGTGGATTTGGCCCGATCTCAATTGTTTTTCGTCATTCTGTGGAATGGGAGTACTCCTTTCAGGTTTGTTACCTCAGGTGTCCCGCCAAAAGAGGAATTCCAAAGAAGAGCCCTGGAGAAAAGCGAAGGGACAACCCGAACTATGGGTAAAATTTGGGGCCTAGGGGCATGGCAATCCCAATATGCTGTCTCGTCATCCAGCCACTGAGAGGCCTTACCTTAGGACTGGGATCAGGCTGAGGGTCACAATGTGTGTTTGTGACCAATGTGGCCCATAAACATGGGCGGGGCCTCATGGGCCACACTGGTTTCAACTACACTGAACGTTGGACAACATGCCAACTACATGGTTTCTTGCCACGGGGAAGGAGCTGTGATTTCTGCATCACTTTCAAGCCTGGGCAGTGATTGAAGATAATGTCTAGGTTCTGAAACTTGACAACCGAGGTAGGGAAGAGATGACGACCTAAGGACATGGCGCATCTGGTGTGCTCAGTGTTCGACCAGCTTCCTGGGTGGGGCTAGGATTTCCAGTCTCATGCTGTGTCAGAAAGGGCAATAGTGCCCAGGTCAGCCTATATATTTGGGGTACAGTCGAATGGCGTGCAGGTGATTCTCATTTGGGTTTCTGGGTTGCACCAGAGGGCAATATTTTTCTTCCTGAAGGCTGGCAGAGTGCTGCATTATAGTTCTGGTTTGCAAACTGGAGGCTTGTGGGCCAGTAGTCTGAGAACGGAAATCTGAGAACACAAGCTAGGCTTAGGTTTCTGGGTGAGGACAAGGCAGGAACAATCTACAGACCTGAATCGAGATCTCGTGCTTCTGAAGTCAGGGCGAGGATCAGAAGATCGCTCAACTTGGTGTTTCTGTCCCTGATGGCCACTTCATGAAGGGGCGCGGTCACGATGTCGTGGGGGTTTTCCCACGATGTTAGTTGTGAGAAGCTCCAAACTGCAAAGATTCTTGTGCAGGACAATTGAGACATGTTGGTTGGCTCCAGGCCAACGATTCCAAGCAGGGTTCTAAGGATTGATGCCTGGGTAGCCCACCTTGCATTCCAATTGTGTCCTAGCAACAAGACAGGATATATCTGCTGGATCTGGGGGAGCAATCTGGATCTGAGTTGAAATGGACTCTCCTGTGGATGGATCCTAATATGTTTTTGTGTACATGGAGATCTTGGAATGAAGCGGTGGCACTGGGGCCCTGAAGGGTTTTTTCAAACAGAGGCTTTGACACAGCTCCAACGTGCAAGTTTCCCATATGTAGATGAGATGTGTTCTGTCGGATGAGTCAGGAAACAGCCATATGCTGGTAATGAAATCCAGGCCTCTGAGGAGAGATGACTGGATACCACAACAATGAATCCAAATAGTGCCTAGGGGCCTGTTCGTACCTTTTTACCTCTGGGGACATCTGTCTATGGGTCTGAGTGCATGTAGGTGCTCAGATGGGCTCAGATTGCTCCTGTTTGTCCTGGAGAGCCACCACTATTGGGATGGCCTCAGGGAGTTTGGAGGTTTATCCTATTAGTAGGTTGTGGCCATTGGAATGGGCACATACAATTCCCTTGGAGAGGGCAAGTACAGTCCTCAGGTTTGGCTCCAGGGGCCTGAGCCTGTAGGGTGTGTAGGCAGAGCTGTTTGGACAGTTGTCTGAAAACACAAACGCGGCTTATGTTTCGGGTCATAGGTATGGCAGGATTGTTCTACAGACCATGAGGAGAACTCTTCTGGATATGAAAAAAGGTCGAGTGTGAGGCTCTTGCTCAAGTTTTTGTCTCTGGATATCTTGTCACTCATGGTCGTGAAAATTCCGGGTGACTTCATGGGAAATGGACGAGTTTTACTCTCTGGGGGTTTGGCCCAGTCGCAAGATTTTGGGGTCATTCTGTGGGATGGAAGAAGTCCGTTTTGTTGTTGTTGTGATTTGCCTTGTTTTGTTTTTTAACCTCAGGTGTTCCACCAAATGAGGTATTCCAGAGTAGAGCCCTGGGGAGGGCCTACTGGACAACCAGAAATCTGGTTACAAATTTGGGCCTAGGGACATGTCAAGCCCATTATGACATCTAATGGTCGAGAGACTGTGAGGACTTATTAGAGGACAGGACTCACACTGAGGGTCACAATGCGTGTTTATGCCCACTTCGCAAACAAGAATGGGCGGGGCCTCATGGTGAATCCTGGTTTTTCCTACACTGAACGTTGGACAACATGCCAACGTCAAGATTTCTTGCCATGGGTAAGGAAGAGTTCTGATTTCTGCATCACAGGCACCCTTGGGCAGTGATTGGAGATAAGGTCTAGATTCTGAAGCCTGAAAACTGAGGTAGGGAAGAGATGATGACCTAAGGCCATGGCGGGTCGGATGTGCTCAGTGTGCGGTCAGCTGTCTGGGTGTTGGTCAGGAGGTCCGGGCTCAGGTTGTGTCAGACAGTGCATTAGTGCCCAGGTAGACTATATAATTTGGGTACAGTCGAGTGCCATGTAGATTTCTCCTCATATAAGTTGTCTGGGCAGCTCATTAGGCAAAATTTGTTTTCTAGAGGGCAGGCAGAGTGCTTCATTGTCGGTCCGGAATTGCCAAACTTGAGGGCTTCGTTTCCAGGAGTGTGAGGACGGAAGTCTGAGAACTCAAGCTAGACTTGTGTATCAGGGCGAGGACACGGCAGGGACCACTGTAGATCTGAACCAATATCTCATGCATCTGAAGTCAGGGCGAGGATCAGACGTTGGCTCAGGTTGGAGTTTATGTGCATGACGGCCCCTTCATGAAGGGAGCGGAATCTCGAAGCCATGGAGGTTTTCCCACGTTGGGTGTTGTGGGATGCCCCCTTCAAGGATTCCTTCTGCCGGACAATTGAGACCTGTTAGGCAGCTTCAGGACATCCCATTTGGAATGACTCCAGGGTACCATTTGAGGATGAATGACTGGGAAGCCGGCCTTGCATTCCAATTGTCTCCTAGCAACAAGAGAGTTTAGATCTGATGGCTCTGCGTGAGCAACAGGAGTGGCTGACTTGAAATGGACTTTCCTGAGGATGGATCCTAATGTGTGTTTGTGTCCATGAGGGCCTTAAAACGGGGCGGTGGCAGCGGGACCCTGAAGTATTGTCCTAAGCTTTTGACATAGCTCCATGCACAAGTTTCCTTGTGGAGACGAGATTTGTTCTGATGGGTGCCTCAGAAAAACCCCTATGCTGGTATGGGAATCCAGGCTTTTGAGGACACATGCCTGTAAACCAAAGCAATGTATCCGATTAAGGCCTAGGGTCCTGTCTGGTTCAATCTTCTTCTCAGGGGACATCCATCTATGGTATGAGTGGAGGTAGATGCTCAGCTGGTATCAGACCGCTCTTGTTTGTCCCGGGCGACCTGCACTATTGGGACGGCCTCAGGGATTTGGAGGGTTCTCCTAATTTTACAGTTTTGGACAATGGAATGGACAGAATTCCCATGGATTGGGTAGACACAGTCCTAATGTGTGACACCTGGGGCCCCAGCCTGGAGGGTGTGTGGCCCAGGACTTTGGGGACAGAAGTCTGAAAACACAAACTCAGCTTAGGTTTGGGGAGGGAGGTATTGAAGCCATATCTATAAACCATGAGAAGAACACTTCCGGATATAAAGAAAGAGCGAGTCTGAGGCACTTGCTCAGGATTTTGTCTCTGGATTTTGTATCAGCGATGGCCGTGGAATGTCGGGAAGCCTCATGGGCTATGGACGAATCTTCCTCTCTGGGGATGTGGCCCGATCCCAAATGTTTTTCGTCAATCTGTGGAATGGGAGGACTCCTTTCAGGTTTGTTACCTCAGGTGTCCCGCCAAAAGAGGAATTCCAAAGATGAGCCCTGGGGAAAAGTGAAGGGAGAACCCGAACTATGGGTAAAATTTGGGGCCTAGGGGCATGGCAAGCCCAATATGCTGTCTCTTCATCCAGCCACTGAGAGGCCTTACCTGAAACCTGGGATCAGGCTGAGGGACACAATGTGTGTTTGTGACCAATGTGGCCCATAAACATGGGCGGGGCCTCATGGGCCACACTGGTTTCAACTACACTGAACGTTGGAAAACATGCGAACCACTAGGTTTCTTGCCAAGGCGAAGGAGAATTTCTGATTCTTGCATCACGTTCACTCCTGAGCAGTGAGTGGAGATAAGGTATAGGTTCTGAAGGTGAAAACTGCGGTAGGGTAGATATAATGGCCTAAAGCCATTGTGGGTGTGATATGCTCAGTGTACGGCCAGCTGTTTGAGTGTTGGACTGGAGGTCTGCCCTCAGGCTGTGTCAGACAGGGCTTTAGTGCACAGGCAAGACTGTATAATTGGGGTATGGTCGAGTGGCATGCAGGTTGTTACTCATTTGGCGTTTCTGGTTAGCCCTATAGGGCAACATTTTTCTTCTGGAGGGCAGGCAGAGTGCTGCATTGTGTCTCCAGAATTGCCAAACTGGAGGGTTGTGGCCAGGATTGTGAGGAAGGAAGTCTGAAAACACAAGCTAGCACGAGTTTTGGGGCCAAGAGCATGGCAGGCCCACTCTGCAGAGGCTGAATCGAGATCTCCTGCAGGTGAGGTCAGGGCGAGTATCAGATGTTGCCTCAAGCTGGAGTTTGTGTCCATGACGGCCTCTTCCTGAAGGGGATGGGGGCGTCATGAGGCCAGGGAGGTTTTTCTACGCTGGGAGTTGTGAGCTGCTCCAAACTTCAAAGTTTCCTTCTTCAGGACAGTCGAGTACTATTGGATGGTTCCAGGATGCCCCATACAGAAAGACTCGAGAGCAGGGCCGTAAGCATGGATGCCGAGAAACGCCAACTCACCTTCCCATTGCCTGGTGGAGACAAGGCACGCTCAATCTGCGGGCTCTTGGGTGAGCTACCCAGAAGGCTGAGTTTAAATGGACTCTCCTGAGGATGAGTCATAATGTGGGTTGGTGGCCATGGAGACCTTGGAATGTGGCAGTAGCTAAGGGACTCTGCAGGATTCTCCAAATCGAAGGGCTTGACACAACCCCAACAAGGAAGCTTCCCATGTGGAGATGAGAGGTCTTCTGTCTGGTGCCTCAGGAAAGCCCCGTATGCTGGTCTTCGAACCCAGGCATCTGAGGAGTGATACCTGGACATCAAAGCAAGTGTTCATAATAGGGCCTAGGGGCCTGTCTGGTTCAATCTTCTGTCTCTGCGGATATCTGTCTGTGTGTCTGCATGGAGGTAGTAGTTGCTCAGCTTGTGTCATAATGCCCCTATTTGTCCAGTGCGGCTTGCGGTAGGGGGATGTCCTTGGGGACCTTGAGGTTTCTACTATTTTGTAGAGTTGTGGCCAATGGAATGGGCAGTTTTTTAGGAGAGAGCAGGCACAGTACTGTGGTGTGGCTCCAGAGACCCCAGCCTGGAGGCTGTGTGGGCCATGGCTGTGCAGACAGACATCCAAAAACCCTAACTCAGCTCAGGTTTAGGGCCGAGGTTACGGCAGGCCTGATCTACAGTCCATGAGGGGAGTTCCTCTGGATATGAAAGAAGGGTGAGAGGGAGGCAGTCGCTCAGGCTTTTGTCTCTGGATGTTTTGTCCACAATGGCCGTTTAATGTAGGAGTTGCCTCATGGGTCGTAGAAGTCTCCCTCTCTGGTAGTTTGTCCAGCCCCCAAGAGTTTGGGGTCATTCTGTGGGAAGGGAAGTGTCCTGTTTTCTGCTTCATGTGTCCCCCCAGTAGAGGGATTCTAGAGCATAGCAGTGGGTACTGACAACTGGAATACTCGCCCTCTGGATAAGCCTGGGGGCCTATGGATATGACAATCCCCATATGCAGGATCTTGGTTCAGCCACTGAAAGGCGTTATTTTAATACGGGACTCACGCTGCAGGTCACAATGCATGTCTGTGCCCTAGGCGGCCCTCAAGCACTGGCGTGGCCTTTCGGACAATGCAGGTTTTCCCACATTGAACGTTGGACAACATTCCAACCACAAGGTTTCTGGCCATGGGAAAGGAGGAATTCTAATTTCTGCATCACGTTCACCCCTGGGCAGTGATTGGAGATAAGGTCTAGGTTCTGAAGCCTGAAAACCGAGGTTGGGAAGAGATGACGACCTACAGCCATAGCGGGTCCTATGTGTCCAGGTTGGGGCCAGCTGTCTGGGTGTCGTTTGGGATGTCTTGTCTCAGGCTGTGCCAGACAGGGCATTAGTATACAGGGTGGGCTGTATAATTGCCTTACAATCGAGTGGCATGCATTAGAAAATCATTTGGGGTTTCTTATTAGCAGCATAGGGCAAAGTTTTTCTTCTGGAGGGCAGGCAGAGTGCTGCATTGTGGCTTCGGAATTCCCAAACTGGAGGGCTTATGGGCCAGGAGAGTAAGGACGGAAGTCTGAGAACACAAGCTAGGCTTAGGTTTCGCGGAAAGGACATGGCAGGCACACTCTGCAGAGCTGAATTGAGATCTCATGCGTCTGAAGTCAGGTCGAGGTTCAGACTTTGGCTCAGGTTTGAGTTTCTGTCCATGTTGGCCCCTTCAGGAAGGGGGGGCATTATGAGGCCATGGGGGTTTTCCCACTATTGGAGTTGTGAGATGCTCCAAACCGCAAGGATTCCTTCTGTGGGACAATTAAGATTTGTTGGATGGCTCCAGGACGTCTTATAAGGTATTTTTCCAGAACAGGGTTCTAAGTATGGATGCCTGGGCAGCCAGCCTCACATTCCAATTGTCTCCTAGCAACAAGAAACGTTTGATCTGCTGGCTTGGGGTAGCAACAGAGGGGGCTGAGTTGAAATGGACTTTCATGAGGATGGTCTTAATGTTGGTTTGAATCCTTGGAGACGTTGGTATGGGGCAGTGGCACCAGGGCCCTGAAGGATTCTCCTAACCAGAGGTTATGACAAAGCTCCAATGAGCAAGTTTTCCATGGGGAGACGAGATTTGTTCTTATTGGTGCCTCAGGAAACCACCATATGATGGTATTGGAAACGAGGCCTCTGAGGAGAGATGCCTGGAAACCAAAGCAATGGATCTGATTAGGGCCTAGGGGCATGTCCGGTTCAATATTCTTCTCTGGGGACATCTGTTGTCTGAGTGGAGGTAGTTGCTCAGCTGGTTTGAGATCACCCCTGTTTGTCCTGGGCGGCCTACACTATTGGGATGGCCTCGGTGACTTTGGAGGTTTTTCCTCATTTGCAAGGTTGTGGCCAATGGAATGGGAAGAATTCCCTTGAAAGGGAAGCACAGTCCTGAGGTGTGGCTCCAGGGTCCCAAGTGTGGAGCATGTGTGGTCCAGGGCTATTTGGACAAAAGTCTGAAAACACAAACTCCACTTAGGTTGAGGGATGTAGGTATGGCCGGCCCGATCTATAGACCGTGAGGAGAACTCTTCGGCATATGAACAAAGGGCGAATGTGAGGTGCTTGCTCATGCTTTTTTTTTTTTTTTTCTGGAAATGTGTCACCGATTGCCATGGAATGTCGGGGTGTCCTCATGGGCCATCGATGAGGCTCCATTTCTGGGGATTTGACCAGATCCCAAGAGTTTGGGGTCATTCTGTCGTAAGGGGGCAGGCCTTTCTGGTTTTTTTTTTGTTTATTTTTATTTATTTATTTATTATTTTTCCTCAGGTGAACCACCAAAAGAGGGATTCCAGAGCAGAGTCGTGGGTGGGGGCAACTGGACAACCAGACCTCTGGTTAACATTGGGACCTAAGAACATGGCAAGCCCCATATGTGGGCTCTTGGTCCAGACACTGAGAGGCCTTCCTTGAGGATAGGTCTCGCACCTAGTTTCACAATGTGTTTTTGTGCCCAAGGAGCCCCTCAAGTCAGGGCGTGGCCTAATGTACCATGCTGGTTTCTCCTACACTGAACGTTGCACAATATGGCAACCAAAAGTTTTTTGGCCATGGGGAAGAAGGAGTTCTTTTTTCTGCAACTCTTTCACTCCTGGACTGTGATTGGATTTAAGGTCTAGGTTCTGAAGCCTGAAAACTGAGGTTGGGAAGAGATGAAGACCTAAGGCCATGGTATGTCTGATGTGCTCAGTGTTCGGCCAGCTGTTGAGTGTGGGTTGGGAGGTGCATGCTCAGGCTGTGGCAGACAGGGAATAGTGCCCAGGCTAGACTGTATCATTGGGGTGCAGTCGAGTTTCGTGCAGGATGGTACTCATTTGTGGTTACTGGGTAGCCCCAAAGGGCAACGTTTTTCTTCTGGAGGGAGGACACAGTGCCACATAGTGGCTCCAGAATTCCCAAACTGGAAGGCTTGTGGGCCAGGAGTGTGAGGAAAAAATTCTGAGAACACAAGCCAGACTTAGATTTCGGGGTGAGGGGACGGCAGGCACCCTCTGTAGAGATGATTCGAGATCCCGTATACCTGAAGACAGAGCTAGGATCAGAAGTTGTCTTAGGTCGGAGTTTCTGTCCATGACGGCCCCTTCATGAAGGGGAGGGTGTCACGAGGACATGGAGGTTTTCCCACGATGGGAATTGTGAGATGCTCCAAACCGCAATGATTCCTTCTGTGGGACAGTCGAGACCTGTTGGATGGCTCCAGGACATCCCATAAGGAAGTTATCCAGAGCAGGGTTCTAAGGATGGATGCCTGGGCAGCCTGCCTCCCATTCCGGGTGTCTCATAGCGCCAAGGCAAGTTCGATCTGCTGGATCTAGGGGAGCAACCGAGGCGGGTGTGTTGAAATGGGTGAGTTGAGGATGGGTCATAATGTGCATTTGTGTCCATGTAGACCTTGGAATGGGGTGCTTGATCCGGGGCCTTGAGGGATGTTCATAACCGGAGGTTTTGATGGAGCTCTAAAGAGTATGTTTCCTATGTAGAGAAGAGAATTGTTTTGATGAGTGCCTAAGGAATCTCCCATATGCTGCTATTGGAAACCAGGCCTCTGAGGAGAGATGACTGGAATCAAAAGCAATGGATCTGATTGGGGCCTAAGTGCCTGTCCAGTTTAAACTTATTCTCTGGGGATATCTGTCTCTGGGTCTGAGTGGAGGTAGTTTCCTAACTTGTGAGAGATCATCCCTGTTTGTCCTGGGCAGCCAACACTATTCGGATGGCCTCGGGGAGATTGGAGGATACTCCTAATCTATAGGGTTGTGGCCAATGGAAATGGCAGAATTCCCCTGGAGAGGGAAGCCACAGTCCTGAGGTGTGGCTTCAGGGGCCCCAACTTGGATGGTGTGTGGGCCAGGACTGTGGGGACAGAAGTCTGAAAACACAAACTCAGCTTAGGTTTGAGGATGTATGTATGAAGGCTCGATCTACAGACCGTGAGAATTTTCCGGGCTATGAACAAAGGGCGAGTATGTGGCGCTTGCTCAGGCTTTTGTTTCTGGATTTTGTGTCAACGGTGGCCGCGGAATGTCGGGGTGTCCTCAAGGGCCATGGACAATTCTTTCTCTGATGATTTGGCCTGATCCCAAGTGGTTGGGATCATTCTGTGGATGGGAAGAGTCCTTTCTGAATTTTTTTTTTACCTCAGGTGTCTCACCAAAGTGGGATTCCAGAGTAGAGCCCTGAGTAGGGGTGACTAGACATCTCGAACTCTGGTTGAGATTGGGGGACTAGGGGCCTGGCAAGCCCCATATGTGGGCTGTTGTTCCAGTCACTAAGAGGCTTTACATGAGGATAGAGCTCCCGCTGAGGGTCACAATGTGTGTTTGTGCACATTGTGGCCCTCCGGGATAGGTGGGGCCTCAACGTCCATGTTGCTTTCTCCTACAATGAACATTGGACAACATGCGAACCACTAGGTTTCTTGCGAAGGCGAAGGAGAAGTTCTGATTCTTGCATCACGTTCACTCCTGAGCAGTGAGTGGAGATAAGGTCTAGGTTCTGAAGGTGAAAACTGAGGTTGGGTAGAGATGATGGCCTAAAGCCATTGTGGGTGTGATATGCTCTGTGTACGGCCAGCTGTCTGGGTGTTGGACTGGAGCTCTGCCCTCAGGCTGTGTCAGACAGGGCTTTAGTGCACAGGCTAGACTGTATAATTGGGGTATGGTCGAGTGGCATGCAGGTTGTTACTCATTTGGCGTTTCTGGTTAGCCCTATAGGGCAAGATTTTTCTTCTGGAGGGCAGGCAGAGTGCTGCATTGTGTCTCCAGAATTGCCAAACTGGAGGGGTGTGGCCAGGATTGTGAGGAAGGAAGTCTGAAAACACAAGCTAGCACGAGTTTTGGGGCCAAGAGCATGGCAGGCCCACTCTGCAGAGGCTGAATCGAGATCTCCTGCAGGTGAGGTCAGGGCGAGTATCAGATGTTGCCTCAAGCTGGAGTTTGTGTCCATGAAGGCCCCTTCCTGAAGGGGGTGGGGGCGTCATGAGGCCAGGGAGGTTTCCCTACGCTGGGAGTTGTGAGCTGCTCCAAACTTCAAAGTTTCCTTCTTCAGGACAGTCGAGTACTATTGGATGGTTCCAGGATGCCCCATACAGAAAAACTCGAGAGCAGGGCCGTAAGCATGGATGCCGAGAAACGCCAACTCACCTTCCCATTGCCTGGTCGAGACAAGGCACGCTCAATCTGCGGGCTCTTGGGTGAGCTACCCAGAAGGCTGAGTTTAAATGGACTCTCCTGAGGATGAGTCATAATGTGGGTTGGTGGCCATGGAGACCTTGGAATGTGGCAGTAGCTAAGGGACTCTACAGGATTCTCCAACCCGTAGGGCTTGACACAACCCCAACAAGGAAGCTTCCCATGTGGAGATGAGAGGTCTTCTGTCTGGTGCCTCAGGAAAGCCCCATATGCTGGTCTTCGAACCCAGGCCTCTGAGGAGTGATACCTGGACACCAAAGCAAGAGTTCATAATAGGGCCTAGGGGCCTGTCTGGTTCAAACTTCTGTCTCTGCGGATATCTGTCTGTGTGTCTGCATGGAGGTAGTAGTTGCTCAGCTTGTGTCATAATGCCCCTATTTGTCCAGTGCGGCTTGCGGTAGTGGGATGTCCTTGGGGACCTTGAGGTTTCTACTATTTTGTGGAGTTGTGGCCAATGGAATGGGCAGTTTCTTAGGAGAGAGCAGGCACAGTACTGTGGTGTGGCTCCAGAGACCCCATCCTGGAGGCTGTGTGGGCCATGGCTGTGCAGACAGACATCCAAAAACCCTAACTCAGCTCAGGTTTGGGGCCGAGGTTACGGCAGGCCTGATCTACAGTCCATGAGGGGAGTTCCTCTGGATATGAAAGAAGGGTGAGAGGGAGGCAGTCGCTCAGGCTTTTGTCTCTGGATGTTTTGTCCACAATGGCCGTTTAATGTAGGAGTTGTCTCATGGGTCGTAGAAGTCTCCCTCTCTGGTAGTTTGTCCAGCCCCCAAGAGTTTGGGGTCATTCTGTGGGAAGGGAAGTGTCCTGTTTTCTGCTTCATGTGTCCCCCCAGTAGAGGGATTCTAGAGCATAGCAGTGAGTACTGACAACTGGAATACTCGCCCTCTGGTTAAGCCTGGGGGCCTATGGATATGACAAGCCCCATATGCAGGATCTTGGTCCAGCCACTGAGAGGCGTTACTTTAATACGGGACTCACGCTGCAGGTCACAATGCATGTCTGTGCCCTAGGCGGCCCTCAAGCACTGGCGTGGCCTTTCGAACAATGCAGGTTTTCCCACATTGAACGTTGGACAACATGCCAACCACAAGGTTTCTGGCCATGGGGAAGGAGGAATTCTAATTTCTGCATCACGTTCACCCCTGGGCAGTGATTGGAGATAAGGTCTAGGTTCTGAAGCCTGAAAACCGAGGTTGGGAAGAGATGACGACCTACAGCCATAGCGGGTCCTATGTGTCCAGGTTGGGGCCAGCTGTCTGGGTGTCGTTTGGGATGTCTTGTCTCAGGCTGTGCCAGACAGGGCATTAGAATACAGGGTGGGCTGTATAATTGCTTTACAAACGAGTGGCATGCATTAGAAAATCATTTGGGGTTTCTTATTAGCAGCATAGGGCAAAGTTTTTCTTCTGGAGGGCAGGCAGCATGCTGCATTGTGGCTTCGGAATTCCCAAACTGGAGGGCTTATGGGCCAGGAGAGTAAGGACGGAAGTCTGAGAACACAAGCTAGGCTTAGGTTTCGGGGCAAGGACATGGCAGGCACACTCTGCAGAGCTGAATTGAGATCTCATGCATCTGAAGTCAGGTCGAGGTTCAGACTTTGGCTCAGGTTTGAGTTTCTGTCCATGTTGGCCCCTTCAGGAAGGGGGGGCATTATGAGGCCATGGGGGTTTTCCCACTATTGGAGTTGTTAGATGCTTCAAACCGCAAGGATTCCTTCTGTGGGACAATTAAGATTTGTTGGATGGCTCCAGGACGTCTTATAAGGTATTTTTCCAGAACAGTGTTCTAAGTATGGATGCCTGGGCAGCCAGCCTCACATACCAATTGTCTCCTAGCAACAAGAAACGTTTGATCTGCTGGCTTTGGGTAGCAACAGAGGGGGCTGAGTTGAAATGGACTTTCCTGAGGATGGTCTTAATGTTGGTTTGAGTCCATGGAGACCTTGGTATGGGGCAGTGGCACCAGGGCCCTGAAGGATTCTCCTAACCAGAGGTTATGACAAAGCTCCAATGAGCAAGTTTTCCATGGGGAGACGAGATTTGTTCTTATTGGTGCCTCAGGAAACCACCATAGGCTGGTATTGGAAACGAGGCCTCTGAGGAGAGATGCCTGGAAACCAAAGCAATGGATCTGTTTAGGGCCTAGGGGCCTGTCCGGTTCAATATTCTTCTCTGGGAACATATGTTGTCTGAGGGGAGGTAGTTGCTCAGCTGGTTTGAGATCATCCCTGTTTGTCCTGGGCGGCCTACACTATTGGGATGGCCTCGGTGACTTTGGAGGTTTTTCCTCATTTGCAAGGTTGTGGCCAATGGAATGGGAAGAATTCCCTTGAAATGGAAGCACAGTCCTGAGGTGTGGTTCCAGGGACCCAAGTGTGGAGCATGTGTGGTCAGGGCTATTTGGTCAAAAGTCTGAAAACACAAACTCCACTTAGGTTGGGGGATGTAGGTATGGCCGGCCCGATCTATAGACCGTGAAGAGAACTCTTCGGCATATGAACAAAGGGCGAATGTGAGGTGCTTGCTCATGCTTTTTTTTTTTTTTTTTTTTTTTCTGGAAATGTGTCACCGATTGCCATGGAATGTCGGGGTGTCCTCATGGGCCATCAATGAGGCTCCCTTTCTGGGGATTTGACCAGATCCCAAGAGTTTGGGATCATTCTGTCGTAAGGGGGCAGGCCTTTCTGTTTTTTTTTTTGTTTATTTTTATTTATTTATTTATTTTTTTACCTCAGGTAGACCACCAAAAGAGGGATTCCAGAGCAGAGTCGTGGGTGGGGGCAACTGGACAACCAGACCTCTGGTTAACATTGGGACATAAGAACATGGCAAGCCCCATATGTGGGCTCTTGGTCCAGACACTGAGAGGCCTTCCTTGAGGATAGGTCTCGCACCTAGTTTCACAATGTGTTTTTGTGCCCAAGGAGCCCCTCAAGTCAGGGCGTGGCCTAATGTACCATGCTGGTTTCTCCTACACTGAACGTTGCACAATATGGCAACCACAAGTTTTCTGGCCATGGGGAAGATGGAGTTCTAATTTCTGCAACACTTTCACTCCTGGACTGTGATTGGATTAAAGGTCTAGGTTCTGAAGCCTGAAAACTGAGGTTGGGAAGAGATGAAGACCTAAGGCCATGGTGTGGCTGATGTGCTCAGTGTTCGGCCAGCTGTTGAGTGTGGGTTGGGAGGTGCATGCTCAGGCTGTGGTAGACAGGGAATTGGTGTTCAGGCTAGACTGTATCATTGGGGTGAAGTCGAGTTTCGTGCAGGATGGTACTCATTTGTGGTTACTGGGTAGCCCCAGAGGGCAACGTTTTTCTTCTGGAGGGAAGACACAGTGCCACATAGTGGCTCCAGAATTCCCAAACTGGAAGGCTTGTGGTCCAGGAGTGTGAGGTAGAAATTCTGAGAACACAAGCCAGACTTAGATTTCGGGGTGAGGGGACGGCAGGCACCCTCTGCAGAGATGATTCGAGATCCCGTATGCCTGAAGACAGAGCTAGAATCAGACGTTGGATTACGTCGGAGTTTCTGTCCATGACGGCCCCTTCATGAAGGGGAGGGTGTCACGAGGACATGGAGGTTTTCCCACGATGGGAATTGTGAGATGCTCCAAACCGCAATGATTCCTTCTGTGGGACAGTCGAGACCTGTTGGATGGCTCCAGGACATCCCATAAGGAAGTTATCCAGAGCAGGGTTCTAAGGATGGATGCCTGGGCAGCCTGCCTCCCATTCCGGGTGTCTCATAGCGCCAAGGCAAGTTTGATCTGCTGGATCTACGGGAGCAACCGAGGCGGGTGTGTTGAAATGGGTGAGTTGAGGATGGGTCATAATGTGCATTTGTGTCCATGTAGACCTTGGAATGGGGTGCTTAGAGCGGGGCCTTGAGGGATGTTCATAACAGGAGGTTTTGATGGAGCTCTAAAGAGTATGTTTCCTATGTAGAGAAGAGAATTGTTTTGATGAGTGCCTAAGGAATCTCCCATATGCTGGTATTGGAAACCAGGCCTCTGAGGAGAGATGACTGGAATCAAAAGCAATGGATCTGATTGGGGCCTAAGTGCCTGTCCAGTTTAAACTTATTCTATGGGGATATCTGTCTCTGGGTCTGAGTGGAGGTAGTTTCCTAACTTGTGAAAGATCATCCCAGTGTGTCCTGGGCAGCCAACACTATTCGGATGGCCTCGGGGAGTTCGGAGGATTCTCCTAATCTATAGGGTTGTGGACAATGGAAATGGTAGAATTCCCCTGGAGAGGAAAGCCACAGTCCTGAGGTGTGGCTCCAGGGGACCCAGCTTGGATGGGGTGTGGGCCAGGCCTGTGGGGACAGAAGTCTGAAAACACAAACTCAGCTTAGGTTTGGGGATGTATGTATGAAGGCTCGATCTACAGACCGTGAAAATTTTCCGGGCTATGAACAAAGGGCGAGTATGTGGCGCTTGCTCAGGCTTTTGTCTCTGGATTTTGTGTCAACGGTGGCCGTGGAATGTCGGGATGTCCTCAAGGGCCATGGTCAATTCTTTCTCTGGTGATATGGCCTGATCCCAAGGGGTTGGGATCATTCTGTGGATTGGAAAATCCTTTCTGTATTTTTTTTTTACCTCAGGTGTCCCATCAAAGAGGGATTCCCGAGTAGAGCCCTGAGTAGGGGTGACTAGACATCTCGAACCCTGTTTGAGATTGGGGGACTAGGGTCTTGGAAGCCCCATATGTGGGCTGTTGTTCCAGTCACTAAGAGGCTTTACATGAGGATAGGGCTCACGCTGAGGGTCACAATGTGTGTTTGTGCAAATTGTGGCCCTCAGGGATAGGTGGGGCCTCATAGTCCTTGCTGCTTTCTCCTACAATGAACATTGGACAACATGCCAACCACTAGGTTTCTTGCCAAGGCGAAGGAGAAGTTCTGATTCTTGCATCACGTTCACTCCTGAGCAGTGAGTGGAGATAAGGTCTAGGTTCTGAAGGTGAAAACTGAGGTTGGGTAGAGATGATGGCCTAAAGCCATTGTGGGTGTGATATGCTCTGTGTACGGCTAGCTTTCTGGGTGTTGGACTGGAGGTCTGCCCTCAGGCTGTGTCAGACAGGGCTTTAGTGCACAGGCTAGACTGTATAATTGGGGTATGGTCGAGTGGCATGCAGGTTGTTACTCATTTGGCGTTTCTGGTTAACTCTATAGGGCAACATTTTTCTTCTGGAGGGCAGTCAGAGTGCTGCATTGTGTCTCAAGAATTGCCAAACTGGAGGGGTGTGGCCAGGATTGTGAGGAAGGAAGTCTGAAAACACAAGCTAGCACGAGTTTTGGGGCCAAGAGCATGGCAGGCCCACTCTGCAGAGGCTGAATCGAGATCTCCTGCAGGTGAGGTCAGGGCGAGTATCAGATGTTGCCTCAAGCTGGAGTTTGTGTCCATGACGGCCTCTTCCTGAAGGGGATGGGGGCGTCATGAGGCCAGGGAGGTTTTTCTACGCTGGGAGTTGTGAGCTGCTCCAAACTTCAAAGTTTCCTTCTTCAGGACAGTCGAGTACTATTGGATGGTTCCAGGATGCCCCATACAGAAAGACTCGAGAGCAGGGCCGTAAGCATGGATGCCGAGAAACGCCAACTCACCTTCCCATTGCCTGGTGGAGACAAGGCACGCTCAATCTGCGGGCTCTTGGGTGAGCTACCCAGAAGGCTGAGTTTAAATGGACTCTCCTGAGGATGAGTCATAATGTGGGTTGGTGGCCATGGAGACCTTGGAATGTGGCAGTAGCTAAGGGACTCTGCAGGATTCTCCAACCCGAAGGGCTTGACGCAACTCCAACAAGGAAGCTTCCCATGTGGAGATGAGAGGTCTTCTGTCTGGGGCCTCAGGAAAGTCCCGTATGCTGGTCTTCGAACCCAGGCCTCTGAGGAGTGATACCTGGACACCAAAGCAAGAGTTCATAATAGGGCCTAGGGGCCTGTCTGGTTCAATCTTCTGTCTCTGCGGATATCTGTCTGTGTGTCTGCATGGGGGTAGTAGTTGCTCAGCTTGTGTCATAATGCCCCTATTTGTCCAGTGCGGCTTGCGGTAGTGGGATGTCCTTGGGGACCTTGAGGTTTCTACTATTTTGTAGAGTTGTGGCCAATGGAATGGGCAGTTTCTTAGGAGAGAGCAGGCACAGTTCTGTGGTGTGGCTCCAGAGACCCAGCCTGGAGGCTGTGTGGGCCATGGCTGTGCAGACAGACATCCAAAAACCCTAACTCAGCTCAGGTTTGGGGCCGAGGTTACGGCAGGCCTGATCTACAGTCCATGAGGGTAGCTCCTCTGGATATGAAAGAAGGGTGAGAGGGAGGCAGTCGCTCAGGCTTTTGTCTCTGGATGTTTTGTCCACAATGGCCGTTTAATGTAGGAGTTGCCTCATGGGTCGTAGAAGTCTCCCTCTCTGGTAGTTTGTCCAGCCCCCAAGAGTTTGGGGTCATTCTGTGGGAAGGGAAGTGTCCTGTTTTCTGCTTCATGTGTCCCCCCAGTAGAGGGATTCTAGAGCATAGCATTGGGTACTGACAACTGGAATACTCGCCCTCTGGTTAAGCCTGGGGGCCTATGGATATGACAAGCCCCATATGCAGGATCTTGGTCCAGCCACTGAGAGGCGTTACTTTAATACGGGACTCACGCTGCAGGTCACAATGCATGTCTGTGCCCTAGGCGGCCCTCAAGCACTGGCGTGGCCTTTCAGACAATGCAGGTTTTCCCACATTGAACGTTGGACAACATGCCAACCACAAGGTTTCTGGCCATGGGGAAGGAGGAATTCTAATTTCTGCATCACGTTCACCCCTGGGCAGTGATTGGAGATAAGGTCTAGGTTCTGAAGCCTGAAAACCGAGGTTGGGAAGAGATGACGACCTACAGCCATAGCGGGTCCTATGTGTCCAGGTTGGGGCCAGCTGTCTTGGTGTCGTTTGGGATGTCTTGTCTCAGGCTGTGCCAGACAGGGCATTAGAATACAGGGTGGGCTGTATAATTGCTTTACAATCGAGTGGCATGCATTAGAAAATCATTTGGGGTTTCTTATTAGCAGCATAGGGCAAAGTTTTTCTTCTGGAGGGCAGGCAGAGTGCTGCATTGTGGCTTCGGAATTCCCAAACTGGAGGGCTTGTGGGCCAGGAGAGTGAGGACGGAAGTCTGAGAACACAAGCTAGGCTTAGGTTTCGGGGCAAGGACATGGCAGGCACACTCTGCAGAGCTGAATTGAGGTCTCATGCGTCTGAAGTCAGGTCGAGGTTCAGACTTTGGCTCAGGTTTGAGTTTCTGTCCATGTTGGCCCCTTCAGGAAGGGGGGGCATTATGAGGCCATGGGGGTTTTCCCACTATTGGAGTTGTGAGATGCTCCAAACCGCAAGGATTCCTTCTGTGGGACAATTAAGATTTGTTGGATGGCTCCAGGACGTCTTATAAGGTATTTTTTCAGAACAGGGTTCTAAGTATGGATGACTGGGCAGCCAGCCTCACATTCCAATTGTCTCCTAGCAACAAGAAACGTTTGATCTGCTGGCTTGGGGTAGCAACAGAGGGGGCTGAGTTGAAATGGACTTTCCTGAGGATGGTCTTAATGTTGGTTTGAGTCCATGGAGACCTTGGTATGGGGCAGTGGCACCAGGGCCCTGAAGGATTCTCCTAACCAGAGGTAATGACAAAGCTCCAATGAGCAAGTTTTCCATGGGGAGACGAGATTTGTTCTTATTGGTGCCTCAGGAAACCACCATATGCTGGTATTGGAAACGAGGCCTCTGAGGAGAGATGCCTGGAAACCAAAGCAATGGATCTGTTTAGGGCCTAGGGGCCTGTGTGGTTCAATATTCTTCTCTGGGCACATCTGTTGTCAGAGTGGAGGTAGTTGCTCAGCTGGTTTGAGATCACCCCTGTTTGTCCTGGGCGGCCTACTCTATTGGGATGGCCTCGGTGACTTTGGAGGTTTTTCCTCATTTGCAAGGTTGTGGCCAATGGAATGGGAAGAATTCCCTTGAAAGGGAAGCACAGTCCTGAGGTGTGGCTCCAGGGACCCAAGTGTGGAGCGTGTGTGGTCCAGGGCTATTTGGACAAAAGTCTGAAAACACAAACTCCACTTAGTTTGGGGGATGTAGGTATGGCCGGCCCGATCTATAGACCATGAGGAGAACTCTTCGGGATATGAACAAAGGGCGAATGTGAGGTGCTTGCTCATGCTTTTTTTTTTTTTTTTTTTTTCTGGAAATGTGTCACCGATTGCCATGGAATGTCGGGGTGTCCTCATGGGCCATCGATGAGGCTCCCTTTCTGGGGATTTGACCTGATCCCAAGAGTTTGGGGTCATTCTGTGGGAAGGGAGGAGGCCTTTCTTTTTTTTTTTTTTTTTTTGTTTATTTATTTATTTATTTATTTTTTTATTTTACCTCAGGTGGACCACCAAAAGAGGGATTCCAGAGCAGAGTCGTGGGTGGGGGCAAATGGACAACCAGACCTCTGGTTAAGATTGGGACCTAAGAACATGGCAAGCCCCATATGTGTGCTCTTGGTCCAGACACTGAGAGGCCTTCCTTGAGGATATGTCTCACACTGAGTTTCACAATGTGTTTTTGTGCCCAAGGAGCCCCTCAAGTCAGGGCGTGTCCTAATGTACCATGCTTGTTTCTCCTACACTGAACGTTGCACAATATGGCAACCATAAGTTTTCTGGCCATGGGGAAGATGGATTTCTAATTTCTGCAACACTTTTACTCCTGGACTGTGACTGGATTTAAGGTCTAGGCTCTGAAGCCTGAAAACTGAGGTTGGGAAGAGATGAAGACCTAAGGCCATGGTGTGGCTGATGTGCTCAGTGTTCGGCCATCTGTTGAGTGTTGGTTGAGAGGTGCAGGCTCAGGCTTGGCAGACAGAAAATTAGTGCCCAGGCTAGACTGTATCATTGGGATGCAGTCGAGTTTCTTGCAGGATGGTACTCATTTGTGGTTACTGGGTAGCCCCAGAGGGCAACGTTTTTCTTCTGAAGGGAAGACACAGTGCCACATAGTGGCTCCAGAATTCCCAAACTGGAAGGCTTGTGGGCCAGGAGTGTGAGGAAGAAATTCTGAGAACACAAGCCAGACTTAGATTTCGGGGTGAGGGGACGGCAGGCACCCTCTGCAGAGATGATTCGAGATCGTGTATACCTGAAGACAGAGCTAGGATCAGACGTTGGCTTAGGTCGGAGTTTCTGTCCATGACAGCCCCTTCATGAAGGGGAGGGTGTCACGAGGACATGGAGGTTTTCCCACGATGGGAATTGTGAGATGCTCCAAACCACAATGATTCCTTCTGTGGGACAGTCGAGACCTGTTGGATGGCTCCAGGACATCCCATAAGGAAGTTATCCAGAGCAGGGTTCTAAGGATGGATGCCTGGGCAGCCTGCCTCCCACTCCGGGTGTCTCATAGCGCCAAGGCAAGTTCGATCTGCTGGATCTACGTGAGCAACCGAGGCGGGTGTGTTGAAATGGGTGAGTTGAGGATGGGTCATAATGTGCATTTGTGTCCATGTAGACCTTGGAATGGGGTGCTTGAACCGGGGCCTTGAGGGATGTTCATAACCGGAGGTTTTGATGGAGCTCTAAAGAGTATGTTTCCTATGTAGAGAAGAGAATTGTTTTGATGAGAGCCTAAGGAATCTTCCCTATGCTGGTATTTGAAACGAGGCCTCTGAGGAGAGATGACTGGAATCAAAAGCAATGGATCTGATTAGGGCCTAAGTGCCTGTCCAGTTCAATCTTATTCTATGGGGATATCTGTCTCTGCGTCTGAGTGGAGGTAGTTTCCTAACTTGTGAAAGATCATCCCAGTGTGTCCTGGGCAGCCAACACTATTCGGATGGCCTCGGGGAGTTCGGAGGATTCTCCTAATCTATAGGGTTGTGGACAATGGAAATGGTAGAATTCCCCTGGAGAGGAAAGCCACAGTCCTGAGGTGTGGCTCCAGGGGACCCAGCTTGGATGGTGTGTGGGCCAGGCCTGTGGGGACAGAAGTCTGAAAACACAAACTCAGCTTAGGTTTGGGGATGTATGTATGAAGGCTCGATCTACAGACTGTGAGAATTTTCTGGGCTATGAACAAAGGGCGAGTATGTGGCGCTTGCTCAGGCTTTTGTCTCTGGATTTTGTGTCAACGGTGGCCGTGGAATGTCGGGGTGTCCTCAAGGGCCATGGACAATACTTTCTCTGGTGATTTGGCCTGATCCCAAGGGGTTGGGATCATTCTGTGGATTGATAGAGTCCTTTCTGTATTTTTTTTTTTTACCTCAGATGTCCCATCAACGAGGGATTCCCGAGGAGAGCCTTGAGTAGGGGTGACTAGACATCTCGGACTCTGGTTCAGATTGGGGACTAGGGGCTTGGTAAGCCCCATACGTGGGCTGTTGTTCCAGTCACTAAGAGGCTTTACATGAGGATAGGGCTCACGCTGAGGGTCACAATGTGTGTTTGTGCAAATTGTAGCCTCAGAGATAGGTGGGGCCTCATAGTCCATGCTGCTTTCTCCTACAATGAACATTGGACAACATGCCCAACACTAGGTTACTTGCCAAGGCGAAGGAGAAGTTCTGATTCTTGCATCACGTTCACTCCTGAGCAGTGAGTGGAGATAAGGTCTAGGTTCTGAAGGTGAAAACTGAGGTTGGGTAGAGATGATGGCCTAAAGCCATTGTGGGTGTGATATGCTCTGTGTACGGCCAGCTGTCTGGGTGTTGGACTGGAGGTCTGCCCTCAGGCTGTGTCAGACCGGTCTTTAGTGCACAGGCTAGACAATATAATTGGGGTATGGTCGAGTGGCATGCAGGTTTTAACACTTTTGGCGTTTCTGGTTAGCCCTATAGGGCAACATTTTTCTTCTGGAGGGCAGGCAGAGTGCTGCATTGTGTCTCCAGAATTGCAAACTGGAGGGGTGTGGCAAGGATTGTGAGTACGGAAGTCTGATAAACCTCCAAAGTCCCTGATCCATCTCAATAGTGGTGGCTTCCCAGGAAAAACAGGGGCAATCTGAGCCCAACTGAGCACCTACCTGCACTCAGACCCATAGACAGATGTCCCCTGAGGTAAAAAGGAAAGAACAGGCCCCTAGGCACTAATCAGATCCATATCTTTGGTTTCCAGGCATCTCTCCTCAGAGGCCTGGATTTCAAAAGCAGCATATAGCTGTTTCTTGACTCACCCATCAGAAAACATCTCATCTACACATGGGAAACTTGCACGTTGGAGCTGTGTCAAAGCCTCTGTTTAGGAGAACCCTTTAGGGCCCCAGTGCCACCGCTTCATTCCAAGGTCTCCATAGACACAAAAGCACGTTAGGACCCATCCCCAGGGGTGTCCATTTCAACTCAGCGTCCTCGGTTGCTCCCCACAGATCCAGGAGATCTAACCTGTCTTGTTGCTAGGAGACAATTGGAATGAGAGGTGGGCTACCCAGCCAACCATCCTTAGAACCCTGCTCAGAATCATTAGCCTGGAGCCAAACAACTGGTCTCAATTGTCCTGCAGAAGACTCTCTGCAGTTTGGAGCTTCTCACAACTCCCATCGTGGGAAAACACACATGGCCTCGTGATGCCCCCCCCCCATTCATGAAGGGGCCATCAGGGTCAGAAACTCCAACCTGAGCGATAATCTGATCCTCGACCTGACTTCAGATGCACGAGATCTCGATTCAGGTCTGTAGATTGTGCCTGCCATGGCCTCACCCAAAACCTAAGCCTAGCTTGGTTCTCAGACTTTTGTCGTCAGACTACTGGCCCACAAGCCCTCCAGTTTGGCAATCCAGAACTACAATGCAGCACTCTGCCGGCCCTTCAGAAGAAAAACATTGTTCTGGGGCTACCCAGTAATCCCAAATGAGGATCAACCTGCACCGACCTTGGCTGTACCCCAAATACATAGGCTCACCAGGGCTCTAATGCCCTTTCTGACACAGCCTGAGCCTGGACCCCCTGGACCCTCCCAGACAGCTGGCCGCACACTGAGCACATCGAGCCGCCATGGCCTTAGCTCGTCATCTATTCCCAACCTCGGTTTTCAGGTTTCAGAACCTAGACCTTATCTCCAATCACTGCCCAGGGTTGAAGGTGAGCAGAAATCAGAACTCCTTCCCCATGGCAAGAAACCTTGTGGTTGGCATGTTGTCCAACGTTCAGTGTAGTTGAAAGCAGGGTGGCCCATGAGGCCCGGCCCATGCTCGCGGGCCACATTGGTCACAAACACACATTGTGACGCTCAGGCTGAGCCCAGTCCTCAAGTAAGGACACTCAGTGGCTGGAAGAAGTGATAGCATGTTGGGCTTGCCATGCCCCTAGGCCCCAATTTTTAACCATAGTTCGGGTTGTCCCTTCAGTCTTCCCCACGGCTTTGCTTTGAAATTCCTCTTGGTGGGACACCTGAGGTAACAAAACTGAAATGTTTCCTCCCATCCCACAGATTGACGAAAAGCAATTGGGAATCGGGCCAAATCCTCAGAGAGGAAGATTCATCCATGGCCCATGAGGCCTCCAAGACATTCCACGGCCATCGCTGATACAAAATGCAGAGACAAAAGCCTGAGCAAGCGCCTCAGACTTGCACTTTCTTCATATCCTGAAGAGTTCTTCTCATGGTTTGTAGATCGGGCCTGCCATACCTACGTCCCCAAACCTAAGCTGAGTTTGTCTTTTCAGACTTCTGTCCTCAAAGTCTTGGGCCCCACACCCTCCAGGCTGGGCCCCTGGAGCCACACATTAGGACTGTGCCTACCAATCCATGGGAATTCTGCCCATTCCATGGTCCAAAATCGTACAAATCAGGAGAAACCTCCAATGTCCCTGAGGCCATCCCAATAGTGTAGGTCGCCCGGAACAAACAAGGGCTGTCTGACACCAGCTGATAATCGACCTCCACTCATACCATAGATGGATGCCCCAGAGAAGAAGATTGAACCAGACAGGACCCTAGGCCATAATAGGATCCATTGCTTTGGGTTACAGGCATGTGTCCTCAAAAGCCTGATTCCAATACGAGCATAGGGGTTTTCCTGAGACACCCATCAGAACTCATCTCGTCTCCACAAGGAATCCTGTGCATGGGAGTCTTGTCCAAAGCTTAGGAGAGTACTTCAGGGTCCCGGTGCCACCGCCCCATTCCAAGGCCCTCATGGACACAAAAACACATTAGGACCCATCCTCAGGAAAGTCCATTTCAACTCAGCCACCCCGGTTGCTCCGGCAGAGCCATCAGATCTAAAATGTCTTGTTGTTAGGAGACATTTGGAATGCGAGGCGGGCTTCCCAGGCATCCATCCGCGAACGATGCTGTGGAGTCATTCCATATGGGATGTCCTGGAGCTGTCCAACAGGTCTCAATTGTCCCGCAGAAGGAATCCTTGAATGGGGCATCCCACAACTCCCAACGTGGGAAAACCTCAATGGCCTCGAGATTCCTCTCCCTTCATGAAGCGGCCGTCATGCTCGGAAACTCCAACCTGAGGCAACGTCTGATCCTCGCCCTGACTTCAGATGCATGAGATATTGGTTCAGATCTGCAGGGGGTACCTGCCGTGCCCTCGCCCTGAAACCGAAGTCTAGCTTGTCTTCTCAGACTTCCGTCCTCACACTCCTGGCCCCGAAGCCCTCAAGTTTGGCAATTCCGGACCCACAATGCAGCACTCTGCCTGCCCTCTAGAAAAAAAATTATTGCCTCATGAGCTTCCCAGGCACCTTAAATGAGGGTAAACCTACACAGCACTCGACTTTACCCAAATTATATAGTCTATCCTGGACACTAATGCACTGTCAAACACAACCTGAGCCGGGACCTCCTGACCAACACCCAGAAAGCTGACCGCACACTGAGCACATAAAACCCGCCATGGCCTTAGGTCATCATCTCTTCCCTACCTCAGTTTTCAGGCTTCAGAACCGAGACCTTATCTCCAATCACTGCCCAGGGGTGAGTGTGATGCAGAAATCAGAACTCCTCCTTACCCATGGCAAGAACCCTTGTGGTTGGCACGTTGTCCAACGTTCAGTGTAGGAGAAACCAGCATTCACCCTGAGGCCCCGCCCATTCTTGAGTGCGACGAGGGCATACACACGCATTGTGACCCTCAGCATGAGTCCTGTCGTCTAGTAAGTCCTCTCAGTGGCTGGACCATTAGATGTCATAATGGGCTTGACATGTCCCTAGGCCCCAATTTTTAACCAGATTTCTGATTGTCCAGTCGCCCCTCACCAGGGCTCTACTCTGGAATCCCTCATTTGGTGGGACACCTGAGGTTAAAATAGAAAAAAACAACAACAACAACAAAAAAAAAAACGGACATCTTCCAGCCCACAGAATGACCCCAAACTCTTTGAACGGGGCCAAACCACCAGAGAGTAAGACTCGTCCATTTCCCATGAAGTCACCCAGAAATTCCACGACCATGAGTGACACGATATCCAGAGACAAAAACTTGAGCAGAGCCTCAAACTCGCCCTTCTTTCAAATACCGAAGAGTTCTCCTCATGGTCTGTAGATCAGTCCTGCCATACCTATGACCCGAAACATAAGCCGAGTTTGTGTTTTCAGACAACTGTCAAAACAGCCCTGGCCTACACAACCTACAGGCTCAGGCCCCTGGAGCCAAACCTGAGGACTGTAATTGCCCTCTCCAGGGAATTGTGTGTGCCCATTCCAAAGGCCACAACCCTTCTAATAGGATAAACCTCCAAAGTCCCTGATCCATCTCAATAGTGGTGGCTTCACAGGAAAAACAGGGGCAATCTGAGCCCAACTGAGCACCTACCTGCACTCAGACCCATAGACAGTTGTCCCCAGAGGTAAAAAGGAAAGAACAGGCCCCTAGGCACTAAACAGATCCATTGCTTTGGTTTCCAGGCATCTCTCCTCAGAGGCCTGGATTTCAAAAGCAGCATATAGCTGTTTCTTGACTCACCCATCAGAAAACATCTCATCTACACATGGGAAACTTGCACGTTGGAGCTGTGTCAAAGCCTCCGTTTAGGAGAACCCTTTAGGGCCCCAGTGCCACCGCTTCATTCCAAGGTCTCCATAGACACAAAAGCACATTAGGACCCATCCCCAGGGGTGTCAATTTCAACTCAGCGTCCTCGGTTGCTCCCCACAGATCCAGGAGATCTAACCTGTCTTGTTGCTAGGAGACAATTGGAATGCGAGGTGGGCTACCCAGCCATCCATCCTTAGAACCCTGCTCAGAATCATTGGCCTGGAGCCAAACAACAGGTCTCAATTGTCCTGCAGAAGACTCTCTGCAGTTTGGAGCTTCTCACAACTCCCATCGTGGGAAAACACCCATGGCCTCCTGATGCCCCCCTTATTGATAAAGGGGCCCTCAGGGACAGAAACTCCAACCTGAGAGATCCTCTGATCCTCGCCCTGACTTCAGATGCACGAGATCTCGATTCAGGTCTGTAGATTGTGCCTGCCATGGCCTCACCCAGAAACCTAAGCCTAGCTTGGGTTCTCAGACTTTTGTCGTCAGACTACTGGCCCACAAGCCCTCCAGTTTGGCAATCCAGAACTACAATGCAGCACTCTGCCGGCCCCCCAGAAGAAAAACATTGTCCTCTGGGGCTACCCAGTAACACCAAATGAGGATCAACCTGCACCGACCATGGCTGTACCCCAAATACATAGTCTGTCCAGGGGACTAATGCCCTTTCTGACACAGCCTGAGCCTGGACCCCGTGGACGCTCCCAGACAGCTGGCCGCACACTGAGCACATCGAGCCGCCATGGCCTTAGGTCGTCATCTCTTCCCAACCTCGGTTTTCAGGTTTCAGAACCTAGACCTTATCTCCAATCACTGCCCAGGGTTAAAGGTGATGCAGAAATCAGAACTCCTTCCCCATGGCAAGAAACCTTGTGGTTGGCATGTTGTCCAACGTTCAGTGTAGTTGAAACCAGTGTGGCCCATGAGGCCCCACCCATGCTCGCGGGCCACATTGGTCACAAACACACATTGTGACGCTCAGGCTGAGCCCAGTCCTCAAGTAAGGCCACTCAGTGGCTGGATGAAGAGATAGCATATTGGGCTTGCCATGCCCCTAGGCCCCAATTTTTAACCATAGTTCGGGTTGTCCCTTCAGTCTTCCCCACGGCTTGGCTTGGAATTCCTCTTGGTGGGACACCTGAGGTAACAAAACTGAAATGAGTCCTCCCATTCCACAGATTGACGAAAAGCAATTGGGAATCGGGCCAAATCCTCAGAGAGGAAGATTCGTCCATGGCCCATGAGGCCTCCCCGACATTCCACGGCCATCGCTGATACAAAATCCAGAGACAAAAGCCTGAGCAAGCGCCTCAGACTTGCACTTTCTTCATATCCTGAAGAGTTCTTCTCATGGTTTTTAGATCGGGCCTGCCATACCTATGTCCCCAAACCTAAGCTGAGTTTGTGTTTTCAGACTTCTGTCCTCAAAGTCTTGGGCCCCACACTATCCAGGCTGGGCCCCTGGAGCCACACATTAGGACTGTGCCTACCAATCCATGGGAATTCTGCCCATTCCATGGTCCAAAATCGTACAAATTAGGAGAAACCTCCAAAGTCCCCGAGGCCATCCCAATAGAGTAGGTCGCCCGGAACAAACAAGGGCTGTCTGACACCAGCTGATAATCGACCTCCACTGATACCATAGATGGATGCCCCAGAGAAGAAGATTGAACCAGACAGGACCCTAGGCCATAATAGGATCCATTGCTTTGGGTTACAGGCATGTGTCCTCAAAAGCCTGATTCCAATACGAGCATAGGTGTTTTCCTGAGGCACCCATCAGTTCTCATCTCGTCTCCACAAGGAAACCTGTGCAAGGGAGCCATGTCCAAAGCTTAGGAGAGTACTTCAGGGTCCCGGTGCCACCGCCCATTCCAAGGCCCTCATGGACACAAAAACACATTAGGACCCATCCTCAGGAAAGTCCATTTCAACTCAGCCACCGGGGATGCTCCAGCAGAGCCATCAGATCTAAACTGTCTTGTTGCTAGGAGAAAATTGGAATGCGAGGCGGGCTTCCCAGGCATCCATTCGCGAACGGTGCTGTGGAGTCATTCCATAGGGGATGTCCTTGAGCTGTCCAACAGGTCTCAATTGTCCCGCAGAAGGAATCCTTGAAGGGGGCATCCCACAACTCCCAACGTGGGAAAACCTCAATGGCCTAGAGATTCCGCTCCCTTCATGAAGCGGCCGTCATGCTCAAAAACTCCAACCTGAGCCAACGTCTGATCCTCGCCCTGACTTCAGATGCATGAGATATTGGTTCAGATCTGCAGGGGGTACCTGCCGTGCCCTCGCCCTGAAACCCAAGTCTAGCTTGTCTTCTCAGACTTCCGTCCTCACACTCCTGGCCCCCAAGCCCTCAAGTTTGGCAATTCCGGACCCACAATGCAGCACTCTGCCTGCCCTCTAGAAAAAAAATTATTGCCTCATGAGCTGCCCAGGCATCTTAAATGAGGGTAAACCTACACAGAACTCGACTTTACCCGAATTATATAGTCTAACCTGGGCACTAATGCACTGTCGAACACAACCTGAGCCCGGAGCTCCTGACCAACACCCAGAAAGCTGACCGCACACTGAGCACATAAAACCCGCCATGGCCTTAGCTCATCATCTCTTCTGTACCTCAGTTTTCATGCTTCAGAACCGAGACCTTATCTCCAATCACTGCCCAGGGGTGAGTGTGATGCAGAAATCAGAACTCCTCCTTACCCATGGCAAGAACCCTTGTGGTTGGCACGTTGTCCAACGTTCAGTGTAGGAGAAACCAGCATTCACCCTGAGGCCCCGCCCATTCTTGAGTGCGACGAGGGCATACACACGCATTGTGACCCTCAGCATGAGTCCTGTCCTCTAGTAAGTCCTCTCAGCGGCTGGACTATTAGATGTCATAATGGGCTTGACATGTCCCTAGGCCCCAATTTTTAACCAGATTTCTGATTGTCCAGTCGCCCCTCCACAGGGCTCTACTCTGGAAACCCTCATTTGGTGGGACACCAGAGGTTAAAATAGAAAACAACAACAACAACAACAACAACAAAAAGAAAAACGGACATCATCCTCCCCACCGAATGACCCCAAACTCTTTGAACGGGGCCAAACCACCAGAGAGTAAGACTCGTCCATTTCCCATGAAGTCACCCAGGAATTTCACGACCATGAGTGACACGATATCCAGAGACAAAAACTTGACCAGGAGCCTCACACTCGCCCTTCTTTCAAATCCCGAAGAGTTCTCCTCATGGTCTGTAGATCAGTCCTGCCATACCTATGACCCGAAACATAAGCCGAGTTTGTGTTTTCAGACAAATGTCCAAACAGCCCTGGCCTACACAACCTACAGACTCAGGCCCCTAGAGCCAAACCTGAGGACTGTACTTGCCCTCTCCAAGGGAATTGTGTGTGCCCATTCCAATGGCCACAACTCTTCTAATAGGATAAACTTCCAAAGTCCCTGATCCATCTCAATATTGGTGGCTTCCCAGGAAAAACAGGGGCAATCTGAGCCCAACTGAGCACCTACCTGCACTCAGACCCATAGACAGTTGTCCCCAGAGGTAAAAAGGAAAGAAAAGGCCCCTAGGCACTAATCAGATCCATTGCTTTGGTTTCCAGGCATCTCTCCTCAGAGGCCTGGATTTCAAAAGCAGCATATAGCTGTTTCTTGACTCACCCATCAGAAAACATCTCATCTACACATGGGAAACTGGCACGTTGGAGCTGTGTCAAACCCTCTGTTTAGGAGAACCCTTTAGGGCCCCAGTGCCACCGCTTCATTCCAAGGTCTCCATAGACACAAAAGCACGTTAGGACCCATCCCCAGGGGTGTCCATTTCAACTCAGCGTCCTCGGTTGCTCCCCACAGATCCAGGTATCTAACCTGTCTTGTTGCTAGGAGACAATTGGAATGCGAGGTGGGCTACCCAGCCATCCATCCTTAGAACCCGGCTCAGAATCAATGGTCTGGAGCCAAACAACAGATCTCAATTGTCCTGCAGAAGACTCTCTGCTGTTTGGAGCTTCTCACAACTCCGATCGTGGGAAAACACCCATGGCCTCGTGATGCCCCCCCCCATTCATGAAGGGGCCCTCAGGGACAGAAACTCCAACCTGAGCGATCGTCTGATCCTCGTCCTGAATTCAGATGCACGAGATCTCGATTCAGGTCTGTAGATTGTGCCTGCCATGGCCTCACACAGAAACCTAAGCCTGGCTTGTGTTCTCAGCCTTTTGTCCTCAGACTACTGGCCCACAAGCCCTCCAGTTTGGCAATCCAGAACTACAATGCAGCACTCTGCCGGCCCCCCAGAAGAAAAACATTGTCCTCTGGGGCTACCCAGTAACCCCAAATGAGGATCAACCTGCACTGACCTTGGCTGTACCCCAAATACATAGGCTGACCAGGGCACTAATGCCCTTTCTGACACAGCCTGAGCCTGGACCCCTTGGCCACTCCCAGACAGCTGGCCGCACACTGAGCACATCGAGCCGCCATGGCCTTAGGTCGTCATCTCTTCCCATCCTCGGTTTTCAGGTTTCAGAACCTAGACCTTATCTCCAATCACTGCCCAGGGTTGACGGTGATGCAGAAATCAGAACTCCTTCCCCATGGCAAGAAACCTTGTGGTTGGCATGTTGTCCAACGTTCAGTGTAGTTGAAACCAGTGTGGCCCATGAGGCCCCGCTCATGCTCGCGGGCCACATTGGTCACAAACACACATTGTGACCCTCAGGCTGAGCCCAGTCCTCAAGTAAGGCCACTCAGTGGCTGGATGATGAGATAGCATATTGGGCTTGCCATGCCCCTAGGCCCCAATTTTTAACCATAGTTCAGGTTGTAACTTCAGTCTTCCCCACGGCTTTGCTTTGGAATTCCTCTTTTTTTGGGACAACTGAGGTAACAAACCTGAAATGAGTCCTCCCATCCCACAGATTGACGAAAAGCAATTGGGAATCGGGCTAAATCCTCAGAGAGGAAGATTCGTCCATGGCCCATGTGGCCCCCCCGACATTCCACAGCCATCGCTGATACAAAATCCAGAGACAAAAGCCTGAGCAAGCGCCTCAGACTCGCACTTTCTTCATATCCTGAAGATTTCTGCTCATGGTTTGTAGATCGGGCCTGCCATACCTACGTCCCCAAACCTATGCTGAGTTTGTCTTTTCAGACTTCTGTCCTCAAAGTCTTGGGCCCCACACCCTCCAGACTTGGCCCCTGGAGCCACACATTAGGACTGTGCCTACCAATCCATGGGAATTCTGCCCATTCCATGGTCCAAAATCGTACAAATTAGGAGAAACCTCCAGAGTCCATGCGGCCATCCCAATAGTGTAGGTCGCCCGGAACAAACAAGGGCTGTCTGACACCAGCTGATAATCGACCTCCACTCATACCATAGATGGATGTCCCCAGAGAAGAAGATTGAACCAGACAGGACCCTAGGCCATAATAGGATCCATTGCTTTGGGTTACAGGCATGTGTCCTCAAAAGCCTGATTCCAATACAGGCATAGGGGTTTTCCTGAGGCACCCATCAGAACTCATCTCGTCTCCACAAGGAAAACTGTGCATGGGATCCATGTCCAAAGCTTAGGAGAGTACTTCAGGTTCCCGGTGCCACCGCCCCATTCCTAGGCCCTCATGGACACAAAAACACATTAGGACCCATCCTCAGGAAAGTCCATTTCAACTCAGCCACCCCGGTTGCTCCCGCAGAGCCATCAGATCTAAACTGTCTTGTTGCTAGGAGAAATTTGGAATGCGAGGCGGGCTTCCCAGGCATCCATCCAGGAACGGTGCTCTGGAGTCATTCCATATGGGATGTCCTGGAGCTGTCCAACAGGTCTCAATTGTCCCGCAGAAGGAATCCTTGAAGAGGGCATCCCACAACTCCCAACGTGGGAAAACCTCAATGGCCTCTGGATTCCGCTCGCTTCATGAAGCGGCGGTCATGCTCAGAAACTCCAACCTGAGCAAACGTCAATCCTCGCCCTCACTTCAGATGTATAAGATATTGGTTCAGATCTGCAGTGGGTACCTGCCGTGCCCTCGCCCTGAAACCCAAGTCTAGCTTGTCTTCTCAGACTTCCGTCCTCACACTCCTGGCCCCGAAGCCCTCAAGTTTGGCAATTCCGGACCCACAATGCAGCACTCTGCCTGCCCTCTAGAAAAAAAATTATTGCCTCATGAGCTGCCCAGGCACCTTAAATGAGGGTAAACCTACACAGCACTCGACTTTACCCGAATTATATAGTCTAACCTGGGCACTAATGCACTGTCGAACACAACCTGAGCCCGGACCTCCTGACCAACACCCAGAAAGCTGACCACACTCTGAGCACATAAAACCCGCCATTGCCTTAGGTCATCATCTCCTCCCTACCTCAGTTTTAAGGCTTCAGAACCGAGACCTTATCTCCAATCACTGCCCAGGGGTGAGTGTGATGCAGAAATCAGAACTCCTTCTTACCCATGGCAAGAACCCTTGTGGTTGGCACGTTGTCCAACGTTCAGTGTAGGAGAAACCAGCATTCACCCTGAGGCCCCGCCCATTCTTGAGAGCGATGAGGGCATACACACGCATTGTGACCCTCAGCATGAGTCCTGTCCTCTAGTAAGTCCTCTCAGTGGCTGGACCATTAGATGTCATAATGGGCTTGACATGTCCCTAGGCCCCAATTTTTAAACAGATTTCTGATTGTCCAGTCGACCCTCCCCAGGGCTCTACTCTGGAATCCATCGTTTGGTGGGACACCTGAGGTTAAAAAAGAAAAAAACAACAACAACAACAACAACAAAAAAGAAAAACGGACATCTTCCAGCCCACAGAATGACCCCAAACTCTTTGGACGGGGCCAAACCACCAGAGAGTAAGACTCGTCCATTTCCCATGAAGTACCCAGAAATTGCACGACCATGAGTGACACGATATCCAGAGACAAAAACTTGAGCAGAGCCTCACACTCGCCCTTCTTTCAAATCCCGAAGAGTTCTCCTCATGGTCTGTAGATCAGTCCTTCCATACCTATGACTCGAAACATAAGCCGAGTTAGTGTTTTCAGACAACTGTCCAAACAGCCCTGGCCTACACAACCTACAGGCTCAGGCCCCTGGAGCCAAACATGAGGACTGTACTTGCCCTCTCCAAGGGATTTGTGTGTGCCCATTCCAATGGCCACAACACTTCTAATAGGATAAACCTCAAAAGTCCCTGATCCATCTCAATATTGGTGGCTTCCCAGGAAAAACAGGGGCAATCTGAGCCCAACTAAGCACCTACCTGCACTCAGACCCATAGACAGATGGCCCCAGAGGTAATAAGGAAAGAAAAGGCCCCTAGGCACTAATCAGATCCATTGCTTTGGTTTCCAGGCATCTCTCCTCAGAGGCCTGGATTTCAAAAGCAGCATATAGCTGTTTCTTGACTCACCCATCAGAAAACATCTCATCTACACATGGGAAACTTGCACGTTGGAGCTGTGTCAAAGCCTCTGTTTAGGAGAACCCTTTAGGGCCCCAGTGCCACCGCTTCATTCCAAGGTCTCCATAGACACAAAAGCACGTTAGGACCCATCCCCAGGGGTGTCCATTTCAACTCAGCGTCCTCGGTTGCTCCCCACAGATCCAGGAGATCTAACCTGTCTTGTTGCTAGGAGACAATTGGAATGCGAGGTGGGCTACCCAGCCATCCATCCTTAGAACCCTGCTCAGAATCATTGGCCTGGATCCAAACAAACGTCTCAATTGTCCTGCAGAAGACTCTCTGCAGTTTGGAGCTTCTCACAACTCCCATCGTGGAAAACACCCATGGCCTCGTGATGCCCCCCCCCCCATTCATGAAGGGGCCATCAGGGACAGAAACTCCAACCTGAGCGATCGTGAGATCCTCGCCCTGACTTCAGATGCACGAGATCTCGATTCAGGTCTGTAGAATGTGCATGCCATGGCCTCACCCAGAAACCTAAACCTAGCTTGTGTTCTCAGACTTTTGTCGTCAGACTACTGGCCCACAAGCCCTCCAGTTTGGCAATCCAGAACTACAATGCAGCACTCTGCCGGCCCTCCAGTAGAAAAACATTGTCCTCTGGGGCTACCCAATAACCCCAAATGAGGATCAACCTGCACCGACCATGGCTGTACCCCAAATACATAGGCTGACCAGGGCACTAAAACCCTTTCTGACACAGCCTGAGCCTGGACCCCCTGGACCCTTCCAGACAGCTGGCCGCACACTGAGCACATCGAGCCGCCATGACCTTATGTCGTCATCTCTTCCCAACCTCGGTTTTCAGGTTTCAGAACCTAGACCTTATCTCCAATCACTGCCCAGGGTTGAAGATGATGCAGAAATCAGAACTCCTTCCCCATGGCAAGAAACCTTGTGGTTGGCATGTTGTCCAACGTTCAGTGTAGTTGAAACCAGTGTGGCCCATGAGGCCCCGCCCATGCTCACGGGCCACATTGGTCACAAACACACATTGTGACCCTCAGGCTGTGCCCCGTCCTCAAGTAAGGCCACTCAGTGGCTGGATGAAGAGATAGCATATTGGGCTTGCCATGCCCCTAGGCCCCCATTTTTAACCATAGTTCGGGATGTCCCTTCAATTTTCCCCACGGCTTGGCTTTGGAATTCCTCTTTTTGTGGGACACCTGAGGTAACAAAACTGAAATAAGTCCTCTCATCCCACAGATTGACGAAAAGCAATTGGGAATCGGGCCAAATCCTCAGAGAGGAAGATTCGTCCATGGCCCATGAGGCCACCCCGACATTCCACGGCCATCGCTGATACAAAATCCAGAGACAAAAGCCTGAGCAAGCGCCTCAGACTCGCTCTTTCTTCATATCCTGAAGAGTTCTTCTCATGGTTTGTAGATCGGGCCTGCCATACCTACGTCCCCAAACCTAAGCTGAGTTTGTGTTTTCAGACTTCTGTCCTCAAAGTCTTGGGCCCCACACCCTCCAGGCTGGGCCCCTGGAGCCACACATTAGGACTGTGCCTACCAATCCATGGGAATTCTGCCCATTCCATGGTCCAAAATCGTACAAATTAGGAGAAAACTCCCAAGTCCCTGAGGCCATCCCAATAGTGTAGTTCGCCCAGAACAAGCCAGGGCTGTCTGACACCAGCTGATAATCGACCTCCACTCATACCATAGATGGATGTCCCCAGAGAAGAAGATTGAACCAGACAGGACCCTAGGCCATAATAGGATCCATTGCTTTGGGTTACAGGCATGTGTCATCAAAAGCTTGATTCCAATACGAGCATAGGGGTTTTCCTGAGCACCCATCAGAACGCATCTCGTCTCTACAAGGAAACCTGTGCATGGGAGCCATGTCCAAAGCTTAGGAAAGTACTTCAGGGTCCCGGTGCCACCGCCCCATTCCAAGGCCCTCATGGAAATAAAAACACATTAGGACCCATCCTCAGGAAAGTCCATTTCAACTCAGCCACCCCGGTTGCTCCCGCAGAGCCATCAGATCTAAACTGTCTTGTTGCTAGGAGACAATTGGAATGCGAGGCGGGCTTCCCAGGCATCCATCCGCGAACGGTGCTCTGGAGTCATTCCATATGGGATGTCCTGGAGCTGTCCAACAGGCCTCAATTGTCCCGCCGAAGGAATCCTTGAAGGGGGCATCCCACAACTCCCATCGTGGGAAATCCTCAATGGCCTCGAGATTCCGCTCCCTTCATGAAGCGGCCTTCATGCTCAGAAACTCCAACCTGAGCCAACGTCTGATCCTCGCCCTGACTTCAGATGCATGAGATATTGGTTCAGATAGGCAGGGGGTCCCTGCCGTGCCCTCGCCCTGAAACCCAAGTCTACCTTGTCTTCTCAGACTTCCGTCCTCACACTCCTGGCCCCGAAGCCCTCAAGTTTGGCAATTCCGGACCCACAATGCAGCACTCTGCCTGCACTCTAGAAAAAAAATGATTGCCTCATGAGCTGCCCAGGCACCTTAAAAGAGGGTAAACCTACACAGCACTCGACGTTACCCAAATTATATAGTCTAACCTGGGCACTAATGCACTGTCGAACACAACCTGAGCCGCGACCTCCTGACCAACACCCAGAAAGCTGACCGCACACTGAGCACATAAAACCCGCCATGGCCTTAGGTCATCATCTCTTCCCTACCTCAGTTTTCAGGCTTCAGAACCGAGACCTTATCTCCAATCACTGCCCAGGGGTGAGTGTGATGCAGAAATCAGAACTCCTCCTTACCCATGGCAAGAACCCTTGTGGTTGGCACGTTGTCCAACGTTCAGTGTAGGAGAAACCAATATTCACCCTGAGTCCCCGCCCATTCTTGAGTGCGAGGAGGGCATACACACGCATTGTGACCCTCAGCATGAGTCCTGTCCTCTAGTAAGTCCTCTCAGTTGCTGGACCATTAGATGTCATAATGGGCTTGACATGTCCCTAGGCCCCAATTTTTAACCAGATTTCTGATTGTCCAGTCGGCCCTCTCCAGGGCTCTACTCTGGAATCCCTCATTTGGTGGGACACATGAGGTTAAAAAACAAAACAACAACAACAACAACAACAAAACACTTTTCCAGCCCACAGAATGACCCCAATCTCTTTGGACGGGGCCAAACCACCAGAGAGTAAGACCCGTCCATTTCCCATGAAGTCACCCAGAAATTCCACGACCATGAGTGACACGATATCCAGAGACAAAAACTTGAGCGGGAGCCTCACACTCGCCCTTCTTTCAAATACGGTAGAGTTCTCCTCATGGGCTGTAGATCACTCCTGCCATACCTATGACCCGAAAGATAAGCCGAGTTTGTGTTTTCAGACAACTGTCCAAACAGCCCTGGCCTAAACAACCTACCTGCTCAGGCCCCTGGAGCCAAACCTGAGGACTGTACTTGCCCTCTCCAAGGGAATTGTGTGTGCCCATTCCAATGGTCACAACCCTTCTAATAAGTTAACCTAAAAGTCACTGATCCATCTCAATAGTGGTGGCTTCCCAGGAAAAACAGGGGCAATCTGATCCCAACTGAGACCTACCTGCACTCAGACCCATAAACAGATGTCCCCAGAGGTAAAAAGGAAGAACAGGCCCCTAGGCACTAATCAGATCCATTGCTTTGGTTTCCAGGCATCTCTCCTCAGAGGCCTGGATTTCAAAAGCAGCATATAGCTGTTTCTTGACTCACCCATCAGAAAACATCTCATCTACACATGGGAAATTTGCACGTTGGAGCTGTGTCAAAGCCTCTCTTTAGGAGAACCTTTTAGGGCCCCAGTGCCACCGCTTCATTCCAAGGTCTCCATAGACACAAAAGCACATTAGGGCCCATCCCCAGGGGTTTCCATTTCAACTCAGCGTCCTCGGTTGCTCCCCACAGATCCAGGAGATCTAACCTGTCTTGTAGCTTGGAGACAATTGGAATGCGAGGTGGGCTACCCAGCCATCCATCCTTAGAACCCTGCTCAGAATCATTGGCCTGGAGCCAAACAACAGGTCTCAATTGTCCTGCAGAAGACTCTCTGCAGTTTGGAGATTCTCACAACTCCCATCGTGGGAGAACCCCCATGGCCTCGTGATGCCCCCCCATTCATGAAGGGGCCATCAGGGACAGAAACTCCAACCTGAGCGTTCGTCTGATCCTCGCCCTGACTTCAGATGCACGAGATCTCGATTCAGGTCTGTAGATTGTGCGTGCCCCAGAAACCTAAGCCTAGCTTGTGTTCTCAGACTTTTGTCGTCAGACTACTGGCCCACAAGCCCTCCAGTTTGGCAATCCAGAACTACAATGCAGCACTCTTCCTGCCCTCCAGAAGAAAAACATTGTCCTTTGGGGCTACCCAGTAACCCCAAATGAGGATCAACCTGCACCGACCTTGGCTGTACCCCAAATACATAGGCTGACCAGGGCACTAATGTCCTTTCTGACACAGCCTGAGCCTGGACCCCCTGGCCCCTCCCAGACAGCTGGCCGCACACTGAGCACATCGAGCCGCCATGGCCTTAGGTCGTCATCTCTTCCCAACCTCGGTTTTCAGGTTTCAGAACCTAGACCTTATCTCCAATCACTGCCCAGGGTTGAAGGTGATGCAGAAATCAGAACTCCTTCCCCATGGCAAGAAACCTTGTGGTTGGCATGTTGTCCAACGTTCAGTGTAGTTGAAACCAGTGTGGCCCATGAGGCCCCGCCCATGCTCGCGGGCCACATTGGTCACAAACACACATTGTGACGCTCAGGCTGAGCCCAGTCATCAAGTAAGGCCACTCGGTGGCTGGATGAAGAGATAGCATATTGGGCTTGCCATGCCCCTAGGCCCCAATATTTAACCATAGTTCGGGTTGTCCCTTCAGTCTTCCCCACGGCTTGGCTTTGGAATTCCTCTTTTGGTGGGACACCTGAGGTAACAAAACTGAAATAAGTCCTCCCATCCCACAGATTGACGAAAAGCAATTGGGAATCGGGCCAAATCCTCAGAGAGGAAGATTCGTCCATGGCCCATGAGGCCTCCCCGACATTCCACGGCCATCACTGATACAAAATCCAGAGAGAAAAGCCTGAGCAAGCGCTTCAGACTCGCTCTTATCTTCATATCCTGAAGAGTTCTTCTCATGGTTTGTAGATCGGGCCTGCCATACCTACGTCCCCAAACCTAAGCTGAGTTTGTGTTTTCAGACTTCTGTCCTCAAAATCTTGGGCCCCACACCCTCCAGGCTGGGCCCCTGGAGCCACACATTAGGACTGTGCCTACCAATCCATGGGAATTCTGCCCATTCCATGGTCCAAAATCGTACAAATTAGGAGAAACCTCCAAAGTCCCTGAGGCCATCCCAATAGTGTAGGTCGCCCGGAACAAACAAGGGCTGTCTGACACCAGCTGATAATCGACCTCCACTCATACCATAGATGGATGTCCACAGAGAAGAAGATTGAACCAGACAGGACCCTAGGCCATAATAGGATCCATTGCTTTGGGTTACAGGCATGTGTCCTCAAAAGCCTGATTCCAATACGAGCATAGGGGTTTTCCTGAGGCACCCATCAGAACTCATCTCGTCTCCACATGGAAACCTGTGCATGGGAGCCATGTCCAAAGATTAGGAGAGTACTTCAGGGTCCCGGTGCCACCGCCCCATTCCAAGGCCCTCATGGACACAAAAACACATTAGGACCCATCCTCAGGAAAGTCCATTTCAACTCAGCCACCCCGGTTGCTCCCGCAGAGCCATCAGATCTAAACTGTCTTGTTGCTAGGAGACATTTGGAATGCGAGGCGGGCTTCCCAGGCATCCATCCGCGAACGGTGCTCTGGAGTCATTCCATATGGGATGTCCTGGAGCTGTCCAACAGTTCTCAATTGTCCCGCCGAAGGAATCCTTGAAGGGGGCATCCCACAACTCCCAACGTGGGAAAACCTCAATGGCCTCGAGATTCCGCTCCCTTCATGAAGCGGCCGTCATGCTCAGAAACTCCAAACTGTGCCAACGTCTGATCCTCGCCCTGACTTCAGATGCATGAGATATTGGTTCAGATCTGCAGGGGGTACCTGCCGTGCCCTCGCCCTGAAACCCAAGTCTAGCTTGTCTTCTCAGACTTCCGTCCTCACACTCCTGGCCCCCAAGCCCTCAAGTTTGGCAATTCCGGACCCACAATGCAGCACATTGCCTGCCCTCTAGAAAAAAAAATTATTGCCTCATGAGCTGCCCAGGCATCTTAAATGAGGGTAAACCTACACAGAACTCGACTTTACCCAAATTTTATAGTCTAACCTGGGCACTAATGCACTGTCGAACACAACCTGAGCCCGGAACTCCTGACCAACACCCAGAAAGCTGAACGCACACTGAGCACATAAAACCCGCCATGGCCTTAGCTCATCATCTCTTCCGTACCTCAGTTTTCATGCTTCAGAACCGAGACCTTATCTCCAATCACTGCCCAGGGGTGAGTGTGATGCAGAAATCAGAACTCCTCCTTACCCATGGCAAGAACCCTTGTGTTTGGCACGTTGTCCAACGTTCAGTGTAGGAGAAACCAGCATTCACCCTGAGGCCCCGCCCATTCTTGAGTGCGACGAGGGCATACACACGCATTGTGACCCTCAGCATGAGTCCTGTCCTCTAGTAAGTCCTCTCAGCGGCTGACTATTAGATGTTATAATGGGCTTGACATGTCCCTAGGCCCCAATTTTTAACCAGATTTCTGATTGTCCAGTCGCCCCTCCCCAGGGCTCTACTCTGGAAACCCTCATTTGGTGGGACACCAGAGGTTAAAATAGAAAAAAACAACAACAACAACAACAACAACAAAAAAAAAAACGGACATCTTCCTGCCCACAGAATGACCCCAAACTCTTTGAACGGGGCCAAACCACCAGAGAGTAAGACTCGTCCATTTCCCATGAAGTCACCCAGGAATTGCACGACCATGAGTGACACGATATCCAGAGACAAAAACTTGAGCAGAAGCCTCACACTCGCCCTTCTTTCAAATCACGAAGAGTTCTCCTCATGGTCTGTAGATCAGTCCTGCCATACCTATGACCCGAAACATAAGCCGAGTTTGTGTTTTCAGACAAATGTCCAAACAGCCCTTGCATACACAACCTAGAGACTCAGGCCCCTAGAGCCAAACCTGAGGACTGTACTTGCCCTCTCCAAGGGAATTGTGTGTGCCCATTCCAATGGCCACAACTCTTCTAATAGGATAAACCTCCAAAGTCCCTGATCCATCTCAATAGTGGTGGCTTCCCAGGAAAAACAGGGGCAATCTGAGCCCAACTGAGCACCTACCTGCACTCAGACCCATAGACAGTTGTCCCCAGAGGTAAAAAGGAAAGAAAAGGCCCCTAGGCACTAATCAGATCCATTGCTTTGGTTTCCAGGCATCTCTCCTCAGAGGCATGGATTTCAAAAGCAGCATATAGCTGTTTCTTGACTCACCCATCAGAAAACATCTCATCTACACATGGGAAACTTGCACGTTGGAGCTGTGTCAAAGCCTCTCTTTAGGAGAACCTTTTAGGGCCCCAGTGCCACCGCTTCATTCCAAGGTCTCCATAGACACAAAAGCACATTAGGGCCCATCCCCAGGGGTTTCCATTTCAACTCAGCGTCCTCGGTTGCTCCCCACAGATCCAGGAGATCTAACCTGTCTTGTAGCTTGGAGACAATTGGAATGCGAGGTGGGCTACCCAGCCATCCATCCTTAGAACCCTGCTCAGAATCATTGGCCTGGAGCCAAACAACAGGTCTCAATTGTCCTGCAGAAGACTCTCTGCAGTTTGGAGATTCTCACAACTCCCATCGTGGGAGAACCCCCATGGCCTCGTGATGCCCCCCCATTCATGAAGGGGCCATCAGGGACAGAAACTCCAACCTGAGCGTTCGTCTGATCCTCGCCCTGACTTCAGATGCACGAGATCTCGATTCAGGTCTGTAGATTGTGCGTGCCCCAGAAACCTAAGCCTAGCTTGTGTTCTCAGACTTTTGTCGTCAGACTACTGGCCCACAAGCCCTCCAGTTTGGCAATCCAGAACTACAATGCAGCACTCTGCCGGCCCTCCAGAAGAAAAACATTGTCCTCTGGGGCTACCCAGTAACCCCAAATGAGGATCAACCTGCACCGACCATGGCTGTACCCCAAATACATAGGCTGACCAGGGCACTAATGCCCTTTCTGACACAGCCTGAGCCTGGACCCCGTGGACGCTCCCAGACAGCTGGCCGCACACTGAGCACATCGAGCCGCCATGGCCTTAGGTCGTCATCTCTTCCCATCCTCGGTTTTCAGGTTTCAGAACCTAGACCTTATCTCCAATCACTGCCCAGGGTTGAAGGTGATGCAGAAATCAGAACTCCTTCCCCATGGCAAGAAACCTTGTGGTTGGCATGTTGTCCAACGTTCAGTGTAGTTGAAACCAGTGTGGCCCATGAGGCCCCGCCCATGCTCGCGGGCCACATTGGTCACAAACACACATTGTGACGCTCAGGCTGAGCCCAGTCATCAAGTAAGGCCACTCGGTGGCTGGATGAAGATATAGCATATTGGGCTTGCCATGCCCCTAGGCCCCAATATTTAACCATAGTTCGGGTTGTCCCTTCAGTCTTCCCCACGGCTTGGCTTTGGAATTCCTCTTTTGGTGGGACACCTGAGGTAACAAAACTGAAATAAGTCCTCCCATCCCACAGATTGACGAAAAGCAATTGGGAATCGGGCCAAATCCTCAGAGAGGAAGATTCGTCCATGGCCCATGAGGCCTCCCCGACATTCCACGGCCATCGCTGATACAAAATCCAGAGAGAAAAGCCTGAGCAAGCGCCTCAGACTCGCTCTTATCTTCATATCCTGAAGAGTTCTTCTCATGGTTTGTAGATCGGGCCTGCCATACCTACGTCCCCAAACCTAAGCTGAGTTTGTGTTTTCAGACTTCTGTCCTCAAAGTCTTGGGCCCCACACCCTCCAGGCTGGGCCCCTGGAGCCACACATTAGGACTGTGCCTACCAATCCATGGGAATTCTGCCCATTCTATGGTCCAAAATCGTACAAATTAGGAGAAACCTCCAAAGTCCCTGAGGCCATCCCAATAGTGTAGGTAGCCCGGAACAAACAAGGGCTGTCTGACACCAGCTGATAATCGACCTCCACTCATACCATAGATGGATGTCCCCAGAGAAGAAGATTGAACCAGACAGGACCCTAGGCCATAATAGGATCCATTGCTTTGGGTTACAGGCATGTGTCCTCAAAAGCCTGATTCCAATACGAGCATAGGGGTTTTCCTGAGGCACCCATCAGAACTCATCTCGTCTCCACATGGAAACCTGTGCATGGGAGCCATGTCCAAAGATTAGGAGAGTACTTCAGGGTCCCGGTGCCACCGCCCCATTCCAAGGCCCTCATGGACACAAAAACACATTAGGACCCATCCTCAGGAAAGTCCATTTCAACTCAGCCACCCCGGTTGCTCCCGCAGAGCCATCAGATCTAAACTGTCTTGTTGCTAGGAGACATTTGGAATGCGAGGCGGGCTTCCCAGGCATCCATCCGCGAACGGTGCTCTGGAGTCATTCCATATGGGATGTCCTGGAGCTGTCCAACAGTTCTCAATTGTCCCGCCGAAGGAATCCTTGAAGGGGGCATCCCACAACTCCCAACGTGGGAAAACCTCAATGGCCTCGAGATTCCGCTCCCTTCATGAAGCGGCCGTCATGCTCAGAAACTCCAAACTGTGCCAACGTCTGATCCTCGCCCTGACTTCAGATGCATGAGATATTGGTTCAGATCTGCAGGGGGTACCTGCCGTGCCCTCGCCCTGAAACCCAAGTCTAGCTTGTCTTCTCAGACTTCCGTCCTCACACTCCTGGCCCCCAAGCCCTCAAGTTTGGCAATTCCGGACCCACAATGCAGCACATTGCCTGCCCTCTAGAAAAAAAAATTATTGCCTCATGAGCTGCCCAGGCATCTTAAATGAGGGTAAACCTACACAGAACTCGACTTTACCCAAATTTTATAGTCTAACCTGGGCACTAATGCACTGTCGAACACAACCTGAGCCCGGAACTCCTGACCAACACCCAGAAAGCTGAACGCACACTGAGCACATAAAACCCGCCATGGCCTTAGCTCATCATCTCTTCCGTACCTCAGTTTTCATGCTTCAGAACCGAGACCTTATCTCCAATCACTGCCCAGGGGTGAGTGTGATGCAGAAATCAGAACTCCTCCTTACCCATGGCAAGAACCCTTGTGTTTGGCACGTTGTCCAACGTTCAGTGTAGGAGAAACCAGCATTCACCCTGAGGCCCCGCCCATTCTTGAGTGCGACGAGGGCATACACACGCATTGTGACCCTCAGCATGAGTCCTGTCCTCTAGTAAGTCCTCTCAGCGGCTGACTATTAGATGTTATAATGGGCTTGACATGTCCCTAGGCCCCAATTTTTAACCAGATTTCTGATTGTCCAGTCGCCCCTCCCCAGGGCTCTACTCTGGAAACCCTCATTTGGTGGGACACCAGAGGTTAAAATAGAAAACAACAACAACAACAACAACAACAACAACAAAAAAAAAACGGACATCTTCCTGCCCACAGAATGACCCCAAACTCTTTGAACGGGGCCAAACCACCAGAGAGTATGACTCGTCCATTTCCCATGAAGTCACCCAGGAATTGCACGACCATGAGTGACACGATATCCAGAGACAAAAACTTGAGCAGAAGCCTCACACTCGCCCTTCTTTCAAATCACGAAGAGTTCTCCTCATGGTCTGTAGATCAGTCCTGCCATACCTATGACCCGAAACATAAGCCGAGTTTGTGTTTTCAGACAAATGTCCAAACAGCCCTTGCATACACAACCTAGAGACTCAGGCCCCTAGAGCCAAACCTGAGGACTGTACTTGCCCTCTCCAAGGGAATTGTGTGTGCCCATTCCAATGGCCACAACTCTTCTAATAGGATAAACCTCCAAAGTCCCTGATCCATCTCAATAGTGGTGGCTTCCCAGGAAAAACAGGGGCAATCTGAGCCCAACTGAGCACCTACCTGCACTCAGACCCATAGACAGTTGTCCCCAGAGGTAAAAAGGAAAGAAAAGGCCCCTAGGCACTAATCAGATCCATTGCTTTGGTTTCCAGGCATCTCTCCTCAGAGGCATGGATTTCAAAAGCAGCATATAGCTGTTTCTTGACTCACCCATCAGAAAACATCTCATCTACACATGGGAAACTTGCACGTTGGAGCTGTGTCAAAGCCTCTCTTTAGGAGAACCTTTTAGGGCCCCAGTGCCACCGCTTCATTCCAAGGTCTCCATAGACACAAAAGCACATTAGGGCCCATCCCCAGGGGTTTCCATTTCAACTCAGCGTCCTCGGTTGCTCCCCACAGATCCAGGAGATCTAACCTGTCTTGTAGCTTGGAGACAATTGGAATGCGAGGTGGGCTACCCAGCCATCCATCCTTAGAACCCTGCTCAGAATCATTGGCCTGGAGCCAAACAACAGGTCTCAATTGTCCTGCAGAAGACTCTCTGCAGTTTGGAGATTCTCACAACTCCCATCGTGGGAGAACCCCCATGGCCTCGTGATGCCCCCCCATTCATGAAGGGGCCATCAGGGACAGAAACTCCAACCTGAGCGTTCGTCTGATCCTCGCCCTGACTTCAGATGCACGAGATCTCGATTCAGGTCTGTAGATTGTGCGTGCCCCAGAAACCTAAGCCTAGCTTGTGTTCTCAGACTTTTGTCGTCAGACTACTGGCCCACAAGCCCTCCAGTTTGGCAATCCAGAACTACAATGCAGCACTCTGCCGGCCCTCCAGAAGAAAAACATTGTCCTCTGGGGCTACCCAGTAACCCCAAATGAGGATCAACCTGCACCGACCATGGCTGTACCCCAAATACATAGGCTGACCAGGGCACTAATGCCCTTTCTGACACAGCCTGAGCCTGGACCCCGTGGACGCTCCCAGACAGCTGGCCGCACACTGAGCACATCGAGCCGCCATGGCCTTAGGTCGTCATCTCTTCCCAACCTCGGTTTTCAGGATTCAGAACCTAGACCTTATCTCCAATCACTGCCCAGGGTTGAAGGTGATGCAGAAATCAGAACTCCTTCCCCATGGCAAGAAACCTTGTGGTTGGCATGTTGTCCAACGTTCAGTGTAGTTGAAACCAGTGTGGCCCATGAGGCCCCGCCCATGCTCGCGGGCCACATTGGTCACAAACACACATTGTGACGCTCAGGCTGAGCCCAGACCTCAAGTAAGGCCACTCGGTGGCTGGATGAAGAGATAGCATATTGGGCTTGCCATGCCCCTAGGCCCCAATATTTAACCATAGTTCGGGTTGTCCCTTCAGTCTTCCCCACGGCTTGGCTTTGGAATTCCTCTTTTGGTGGGACACCTGAGGTAACAAAACTGAAATAAGTCCTCCCATCCCACAGATTGACGAAAAGCAATTGGGAATCGGGCCAAATCCTCAGAGAGGAAGATTCGTCCATGGCCCATGAGGCCTCCCCGACATTCCACGGCCATCGCTGATACAAAATCCAGAGAGAAAAGCCTGAGCAAGCGCCTCAGACTCGCTCTTATCTTCATATCCTGAAGAGTTCTTCTCATGGTTTGTAGATCGGGCCTGCCATACCTACGTCCCCAAACCTAAGCTGAGTTTGTGTTTTCAGACTTCTGTCCTCAAAGTCTTGGGCCCCACACCCTCCAGGCTGGGCCCCTGGAGCCACACATTAGGTATGTGCCTACCAATCCATGGGAATTCTGCCCATTCCATGGTCCAAAATCTTACAAATTAGGAGAAACCTCCAAAGTCCCTGAGGCCATCCCAATAGTGTAGGTCGCCCAGAACAAACAAGGGCTGTCTGACACCAGCTGATAATCGACCTCCACTCATACCATAGATGGATGTCCCCAGAGAAGAAGATTGAACCAGACAGGACCCTAGGCCATAATAGGATCCATTGCTTTGGGTTACAGGCATGTGTCCTCAAAAGCCTGATTCCAATACGAGCATAGGGGTTTTCCTGAGGCACCCATCAGAACTCATCTCGTCTCCACATGGAAACCTGTGCATGGGAGCCATGTCCAAAGATTAGGAGAGTACTTCAGGGTCCCGGTGCCACCGCCCCATTCCAAGGCCCTCATGGACACAAAAACACATTAGGACCCATCCTCAGGAAAGTCCATTTCAACTCAGCCACCCCGGTTGCTCCCGCAGAGCCATCAGATCTAAACTGTCTTGTTGCTAGGAGACATTTGGAATGCGAGGCGGGCTTCCCAGGCATCCATCCGCGAACGGTGCTCTGGAGTCATTCCATATGGGATGTCCTGGAGCTGTCCAACAGTTCTCAATTGTCCCGCCGAAGGAATCCTTGAAGGGGGCATCCCACAACTCCCAACGTGGGAAAACCTCAATGGCCTCGAGATTCCGCTCCCTTCATGAAGCGGCCGTCATGCTCAGAAACTCCAAACTGTGCCAACGTCTGATCCTCGCCCTGACTTCAGATGCATGAGATATTGGTTCAGATCTGCAGGGGGTACCTGCCGTGCCCTCGCCCTGAAACCCAAGTCTAGCTTGTCTTCTCAGACTTCCGTCCTCACACTCCTGGCCCCCAAGCCCTCAAGTTTGGCAATTCCGGACCCACAATGCAGCACATTGCCTGCCCTCTAGAAAAAAAATTATTGCCTCATGAGCTGCCCAGGCATCTTAAATGAGGGGAAACCTACACAGAACTCGACTTTACCCAAATTTTATAGTCTAACCTGGGCACTAATGCACTGTCGAACACAACCTGAGCCCGGAACTCCTGACCAACACCCAGAAAGCTGAACGCACACTGAGCACATAAAACCCGCCATGGCCGTAGCTCATCATCTCTTCCGTACCTCAGTTTTCATGCTTCAGAACCGAGACCTTATCTCCAATCACTGCCCAGGGGTGAGTGTGATGCAGAAATCAGAACTCCTCCTTACCCATGGCAAGAACCCTTGTGTTTGGCACGTTGTCCAACGTTCAGTGTAGGAGAAACCAGCATTCACCCTGAGGCCCCGCCCATTCTTGAGTGCGACGAGGGCATACACACGCATTGTGACCCTCAGCATGAGTCCTGTCCTCTAGTAAGTCCTCTCAGCGGCTGACTATTAGATGTTATAATGGGCTTGACATGTCCCTAGGCCCCAATTTTTAACCAGATTTCTGATTGTCCAGTCGCCCCTCCCCAGGGCTCTACTCTGGAAACCCTCATTTGGTGGGACACCAGAGGTTAAAATAGAAAACAACAACAACAACAACAACAACAACAACAAAAAAAAAACGGACATCTTCCTGCCCACAGAATGACCCCAAACTCTTTGAACGGGGCCAAACCACCAGAGAGTATGACTCGTCCATTTCCCATGAAGTCACCCAGGAATTGCACGACCATGAGTGACACGATATCCAGAGACAAAAACTTGAGCAGAAGCCTCACACTCGCCCTTCTTTCAAATCACGAAGAGTTCTCCTCATGGTCTGTAGATCAGTCCTGCCATACCTATGACCCGAAACATAAGCCGAGTTTGTGTTTTCAGACAAATGTCCAAACAGCCCTTGCATACACAACCTAGAGACTCAGGCCCCTAGAGCCAAACCTGAGGACTGTACTTGCCCTCTCCAAGGGAATTGTGTGTGCCCATTCCAATGGCCACAACTCTTCTAATAGGATAAACCTCCAAAGTCCCTGATCCATCTCAATAGTGGTGGCTTCCCAGGAAAAACAGGGGCAATCTGAGCCCAACTGAGCACCTACCTGCACTCAGACCCATAGACAGTTGTCCCCAGAGGTAAAAAGGAAAGAAAAGGCCCCTAGGCACTAATCAGATCCATTGCTTTGGTTTCCAGGCATCTCTCCTCAGAGGCATGGATTTCAAAAGCAGCATATAGCTGTTTCTTGACTCACCCATCAGAAAACATCTCATCTACACATGGGAAACTTGCACGTTGGAGCTGTGTCAAAGCCTCTGTTTAGGAGAACCCTTTAGGGCCCCAGTGCCACCGCTTCATTCCAAGGTCTCCATAGACACAAAAGCACGTTAGGACCCATCCCCAGGGGTGTCCATTTCAACTCAGCGTCCTCGGTTGCTCCCCACAGATCCAGGAGATCTAACCTGTCTTGTTGCTAGGAGACAATTGGAATGCGAGGTGGGCTACCCAGCCATCCATCCTTAGAACCCTGCTCAGAATCAATGGTCTGGAGCCAAACAACAGGTCTCAATTGTCCTGCAGAAGACTCTCTGCTGTTTGGAGCTTCTCACAACTCCGATCGTGGGAAAAAACCCATGGCCTCGTGATGCCCCCCCCCATTCATGAAGGGGCCCTCAGGGACAGAAACTCCAACCTGAGCGATCGTCTGATCCTCGCCCTGAATTCAGATGCACGAGATCTCGATTCAGGTCTGTAGATTGTGCCTGCCATGGCCTCACACAGAAACCTAAGCCTAGCTTGTGTTCTCAGCATTTTGTCCTCAGACTACTGGCCCACAAGCCCTCCAGTTTGGCAATCCAGAACTACAATGCAGCACTCTGCCTGCCCTCCAGAAGAAAAACATTGTCCTCTGGGGCTACCCAGTAACCCCAAATGAGGATCAACCTGCACCGACCTTGGCTGTACCACAAATACATAGGCTGACCAGGGCACTAATGCCCTTTCTGACACAGCCTGAGCCTGGACCCCCTGGCCCCTCCCAGACAGCTGGCCGCACACTGAGCACATCGAACCGCCATGGCCTTAGGTCGTCATCTCTTCCCAACCTCGGTTTTCAGGTTTCAGAACCTAGACCTTATCTCCAATCACTGCCCAGGGTTGAAGGTGATGCAGAAATCAGAACTCCTTCCCCATGGCAAGAAACCTTGTGGTTGGCATGTTGTCCAACGTTCAGTGTAGTTGAAACCAGTGTGGCCCATGAGGCCCCGCCCATGCTCGCGGGCCACATTGGTCACAAACACACATTGTGACCCTCAGGCTGAGCCCAGTCCTCAAGTAAGGCCACTCAGTGGCTGGATGAAGAGATAGCATATTGGGCTTGCCATGCCCCTAGGCCCCAATTTTTAACCATAGTTCGGGTTGTCCCTTCAGTCTTCCCCACGGCTTGGCTTTGGAATTCCTCTTTTTTTGGGACAACTGAGGTAACAAACCTGAAATGAGTCCTCCCATGCCACAGATTGACGAAAAGCAATTGGGAATCGGGCTAAATCCTCAGAGAGGAAGATTCGTCCATGGCCCATGTGGCCCCCCCGACATTCCACAGCCATCGCTGATACAAAATCCAGAGACAAAAGCCTGAGCAAGCGCCTCAGACTCGCACTTTCTTCATATCCTGAAGATTTCTGCTCATGGTTTGTAGATCGGGCCTGCCATACCTACGTCCCCAAACCTAAGTTGAGTTTGTGTTTTCAGACTTCTGTCCTCAAAGTCTTGGGCCACACACCCTCCAGGCTGGGCCCCTGGAGCCACACATTAGGACTGTGCCTACCAATCCATGGGAATTCTGCCCATTCCATGGTCCAAAATAGTACAAATTAGGAGAAACCTCCAAAGTCCATGCGGCCATTTCAATAGTGTAGGTCGACCGGAACAAGCAATGGCTGTGTGACACCAGCTGATAATCGACCTCCACTCATACCATAGATGGATGTCCCCAGAGAAGAAGATTGAACCAGACAGGACCCTAGGCCATAATAGGATCCATAGCTTTGGGTTACAGGCATGTGTCCTCAAAAGCCTGATTCCAATACGAGCATAGGGGTTTTCCTGAGGCACCCATCAGAACTCATCTCGTCTCCACAAGGAAAACTGTGCATGGGAGCCATGTCCAAAGCTTAGGAGAGTACTTCAGGTTCCCGGTGCCACCGCCCCATTCCAAGGCCCTCATGGACACAAAAACACATTAGGACCCATCCTCAGGAAAGTCCATTTCAACTCAGCCACCCCGGTTGCTCCCGCAGAGCCATCAGATCTAAACTGTCTTGTTGCTAGGAGACATTTGGAATGCGAGGCGGGCTTCCCAGGCATCCATCCGGGAACGGTGCTCTGGAGTCATTCCATATGAGATGTCCTGGAGCTGTCCAACAGGTCTCAATTGTCCCGCAGAAGGAATCCTTGAAGGGGGCATCCCACAACTCCCAACGTGGGAAAACCTCAATGGCCTCGAGATTCCGCTCCCTTCATGAAGCGGCGGTCATGCTCAGAAACTCCAACCTGAGCAAACGTCTGATCCTCGCCCTCACTTCAGATGTATAAGATATTGGTTCAAATCTGCAGTGGGTCCCTGCCGTGCCCTCGCCCTGAAACCCAAGTCTAGCTTGTCTTCTCAGACTTCCGTCCTCACACTCCTGGCCCCGAAGCCCTCAAGTTTGGCAATTCCGAACCCACAATGCAGCACTCTGCCTGCCCTATAGAAAAAAAATTATTGCCTCAACCTGCCCAGGCACCTTAAATGCGGGTAAACCTACGCAGCACTCGACTTTACCCAAATTATATAGTCTAACCTGGGCACTAATGCACTGTCGAACACAACCTGAGCCCGGACCTCCTGACCAACACCCAGAAAGCTGTCCACACTCTGAGCACATAAAACCCGCCATTGCCTTAGGTCATCATCTCCTCCCTACCTCAGTTTTAAGGCTTCAGAACCGAGACCTTATCTCCAATCACTGCCCAGGGGTGAGTGTGATGCAGAAATCAGAACTCCTCCTTACCCATGGCAAGAACCCTTGTGGTTGGCACGTTGTCCAACGTTCAGTGTAGGAGAAACCAGCATTCACCCTGAGGCCCCGCCCATTCTTGAGAGCGATGAGGGCATACACACGCATTGTGACCCTCAGCATGAGTCCTGTCCTCTAGTAAGTCCTCTAAGTGGCTGGACCATTAGATGTCATAATGGGCTTGACATGTCCCTAGGCCCCAATTTTTAACCAGATTTCTGATTGTCCAGTCGACCCTCCCCAAGGCTCTACTCTGGAATCCATCATTTGGTGTCCCGTATGGTATGTCCTGGAGCCATGCAACAGGACTCGAATGTCCCGCAGAAGGAAACCTTGTGGTTTGGGGCAACCTCCAAACTCAGCGTGGGAAAACTTCCTTGGCCTCATGAGGCCCCCGCTTCATGAAGGTGCCATCATGGACACATACTCCACCCTCAGCCACCGTCTGATCCTCAGCCTGACACAGATGCAGGAGATTTTGATTCAGCCTCTGCAGAGTGGGCCTGCCTGCCTTGGCTCCAATCCTCACCCTAGCTTGTGTTTTCAGACTTCCGTCCTCATACACCTAGTCCACAAACCCTCCCTACTGGGAATTCTGGGGCCACAATGAAGCACTCTGTCTGCCTCCAAGGAGAAAAACATTGTCTATGGTGCTGCCCAGAAACCCCAAATGAGGATCAAACTGCTTGGCCCTCGGCAACACCCCAATTGCATAGGCTACCTTAAACACTGATGCTCTGTCGCAAATAGCCTGAGCCCAGACCTTCCAACAACACCGACACAGCTGGCTGCACTCCCAGCACATTGGACCCGCCACTGCCTTAGGCCACCATCCATTCCCAACCTGGGTTTTCAGTCATCGGAACCTAGACCTTATCTCCAATCCCTGCACAGGGGGGAACCTGATGCAAAAGTCAGAACCCCTTCTTCCCCATGGCAAGAAACCGTGCTGCTGGCAGTGAGTCAAACCGTCAGTGTAGGAGAAAACGGCATGGCCCATGAGGCCACACCCATGCGTGAGGGCCGACTTGGGCACAAACACACATTGAGACCCTCAGCGTGAGTACCTTATTCAAGTAACGCCTCTCAGTGACTGGACCAAGAGCCCGCATATGTGGCTTGCCTTGCCCATAGGCACCCAGGACTAACTAGATGGTGTGTATTCCAGTTGAGGTAACACACTGCTGTGCTCTAGAGTCCCTTTCCTGGGGGGTCCCCTGTGGCAGAAAACAGTACTCTTCCCTTCCCACAGAATGAACCCAAACACTTGGGAGCTTGGACAATCCCCCAAGAGGAAGGCTCTTCCTCGGCCCCTGAAGCAACCCTTACCGTGAACGGGCACTGTGAACGCCACACCCAGAGAAAAAAGCCTGAGTGACTGCCTCCCACTTGCCCTCCATTGATATCCAGAGGATCTCCCCTCACGGACTGGAGATCAGGCCTGCCATTACCTTGGCCCCTAGCTGAGACAAGTTTGCTTGTTCAGACATCTGTCCCCACAGCCCTGGCAAACACAGCCTCTAGGCTGGGTCCTCTGGAGCCATACCACAGGACCGTGCCTACTACTCCTGGGAAACTGTGTCCATTCCTTTGGCCACACACCTCCAGAATATGAGAAACCTCAAGGCCCCCGAGGACATCCCACTACTAGGAGCCTCCCTGGACACACAGGGGCATTCGGACACAAGCTGAGCAGCTACCTCCACGAAGACATGCCCACAGATGTCAACAGAGATAGAAGGTTGAGCCGGACAGGCCCATAGGCCCTAATCTCAAATCTTGTTTTGGTTTCCATGTGTCACTCCTCAGAGGCTTTGTTTGGTTCGAAGAACAGGATATGGGGCTTTCATAAGGCACTGAACAGAACTCCTCTCGTGTCCACATGGGAAGCTTCCTTGTTTGATCCGTGTCAAACACCCAGGTTGGAGAATCCTGCAGAGTCCCTGAGCCACCTCCACATTCCAAGGTCGCCCAGGCCACCAAGCCACAGTAGGACTCATCTTCAGGAGAGTCCATTTCAACTCTCCCCTCTGGGTAGCTCACCCAGGAGCCCACAGATTGAGCCTGTGTTGTCCTGACTAAAGAGTGGGAATATGAGGTGGCGTTCCCAGGCATCCATGCTTAGACACCTGCTCTCGAGTCTTTCTGTATGGGGCCTCCTGGCACCATCCAATAGGACACGACTGTCAAGCAGAAGGAAACCTTGAGGTTGGAGTAGTTCACAAATCCAATTGTAGGCAAACCTCCCTGGCTTCATTAAGCCCCCACACCCTACAGGAAGAGGCCATGCTGGACAAAAACTCTAGCCTGAGGCACGTCTCATAGTTGACATGACCTCAGTGCAGGAGATCTCGATTCAGCCTCTGCAGAGTGCGCCTGCCGTGCCCGCGATGCCAAACCTCACTCTAGCTTGTGTTTTCAGACTTCCTTCCTCACACTCCTGGCAAACAAGCCCTCCGGACTAGGAACTCCAGAACCACAACCCAGCCCAGTGTCTGTCCAACGGAAGAAAACGTTTCCCTGTGGGGCTCTCCAGAAAACCCAGATGAGGATCAACCTGCTCGGGCCTCGACGGTACCTGAACTGGATAGGCTGCTCTGGGCACTCATGCTCTGTCTAACACAGCCTGAAGCCAGACGTCCAGACAGACAAGGAGACAGCTGGCCGCACACCCAGCACTTCGGACACGCCATGGTCTTATGCCGTCACCTCTTCCTAACCTTGGTTTTCAGATATCTGAACCTAGACATTATATCAATTCTCCACACAGCTGGGTATCGCAAGCACAAAACAGAAGTCCTGCTTCCCATGACTGTCAAGCTTGCTCTTGGCATGGAGTCACACCTTCAGGGTGGGAGCAACCTTCATGGCCCCTGATGCCACGCCCAACTTGAGTGCTGCTTGGGCAGAAATTCAAACTGTGACAATCAGCATGAGCCCCATGACAAAGAAAGGCCTGTCAGGGCCTGGACCAAGAGCCCGCATATGGGGCTTGCCAAGCCCCTATGCACCCAATCCTCACCAGGGTTTGAGTTTTCCAGTCGCCGCGCCCGTACCTGGGGCTCTGCTCTGGAATCCCGTACTTGGAGAGACCCATGAGCCAGACAACACGACTCCACCCTTCCCACAAATTGACCCCAAACTCTTGGGAGCTGGGACAAATCCCCAGAGAGGGATACTCGTCCACAGTCTCTGAGGCCACCCCTCCAATCCACGGCTATCCCGGACACAATATCCAGAGACAAAAGCCTGAAGGAACGCCTCCCACTCGCCCTTGTTTCAGAGTCCCAGGAGCTCCGTCTCGGGCTGTACATCCGGCCTGCCATACCTAGGCGCCACTCATAAGCTGAGTTTGTGTTTTCAGACTTCTGTGCCCACAGCCTGGATCCACACAACCTCCAGGCTAGGGCCTCTGGAGCCACAGCGAAAGATTCTGCCTGCCCTCTCCAAGTACAGTGAGCCCAATCCATTGACCACAATCCTACAGGTTATGGAAAAGCTCCAAGGCCCCTGAGGCCATCAATAGTGTCGGCCACCCTGGACTAAGAGGTGCTCTCTGACACCAGCGGAGCAACTATCTCCACTTAGACTCTCAGACAGTGTCCCCAGGGACAGAAGGTTGAAATGGACAGGTCCCCAGGCCCTAATCTGAACCTTAGCTTTGGTTTCCATGTGTCCGTCCTCTAAGGACTGTTTTCGTAGACCAGCACACGGGGCTTTTCCGAGGCACCAAATCAAACCTCTCTCGTCTCCACATGGGGAGCTTTCTTACTGGGGATGTATCAAACCCTTCAGGTAGGAGAGTTCCGCAGGGCCACTGAACAACCAGCACATTCCAAGGTCTCCATGGACCCAAACGCACATTATGACGCATCCTCAGGAGAGGCCATTTCAACTCAGCCCCCTGGGTAGCGTGCCCCAGAGGCAGCAGATCAAATATATCTTGTCGCTAATGGCCAATGGGAATGCGAGGCATGCTGTACAGGGATCCATCCTTCGAACCCTGCTCTCCAGTCCTTCCGTATGGTATGTCCTGGAGCCATGCAACAGGACTCGAATGTCCCGCAGAAGGAAACCTTGTGGTTTGGGGCAACCTCCAAACTCAGCGTGGGAAAACTTCCTTGGCCTCATGAGGCCCCCGCTTCATGAAGGTGCCATCATGGACACATACTCCAGCCTCAGCCACCGTCTGATCCTCAGCCTGACACAGATGCAGGAGATTTTGATTCAGCCTCTGCAGAGTGGGCCTGCTCTGCCCTTGGCTCCAATCCTCACCCTAGCTTGTGTTTTCAGACTTCCGTCCTCATACACCTAGTCCAGAAACCCTTCCTACTGGGAATTCTGGGACCACAATGAAGCACTCTGTCCGCCTCCCAGGAGAAAAACATTGTCTATGGTGCTGCCCAGAAACCCCAAATGAGGATCAAACTGCTTGGCCCTCGGCAACACCCCAATTGCATAGGCTACCTTAAACACTGATACTCTTTCGCAAATAGCCTGAGCCCAGACCTTCCAACAGACACCGACACAGCTGGCTGCACACCCAGCACATTGGACCCGCCACTGCCTTAGGCCACTATCCAACCCAACCTGGGTTTTCAGTCATCGAATCCTAGACCTTATCTCCAATCCCTGCACAGGGGGGAACCTGATGCACAAGTCAGAACCCCTCCTTCCCCATGGCTTGAAACAGTGCTGCTGGCAGGGAGTCAAACCTACAGTGTAGGAGAAAACGGCATGGCCCATGAGGCCACACCCATGCGTGAGGGCTGCCTTGGGCACAAAAACACATTGAGACCCTCAGCGTGAGTACCTTATTCAAGTAACGCCTCTCAGTGACTGGACCAAGAGCCCGCATTTGTGGCTTGCCTTGCCCATAGGCACCATGACTAATTAGATGGTGTGTATTCCAGTTGAGGGAACCCACTGCTGTGCTCTAGAGTCCCTCTCCTGGGGGGTCCCCTGTGGCTGAAAACAGTACTCTTCCCTTCCCACAGTATGAACCCAAACACTTGGGAGCTTGGACTATCCCCGAGAGGAAGGCTCTTCCTCGGCCCCTGAAGCAAACCCTACCCTGAACAGCCACTGTGAACGCAACACCCAGAGAAAAAAGCCTGAGCGACTGCCTCCCACTTGCCCTCCTTTGATATCCAGAGGATCTCCCCTCACGGACTGGAGATCAGGCCTGCCATTACCTTGGCCCCTAGCTGAGACAAGTTTGCTTGTTCAGACATCTGTCCCCACAGCCCTGGCAAAAACAGCCTCTAGGCTGGGTCCTCTGGAGCCATACCACAGGACCGTGCCTACTGTCTCCTGGGAAACTGTGTCCATTCCTTTGGCCACACACCTCCAGAATATGAGAAACCTCAAGGCCCCCGAGGATATCCCACTACTGGGAGCCTCCCTGGACACACAGGGGCATTCGGACACAAGCTGAGCTGCTACCTCCACGTAGCCATGCCCACAGATGTCAACAGAGATAGAAGGTTGACCCGGACAGGCCCATAGGCCCTAATCTCAACTCTTGCTTTGTTTTTCTGGTGTCACTCCTCAGAAGCTTTGGTTCGAAGAACAGGATATGGGGCTTTCATGAGGCACTGAACAGAACTCCTCTCGTCTCCACATGGGAAGCTTCCTTGTTGGAGCCGTGTCAAACACCTCAGCTTGGAGAATCCTGCAGAGTCCCTGAGCCACCTCCACATTCCAAGGTCTCCCAGGCCACCAAGCCACAGTAGGACTCATCTTCGGAGAGTCCATTTCAACTCTCCCCTCTGGGTAGCTCACCCAGGAGCCCGTAGATTGAGCCTGCCTTGTCCTACTAAAGAGTTGGATTATGAGGTGGCGTTCCCAGGCATTCATGCTTAAACACCTGCTCTCGAGTCTTTCCGTATGGGGCCTCCTGGAACCATCCAATAGGACTCGACTCTCATGCAGAAGGAAATCTTGAGGTTTGGAGTAGTTCACAAATCGCATCGTAGGCAAACCTCCCTGGACTCATGAAGCCCCCACACCCTACAGGAAGAGGCCATGCTGGACAAAAACTCTAGCCTGAGGCACGTCTCATAGTGGACATGACCTCAGTGCAGGAGATCTCGATTCAGCCTCTGCATAGTGGGCCTGCCGTGCCCTCGGTCCCAAACCTCACTCTAGCTTGTGTTTTCAGACTTCCTTCCTCACACTCCTGGCAAACAAGCCCTCCGGACTAGGAACTCCAGAACCACAACCCAGCCCAGTGTCTGCCCAACGGAAGAAAAACGTTTCCCTGTGGGGCTCTCCAGAAAAACCAGATGAGTATCAACCTGCTCGGGCCTCGACGGTACCCGAACTGGATAGGCTGCTCTGGGCACTCATGGTCTGTCTGACACAGCCTGAAGCCAGACGTCCAGACAGACAAGGAGACAGCTGGCCGCACATCCAGCACTTCGGACACGCCATGGTCTTATGCCGTCACGTCTTCCTAACCTTGGTTTTCAGATATCTGAACCTAGACATTATATCAATTCTCCACTCAGCTAGGTATCGCAGGCACAAAACAGAACTCCTCCTTCCCCATGGGTGTAAAGATTGCTCTTGGCATGGAGTCACACCTTCAGGGTGGGAGCAACCTTCATGGCCCCTGATGCCACGCCCAATCATGAGTGCTTCTTGGGCGCAAATTCACAATATCACCCTCATCATGAACCCCATGTCAAAGAAAGGCCTGTCAGGGCCTTGACCAAGAGCCCGCATATGGGGCTTTCCAAGCCGATATGCACCCAATCCTCACCAGGGTTTGAGTTTTCCAGTCGCCCCGGCGGTACCTGTGGTTCTGCTCTGGAATCCCTTTCTTGGAGTGACACATGAGCAAGACAACAAGACTCCACCCTTCTCACAAAATGACCCCAAACTCTTGGTAGCTGGGACAAATCCCCAGAGAAGGATACTCGTCCACAGCCCCTGATGCCACCCCTCCAATCCACGGCTATCCCGGACACAACATCCAGATACAAAAGCCTGAAGGAACGCCTCCCACTCGCCCTTGTTTCAGATCCCAGGAGCTCCATCTCGGGCTGTACATCCGGCCTGCCATATCCTAGGTGCCACTCATATGCTGAGTTTGTGTTTTCAGATTTCTTTGCCCACAGCCTGGACCCACACAACCTCCAGGCTAGGGCCTCTGTAGACACTGCGAAAGATTGTTCCTGCCCTCTCCAAGGAAAGTGTGCCCAATCCATTGACCACAACCCTACAGGTTAGGGAAAAGCTCCAAGGCCCCTGAGGCCATCAATAGTGTAGGCCACCCTGGACTAAGGGGGGCTCTCTGACACCAGCGTAGCAACTATCTCCACTTAGACTCTCAGACAGTGTCACCAGAGACAGAAGGTTGAAATGGACAGGCCCCCAGGCCCTAATCTGAACCTTAGCTTTGGTTTCCATGTGTCCATCCTCAGTGGACTGTTTTCGTAGACCAGCACACGGGGCTTTTCTGAGGCACCAAACCAAACCTCTCTCGTCTCCACATGGGCAGCTTTCTTACTGGGGATGTATCAATCCCTTCAGGTAGGAGAGTTCCGCAGGGCCACTGAACAACCAGCACATTCCAAGGTCTCCATGGACCCAAACTCACATTATGACTCATCCTCAGGAGAGGCCATTTCAACTCAGCCCCCTGGGTAGCGTGACCCAGAGGCAGCAGATCAAACATATCTTGTCGCTATTGGCCAATGGGAATGCGAGGCATGCTGCACAGGGATCCATTCTTCGAACCCTGCTCTCCAGTCGTACCGTATCCTATGTCCTGGAGCCATGCAACAGGACTCGAATGTCCCGCAGAAGGAAACCTTGTGGTTTGGGGCAACCTCCAAACTCAGCGTGGGAAAACTTCCATGGCCTCATGAGGACCCCGCTTCATGAAGGTGCCATCATGGACACTTACTCCAGCCTCAGCCAACATCTGATCCTCAGCCTGACTTCAGATGCAGGAGATTTTGATTCAGCCTCTGCAGAGTGGGCCTACTCTGCCCATGGCTCCAATCCTCACCCTAGCTTGTTTTTTCCGACTTCCGTCCTCTCACTTCTGGCCCACAAGCCCTCCCTACTGGGAATTCTGGGGCCACAATGAAGCACTATGCCTGCCTCCCAGGAGAAAAACATTGTCTATGGCGCTGCCCAGAAACCCCAAATGAGGATCAAACTGCTTGGCCCTCGGTAACAGCCCAATTGCATAGGCTACCTTAAACAGTGATGCTCTGTTGCAAATAGCCTGAGCCCAGACCTTCCAACAGACACCGACACAGCTGGCTGCACACCCAGCACATTGGACCCGCCACTGCCTTAGGCCACCATCCATTCCCAACCTGGGTTTTCAGTCATCGGAACCTAGACCTTATCTCCAATCCCTGCACAAGGGGGAACCTGATGCGTAAGTCAGAACCCCTCCTTCCCCATGGCAAGAAACCTTGCTGCTGGCAGTGAGTCACTACCTTCAGTGTAGGAGAAAACGGCATGGCCCATGAGGCCACATCCATGCGTGAGGGCCGCCTTGGGCACAAACACACATTGAGTCCCTCAGCGTGAGTACCTTATTCAAGTAACGCCTCTCAGTGACTGGACCAAGTGCCCGCATATGTGGCTTGCCTTGCCCATAGGCTCCCAGGACTAACTAGATGGTGTGTATTCCAGTTGAGGGAACCCACTGCTGTGCTCTAGAGTCCCTCTCCTGGGGGGTACCCTGTGGCAGAAAACAGTACTCTTCCCTTCCCACACAATGAACCCAAACACTTGGGAGCTTGGACAATTCCCTGAGAGGAAGGCTCTTCCTCGGCCCCTGAAGCAAACCCTACCCTTAACGGCCACTGTGAAAGCAACACCCAGAGACAAAAGCCTGAGCGACTGCCTCCCACTTGCCCTCCTTTGATATCCAGAGGATCTCCCCTCACGGACTGGAGATCAGGCCTGCCATTACCTTGGCCCCTAGCTGAGACAAGTTTGCTTGTTCAGACCTCTGTCCCTGCAGCCCTGGCAAACACAGCCTCTAGGCTGGGTCCTCTGGAGCCATACCACAGTACCCTGCCTGCTGTGTCCTGGGAAACAGTGTCCATTCCTTTGGCCACACACCTCCAGAATATGAGAAACCTCAAGGCCCCCGAGGACATCCCACTACTGGGAGCCTCCATGGACACATAGGGGCATTCAGACACAAGCTGAGCAGCTACCTCCACGAAGGCATGCCCACAGATGTCAACAGAGATAGAAGGTTGAGCCGGACAGGCCCTTAGGCCCTAATCTCAACTCTTGCTTTGTTTTTCTGGTGTCACTCCTCAGAGGCTTTGGTCCAAAGAACAGGATATGGGGCTTTCCTGAGGCACTGAACAGAACTCCTCTCGTCTCCACATGGGAAGCTTCCTTGTTGGAGCCGTGTCAAACACCTCAGCTTGGAGAATCCTCCAGATTCACTGAGCCACCTCCACATTCCAAAGTCTCCCAGGCAACCAAGCCACAGAAGGACTCATATTCAGGAGAGTCCATTTCAACTCTCCCCTCTGGGTAGCTCACCCAGGAGCCTGCAGTTTGAGCCTTACTTGTCCTGACTAAAGAGTGGGAATATAAGGTGGCGTTCCCAGGCATCCATGCTTAGACATCTGCTCTCGAGTCTTTCCGTATGGGGCCTCCTGGAACCATCTAATAGGACCCGACTCTCGTACAGAAGGAAACCTTGAGGTTTGGAGTAGTTCACAAATCCCATCGTAGGCAAACCTTCCTGGCCTCATGAAGCCCCCACACCCTTCAGGAAGAGGCCATGCTGGACAAAAACTCTAGCCTGAGGCACGTCTCATAGTTGACATGACCTCAGTGCAGGAGATCTCGATTCAGCCTCTGCAGAGTGGGCCTGCCGTTCCCTCGGTCCCAAACCTCACGCTAGCTTGTGTTTTCAGACTTCCTTCCTCATATTCCTGGCAAACAAGCCCTCCGGACTAGGAACTCCGGAACCACAACCCAGCCCATTGTCTGCCCAACAGAAGAAAAACGTTTCCCTGTGGGGCTCTCTACAGAAAACCCAGATGAGTATCAACCTGCTCGGGCCTCAACGGTACCCGAACTGGACAGGCTGCTCTAGGCACTCATGCTCTGTCTGACACAGCCTGAAGCCAGACGTCCAGACAGACAAGGAGACAGCTGGCCGCACACCCAGCACTTCGGACACGCCATGGTCTTATGCCATCACCTCTTCCTAACCTTGGTTTTCAGATATCTGAACCTAGACATTATATCAGTTCTCCACACAGCTGGGTATCGCAAGCACAAAACAGAAATCCTCCTTCCCCATGGCTGTCAAGATTGCTCTTGGCATGGAGTCACACCTTCAGAGTGGGAGAAACCTCCACGCCACCTGATGCCACGCCCAAACTTTAGTGCTTCTTGGGCACAAATTCACATTGTGACCCTCAGCATGAGCCCCATGTCAAAGAAAGTCCTGTCAGGGCCTGGAACAAGAGCCCGCATATGGGGCTTGCCAAGCCCCTATGCACCCAATCCTCACCAGGGTTTGAGTTTTCCAGTCGCCCCGCCCGTACCTGGGGCTCTGCTCCGAAATCCCTTTCTTGGAGAGACACATGAGCCAGACAACACGACTCCACCCTTCCCACAAAATAACCCCAAACTCTTGGGAGCTGGGACAAATCCCCAGAGAGGGATACTCATCCACAGTCCCTGAGGCCACCCCTCCAATCCACGGCTATCCCGGACACAACATCCAGAGACAAAAGCCTGAAGGAACGCCTTCCACTCGCCCTTGTTTCAGAGGCCCAGGAGCTCCCTCTCGGGCTGTACATCCGGCAGCCATACCCTAGGTACCACTCATAAGATGAGTTTGGGTTTTCAGTCTTCTGTGCCCACAGCCTGGATCCACACAACCTCCAGGCTAGGGCCTCTGGAGCCACAGTGAAAGATTGTGCCTGCCCTCTCCAAGGAAGGTGTGCCCAATCCATTGACCACAACCCTCCAGGTTAGGGAAAAGCTCCAAGGCCCCTGAGGCCATCAATAGTGTAGGCCACCCTGGACTAAGAAGGGCTCTCTGACACAAGCGGAGTAACTATTTCCACTTAGATTCTCAGACAGTGTCTCCAGAGACAGAAGGTTGAAATGGACAGGCCCCCAGGCCCTAATCTGAACCTTAGCTTTGGTTTCCATGTGTCCGTCCTCAGAGGTCTGTTTTTGTAGACCAGCACACGGGGCTTTTCTGAGGCACCAAACCAAACCTCTCTCGTCTCCACATGGGGAGCTTTCTTGCTGGGGATGTATCAAAGCCTTCAGGTAGGAGAGTTCCGCAAGGCCACTGAACAACCAGCACATTCCAAGGTCTCCATGGACCCAAACGCACATTATGACGCATCCTCAGGAGAGGCCATTTCAACTCAGCCCCCTGGGTAGCGTGCCCCAGAGGCATCAGGTCTAACATATCTTGTCGCTAATGGCCAATGGGAATGCGAGGCATGCAGTACAGGGATCGATCATTCAAACCCTGCTCTCCAGTCCTTCCGTATGGTATGTCCTGGAGCCAGGCAACAGGACTCGAATGTCCCGCAGAAGGAAACCTTGTGGTTTGGGGCAACCTCCAAACTCAGCGTGGGAAAACTTCCTTGGCTTCATGAGGCCCCCGCTTCATGAAGGTGCCATCATGGACACATACTCCAGCCTCAGCCAACGTCTGATCCTCAGCCTGACTTCAGATGCAGGAGATTTTGATTCAGCCTCTGCATAGTGGGCTTGCTCTGTCGTTGGCTCCAATCCTCACCCTAGCTTGTGTTTTCAGACTTCCGTCCTCACACACCTGGTCCACAAACCCTCCCTACTGGGAATTCTGGGGCCACAATGAAGCACTCTTCCTACCTCCCAGACGAAAAACATTGTCTATGGTGCTGCCCAGGTACGCCAAATGAGGATCAAACTGCTTGGCCCTCGGCAACTCCCCAATTGCATAGGCTACCTTAAACACTGATGCTCTGTCGCACACTGAGCACGTCAGACCCGCCATGGCCTTAGGTCGTCATCTCTTCCCCACTGCGGTTTTCAGGATTCAGAACATAGACCTTATCTCCAACCACTGCCCAGGGTTGAAAATGATGCAGAAATCAGAGCTCCTTCCCCATGGCTAGAAACCTTGTGACTGGCATGTTGTTCAAAGTTCAGTGTAGTTGAAACCAGTGTGGCCCATGAGGCCCCGCCCATGCTCGCGGGCCACATTTGTCAAAATCACACATTGTGACCCTCAGGCTGAGCCAGTCCTCAAGTAAGGCCTCTCAGTGGCTAGATAAAGAGACAGCATTTTGGGCCTGCCATGCCCCTAGGCCTCAATTTTTAACCATAATTTGGGTTGTCCCTTCACTCTTCCCCAGGGCTCTGCTTTGGAATTCCTCTTTGGTTGGGACACCTGAGGTAACAAACCTGAAAGGAGACCTCCCATCCCATAGACTGACGAAAATCAATTGGGACCGTCCAAATCCACAGAGAGGAAGATTCGTCCATGGCCCATAAGGCCTCCCCACATTCCTCGTCCATCGTTGATACAAAATATAGAGACAAAAGCCTGAGAAAGCGCCTCAGACTCGCTCTTTCTTCATATCCTGAAGAGTTCTTCTCATGGTGTGTAGATTGGGCCTGCCATACCTACAACCCCACACCAAAGCTGAGTTTGTGTTTTCAGACTTCTGTCCTCAAAGTCCTGGGCCACACTCCCTCCAGGCTGGGGCCCCTGGAGTCACACATTAGGACTGCGCCTACCCATTCCATGGGAATTCTGCCCATTCCATTGTCCAAATTCGTACAAATTAGGAGAACCCTCGAAAGTCCCCGAGGCCATCCCAATAGTGTAGGTCTCCCGGGTCAAACAAGGGCGGACTGATACCAGATGAGCATCGAACTCCACTCATACCATAGATGGATGTCCCCAGAGAATAGATTGAACCAGACAGGACCCTAGGCCATTATCGAATCCATTGCTTTGGTTTACAGGCATGTCTCCTCAAAAGCCTGGATTCCAATACCAGCATAGGGAAATTCCTGAGGCACCCAACAGAACAAATCTCGTCTCCACAGGATACTTGTGCATGGGAGCTATGTCTAAAGTTTAGGAGAATACTACAGGGTCCCGGTGCCACCGCCCAATTCTAAGGCCCCCATGGACACAAACACACATTAGGCCCCATCCTCGAGAAAGTCCATTTCAACTCAGCCACCCGGGTTGGTTCCGCAGAGCCATCACATCTCAACTGTCTTGTTGCTATGAGACAATTGGAATGCGAGGCAGGCTTCCCTGGCATCCATCCTCGAACAATGCTCTGGAGTCATTCCATAGGGGATGTCCTGGTGCTGCCTAACAGGTGTCAATGGTCCCGCAGAAGGAATCCTTGAAGGGGGCATCCCACAACTCCCAACGTGGGAAAACCTCCATGGCCTTGAGACTTTGCTCCCTTCATGAAGGGGCAGTCATTCACAGACTCCAACCTGAGCCAACAAATCTCGTCTCCGCAAGGAAACTTGTGCATGGGGGCTATGTCAAAAGCTTAGGAGAATACTTTAGGGGCCCGGTGCCACTGTCCCATTCCAAGGCCCCCATGGACACAAACACACATTAGGCCCCATCCTCAGGAAATCCATTTCAACTCAGCCACCCCGGTTGCTCCTGCATAGCCACCAATCTCAAGTGTCTTTTGCTAGGAGACAATTGGAATGCAAGGCGGGCTTCACTTGCATCCATCCTAGAACGGTGCTCTGGAGTCTTTCCATACGGGATGTCCTGGAGCTGCGCAACAGTTCTCAATTGTCCCGCAGAAGGAATTCTTGAAGGGGGCATCCCACAATTCCCAACGTGAAAAAACCTCCATAACCAAGAGACTCCGCTCCGTTCATGAAGGGCAGTCATTCACAGAAACTCCAACCTGAGCCATCGTCTGATCCTCGCCATGACTTCATTTGCTTGAGATATTGGTTCAGATCTGCAGGGAATACCTGCCGTGCCCTCGGCCTGAAGCCCAAGTCTAGCTTGTGTTCTCAGACTTCTGTCCTCACACTCCTGGCCCAGAAGCCCTCAAGTTTGGCAATTCCGGACTCGCAATGCAGCATTCTGCCTGCTCTCTAGAAAAAATATATTGCCTAATGAGCTGGACAGGCACCTCGAAGGAGGATAAACGTACACGGCACTCGACTGTACCCTAATTAAATAGTCTAACCTGGGCAATAATGCACTGTCTGACACAACCTGAGCCCGAACCTACTGACCAACACCCAAGCACCTGACAACACACTGAGTATGTCAGTCACGCCATGGCCTTAGGTCCACATCCCTTCCCAACTGCGGTTTTCAGGCTTCAGAACCTAGACCTTATCTCCAACCACCGCCCAGGTTTGAAAATGATGCAGAAATCAGAACTCCTGACCCATGGCTAGAAACCTTGTGATTGGCATGTTGTCCAAAGTTCAGTGTAGTTGAAACCACTGTGTCCCATGTGGCCCCGCCCATGCTCGTGGGCCACATTGGTCAGAAACACACATTGTGACCCTCAGCCTGAGCCCAGTTTTCAAGTAAGGCCTCTCAGTGGCTGGATGAAGAGACAGCATAATGGGCCTGCCAGCCCCTAGGCCCCAATTTTTAAACATAGTTTGGGTTGTCCCTTCACTCTTCCCCAGGGCTCTGCTTTGGAATTCCTCTTTGGTTGGGACACCTGAGGTAACAAAACTGAAAGGAGACCTCCCATACCACAGATTGACGAAAAACTATTGGGACCGTGCCAAATCCACAGAGAGGAAGTTTCGTCCATGGCCCATGAGGCCTCCCCACATTCCACGGCCATCATTGATACAAAATATAAAGAAAAGCCTGAGCAAGCGCCTCAGACTCGCTCTTTCTTCATATCCTGAAGAGTTCTTCTCATGGTTTGTAGATTGGGCCTGCCATACCTACGTACCCACACCTAAGCTGAGTTTGTGTTTTCAGACTTCTGTCCTCAAAGTCCTGGGCCACACGCTCCAGACTGGGACCCCTGGAGCCACATATTAGGAATGTGCCTACCCAATCCATGGGAATTCTGCCCATTCCATTGTCCAAAATCTTACAAATTAGGAGAACCCTCCAAAGTCCCCGAGGCCATCTCAATAGTGTAGGTCTCCCGGGTCAAAAAAGGGCAGGCTGACAGCAGCTGAGCATCTACCTCCACTCATACCATAGATGGATGTCCCCAGAGAATAGATTGAACCAGAGAGGACCCTAGGCCATAATCAGATCCATTGCTTTGGTTTACAGGCATGTCTCCTCAAAAGTCTGGATTCCAATTCCAGCATAGGGGGTTTCCTGAGGCACCCATCAGAACAAATCTGGTCTCCACAAGAAAACTTGTTCATGGGAGCTATGTCAATAGCTTAGGAGAATACTTCAGGGTCCCGGTGCCACCGCCCCAATCTAAGGCCCCCATGGACACAAACACACATTACGCCCTATCCTCAGGAAAGTCCATTTCACCTCAGCCACCCCGGTTGCTTCCGCAGAGCCATCACATCTCAACTGTCTTGTTGCTAGGAGACAATTGGAATGCGAGGCGGGCTTCCCTGGCATCCATCCTCTAACGGTACTCTGGAGTCATTCCATATGGGATGTCCTGGAGCTGCCCAACAGGTGTCAATTGTCCCGCATAAGGAATCCTTGAAGGGGGCATCCCTGAACTCCCAACGTTGGAAACCCTCCAGGGCCTTGAGACTCCGCTAGGTTCATGAAGGGCAGTCATTCACAGAAACTCCAACCTGAGCCAACGTCTGATCCTCGCCTTGACTTCAGATGCTTGAGATATTGGTTCAGAACTGAAAGGGTTACCTGCCGTGCCCTCGGCCTGAAGCCAAAGTCTAGCTTGTGTTCTCAGACTTCTGTCCTCTACTCCTGGCCCTGTAGCCGTCAAGACTGGAAATTCCGGACCCACATTGCAGCACCCTGCCTGCACTCTAGAAAGAATATATTGCCTAATGAGCTGCCCAAGCACCTCAAATGAGGATAAACCTACACGACACTCGACTGTAACCAAATTATATAGTCTAACCTGGGTACTAATGCACTGTTGACACAACCTGAGCTAGAACCTCCTGACCAACACCCAGGCAGTTGACCGCACACTGAGCGCATACGACCCGCCAAGGCCTTAGGTCGTCATCTCTTCCCAACTGTGGTTTTCAGGCTTCCGAACCTAGACCTTATCTCCAACCAGTGCCCAGGGTTGAAAATGATGCAGAAATAAGAACTCCTTCCCCATGGCAAGAAACCTTGTGATTGGCCTGTTGTCCAAAGTTTAGTGTAGTTGAAACCAGTGTGGCCCATGTGGCCCTGCCCATGCCCGCGGGCCACATTGGTCACAAACACACATTGTGACCATCAGCCTGAGCCCAGTCCTCAAGTAAGGCCTCTCAGTGGCTGGATGAAGAGACAGCATATTGGGCCTGCCATGCCCCTAGGCCCCCACTTTTAAGCATAGTTTGGGTTGTCCTTTCACTCTTTCCCAGGGCTCTGCTTTGGAATTCCTCTTTGGTTGGGACACCTGAGGTAACAAACCTGAAAGGAGACCTCCCATACCACAGATTGACGAAAAACAATTGGGACCATTCCAAATGCACAGAGAGGAAGATTCGTCCATGGCCCATAAGGCCTCCCACATTACACGGCCATCATTGATACAAAATCCAGAGACAAAAGCCTGAGCAAGCGCCTCAGACTCGCTCATTCTTTATATCCAGAAGTGTTCTTCTCATGGTATGTAGATTGGGCCTGCCATACCTACGTCACCAAACCTAAGCTGAGTTTGTGTTTTCAGACTTCTGTCCTCAAAGTCCTGGGCCACACACCCTCCAGGCTGGGGCCCCTGGAGCCACACATTAGGACGCTACCTACCCCATGCATGGGAATTCTGCACATTCCATTTTCCAAAATAGTACAAATTATGAGAAACCTCCAAAGTCCCCAAGGTCATCCCAATAGTGTAGGTCTCCCGGGACAAACAAGGGCGGTCTGACACCAGCTGAGCATCCACCTCCACTCATACCATAGATGGATGAACCCAGAGAAGAAGATTAAACCAGACAGGACCCTAGGCCATAATCGGATCCATTGCTTTGGTTTACAGGCATGTCTCCTCAAATGCCTGGATTCCAATACCCGTATAGGGGGTTTCCTGAGGCACCGATCTGAACTAATCTCATCTCCCCAAGGAAACTTGAGCATGGGAGCTATGTCAAAGTTAAGGAGAATTCTTCAGGATCCCGGTGGCTCCGCCCCATTGAAGGCCCCCATGGACACAAACACATATTAGGCCCCATCCTCGGGAAAGTCCATTTCACTCAGCCATCCCGGTTGCTCCCGCAGAGCCATCAGATCTCAACTGTCTTGTTGCTGGGAGACAATTGGAATGCGAGGCGGTCTTCCCTGGCATCCATCCCCTAACGGTGCTCTGGAGTCATTCCGTATGGGATAGGATGTCCTGGAGCTGCCCAACAGGTCTCAATTTTCCCGCACAAGGAATCCTTCAAGGGGGCCTCCCACAACTCCCACCGTGGGAAAACCTCCATGGCCTTGAGACTCCTCTCTGTTTATGAAGGGGCAGTCATGCACAGAAACTCCAACCTGAGCCAAAGTCTGATCATCGCCTTGACTTCAGATGCTTGAGATATTGGTTCAGAACTTCAGGGGGTACCTACAATGCCCTCGCCCTGAAACCCAAGTATAGCTTGTCTTCTCAGACTTCCGCCCTCACACCCCTGGCCCAGAAGCCCTCAAGTTTGGCAATTCCGGACCCACAGTGCAGCACTCTGCCTGCCCTCTAGAAAAAAATTATTGCCTCATGAGCTGCCCAGACACCTTAAATGAGGATAAACCTACACAGCACTCGACTTTACCCAAATTATATAGTCTAACCTGGGCACTAATGCAATGTCTGAAACAACCTGAGCCCGGACCTCCAGACCAACACCCAGACAGCAGACCGCACCGTGAGCACATCAGACCCGCCATGGCCTTAGGTCATCATCTCTTCCCTACCTCAGTTTTCAGGCTTCAGAAGCAAGACCTTATATCATATCGCTGCCCAGGGGTGAGTGTGATGCAGAAATCAGAACTCCTCCTTACCCATGGCAAGAACCCTTGTGGTTGGCACGTTGTCCAATGTTCAGTGTAGGAGAAACCAGCATTCTCCCTGAGGCCCCGCCCATTCTTGAGTGCGACGAGGGCATACACACGCATTGTGATCCTCAACATGAGTCCTGTCCTCTAGTAAGTCCTCTCAGTGGCTGAACCATTGGATGTCATAATGGGCTTGACATGTCCCTAGGCCCCAATTTATAACCAGATTTCTGATTGTCCAGTCGCCCCTCCCGAGGGCTCTACTCTGGAATCACTCATTTGTAGGGACACCTGAGGTTAAAAAATAAAACAACAACAACAAAGAAACGGACTTCTTCCATCCCACAGAATGACCACAAAATCTTTGGACGGGGCCAAACCACCAGAGAGTAAGACACGTCCATTTCCCAAGAAGTCACCCAGAAATTTCACCACCATGAGTGACACGATATCCAGAGACAAAAACTTGAGCAGGAGCCTCACTCTCGCCCTTCTTTAAAATCCCGAAGAGTTCTCCTCATGGTCTGTAGATCAGTCCTGCCATACCTATGACCTGAAACATAAGCCGAGTTTGTGTTTTCAGACAACTGTCCAAACAGCCCTGGCCTACACAACCTACAGGTTAGGCCCCTGGAGCCAAAACTGAGGACTGTACTTGCCCTCTGCAAGGGTTTTGTGTGTGCCCTTCCCAATGGCCAAAACCCTTCTAATAGGAAAAACCTTCAAAGTGCCTGATCCTTCTCCCTAGTGGTGGCTTCCCAGGAAATACAGAGGCAATCTGAGCGCATCTGTGTACCTACCTGCACTCAGACACATAGACAGATGTCCCCAGAGGTAAAAAGGAAAGAACAGGCCCCTAGGGACTAATTAGATCCGTTGCTTTGGTTTCCAGGCATCTCTCCTCAGAGGCCTGGATTTCTAAACCAGCATATGGCTGTTTCTTGACTCACCCATCAGAAAACATCTCATCTACACATGGGAAACTTGCACGTTGGATCTGTGTCAAAGCCTCTGTTTCAGAGAACACTTCAAGGCCCCAGTGCCACCGCTTCATTCCAAGGTCTCCATAGACACAAAAGCACATTAGGACCCATACCCAGGAGAGTCCATTTCAACTCAGCCTCCTCGGTTGCTCCCCACGATCCAGCAGATCTAACCTGTCTTGTTGCTAGGAGACAATTGGAATGAGAGGTGGGCTACCCAGCCATCCATCCTTAGAACCCTGCTCAGAATCATTGGCCTGGAGACCCAACAACAGGTCTCAATTGTCCTGCAGAAGACTCCTTGCAGTTTGGAGCTGCTCACAACTCCCATAGTGGGAAAACCCCCATGGCCTCGTGATGCCCCCCGTTCATGAAGGGGCTATCAGGGACAGAAACACCAACCTGAGCGATCGTCTGACCCTCGCCCTGACTTCAGATGCACGAGATCTCGATTCAGGTCTGTAGATTGTGCCGGCCATGTCCTCACCCAGAAACCGAAGCCTAGCTTGTGTTATCAGACTTCTGTCCTCAGACTACTGGCCCACAAGTCCTCCAGTTTGGCAATCCAGAACTACAATGCAGCACTCTGCCTGCCCTCCAGAAGAAAAACATTGCCCTCTGGGGCTACAGGTATTCCAGAGTAGAGCCGTGGGGAGGGCCGACCAGACAACCAGAAATCTGGTTTAAAATTGGGGCCTAGGGACATGTCAAGCCCATTATGACATCTAATGGTCGAGCCACTGAGAGGACTTACTAGAGCACAGGACTCACGCTGAGGGTCACAATGCGTGTTTATGCCCTCTTCGCACTTAAGAATTGGCGGGGCCTCCGGGTGAATGCTGGTTTCTCCTACACTGAACGTTGGACAACATGCCAACCACAAGGTTTCTTGCCATGGGTAAGGACGAGTTCTGATTTCTGCATCACAGGCACCCCTGGGCAGTGGTTGGAGATAAGGTCTAGGTTCTGAGGCCTGAAAAACCGCAGTTGGGAAGAGATGATGACCTAAGGCCATGGCAGTTCTGATGTGCTCAGTGTGCGGTCAGCTGTCTGGGTGTTGGTCAGGAGGTCCGAGCTCAGGTTGTGTCAGACAGTGCATTAGTGCCCAGGTTAGACTATATACTTTGGGTACAGTCGCATGCCATGTAGATTTATCCTCATATAAGGTGCCGGGGCAGCTCATTAGGCCAAATTTTTTTTCCAAGAGGGCAGGCAGAGTGCTGCATTGTGGGTCTGGAATTGCGAAACTTCCGGGCTTCGGGGCCTGGAGTGTGAGGACGGAAGTCTGAGAACACAAGCTAGACTTGGGTTTCAGGGCCAGGGCACGGCAGGTACCCCTGTAGATCTGAACCTATATCTCATGCATCTGAAGTCAGGGCGAGGATCAGACGTTGGCTCAGGTTGGAGTTACTGTGCATGACGGCCCCTTCATGAAGGGAGCGGAATCTCGAGGCCATGGAGGTTTACCCACGTTGGGAGTTGTGGGATGCCCCCTTCAAGGATTCCTTCTGCGGGACAATTGAGACTTGTTGGGCAGCTCCAGGACATTCCATATGGAATGACTCCAGGGCACCGTTCGAGGATGGATGCCTGGGAAGCCCGCCTCGCATTCCAATTGTCTCCTAGCAACAAGACAGTTTAAGAACTGATGGCTCTGCGGGAGAAACCGGGGTGGCTGACTTGAAATGGACTTTCCTGAGGATGGGTCCTAATGTGTGTTTGTGTCCATGAGGGCCTTAAAATGGGGCGGTGGCACCGGGACCCTGAAGTATTCTCCTAAGCTTTTGACATAGCTCGATGCACAAGGTTCCTTGTGGAGACGAGATTTGTTTTGATGGGTGCCTCAGGAAAACCTCTATGCTGGAATTGGAATCCAGGCTTTTGAGGAGACATGCCTGTAATCCAAAGCAATGTATCCGATTATGGCCTAGGGTCCTGTCTGGTTAAATATTCTTCTCAGGGGACATCCATCTATGGCATGAGTGGAGGTAGATGCTCAGCTGGTATCAGACCGCCCTTGTTTGTCCCGGGCGACCAGCACTATTGGGATGGCCTCAGGGATTTGTAGGGTTCTCCAAATTTTACTGTTTTGGACAATGGCATCTGCAGAATTCCCATGGATTGGGTAGGAACAGTCCTAATGTGTGACTCCAGGGGCCCCAGCCTGGAGGGTGTGTGGCCCAGGACTTTGAGGACAGAAGTCTGAAAACACAAACTCAGCTTAGGTTTGGGGACGTAGGTATGGCAGGCCCGATCTATAAACCATGAGAAGAACTCTTCCGGATATGAAGAAAGAGCGAGTCTGAGGCGCTTACTCAGGCTTTTGACTCTGGATTTTGTATCAGAGATGGCCGTGGAATGTCGGGGAGGCCTCATGGGCCATGGACGAATCTTCCTCTCTGTGGATTTGGCCCGATCCCAATTGTTTTTCGTCAATCTGTGGAATGGAAGGACTCCTTTCAGGTTTGTTACCTCAGGTGTCCCGCCAAAAGAGGAATTCCAAAGAAGAGCCCTGGGGAAAAGTGAAGGGAGAACCCGAACTATGGGTAAAATTTGGGGCCTAGGGGCATGGCAAGCCCAATATGCTATCTCTTCATCCAGCCACTGAGAGGCCTTATTGAGGACTGGGATCAGGGTGAGGGTCACAATGTGTGGTTTGGACCAATGTGGCCCGCAAACATGAGCGGGGCCTCATGGGCCACACTGGTTTCAACTACACTGAACGTTGGGCAACATGCCAACCACATGGTTTCTTGCCACGGGGAAGGAGTTGTGATTTCTGCATCACTCAAGCCTGGGCAGTGATTGGAGATAAGGTCTAGATTCTGAAACTTGGCAACCGAGGTTGGGAAGAGATGACGACCTTAGACCATGGCGGGTCCGATGTGCTCAGTGAGAGGCCAGCTTTCTGTGTGGGGCCAGGTAATCCAGGCTCAGGCTGTGTCAAAAAGGACAATAGTGCCCAGGTCAGCCTATATATTTGGGGTACAGTCGAATGGCGTGCAGGTTGATCCTCATTTGGAGTTTCTGGGTAGCCCCAGAGGGCAATGTTTTTCTTCCTGAGGGCAGGAAGAGTGCTGCATTATAGTTCTGGTTTTCAAACTGGAGGCTTGTGGGCCAGTAGTCTGAGGAAGGAAATCAGAGAACAAGCTAGGCTTAGGTTTCTGGGTGAGGACAAGGCAGGAACAATCTACAGACCTGAATCGAGATCTCGTGCTTATGATGTCAGCGCGAGGATCAGAAGATCGCTGAGGTTGGTGTTTCTGTCCCTGATGGCCCTTCATGAAGGGGCGGGGGGGACACGAGGCCATGGGGGTTTTCCCACGATGTTAGTTGTGAGAAGCTCCAAACTGCAAAGATTCTTCTGCAGGACAATTGAGACCTGTTGGTTGGCTCCAGGGCAACGATTCCGAGCAGGGTTCTAAGGATGGACGGCTGGGTAGCCCACCTCGCATTCCAATTGTGTCCTAGCAACAAGACAGGTTAGATCTGCTGGATCTGGGGGAGCAACCCAGGAGGCTGAGTTGAAATGGACTCTCCTGTGGATGGGTCCTAATGTCTTTTTGTGTCTATGGAGACCTTAAATGTAGCGGTGGCACTGGGTTCCTGAAGGGTTTTTCCAAACAGAGGCTTTGACACAGCTCCAACGTGCAAGTTTCCCATATGTAGATGAGATGTTTTCTGATGGGTGAGTCAAGAAACAGCCATACACTGGTATTGAAAACCAGGCCTCTGAGGAGAGATGACTGGATACCACAGCAATGGATCCGTTTAGTGCCTAGGGGCCTGTTCGTTCCTTTTTACCTCTGGGGACATCAGTCTATGCGTCTGAGTGCAGGTAGGTGCTCAGATGAGCTCAGATTGCCCCTGTTGTCCTGGGAAGCCACCACTCTTGGGATGGCCTCAGGCAGTTTGGAGGTTTATCCTATTAGTAGGGTTGTGGCCATTGGAATGGGCACATACAATTCCCTTGGAGAGGGCAAGTACAGTCCTCAGGTTTGGCTCCAGGGGCCTGAGCCTGTAGGGTGTGTAGGCCAGAGCTGTTTGGACCGTTGTCTGAAAACACAAACGCGGCTTATGTTTCAGGTCATAGGTATGGCAGGACTGATCTACAGACCATGAGGAGAACTCTTCAGGATATGAAAAAAGGGCGAGTGTGAGGCTCGTGCTCAAGTTTTTGTCTCTGGATATCGTGTCACTCATGGTCGTGAAATTTCCGGGTGACTTCATGGGAAATGGACGAATCTTACTATCTGGGGTTTTGCCCCGTCCCAAGAGTTTTGGGTCATTCTTGGGATGGAAGAAGTCCGTTTTGTTGTTGTTGTTGATTTGCTTTGTTTTGTTTTTTAACCTCAGTTGTTTTGTTTTTTAACCTCAGGTGTCTCACCAAATGAGGTATTCCAGAGTAGAGCCCTGGGGAGGGCCGACCGGACAACCAGAAATCTGGTTTAAAATTGGGGCCTAGGGACATGTCAAGCCCATTATGACATCTAATGGTCGAGCCACTGAGAGGACTTACTAGAGCACAGGACTCACACTGAGGGTCACAATGTGTGTTTATGCCCTCTTCGCACTCAAGAATTGGCGGGGCCTCCGGGTGAATGCTGGTTTCTCCTACACTGAACGTTGGACAACATGCCAACCACAAGGTTTCTTGCCATGGATAAGGACGAGTTCTGATTTCTGCATCACTGGCACCCCTGGGCAGTGGTTGGAGATAAGGTCTAGGTTCTGAGGCCTGAAATACCGCAGTTGGGAAGAGATGATGACCTAAGGCCATGGCGGTTCTGATGTGCTCAGTGTGCGGTCAGCTGTCTGGGTGTTGGTCAGGAGGTCCGAGCTCAGGTTGTGTCAGACAGTGCATTAGTGCCCAGGTTAGACTATATACTTTGGGTACAGTCGAATGCCATGTAGATTTATCCTCATATAAGGTGCCTGGGCAGCTCATTAGGCCAAATTTTTTTCCTAGAGGGCAGGCAGAGTGCTGCATTGTGGGTCTGGAATTGCGAAACTTCCGGGCTTCGGGGCCTGGAGTGTGAGGACGGAAGTCTGAGAACACAAGCTAGACTTGGGTTTCAGGGCCAGGGCACGGCAGGTACCCCTGTAGATCTGAACCTATATCTCATGCATCTGAAGTCAGGGCGAGGATCAGACGTTGGCTCAGGTTGGAGTTTCTGTGCATGAAGGCCCCTTCATGAAGAGAGCGGAATCTCGAGGCCATGGAGGTTTTCCCACGTTGGGAGTTGTGGGATGCCCCCTTCAAGGATTCCTTCTGCGGGACAATTGAGACTTGTTGGGCAGCTCCAGGACATTCCATATGGAATGACTCCAGGGCACCGTTCAAGGATGGATGCCTGGGAAGCCCGCCTCGCATTCCAATTATCTCCTAGCAACAAGACAGTTTAGATCTGATGGCTCTGCGGGAGAAACCGGGGTGGCTGACTTGAAATGGACTTTCCTGAGGATGGGTCCTAATGTGTGTTTGTGTCCATGAGGGCCTTATAATGGGGCGGTGGCACCGGGACCCTGAAGTATTCTCCTAAGCTTTTGACATAGCTCAATGCACAAGGTTCCTTGTGGAGACGAGATTTGATTTCATGGGTGCCTCAGGAAAACCTCTATGCTGGTATTGGAATCCAGGCTTTTGAGGAGACATGCCTGTAATCCAAAGCAATGTATCCGATTATGGCCTAGGGTCCTGTCTGGTTCAATCTTCTTCTCAGGGGACATCCATCTATGGTATGAGTGGAGGTAGATGCTCAGCTGGTATCAGACCGCCCTTGTTTGTCCCGGGCTACCTGCACTATTGGGATGGCCTCAGGGATTGTAGGGTTCTACAAATTTTACTGTTTTGGACAATGGCATCGGCCGAATTCCCATGGATTGGGTAGGCACAGTCCTAATGTGTGACTCCAGGGGCCCCAGCCTGGTGGGTGTGTGGCCCAGGACTTTGAGGACAGAAGTCTGAAAACACAAACTCAGCTTAGGTTTGGGGACGTAGGTATGGCAGGCCCGATCTATAAACCATGAGAAGAACTCTTCCGGATATGAAGAAAGAGCGAGTCTGAGGCGCTTGCTCAGGCTTTTGTCTCTGGATTTTATATCAGGATGGTCGTGGAATGTCGGGGAGGCCTCATGGGCCATGGACGAATCTTTCTCTCTGTGGATTTGGCCCGATCCCAATTGATTTTCGTCAATCTGTGGAATGGGAGGAATCCTTTCATGTTTGTTACCTCAGGTGTCCCGCCAAAAGAGGAATTCCAAAGAAGAGCCCTGGGGAAAAGTGAAGGGAGAACCCGAACTATGGGTAAAATTTGGGGCCTAGGGGCATGGCAAGCCCAATATGCTATCACTTCATCCAACCACTGAGAGGCCTTATTGAGGACTGGGATCAGGATGAGGGTCACAATGTGTGGTTTTGACCAATGTGGCCCGCAAACATGAGCGGGGCCTCATGGGCCACACTGGTTTCAACAACACTGAACGTTGGGCAACATGCCAACCACATGGTTTCTTGCCACGGGGAAGGAGTTGTGATTTCTGCATCACTTTCAAGCCTGGGCAGTGATTGGAGATAAGGTCTAGATTCTGAAACTTGACAACCGAGGTTGGGAAGAGATGACGACCTAAGACCATGGCGGTTCCGATGTGCTCAGTGAGCGGCCAGCTTTCTGTGTGGGGCCAGGTAATCCAGGCTCGGGCTGTGTCAAAAAGGGCAATAGTGCCCAGGTCAGCCTATATATTTGGGGTACAGTTGAATGGCGTGCAGGTTGATCCTCATTTGGAGTTTCTGGGTAGCCCCAGAGGGCAATGTTTTTCTTCCTGAGGGCAGGAAGAGTGCTGCATTATAGTTCTGGTTTTCAAACTGGAGGCTTGTGGGCCAGTAGTCTGAGGAAGGAAATCTGAGAACAAGCTAGGCTTAGGTTTCTGGGTGAGGACAAGGCAGGAACAATCTACAGACCTGAATCGAGATCTCGTGCTTATGATGTCAGGGCGAGGTTCAGAAGATCGCTCAGGTTGGTGTTTCTGTCCCTGATGGCCCTTCATGAAGGGGCGGGGGGGTCACGAGGCCGTGGGGGTTTTCCCACGATGTTAGCTGTGAGAAGCTCCAAACTGCAAAGATTCTTCTGCAGGACAATTGAGACCTGTTGGTTGGCTCCAGGGCAACGATTCCGAGCAGGGTTCTAAGGATGGATAGCTGGGTAGCCCACATCGCATTCCAATTGTGTCCTAGGAACAAGACAGGTTAGATCTGCTGGATCTGGGGGAGCAACCCAGGAGGCTGAGTTGAAATGGACTCTCCTGTGGATGGGTCCTAATGTCTTTTTGTGTCTATGGAGACCTTAAATGTAGCGGTGGCACTGGTGTCCTGAAGGGTTTTTCCAAACAGAGGCTTTGACACAGCTCCAACGTGCAAGTTTCCCATATGTAGATGAGATGTTTTCTGATGGGTGAGTCAAGAAACAGCCATACGCTGGTATTGAAATCCAGGCCTCTGAAGAGAGATGACTGGATACCACAGCAATGGATCCGTTTAGTGCCTAGGTGCCTATATGTTCCTTTTTACCTCTGGGGACATCAGTCTATGCGTCTGAGTGCAGGTAGGTGCTCAGATGAGCTCAGATTGCCCCTGTTTGTCCTGGGAAGCCACCACTATTGGGATGGCCTCAGGCAGTTTGGAGGTTTATCCTATTAGTAGGGTTGTGCCCATTGGAATGGGCACATACAATTCCCTGGAGAGGGCATGTACAGTCCTCAGGTTTGGCTCCAGGGGCCTGAGCCTGTAGGGTGTGTAGGCCAGAGCTGTTTGGACCGTTGTCTGAAAACACAAACGCGGCTTATGTTTCGGGTCATAGGTATGGCAGGACTGATCTACAGACCATGAGGAGAACTCTTCAGGATATGAAAAAAGGGCGAGTGTGAGGCTCGTGCTCAAGTTTTTGTCTCTGGATATCGTGTCACTCATGGTCGTGAAATTTCCGGGTGACTTCATGGGAAATGGACGAATCTTACTATCTGGGGTTTTGCCCCGTCCCAAGAGTTTTGGGTCATTCTGGGGATGGAAGAAGTCCGTTTTGTTGTTGTTGTTGATTTGCTTTGTTTTGTTTTTTAACCTCAGGTGTCTCACCAAATGAGGTATTCCAGAGTAGAGCCCTGGGGAGGGCTGACCGCACAACTAGAAATCTGGTTTAAAATTGGGGCCTAGGGACATGTCAAGCCCATTATGACATCTAATGGTCGAGCCACTGAGAGGACTTACTAGAGCACAGGACTCACGCTGAGGGTCACAATGCGTGTTTATGCCCTCTTCGCACTCAAGAATTGGCGGGGCCTCCGGGTGAATGCTGGTTTCTCCTACACTGAACGTTGGACAACATGCCAACCACAAGGTTTCTTGCCATGGGTAAGAACGAGTACTGATTTCTGCATCACAGGCACCCCTGGGCAGTGGTTGGAGATAAGGTCTAGGTTCTGAGGCCTGAAATACCGCAGTTGGGAAGAGATGATGACCTAAGGCCATGGCGTTTCTGATGTGCTCAGTGTGCGGTCAGCTGTCTGGGTGTTGGTCAGGAGGTCCGAGCTCAGGTTGTGTCAGACAGTGCATTAGTGCCCAGGTTAGACTATATACTTTGGGTACAGTCGAATGCCATGTAGATTTATCCTCATATAAGGTGCCTGGGCAGCTCATTAGGCCAAATTTTTTTTCTAGAGGGCAGGCAGAGTGCTGCATTGTGGGTCTGGAATTGCGAAACTTCCGGGCTTCGGGGCCCGGAGTGTGAGGACGGTAGTCTGAGAACACAAGCTAGACTTGGGTTTCAGGGCCAGGGCACGGCAGGTACCTTTGTAGATCTGAACCTTTATCGCATGCATCTGAAGTCAGGGCGAGGATCAGACGTTGGCTCAGGTTGGAGTTTCTGTGCATGACGGCCCCTTCATGAAGGGAGCGGAATCTCGAGGCCATGGAGGTTTTCCCACGTTGGGAGTTGTGGGATGCCCCCTTCAAGGATTCCTTCTGCGGGACAATTGAGACTTGTTGGGCAGCTCCAGGACATCCCATATGGAATGACTCCAGGGCACCGTTCGAGGATGGATGCCTGGGAAGCCCGCCTCGCATTCCAATTGTCTCCTAGCAACAAGACAGTTTTAGATCTGATGGCTCTGCGGGAGAAACCGGGGTGGCTGACTTGAAATGGACTTTCCTGAGGATGGGTCCTAATGTGTGTTTGTGTCCATGAGGGCCTTAAAATGGGGCGGTGGCACCGGGACCCTGAAGTATTCTCCTAAGCTTTTGACATAGCTCGATGCACAAGGTTCCTTGTGGAGACGAGATTTGTTTTGATGGGTGCCTCAGGAAAACCTCTATGCTGGTATTGGAATCCAGGCTTTTGAGGAGACATGCCTGTAATCCAAAGCAATGTATCCGATTATGGCCTAGGGTCCTGTCTGGTTCAATCTTCTTCTCAGGGGACATCCATCTATGGTATGAGTGGAGGTAGATGCTCAGCTGGTATCAGACCGCCCTTGTTTGTCCCGGGCGACCTGCACTATTGGGATGGCCTCAGGGATTTGTAGGGTTCTCCAAATTTTACTGTTTTGGACAATGACATCGGCAGAATTCCCATGGATTGGGTAGGCACAGTCCTAATGTGTGACTCCAGGGGCCCCAGCCTGGAGGGTGTGTGGCCCAGGACTTTGAGGACAGAAGTCTGAAAACACAAACTCAGCTTAGGTTTGGGGACGTAGGTATGGCAGGCCCGATCTATAAACCATGAGAAGAACTCTTCCGGATATGAAGAAAGAGCGAATCTGAGGCGCATGCTCAGGCTTTTGTCTCTGGATTTTGTATCAGAGATGGCCCTGAAATGTCGGGGAGGCCTCATGGGCCATGGACGAATCTTCCTCTCTGTGGATTTGGCCCGATCCCAATTGTTTTTCGTCAATCTGTGGAATGGGAGGACTCCTTTCAGGTTTGTTACCTCAGGTGTCCAGCCAAAAGAGGAATTCCAAAGAAGAGCCCTGGGGAAAAGTGAAGGGAGAACCCGAACTATGGGTAAAATTTGGGGCCTAGGGGCATGGCAAGCCCAATATGCTATCTCTTCATCCAGCCACTGAGAGGCCTTATTGAGGACTGGGATCAGGGTGAGGGTCACAATGTGTGGTTTGGACCAATGTGGTCCGCAAACATGAGCGGGGCCTCATGGGCCACACTGGTTTCAACTACACTGAACGTTGGGCAACATGCCAACCACATGGTTTCTTGCCACGGGGAAGGAGTTGTGATTTCTGCATCACTTTCAAGCCTGGGCAGTGATTGGAGATAAGGTCTAGATTCTGAAACTTGACAACCGTGGTTGGGAGGAGATGACGAACTAAGACCATGGCGGGTCCGATGTGCTCAGTGAGCGGCCAGCTTTCTGTGTGGGGCCAGGTAATCCAGGCTCAGGCTGTGTCAAAAAGTGCAATAGTGCCCAGGTCAGCCTATATATTTGGGGTAGAGTCGAATGGCGTGCAGGTTGATCCTCATTTGGAGTTTCTGGGTAGCCCCAGAGGGCAATGTTTTTCTTCCTGAGGGCAGGAAGAGTGCTGCATTATAGTTCTGGTTTTCAAACTGGAGGCATGTAGGCCAGTAGTCTGAGGAAGGAAATCTGACAACAAGCTAGGCTTATGTTTCTCGGTGAGGACAAGCCAGGAACAATCTACAGACATGAATCGAGATCTCGTGCTTATGATGTCAGGGCGAGGATCAGAAGATCGCTCAGGTTGGTGTTTCTGTCCCTGATGGCCCTTCATGAAGGGGCGGGGGGGTCACGAGGCCGTGGGGGTTTTCCCACGATGTTAGATGTGAGAAGCTCCAAACTGCAAAGATTCTTCTGCAGGACAATTGAGACCTGTTGGTTGGCTCCAGGGCAACGATTCCGAGCAGGGTTCTAAGGATGGATGGCTGGGTAGCGCACCTCGCATTCCAAATGTGTCCTAGCAACAAGACAGGTTAGATCTGCTGGATCTGGGGGAGCAACCCAGGAGGCTGAGTTGAAATGGACTCTCCTGTGGATGGGTCCTAATGTCTTTTTGTGTCTATGGAGACCTTGGAATGTAGCGGTGGCACTGGGGTCCTGAAGGGTTTTTCCAAACAGAGGCTTTGACACAGCTCCAACGTGCAAGTTTCCCATATGTAGATGAGATGTTTTCTGATGGGTGAGTCAAGAAACAGCCATACGCTGGTATTGAAATCCAGGCCTCTGTGGAGAGATGACTGGATACCACAGCAATGGATCCGTTTAGTGCCTAGGGGCCTGTTTGTTCCTTTTTACCTCTGGGGACATCAGTCTATGCGTCTGAGTGCAGGTAGGTGCTCAGATGAGCTCAGATTGCCCCTGTTTGTCCTTGGAAGCCACCACTATTGGGATGGCCTCAGGCAGTTTGGAGGTTTATCCTATTATTAGGGTTGTGGCCATTGGAATGGGCACATAAAATTCCCTTGGAGAGGGCAAGTACAGTCCTCAGGTTGGCTCCAGGGGCCTGAGCCTGTAGGGTGTGTAGGCCAGAGCTGTTTGGACCACTGTCTGAAAACACAAACGCGGCTTATGTTTCGGGTCATAGGTATGGCAGGACTGATCTACAGACCATGAGGAGAACTCTTCAGGATATGAAAAAAGGGCGAGTGTGAGGCTCGTGCTCAAGTTTTTGTCTCTGGATATCGTGTCACTCATGGTCGTGAAATTTCCGGGTGACTTCATGGAAAATGGACGAGTCTTACTCTCTGGGGTTTTGCCCCGTTTCAAGAGTTTTGGGTCATTCTGGAGATGGGAGAAGTCCGTTTTGTTCTTGTTGTTGATTTGCTTTGTTTTGTTTTTTAACCTCAGGTGTCTCACCAAATGAGGTATTCCAGAGTAGAGCCCTGGGGAGGGCCGACCGGACAACCAGAAATCTGGTTTAAAATTGGGGCCTAGGGACATGTCAAGCCCATTATGACATCTAATGGTCGAGCCACTGAGAGGACTTACTAGAGCACAGGACTCACGCTGAGGGTCACAATGCGTGTTTATGCCCTCTTCGCACTCAAGAATTGGCGGTGCCTCCGGGTGTATGCTGGTTTCTCCTACACTGAACGTTGGACAACATGCCAACCACAAGGTTTCCTGCCATGGGTAAGGACGAGTTCTGATTTCTGCATCCCAGGCACCCCTGGGCAGTGGTTGGAGATAAGGTCTAGGTTCTGAGGCCTGAAATACCGCAGTTGGGAAGAGATGATGACCTAAGGCCATGGCGGTTGTGATGTGCTCAGTGTGCGGTCAGCTGTCTGGGTGTTGGTCAGGAGGTCCGAGCTCAGGTTGTGTCAGACAGTGCATTAGTGCCCAGGTTAGACTATATACTTTGGGTACAGTCGAATGCCATGTAGATTTATCCTCATATAAGGTGCCTGGGCAGCTCATTAGGCCAAATTTTTTTTTCTAGAGGGCAGGCAGAGTGCTGCATTGTGGGTCTGGAATTGCGAAACTTCCGGGCTTCGGGGCCTGGAGTGTGAGGACGGAAGTCTGAGAACACAAGCGAGACTTGGGTTTCAGGGCCAGGGCACGGCAGGTACCCCTGTAGATCTGAACCTATATCTCATGCATCTGAAGTCAGGGCGAGGATCAGACGTTGGCTCAGGTTGGAGTTTCTGTGCATGACGGCCCCTTCATGAAGGGAGCGGAATCTCGAGGCCATGGAGGTTTACCCACGTTGGGAGTTGTGGGATGGCCCCTTCAAGGATTCCTTCTGCGGGACAATTGAGACTTGTTGGGCAGCTCCAGGACATCCCATATGGAATGACTGCAGGGCACCGTTCGAGGATAGATGCCTGGGAAGCCCGCCTCGCATTCCAATTGTCTCCTAGCAACAAGACAGTTTTAGATCTGATGGCTCTGTGGGAGAAACCGGGGTGGCTGACTTGAAATGGACTTTCCTGAGGATGGGTCCTAATGTGTGTTTGTGTCCATGAGGGCCTTAAAATGGGGCGGTGGCACCGGGACCCTGAAGTATTCTCCTAAGCTATTGACATAGCTCGATGCACAAGGTTCCTTGTGGAGACGAGATTTGTTTTGATGGGTGCCTCAGGAAAACCTCTATGCTGGTATTGGAATCCAGGCTTTTGAGGAGACATGCCTGTAATCCAAAGCAATGTATCCGATTATGGCCTAGGGTCCTGTCTGGTTCAATCTTCTTCTCAGGGGACATCCATCTATGGTATGAGTGGAGGTAGATGCTCAGCTGGTATCAGACTGCCCTTGTTTGAACCGGGCGACCTGCACTATTGGGATGGCCTCAGGGATTGGTAGGGTTCTCCAAATTTTACTGTTTTGGACAATGGCATCGGCCGAATTCCCATGGATTGGGTAGGCACAGTCCTAATGTGTGACTCCAGGGGCCCCAGCCTGGAGGGTGTGTGGCCCAGGACTTTGAGGACAGAAGTCTGAAAACACAAACTCAGCTTAGGTTTGGGGACGTAGGTATGGCAGGCCCGATCTATAAACCATGAGAAGAACTCTTCCGGATATGAAGAAAGAGCGAGTCTGAGGCGCTTGCTCAGGCTTTTGTCTCTGGATTTTGTATCAGAGATGGCCCTGAAATGTCGGGGAGGCCTCATGGGCCATGGACGAATCTTCCTCTCTGTGGATTTGGCCCGATCCCAATTGTTTTTCGTCAATCTGTGGAATGGGAGGACTCCTTTCAGGTTTGTTACCTCAGGTGTCCCGCCAAAAGAGGAATTCCAAAGAAGAGCCCTGGGGAAAAGTGAAGGGAGAACCCGAACTATGGGTAAAATTTGGGGCCTAGGGGCATGGCAAGCCCAATATGCTATCTCTTCATCCAGCCACTGAGAGGCCTTATTGAGGACTGGGATCAGGGTGAGGGTCACAATGTGTGGTTTGGACCGATGTGGCCCGCAAACAAGAGCGGGGCCTCATGGGCCACACTGGTTTCAACTACACTGAACGTTGGGCAACATGCCAACCACATGGTTTCTTGCCACGGGGAAGGAGTTGTGATTTCTGCATCACTTTCAAGCCTGGGCAGTGATTGGAGATAAGGTCTAGGTTCTGAAACTTGACAACCGAGGTTGGGAGGAGATGACGACCTAAGACCATGGCGGGTCCGATGTGCTCAGTGAGCAGCCAGCTTTCTGTGTGGGGCCAGGTAATCCAGGCTCAGGCTGTGTCAAAAAGGGCAATAGTGCCCAGGTCAGCCTATATATTTGGGGTACAGTCGAATGGCGTGCAGGTTGATCCTCATTTGGAGTTTCTGGGTAGCCCCAGAGGGCAATGTTTTTCTTCCTGAGGGCAGGAAGAGTGCTGCATTATAGTTCTGGTTTTCAAACTGGAGGCTTGTGGGCCAGTAGTCAGAGGAAGGAAATCTGAGAACAAGCTAGGCTTAGGTTTCTGGGTGAGGACAAGGCAGGAACAATCTACAGACCTGAATCGAGATCTCGTGCTTATTTTGTCAGGGCGAGGATCAGAAGATCGCTCAGGTTGGTGTTTCTGTCCCTGATGGCCCTTCATGAAGGGGCGGGGGGGTCACGAGGCCGTGCGGGTTTTCCCACGATGTTAGTTGTGAGAAGCTCCAAACTGCAAAGATTCTTCTGCAGGACAATTGAGACCTGTTGGTTGGCTCCAGGGCAACGATTCCGAGCAGGGTTCTAAGGATGGATGGCTGGGTAGCGCACCTCGCATTCCAAATGTGTCCTAGCAACAAGACAGGTTAGATCTGCTGGATCTGGGGGAGCAACCGAGGAGGCTGAGTTGAAATGGACTCTCCTGTGGATGGGTCCTAATGTCTTTTTGTGTCTATGGAGACCTTGGAATGTAGCGGTGGCACTGGGGTCCTGAAGGGTTTTTCCAAACAGAGGCTTTGACACAGCTCAACGTGCAAGTTTCCCATATGTAGATGAGATGTTTTCTGATGGGTGAGTCAAGAAACAGCCATACGCTGGTATTGAAATCCAGGCCTCTGTGGAGAGATGACTGGATACCACAGCAATGGATCCGTTTAGTGCCTAGGGTCCTGTTTGTTCCTTTTTACCTCTGGGGACATCAGTCTATGCGTCTGAGTGCAGGTAGGTGCTCAGATGAGCTCAGATTGCCCCTGTTTGTCCTTGGAAGCCACCACTATTGGGATGGCCTCAGGCAGTTTGGAGGTTTATCCTATTAGTAGGGTTGTGGCCATTGGAATGGGCACATACAATTCCCTTGGAGAGGGCAAGTACAGTCCTCAGGTTTGGCTCCAGGGGCCTGAGCCTGTAGGGTGTGTAGGCCAGAGCTGTTTGGACCGTTGTCTGAAAACACAAACGCGGCTTATGTTTCGGGTCATAGGTATGGCAGGACTGATCTACAGACCATGAGGAGAACTCTTCAGGATATGAAAAAAGGGCGAGTGTGAGGCTCGTGCTCAAGTTTTTGTCTCTGGATATCGTGTCACTCATGGTCGTGAAATTTCCGGGTGACTTCATGGGAAATGGACGAGTCTTACTCTCTGGGGTTTTGCCCCGTCCCAAGAGTTTTGGGTCATTCTGGGGATGGAAGAAGTCCGTTTTGTTGTTGTTGTTGATTTGCTTTGTTTTGTTTTTTAACCTCAGGTGTCTCACCAAATGAGGTATTCCAGAGTAGAGCCCTGGGGAGGGCCGACCGGACTACCAGAAATCTGGTTTAAAATTGGGGCCTAGGGACATGTCAAGCCCATTATGACATCTAATGGTCGAGCCACTGAGAGGACTTACTAGAGCACAGGACTCACGCTGAGGGTCACAATGCGTGTTTATGCCCTCTTCGCACTCAAGAATTGGCGGTGCCTCCGGGTGTATGCTGGTTTCTCCTACACTGAACGTTGGACAACATGCCAACCACAAGGTTTCCTGCCATGGGTAAGGACGAGTTCTGATTTCTGCATCCCAGGCACCCCTGGGCAGTGGTTGGAGATAAGGTCTAGGTTCTGAGGCCTGAAATACCGCAGTTGGGAAGAGATGATGACCTAAGGCCATGGCGGTTCTGATGTGCTCAGTGTGCGGTCAGCTGTCTGGGTGTTGGTCAGGAGGTGCGAGCTCAGGTTGTGTCAGACAGTGCATTAGTGCCCAGGTTAGACTATATACTTTGGGTACAGTCGAATGCCATGTAGATTTATCCTCATATAAGGTGCCTGGGCAGCTCATTAGGCCAAATTTTTTTTTCTAGAGGGCAGGCAGAGTGCTGCATTGTGGGTCTGGAATTGCGAAACTTCCGGGCATCGGGGCCTGGAGTGTGAGGACGGAAGTCTGAGAACACAAGCTAGACTTGGGTTTCAGGGCCAGGGCACGGCAGGTACCCCTGTAGATCTGAACCTATATCTCATGCATCTGAAGTCAGGGCGAGGATCAGACGTTGGCTCAGGTTGGAGTTTCTGTGCATGACGGCCCCTTCATGAAGGGAGCGGAATCTCGAGGCCATGGAGGTTTACCCACGTTGGGAGTTGTGGGATGCCCCCTTCAAGGATTCCTTCTGCGGGACAATTGAGACTTGTTGGGCAGCTCCAGGACATACCATATGGAATGACTCCAGGGCACCGTTCGAGGATGGATGCCTGGGAAGCCCGCCTCGCATTCCAATTGTCTCCTAGCAACAAGACAGTTTTAGATCTGATGGCTCTGCGGGAGAAACCGGGGTGGCTGACTTGAAATGGACTTTCCTGAGGATGGGTCCTAATGTGTGTTTGTGTCCATGAGGGCCTTAAAATGGGGCGGTGGCACCGGGACCCTGAAATATTCTCCTAAGCTTTTGACATAGCTCGATGCACAAGGTTCCTTGTGGAGACGAGATTTGTTTTGATGGGTGCCTCAGGAAAACCTCTATGCTGGTATTGGAATCCAGGCTTTTGAGGAGACATGCCTGTAATTCAAAGCAATGTATCCGATTATGGCCTAGGGTCCTGTCTGGTTCAATCTTCTTCTCAGGGGACATCCATCTATGGTATGAGTGGAGGTAGATGCTCAGCTGGTATCAGACCGCCCTTGTTTGTCCCGGGCGACCTGCACTATTGGGATGGCCTCAGGGATTGGTAGGGTTCTCCAAATTTTACTGTTTTGGACAATGGCATCGGCCGAATTCCCATGGATTGAGTAGGCACAGTCCTAATGTGTGACTCCAGGGGCCCCAGCCTGGAGGGTGTGAGGCCCAGGACTTTGAGGACAGAAGTCTGAAAACACAATCTCTGCTTAGGTTTGGGGACGTAGGTATGCCAGGCCCGATCTATAAACCATGAGAAGAACTCTTCCTGATATAAAGAAAGAGCGAGTCTGAGGCGCTTGCTCAGGCTTTTGTCTCTGGATTTTGTATCAGAGATGGCCGTGAAATGTCGGGGAGGCCTCATGGACCATGGACGAATCTTCCTCTCTGTGGATTTGGCCCGATCCCAATTGTTTTTCGTCTATATGTGGAATGGGAGGACTCCTTTCAGGTTTGTTACCTCAGGTGTCCCGCCAAAAGAGGAATTCCAAAGAAGAGCCCTGGCGAAAAGTGAAGGGAGAACCCGAATTATGGGTAAATTTGGGGCCTAGGGGCATGGCAGGCCTAATATGCTATCTCTTCATCCAGCCACTGAGAGGCCTTATTGAGGACTGGGATCAGGGTGAGGGTCACAATGTGTGGTTTGGACCAATGTGGCCCGCAATAATGAGCGGGGCCTCATGGGCCACACTGGTTTCAACTACACTGAACGTTGGGCAACATGCCAACCACATGTTTTCTTACCATGGGGAAGGAGTTGTGATTTCTGCATCACTTTCAAGCCTGGGCAGTGATTGGAGATAAGGTCTAGGTTCTGAAACTTGACAACCGAGGTTGGGAGGAGATGACGACCTAAGACCATGGCGGGTCCGATGTGCTCAGTGAGCGGCCAGCTTTCTGTGTGGGGCCAGGTAATCCAGGCTCAGGCTGTGTCAAAAAGGGCAATAGTGCCCAGGTCATCCTATATATTTGGGGTACAGTCGAATGGCGTGCAGGTTGATCCTCATTTGGAGTTTCTGGGTAGCCCCAGAGGGCAATGTTTTTCTTCCTGAGGGCAGGAAGAGTGCTGCATTATAGTTCTGGTTTTCAAACTGGAGGCTTGTGGGCCAGTAGTCTGAGGAAGGAAATCTGAGAACAAGGTAGGCTTAGGTTTCTGGGTGAGGACAAGGCAGGAACAATCTACAGACCTGAATCGAGATCTCGTGCTTATGATGTCAGGGGGAAGATCAGAAGATCGCTCAGGTTGGTGTTTCTGTCCCTGATGGCCCTTCATGAAGGGGCGGGGGGGGGTCACGAGGCCGTGGGGGTTTTCCCACGATGTTAGTTGTGAGAATCTCCAAACTGCAAAGATTCTTCTGCAGGACAATTGAGACCTGTTGGTTGGCTCCAGGGCAACGATTCCGAGCAGGGTTCTAAGGATGGATGGCTGGTTACACACCTCGCATTCCAATTGTGTCCTAGCAGCAAGACAGGTTAGATCTGCTGGATCTGGGGGAGCAACCCAGGAGGCTGAGTTGAAATGGACTCTCCTGTGGATGGGTCCTAATGTCTTTTTGTGTCTATGGAGACCTTGGAATGTAGCGGTGGCACTGGGGTCCTGAAGGGTTTTTCCAAACAGAGGCTTTGACACAGCTTCAACGTGCAAGTTTCCCATATGTAGATGAGATGTTTTCTGATGGGTGAGTCAAGAAACAGCCATACGCTGGTATTGAAATCCAGGCCTCTGTGGAGAGATGACTGGATACCACAGCAATGGATCCGTTTAGTGCCTAGGGGCCTGTTTGTTCCTTTTTACCTCTGGGGACATCAGTCTATGCGTCTGAGTGCAGGTAGGTGCTCAGATGAGCTCAGATTGCCCCTGTTTGTCCTTGGAAGCCACCGCTATTGTGATGGCCTCAGGATGTTTGGAGGTTTATCCTATTAGTAGGGTTGTGGCCATTGGAATGGGCACATACAATTCCCTTGGAGAGGGCAAGTACAGTCCTCAGGTTTGGCTCCAGGGGCCTGAGCCTGTAGGGTGTGTAGGCCAGAGCTGTTTGGACCGTTGTCTGAAAACACAAACGCGGCTTATGTTTCGGGTCATAGGTATGGCAGGACTGATCTACAGACCATGAGGAGAACTCTTCAGGATATGAAAAAAGGGCGAGTGTGAGGCTCGTGCTCAAGTTTTTGTCTCTGGATATCGTGTCACTCATGGTATTGAAATTTCTGGGTGACTTCATGGGAAATGGACGAGTCTTACTCTCTGGGGTTTTGCCCCGTCCCAAGAGTTTTGGGTCATTCTTGGGATGGAAGAAGTCCGTTTTGTTGTTGTTGTTGATTTGCTTTGTTTTGTTTTTTAACCTCAGGTGTCTCACCAAATGAGGTATTCCAGAGTAGAGCCCTGGGGAGGGCCGACCGGACAACCAGAAATCTGGTTTAAAATTGGGGCCTAGGGACATGTCAAGCCCATTATGACATCTAATGGTCGAGCCACTGAGAGGACTTACTAGAGCACAGGACTCACGCTGAGGGTCACAATGCGTGTTTATGCCCTCTTCGCACTCAAGAATTGGCGGTGCCTCCGGGTGTATGCTGGTTTCTCCTACACTGAACGTTGGACAACATCCCAACCACAAGGTTTCCTGCCATGGGTAAGGACGAGTTTTGATTTCTGCATCACAGGCACCCCTGGGCAGTGGTTGGAGAATAGGTCTAGGTTCTGAGGCCTGAAATACCGCAGTTGGGAAGAGATGATGACCTAAGGCCATGGCGGTTCTGATGTGCTCAGTGTGTGGTCAGCTGTCTGGGTGTTGGTCAGGAGGTCCGAGCTCAGGTTGTGTCAGACAGTGCATTAGTGCCCAGGTTAGACTATATACTTTGGGTACAGTCGAATGCCATGTAGATTTATCCTCATATAAGGTGCCTGGGCTGCTCATTAGGCCAAATTTTTTTTTCTAGAGGGCAGGCAGAGTGCTGCATTGTGGGTCTGGAATTGCGAAACTTCTGGGCTTCGGGGCCTGGAGTGTGAGGACGGTAGTCTGAGAACACAAGCTAGACTTGGGTTTCAGGGCCAGGGCACGGCAGGTACCCCTGTAGATCTGAACCTATATCTCATGCATCTGAAGTCAGGGCGAGGATCAGACGTTGGCTCAGGTTGGAGTTTCTGTGCATGACGGCCCCTTCATGAAGGGAGCGGAATCTCGAGGCCATGGAGGTTTTCCCACGTTGTGAGTTGTGGGATGCCCCCTTCAAGGATTCCTTCTGCGGGACAATTGAGACTTGTTGGGCAGCTCCAGGACATCCCATATGGAATGACTCCAGGGCACCGTTCGAGGATGGATGCCTGGGAAGCCCGCCTCGCATTCCAATTGTCTCCTAGCAACAAGACAGTTTTAGATCTGATGGCTCTGCGGGAGAAACCGGGGTGGCTGACTTGAAATGGACTTTCCTGAGGATGGGTCCTAATGTGTGTTTGTGTCCATGAGGGCCTTAAAATGGGGCGGTGGCACCGGGACCCTGAAGTATTCTCCTAAGCTTTTGACATAGCTCGATGCACAAGGTTTCTTGTGGAGACGAGATTTGTTTTGATGGGTGCCTCAGGAAAACCTCTATGCTGGTATTGGAATCCAGGCTTTTGAGGAGACATGCCTGTAATCCAAAGCAATGTATCCGATTATGGCCTAGGGTCCTGTCTGGTTCAATCTTCTTCTCAGGGGACATCCATCTATGGTATGAGTGGAGGTAGATGCTCAGCTGGTATCAGACCGCCCTTGTTTGTCCCGGGCGACCTGCACTATTGGGATGGCCTCAGGGATTGGTAGGGTTCTCCAAATTTTACTGTTTTGGACAATGGCATCGGCCGAATTTCCATGGATTGGGTAGGCACAGTCCTAATGTGTGACTCCAGGGGCCCCAGCCTGGAGGGTGTGAGGCCCAGGACTTTGAGGACAGAATTCTGAAAACACAAACTCAGCTTAGGTTTGGGGACGTAGGTATGGCAGGCCCTATCTATAAACCATGAGAAGAACTCTTCCGGATATGAAGAAAGAGCGAGTCTGAGGCGCTTGCTCAGGCTTTTGTCTCTGGATTTTGTATCAGAGATGGCCGTGCAATGTTGGGGAGGCCTCATGGGCCATGGACGAATCTTCCTCTCTGTGGATTTGGCCCGATCCCAATTGTTTTTCGTCAATCTGTGGAATGGGAGTACTCCTTTCAGGTTTGTTACCTCAGGTGTCCCGCCAAAAGAGGAATTCCAAAGAAGAGCCCTGGGGAAAAGTGAAGGGAGAACCCGAACTATGGGTAAAATTTGGGGCCTAGGGGCATGGCAAGCCCAATATGCTATCTCTTCATCCAGCCACTGAGAGGCCTTATTGAGGACTGGGATCAGGGTGAGGGTCACAATGTGTGGTTTGGACCAATGTGGCCCGCAAACATGAGCGGGGCCTCATGGGCCACACTGGTTTCAACTACACTGAACGTTGGGCAACATGCCAACCACATGGTTTCTTGCCACGGGGAAGGAGTTGTGATTTCTGCATCACTTTCAAGCCTGGGCAGTGATTGGAGATAAGGTCTAGGTTCTGAAACTTGACAACCGAGGTTGGGAGGAGGTGACGACCTAAGACCATGGCGGGTCCGATGTGCTCAGTGAGCGGCCAGCTTTCTGTGTGGGGCGAGGTAATCCAGGCTCAGGCTGTGTCAAAAAGGGCAATAGTGCCCAGGTCATCCTATATATTTGGGGTACAGTCGAATGGCGTGCAGGTTGATCCTCATTTGGAGTTTCTGGGTAGCCCCAGAGGGCAATGTTTTTCTTCCTGAGGGCAGGAAGAGTGCTGCATTATAGTTCTGGTTTTCAAACTGGAGGCTTGTGGGCCAGTAGTCTGAGGAAGGAAATCTGAGAACAAGCTAGGCTTAGGTTTCTGGGTGAGGACAAGGCAGGAACAATCTACAGACCTGAATCGAGATCTCGTGCTTATGATGTCAGGGCGAGGATCAGAAGATCGCTCAGGTTGGTGTTTCTGTCCCTGATGGCCCTTCATGAAGGGGCGGGGGGGGGGTCACGAGGCCGTGGGGGTTACCCACGCTGTTAGTTGTGAGAATATCCAAACTGCAAAGATTCTTCTGCAGGACAATTGAGACCTGTTGGTTGGCTCCAGGGCAATGATTCCGAGCAGGGTTCTAAGGATGGATGGCTGGGTAGCCCACCTCGCATCCAATTGTGTCCTAGCAACAAGACAGGTTAGATCTTCTGGATCTGGGGGAGCAACCCAGGAGGCTGAGTTGAAATGGACTCTCCTGTGGATGGGTCCTAATGTCTTTTTGTGTCTATGGAGACCTTGGAATGTAGCGGTGGCACTGGGGTCCTGAAGGGTTTTTCCAAACAGAGGCTTTGACACAGCTCCAACGTGCAAGTTTCCCATATGTAGATGAGATGTTTTCTGATGGGTGAGTCAAGAAACAGCCATACGCTGGTATTGAAAACCAGGCCTCTGAGGAGAGATGACTGGATACCACAGCAATGGATCCGTTTAGTGCCTAGGGGCCTGTTCGTTCCTTTTTACCTCTGGGGACATCAGTCTATGCGTCTGAGTGCAGGTAGGTGCTCAGATGAGCTCAGATTGCCCCTGTTTGTCCTGGGAAGCCACCGCTATTGGGATGGCCTCAGGAAGTTTGGAGGTTTATCCTATTAGTAGGGTTGTGGCCATTGGAATGGGCACATACAATTCCCTTGGAGAGGGCAAGTACAGTCCTCAGGTTTGGCTCCAGGGGCCTGAGCCTGTAGGGTGTGTAGGCCAGAGCTGTTTGGACCGTTGTCTGAAAACACAAACGCGGCTTATGTTTCGGGTCATAGGTATGGCAGGACTGATCTACAGACCATGAGGAGAACTCTTCAGGATATGAAAAAAGGGCGAGTGTGAGGCTCGTGCTCAAGTTTTTGTCTCTGGATATCGTGTCACTCATGGTCGTGAAATTTCCGGGTGACTTCATGGGAAATGGACGAGTCTTACTCTCTGGGGTTTTGCCCCGTCCCAAGAGTTTTGGGTCATTCTTGGGATGGAAGAAGTCCGTTTTGTTGTTGTTGTTGATTTGCTTTGTTTTGTTTTTTAACGTCAGGTGTCTCACCAAATGAGGTATTCCAGAGTAGAGCCCTGGGGAGGGCCGAACGGACAACCAGAAATCTGGTTTAAAATTGGGGCCTAGGGACATGTCAAGCCCATTATGACATCTAATGGTCGAGCCACTGAGAGGACTTACTAGAGCACAGGACACACGCTGAGGGTCACAATGCGTGTTTATGCCCTCTTCGCACTCAAGAATTGGCGGGGCCTCCGGGTGAATGCTGGTTTCTCCTACACTGAACGTTGGACAACATGCCAACCACAAGGTTTCCTGCCATGGGTAAGGACGAGTTCTGATTTCTGCATCACTGTCACCCCTGGGCCGTCGTTGGAGATAAGGTCTAGGTTCTGAGGCCTGAAATACCGCAGTTGGGAAGAGATGATGACCTAAGGCCATGGCGGTTCTGATGTGCTCAGTGTGCGGTCAGCTGTCTGGGTGTTGGTCAGGAGGTCCGAGCTCAGGTTGTGTCAGACAGTGCATTAGTGCCCAGGTTAGACTATATACTTTGGGTACAGTCGAATGCCATGTAGATTTATCCTCATATAACGTGCCTGGGCAGCTTATTAGGCCAATTTTTTTTTTTCTAGAGGGCAGGCAGAGTGCTGCATTGTGGGTCTGGAATTGCGAAACTTCCGGGCTTCGGGGCCTGGAGTGTGAGGACGGAAGTCTGAGAACACAAGCTAGACTTGGGTTTCAGGGCCAGGGCACGGCAGGTACCCCTGTAGATCTGAACCTATATCTCATGCATCTGAAGTCAGGGCGAGGATCAGACGTTGGCTCAGGTTGGAGTTTCTGTGCATGACGGCCCCTTCATGAAGGGAGCGGAATCTCGAGGCCATGGAGGTTTTCCCACGTTGGGAGGTGTGGGATGCCCCCTTCAAGGATTCCTTCTGCGGGACAATTGAGACTTGTTGGGCAGCTCCAGGACATCCCATATGGAATGACTCCAGGGCACCGTTCGAGGATGGATGCCTGGGAAGCCCGCCTCGCATTCCAATTGTCTCCTAGCAACAAGACAGTTTTAGATCTGATGGCTCTGCGGGAGAAACCGGGGTGGCTGACTTGAAATGGACTTTCCTGAGGATGGGTCCTAATGTGTGTTTGTGTCCATGAGGGCCTTAAAATGGGGCGGTGGCACCGGGACCCTGAAGTATTCTCCTAAGCTTTTGACATAGCTCGATGCACAAGGTTCCTTGTGGAGACGAGATTTGTTTTGATGGGTGCCTCAGGAAAACCTCTATGCTGGTATTGGAATCCAGGCTTTTGAGGAGACATGCCTGTAATCCAAAGCAATGTATCTGATTATGGCCTAGGGTCCTGTCTGGTTCAATCTTCTTCTCAGGGGACATCCATCTATGGTATGAGTGGAGGTAGATGCTCAGCTGGTATCAGACCGCCCTTGTTTGTCCCGGGCGACCTGCACTATTGGGATGGCCTCAGGGATTTGAAGGGTTCTCCAAATTTTACTGTTTTGGACAATGGCATCGGCCGAATTCCCATGGATTGGGTAGGCACAGTCCTAATGTGTGACTCCAGGGGCCCCAGCCTGGAGGGTGTGTGGCCCAGGACTTTGAGGACAGAAGTCTGAAAACACAAACTCAGCTTAGGTTTGGGGACGTAGGTATGGCAGGCCCGATCTATAAACCATGAGAAGAACTCTTCCGGATATGAAGAAAGAGCGAGTCTGAGGCGCTTGCTCAGGCTTTTGTCTCTGGATTTTGTATCAGAGATGGCCGTGAAATGTCGGGGAGGCCTCATGGGCCATGGACGAATCTTCCTCTCTGTGGATTTGGCCCGATCCCAATTGTTTTTCGTCAATCTGTGGAATGGGAGGACTCCTTTCAGGTTTGTTACCTCAGGTGTCCCGCCAAAAGAGGAATTCCAAAGAAGAGCCCTGGCGAAAAGTGAAGGGAGAACCCGAACTATGGGTAAAATTTGGGGCCTAGGGGCATGGCAAGCCCAATATGCTATCTCTTCATCCAGCCACTGAGAGGCCTTATTGAGGACTGGGATCAGGGTGAGGGTCACAATGTGTGGTTTGGACCAATGTGGCCCGCAAACATGAGCGGGGCCTCATGGGCCACACTGGTTTCAACTACACTGAACGTTGGGCAACATGCCAACCACATGGTTTCTTGCCACGGGGAAGGAGTTGTGATTTCTGCATCACTTTCAAGCCTGGGCAGTGATTGGAGATAAGGTCTAGGTTCTGAAACTTGACAACCGAGGTTGGGAGGAGATGACGACCTAAGACCATGGCGGGTCCGATGTGCTCAGTGAGCGGCCAGCTTTCTGTGTGGGGCCAGGTAATCCAGGCTCAGGCTGTGTCAAAAAGGGCAATAGTGCCCAGGTCAGCCTATATATTTGGGGTACAGTCGAATGGCGTGCAGGTTGATCCTCATTTGGAGTTTCTGGGTAGCCCCAGAGGGCAATGTTTTTCTTCCTGAGGGCAGGAAGAGTGCTGCATTATAGTTCTGGTTTTCAAACTGGAGGCTTGTGGGCCAGTAGTCTGAGGAAGGAAATCTGAGAACAAGCTAGGCTTAGGTTTCTGGGTGAGGACAAGGCAGGAACAATCTACAGACCTGAATCGAGATCTCGTGCTTATGATGTCAGGGCGAGGATCAGAAGTTCGCTCAGGTTGGTGTTTCTGTCCCTGATGGCCCTTCATGAAGGGGCGGGGGGGGGGGTCACGAGGCCGTGGGGGTTTTCCCACGATGTTAGTTGTGAGAAGCTCCAAACTGCAAAGATTCTTCTGCAGGACAATAGAGACCTGTTGGTTGGCTCCAGGGCAACGATTCCGAGCAGGGTTCTAAGGATGGATGGCTGGGTAGCCCACCTCGCATTCCAATTGTGTCCTAGCAGCAAGACAGGTTAGATCTGCTGGATCTGGGGGAGCAACCCAGGAGGCTGAGTTGAAATGGACTCTCCTGTGGATGGGTCCTAATGTCTTTTTGTGTCTATGGAGACCTTGGAATGTAGCGGTGGCACTGGGGTCCTGAAGGGTTTTTCCAAACAGAGGCTTTGACACAGCTCCAACGTGCAAGTTTCCCATATGTAGATGAGATGTTTTCTGATGGGTGAGTCAAGAAACAGCCATACGCTGGTATTGAAAACCAGGCCTCTGAGGAGAGATGACTGGATACCACAGCAATGGATCCGTTTAGTGCCTAGGGGCCTGTTCGTTCCTTTTTACCTCTGGGGACATCAGTCTATGCATCTGATTGCAGGTAGGTGCTCAGATGAGCTCAGATTGCCCCTGTTTGTCCTGGGAAGCCACCGCTATTGGGATGGCCTCAGGCAGTTTGGAGGTTTATCCTATTAGTAGGGTTGTGGCCATTGGAATGGGCACATACAATTCCCTTGGAGAGGGCAAGTACAGTCCTCAGGTTTGGCTCCAGGGGCCTGAGCCTGTAGGGTGTGTAGGCCAGAGCTGTTTGGACCGTTGTCTGAAAACACAAACGCGGCTTATGTTTCGGGTCATAGGTATGGCAGGACTGATCTACAGACCATGAGGAGAACTCTTCAGGATATGAAAAAAGGGCGAGTGTGAGGCTCGTGCTCAAGTTTTTGTCTCTGGATATCGTGTCACTCATGGTCGTGAAATTTCCGGGTGACTTCATGGGAAATGGACGAGTCTTACTCTCTGGGGTTTTGCCCCGTCCCAAGAGTTTTGTGTCATTCTGGGGATGGAAGAAGTCCGTTTTGTTGTTGTTGTTGATTTGCTTTGTTTTGTTTTTTAACCTCAGGTGTCTCACCAAATGAGGTATTCCAGAGTAGAGCCCTGGGGAGGGCCGACCGGACAACCAGAAATCTGGTTTAAAATTGGGGCCTAGGGTCATGTCAAGCCCATTATGACATCTAATGGTCGAGCCACTGAGAGGACTTACTAGAGCACAGGACTCAAGCTGAGGGTCACAATGCGTGTTTATGCCCTCTTCGCACTCAAGAATTGGCGGGGCCTCCGGGTGAATGCTGGTTTCTCCTACACTGAACGTTGGACAACATGCCAACCACAAGGTTTCTTGCCATGGGTAAGGACGAGTTCTGATTTCTGCATCACAGGCACCCCTGGGCAGTGGTTGGAGATAATGTCTAGGTTCTGAGGCCTGAAATACCGCAGTTGGGAAGAGATGATGACCTAAGGCCATGGCGGTTCTGATGTGCTCAGTGTGCGGTCAGCTGTCTGGGTGTTGGTCATGAAGTCCGAGCTCAGGTTGTGTCAGACAGTGCATTAGTGCCCAGGTTAGACTATATACTTTGGGTACAGTCGAATGCCATGTAGATTTATAGTCATATAAGGTGCCTGGGCAGCTCATTAGGCCAATTTTTTTTTTTCTAGAGGGCAGGCAGAGTGCTGCATTGTGGGTCTGGAATTGCGAAACTTCCGGGCTTCGGGACCTGGAGTGTGAGGACGGAAGTCTGAGAACACAAGCTAGACTTGGGTTTCAGGGCCAGGGCACGGCAGGTACCCCTGTAGATCTGAACCTATATCTCATGCATCTGAAGTCAGGGCGAGGATCAGACGTTGGCTCAGGTTGGAGTTTCTGTGCATGACGGCCCCTTCATGAAGGGAGCGGAATCTCGAGGCCATGGAGATTTTCCCACGTTGGGAGGTGTGGGATGCCCCCTTCAAGGATTCCTTCTGCGGGACAATTGAGACTTGTTGGGCAGCTCCAGGACATCCCATATGGAATGACTCCAGGGCACCGTTCGAGGATGGATGCCTGGGAAGCCCGCCTCGCATTCCAATTGTCTCCTAGCAACAAGACAGTTTTAGATCTGATGGCTCTGCGGGAGAAACCGGGGTGGCTGACTTGAAATGGACTTTCCTGAGGATGGGTCCTAATGTGTGTTTGTGTCCATGAGGGCCTTAAAATGGGGCGGTGGCACCGGGACCCTGAAGTATTCTCCTAAGCTTTTGACATAGCTCGATGCACAAGGTTCCTTGTGGAGACGAGATTTGTTTTGATGGGTGCCTCAGGAAAACCTCTATGCTGGTATTGGAATCCAGGCTTTTGAAGAGACATGCCTGTAATCCAAAGCAATGTATCCGATTATGGCCTAGGGTCCTGTCTGGTTCAATCTTCTTCTCAGGGGACATCCATCTATGGTATGAGTGGAGGTAGATGCTCAGCTGGTATCAGACCGCCCTTGTTTGTCCCGGGCGACCTGCACTATTGGGATGGCCTCAGGGATTTGAAGGGTTCTCCAAATTTTACTGTTTTGGACAATGGCATCGGCCGAATTCCCATGGATTGGGTAGGCACAGTCCTAATGTGTGACTCCAGGGGCCCCAGCCTGGAGGGTGTGTGGCCCAGGACTTTGAGGACAGAAGTCTGAAAATACAAACTCAGCATAGGTTTGGGGACGTAGGTATGGCAGGCCGGATCTATAAACCATGAGAAGAACTCTTCCGGATATGAAGAAAGAGCGAGTCTGAGGCGCTTGCTCAGGCTTTTGTCTCTGGATTGTGTATCAGAGATGGCCGTGAAATGTCGGGGAGGCCTCATGGGCCATGGACGAATCTTCCTCTCTGTGGATTTGGCCCGATCCCAATTGTTTTTCGTCAATCTGTGGAATGGGAGGACTCCTTTCAGGTTTGTTACCTCAGGTGTCCCGCCAAAAGAGGAATTCCAAAGAAGAGCCCTGGCGAAAAGTGAAGGGAGAACCCGAACTATGGGTAAAATTTGGGGCCTAGGGGCATGGCAAGCCCAATATGCTATCTCTTCATCCAGCCACTGAGAGGCCTTATTGAGGACTGGGATCAGGGTGAGGGTCACAATGTGTGGTTTGGACCAATGTGGCCCGCAAACATGAGCGGGGCCTCATGGGCCACACTGGTTTCAACTACACTGAACGTTGGGCAACATGCCAACCACATGGTTTCTTGCCACGGGGAAGGAGTTGTGATTTCTGCATCACTTTCAAGCCTGGGCAGTGATTGGAGATAAGGTCTAGGTTCTGAAACTTGACAACCGAGGTTGGGAGGAGATGACGACCTAAGACCATGGCGGGTCCGATGTGCTCAGTGAGCGGCCAGCTTTCTGTGTGGGGCCAGGTAATCCAGGCTCAGGCTGTGTCAAAAAGGGCAATAGTGCCCAGGTCAGCCTATATATTTCGGGTACAGTCGAATGGCGTGCAGGTTGATCCTCATTTGGAGTTTCTGGGTAGCCCCAGAGGGCAATGTTTTTCTTCCTGAGGGCAGGAAGAGTGCTGCATTATAGTTCTGGTTTTCAAACTGGAGGCTTGTGGGCCAGTAGTCTGAGGAAGGAAATCTGAGAACAAGCTAGGCTTAGGTTTCTGGGTGAGGACAAGGCAGGAACAATCTACAGACCTGAATCGAGATCTCGTGCTTATGATGTCAGGGCGAGGATCAGAAGTTCGCTCAGGTTGGTGTTTCTGTCCCTGATGGCCCTTCATGAAGGGGCGGGGGGGGGGGTCACGAGGCCGTGGGGGTTTTCCCACGATGTTAGTTGTGAGAAGCTCCAAACTGCAAAGATTCTTCTGCAGGACAATAGAGACCTGTTGGTTGGCTCCAGGGCAACGATTCCGAGCAGGGTTCTAAGGATGGATGGCTGGGTAGCCCACCTCGCATTCCAATTGTGTCCTAGCAGCAAGACAGGTTAGATCTGCTGGATCTGGGGGAGCAACCCAGGAGGCTGAGTTGAAATGGACTCTCCTGTGGATGGGTCCTAATGTCTTTTTGTGTCTATGGAGACCTTGGAATGTAGCGGTGGCACTGGGGTCCTGAAGGGTTTTTCCAAACAGAGGCTTTGACACAGCTCCAACGTGCAAGTTTCCCATATGTAGATGAGATGTTTTCTGATGGGTGAGTCAAGAAACAGCCATACGCTGGTATTGAAAACCAGGCCTCTGAGGAGAGATGACTGGATACCACAGCAATGGATCCGTTTAGTGCCTAGGGGCCTGTTCGTTCCTTTTTACCTCTGGGGACATCAGTCTATGCATCTGATTGCAGGTAGGTGCTCAGATGAGCTCAGATTGCCCCTGTTTGTCCTGGGAAGCCACCGCTATTGGGATGGCCTCAGGCAGTTTGGAGGTTTATCCTATTAGTAGGGTTGTGGCCATTGGAATGGGCACATACAATTCCCTTGGAGAGGGCAAGTACAGTCCTCAGGTTTGGCTCCAGGGGCCTGAGCCTGTAGGGTGTGTAGGCCAGAGCTGTTTGGACCGTTGTCTGAAAACACAAACGCGGCTTATGTTTCGGGTCATAGGTATGGCAGGACTGATCTACAGACCATGAGGAGAACTCTTCAGGATATGAAAAAAGGGCGAGTGTGAGGCTCGTGCTCAAGTTTTTGTCTCTGGATATCGTGTCACTCATGGTCGTGAAATTTCCGGGTGACTTCATGGGAAATGGACGAGTCTTACTCTCTGGGGTTTTGCCCCGTCCCAAGAGTTTTGTGTCATTCTGGGGATGGAAGAAGTCCGTTTTGTTGTTGTTGTTGATTTGCTTTGTTTTGTTTTTTAACCTCAGGTGTCTCACCAAATGAGGTATTCCAGAGTAGAGCCCTGGGGAGGGCCGACCGGACAACCAGAAATCTGGTTTAAAATTGGGGCCTAGGGTCATGTCAAGCCCATTTTGACATCTAATGGTCGAGCCACTGAGAGGACTTACTAGAGCACAGGACTCACGCTGAGGGTCACAATGCGTGTTTATGCCCTCTTCGCACTCAAGAATTGGCGGGGCCTCCGGGTGAATGCTGGTTTCTCCTACACTGAACGTTGGACAACATGCCAACCACAAGGTTTCTTGCCATGGGTAAGGACGAGTTCTGATTTCTGCATCACAGGCACCCCTGGGCAGTGGTTGGAGATAATGTCTAGGTTCTGAGGCCTGAAATACCGCAGTTGGGAAGAGATGATGACCTAAGGCCATGGCGGTTCTGATGTGCTCAGTGTGCGGTCAGCTGTCTGGGTGTTGGTCATGAAGTCCGAGCTCAGGTTGTGTCAGACAGTGCATTAGTGCCCAGGTTAGACTATATACTTTGGGTACAGTCGAATGCCATGTAGATTTATAGTCATATAAGGTGCCTGGGCAGCTCATTAGGCCAATTTTTTTTTTTCTAGAGGGCAGGCAGAGTGCTGCATTGTGGGTCTGGAATTGCGAAACTTCCGGGCTTCGGGACCTGGAGTGTGAGGACGGAAGTCTGAGAACACAAGCTAGACTTGGGTTTCAGGGCCAGGGCACGGCAGGTACCCCTGTAGATCTGAACCTATATCTCATGCATCTGAAGTCAGGGCGAGGATCAGACGTTGGCTCAGGTTGGAGTTTCTGTGCATGACGGCCCCTTCATGAAGGGAGCGGAATCTCGAGGCCATGGAGGTTTTCCCACGTTGGGAGGTGTGGGATGCCCCCTTCAAGGATTCCTTCTGCGGGACAATTGAGACTTGTTGGGCAGCTCCAGGACATCCCATATGGAATGACTCCAGGGCACCGTTCGAGGATGGATGCCTGGGAAGCCCGCCTCGCATTCCAATTGTCTCCTAGCAACAAGACAGTTTTAGATCTGATGGCTCTGCGGGAGAAACCGGGGTGGCTGACTTGAAATGGACTTTCCTGAGGATGGGTCCTAATGTGTGTTTGTGTCCATGAGGGCCTTAAAATGGGGCGGTGGCACCGGGACCCTGAAGTATTCTCCTAAGCTTTTGACATAGCTCGATGCACAAGGTTCCTTGTGGAGACGAGATTTGTTTTGATGGGTGCCTCAGGAAAACCTCTATGCTGGTATTGGAATCCAGGCTTTTGAAGAGACATGCCTGTAATCCAAAGCAATGTATCCGATTATGGCCTAGGGTCCTGTCTGGTTCAATCTTCTTCTCAGGGGACATCCATCTATGGTATGAGTGGAGGTAGATGCTCAGCTGGTATCAGACCGCCCTTGTTTGTCCCGGGCGACCTGCACTATTGGGATGGCCTCAGGGATTTGAAGGGTTCTCCAAATTTTACTGTTTTGGACAATGGCATCGGCCGAATTCCCATGGATTGGGTAGGCACAGTCCTAATGTGTGACTCCAGGGGCCCCAGCCTGGAGGGTGTGTGGCCCAGGACTTTGAGGACAGAAGTCTGAAAATACAAACTCAGCATAGGTTTGGGGACGTAGGTATGGCAGGCCGGATCTATAAACCATGAGAAGAACTCTTCCGGATATGAAGAAAGAGCGAGTCTGAGGCGCTTGCTCAGGCTTTTGTCTCTGGATTGTGTATCAGAGATGGCCGTGAAATGTCGGGGAGGCCTCATGGGCCATGGACGAATCTTCCTCTCTGTGGATTTGGCCCGATCCCAATTGTTTTTCGTCAATCTGTGGAATGGGAGGACTCCTTTCAGGTTTGTTACCTCAGGTGTCCCGCCAAAAGAGGAATTCCAAAGAAGAGCCCTGGCGAAAAGTGAAGGGAGAACCCGAACTATGGGTAAAATTTGGGGCCTAGGGGCATGGCAAGCCCAATATGCTATCTCTTCATCCAGCCACTGAGAGGCCTTATTGAGGACTGGGATCAGGGTGAGGGTCACAATGTGTGGTTTGGACCAATGTGGCCCGCAAACATGAGCGGGGCCTCATGGGCCACACTGGTTTCAACTACACTGAACGTTGGGCAACATGCCAACCACATGGTTTCTTGCCACGGGGAAGGAGTTGTGATTTCTGCATCACTTTCAAGCCTGGGCAGTGATTGGAGATAAGGTCTAGGTTCTGAAACTTGACAACCGAGGTTGGGAGGAGATGACGACCTAAGACCATGGCGGGTCCGATGTGCTCAGTGAGCGGCCAGCTTTCTGTGTGGGGCCAGGTAATCCAGGCTCAGGCTGTGTCAAAAAGGGCAATAGTGCCCAGGTCAGCCTATATATTTGGGGTACAGTCGAATGGCGTGCAGGTTGATCCTCATTTGGAGTTTCTGGGTAGCCCCAGAGGGCAATGTTTTTCTTCCTGAGGGCAGGAAGAGTGCTGCATTATAGTTCTGGTTTTCAAACTGGAGGCTTGTGGGCCAGTAGTCTGAGGAAGGAAATCTGAGAACAAGCTAGGCTTAGGTTTCTGGGTGAGGACAAGGCAGGAACAATCTACAGACCTGAATCGAGATCTCGTGCTTATGATGTCAGGGCGAGGATCAGAAGTTCGCTCAGGTTGGTGTTTCTGTCCCTGATGGCCCTTCATGAAGGGGCGGGGGGGGGGGTCACGAGGCCGTGGGGGTTTTCCCACGATGTTAGTTGTGAGAAGCTCCAAACTGCAAAGATTCTTCTGCAGGACAATAGAGACCTGTTGGTTGGCTCCAGGGCAACGATTCCGAGCAGGGTTCTAAGGATGGATGGCTGGGTAGCCCACCTCGCATTCCAATTGTGTCCTAGCAGCAAGACAGGTTAGATCTGCTGGATCTGGGGGAGCAACCCAGGAGGCTGAGTTGAAATGGACTCTCCTGTGGATGGGTCCTAATGTCTTTTTGTGTCTATGGAGACCTTGGAATGTAGCGGTGGCACTGGGGTCCTGAAGGGTTTTTCCAAACAGAGGCTTTGACACAGCTCCAACGTGCAAGTTTCCCATATGTAGATGAGATGTTTTCTGATGGGTGAGTCAAGAAACAGCCATACGCTGGTATTGAAAACCAGGCCTCTGAGGAGAGATGACTGGATACCACAGCAATGGATCCGTTTAGTGCCTAGGGGCCTGTTCGTTCCTTTTTACCTCTGGGGACATCAGTCTATGCATCTGATTGCAGGTAGGTGCTCAGATGAGCTCAGATTGCCCCTGTTTGTCCTGGGAAGCCACCGCTATTGGGATGGCCTCAGGCAGTTTGGAGGTTTATCCTATTAGTAGGGTTGTGGCCATTGGAATGGGCACATACAATTCCCTTGGAGAGGGCAAGTACAGTCCTCAGGTTTGGCTCCAGGGGCCTGAGCCTGTAGGGTGTGTAGGCCAGAGCTGTTTGGACCGTTGTCTGAAAACACAAACGCGGCTTATGTTTCGGGTCATAGGTATGGCAGGACTGATCTACAGACCATGAGGAGAACTCTTCAGGATATGAAAAAAGGGCGAGTGTGAGGCTCGTGCTCAAGTTTTTGTCTCTGGATATCGTGTCACTCATGGTCGTGAAATTTCCGGGTGACTTCATGGGAAATGGACGAGTCTTACTCTCTGGGGTTTTGCCCAGTCCCAAGAGTTTTGTGTCATTCTGGGGATGGAAGAAGTCCGTTTTGTTGTTGTTGTTGATTTGCTTTGTTTTGTTTTTTAACCTCAGGTGTCTCACCAAATGAGGTATTCCAGAGTAGAGCCCTGGGGAGGGCCGACCGGACAACCAGAAATCTGGTTTAAAATTGGGGCCTAGGGTCATGTCAAGCCCATTATGACATCTAATGGTCGAGCCACTGAGAGGACTTACTAGAGCACAGGACTCACGCTGAGGGTCACAATGCGTGTTTATGCCCTCTTCGCACTCAAGAATTGGCGGGGCCTCCGGGTGAATGCTGGTTTCTCCTACACTGAACGTTGGACAACATGCCAACCACAAGGTTTCTTGCCATGGGTAAGGACGAGTTCTGATTTCTGCATCACAGGCACCCCTGGGCAGTGGTTGGAGATAATGTCTAGGTTCTGAGGCCTGAAATACCGCAGTTGGGAAGAGATGATGACCTAAGGCCATGGCGGTTCTGATGTGCTCAGTGTGCGGTCAGCTGTCTGGGTGTTGGTCATGAAGTCCGAGCTCAGGTTGTGTCAGACAGTGCATTAGTGCCCAGGTTAGACTATATACTTTGGGTACAGTCGAATGCCATGTAGATTTATAGTCATATAAGGTGCCTGGGCAGCTCATTAGGCCAATTTTTTTTTTTCTAGAGGGCAGGCAGAGTGCTGCATTGTGGGTCTGGAATTGCGAAACTTCCGGGCTTCGGGACCTGGAGTGTGAGGACGGAAGTCTGAGAACACAAGCTAGACTTGGGTTTCAGGGCCAGGGCACGGCAGGTACCCCTGTAGATCTGAACCTATATCTCATGCATCTGAAGTCAGGGCGAGGATCAGACGTTGGCTCAGGTTGGAGTTTCTGTGCATGACGGCCCCTTCATGAAGGGAGCGGAATCTCGAGGCCATGGAGGATTTCCCACGTTGGGAGGTGTGGGATGCCCCCTTCAAGGATTCCTTCTGCGGGACAATTGAGACTTGTTGGGCAGCTCCAGGACATCCCATATGGAATGACTCCAGGGCACCGTTCGAGGATGGATGCCTGGGAAGCCCGCCTCGCATTCCAATTGTCTCCTAGCAACAAGACAGTTTTAGATCTGATGGCTCTGCGGGAGAAACCGGGGTGGCTGACTTGAAATGGACTTTCCTGAGGATGGGTCCTAATGTGTGTTTGTGTCCATGAGGGCCTTAAAATGGGGCGGTGGCACCGGGACCCTGAAGTATTCTCCTAAGCTTTTGACATAGCTCGATGCACAAGGTTCCTTGTGGAGACGAGATTTGTTTTGATGGGTGCCTCAGGAAAACCTCTATGCTGGTATTGGAATCCAGGCTTTTGAAGAGACATGCCTGTAATCCAAAGCAATGTATCCGATTATGGCCTAGGGTCCTGTCTGGTTCAATCTTCTTCTCAGGGGACATCCATCTATGGTATGAGTGGAGGTAGATGCTCAGCTGGTATCAGACCGCCCTTGTTTGTCCCGGGCGACCTGCACTATTGGGATGGCCTCAGGGATTTGAAGGGTTCTCCAAATTTTACTGTTTTGGACAATGGCATCGGCCGAATTCCCATGGATTGGGTAGGCACAGTCCTAATGTGTGACTCCAGGGGCCCCAGCCTGGAGGGTGTGTGGCCCAGGACTTTGAGGACAGAAGTCTGAAAATACAAACTCAGCATAGGTTTGGGGACGTAGGTATGGCAGGCCGGATCTAGAAACCATGAGAAGAACTCTTCCGGATATGAAGAAAGAGCGAGTCTGAGGCGCTTGCTCAGGCTTTTGTCTCTGGATTGTGTATCAGAGATGGCCGTGAAATGTCGGGGAGGCCTCATGGGCCATGGACGAATCTTCCTCTCTGTGGATTTGGCCCGATCCCAATTGTTTTTCGTCAATCTGTGGAATGGGAGGACTCCTTTCAGGTTTGTTACCTCAGGTGTCCCGCCAAAAGAGGAATTCCAAAGAAGAGCCCTGGCGAAAAGTGAAGGGAGAACCCGAACTATGGGTAAAATTTGGGGCCTAGGGGCATGGCAAGCCCAATATGCTATCTCTTCATCCAGCCACTGAGAGGCCTTATTGAGGACTGGGATCAGGGTGAGGGTCACAATGTGTGGTTTGGACCAATGTGGCCCGCAAACATGAGCGGGGCCTCATGGGCCACACTGGTTTCAACTACACTGAACGTTGGGCAACATGCCAACCACATGGTTTCTTGCCACGGGGAAGGAGTTGTGATTTCTGCATCACTTTCAAGCCTGGGCAGTGATTGGAGATAAGGTCTAGGTTCTGAAACTTGACAACCGAGGTTGGGAGGAGATGACGACCTAAGACCATGGCGGGTCCGATGTGCTCAGTGAGCGGCCAGCTTTCTGTGTGGGGCCAGGTAATCCAGGCTCAGGCTGTGTCAAAAAGGGCAATAGTGCCCAGGTCAGCCTATATATTTGGGGTACAGTCGAATGGCGTGCAGGTTGATCCTCATTTGGAGTTTCTGGGTAGCCCCAGAGGGCAATGTTTTTCTTCCTGAGGGCAGGAAGAGTGCTGCATTATAGTTCTGGTTTTCAAACTGGAGGCTTGTGGGCCAGTAGTCTGAGGAAGGAAATCTGAGAACAAGCTAGGCTTAGGTTTCTGGGTGAGGACAAGGCAGGAACAATCTACAGACCTGAATCGAGATCTCGTGCTTATGATGTCAGGGCGAGGATCAGAAGTTCGCTCAGGTTGGTGTTTCTGTCCCTGATGGCCCTTCATGAAGGGGCGGGGGGGGGTCACGAGGCCGTGGGGGTTTTCCCACGATGTTAGTTGTGAGAAGCTCCAAACTGCAAAGATTCTTCTGCAGGACAATAGAGACCTGTTGGTTGGCTCCAGGGCAACGATTCCGAGCAGGGTTCTAAGGATGGATGGCTGGGTAGCCCACCTCGCATTCCAATTGTGTCCTAGCAGCAAGACAGGTTAGATCTGCTGGATCTGGGGGAGCAACCCAGGAGGCTGAGTTGAAATGGACTCTCCTGTGGATGGGTCCTAATGTCTTTTTGTGTCTATGGAGACCTTGGAATGTAGCGGTGGCACTGGGGTCCTGAAGGGTTTTTCCAAACAGAGGCTTTGACACAGCTCCAACGTGCAAGTTTCCCATATGTAGATGAGATGTTTTCTGATGGGTGAGTCAAGAAACAGCCATACGCTGGTATTGAAAACCAGGCCTCTGAGGAGAGATGACTGGATACCACAGCAATGGATCCGTTTAGTGCCTAGGGGCCTGTTCGTTCCTTTTTACCTCTGGGGACATCAGTCTATGCATCTGATTGCAGGTAGGTGCTCAGATGAGCTCAGATTGCCCCTGTTTGTCCTGGGAAGCCACCGCTATTGGGATGGCCTCAGGCAGTTTGGAGGTTTATCCTATTAGTAGGGTTGTGGCCATTGGAATGGGCACATACAATTCCCTTGGAGAGGGCAAGTACAGTCCTCAGGTTTGGCTCCAGGGGCCTGAGCCTGTAGGGTGTGTAGGCCAGAGCTGTTTGGACCGTTGTCTGAAAACACAAACGCGGCTTATGTTTCGGGTCATAGGTATGGCAGGACTGATCTACAGACCATGAGGAGAACTCTTCAGGATATGAAAAAAGGGCGAGTGTGAGGCTCGTGCTCAAGTTTTTGTCTCTGGATATCGTGTCACTCATGGTCGTGAAATTTCCGGGTGACTTCATGGGAAATGGACGAGTCTTACTCTCTGGGGTTTTGCCCCGTCCCAAGAGTTTTGTGTCATTCTGGGGATGGAAGAAGTCCGTTTTGTTGTTGTTGTTGATTTGCTTTGTTTTGTTTTTTAACCTCAGGTGTCTCACCAAATGAGGTATTCCAGAGTAGAGCCCTGGGGAGGGCCGACCGGACAACCAGAAATCTGGTTTAAAATTGGGGCCTAGGGTCATGTCAAGCCCATTATGACATCTAATGGTCGAGCCACTGAGAGGACTTACTAGAGCACAGGACTCACGCTGAGGGTCACAATGCGTGTTTATGCCCTCTTCGCACTCAAGAATTGGCGGGGCCTCCGGGTGAATGCTGGTTTCTCCTACACTGAACGTTGGACAACATGCCAACCACAAGGTTTCTTGCCATGGGTAAGGACGAGTTCTGATTTCTGCATCACAGGCACCCCTGGGCAGTGGTTGGAGATAATGTCTAGGTTCTGAGGCCTGAAATACCGCAGTTGGGAAGAGATGATGACCTAAGGCCATGGCGGTTCTGATGTGCTCAGTGTGCGGTCAGCTGTCTGGGTGTTGGTCATGAAGTCCGAGCTCAGGTTGTGTCAGACAGTGCATTAGTGCCCAGGTTAGACTATATACTTTGGGTACAGTCGAATGCCATGTAGATTTATAGTCATATAAGGTGCCTGGGCAGCTCATTAGGCCAATTTTTTTTTTTCTAGAGGGCAGGCAGAGTGCTGCATTGTGGGTCTGGAATTGCGAAACTTCCGGGCTTCGGGACCTGGAGTGTGAGGACGGAAGTCTGAGAACACAAGCTAGACTTGGGTTTCAGGGCCAGGGCACGGCAGGTACCCCTGTAGATCTGAACCTATATCTCATGCATCTGAAGTCAGGGCGAGGATCAGACGTTGGCTCAGGTTGGAGTTTCTGTGCATGACGGCCCCTTCATGAAGGGAGCGGAATCTCGAGGCCATGGAGGTTTTCCCACGTTGGGAGGTGTGGGATGCCCCCTTCAAGGATTCCTTCTGCGGGACAATTGAGACTTGTTGGGCAGCTCCAGGACATCCCATATGGAATGACTCCAGGGCACCGTTCGAGGATGGATGCCTGGGAAGCCCGCCTCGCATTCCAATTGTCTCCTAGCAACAAGACAGTTTTAGATCTGATGGCTCTGCGGGAGAAACCGGGGTGGCTGACTTGAAATGGACTTTCCTGAGGATGGGTCCTAATGTGTGTTTGTGTCCATGAGGGCCTTAAAATGGGGCGGTGGCACCGGGACCCTGAAGTATTCTCCTAAGCTTTTGACATAGCTCGATGCACAAGGTTCCTTGTGGAGACGAGATTTGTTTTGATGGGTGCCTCAGGAAAACCTCTATGCTGGTATTGGAATCCAGGCTTTTGAAGAGACATGCCTGTAATCCAAAGCAATGTATCCGATTATGGCCTAGGGTCCTGTCTGGTTCAATCTTCTTCTCAGGGGACATCCATCTATGGTATGAGTGGAGGTAGATGCTCAGCTGGTATCAGACCGCCCTTGTTTGTCCCGGGCGACCTGCACTATTGGGATGGCCTCAGGGATTTGAAGGGTTCTCCAAATTTTACTGTTTTGGACAATGGCATCGGCCGAATTCCCATGGATTGGGTAGGCACAGTCCTAATGTGTGACTCCAGGGGCCCCAGCCTGGAGGGTGTGTGGCCCAGGACTTTGAGGACAGAAGTCTGAAAATACAAACTCAGCATAGGTTTGGGGACGTAGGTATGGCAGGCCGGATCTAGAAACCATGAGAAGAACTCTTCCGGATATGAAGAAAGAGCGAGTCTGAGGCGCTTGCTCAGGCTTTTGTCTCTGGATTGTGTATCAGAGATGGCCGTGAAATGTCGGGGAGGCCTCATGGGCCATGGACGAATCTTCCTCTCTGTGGATTTGGCCCGATCCCAATTGTTTTTCGTCAATCTGTGGAATGGGAGGACTCCTTTCAGGTTTGTTACCTCAGGTGTCCCGCCAAAAGAGGAATTCCAAAGAAGAGCCCTGGCGAAAAGTGAAGGGAGAACCCGAACTATGGGTAAAATTTGGGGCCTAGGGGCATGGCAAGCCCAATATGCTATCTCTTCATCCAGCCACTGAGAGGCCTTATTGAGGACTGGGATCAGGGTGAGGGTCACAATGTGTGGTTTGGACCAATGTGGCCCGCAAACATGAGCGGGGCCTCATGGGCCACACTGGTTTCAACTACACTGAACGTTGGGCAACATGCCAACCACATGCTTTCTTGCCACGGGGAAGGAGTTGTGATTTCTGCATCACTTTCAAGCCTGGGCAGTGATTGGAGATAAGGTCTAGGTTCTGAAACTTGACAACCGAGGTTGGGAGGAGATGACGACCTAAGACCATGGCGGGTCCGATGTGCTCAGTGAGCGGCCAGCTTTCTGTGTGGGGCCAGGTAATCCAGGCTCAGGCTGTGTCAAAAAGGGCAATAGTGCCCAGGTCAGCCTATATATTTGGGGTACAGTCGAATGGCGTGCAGGTTGATCCTCATTTGGAGTTTCTGGGTAGCCCCAGAGGGCAATGTTTTTCTTCCTGAGGGCAGGAAGAGTGCTGCATTATAGTTCTGGTTTTCAAACTGGAGGCTTGTGGGCCAGTAGTCTGAGGAAGGAAATCTGAGAACAAGCTAGGCTTAGGTTTCTGGGTGAGGACAAGGCAGGAACAATCTACAGACCTGAATCGAGATCTCGTGCTTATGATGTCAGGGCGAGGATCAGAAGTTCGCTCAGGTTGGTGTTTCTGTCCCTGATGGCCCTTCATGAAGGGGCGGGGGGGGGGTCACGAGGCCGTGGGGGTTTTCCCACGATGTTAGTTGTGAGAAGCTCCAAACTGCAAAGATTCTTCTGCAGGACAATTGAGACCTGTTGGTTGGCTCCAGGGCAACGATTCCGAGCAGGGTTCTAAGGATGGATGGCTGGGTAGCCCACCTCGCATTCCAATTGTGTCCTAGCAGCAAGACAGGTTAGATCTGCTGGATCTGGGGGAGCAACCCAGGAGGCTGAGTTGAAATGGACTCTCCTGTGGATGGGTCCTAATGTCTTTTTGTGTCTATGGAGACCTTGGAATGTAGCGGTGGCACTGGGGTCCTGAAGGGTTTTTCCAAACAGAGGCTTTGACACAGCTCCAACGTGCAAGTTTCCCATATGTAGATGAGATGTTTTCTGATGGGTGAGTCAAGAAACAGCCATACGCTGGTATTGAAAACCAGGCCTCTGAGGAGAGATGACTGGATACCACAGCAATGGATCCGTTTAGTGCCTAGGGGCCTGTTCGTTCCTTTTTACCTCTGGGGACATCAGTCTATGCATCTGATTGCAGGTAGGTGCTCAGATGAGCTCAGATTGCCCCTGTTTGTCCTGGGAAGCCACCGCTATTGGGATGGCCTCAGGCAGTTTGGAGGTTTATCCTATTAGTAGGGTTGTGGCCATTGGAATGGGCACATACAATTCCCTTGGAGAGGGCAAGTACAGTCCTCAGGTTTGGCTCCAGGGGCCTGAGCCTGTAGGGTGTGTAGGCCAGAGCTGTTTGGACCGTTGTCTGAAAACACAAACGCGGCTTATGTTTCGGGTCATAGGTATGGCAGGACTGATCTACAGACCATGAGGAGAACTCTTCAGGATATGAAAAAAGGGCGAGTGTGAGGCTCGTGCTCAAGTTTTTGTCTCTGGATATCGTGTCACTCATGGTCGTGAAATTTCCGGGTGACTTCATGGGAAATGGACGAGTCTTACTCTCTGGGGTTTTGCCCCGTCCCAAGAGTTTTGTGTCATTCTGGGGATGGAAGAAGTCCGTTTTGTTGTTGTTGTTGATTTGCTTTGTTTTGTTTTTTAACCTCAGGTGTCTCACCAAATGAGGTATTCCAGAGTAGAGCCCTGGGGAGGGCTACCGGACAACCAGAAATCTGGTTTAAAATTGGGGCCTAGGGTCATGTCAAGCCCATTATGACATCTAATGGTCGAGCCACTGAGAGGACTTACTAGAGCACAGGACTCACGCTGAGGGTCACAATGCGTGTTTATGCCCTCTTCGCACTCAAGAATTGGCGGGGCCTCCGGGTGAATGCTGGTTTCTCCTACACTGAACGTTGGACAACATGCCAACCACAAGGTTTCTTGCCATGGGTAAGGACGAGTTCTGATTTCTGCATCACAGGCACCCCTGGGCAGTGGTTGGAGATAATGTCTAGGTTCTGAGGCCTGAAATACCGCAGTTGGGAAGAGATGATGACCTAAGGCCATGGCGGTTCTGATGTGCTCAGTGTGCGGTCAGCTGTCTGGGTGTTGGTCATGAAGTCCGAGCTCAGGTTGTGTCAGACAGTGCATTAGTGCCCAGGTTAGACTATATACTTTGGGTACAGTCGAATGCCATGTAGATTTATAGTCATATAAGGTGCCTGGGCAGCTCATTAGGCCAATTTTTTTTTTTCTAGAGGGCAGGCAGAGTGCTGCATTGTGGGTCTGGAATTGCGAAACTTCCGGGCTTCGGGACCTGGAGTGTGAGGACGGAAGTCTGAGAACACAAGCTAGACTTGGGTTTCAGGGCCAGGGCACGGCAGGTACCCCTGTAGATCTGAACCTATATCTCATGCATCTGAAGTCAGGGCGAGGATCAGACGTTGGCTCAGGTTGGAGTTTCTGTGCATGACGGCCCCTTCATGAAGGGAGCGGAATCTCGAGGCCATGGAGGTTTTCCCACGTTGGGAGGTGTGGGATGCCCCCTTCAAGGATTCCTTCTGCGGGACAATTGAGACTTGTTGGGCAGCTCCAGGACATCCCATATGGAATGACTCCAGGGCACCGTTCGAGGATGGATGCCTGGGAAGCCCGCCTCGCATTCCAATTGTCTCCTAGCAACAAGACAGTTTTAGATCTGATGGCTCTGCGGGAGAAACCGGGGTGGCTGACTTGAAATGGACTTTCCTGAGGATGGGTCCTAATGTGTGTTTGTGTCCATGAGGGCCTTAAAATGGGGCGGTGGCACCGGGACCCTGAAGTATTCTCCTAAGCTTTTGACATAGCTCGATGCACAAGGTTCCTTGTGGAGACGAGATTTGTTTTGATGGGTGCCTCAGGAAAACCTCTATGCTGGTATTGGAATCCAGGCTTTTGAAGAGACATGCCTGTAATCCAAAGCAATGTATCCGATTATGGCCTAGGGTCCTGTCTGGTTCAATCTTCTTCTCAGGGGACATCCATCTATGGTATGAGTTGAGGTAGATGCTCAGCTGGTATCAGACCGCCCTTGTTTGTCCCGGGCGACCTGCACTATTGGGATGGCCTCAGGGATTTGAAGGGTTCTCCAAATTTTACTGTTTTGGACAATGGCATCGGCCGAATTCCCATGGATTGGGTAGGCACAGTCCTAATGTGTGACTCCAGGGGCCCCATCCTGGAGGGTGTGTGGCCCAGGACTTTGAGGACAGAAGTCTGAAAATACAAACTCAGCATAGGTTTGGGGACGTAGGTATGGCAGGCCCGATCTATAAACCATGAGAAGAACTCTTCCGGATATGAAGAAAGAGCGAGTCTGAGGCGCTTGCTCAGGCTTTTGTCTCTGGATTGTGTATCAGAGATGGCCGTGAAATGTCGGGGAGGCCTCATGGGCCATGGACGAATCTTCCTCTCTGTGGATTTGGCCCGATCCCAATTGTTTTTCGTCAATCTGTGGAATGGGAGGACTCCTTTCAGGTTTGTTACCTCAGGTGTCCCGCCAAAAGAGGAATTCCAAAGAAGAGCCCTGGCGAAAGGTGAAGGGAGAACCCGAACTATGGGTAAAATTTGGGGCCTAGGGGCATGGCAAGCCCAATATACTATCTCTTCATCCAGCCACTGAGAGGCCTTATTGAGGACTGGGATCAGGGTGAGGGTCACAATGTGTGGTTTGGACCAATGTGGCCCGCAAACATGAGCGGGGCCTCATGGGCCACACTGGTTTCAACTACACTGAACATTGGGCAACATGCCAACCACATGGTTTCTTGCCACGGGGAAGGAGTTGTGATTTCTGCATCACTTTCAAGCCTGGGCAGTGATTGGAGATAAGGTCTAGGTTCTGAAACTTGACAACCGAGGTTGGGAGGAGATGACGACCTAAGACCATGGCGGGTCCGATGTGCTCAGTGAGCGGCCAGCTTTCTGTGTGGGGCCAGGTAATCCAGGCTCAGGCTGTGTCAAAAAGGGCAATAGTGCCCAGGTCAGCCTATATATTTGGGGTACAGTCGAATGGCGTGCAGGTTGATCCTCATTTGGAGTTTCTGGGTAGCCCCAGAGGGCAATGTTTTTCTTCCTGAGGGCAGGAAGAGTGCTGCATTATAGTTCTGGTTTTCAAACTGGAGGCTTGTGGGCCAGTAGTCTGAGGAAGGAAATCTGAGAACAAGCTAGGCTTAGGTTTCTGGGTGAGGACAAGGCAGGAACAATCTACAGACCTGAATCGAGATCTCGTGCTTATGATGTCAGGGCGAGGATCAGAAGTTCGCTCAGGTTGGTGTTTCTGTCCCTGATGGACCTTCATGAAGGGGCGGGGGGTGGTCACGAGGCCGTGGGGGTTTTCCCACGATGTTAGTTGTGAGAAGCTCCAAACTGCAAAGATTCTTCTGCAGGACAATAGAGACCTGTTGGTTGGCTCCAGGGCAACGATTCCGAGCAGGGTTCTAAGGATGGATGGCTGGGTAGCCCACCTCGCATTCCAATTGTGTCCTAGCAGCAAGACAGGTTAGATCTGCTGGATCTGGGGGAGCAACCCAGGAGGCTGAGTTGAAATGGACTCTCCTGTGGATGGGTCCTAATGTCTTTTTGTGTCTATGGAGACCTTGGAATGTAGCGGTGGCACTGGGGTCCTGAAGGGTTTTTCCAAACAGAGGCTTTGACACAGCTCCAACGTGCAAGTTTCCCATATGTAGATGAGATGTTTTCTGATGGGTGAGTCAAGAAACAGCCATACGCTGGTATTGAAAACCAGGCCTCTGAGGAGAGATGACTGGATACCACAGCAATGGATCCGTTTAGTGCCTAGGGGCCTGTTCGTTCCTTTTTACCTCTGGGGACATCAGTCTATGCATCTGATTGCAGGTAGGTGCTCAGATGAGCTCAGATTGCCCCTGTTTGTCCTGGGAAGCCACCGCTATTGGGATGGCCTCAGGCAGTTTGGAGGTTTATCCTATTAGTAGGGTTGTGGCCATTGGAATGGGCACATACAATTCCCTTGGAGAGGGCAAGTACAGTCCTCAGGTTTGGCTCCAGGGGCCTGAGCCTGTAGGGTGTGTAGGCCAGAGCTGTTTGGACCGTTGTCTGAAAACACAAACGCGGCTTATGTTTCGGGTCATAGGTATGGCAGGACTGATCTACAGACCATGAGGAGAACTCTTCAGGATATGAAAAAAGGGCGAGTGTGAGGCTCGTGCTCAAGTTTTTGTCTCTGGATATCGTGTCACTCATGGTCGTGAAATTTCCGGGTGACTTCATGGGAAATGGACGAGTCTTACTCTCTGGGGTTTTGCCCCGTCCCAAGAGTTTTGTGTCATTCTGGGGATGGAAGAAGTCCGTTTTGTTGTTGTTGTTGATTTGCTTTGTTTTGTTTTTTAACCTCAGGTGTCTCACCAAATGAGGTATTCCAGAGTAGAGCCCTGGGGAGGGCCGACCGGACAACCAGAAATCTGGTTTAAAATTGGGGCCTAGGGTCATGTCAAGCCCATTTTGACATCTAATGGTCGAGCCACTGAGAGGACTTACTAGAGCACAGGACTCACGCTGAGGGTCACAATGCGTGTTTATGCCCTCTTCGCACTCAAGAATTGGCGGGGCCTCCGGGTGAATGCTGGTTTCTCCTACACTGAACGTTGGACAACATGCCAACCACAAGGTTTCTTGCCATGGGTAAGAACGAGTTCTGATTTCTGCATCACAGGCACCCCTGGGCAGTGGTTGGAGATAATGTCTAGGTTCTGAGGCCTGAAATACCGCAGTTGGGAAGAGATGATGACCTAAGGCCATGGCGGTTCTGATGTGCTCAGTGTGCGGTCAGCTGTCTGGGTGTTGGTCATGAAGTCCGAGCTCAGGTTGTGTCAGACAGTGCATTAGTGCCCAGGTTAGACTATATACTTTGGGTACAGTCGAATGCCATGTAGATTTATAGTCATATAAGGTGCCTGGGCAGCTCATTAGGCCAAATTTTTTTTTTCTAGAGGGCAGGCAGAGTGCTGCATTGTGGGTCTGGAATTGCGAAACTTCCGGGCTTCGGGGCCTGGAGTGTGAGGACGGAAGTCTGAGAACACAAGCTAGACTTGGGTTTCAGGGCCAGGGCACGGCAGGTACCCCTGTAGATCTGAACCTATATCTCATGCATCTGAAGTCAGGGCGAGGATCAGACGTTGGCTCAGGTTGGAGTTTCTGTGCATGACGGCCCCTTCATGAAGGGAGCGGAATCTCGAGGCCATGGAGGTTTTCCCACGTTGGGAGGTGTGGGATGCCCCCTTCAAGGATTCCTTCTGCGGGACAATTGAGACTTGTTGGGCAGCTCCAGGACATCCCATATGGAATGACTCCAGGGCACCGTTCGAGGATGGATGCCTGGGAAGCCCGCCTCGCATTCCAATTGTCTCCTAGCAACAAGACAGTTTTAGATCTGATGGCTCTGCGGGAGAAACCGGGGTGGCTGACTTGAAATGGACTTTCCTGAGGATGGGTCCTAATGTGTGTTTGTGTCCATGAGGGCCTTAAAATGGGGCGGTGGCACCGGGACCCTGAAGTATTCTCCTAAGCTTTTGACATAGCTCGATGCACAAGGTTCCTTGTGGAGACGAGATTTGTTTTGATGGGTGCCTCAGGAAAACCTCTATGCTGGTATTGGAATCCAGGCTTTTGAAGAGACATGCCTGTAATCCAAAGCAATGTATCCGATTATGGCCTAGGGTCCTGTCTGGTTCAATCTTCTTCTCAGGGGACATCCATCTATGGTATGAGTTGAGGTAGATGCTCAGCTGGTATCAGACCGCCCTTGTTTGTCCCGGGCGACCTGCACTATTGGGATGGCCTCAGGGATTTGAAGTGTTCTCCAAATTTTACTGTTTTGGACAATGGCATCGGCCGAATTCCCATGGATTGGGTAGGCACAGACCTAATGTGTGACTCCAGGGGCCCCAGCCTGGAGGGTGTGTGGCCCAGGACTTTGAGGACAGAAGTCTGAAAATACAAACTCAGCATAGGTTTGGGGACGTAGGTATGGCAGGCCCGATCTATAAACCATGAGAAGAACTCTTCCGGATATGAAGAAAGAGCGAGTCTGAGGCGCTTGCTCAGGCTTTTGTCTCTGGATTGTGTATCAGAGATGGCCGTGAAATGTCGGGGAGGCCTCATGGGCCATGGACGAATCTTCCTCTCTGTGGATTTGGCCCGATCCCAATTGTTTTTCGTCAATCTGTGGAATGGGAGGACTCCTTTCAGGTTTGTTACCTCAGGTGTCCCGCCAAAAGAGGAATTCCAAAGAAGAGCCCTGGCGAAAGGTGAAGGGAGAACCCGAACTATGGGTAAAATTTGGGGCCTAGGGGCATGGCAAGCCCAATATGCTATCTCTTCATCCAGCCACTGAGAGGCCTTATTGAGGACTGGGATCAGGGTGAGGGTCACAATGTGTGGTTTGGACCAATGTGGCCCGCAAACATGAGCGGGGCCTCATGGGCCACACTGGTTTCAACTACACTGAACATTGGGCAACATGCCAACCACATGGTTTCTTGCCACGGGGAAGGAGTTGTGATTTCTGCATCACTTTCAAGCCTGGGCAGTGATTGGAGATAAGGTCTAGGTTCTGAAACTTGACAACCGAGGTTGGGAGGAGATGACGACCTAAGACCATGGCGGGTCCGATGTGCTCAGTGAGCGGCCAGCTTTCTGTGTGGGGCCAGGTAATCCAGGCTCAGGCTGTGTCAAAAAGGGCAATAGTGCCCAGGTCAGCCTATATATTTGGGGTACAGTCGAATGGCGTGCAGGATGATCCTCATTTGGAGTTTCTGGGTAGCCCCAGAGGGCAATGTTTTTCTTCCTGAGGGCAGGAAGAGTGCTGCATTATAGTTCTGGTTTTCAAACTGGAGGCTTGTGGGCCAGTAGTCTGAGGAAGGAAATCTGAGAACAAGCTAGGCTTAGGTTTCTGGGTGAGGACAAGGCAGGAACAATCTACAGACCTGAATCGAGATCTCGTGCTTATGATGTCAGGGCGAGGATCAGAAGTTCGCTCAGGTTGGTGTTTCTGTCCCTGATGGACCTTCATGAAGGGGCGGGGGGTGGTCACGAGGCCGTGGGGGTTTTCCCACGATGTTAGTTGTGAGAAGCTCCAAACTGCAAAGATTCTTCTGCAGGACAATAGAGACCTGTTGGTTGGCTCCAGGGCAACGATTCCGAGCAGGGTTCTAAGGATGGATGGCTGGGTAGCCCACCTCGCATTCCAATTGTGTCCTAGCAGCAAGACAGGTTAGATCTGCTGGATCTGGGGGAGCAACCCAGGAGGCTGAGTTGAAATGGACTCTCCTGTGGATGGGTCCTAATGTCTTTTTGTGTCTATGGAGACCTTGGAATGTAGCGGTGGCACTGGGGTCCTGAAGGGTTTTTCCAAACAGAGGCTTTGACACAGCTCCAACGTGCAAGTTTCCCATATGTAGATGAGATGTTTTCTGATGGGTGAGTCAAGAAACAGCCATACGCTGGTATTGAAAACCAGGCCTCTGAGGAGAGATGACTGGATACCACAGCAATGGATCCGTTTAGTGCCTAGGGGCCTGTTCGTTCCTTTTTACCTCTGGGGACATCAGTCTATGCATCTGATTGCAGGTAGGTGCTCAGATGAGCTCAGATTGCCCCTGTTTGTCCTGGGAAGCCACCGCTATTGGGATGGCCTCAGGCAGTTTGGAGGTTTATCCTATTAGTAGGGTTGTGGCCATTGGAATGGGCACATACAATTCCCTTGGAGAGGGCAAGTACAGTCCTCAGGTTTGGCTCCAGGGGCCTGAGCCTGTAGGGTGTGTAGGCCAGAGCTGTTTGGACCGTTGTCTGAAAACACAAACGCGGCTTATGTTTCGGGTCATAGGTATGGCAGGACTGATCTACAGACCATGAGGAGAACTCTTCAGGATATGAAAAAAGGGCGAGTGTGAGGCTCGTGCTCAAGTTTTTGTCTCTGGATATCGTGTCACTCATGGTCGTGAAATTTCCGGGTGACTTCATGGGAAATGGACGAGTCTTACTCTCTGGGGTTTTGCCCCGTCCCAAGAGTTTTGTGTCATTCTGGGGATGGAAGAAGTCCGTTTTGTTGTTGTTGTTAATTTGCTTTGTTTTGTTTTTTAACCTCAGGTGTCTCACCAAATGAGGTATTCCAGAGTAGAGCCCTGGGGAGGGCCGACCGGACAACCAGAAATCTGGTTTAAAATTGGGGCCTAGGGTCATGTCAAGCCCATTATGACATCTAATGGTCGAGCCACTGAGAGGACTTACTAGAGCACAGGACTCACGCTGAGGGTCACAATGCGTGTTTATGCCCTCCTCGCACTCAAGAATTGGCGGGGCCTCCGGGTGAATGCTGGTTTCTCCTACACTGAACGTTGGACAACATGCCAACCACAAGGTTTCTTGCCATGGGTAAGGACGAGTTCTGATTTCTGCATCACAGGCACCCCTGGGCAGTGGTTGGAGATAATGTCTAGGTTCTGAGGCCTGAAATACCGCAGTTGGGAAGAGATGATGACCTAAGGCCATGGCGGTTCTGATGTGCTCAGTGTGCGGTCAGCTGTCTGGGTGTTGGTCATGAAGTCCGAGCTCAGGTTGTGTCAGACAGTGCATTAGTGCCCAGGTTAGACTATATACTTTGGGTACAGTCGAATGCCATGTAGATTTATAGTCATATAAGGTGCCTGGGCAGCTCATTAGGCCAAATTTTTTTTTCTAGAGGGCAGGCAGAGTGCTGCATTGTGGGTCTGGAATTGCGAAACTTCCGGGCTTCGGGGCCTGGAGTGTGAGGACGGAAGTCTGAGAACACAAGCTAGACTTGGGTTTCAGGGCCAGGGCACGGCAGGTACCCCTGTAGATCTGAACCTATATCTCATGCATCTGAAGTCAGGGCGAGGATCAGACGTTGGCTCAGGTTGGAGTTTCTGTGCATGACGGCCCCTTCATGAAGGGAGCGGAATCTCGAGGCCATGGAGGTTTTCCCACGTTGGGAGGTGTGGGATGCCCCCTTCAAGGATTCCTTCTGCGGGACAATTGAGACTTGTTGGGCAGCTCCAGGACATCCCATATGGAATGACTCCAGGGCACCGTTCGAGGATGGATGCCTGGGAAGCCCGCCTCGCATTCCAATTGTCTCCTAGCAACAAGACAGTTTTAGATCTGATGGCTCTGCGGGAGAAACCGGGGTGGCTGACTTGAAATGGACTTTCCTGAGGATGGGTCCTAATGTGTGTTTGTGTCCATGAGGGCCTTAAAATGGGGCGGTGGCACCGGGACCCTGAAGTATTCTCCTAAGCTTTTGACATAGCTCGATGCACAAGGTTCCTTGTGGAGACGAGATTTGTTTTGATGGGTGCCTCAGGAAAACCTCTATGCTGGTATTGGAATCCAGGCTTTTGAGGAGACATGCCTGTAATCCAAAGCAATGTATCCGATTATGGCCTAAGGTCCTGTCTGGTTCAATCTTCTTCTCAGGGGACATCCATCTATGGTATGAGTGGAGGTAGATGCTCAGCTGGTATCAGACCGCCCTTGTTTGTCCCGGGCGACCTGCACTATTGGGATGGCCTCAGGGATTTGAAGGGTTCTCCAAATTTTACTGTTTTGGACAATGGCATCTGCCGAATTCCCATGGATTGGGTAGGCACAGACCTAATGTGTGACTCCAGGGGCCCCAGCCTGGAGGGTGTGTGGTCCAGGATTTTGAGGACAGAAGTCTGAAAACACAAACTCAGCTTAGGTTTGGGGACGTAGGTATGGCAGGCCCGATCTATAAACCATGAGAAGAACTCTTCCGGATATGAAGAAAGAGCGAGTCTGAGGCGCTTGCTCAGGCTTTTGTCTCTGGATTGTGTATCAGAGATGGCCGTGAAATGTCGGGGAGGCCTCATGGGCCATGGACGAATCTTCCTCTCTGTGGATTTTGCCCGATCCCAATTGTTTTTCGTCAATCTGTGGAATGGGAGGACTCCTTTCAGGTTTGTTACCTCAGGTGTCCCGCCAAAAGAGGAATTCCAAAGAAGAGCCCTGGCGAAAAGTGAAGGGAGAACCCGAACTATGGGTAAAATTTGGGGCCTAGGGGCATGGCAAGCCCAATATGCTATCTCTTCATCCAGCCACTGAGAGGCCTTATTGAGGACTGGGATCAGGGTGAGGGTCACAATGTGTGGTTTGGACCAATGTGGCCCGCAAACATGAGCGGGGCCTCATGGGCCACACTGGTTTCAACTACACTGAACGTTGGGCAACATGCCAACCACATGGTTTCTTGCCATGGGGAAGTTGTGATTTCTGCATCACTTTCAAGCCTGGGCAGTGATTGGAGATAAGGTCTAGGTTCTGAAACTTGACAACCGAGGTTGGGAGGAGATGACGACCTAAGACCATGGCGGGTCCGATGTGCTCAGTGAGCGGCCAGCTTTCTGTGTGGGGCCAGGTAATCCAGGCTCAGGCTGTGTCAAAAAGGGCAATAGTGCCCAGGTCAGCCTATATATTTGGGGTACAGTCGAATGGCGTGCAGGATGATCCTCATTTGGAGTTTCTGGGTAGCCCCAGAGGGCAATGTTTTTCTTCCTGAGGGCAGGAAGAGTGCTGCATTATAGTTCTGGTTTTCAAACTGGAGGCTTGTGGGCCAGTAGTCTGAGGAAGGAAATCTGAGAACAAGCTAGGCTTAGGTTTCTGGGTGAGGACAAGGCAGGAACAATCTACAGACCTGAATCGAGATCTCGTGCTTATGATGTCAGGGCGAGGATCAGAAGTTCGCTCAGGTTGGTGTTTCTGTCCCTGATGGCCCTTCATGAAGGGGCGGGGGGGGGGTCACGAGGCCGTGGGGGTTTTCCCACGATGTTAGTTGTGAGAAGCTCCAAACTGCAAAGATTCTTCTGCAGGACAATTGAGACCTGTTGGTTGGCTCCAGGGCAACGATTCCGAGCAGGGTTCTAAGGATGGATGGCTGGGTAGCCCACCTCGCATTCCAATTGTGTCCTAGCAGCAAGACAGGTTAGATCTGCTGGATCTGGGGGAGCAACCCAGGAGGCTGAGTTGAAATGGACTCTCCTGTGGATGGGTCCTAATGTCTTTTTGTGTCTATGGAGACCTTGGAATGTAGCGGTGGCACTGGGGTCCTGAAGGGTTTTTCCAAACAGAGGCTTTGACACAGCTCCAACGTGCAAGTTTCCCATATGTAGATGAGATGTTTTCTGATGGGTGAGTCAAGAAACAGCCATACGCTGGTATTGAAAACCAGGCCTCTGAGGAGAGATGACTGGATACCACAGCAATGGATCCGTTTAGTGCCTAGGGGCCTGTTCGTTCCTTTTTACCTCTGGGGACATCAGTCTATGCATCTGATTGCAGGTAGGTGCTCAGATGAGCTCAGATTGCCCCTGTTTGTCCTGGGAAGCCACCGCTATTGGGATGGCCTCAGGCAGTTTGGAGGTTTATCCTATTAGTAGGGTTGTGGCCATTGGAATGGGCACATACAATTCCCTTGGAGAGGGCAAGTACAGTCCTCAGGTTTGGCTCCAGGGGCCTGAGCCTGTAGGGTGTGTAGGCCAGAGCTGTTTGGACCGTTGTCTGAAAACACAAACGCGGCTTATGTTTCGGGTCATAGGTATGGCAGGACTGATCTACAGACCATGAGGAGAACTCTTCAGGATATGAAAAAAGGGCGAGTGTGAGGCTCGTGCTCAAGTTTTTGTCTCTGGATATCGTGTCACTCATGGTCGTGAAATTTCCGGGTGACTTCATGGGAAATGGACGAGTCTTACTCTCTGGGGTTTTGCCCCATCCCAAGAGTTTTGTGTCATTCTGGGGATGGAAGAAGTCCGTTTTGTTGTTGTTGTTGATTTGCTTTGTTTTGTTTTTTAACCTCACGTGTCCCACCAAATGAGGTATTCCAGAGTAGAGCCCTGGGGAGGGCCGACCGGACAACCAGAAATCTGGTTTAAAATTGGGGCCTAGGGTCATGTCAAGCCCATTATGACATCTAATGGTCGAGCCACTGAGAGGACTTACTAGAGCACAGGACTCACGCTGAGGGTCACAATGCGTGTTTATGCCCTCTTCGCACTCAAGAATTGGCGGGGCCTCCGGGTGAATGCTGGTTTCTCCTACACTGAACGTTGGACAACATGCCAACCACAAGGTTTCTTGCCATGGGTAAGAACGAGTTCTGATTTCTGCATCACAGGCACCCCTGGGCAGTGGTTGGAGATAATGTCTAGGTTCTGAGGCATGAAATACCGCAGTTGGGAAGAGATGATGACCTAAGGCCATGGCGGTTCTGATGTGCTCAGTGTGCGGTCAGCTGTCTGGGTGTTGGTCATGAAGTCCGAGCTCAGGTTGTGTCAGACAGTGCATTAGTGCCCAGGTTAGACTATATACTTTGGGTACAGTCGAATGCCATGTAGATTTATAGTCATATAAGGTGCCTGGGCAGCTCATTAGGCCAAATTTTTTTTTCTAGAGGGCAGGCAGAGTGCTGCATTGTGGGTCTGGAATTGCGAAACTTCCGGGCTTCGGGGCCTGGAGTGTGAGGACGGAAGTCTGAGAACACAAGCTAGACTTGGGTTTCAGGGCCAGGGCACGGCAGGTACCCCTGTAGATCTGAACCTATATCTCATGCATCTGAAGTCAGGGCGAGGATCAGACGTTGGCTCAGGTTGGAGTTTCTGTGCATGACGGCCCCTTCATGAAGGGAGCGGAATCTCGAGGCCATGGAGGTTTACCCACGTTGGGAGGTGTGGGATGGCCCCTTCAAGGATTCCTTCTGCGGGACAATTGAGACTTGTTGGGCAGCTCCAGGACATCCCATATGGAATGACTCCAGGGCACCGTTCGAGGATGGATGCCTGGGAAGCCCGCCTCGCATTCCAATTGTCTCCTAGCAACAAGACAGTTTTAGATCTGATGGCTCTGCGGGAGAAACCGGGGTGGCTGACTTGAAATGGACTTTCCTGAGGATGGGTCCTAATGTGTGTTTGTGTCCATGAGGGCCTTAAAATGGGGCGGTGGCACCGGGACCCTGAAGTATTCTCCTAAGCTTTTGACATAGCTCGATGCACAAGGTTCCTTGTGGAGACGAGATTTGTTTTGATGGGTGCCTCAGGAAAACCTCTATGCTGGTATTGGAATCCAGGCTTTTGAGGAGACATGCCTGTAATCCAAAGCAATGTATCCGATTATGGCCTAGGGTCCTGTCTGGTTCAATCTTCTTCTCAGGGGACATCCATCTATGGTATGAGTTGAGGTAGATGCTCAGCTGGTATCAGACCGCCCTTGTTTGTCCCGGGCGACCTGCACTATTGGGATGGCCTCAGGGATTTGAAGGGTTCTCCAAATTTTACTGTTTTGGACAATGGCATCGGCCGAATTCCCATGGATTGGGTAGGCACAGTCCTAATGTGTGACTCCAGGGGCCCCAGCCTGGAGGGTGTGTGGCCCAGGACTTTGAGGACAGAAGTCTGAAAACACAAACTCAGCTTAGGTTTGGGGACATAGGTATGGCAGGCCCGATCTATAAACCATGAGAAGAACTCTTCCGGATATGAAGAAAGAGCGAGTCTGAGGCGCTTGCTCAGGCTTTTGTCTCTGGATTGTGTATCAGAGATGGCCGTGAAATGTCGGGGAGGCCTCATGGGCCATGGACGAATCTTCCTCTCTGTGGATTTGGCCCGATCCCAATTGTTTTTCGTCAATCTGTGGAATGGGAGGACTCCTTTCAGGTTTGTTACCTCAGGTGTCCCGCCAAAAGAGGAATTCCAAAGAAGAGCCCTGGCGAAAAGTGAAGGGAGAACCCGAACTATGGGTAAAATTTGGGGCCTAGGGGCATGGCAAGCCCAATATGCTATCTCTTCATCCAGCCACTGAGAGGCCTTATTGAGGACTGGGATCAGGGTGAGGGTCACAATGTGTGGTTTGGACCAATGTGGCCCACAAACATGAGCGGGGCCTCATGGGCCACACTGGTTTCAACTACACTGAACGTTGGGCAACATGCCAACCACATGGTTTCTTGCCACGGGGAAGGAGTTGTGATTTCTGCATCACTTTCAAGCCTGGGCAGTGATTGGAGATAAGGTCTAGGTTCTGAAACTTGACAACCGAGGTTGGGAGGAGATGACGACCTAAGACCATGGCGGGTCCGATGTGCTCAGTGAGCGGCCAGCTTTCTGTGTGGGGCCAGGTAATCCAGGCTCAGGCTGTGTCAAAAAGGGCAATAGTGCCCAGGTCAGCCTATATATTTGGGGTACAGTCGAATGGCGTGCAGGTTGATCCTCATTTGGAGTTTCTGGGTAGCCCCAGAGGGCAATGTTTTTCTTCCTGAGGGCAGGAAGAGTGCTGCATTATAGTTCTGGTTTTCAAACTGGAGGCTTGTGGGCCAGTAGTCTGAGGAAGGAAATCTGAGAACAAGCTAGGCTTAGGTTTCTGGGTGAGGACAAGGCAGGAACAATCTACAGACCTGAATCGAGATCTCGTGCTTATGATGTGAGGGCGAGGATCAGAAGATCGCTCAGGTTGGTGTTTCTGTCCCTGATGGCCCTTCATGAAGGGGCGGGGGGGGGTCACGAGGCCGTGGGGGTTTTCCCACGATGTTAGTTGTGAGAAGCTCCAAACTGCAAAGATTCTTCTGCAGGACAATTGAGACCTGTTGGTTGGCTCCAGGGCAACGATTCCGAGCAGGGTTCTAAGGATGGATGGCTGGGTAGCCCACCTCGCATTCCAATTGTGTCCTAGCAGCAAGACAGGTTAGATCTGCTGGATCTGGGGGAGCAACCCAGGAGGCTGAGTTGAAATGGACTCTCCTGTGGATGGGTCCTAATGTCTTTTTGTGTCTATGGAGACCTTGGAATGTAGCGGTGGCACTGGGGTCCTGAAGGGTTTTTCCAAACAGAGGCTTTGACACAGCTCCAACGTGCAAGTTTCCCATATGTAGATGAGATGTTTTCTGATGGGTGAGTCAAGAAACAGCCATACGCTGGTATTGAAAACCAGGCCTCTGAGGAGAGATGACTGGATACCACAGCAATGGATCCGTTTAGTGCCTAGGGGCCTGTTCGTTCCTTTTTACCTCTGGGGACATCAGTCTATGCATCTGATTGCAGGTAGGTGCTCAGATGAGCTCAGATTGCCCCTGTTTGTCCTGGGAAGCCACCGCTATTGGGATGGCCTCAGGCAGTTTGGAGGTTTATCCTATTAGTAGGGTTGTGGCCATTGGAATGGGCACATACAATTCCCTTGGAGAGGGCAAGTACAGTCCTCAGGTTTGGCTCCAGGGGCCTGAGCCTGTAGGGTGTGTAGGCCAGAGCTGTTTGGACCGTTGTCTGAAAACACAAACGCGGCTTATGTTTCGGGTCATAGGTATGGCAGGACTGATCTACAGACCATGAGGAGAACTCTTCAGGATATGAAAAAAGGGCGAGTGTGAGGCTCGTGCTCAAGTTTTTGTCTCTGGATATCGTGTCACTCATGGTCGTGAAATTTCCGGGTGACTTCATGGGAAATGGACGAGTCTTACTCTCTGGGGTTTTGCCCCGTCCCAAGAGTTTTGTGTCATTCTGGGGATGGAAGAAGTCCGTTTTGTTGTTGTTGTTGATTTGCTTTGTTTTGTTTTTTAACCTCAGGTGTCTCACCAAATGAGGTATTCCAGAGTAGAGCCCTGGGGAGGGCCGACCGGACAACCAGAAATCTGGTTAAAAATTGGGGCCTAGGGTCATGTCAAGCCCATTATGACATCTAATGGTCGAGCCACTGAGAGGACTTACTAGAGTACAGGACTCACGCTGAGGGTCACAATGCGTGTTTATGCCCTCTTCGCACTCAAGAATTGGCGGAGCCTCCGGGTGAATGCTGGTTTCTCCTACACTGAACGTTGGACAACATGCCAACCACAAGGTTTCTTGCCATGGGTAAGAACGAGTTCTGATTTCTGCATCACAGGCACCCCTGGGCAGTGGTTGGAGATAATGTCTAGGTTCTGAGGCCTGAAATACCGCAGTTGGGAAGAGATGATGACCTAAGGCCATGGCGGTTCTGATGTGCTCAGTGTGCGGTCAGCTGTCTGGGTGTTGGTCATGAAGTCCGAGCTCAGGTTGTGTCAGACAGTGCATTAGTGCCCAGGTTAGACTATATACTTTGGGTACAGTCGAATGCCATGTAGATTTATAGTCATATAAGGTGCCTGGGCAGCTCATTAGGCCAAATTTTTTTTTCTAGAGGGCAGGCAGAGTGCTGCATTGTGGGTCTGGAATTGCGAAACTTCCGGGCTTCGGGGCCTGGAGTGTGAGGACGGAAGTCTGAGAACACAAGCTAGACTTGGGTTTCAGGGCCAGGGCACGGCAGGTACCCCTGTAGATCTGAACCTATATCTCATGCATCTGAAGTCAGGGCGAGGATCAGACGTTGGCTCAGGTTGGAGTTTCTGTGCATGACGGCCCCTTCATGAAGGGAGCGGAATCTCGAGGCCATGGAGGTTTTCCCACGTTGTGAGTTGTGGGATGCCCCCTTCAAGGATTCCTTCTGCGGGACAATTGAGACTTGTTGGGCAGCTCCAGGACATCCCATATGGAATGACTCCGGGGCACCGTTCGAGGATGGATGCCTGGGAAGCCCGCCTCGCATTCCAATTGTCTCCTAGCAACAAGACAGTTTTAGATCTGATGGCTCTGCTGGAGAAACCGGGGTGGCTGACTTGAAACGGACTTTCCTGAGGATGGGTCCTAATGTGTGTTTGTGTCCATGAGGGCCTTAAAATGGGGCGGTGGCACCGGGACCCTGAAGTATTCTCCTAAGCTTTTGACATAGCTCGATGCACAAGGTTCCTTGTGGAGACGAGATTTGTTTTGATGGGTGCCTCAGGAAAACCTCTATGCTGGTATTGGAATCCAGGCTTTTGAGGAGACATGCCTGTAATCCAAAGCAATGTATCCGATTATGGCCTAGGGTCCTGTCTGGTTCAATCTTCTTCTCAGGGGACATCCATCTATGGTATGAGTGGAGGTAGATGCTCAGCTGGTATCAGACCGCCCTTGTTTGTCCCGGGCGACCTGCACTATTGGGATGGCCTCAGGGATTTGAAGGGTTCTCCAAATTTTACTGTTTTGGACAATGGCATCGGCCGAATTCCCATGGATTGGGTAGGCACAGTCCTAATGTGTGACTCCAGGGGCCCCAGCCTGGAGGGTGTGTGGCCCAGGACTTTGAGGACAGAAGTCTGAAAATACAAACTCAGCTTAGGTTTGGGGACGTAGGTATGGCAGGCCCGATCTATAAACCATGAGAAGAACTCTTCCGGATATGAAGAAAGAGCGAGTCTGAGGCGCTTGCGCAGGCTTTTGTCTCTGGATTGTGTATCAGAGATGGCCGTGAAATGTCGGGGAGGCCTCATGGGCCATGGACGAATCTTCCTCTCTGTGGATTTGGCTCGATCCCAATTGTTTTTCGTCAATCTGTGGAATGGGAGGACTCCTTTCAGGTTTGTTACCTCAGGTGTCCCGCCAAAAGAGGAATTCCAAAGAAGAGCCCTGGCGAAAAGTGAAGGGAGAACCCGAACTATGGGTAAAATTTGGGGCCTAGGGGCATGGCAAGCCCAATATGCTATCTCTTCATCCAGCCACTGAGAGGCCTTATTGAGGACTGGGATCAGGGTGAGGGTCACAATGTGTGGTTTGGACCAATGTGGCCCGCAAACATGAGCGGGGCCTCATGGGCCACACTGGTTTCAACTACACTGAACGTTGGGCAACATGCCAACCACATGGTTTCTTGCCACGGGGAAGGAGTTGTGATTTCTGCATCACTTTCAAGCCTGGGCAGTGATTGGAGATAAGGTCTAGGTTCTGAAACTTGACAACCGAGGTTGGGAGGAGATGACGACCTAAGACCATGGCGGGTCCGATGTGCTCAGTGAGCGGCCAGCTTTCTGTGTGGGGCCAGGTAATCCAGGCTCAGGCTGTGTCAAAAAGGGCAATAGTGCCCAGGTCAGCCTATATATTTGGGGTACAGTCGAATGGCGTGCAGGTTGATCCTCATTTGGAGTTTCTGGGTAGCCCCAGAGGGCAATGTTTTTCTTCCTGAGGGCAGGAAGAGTGCTGCATTATAGTTCTGGTTTTCAAACTGGAGGCTTGTGGGCCAGTAGTCTGAGGAAGGAAATCTGAGAACAAGCTAGGCTTAGGTTTCTGGGTGAGGACAAGGCAGGAACAATCTACAGACCTGAATCGAGATCTCGTGCTTATGATGTCAGGGCGAGGATCAGAAGTTCGCTCAGGTTGGTGTTTCTGTCCCTGATGGCCCTTCATGAAGGGGCGGGGGGGGGTCACGAGGCCGTGGGGGTTTTCCCACGATGTTAGTTGTGAGAAGCTCCAAACTGCAAAGATTCTTCTGCAGGACAATTGAGACCTGTTGGTTGGCTCCAGGGCAACGATTCCGAGCAGGGTTCTAAGGATGGATGGCTGGGTAGCCCACCTCGCATTCCAATTGTGTCCTAGCAGCAAGACAGGTTAGATCTGCTGGATCTGGGGGAGCAACCCAGGAGGCTGAGTTGAAATGGACTCTCCTGTGGATGGGTCCTAATGTCTTTTTGTGTCTATGGAGACCTTGGAATGTAGCGGTGGCACTGGGGTCCTGAAGGGTTTTTCCAAACAGAGGCTTTGACACAGCTCCAACGTGCAAGTTTCCCATATGTAGATGAGATGTTTTCTGATGGGTGAGTCAAGAAACAGCCATACGCTGGTATTGAAAACCAGGCCTCTGAGGAGAGATGACTGGATACCACAGCAATGGATCCGTTTAGTGCCTAGGGGCCTGTTCGTTCCTTTTTACCTCTGGGGACATCAGTCTATGCATCTGATTGCAGGTAGGTGCTCAGATGAGCTCAGATTGCCCCTGTTTGTCCTGGGAAGCCACCGCTATTGGGATGGCCTCAGGCAGTTTGGAGGTTTATCCTATTAGTAGGGTTGTGGCCATTGGAATGGGCACATACAATTCCCTTGGAGAGGGCAAGTACAGTCCTCAGGTTTGGCTCCAGGGGCCTGAGCCTGTAGGGTGTGTAGGCCAGAGCTGTTTGGACCGTTGTCTGAAAACACAAACGCGGCTTATGTTTCGGGTCATAGGTATGGCAGGACTGATCTACAGACCATGAGGAGAACTCTTCAGGATATGAAAAAAGGGAGAGTGTGAGGCTCGTGCTCAAGTTTTTGTCTCTGGATATCGTGTCACTCATGGTCGTGAAATTTCCGGGTGACTTCATGGGAAATGGACGAGTCTTACTCTCTGGGGTTTTGCCCCGTCCCAAGAGTTTTGTGTCATTCTGGGGATGGAAGAAGTCCGTTTTGTTGTTGTTGTTGATTTGCTTTGTTTTGTTTTTTAACCTCAGGTGTCTCACCAAATGAGGTATTCCAGAGTAGAGCCCTGGGGAGGGCCGACCGGACAACCAGAAATCTGGTTAAAAATTGGGGCCTAGGGACATGTCAAGCCCATTATGACATCTAATGGTCGAGCCACTGAGAGGACTTACTAGAGCACAGGACTCACGCTGAGGGTCACAATGCGTGTTTATGCCCTCTTCGCACTCAAGAATTGGCGGGGCCTCCGGGTGAATGCTGGTTTCTCCTACACTGAACGTTGGACAACATGCCAACCACAAGGTTTCCTGCCATGGGTAAGGACGAGTTCTGATTTCTGCATCACAGGCACCCCTGGGCAGTGGTTGGAGATAATGTCTAGGTTCTGAGGCCTGAAATACCGCAGTTGGGAAGAGATGATGACCTAAGGCCATGGCGGTTCTGATGTGCTCAGTGTGCGGTCAGCTGTCTGGGTGTTGGTCATGAAGTCCGAGCTCAGGTTGTGTCAGACAGTGCATTAGTGCCCAGGTTAGACTATATACTTTGGGTAAAGTCGAATGCCATGTAGATTTATAGTCATATAAGGTGCCTGGGCAGCTCATTAGGCCAAATTTTTTTTTCTAGAGGGCAGGCAGAGTGCTGCATTGTGGGTCTGGAATTGCGAAACTTCCGGGCTTCGGGGCCTGGAGTGTGAGGACGGAAGTCTGAGAACACAAGCTAGACTTGGGTTTCAGGGCCAGGGCACGGCAGGTACCCCTGTAGATCTGAACCTATATCTCATGCATCTGAAGTCAGGGCGAGGATCAGACGTTGGCTCAGGTTGGAGTTTCTGTGCATGACGGCCCCTTCATGAAGGGAGCGGAATCTCGAGGCCATGGAGGTTTTCCCACGTTGGGAGGTGTGGGATGCCCCCTTCAAGGATTCCTTCTGCGGGACAATTGAGACTTGTTGGGCAGCTCCAGGACATCCCATATGGAATGACTCCAGGGCACCGTTCGAGTATGGATGCCTGGGAAGCCCGCCTCGCATTCCAATTGTCTCCTAGCAACAAGACAGTTTAAGAACTGATGGCTCTGCGGGAGAAACCGGGGTGGCTGACTTGAAATGGACTTTCCTGAGGATGGGTCCTAATGTGTGTTTGTGTCCATGAGGGCCTTAAAATGGGGCGGTGGCACCGGGACCCTGAAGTATTCTCCTAAGCTTTTGACATAGCTCGATGCACAAGGTTCCTTGTGGAGACGAGATTTGTTTTGATGGGTGCCTCAGGAAAACCTCTATGCTGGTGTGGAATCCAGGCTTTTGAGGAGACATGCCTGTAATCCAAAGCAATGTATCCGATTATGGCCTAGGGTCCTGTCTGGTTCAATCTTCTTCTCAGGGGACATCCATCTATGGTATGAGTGGAGGTAGATGCTCAGCTGGTATCAGACCGCCCTTGTTTGTCCCGGGCGACCTGCACTATTGGGATGGCCTCAGGGATTGGTAGGGTTCTCCAAATTTTACTGATTTGGACAATGGCATCGGCCGAATTCCCATGGATTGGGTAGGCACAGTCCTAATGTGTGACTCCAGGGGCCCCAGCCTGGAGGGTGTGAGGCCCAGGACTTTGAGGACAGAAGTCTGAAAACACAAACTCAGCTTAGGTTTGGGGACGTAGGTATGGCAGGCCCGATCTATAAACCATGAGAAGAACTCTTCCGGATATGAAGAAAGAGCGAGTCTGAGGCGCTTGCACAGGCTTTTGTCTCTGGATTTTGTATCAGAGATGGCCGTGAAATGTCGGGGAGGCCTCATGGGCCATGGACGAATCTTCCTCTTTGTGGATTTGGCCCGATCCCAATTGTTTTTCGTCAATCTGTGGAATGGGAAGACTCCTTTCAGATTTGTTACCTCAGGTGTCCCGCCAAAAGAGGAATTCCAAAGAAGAGCCCTGGGGAAAAGTGAAAGGAGAACCTGAACTATGGGTAAAATTTGGGGCCTAGGGGCATGGCAAGCCCAATATGCTATCTCTTCATCCAGCCACTAAGAGGCCTTATTGAGGACTGAGATCAGGGTGAGGGTCACAATGTGTGGTTTGGACCAATGTGGCCCGCAAACATGAGCGGGGCCTCATGGGCCACACTGGTTTCAACTACACTGAACGTTGGGCAACATGCCAACCACATGGTTTCTTGCCACGGGGAAGGAGTTGTGATTTCTGCATCACTTTCAAGCCTGGGCAGTGATTGGAGATAAGGTCTAGGTTCTGAAACTTGACAACCGAGGTTGGGAGGAGATGACGACCTAAGACCATGGCGGGTCCGATGTGCTCAGTGAGCGGCCAGCTTTCTGTGTGGGGCCAGGTAATCCAGGCTCAGGCTGTGTCAAAAAGGGCAATAGTGCCCAGGTCAGCCTATATATTTGGGGTACAGTCGAATGGCGTGCAGGTTGATCCTGATTTGGAGTTTCTGGGTAGCCCCAGAGGGCAATGTTTTTCTTCCTGAGGGCAGGAAGAGTGCTGCATTATAGTTCTGGTTTTCAAACTGGAAGCTTGTGGGCCAGTAGTCTGAGGAAGGAAATCTGAGAACAAGCTAGGCTTAGGTTTCTGGGTGAGGACAAGGCAGGAACAATCTACAGACCTGAATCGAAATCTCGTGCTTATGATGTCAGGGCGAGGATCAGAAGATCGCTCAGGTTGGTGTTTCTGTCCCTGATGGCCCTTCATGAAGGGGCGGGGTGGTCACGAGGCCGTGGGGGTTTTCCCACGATGTTAGTTGTGAGAAGCTCCAAACTGCAAAGATTCTTCTGCAGGACAATAGAGACCTGTTGGTTGGCTCCAGGGCAACGATTCCGAGCAGGGTTCTAAGGATGGATGGCTGGGTAGCCCACCTCGCATTCCAATTGTGTCCTAGCAGCAAGACAGGTTAGATCTGCTGGATCTGGGGGAGCAACCGAGGAGGCTGAGTTGAAATGGACACTCCTGTGGATGGGTCCTAATGTCTTTTTGTGTCTATGGAGACCTTGGAATGTAGCGGTGGCACTGGGGTCCTGAAGGGTTTTTCCAAACAGAGGCTTTGACACAGCTCCAACGTGCAAGTTTCCCATATGTAGATGAGATGTTTTCTGATGGGTGAGTCAAGAAACAGCCATACGCTGGTATTGAAAACCAGGCCTCTGAGGAGAGATAACTGGATACCACAGCAATGGATCCGTTTAGTGCCTAGGGGCCTGTTCGTTCCTTTTTACCTCTGGGGACATCAGTCTATGCGTCTGAGTGCAGGTAGGTGCTCAGATGAGCTCAGATTGCCCCTGTTTGTCCTGGGAAGCCACCGCTATTGGGATGGCCTCAGGCAGTTTGGAGGTTTATCCTATTAGTAGGGTTGTGGCCATTGGAATGGGCACATACAATTCCCTTGGAGAGGGCAAGTACAGTCCTCAGGTTTGGCTCCAGGGGCCTGAGCCTGTAGGGTGTGTAGGCCAGAGCTGTTTGGACCATTGTCTGAAAACACAAACGCGGCTTATGTTTCGGGTCATAGGTATCGCAGGACTGATCTACAGACCATGAGGAGAACTCTTCAGGATATGAAAAAAGGGCGAGTGTGAGGCTCGTGCTCAAGTTTTTGTCTCTGGATATCGTGTCACTCATGGTCGTGAAATTTCCGGGTGACTTCATGGGAAATGGACGAGTCTTACTCTCTGGGGTTTTGCCCCGTCCCAAGAGATTTGGGTCATTCTGGGGATGGAAGAAGTCCGTTTTGTTGTTGTTGTTGATTTGCTTTGTTTTGTTTTTTAACCTCAGGTGTCTCACCAAATGAGGTATTCCAGAGTAGAGCCCTGGGGAGGGCCGACCGGACAACCAGAAATCTGGTTTAAAATTGGGGCTTAGGGACATGTCAAGCCCATTATGACATCTAATGGTCGAGCCACTGAGAGGACTTACTAGAGCACAGGACTCACGCTGAGGGTCACAATGCGTGTTTAGGCCCTCTTCGCACTCAAGAATTGGCGGGGCCTCCGGGTGAATGCTGGTTTCTCCTACACTGAACGTTGGACAACATGCCAACCACAAGGTTTCCTGCCATGGGTAAGGACGAGTACTGATTTCAGCATCACTGGCACCCCTGGGCAGTTGTTGGAGATAAGGTCTAGGTTCTGAGGCCTGAAATACCGCAGTTGGGAAGAGATGATGACCTAAGGCCATGGCGGTTCTGATGTGCTCAGTGTGCGGTCAGCTGTCTGGGTGTTGGTCAGGAGGTCAGAGCTCAGGTTGTGTCAGACAGTGCATTAGTGCCCAGGTTAGACTATATACTTTGGGTACAGTCGAATGCCATGTAGATTTATCCTCATATAAGTTGCCTGGGCAGCTCATTAGGCCAAATTTTTTTTTTCTAGAGGGCAGGCAGAGTGCTGCATTGTGGGTCTGGAATTGCGAAACTTCCGGGCTTCGGGGCCTGGAGTGTGAGGACGGAAGTCTGAGAACACAAGCTAGACTTGGGTTTCAGGGCCAGGGCACGGCAGGTACCCCTGTAGATCTGAACCTATATCTCATGCATCTGAAGTCAGGGCGAGGATCAGACGTTGGCTCAGGTTGGAGTTTCTGTGCATGACGGCCCCTTCATGAAGGGAGCGGAATCTCGAGGCCATGGAGGTTTTCCCACGTTGTGAGTTGTGGGATGCCCCCTTCAAGGATTCCTTCTGCGGGACAATTGAGACTTGTTGGGCAGCTCCAGGACATCCCATATGGAATGACTCCAGGGCACCGTTCGAGGATGGATGCCTGGGAAGCCCGCCTCGCATTCCAATTGTCTCCTAGCAACAAGACAGTTTTAGATCTGATGGCTCTGCGGGAGAAACCGGGGTGGCTGACTTGAAATGGACTTTCCTGAGGATGGGTCCTAATGTGTGTTTGTGTCCATGAGGGCCTTAAAATGGGGCGGTGGCACCGGGACCCTGAAGTATTCTCCTAAGCTTTTGACATAGCTCGATGCACAAGGTTTCTTGTGGAGACGAGATTTGTTTTGATGGGTGCCTCAGGAAAACCTCTATGCTGGTATTGGAATCCAGGCTTTTGAGGAGACATGCCTGTAATCCAAAGCAATGTATCCGATTATGGCCTAGGGTCCTGTCTGGTTCAATCTTCTTCTCAGGGGACATCCATCTATGGTATGAGTGGAGGTAGATGCTCAGCTGGTATCAGACCGCCCTTGTTTGTCCCGGGCGACCTGCACTATTGGGATGGCCTCAGGGATTGGTAGGGTTCTCCAAATTTTACTGTTTTGGACAATGGCATCGGCCGAATTCCCATGGATTGGGTAGGCACAGTCCTAATGTGTGACTCCAGGGGCCCCAGCCTGGAGGGTGTGTGGTCCAGGATTTTGAGGACAGAAGTCTGAAAACACAAACTCAGCTTAGGTTTGGGGACGTAGGTATGGCAGGCCCGATCTATAAACCATGAGAAGAACTCTTCCGGATATGAAGAAAGAGCAAGTCTGAGGCGCTTGCTCAGGCTTTTGTCTCTGGATTTTGTATCAGAGATGGCCGTGAAATGTCGGGGAGGCCTCATGGGCCATGGACGAATCTTCCTCTCTGTGGATTTGGCCCGATCCCAATTGTTTTTCGTCAATCTGTGGAATGGGAGGACTCCTTTCAGGTTTGTTACCTCAGGTGTCCCGCCAAAAGAGGAATTCCAAAGAAGAGCCCTGGCGAAAAGTGAAGGGAGAACCCGAACTATGGGTAAAATTTGGGGCCTAGGGGCATGGCAAGCCCAATATGCTATCTCTTCATCCAGCCACTGAGAGGCCTTATTGAGGACTGGGATCAGGGTGAGGGTCACAATGTGTGGTTTGGACCAATGTGGCCCGCAAACATGAGCGGGGCCTCATGGGCAACACTGGTTTCAACTACACTGAACGTTGGGCAACATGCCAACCACATGGTTTCTTGCCACGGGGAAGGAGTTGTGATTTCTGCATCACTTTCAAGCCTGGGCAGTGATTGGAGATAAGGTCTAGGTTCTGAAACTTGACAACCGAGGTTGGGAGGAGATGACGACCTAAGACCATGGCGGGTCCGATGTGCTCAGTGAGCGGCCAGCTTTCTGTGTGGGGCCAGGTAATCCAGGCTCAGGCTGTGTCAAAAAGGGCAATAGTGCCCAGGTCAGCCTATATATTTGGGGTACAGTCGAATGGCGTGCAGGTTGATCCTCATTTGGAGTTTCTGGGTAGCCCCAGAGGGCAATGTTTTTCTTCCTGAGGGCAGGAAGAGTGCTGCATTATAGTTCTGGTTTTCAAACTGGAGGCTTGTGGGCCAGTAGTCTGAGGAAGGAAATCTGAGAACAAGCTAGGCTTAGGTTTCTGGGTGAGGACAAGGCAGGAACAATCTACAGACCTGAATCGAGATCTCGTGCTTATGATGTCAGGGCGAGGATCAGAAGTTCGCTCAGGTTGGTGTTTCTGTCCCTGATGGCCCTTCATGAAGGGGCGGGGGGGGGGTCACGAGGCCGTGGGGGTTTTCCCACGATGTTAGTTGTGAGAAGCTCCAAACTGCAAAGATTCTTCTGCAGGACAATTGAGACCTGTTGGTTGGCTCCAGGGCAACGATTCCGAGCAGGGTTCTAAGGATGGATGGCTGGGTAGCCCACCTCGCATTCCAATTGTGTCCTAGCAGCAAGACAGGTTAGATCTGCTGGATCTGGGGGAGCAACCCAGGAGGCTGAGTTGAAATGGACTCTCCTGTGGATGGGTCCTAATGTCTTTTTGTGTCTATGGAGACCTTGGAATGTAGCGGTGGCACTGGGGTCCTGAAGGGTTTTTCCAAACAGAGGCTTTGACACAGCTCCAACGTGCAAGTTTCCCATATGTAGATGAGATGTTTTCTGATGGGTGAGTCAAGAAACAGCCATACGCTGGTATTGAAAACCAGGCCTCTGAGGAGAGATGACTGGATACCACAGCAATGGATCCGTTTAGTGCCTAGGGGCCTGTTCGTTCCTTTTTACCTCTGGGGACATCAGTCTATGCATCTGATTGCAGGTAGGTGCTCAGATGAGCTCAGATTGCCCCTTTTTGTCCTGGGAAGCCACCGCTATTGGGATGGCCTCAGGCAGTTTGGAGGTTTATCCTATTAGTAGGGTTGTGGCCATTGGAATGGGCACATACAATTCCCTTGGAGAGGGCAAGTACAGTCCTCAGGTTTGGCTCCAGGGGCCTGAGCCTGTAGGGTGTGTAGGCCAGAGCTGTTTGGACCGTTGTCTGAAAACACAAACGCGGCTTATGTTTCGGGTCATAGGTATGGCAGGACTGATCTACAGACCATGAGGAGAACTCTTCAGGATATGAAAAAAGGGCGAGTGTGAGGCTCGTGCTCAAGTTTTTGTCTCTGGATATCGTGTCACTCATGGTCGTGAAATTTCCGGGTGACTTCATGGGAAATGGACGAGTCTTACTCTCTGGGGTTTTGCCCCGTCCCAAGAGTTTTGTGTCATTCTGGGGATGGAAGAAGTCCGTTTTGTTGTTGTTGTTGATTTGCTTTGTTTTGTTTTTTAACCTCAGGTGTCTCACCAAATGAGGTATTCTAGAGTAGAGCCCTGGGGAGGGCCGACCGGACAACCAGAAATCTGGTTTAAAATTGGGGCCTAGGGTCATGTCAAGCCCATTTTGACATCTAATGGTCGAGCCACTGAGAGGACTTACTAGAGCACAGGACTCACGCTGAGGGTCACAATGCGTGTTTATGCCCTCTTCGCACTCAAGAATTGGCGGGGCCTCCGGGTGAATGCTGGTTTCTCCTACACTGAACATTGGACAACATGCCAACCACAAGGTTTCTTGCCATGGGTAAGGACGAGTTCTGATTTCTGCATCACAGGCACCCCTGGGCAGTGGTTGGAGATAATGTCTAGGTTCTGAGGCCTGAAATACCGCAGTTGGGAAGAGATGATGACCTAAGGCCATGGCGGTTCTGATGTGCTCAGTGTGCGGTCAGCTGTCTGGGTGTTGGTCATGAAGTCCGAGCTCAGGTTGTGTCAGACAGTGCATTAGTGCCCAGGTTAGACTATATACTTTGGGTACAGTCGAATGCCATGTAGATTTATAGTCATATAAGGTGCCTGGGCAGCTCATTAGGCCAAATTTTTTTTTTCTAGAGGGCAGGCAGAGTGCTGCATTGTGGGTCTGGAATTGCGAAACTTCCGGGCTTCGGGGCCTGGAGTGTGAGGACGGAAGTCTGAGAACACAAGCTAGACTTGGGTTTCAGGGCCAGGGCACGGCAGGTACCCCTGTAGATCTGAACCTATATCTCATGCATCTGAAGTCAGGGCGAGGATCAGACGTTGGCTCAGGTTGGAGTTTCTGTGCATGACGGCCCCTTCATGAAGGGAGCGGAATCTCGAGGCCATGGAGGTTTTCCCACGTTGGGAGGTGTGGGATGCCCCCTTCAAGGATTCCTTCTGCGGGACAATTGAGACTTGTTGGGCAGCTCCAGGACATCCCATATGGAATGACTCCAGGGCACCGTTCGAGGATGGATGCCTGGGAAGCCCGCCTCGCATTCCAATTGTCTCCTAGCAACAAGACAGTTTTAGATCTGATGGCTCTGCGGGAGAAACCGGGGTGGCTGACTTGAAATGGACTTTCCTGAGGATGGGTCCTAATGTGTGTTTGTGTCCATGAGGGCCTTAAAATGGGGCGGTGGCACCGGGACCCTGAAGTATTCTCCTAAGCTTTTGACATAGCTCGATGCACAAGGTTCCTTGTGGAGACGAGATTTGTTTTGATGGGTGCCTCAGGAAAACCTCTATGCTGGTATTGGAATCCAGGCTTTTGAAGAGACATGCCTGTAATCCAAAGCAATGTATCTGATTATGGCCTAGGGTCCTGTCTGGTTCAATCTTCTTCTCAGGGGACATCCATCTATGGTATGAGTGGAGGTAGATGCTCAGCTGGTATCAGACCGCCCTTGTTTGTCCCGGGCGACCTGCACTATTGGGATGGCCTCAGGGATTTGAAGGGTTCTCCAAATTTTACTGTTTTGGACAATGGCATCGGCCGAATTCCCATGGATTGGGTAGGCACAGTCCTAATGTGTGACTCCAGGGGCCCCAGCCTGGAGGGTGTGTGGCCCAGGACTTTGAGGACAGAAGTCTGAAAATACAAACTCAGCATAGGTTTGGGGACGTAGGTATGGCAGGCCCGATCTATAAACCATGAGAAGAACTCTTCCGGATATGAAGAAAGAGCGAGTCTGAGGCGCTTGCTCAGGCTTTTGTCTCTGGATTGTGTATCAGAGATGGCCGTGAAATGTCGGGGAGGCCTCATGGGCCATGGACGAATCTTCCTCTCTGTGGATTTGGCCCGATCCCAATTGTTTTTCGTCAATCTGTGGAATGGGAGGACTCCTTTCAGGTTTGTTACCTCAGGTGTCCCGCCAAAAGAGGAATTCCAAAGAAGAGCCCTGGCGAAAAGTGAAGGGAGAACCCGAACTATGGGTAAAATTTGGGGCCTAGGGGCATGGCAAGCCCAATATGCTATCTCTTCATCCAGCCACTGAGAGGCCTTATTGAGGACTGGGATCAGGGTGAGGGTCACAATGTGTGGTTTGGACCAATGTGGCCCGCAAACATGAGCGGGGCCTCATGGGCCACACTGGTTTCAACTACACTGAACATTGGGCAACATGCCAACCACATGGTTTCTTGCCACGTGGAAGGAGTTGTGATTTCTGCATCACTTTCAAGCCTGGGCAGTGATTGGAGATAAGGTCTAGGTTCTGAAACTTGACAACCGAGGTTGGGAGGAGATGACGACCTAAGACCATGGCGGGTCCGATGTGCTCAGTGAGCGGCCAGCTTTCTGTGTGGGGCCAGGTAATCCAGGCTCAGGCTGTGTCAAAAAGGGCAATAGTGCCCAGGTCAGCCTATATATTTGGGGTACAGTCGAATGGCGTGCAGGTTGATCCTCATTTGGAGTTTCTGGGTAGCCCCAGAGGGCAATGTTTTTCTTCCTGAGGGCAGGAAGAGTGCTGCATTATAGTTCTGGTTTTCAAACTGGAGGCTTGTGGGCCAGTAGTCTGAGGAAGGAAATCTGAGAACAAGCTAGGCTTAGGTTTCTGGGTGAGGACAAGGCAGGAACAATCTACAGACCTGAATCGAGATCTCGTGCTTATGATGTCAGGGCGAGGATCAGAAGTTCGCTCAGGTTGGTGTTTCTGTCCCTGATGGCCCTTCATGAAGGGGCGGGGGGGGGGTCACGAGGCCGTGGGGGTTTTCCCACGATGTTAGTTGTGAGAAGCTCCAAACTGCAAAGATTCTTCTGCAGGACAATTGAGACCTGTTGGTTGGCTCCAGGGCAACGATTCCGAGCAGGGTTCTAAGGATGGATGGCTGGGTAGCCCACCTCGCATTCCAATTGTGTCCTAGCAGCAAGACAGGTTAGATCTGCTGGATCTGGGGGAGCAACCCAGGAGGCTGAGTTGAAATGGACTCTCCTGTGGATGGGTCCTAATGTCTTTTTGTGTCTATGGAGACCTTGGAATGTAGCGGTGGCACTGGGGTCCTGAAGGGTTTTTCCAAACAGAGGCTTTGACACAGCTCCAACGTGCAAGTTTCCCATATGTAGATGAGATGTTTTCTGATGGGTGAGTCAAGAAACAGCCATACGCTGGTATTGAAAACCAGGCCTCTGAGGAGAGATGACTGGATACCACAGCAATGGATCCGTTTAGTGCCTAGGGGCCTGTTCGTTCCTTTTTACCTCTGGGGACATCAGTCTATGCATCTGATTGCAGGTAGGTGCTCAGATGAGCTCAGATTGCCCCTGTTTGTCCTGGGAAGCCACCGCTATTGGGATGGCCTCAGGCAGTTTGGAGGTTTATCCTATTAGTAGGGTTGTGGCCATTGGAATGGGCACATACAATTCCCTTGGAGAGGGCAAGTACAGTCCTCAGGTTTGGCTCCAGGGGCCTGAGCCTGTAGGGTGTGTAGGCCAGAGCTGTTTGGACCGTTGTCTGAAAACACAAACGCGGCTTATGTTTCGGGTCATAGGTATGGCAGGACTGATCTACAGACCATGAGGAGAACTCTTCAGGATATGAAAAAAGGGCGAGTGTGAGGCTCGTGCTCAAGTTTTTGTCTCTGGATATCGTGTCACTCATGGTCGTGAAATTTCCGGGTGACTTCATGGGAAATGGACGAGTCTTACTCTCTGGGGTTTTGCCCCGTCCCAAGAGTTTTGTGTCATTCTGGGGATGGAAGAAGTCCGTTTTGTTGTTGTTGTTGATTTGCTTTGTTTTGTTTTTTAACCTCAGGTGTCTCACCAAATGAGGTATTCCAGAGTAGAGCCCTGGGGAGGGCCGACCGGACAACCAGAAATCTGGTTTAAAATTGGGGCCTAGGGTCATGTCAAGCCCATTATGACATCTAATGGTCGAGCCACTGAGAGGACTTACTAGAGCACAGGACTCACGCTGAGGGTCACAATGCGTGTTTATGCCCTCCTCGCACTCAAGAATTGGCGGGGCCTCCGGGTGAATGCTGGTTTCTCCTACACTGAACGTTGGACAACATGCCAACCACAAGGTTTCTTGCCATGGGTAAGGACGAGTTCTGATTTCTGCATCACAGGCACCCCTGGGCAGTGGTTGGAGATAATGTCTAGGTTCTGAGGCCTGAAATACCGCAGTTGGGAAGAGATGATGACCTAAGGCCATGGCGGTTCTGATGTGCTCAGTGTGCGGTCAGCTGTCTGGGTGTTGGTCATGAAGTCCGAGCTCAGGTTGTGTCAGACAGTGCATTAGTGCCCAGGTTAGACTATATACTTTGGGTACAGTCGAATGCCATGTAGATTTATAGTCATATAAGGTGCCTGGGCAGCTCATTAGGCCAAATTTTTTTTTCTAGAGGGCAGGCAGAGTGCTGCATTGTGGGTCTGGAATTGCGAAACTTCCGGGCTTCGGGACCTGGAGTGTGAGGACGGAAGTCTGAGAACACAAGCGAGACTTGGGTTTCAGGGCCAGGGCACGGCAGGTACCCCTGTTGATCTGAACCTATATCTCATGCATCTGAAGTCAGGGCGAGGATCAGACGTTGGCTCAGGTTGGAGTTTCTGTGCATGACGGCCCCTTCATGAAGGGAGCGGAATCTCGAGGCCATGGAGGTTTTCCCACGTTGGGAGGTGTGGGATGCCCCCTTCAAGGATTCCTTCTGCGGGACAATTGAGACTTGTTGGGCAGCTCCAGGACATCCCATATGGAATGACTCCAGGGCACCGTTCGAGGATGGATGCCTGGGAAGCCCGCCTCGCATTCCAATTGTCTCCTAGCAACAAGACAGTTTTAGATCTGATGGCTCTGCGGGAGAAACCGGGGTGGCTGACTTGAAATGGACTTTCCTGAGGATGGGTCCTAATGTGTGTTTGTGTCCATGAGGGCCTTAAAATGGGGCGGTGGCACCGGGACCCTGAAGTATTCTCCTAAGCTTTTGACATAGCTCGATGCACAAGGTTCCTTGTGGAGACGAGATTTGTTTTGATGGGTGCCTCAGGAAAACCTCTATGCTGGTATTGGAATCCAGGCTTTTGAGGAGACATGCCTGTAATCCAAAGCAATGTATCCGATTATGGCCTAGGGTCCTGTCTGGTTCAATCTTCTTCTCAGGGGACATCCATCTATGGTATGAGTGGAGGTAGATGCTCAGCTGGTATCAGACCGCCCTTGTTTGTCCCGGGCGACCTGCACTATTGGGATGGCCTCAGGGATTTGAAGGGTTCTCCAAATTTTACTGTTTTGGACAATGGCATCGGCCGAATTCCCATGGATTGGGTAGGCACAGACCTAATGTGTGACTCCAGGGGCCCCAGCCTGGAGGGTGTGTGGTCCAGGATTTTGAGGACAGAAGTCTGAAAACACAAACTCAGCTTAGGTTTGGGGACGTAGGTATGGCAGGCCCGATCTATAAACCATGAGAAGAACTCTTCCGGATATGAAGAAAGAGCGAGTCTGAGGCGCTTGCTCAGGCTTTTGTCTCTGGATTGTGTATCAGAGATGGCCGTGAAATGTCGGGGAGGCCTCATGGGCCATGGACGAATCTTCCTCTCTGTGGATTTGGCCCGATCCCAATTGTTTTTCGTCAATCTGTGGAATGGGAGGACTCCTTTCAGGTTTGTTACCTCAGGTGTCCCGCCAAAAGAGGAATTCCAAAGAAGAGCCCTGGCGAAAAGTGAAGGGAGAACCCGAACTATGGGTAAAATTTGGGGCCTAGGGGCATGGCAAGCCCAATATGCTATCTCTTCATCCAGCCACTGAGAGGCCTTATTGAGGACTGGGATCAGGGTGAGGGTCACAATGTGTGGTTTGGACCAATGTGGCCCGCAAACATGAGCGGGGCCTCATGGGCCACACTGGTTTCAACTACACTGAACGTTGGGCAACATGCCAACCACATGGTTTCTTGCCATGGGGAAGTTGTGATTTCTGCATCACTTTCAAGCCTGGGCAGTGATTGGAGATAAGGTCTAGGTTCTGAAACTTGACAACCGAGGTTGGGAGGAGATGACGACCTAAGACCATGGCGGGTCCGATGTGCTCAGTGAGCGGCCAGCTTTCTGTGTGGGGCCAGGTAATCCAGGCTCAGGCTGTGTCAAAAAGGGCAATAGTGCCCAGGTCAGCCTATATATTTGGGGTACAGTCGAATGGCGTGCAGGATGATCCTATTTGGAGTTTCTGGGTAGCCCCAGAGGGCAATGTTTTTCTTCCTGAGGGCAGGAAGAGTGCTGCATTATAGTTCTGGTTTTCAAACTGGAGGCTTGTGGGCCAGTAGTCTGAGGAAGGAAATCTGAGAACAAGCTAGGCTTAGGTTTCTGGGTGAGGAAAAGGCAGGAACAATCTACAGACCTGAATCGAGATCTCGTGCTTATGATGTCAGGGCGAGGATCAGAAGTTCGCTCAGGTTGGTGTTTCTGTCCCTGATGGCCCTTCATGAAGGGGCGGGGGGGGGGGTCACGAGGCCGTGGGGGTTTTCCCACGATGTTAGTTGTGAGAAGCTCCAAACTGCAAAGATTCTTCTGCAGGACAATTGAGCCCTGTTGGTTGGCTCCAGGGCAACGATTCCGAGCAGGGTTCTAAGGATGGATGGCTGGGTAGCCCACCTCGCATTCCAATTGTGTCCTAGCAGCAAGACAGGTTAGATCTGCTGGATCTGGGGGAGCAACCCAGGAGGCTGAGTTGAAATGGACTCTCCTGTGGATGGGTCCTAATGTCTTTTTGTGTCTATGGAGACCTTGGAATGTAGCGGTGGCACTGGGGTCCTGAAGGGTTTTTCCAAACAGAGGCTTTGACACAGCTCCAACGTGCAAGTTTCCCATATGTAGATGAGATGTTTTCTGATGGGTGAGTCAAGAAACAGCCATACGCTGGTATTGAAAACCAGGCCTCTGAGGAGAGATGACTGGATACCACAGCAATGGATCCGTTTAGTGCCTAGGGGCCTGTTCGTTCCTTTTTACCTCTGGGGACATCAGTCTATGCATCTGATTGCAGGTAGGTGCTCAGATGAGCTCAGATTGCCCCTGTTTGTCCTGGGAAGCCACCGCTATTGGGATGGCCTCAGGCAGTTTGGAGGTTTATCCTATTAGTAGGGTTGTGGCCATTGGAATGGGCACATACAATTCCCTTGGAGAGGGCAAGTACAGTCCTCAGGTTTGGCTCCAGGGGCCTGAGCCTGTAGGGTGTGTAGGCCAGAGCTGTTTGGACCGTTGTCTGAAAACACAAACGCGGCTTATGTTTCGGGTCATAGGTATGGCAGGACTGATCTACAGACCATGAGGAGAACTCTTCAGGATATGAAAAAAGGGCGAGTGTGAGGCTCGTGCTCAAGTTTTTGTCTCTGGATATCGTGTCACTCATGGTCGTGAAATTTCCGGGTGACTTCATGGGAAATGGACGAGTCTTACTCTCTGGGGTTTTGCCCCGTCCCAAGAGTTTTGTGTCATTCTGGGGATGGAAGAAGTCCGTTTTGTTGTTGTTGTTGATTTGCTTTGTTTTGTTTTTTAACCTCAGGTGTCTCACCAAATGAGGTATTCCAGAGTAGAGCCCTGGGGAGGGCCGACCGGACAACCAGAAATCTGGTTTAAAATTGGGGCCTAGGGTCATGTCAAGCCCATTATGACATCTAATGGTCGAGCCACTGAGAGGACTTACTAGAGCACAGGACTCACGCTGAGGGTCACAATGCGTGTTTATGCCCTCCTCGCACTCAAGAATTGGCGGGGCCTCCGGGTGAATGCTGGTTTCTCCTACACTGAACGTTGGACAACATGCCAACCACAAGGTTTCTTGCCATGGGTAAGGACGAGTTCTGATTTCTGCATCACAGGCACCCCTGGGCAGTGGTTGGAGATAATGTCTAGGTTCTGAGGCCTGAAATACCGCAGTTGGGAAGAGATGATGACCTAAGGCCATGGCGGTTCTGATGTGCTCAGTGTGCGGTCAGCTGTCTGGGTGTTGGTCATGAAGTCCGAGCTCAGGTTGTGTCAGACAGTGCATTAGTGCCCAGGTTAGACTATATACTTTGGGTACAGTCGAATGCCATGTAGATTTATAGTCATATAAGGTGCCTGGGCAGCTCATTAGGCCAAATTTTTTTTTCTAGAGGGCAGGCAGAGTGCTGCATTGTGGGTCTGGAATTGCGAAACTTCCGGGCTTCGGGACCTGGAGTGTGAGGACGGAAGTCTGAGAACACAAGCTAGACTTGGGTTTCAGGGCCAGGGCACGGCAGGTACCCCTGTTGATCTGAACCTATATCTCATGCATCTGAAGTCAGGGCGAGGATCAGACGTTGGCTCAGGTTGGAGTTTCTGTGCATGACGGCCCCTTCATGAAGGGAGCGGAATCTCGAGGCCATGGAGGTTTTCCCACGTTGGGAGGTGTGGGATGCCCCCTTCAAGGATTCCTTCTGCGGGACAATTGAGACTTGTTGGGCAGCTCCAGGACATCCCATATGGAATGACTCCAGGGCACCGTTCGAGGATGGATGCCTGGGAAGCCCGCCTCGCATTCCAATTGTCTCCTAGCAACAAGACAGTTTTAGATCTGATGGCTCTGCGGGAGAAACCGGGGTGGCTGACTTGAAATGGACTTTCCTGAGGATGGGTCCTAATGTGTGTTTGTGTCCATGAGGGCCTTAAAATGGGGCGGTGGCACCGGGACCCTGAAGTATTCTCCTAAGCTTTTGACATAGCTCGATGCACAAGGTTCCTTGTGGAGACGAGATTTGTTTTGATGGGTGCCTCAGGAAAACCTCTATGCTGGTATTGGAATCCAGGCTTTTGAGGAGACATGCCTGTAATCCAAAGCAATGTATCCGATTATGGCCTAGGGTCCTGTCTGGTTCAATCTTCTTCTCAGGGGACATCCATCTATGGTATGAGTGGAGGTAGATGCTCAGCTGGTATCAGACCGCCCTTGTTTGTCCCGGGCGACCTGCACTATTGGGATGGCCTCAGGGATTTGAAGGGTTCTCCAAATTTTACTGTTTTGGACAATGGCATCGGCCGAATTCCCATGGATTGGGTAGGCACAGACCTAATGTGTGACTCCAGGGGCCCCAGCCTGGAGGGTGTGTGGTCCAGGATTTTGAGGACAGAAGTCTGAAAACACAAACTCAGCTTAGGTTTGGGGACGTAGGTATGGCAGGCCCGATCTATAAACCATGAGAAGAACTCTTCCGGATATGAAGAAAGAGCGAGTCTGAGGCGCTTGCTCAGGCTTTTGTCTCTGGATTGTGTATCAGAGATGGCCGTGAAATGTCGGGGAGGCCTCATGGGCCATGGACGAATCTTCCTCTCTGTGGATTTTGCCCGATCCCAATTGTTTTTCGTCAATCTGTGGAATGGGAGGACTCCTTTCAGGTTTGTTACCTCAGGTGTCCCGCCAAAAGAGGAATTCCAAAGAAGAGCCCTGGCGAAAAGTGAAGGGAGAACCCGAACTATGGGTAAAATTTGGGGCCTAGGGGCATGGCAAGCCCAATATGCTATCTCTTCATCCAGCCACTGAGAGGCCTTATTGAGGACTGGGATCAGGGTGAGGGTCACAATGTGTGGTTTGGACCAATGTGGCCCGCAAACATGAGCGGGGCCTCATGGGCCACACTGGTTTCAACTACACTGAACGTTGGGCAACATGCCAACCACATGGTTTCTTGCCATGGGGAAGTTGTGATTTCTGCATCACTTTCAAGCCTGGGCAGTGATTGGAGATAAGGTCTAGGTTCTGAAACTTGACAACCGAGGTTGGGAGGAGATGACGACCTAAGACCATGGCGGGTCCGATGTGCTCAGTGAGCGGCCAGCTTTCTGTGTGGGGCCAGGTAATCCAGGCTCAGGCTGTGTCAAAAAGGGCAATAGTGCCCAGGTCAGCCTATATATTTGGGGTACAGTCGAATGGCGTGCAGGATGATCCTCATTTGGAGTTTCTGGGTAGCCCCAGAGGGCAATGTTTTTCTTCCTGAGGGCAGGAAGAGTGCTGCATTATAGTTCTGGTTTTCAAACTGGAGGCTTGTGGGCCAGTAGTCTGAGGAAGGAAATCTGAGAACAAGCTAGGCTTAGGTTTCTGGGTGAGGACAAGGCAGGAACAATCTACAGACCTGAATCGAGATCTCGTGCTTATGATGTCAGGGCGAGGATCAGAAGTTCGCTCAGGTTGGTGTTTCTGTCCCTGATGGCCCTTCATGAAGGGGCGGGGGGGGGGGTCACGAGGCCGTGGGGGTTTTCCCACGATGTTAGTTGTGAGAAGCTCCAAACTGCAAAGATTCTTCTGCAGGACAATTGAGACCTGTTGGTTGGCTCCAGGGCAACGATTCCGAGCAGGGTTCTAAGGATGGATGGCTGGGTAGCCCACCTCGCATTCCAATTGTGTCCTAGCAGCAAGACAGGTTAGATCTGCTGGATCTGGGGGAGCAACCCAGGAGGCTGAGTTGAAATGGACTCTCCTGTGGATGGGTCCTAATGTCTTTTTGTGTCTATGGAGACCTTGGAATGTAGCGGTGGCACTGGGGTCCTGAAGGGTTTTTCCAAACAGAGGCTTTGACACAGCTCCAACGTGCAAGTTTCCCATATGTAGATGAGATGTTTTCTGATGGGTGAGTCAAGAAACAGCCATACGCTGGTATTGAAAACCAGGCCTCTGAGGAGAGATGACTGGATACCACAGCAATGGATCCGTTTAGTGCCTAGGGGCCTGTTCGTTCCTTTTTACCTCTGGGGACATCAGTCTATGCATCTGATTGCAGGTAGGTGCTCAGATGAGCTCAGATTGCCCCTGTTTGTCCTGGGAAGCCACCGCTATTGGGATGGCCTCAGGCAGTTTGGAGGTTTATCCTATTAGTAGGGTTGTGGCCATTGGAATGGGCACATACAATTCCCTTGGAGAGGGCAAGTACAGTCCTCAGGTTTGGCTCCAGGGGCCTGAGCCTGTAGGGTGTGTAGGCCAGAGCTGTTTGGACCGTTGTCTGAAAACACAAACGCGGCTTATGTTTCGGGTCATAGGTATGGCAGGACTGATCTACAGACCATGAGGAGAACTCTTCAGGATATGAAAAAAGGGCGAGTGTGAGGCTCGTGCTCAAGTTTTTGTCTCTGGATATCGTGTCACTCATGGTCGTGAAATTTCCGGGTGACTTCATGGGAAATGGACGAGTCTTACTCTCTGGGGTTTTGCCCCGTCCCAAGAGTTTTGTGTCATTCTGGGGATGGAAGAAGTCCGTTTTGTTGTTGTTGTTGATTTGCTTTGTTTTGTTTTTTAACCTCAGGTGTCTCACCAAATGAGGTATTCCAGAGTAGAGCCCTGGGGAGGGCCGACCGGACAACCAGAAATCTGGTTTAAAATTGGGGCCTAGGGTCATGTCAAGCCCATTATGACATCTAATGGTCGAGCCACTGAGAGGACTTACTAGAGCACAGGACTCACGCTGAGGGTCACAATGCGTGTTTATGCCCTCTTCGCACTCAAGAATTGGCGGGGCCTCCGGGTGAATGCTGGTTTCTCCTACACTGAACGTTGGACAACATGCCAACCACAAGGTTTCTTGCCATGGGTAAGGACGAGTTCTGATTTCTGCATCACAGGCACCCCTGGGCAGTGGTTGGAGATAATGTCTAGGTTCTGAGGCCTGAAATACCGCAGTTGGGAAGAGATGATGACCTAAGGCCATGGCGGTTCTGATGTGCTCAGTGTGCGGTCAGCTGTCTGGGTGTTGGTCATGAAGTCCGAGCTCAGGTTGTGTCAGACAGTGCATTAGTGCCCAGGTTAGACTATATACTTTGGGTACAGTCGAATGCCATGTAGATTTATAGTCATATAAGGTGCCTGGGCAGCTCATTAGGCCAAATTTTTTTTTCTAGAGGGCAGGCAGAGTGCTGCATTGTGGGTCTGGAATTGCGAAACTTCCGGGCTTCGGGGCCTGGAGTGTGAGGACGGAAGTCTGAGAACACAAGCTAGACTTGGGTTTCAGGGCCAGGGCACGGCAGGTACCCCTGTAGATCTGAACCTATATCTCATGCATCTGAAGTCAGGGCGAGGATCAGACGTTGGCTCAGGTTGGAGTTTCTGTGCATGACGGCCCCTTCATGAAGGGAGCGGAATCTCGAGGCCATGGAGGTTTTCCCACGTTGTGAGTTGTGGGATGCCCCCTTCAAGGATTCCTTCTGCGGGACAATTGAGACTTGTTGGGCAGCTCCAGGACATCCCATATGGAATGACTCCGGGGCACCGTTCGAGGATGGATGCCTGGGAAGCCCGCCTCGCATTCCAATTGTCTCCTAGCAACAAGACAGTTTTAGATCTGATGGCTCTGCTGGAGAAACCGGGGTGGCTGACTTGAAACGGACTTTCCTGAGGATGGGTCCTAATGTGTGTTTGTGTCCATGAGGGCCTTAAAATGGGGCGGTGGCACCGGGACCCTGAAGTATTCTCCTAAGCTTTTGACATAGCTCGATGCACAAGGTTCCTTGTGGAGACGAGATTTGTTTTGATGGGTGCCTCAGGAAAACCTCTATGCTGGTATTGGAATCCAGGCTTTTGAGGAGACATGCCTGTAATCCAAAGCAATGTATCCGATTATGGCCTAGGGTCCTGTCTGGTTCAATCTTCTTCTCAGGGGACATCCATCTATGGTATGAGTGGAGGTAGATGCTCAGCTGGTATCAGACCGCCCTTGTTTGTCCCGGGCGACCTGCACTATTGGGATGGCCTCAGGGATTTGAAGGGTTCTCCAAATTTTACTGTTTTGGACAATGGCATCGGCCGAATTCCCATGGATTGGGTAGGCACAGTCCTAATGTGTGACTCCAGGGGCCCCAGCCTGGAGGGTGTGTGGCCCAGGACTTTGAGGACAGAAGTCTGAAAATACAAACTCAGCTTAGGTTTGGGGACGTAGGTATGGCAGGCCCGATCTATAAACCATGAGAAGAACTCTTCCGGATATGAAGAAAGAGCGAGTCTGAGGCGCTTGCGCAGGCTTTTGTCTCTGGATTGTGTATCAGAGATGGCCGTGAAATGTCGGGGAGGCCTCATGGGCCATGGACGAATCTTCCTCTCTGTGGATTTGGCCCGATCCCAATTGTTTTTCGTCAATCTGTGGAATGGGAGGACTCCTTTCAGGTTTGTTACCTCAGGTGTCCCGCCAAAAGAGGAATTCCAAAGAAGAGCCCTGGCGAAAAGTGAAGGGAGAACCCGAACTATGGGTAAAATTTGGGGCCTAGGGGCATGGCAAGCCCAATATGCTATCTCTTCATCCAGCCACTGAGAGGCCTTATTGAGGACTGGGATCAGGGTGAGGGTCACAATGTGTGGTTTGGACCAATGTGGCCCGCAAACATGAGCGGGGCCTCATGGGCCACACTGGTTTCAACTACACTGAACGTTGGGCAACATGCCAACCACATGGTTTCTTGCCACGGGGAAGGAGTTGTGATTTCTGCATCACTTTCAAGCCTGGGCAGTGATTGGAGATAAGGTCTAGGTTCTGAAACTTGACAACCGAGGTTGGGAGGAGATGACGACCTAAGACCATGGCGGGTCCGATGTGCTCAGTGAGCGGCCAGCTTTCTGTGTGGGGCCAGGTAATCCAGGCTCAGGCTGTGTCAAAAAGGGCAATAGTGCCCAGGTCAGCCTATATATTTGGGGTACAGTCGAATGGCGTGCAGGTTGATCCTCATTTGGAGTTTCTGGGTAGCCCCAGAGGGCAATGTTTTTCTTCCTGAGGGCAGGAAGAGTGCTGCATTATAGTTCTGGTTTTCAAACTGGAGGCTTGTGGGCCAGTAGTCTGAGGAAGGAAATCTGAGAACAAGCTAGGCTTAGGTTTCTGGGTGAGGACAAGGCAGGAACAATCTACAGACCTGAATCGAGATCTCGTGCTTATGATGTCAGGGCGAGGATCAGAAGTTCGCTCAGGTTGGTGTTTCTGTCCCTGATGGCCCTTCATGAAGGGGCGGGGGGGGGTCACGAGGCCGTGGGTGTTTTCCCACGATGTTAGTTGTGAGAAGCTCCAAACTGCAAAGATTCTTCTGCAGGACAATTGAGACCTGTTGGTTGGCTCCAGGGCAACGATTCCGAGCAGGGTTCTAAGGATGGATGGCTGGGTAGCCCACCTCGCATTCCAATTGTGTCCTAGCAGCAAGACAGGTTAGATCTGCTGGATCTGGGGGAGCAACCCAGGAGGCTGAGTTGAAATGGACTCTCCTGTGGATGGGTCCTAATGTCTTTTTGTGTCTATGGAGACCTTGGAATGTAGCGGTGGCACTGGGGTCCTGAAGGGTTTTTCCAAACAGAGGCTTTGACACAGCTCCAACGTGCAAGTTTCCCATATGTAGATGAGATGTTTTCTGATGGGTGAGTCAAGAAACAGCCATACGCTGGTATTGAAAACCAGGCCTCTGAGGAGAGATGACTGGATACCACAGCAATGGATCCGTTTAGTGCCTAGGGGCCTGTTCGTTCCTTTTTACCTCTGGGGACATCAGTCTATGCATCTGATTGCAGGTAGGTGCTCAGATGAGCTCAGATTGCCCCTGTTTGTCCTGGGAAGCCACCGCTATTGGGATGGCCTCAGGCAGTTTGGAGGTTTATCCTATTAGTAGGGTTGTGGCCATTGGAATGGGCACATACAATTCCCTTGGAGAGGGCAAGTACAGTCCTCAGGTTTGGCTCCAGGGGCCTGAGCCTGTAGGGTGTGTAGGCCAGAGCTGTTTGGACCGTTGTCTGAAAACACAAACGCGGCTTATGTTTCGGGTCATAGGTATGGCAGGACTGATCTACAGACCATGAGGAGAACTCTTCAGGATATGAAAAAAGGGAGAGTGTGAGGCTCGTGCTCAAGTTTTTGTCTCTGGATATCGTGTCACTCATGGTCGTGAAATTTCCGGGTGACTTCATGGGAAATGGACGAGTCTTACTCTCTGGGGTTTTGCCCCGTCCCAAGAGTTTTGTGTCATTCTGGGGATGGAAGAAGTCCGTTTTGTTGTTGTTGTTGATTTGCTTTGTTTTGTTTTTTAACCTCAGGTGTCTCACCAAATGAGGTATTCCAGAGTAGAGCCCTGGGGAGGGCCGACCGGACAACCAGAAATCTGTTTAAAAATTGGGGCCTAGGGACATGTCAAGCCCATTATGACATCTAATGGTCGAGCCACTGAGAGGACTTACTAGAGCACAGGACTCACGCTGAGGGTCACAATGCGTGTTTATGCCCTCTTCGCACTCAAGAATTGGCGGGGCCTCCGGGTGAATGCTGGTTTCTCCTACACTGAACGTTGGACAACATGCCAACCACAAGGTTTCTTGCCATGGGTAAGGACGAGTTCTGATTTCTGCATCACAGGCACCCCTGGGCAGTGGTTGGAGATAATGTCTAGGTTCTGAGGCCTGAAATACCGCAGTTGGGAAGAGATGATGACCTAAGGCCATGGCGGTTCTGATGTGCTCAGTGTGCGGTCAGCTGTCTGGGTGTTGGTCATGAAGTCCGAGCTCAGGTTGTGTCAGACAGTGCATTAGTGCCCAGGTTAGACTATATACTTTGGGTAAAGTCGAATGCCATGTAGATTTATAGTCATATAAGGTGCCTGGGCAGCTCATTAGGCCAAATTTTTTTTTCTAGAGGGCAGGCAGAGTGCTGCATTGTGGGTCTGGAATTGCGAAACTTCCGGGCTTCGGGGCCTGGAGTGTGAGGACGGAAGTCTGAGAACACAAGCTAGACTTGGGTTTCAGGGCCAGGGCACGGCAGGTACCCCTGTTGATCTGAACCTATATCTCATGCATCTGAAGTCAGGGCGAGGATCAGACATTGGCTCAGGTTGGAGTTTCTGTGCATGACGGCCCCTTCATGAAGGGAGCGGAATCTCGAGGCCATGGAGGTTTTCCCACGTTGGGAGGTGTGGGATGCCCCCTTCAAGGATTCCTTCTGCGGGACAATTGAGACTTGTTGGGCAGCTCCAGGACATCCCATATGGAATGACTCCAGGGCACCGTTCGAGGATGGATGCCTGGGAAGCCCGCCTCGCATTCCAATTGTCTCCTAGCAACAAGACAGTTTAAGAACTGATGGCTCTGCGGGAGAAACCGGGGTGGCTGACTTGAAATGGACTTTCCTGAGGATGGGTCCTAATGTGTGTTTGTGTCCATGAGGGCCTTAAAATGGGGCGGTGGCACCGGGACCCTGAAGTATTCTCCTAAGCTTTTGACATAGCTCGATGCACAAGGTTCCTTGTGGAGACGAGATTTGTTTTGATGGGTGCCTCAGGAAAACCTCTATGCTGGTGTGGAATCCAGGCTTTTGAGGAGACATGCCTGTAATCCAAAGCAATGTATCCGATTATGGCCTAGGGTCCTGTCTGGTTCAATCTTCTTCTCAGGAGACATCCATCTATGGTATGAGTGGAGGTAGATGCTCAGCTGGTATCAGACCGCCCTTGTTTGTCCCGGGCGACCTGCACTATTGGGATGGCCTCAGGGATTGGTAGGGTTCTCCAAATTTTACTGATTTGGACAATGGCATCGGCCGAATTCCCATGGATTGGGTAGGCACAGTCCTAATGTGTGACTCCAGGGGCCCCAGCCTGGAGGGTGTGAGGCCCAGGACTTTGAGGACAGAAGTCTGAAAACACAAACTCAGCTTAGGTTTGGGGACGTAGGTATGGCAGGCCCGATCTATAAACCATGAGAAGAACTCTTCCGGATATGAAGAAAGAGCGAGTCTGAGGCGCTTGCACAGGCTTTTGTCTCTGGATTTTGGATCAGAGATGGCCGTGAAATGTCGGGGAGGCCTCATGGGCCATGGACGAATCTTCCTCTTTGTGGATTTGGCCCGATCCCAATTGTTTTTCGTCAATCTGTGGAATGGGAAGACTCCTTTCAGATTTGTTACCTCAGGTGTCCCGCCAAAAGAGGAATTCCAAAGAAGAGCCCTGGGGAAAAGTGAAAGGAGAACCTGAACTATGGGTAAAATTTGGGGCCTAGGGGCATGGCAAGCCCAATATGCTATCTCTTCATCCAGCCACTGAGAGGCCTTATTGAGGACTGAGATCAGGGTGAGGGTCACAATGTGTGGTTTGGACCAATGTGGCCCGCAAACATGAGCGGGGCCTCATGGGCCACACTGGTTTCAACTACACTGAACGTTGGGCAACATGCCAACCACATGGTTTCTTGCCACGGGGAAGGAGTTGTGATTTCTGCATCACTTTCAAGCCTGGGCAGTGATTGGAGATAAGGTCTAGGTTCTGAAACTTGACAACCGAGGTTGGGAGGAGATGACGACCTAAGACCATGGCGGGTCCGATGTGCTCAGTGAGCGGCCAGCTTTCTGTGTGGGGCCAGGTAATCCAGGCTCAGGCTGTGTCAAAAAGGGCAATAGTGCCCAGGTCAGCCTATATATTTGGGGTACAGTCGAATGGCGTGCAGGTTGATCCTGATTTGGAGTTTCTGGGTAGCCCCAGAGGGCAATGTTTTTCTTCCTGAGGGCAGGAAGAGTGCTGCATTATAGTTCTGGTTTTCAAACTGGAAGCTTGTGGGCCAGTAGTCTGAGGAAGGAAATCTGAGAACAAGCTAGGCTTAGGTTTCTGGGTGAGGACAAGGCAGGAACAATCTACAGACCTGAATCGAAATCTCGTGCTTATGATGTCAGGGGGAGGATCAGAAGATCGCTCAGGTTGGTGTTTCTGTCCCTGATGGCCCTTCATGAAGGGGCGGGGTGGTCACGAGGCCGTGGGGGTTTTCCCACGATGTTAGTTGTGAGAAGCTCCAAACTGCAAAGATTCTTCTGCAGGACAATAGAGACCTGTTGGTTGGCTCCAGGGCAACGATTCCGAGCAGGGTTCTAAGGATGGATGGCTGGGTAGCCCACCTCGCATTCCAATTGTGTCCTAGCAGCAAGACAGGTTAGATCTGCTGGATCTGGGGGAGCAACCGAGGAGGCTGAGTTGAAATGGACACTCCTGTGGATGGGTCCTAATGTCTTTTTGTGTCTATGGAGACCTTGGAATGTAGCGGTGGCACTGGGGTCCTGAAGGGTTTTTCCAAACAGAGGCTTTGACACAGCTCCAACGTGCAAGTTTCCCATATGTAGATGAGATGTTTTCTGATGGGTGAGTCAAGAAACAGCCATACGCTGGTATTGAAAACCAGGCCTCTGAGGAGAGATAACTGGATACCACAGCAATGGATCCGTTTAGTGCCTAGGGGCCTGTTCGTTCCTTTTTACCTCTGGGGACATCAGTCTATGCGTCTGAGTGCAGGTAGGTGCTCAGATGAGCTCAGATTGCCCCTGTTTGTCCTGGGAAGCCACCGCTATTGGGATGGCCTCAGGCAGTTTGGAGGTTTATCCTATTAGTAGGGTTGTGGCCATTGGAATGGGCACATACAATTCCCTTGGAGAGGGCAAGTACAGTCCTCAGGTTTGGCTCCAGGGGCCTGAGCCTGTAGGGTGTGTAGGCCAGAGCTGTTTGGACCATTGTCTGAAAACACAAACGTGGCTTATGTTTCGGGTCATAGGTATCGCAGGACTGATCTACAGACCATGAGGAGAACTCTTCAGGATATGAAAAAAGGGCGAGTATGAGGCTCGTGCTCAAGTTTTTGTCTCTGGATATCGTGTCACTCATGGTCGTGAAATTTCCGGGTGACTTCATGGGAAATGGACGAGTCTTACTCTCTGGGGTTTTGCCCCGTCCCAAGAGATTTGGGTCATTCTGGGGATGGAAGAAGTCCGTTTTGTTGTTGTTGTTGATTTGCTTTGTTTTGTTTTTTAACCTCAGGTGTCTCACCAAATGAGGTATTCCAGAGTAGAGTCCTGGGGAGGGCCGACCGGACAACCAGAAATCTGGTTTAAAATTGGGGCTTAGGGACATGTCAAGCCCATTATGACATCTAATGGTCGAGCCACTGAGAGGACTTACTAGAGCACAGGACTCACGCTGAGGGTCACAATGCGTGTTTAGGCCCTCTTCGCACTCAAGAATTGGCGGGGCCTCCGGGTGAATGCTGGTTTCTCCTACACTGAACGTTGGACAACATGCCAACCACAAGGTTTCCTGCCATGGGTAAGGACGAGTACTGATTTCAGCATCACTGGCACCCCTGGGCAGTTGTTGGAGATAAGGTCTAGGTTCTGAGGCCTGAAATACCGCAGTTGGGAAGAGATGATGACCTAAGGCCATGGCGGTTCTGATGTGCTCAGTGTGCGGTCAGCTGTCTGGGTGTTGGTCAGGAGGTCCGAGCTCAGGTTGTGTCAGACAGTGCATTAGTGCCCAGGTTAGACTATATACTTTGGGTACAGTCGAATGCCATGTAGATTTATCCTCATATAAGTTGCCTGGGCAGCTCATTAGGCCAAAATTTTTTTTTCTAGAGGGCAGGCAGAGTGCTGCATTGTGGGTCTGGAATTGCGAAACTTCCGGGCTTCGGGGCCTGGAGTGTGAGGACGGAAGTCTGAGAACACAAGCTAGACTTGGGTTTCAGGGCCAGGGCACGGCAGGTACCCCTGTAGATCTGAACCTATATCTCATGCATCTGAAGTCAGGGCGAGGATCAGACGTTGGCTCAGGTTGGAGTTTCTGTGCATGACGGCCCCTTCATGAAGGGAGCGGAATCTCGAGGCCATGGAGGTTTTCCCACGTTGTGAGTTGTGGGATGCCCCCTTCAAGGATTCCTTCTGCGGGACAATTGAGACTTGTTGGGCAGCTCCAGGACATCCCATATGGAATGACTCCAGGGCACCGTTCGAGGATGGATGCCTGGGAAGCCCGCCTCGCATTCCAATTGTCTCCTAGCAACAAGACAGTTTTAGATCTGATGGCTCTGCGGGAGAAACCGGGGTGGCTGACTTGAAATGGACTTTCCTGAGGATGGGTCCTAATGTGTGTTTGTGTCCATGAGGGCCTTAAAATGGGGCGGTGGCACCGGGACCCTGAAGTATTCTCCTAAGCTTTTGACATAGCTCGATGCACAAGGTTTCTTGTGGAGACGAGATTTGTTTTGATGGGTGCCTCAGGAAAACCTCTATGCTGGTATTGGAATCCAGGCTTTTGAGGAGACATGCCTGTAATCCAAAGCAATGTATCCGATTATGGCCTAGGGTCCTGTCTGGTTCAATCTTCTTCTCAGGGGACATCCATCTATGGTATGAGTGGAGGTAGATGCTCAGCTGGTATCAGACCGCCCTTGTTTGTCCCGGGCGACCTGCACTATTGGGATGGCCTCAGGGATTGGTAGGGTTCTCCAAATTTTACTGTTTTGGACAATGGCATCGGCCGAATTCCCATGGATTGGGTAGGCACAGTCCTAATGTGTGACTCCAGGGGCCCCAGCCTGGAGGGTGTGTGGTCCAGGATTTTGAGGACAGAAGTCTGAAAACACAAACTCAGCTTAGGTTTGGGGACGTAGGTATGGCAGGCCCGATCTATAAACCATGAGAAGAACTCTTCCGGATATGAAGAAAGAGCAAGTCTGAGGCGCTTGCTCAGGCTTTTGTCTCTGGATTTTGTATCAGAGATGGCCGTGAAATGTCGGGGAGGCCTCATGGGCCATGGACGAATCTTCCTCTCTGTGGATTTGGCCCGATCCCAATTGTTTTTCGTCAATCTGTGGAATGGGAGGACTCCTTTCAGGTTTGTTACCTCAGGTGTCCCGCCAAAAGAGGAATTCCAAAGAAGAGCCCTGGCGAAAAGTGAAGGGAGAACCCGAACTATGGGTAAAATTTGGGGCCTAGGGGCATGGCAAGCCCAATATGTTATCTCTTCATCCAGCCACTGAGAGGCCTTATTGAGGACTGGGATCAGGGTGAAGGTCACAATGTGTGGTTTGGACCAATGTGGCCCGCAAACATGAGCGAGGCCTCATGGGCCACACTGGTTTCAACTACACTGAACGTTGGGCAACATGCCAACCACATGGTTTCTTGCCACGGGGAAGGAGTTGTGATTTCTGCATCACTTTCAAGCCTGGGCAGTGATTGGAGATAAGGTCTAGGTTCTGAAACTTGACAACCGAGGTTGGGAAGAGATGACGACCTAAGACCATGGCGGGTCCGATGTGCTCAGTGAGCGGCCAGCTTTCTGTGTGGGGCCAGGTAATCCAGGCTCAGGCTGTGTCAAAAAGGGCAATATAGGTCATCCTATATATTTGGGGTACAGTCGAATGGCGTGCAGGTTGATCCTCATTTGGAGTTTCTGGGTAGCCCCAGAGGGCAATGTTTTTCTTCCTGAGGGCAGGAAGAGTGCTGCATTATAGTTCTGGTTTTCAAACTGGAGGCTTGTGGGCCAGTAGTCTGAGGAAGGAAATCTGAGAACAAGCTAGGCTTAGGTTTCTGGGTGAGGACAAGGCAGGAACAATCTACAGACCTGAATCGAGATCTCGTGCTTATGATGTGAGGGCGAGGATCAGAAGATCGCTCAGGTTGGTGTTTCTGTCCCTGATGGCCCTTCATGAAGGGACGGGGGGGGGGTCACGAGGCCGTGGGGGTTTTCCCACGATGTTAGTTGTGAGAAGCTCCAAACTGCAAAGATTCTTCTGCAGGACAATAGAGACCTGTTGATTGGCTCCAGGGCAACGATTCCGAGCAGGGTTCTAAGGATGGATGGCTGGGTAGCCCACCTCGCATTCCAATTGTGTCCTAGCAACAAGACAGGTTAGATCTGCTGGATCTGGGGGAGCAACCCAGGAGGCTGAGTTGAAATGGACTCTCCTGTGGATGGGTCCTAATGTCTTTTTGTGTCTATGGAGACCTTGGAATGTAGCGGTGGCACTGGGGTCCTGAAGGGTTTTTCCAAACAGAGGCTTTGACACAGCTCCAACGTGCAAGTTTCCCATATGTAGATGAGATGTTTTCTGATGGGTGAGTCAAGAAACAGCCATACGCTGGTATTGAAAACCAGGCCTCTGAGGAGAGATGACTGGATACCACAGCAATGGATCCGTTTAGTGCCTAGGGGCCTGTTCGTTCCTTTTTACCTCTGGGGACATCAGTCTATGCATCTGATTGCAGGTAGGTGCTCAGATGAGCTCAGATTGCCCCTGTTTGTCCTGGGAAGCCACCGCTATTGGGATGGCCTCAGGCAGTTTGGAGGTTTATCCTATTAGTAGGGTTGTGGCCATTGGAATGGGCACATACAATTCCCTTGGAGAGGGCAAGTACAGTCCTCAGGTTTGGCTCCAGGGGCCTGAGCCTGTAGGGTGTGTAGGCCAGAGCTGTTTGGACCGTTGTCTGAAAACACAAACGCGGCTTATGTTTCGGGTCAGAGGTATGGCAGGACTGATCTACAGACCATGAGGAGAACTCTTCAGGATATGAAAAAAGGGCGAGTGTGAGGCTCGTGCTCAAGTTTTTGTCTCTGGATATCGTGTCACTCATGGTCGTGAAATTTCCGGGTGACTTCATGGGAAATGGACGAGTCTTACTCTCTGGGGTTTTGCCCCGTCCCAAGAGTTTTGTGTCATTCTGGGGATGGAAGAAGTCCGTTTTGTTGTTGTTGTTGATTTGCTTTGTTTTGTTTTTTAACCTCAGGTGTCTCACCAAATGAGGTATTCCAGAGTAGAGCCCTGGGGAGGGCCGACCGGACAACCAGAAATCTGTTTAAAAATTGGGGCTTAGGGACATGTCAAGCCCATTATGACATCTAATGGTCGAGCCACTGAGAGGACTTACTAGAGCACAGGACTCACGCTGAGGGTCACAATGCGTGTTTATGCCCTCTTCGCACTCAAGAATTGGCGGGGCCTCCGGGTGAATGCTGGTTTCTCCTACACTGAACGTTGGACAACATGCCAACCACAAGGTTTCTTGCCATGGGTAAGGACGAGTTCTGATTTCTGCATCACAGGCACCCCTGGGCAGTGGTTGGAGATAATGTCTAGGTTCTGAGGCCTGAAATACCGCAGTTGGGAAGAGATGATGACCTAAGGCCATGGCGGTTCTGATGTGCTCAGTGTGCGGTCAGCTGTCTGGGTGTTGGTCATGAAGTCCGAGCTCAGGTTGTGTCAGACAGTGCATTAGTGCCCAGGTTAGACTATATACTTTGGGTAAAGTCGAATGCCATGTAGATTTATAGTCATATAAGGTGCCTGGGCAGCTCATTAGGCCAAATTTTTTTTTCTAGAGGGCAGGCAGAGTGCTGCATTGTGGGTCTGGAATTGCGAAACTTCCGGGCTTCGGGGCCTGGAGTGTGAGGACGGAAGTCTGAGAACACAAGCTAGACTTGGGTTTCAGGGCCAGGGCACGGCAGGTACCCCTGTAGATCTGAACCTATATCTCATGCATCTGAAGTCAGGGCGAGGATCAGACGTTGGCTCAGGTTGGAGTTTCTGTGCATGACGGCCCCTTCATGAAGGGAGCGGAATCTCGAGGCCATGGAGGTTTTCCCACGTTGGGAGGTGTGGGATGCCCCCTTCAAGGATTCCTTCTGCGGGACAATTGAGACTTGTTGGGCAGCTCCAGGACATCCCATATGGAATGACTCCAGGGCACCGTTCGAGGATGGATGCCTGGGAAGCCCGCCTCGCATTCCAATTGTCTCCTAGCAACAAGACAGTTTAAGAACTGATGGCTCTGCGGGAGAAACCGGGGTGGCTGACTTGAAATGGACTTTCCTGAGGATGGGTCCTAATGTGTGTTTGTGTCCATGAGGGCCTTAAAATGGGGCGGTGGCACCGGGACCCTGAAGTATTCTCCTAAGCTTTTGACATAGCTCGATGCACAAGGTTCCTTGTGGAGACGAGATTTGTTTTGATGGGTGCCTCAGGAAAACCTCTATGCTGGTGTGGAATCCAGGCTTTTGAGGAGACATGCCTGTAATCCAAAGCAATGTATCCGATTATGGCCTAGGGTCCTGTCTGGTTCAATCTTCTTCTCAGGGGACATCCATCTATGGTATGAGTGGAGGTAGATGCTCAGCTGGTATCAGACCGCCCTTGTTTGTCCCGGGCGACCTGCACTATTGGGATGGCCTCAGGGATTGGTAGGGTTCTCCAAATTTTACTGATTTGGACAATGGCATCGGCCGAATTCCCATGGATTGGGTAGGCACAGTCCTAATGTGTGACTCCAGGGGCCCCAGCCTGGAGGGTGTGAGGCCCAGGACTTTGAGGACAGAAGTCTGAAAACACAAACTCAGCTTAGGTTTGGGGACGTAGGTATGGCAGGCCCGATCTATAAACCATGAGAAGAACTCTTCCGGATATGAAGAAAGAGCGAGTCTGAGGCGCTTGCTCAGGCTTTTGTCTCTGGATTGTGTATCAGAGATGGCCGTGAAATGTCGGGGAGGCCTCATGGGCCATGGACGAATCTTCCTCTCTGTGGATTTGGCCCGATCCCAATTGTTTTTCGTCAATCTGTGGAATGGGAAGACTCCTTTCAGATTTGTTACCTCAGGTGTCCCGCCAAAAGAGGAATTCCAAAGAAGAGCCCTGGGGAAAAGTGAAAGGAGAACCTGAACTATGGGTAAAATTTGGGGCCTAGGGGCATGGCAAGCCCAATATGCTATCTCTTCATCCAGCCACTAAGAGGCCTTATTGAGGACTGAGATCAGGGTGAGGGTCACAATGTGTGGTTTGGACCAATGTGGCCCGCAAACATGAGCGGGGCCTCATGGGCCACACTGGTTTCAACTACACTGAACGTTGGGCAACATGCCAACCACATGGTTTCTTGCCACGGGGAAGGAGTTGTGATTTCTGCATCACTTTCAAGCCTGGGCAGTGATTGGAGATAAGGTCTAGGTTCTGAAACTTGACAACCGAGGTTGGGAGGAGATGACGACCTAAGACCATGGCGGGTCCGATGTGCTCAGTGAGCGGCCAGCTTTCTGTGTGGGGCCAGGTAATCCAGGCTCAGGCTGTGTCAAAAAGGGCAATAGTGCCCAGGTCAGCCTATATATTTGGGGTACAGTCGAATGGCGTGCAGGTTGATCCTGATTTGGAGTTTCTGGGTAGCCCCAGAGGGCAATGTTTTTCTTCCTGAGGGCAGGAAGAGTGCTGCATTATAGTTCTGGTTTTCAAACTGGAAGCTTGTGGGCCAGTAGTCTGAGGAAGGAAATCTGAGAACAAGCTAGGCTTAGGTTTCTGGGTGAGGACAAGGCAGGAACAATCTACAGACCTGAATCGAAATCTCGTGCTTATGATGTCAGGGGGAGGATCAGAAGATCGCTCAGGTTGGTGTTTCTGTCCCTGATGGCCCTTCATGAAGGGGCGGGGTGGTCACGAGGCCGTGGGGGTTTTCCCACGATGTTAGTTGTGAGAAGCTCCAAACTGCAAAGATTCTTCTGCAGGACAATAGAGACCTGTTGGTTGGCTCCAGGGCAACGATTCCGAGCAGGGTTCTAAGGATGGATGGCTGGGTAGCCCACCTCGCATTCCAATTGTGTCCTAGCAGCAAGACAGGTTAGATCTGCTGGATCTAGGGGAGCAACCGAGGAGGCTGAGTTGAAATGGACACTCCTGTGGATGGGTCCTAATGTCTTTTTGTGTCTATGGAGACCTTGGAATGTAGCGGTGGCACTGGGGTCCTGAAGGGTTTTTCCAAACAGAGGCTTTGACACAGCTCCAACGTGCAAGTTTCCCATATGTAGATGAGATGTTTTCTGATGGGTGAGTCAAGAAACAGCCATACGCTGGTATTGAAAACCAGGCCTCTGAGGAGAGATAACTGGATACCACAGCAATGGATCCGTTTAGTGCCTAGGGGCCTGTTCGTTCCTTTTTACCTCTGGGGACATCAGTCTATGCGTCTGAGTGCAGGTAGGTGCTCAGATGAGCTCAGATTGCCCCTGTTTGTCCTGGGAAGCCACCGCTATTGGGATGGCCTCAGGCAGTTTGGAGGTTTATCCTATTAGTAGGGTTGTGGCCATTGGAATGGGCACATACAATTCCCTTGGAGAGGGCAAGTACAGTCCTCAGGTTTGGCTCCAGGGGCCTGAGCCTGTAGGGTGTGTAGGCCAGAGCTGTTTGGACCATTGTCTGAAAACACAAACGCGGCTTATGTTTCGGGTCATAGGTATCGCAGGACTGATCTACAGACCATGAGGAGAACTCTTCAGGATATGAAAAAAGGGCGAGTATGAGGCTCGTGCTCAAGTTTTTGTCTCTGGATATCGTGTCACTCATGGTCGTGAAATTTCCGGGTGACTTCATGGGAAATGGACGAGTCTTACTCTCTGGGGTTTTGCCCCGTCCCAAGAGATTTGGGTCATTCTGGGGATGGAAGAAGTCCGTTTTGTTGTTGTTGTTGATTTGCTTTGTTTTGTTTTTTAACCTCAGGTGTCTCACCAAATGAGGTATTCCAGAGTAGAGCCCTGGGGAGGGCCGACCGGACAACCAGAAATCTGGTTTAAAATTGGGGCTTAGGGACATGTCAAGCCCATTATGACATCTAATGGTCGAGCCACTGAGAGGACTTACTAGAGCACAGGACTCACGCTGAGGGTCACAATGCGTGTTTAGGCCCTCTTCGCACTCAAGAATTGGCGGGGCCTCCGGGTGAATGCTGGTTTCTCCTACACTGAACGTTGGACAACATGCCAACCACAAGGTTTCCTGCCATGGGTAAGGACGAGTACTGATTTCAGCATCACTGGCACCCCTGGGCAGTTGTTGGAGATAAGGTCTAGGTTCTGAGGCCTGAAATACCGCAGTTGGGAAGAGATGATGACCTAAGGCCATGGCGGTTCTGATGTGCTCAGTGTGCGGTCAGCTGTCTGGGTGTTGGTCAGGAGGTCCGAGCTCAGGTTGTGTCAGACAGTGCATTAGTGCCCAGGTTAGACTATATACTTTGGGTACAGTCGAATGCCATGTAGATTTATCCTCATATAAGTTGCCTGGGCAGCTCATTAGGCCAAAATTTTTTTTTCTAGAGGGCAGGCAGAGTGCTGCATTGTGGGTCTGGAATTGCGAAACTTCCGGGCTTCGGGGCCTGGAGTGTGAGGACGGAAGTCTGAGAACACAAGCTAGACTTGGGTTTCAGGGCCAGGGCACGGCAGGTACCCCTGTAGATCTGAACCTATATCTCATGCATCTGAAGTCAGGGCGAGGATCAGACGTTGGCTCAGGTTGGAGTTTCTGTGCATGACGGCCCCTTCATGAAGGGAGCGGAATCTCGAGGCCATGGAGGTTTTCCCACGTTGTGAGTTGTGGGATGCCCCCTTCAAGGATTCCTTCTGCGGGACAATTGAGACTTGTTGGGCAGCTCCAGGACATCCCATATGGAATGACTCCAGGGCACCGTTCGAGGATGGATGCCTGGGAAGCCCGCCTCGCATTCCAATTGTCTCCTAGCAACAAGACAGTTTTAGATCTGATGGCTCTGCGGGAGAAACCGGGGTGGCTGACTTGAAATGGACTTTCCTGAGGATGGGTCCTAATGTGTGTTTGTGTCCATGAGGGCCTTAAAATGGGGCGGTGGCACCGGGACCCTGAAGTATTCTCCTAAGCTTTTGACATAGCTCGATGCACAAGGTTTCTTGTGGAGACGAGATTTGTTTTGATGGGTGCCTCAGGAAAACCTCTATGCTGGTATTGGAATCCAGGCTTTTGAGGAGACATGCCTGTAATCCAAAGCAATGTATCCGATTATGGCCTAGGGTCCTGTCTGGTTCAATCTTCTTCTCAGGGGACATCCATCTATGGTATGAGTGGAGGTAGATGCTCAGCTGGTATCAGACCGCCCTTGTTTGTCCCGGGCGACCTGCACTATTGGGATGGCCTCAGGGATTGGTAGGGTTCTCCAAATTTTACTGTTTTGGACAATGGCATCGGCCGAATTCCCATGGATTGGGTAGGCACAGTCCTAATGTGTGACTCCAGGGGCCCCAGCCTGGAGGGTGTGTGGTCCAGGATTTTGAGGACAGAAGTCTGAAAACACAAACTCAGCTTAGGTTTGGGGACGTAGGTATGGCAGGCCCGATCTATAAACCATGAGAAGAACTCTTCCGGATATGAAGAAAGAGCAAGTCTGAGGCGCTTGCTCAGGCTTTTGTCTCTGGATTTTGTATCAGAGATGGCCGTGAAATGTCGGGGAGGCCTCATGGGCCATGGACGAATCTTCCTCTCTGTGGATTTGGCCCGATCCCAATTGTTTTTCGTCAATCTGTGGAATGGGAGGACTCCTTTCAGGTTTGTTACCTCAGGTGTCCCGCCAAAAGAGGAATTCCAAAGAAGAGCCCTGGCGAAAAGTGAAGGGAGAACCCGAACTATGGGTAAAATTTGGGGCCTAGGGGCATGGCAAGCCCAATATGTTATCTCTTCATCCAGCCACTGAGAGGCCTTATTGAGGACTGGGATCAGGGTGAAGGTCACAATGTGTGGTTTGGACCAATGTGGCCCGCAAACATGAGCGGGGCCTCATGGGCCACACTGGTTTCAACTACACTGAACGTTGGGCAACATGCCAACCACATGGTTTCTTGCCACGGGGAAGGAGTTGTGATTTCTGCATCACTTTCAAGCCTGGGCAGTGATTGGAGATAAGGTCTAGGTTCTGAAACTTGACAACCGAGGTTGGGAAGAGATGACGACCTAAGACCATGGCGGGTCCGATGTGCTCAGTGAGCGGCCAGCTTTCTGTGTGGGGCCAGGTAATCCAGGCTCAGGCTGTGTCAAAAAGGGCAATATAGGTCATCCTATATATTTGGGGTACAGTCGAATGGCGTGCAGGTTGATCCTCATTTGGAGTTTCTGGGTAGCCCCAGAGGGCAATGTTTTTCTTCCTGAGGGCAGGAAGAGTGCTGCATTATAGTTCTGGTTTTCAAACTGGAGGCTTGTGGGCCAGTAGTCTGAGGAAGGAAATCTGAGAACAAGCTAGGCTTAGGTTTCTGGGTGAGGACAAGGCAGGAACAATCTACAGACCTGAATCGAGATCTCGTGCTTATGATGTGAGGGCGAGGATCAGAAGATCGCTCAGGTTGGTGTTTCTGTCCCTGATGGCCCTTCATGAAGGGACGGGGGGGGGTCACGAGGCCGTGGGGGTTTTCCCACGATGTTAGTTGTGAGAAGCTCCAAACTGCAAAGATTCTTCTGCAGGACAATAGAGACCTGTTGATTGGCTCCAGGGCAACGATTCCGAGCAGGGTTCTAAGGATGGATGGCTGGGTAGCCCACCTCGCATTCCAATTGTGTCCTAGCAACAAGACAGGTTAGATCTGCTGGATCTGGGGGAGCAACCCAGGAGGCTGAGTTGAAATGGACTCTCCTGTGGATGGGTCCTAATGTCTTTTTGTGTCTATGGAGACCTTGGAATGTAGCGGTGGCACTGGGGTCCTGAAGGGTTTTTCCAAACAGAGGCTTTGACACAGCTCCAACGTGCAAGTTTCCCATATGTAGATGAGATGTTTTCTGATGGGTGAGTCAAGAAACAGCCATACGCTGGTATTGAAAACCAGGCCTCTGAGGAGAGATAACTGGATACCACAGCAATGGATCCGTTTAGTGCCTAGGGGCCTGTTCGTTCCTTTTTACCTCTGGGGACATCAGTCTATGCGTCTGAGTGCAGGTAGGTGCTCAGATGAGCTCAGATTGCCCCTGTTTGTCCTGGGAAGCCACCGCTATTGGGATGGCCTCAGGCAGTTTGGAGGTTTATCCTATTAGTAGGGTTGTGGCCATTGGAATGGGCACATACAATTCCCTTGGAGAGGGCAAGTACAGTCCTCAGGTTTGGCTCCAGGGGCCTGAGCCTGTAGGGTGTGTAGGCCAGAGCTGTTTGGACCCTTGTCTGAAAACACAAACACGGCTTATGTTTCGGGTCATAGGTATGGCAGGACTGATCTACAGACCATGAGGAGAACTCTTCAAGATATGAAAAAAGGGCGAGTGTGAGGCTCGTGCTCAAGTTTTTGTCTCTGGATATCGTGTCACTCATGGTCGTGAAATTTCCGGGTGACTTCATGGGAAATGGACGAGTCTTACTCTCTGGGGTTTTGCCCCGTCCCAAGAGATTTGGGTCATTCTGGGGATGGAAGAAGTCCGTTTTGTTGTTGTTGTTGATTTGCTTTGTTTTGTTTTTTAACCTCAGGTGTCTCACCAAATGAGGTATTCCAGAGTAGAGCCCTGGGGAGGGCCGACCGGACAACCAGAAATCTGGTTTAAAATTGGGGCTTAGGGACATGTCAAGCCCATTATGACATCTAATGGTCGAGCCACTGAGAGGACTTACTAGAGCACAGGACTCACGCTGAGGGTCACAATGCGTGTTTAGGCCCTCTTCGCACTCAAGAATTGGCGGGGCCTCCGGGTGAATGCTGGTTTCTCCTACACTGAACGTTGGACAACATGCCAACCACAAGGTTTCCTGCCATGGGTAAGGACGAGTACTGATTTCAGCATCACTGGCACCCCTGGGCAGTTGTTGGAGATAAGGTCTAGGTTCTGAGGCCTGAAATACCGCAGTTGGGAAGAGATGATGACCTAAGGCCATGGCGGTTCTGATGTGCTCAGTGTGCGGTCAGCTGTCTGGGTGTTGGTCAGGAGGTCCGAGCTCAGGTTGTGTCAGACAGTGCATTAGTGCCCAGGTTAGACTATATACTTTGGGTACAGTCGAATGCCATGTAGATTTATCCTCATATAAGTTGCCTGGGCAGCTCATTAGGCCAAATTTTTTTTTTCTAGAGGGCAGGCAGAGTGCTGCATTGTGGGTCTGGAATTGCGAAACTTCCGGGCTTCGGGGCCTGGAGTGTGAGGACGGAAGTCTGAGAACACAAGCTAGACTTGGGTTTCAGGGCCAGGGCACGTAGGTACCCCTGTAGATCTGAACCTATATCTCATGCATCTGAAGTCAGGGCGAGGATCAGACGTTGGCTCAGGTTGGAGTTTCTGTGCATGACGGCCCCTTCATGAAGGGAGCGGAATCTCGAGGCCATGGAGGTTTTCCCACGTTGTGAGTTGTGGGATGCCCCCTTCAAGGATTCCTTCTGTGGGACAATTGAGACTTGTTGGGCAGCTCCAGGACATCCCATATGGAATGACTCCAGGGCACCGTTCGAGGATGGATGCCTGGGAAGCCCGCCTCGCATTCCAATTGTCTCCTAGCAACAAGACAGTTTTAGATCTGATGGCTCTGCGGGAGAAACCGGGGTGGCTGACTTGAAATGGACTTTCCTGAGGATGGGTCCTAATGTGTGTTTGTGTCCATGAGGGCCTTAAAATGGGGCGGTGGCACCGGGACCCTGAAGTATTCTCCTAAGCTTTTGACATAGCTCGATGCACAAGGTTTCTTGTGGAGACGAGATTTGTTTTGATGGGTGCCTCAGGAAAACCTCTATGCTGGTATTGGAATCCAGGCTTTTGAGGAGACATGCCTGTAATCCAAAGCAATGTATCCGATTATGGCCTAGGGTCCTGTCTGGTTCAATCTTCTTCTCAGGGGACATCCATCTATGGTATGAGTGGAGGTAGATGCTCAGCTGGTATCAGACCGCCCTTGTTTGTCCCGGGCGACCTGCACTATTGGGATGGCCTCAGGGATTGGTAGGGTTCTCCAAATTTTACTGTTTTGGACAATGGCATCGGCCGAATTCCCATGGATTGTGTAGGCACAGTCCTAATGTGTGACTCCAGGGGCCCCAGCCTGGAGGGTGTGTGGTCCAGGATTTTGAGGACAGAAGTCTGAAAACACAAACTCAGCTTAGGTTTGGGGACGTAGGTATGGCAGGCCCGATCTATAAACCATGAGAAGAACTCTTCCGGATATGAAGAAAGAGCAAGTCTGAGGCGCTTGCTCAGGCTTTTGTCTCTGGATTTTGTATCAGAGATGGCCGTGAAATGTCGGGGAGGCCTCATGGGCCATGGACGAATCTTCCTCTCTGTGGATTTGGCCCGATCCCAATTGTTTTTCGTCAATCTGTGGAATGGGAGGACTCCTTTCAGGTTTGTTACCTCAGGTGTCCCGCCAAAAGATGAATTCCAAAGAAGAGCCCTGGGGAAAAGTAAAGGGAGAACCTGAACTATGGGTAAAATTTGGGGCCTAGGGGCATGGCAAGCCCAATATGCTATCTCTTCATCCAGCCACTGAGAGGCCTTATTGAGGACTGGGATCAGGGTGAGGGTCACAATGTGTGGTTTGGACCAATGTGGACCGCAAACATGAGCGGGGCCACATGGGCCAAACTGGTTTCAACTACACTGAACGTTGGGCAACATGCCAACCACATGGTTTCTTGCCACGGGGAAGGAGTTGTGATTTCTGCATCACTTTCACGCCTGGGCAGTGATTGGAGATAAGGTCTAGGTTCTGAAACTTGACAAACGAGGTTGGGAAGAGATGACGACCTAAGACCGTGGCGGGTCCGATGTGCTCAGTGAGCGGCCAGCTTTCTGTGTGGGGCCAGGTAATCCAGGCTCAGACTGTGTCAAAAAGGGCAATATAGGTCAGCCTATATATTTGGGGTACAGTCGAATGGCGTGCAGGTTGATCCTCATTTGGAGTTTCTGGGTAGCCCCAGAGGGCAATGTTTTTCTTCCTGAGGGCAGGAAGAGTGCTGCATTATAGTTCTGGTTTTCAAACTGGAGGCTTGTGGGCCAGTAGTGTGAGGAAGGAAATCTGAGAACAAGCTAGGCTTAGGTTTCTGGGTGAGGACAAGGCAGGAACAATCTACAGACCTGAATCGAGATCTCGTGATTATGATGTGAGGGCGAGGATCAGAAGATCGCTCAGGTTGGTGTTCTGTCCCTGATGGCCCTTCATGAAGGGACGGGGGGGGGGTCACGAGGCCGTGGGGGTTTTCCCACGATGTTAGTTGTGAGAAGCTCCAAACTGCAAAGATTCTTCTGCAGGACAATTGAGACCTGTTGGTTGGCTCCAGGGCAACGATTCCGAGCAGGGTTCTAAGGATGGATGGCTGGGTAGCCCACCTCGCATTCCAATTGTGTCCTAGCAACAAGACAGGTTAGATCTGCTGGATCTGGGGGAGCAACCCAGGAGGCTGAGTTGAAATGGACTCTCCTGTGGATGGGTCCTAATGTCTTTTTGTGTCTATGGAGACCTTGGAATGTAGCGGTGGCACTGGGGTCCTGAAGGGTTTTTCCAAACAGAGGCTTTGACACAGCTCCAACGTGCAAGTTTCCCATATGTAGATGAGAAGTTTTCTGATGGGTGAGTCAAGAAACAGCCATACGCTGGTATTGAAAACCAGGCCTCTGAGGAGAGATGACTGGATACCACAGCAATGGATCCGTTTAGTGCTTAGGGGCCTGTTCGTTCCTTTTTACCTCTGGGGACATCAGTCTATGCGTCTGAGTGCAGGTAGGTGCTCAGATGAGCTCAGATTGCCCCTGTTTGTCCTGGGAAGCCACCGCTATTGGGATGGCCTCAGGCAGTTTGGAGGTTTATCCTATTAGTAGGGTTGTGGTCATTGGAATGGGCACATACAATTCCCTTGGAGAGGGCAAGTACAGTCCTCAGGTTTGGCTCCAGGGGCCTGAGCCTGTAGGGTGTGTAGGCCAGAGCTGTTTGGACAGTTGTCTGAAAACACAAACACAGCTTATGTTTTGGGTCATAGGTATGGCAGGACTGATCTACAGACCATGAGGAGAACTCTTCAGGATATGAAAAAAGGGAGAGTGTGAGGCTCGTGCTCAAGTTTTTGTCTCTGGATATCGTGTCACTCATGGTCGTGAAATTTCCGGGTGACTTCATGGGAAATGGACGAGTCTTACTCTCTGGGGTTTTGCCCCGTCCCAAGAGTTTTGTGTCATTCTGGGGATGGAAGAAGTCCGTTTTGTTGTTGTTGTTGATTTGCTTTTTTTGTTTTTTAACCTCAGGTGTCTCACCAAATTAGGTATTTCAGAGTAGAGCCCTGGGGAGGGCCGACCGGACAACCAGAAATCTGGTTTAAAATTGGGGCCTAGGGACATGTCAAGCCCATTATGACATCTAATGGTCGAGCCACTGAGAGGACTTACTAGAGCACAGGACTCACGCTGAGGGTCACAATGCGTGTTTATGCCCTCTTCGCACTCAAGAAATGGCGGGGCCTCCGTGTGAATGCTGGTTTCTCCTACACTGAACGTTGGACAACATGCCAACCACAAGGTTTCCTGCCATGGGTAAGGACGAGTACTGATTTCTGCATCACAGGCACCCCTGGGCAGTGGTTGGAGATAAGGTCTAGGTTCCGAAGCCTGAAAAACCGCAGTTGGGAAGAGATGATGACCTAAGGCCATGGCGGTTCTGATGTGCTCAGTGTGCGGTCAGCTGTCTGGGTGTTGGTCAGGAGGTCCGTGCTCAGGTTGTGTCAGAAAGTGCATTAGTGCCCAGGTTAGACTATATACTTTGGGTACAGTCGAATGCCATGTAGATTTATCCTCATATAAGGTGCCTGGGCAGCTCATTAGGCCAAATTTTTTTTTTCTAGAGGGCAGGCAGTGTGCTGCATTGTGGGTCTGGAATTGCGAAACTTCCGGGCTTCGGGGCCTGGAGTGTGAGGACGGAAGTCTGAGAACACAAGCTAGACTTGGGTTTCAGGGCCAGGGCACGGCAGGTACCCCTGTAGATCTGAACCTATATCTCATGCATCTGAAGTCAGGGCGAGGATCAGACGTTGGCTCAGGTTGGAGTTTCTGTGCATGACGGCCCCTTCATGAAGGGAGCGGAATCTCGAGGCCATGGAGGTTTTCCCACGTTGGGAGTTGTGGGATGCCCCCTTCAAGGATTCCTTCTGCGGGACAATTGAGACTTGTTGGGCAGCTCCAGGACATCCCATATGGAATGACTCCAGGGCACCGTTCGAGGATGGATGCCTGGGAAGCCCGCCTCGCATTCCAATTGTCTCCTAGCAACAAGACAGTTTTAGATCTGATGGCTCTGCGGGAGAAACCGGGGTGGCTGACTTGAAATGGACTTTCCTGAGGATGGATCCTAATGCGTGTTTGTGTCCATGAGGGCCTTAAAATGGGGCGGTGGCACCGGGACCCTGAAGTATTCTCCTAAGCTTTTGACATAGCTCGATGCACAAGGTTCCTTGTGGAGACGAGATTTGTTTTGATGGGTGCCTCAGGAAAACCTCTATGCTGGTATTGGAATCCAGGCTTTTGAGGAGACATGCCTGTAATCCAAAGCAATGTATCCGATTATGCCCTAGGGTCCTGTCTGGTTCAATCTTCTTCTCAGGGGACATCCATCTATGGTATGAGTGGAGGTAGATGCTCAGCTGGTATCAGACTGCCCTTGTTTGTCCCGGGCGACCTGCACTATTGGGATGGCCTCAGGGATTGGTAGGGTTCTCCAAATTTTACTGTTTTGGACAATGGCATCGGCCGAATTCTCATGGATTGGGTAGGCACAGTCCTAATGTGTGACTCCAGGGGCCCCAGCCTGGAGGGTGTGTGGCCCAGGACTTTGAGGACAGAAGTCTGAAAACACAAACTCAGCTTAGGTTTGGGGACGTAGGTATGGCAGGCCCGATCTATAAACCATGAGAAGAACTCTTCCGGATATGAAGAAAGAGCGAGTCTGAGGCGCTTGCTCAGGCTTTTGTCTCTGGATTGTGTATCAGAGATGGCCGTGAAATGTCGGGGAGGCCTCATGGGCCATGGACGAATCTTCCTCTCTGTGGATTTGGCCCGATCCCAATTGTTTTTCGTCAATCTGTGGAATGGGAGGACTCCTTTCAGGTTTGTTACCTCAGGTGTCCCGCCAAAAGATGAATTCCAAAGAAGAGCCCTGGGGAAAAGTAAAGGGAGAACCAGAACTATGGGTAAAATTTGGGGCCTAGGGGCATTGCAAGCCCAATATGCTATCTCTTCATCCAGCCACTGAGAGGCCTTATTGAGGACGGCGATCAGGGTGAGGGTCACAATGTGTGGTTTTGTCGAATGTGGCCCGCAAACATGAGCGGGGCCTCATGGGCCACACTGGTTTCAACTACACTGAACGTTTGGCATCATGCCAACCACATGGTTTCTTGCCACGGGGAAGGAGTTGTGATTTCTGCATCACTTTCAAGCCTGGGCAGTGATTGGAGATAAGGTCTAGGTTCTGAAACTTGACAACCGAGGTTGGGAAGAGATGACGACCTAAGACCATGGCGGGTCCGATGTGCTCAGTGAGCGGCCATCTTTCTGTGTGGGGCCAGGTAATCCAGGCTCAGGCTGTGTCAAAAAGGGCAATAGTGCCCAGGTCAGCCTATATATTTGGGGTACAGTCGAATGGCGTGCAGGTTGATCCTCATTTGGAGTTTCTGGGTAGCCCCAGAGGGCAATGTTTTTCTTCCTGAGGGCAGGAAGAGTGCTGCATTATAGTTCTGGTTTTCAAACTGGAGGCTTGTGGGCCAGTAGTCTGAGGAAGGAAATCTGAGAACAAGCTAGGCTTAGGTTTCTGGGTGAGGACAAGGCAGGAACAATCTACAGACCTGAATCGCGATCTCGTGCTTATGATGTCAGGGCGAGGATCAGAAGATCGCTCAGGTTGGTGTTTCTGTCCCTGATGGCCCTTCATGAAGGGGCGGGGGGGTCACGAGGCCGTGGGGGTTTTCCCACGATGTTAGTTGTGAGAAGCTCCAAACTGCAAAGATTCTTCTGCAGGACAATTGAGACCTGTTGGAGGCTCCAGGGCAACGATTCCGAGCAGGGTCCTAAGGATGGATGGCTGGGTAGCCCACCTCGCATTCCAATTGTGTCCTAGCAACAAGACAGGTTAGATCTGCTGGATCTGGGGGAGCAACCCAGGAGGCTGAGTTGAAATGGACTCTCCTGTGGATGGGTCCTAATGTCTTTTTGTGTCTATGGAGACCTTGGAATGTAGCGGTGGCACTGGGGTCCTGAAGGGTTTTTCCAAACAGAGGCTTTGACACAGCTCCAACGTGCAAGTTTCCCATATGTAGATGAGATGTTTTCTGATGGGTGAGTCAAGAAACAGCCATACGCTGGTATTGAAATCCAGGCCTCTGAGGAGAGATGACTGGATACCACAGCAATGGATCCGTTTAGTGCCTAGGGGCCTGTTCATTCCTTTTTACCTCTGGGGACATCAGTCTATGCGTCTGAGTGCAGGTAGGTGCTCAGATGAGCTCAGATTGCCCCTGTTTGTCCTGGGAAGCCACCACTATTGGGATGGCCTCAGGCATTTTGGAGGTTTATCCTATTAGTAGGGTTGTGGCCATTGGAATGGGCACATACAATTCCCTTGGAGAGGGCAAGTACAGTCCTCAGGTTTGGCTCCAGGGGCCTGAGCCTGTAGGATGTGTAGGCCGGAGCTGTTTGGACAGTTGTCTGAAAACACAAACGCGGCTTATGTTTTGGGTCATAGGTATGGCAGGACTGATCTACAGACCATGAGGAGAACTCTTCAGGATATGAAAAAAGGGCGAGTGTGAGGCTCGTGCTCAAGTTTTTGTCTCTGGATATCGTGTCACTCATGTCGTGAAATTTCCGGGTGACTTCATGGGAAATGGACGAGTCTTACTCTCTGGGGTTTTGCGCCGTCCCAAGAGTTTTGGGTCATTCTGGGGATGGAAGAAATCCGTTTTGTTGTTGTTGTTGATTTGCTTTGTTTTGTTTTTTAACCTCAGGTGTCTCACCAAATTAGGTATTTCAGAGTAGAGACCTGGGGAGGGCCGACCGGACAACCAGAAATCTGGTTTAAAATTGGGGCCTAGGGACATGTCAAGCCCATTATGACATCTAATGGTCGAGCCACTGACAGGACTTACTAGAGCACAGGACTCACACTGAGGGTCACAATGCGTGTTTATGCCCTCTTCGCACTCAAGAATTGGCGGGGCCTCCGGGTGAATGCTGGTTTCTCCTACACTGAACGTTGGACAACATGCCAACCACAAGGTTTCTTGCCATGGGTAAGGACGAGTACTGATTTCTGCATCACAGGCACCCCTGGGCAGTCGTTGGAGATAAGGTCTAGGTTCTGAGGCCTGAAATACCGCAGTTGGGAAGAGATGATGACCTATGTGCTAGGTGTGTGGTCAGCTGTCTGGGTGTTGGTCAGGAGGTCCGAGCTCAGGTTGTGTCAGACAGTGCATTAGTGCCCAGGTTAGACTATATACTTTGGGTACAGTCGAAAGCCATGTAGATTTATCCTCATATAAGGTGCCTGGGCAGCTCATTAGGCCAAATTTTTTTTCTAGAGGGCAGGCAGAGTACTGCATTGTGGGTCTGGAATTGCGAAACTTCCGGGATTAGGGTCCTGGAGTGTGAGGACGGAAGTCTGAGAACACAAGCTAGACTTGGGTTTCAGGGCCAGGGCACGGCAGGTACCCCTGTAGATCTGAAACTTTATCGCATGCATCTGAAGTCAGGGCGAGGATCAGACGATCGCTCAGGTTGGAGTTTCTGTCCCTGATGGCCCCTTCATCAATGGGGGGGGGGCATCACGAGGCCATGGTTGTTTTCCCACGATGGGAGTTGTGAGAAGCTCCAAACTGCAGAGAGTCTTCTGCAGGACAATTGAGACCTGTTGTTTGGCTCCAGGCCAATGATTCTGAGCAGGGTTCTAAGGATGGATGGCTGGGTAGCCCACCTCGCATTCCAATTGTCTCCTACCAACAAGACAGGTTAGATCTCCTGGATCTGTGGGGAGCAACCGAGGACGCTGAGTTGAAATGGACACCCCTGGGGATGGGTCCTAACGTGCTTTTGAGTCTATGGAGACCTTGGAATGAAGCGGTGGCACTGGGGCCCTAAAGGGTTCACCTAAACAGAGGCTTTGACACAGCTCCAACGTGCAAGTTTCCATGTGTAGATGAGATGTTTTCTGATGGGAGAGTCAAGAAACAGTAGATGCTGCTTTTGAAATCCAGGCCTCTGAGGAGAGATGCCTGGAAACCAAAGTAATGGATCTGATGAGTTCCTAGGGGCCTGTTCTTTCCTTTTTACCTCTGGGGACATCTGTCTATGGGTCTGAGTGCAGGTAGGTGCTCAGTTGGGCTCAGATTCCCCCTGTTTTTCCTGTGAAGCCACCACTATTGAGATGGATCAGGGACTTTGGAGGTTTATCCTATTAGAAGGGTTGTGGCCATTGGAATGGGCACACACAATTCCCTTAAAGAGGGCAAGTACAGTCCTCAGGTTTGGCTCCAGGGGCCTGAGCCTGTAGGTTGTGTAGGCCAGGGCTGTTGGGACAGTTGTCTGAAAACACAAACTCGAATTATGTTTCGGGTCATAGGTATGGCAGGACTGATCTACAGACCATGAGGAGAACTCTTCGGGATTTGAAAGAAGGGCGAGTGTGAGGCTCCTGCTCAAGTTTTTGTCTCTGGATATCGTGTCACTCATGGTCGTGCAATTTCTGGGTGACTTCATGGGAAATGGACGAGTCTTACTCTCTGGTGGTTTGGCCCCGTCCAAAGAGTTTTGGGTCATTCTGTGGGCTGGAAGAAGTCCGTTTTTTTTTTTTTTTCTTTTTTAACTTCAGGTGTCCCACCAAATGATGGATTCCAGAGTAGAGCCCTGGGGAGGGGCGACTGTACAATCAGAAATCTGGCAAATTTGAGGCCTAGGGACATATCAAGCCCATTATGACATCTAATGGTCCAGCCACTGAGAGGACTTACTGGAGGACAGGACTCATGCTGAGGGTCACAATGCGTGTGTATGCCCTCGTCGCACTCAAGAATGGGTGGGGCCTCAGGGTGAATGCTGGTTTCACCTACACTGAACGTTGGACAACGTGCCAACCACAAGGGTTCTTGCCATGGGTAAGGAGGAGTTCTGATTTCTGCATCACACTCACCCCTGGTCAGTGATTGGAGATAAGGTCTCGGTTCTGAAGCCTGAAAACTGAGGTAGGGAAGAGATGATGACCTAAGGCCATGGCAGGTTTTATGTGCTCAGTGTGCGGTCAGCTTTCTGGGTGTTGGTCAGGAGGTCCGGGCTCAGGTTGTGTTTGACAGTGCATTAGTGCCCAGGTTAGACTATATAATTTGGGTAAAGTCGAGTGCTGTGTAGGTTTACCCTCATTTAAGGTGCCTGGGCAGCTCATGAGGCAATAATTTTTTTTTTTCTAGAGGGCAGGCAGAGTGCTGCATTGTGGGTCCGGAATTGCCAAACTTGAGGGCTTCGGGGCCAGGAGTGTGAGGACGGAAGTCTGAGAAGACAAGCTAGACTTGGGTTTCAGGGCGAGGGCACGGCAGGTACCCCCTGCAGATCTGAACCAATATCTCATGCATCTGAAGTCAGGGAGAGGATCAGACGTTGGCTCAGGATGGAGTTTCAGAGCATCAAGGCCGCTTCAAGAAGGGAGCAGAATCTCGAGGCCATTGAGGTTTTCCCACGTTGGGAGGTGTGGGATGCCCCCTTCAAGGATTCCTTCTGCGGGACAATTGAGACCTGTTGGACAGCTCCAGGACATCCCATATGGAATGACTCCAGAGCACCGTTCGCGGATGGATGCCTGGGAAGCCCGCCTCGCATTCCAATTGTCTCCTAGCAACAAGACAGTTTAGATCTGATGGCTCTGCCTGAGCAACCGGGGTTGCTGAGTTGAAATGGACTTTCCTGAGGATGGGTCCTAATGTGTTTTTGTGTCCATGAGGGCCCTGGAATGGGGCGGTGGCACTGGGACCCTGAAGTACTCTCCTAAGCTTTGTACATGGCTCCCATGCACAGGTTTCCTTGTGGAGACGAGATGAGTTCTGATGGGTCCCTCAGGAAACCCCTATGGTCGTATTTGAATGAGGCTTTTAAGGAGACATGCCTGTAACCCAAAGCAATGGGTCCTATTATGGCCTAGGGTCCTGTGTGGTTCAATATTCTTCTCTGGGGACATCCATCTATGGTATGAGTGGAGGTCGATTATCAGCTGGTGTCAGACAGCCCTTGTTTGTTCCGGGCGACCTACACTATTGGGATGGCCTCAGGTACTTTGGTGGTTTCTCCTAATTTGTACGATTTTGGACCATGGAATGGGCAGAATTCCCATGGATTGGTAGGCACAGTCATAATGTGTGGCTCCAGGGGCCCAGCCTGGAGGGTGTGTGGCCCAAGACTTTGAGGACAGAAGTCTGAAAAGACAAACTCAGCTTAGGTTTGGGGACGTAGGTATGGCAGGCCCGATCTACAAACCATGAGAAGAACTCTTCAGGATATGAAGAAAGTGCGAGTCTGAGGCGCTTGCTCAGGCTTTTGTCTCTGGATTTTGTATCAGCGATGGTCATGGAATGTCGGGGAGCCCTCATGGGCCATGGACGAATCTTCCTCTCTGAGGATTTGGCCAGATTCCCAATTGCTTTTCGTCAATCTGTGGGATGGGAGGTCTCCTTTCAGTTTTGTTACCTCAGGTGTCCCACCAAAAGAGGAATTCCAAAGCCAAGCCGAGGGGAGGACTGAAGGGACAACCCGAACTATGATTAAAAATTGGGTCCTAGGGGCATGGCAAGCCCAATATTCTATCTCTTCTCCAGCCCTGAGTGGCCTTACTTGAGGACTGGGCTCAGCCTGAGCGTCACAATGTGTGTTTGTGACCAATGTGGCCCGCGAGCATGGGCAGGGCCTCATGGGCCACACTGGTTTCAACTACACTGAACGTTGGACAACATGCGAGCCACAATGTTTCTTGCCATTGGGAAGGAGTTCTGATTTTTGCATCACCTTCAACCCTGGGCAGTGATTGGAGATAAGGTCTAGGTTCTGAAACCTGAAAACCGAGGTTGGGAAGAGATGACGACCTAAGGCCATGGCGGCTCAATGTGCTCAGTGTGCGGCCAGCTGTCTGAGAGGGGCCAGGGGTCCAGAGTCAGGCTGTGTCATAAAGGGCATTAGTGCCCTGGTCAGCCTATGTATTTTGGGTACAGCCAAGGTCGGTGCAGGTTGATCCTCATTTGGGGTTACTGGGTAGCCCCAGAGGACAATGTTTTTCTTCTGGAGGGCCGGCAGAGTGCTGCATTGTAGTTCTGGATTGCCAAACGGGAGGGCTTGTGGGCCAGTAGTCTGACGACAAAAGTCTGAGAACACAAGCTAGGCTTAGTTTTCTGGGTGAGGCCATTGCAAGCAGAATCTACAGACCTGAATCGAGATCTCGTGCATCTGAAGTCAGGGCGAGGATCAGACGATCGCTCAGGTTGGAGTTTCTGTCCCTGATGGCCCCTTCATGAATGGGCGGGGGCATCACGAGGCCATGGGGTTTTCCCACGATGGGAGTTGTGAGAAGCTCCAAACTGCAGAGAGTCTTCTGCAGGACAATTGAGACCTGTTGTTTGGCTCCAGGCCAATGATTCTGAGCAGGGTTCTAAGGATGGATGGCTGGGTAGCCCACCTCGCATTCCAATTATCTCCTAGCAAAAAGACAGGTTAGATCTCCTGATCTGTGGGGAGCAACCGAGGACGCAGAGTTGAAATGGACACCCCTGGGGATGGGTCCTAACGTGCTTTTGTGTCTATGGAGACCTTGGAATGAAGCGATGGCACTGGGGCCCTAAAGGGTTCTCCTAAACAGAGGCTTTGACACAGCTCCAACGTGCAAGTTTCCCATGTGTAGATGAGATGATTTCTGATGGGTGAGTCAAGAAACAGCTATATGCTGCTTTTGAAATCCAGGCCTCTGAGGAGAGATGCCTGGAAACCAAAGCAATGGATCTGATTAGTGCCTAGGGGCCTGTTCTTTCATTTTTACCTCAGGGGACATCTCTCTATGGGTCTGAGTGCAGGTAGGTGCTCACTCGGGCTCAGATTGCCCCTTTTTTTCCTGGGAAGCCACCACTATTGAGATGGATCAGGGACTTTGGAGGTTTATTCTATTAGAAGGGTTGTAGCCATTGGAATGGGCACACACATTCCCTTAGAGAGGGCAAGTACAGTCCTCAGGTTTGGCTCCAGGGTCCTGAGCCTGTAGGTTGTGTAGGCCAGGGCTGTGTGGACAGTTGTCTGAAAACACAAACTCGGCTTATGTTTCGGGTCATAGGTATGGCAGGACTGATCTATAGACCATGAGGAGAACTCTTCGGGATTTTAAGAAGGGCGAGTGTGAGTCTCCTGCTCAAGTTTTTGTCTCTGGATATCGTGTCACTCATGGTCGTGGAATTTCTGGGTGACTTCATAGGAAATGGATGAGTCTTACTCTCTGGTGATTTGGCCCCGTCCAAAGAGTTTGGGGTCATTCTGTAGGCTGGAAGTAGTCCTTTTTTTTTTTTATTGTTGTTTTTTTCTTTTTTAACCTCAGGTGTCCCACCAAATGAGGGATTCCAGAGTAGAGCCCTGGGGAGGGGCGACTGGACCATCAGAAATTTGGTTAAAAATTGGGGCCTAGGGACATGTCAAGCCCATTATGACATCTAATGGTCCAGCCACTGAGAGGACTTACTAGAGGACAGGACTCATGATGAGGGTCACAATGCGTGTGTATGCCCTCGTAAACCTCAGGAATGGGCGGGACCTCGGGTGAATGCTGGTTTCTCCTACACTGAACGTTGGACAACGTGCCAACCACAGGGTTCTTGCCATGGGTAAGGAGGAGTTCTGATTTCTGCATCACACTCACCCCTGGGCAGTGATTGGAGATAAGGTCTCGGGTTCTGAAGCCTGAAAACTGAGGTAGGGAAGAGATGATGACCTAAGGCCATGGCGGGTTTTATGTGCTCAGTGTGCGGTCAGCTTTCTGGGTGTTGGTCAGGAGGTCCGTGCTCAGGTTGTGTTCGACAGTGCATTAGTGCCCATTTTAGACTATATAATTTGGGTAAAGTCGAGTGCTGTGTAGGTTTACCCTCATTTAAGGTGCCTGGGCAGCTCATGAGGCAATAATTTTTTTCTAGATGGCAGGCAGAGTGCTGCATTTTGGTCCGGTATTGCCAAACTTGAGGGCTTCGGGGCCAGGATTGTGAGGACAGAAGTCTGAGAAGACAAGATAGACTTGGGTTTCAGGGCGAGGGCACGGCAGGTAGCCCCTGCAGATCTGAACCAATATCTCATGCATCTGAAGTCAGGGCGAGGATCAGACGTTGGCTCAGGTTGGAGTTTCTGAGTATGACGGCCGCTTCATGAAGGGAGCGGAATCTCGAGGCCATTGAGGTTTTCCCAAGTTGGGAGTTGTCGGATGCCCTCTTCAAGTTCCTTCTGCGGGACAATTGAGACCTGTTGGACAGCTCCAGGACATCCCGTATGGAATGACTCCAGAGCACCGTTAGCGAATGGATGCCTGGGAAGCCCGCCTCGCATTCCAATTGTCTCCTAGCAACTAGACAGTTTAGATCTGATGGCTCTGTGGGAGCAACTGGGGTGGCTGAGTTGAAATGGACTTTCCTGAGGATGGGTTCTAATGTGTTTTTGTGTCCATGTGTCCATGAGGGCCTTGGAGGCGGTGGCACCGGGACCCTGAAGTACTCTCCTAAGCTTTGGACATGGCTCCCATGCACAGGTTTCCTTGTGGAGACGAGATGAGTTCTGATGGGTGCCTCAGGAAAACCCCTATGCTCGTATTGGAATCAGGCTTTTGAGGAGACATGCCTGTAACCCAAAGCAATGGATCCTATTATGGCCTAGGGTCCTGTCTGGTTCAATCTTCTTCTCTGGGGACATCCATCTATGGTATGAGTGGAGATCGATTATCAGATGGTGTCAGACAGCCCTTGTTTGTTCCGGGCGAATTACCCTATTGGGATGGCCTCAGGGACTTTGGAGGTTTCTCCTAATTTTTAAGATTTTGGACCATGGAATGGGCAGAATTCCCATGGATTGGTAGGCACAGTCCTAATGTGTGGCTCAAGGGGCCCAGCCTGGAGGGTGTGTGGCCCAAGACTTTGAGGACAGAAGTCTGAAAACACAAACTCAACTTAGGTTTGGGGACGTAGGTATGGCAGGCCCGATCTAAAAACCATGAGAAAAACACTTCAGGATATGAAGAAAGTGCGAGTCTGAGGCGCTTGCTCAGGCTTTTGTCTCTGGATTTTGTATCAGCGATGGCCGTGGAATGTCGGGGAGGCCTCATGGGCCATGGACGAATCTTCCTCTCTGAGGATTTGGCCCGATTCCCAATTGCTTTTCGTCAATCTGTGGGATGGGATGACTCATTTCAGTTTTGTTACCTCAGATGTCCCACCAAAAGAGGAATTCCAAAGCAAAGCCGTGGGGAAGACTGAAGGGACAACCCGAACTATGGTTAAAAATTGGGGCCTAGGGGCGTGGCAAGCCCAATATCCTATCTGTTCATCCAGCCACTGAGTGGCCTTACTTGAGGACTGGGCTCAGCCTGAGGGTCACAATGTGTGTTTGTGACCAATGTGGCCCGCGAGCGTTGGCGGGGCCTCATGGGCCACACTGGTTTCAACTACTCTGAACGTTGGACAAATGCCAACCACAAGGTTTCTTGCCATGGGGAAGGAGTGCTGATTTCTGCATCACCTTCAATCCTGGGCAGTGATTGGAGATAAGGTCTAAGTTCTGAAACCTGAAAACTGAGGTTGGGAAGAGATGGCGACCTAAGGCCATGGCGGCTCCATGTGCTCATTGTGCGGCCAGCTGTCTGGGAGGGGCCAGGAGGTCCAGGCTCAGGCTGTGTCAGAAAGGGCATTAGTGCCCTGGTCAGCCTATGTATTTGGGGTACAACCAAGGTCGGTGCAGGTTGATCCTCATTTGGGGTTACTGGGTAGCCCCAGAGGTCAATAATTATCTTCGGGAGGGCAGGCAGAGTGCTGCATTGTAGTTCTGGATTGCCAAACTGGAGGCCTTGTGGGTCAGTAGTCTGACGACAAAAGTCTGAGAACACAAGCTAGGCTTAGGTTTCTGGGTGAGGCCATGGCAGGCACAATCTACAGACCTGAATCGAGACCTCGTGCATCTGAAGTCAGGGCGAGGATCAGACGATCGCTCAGGTTGGAGTTACTGTCCCTGATGGCCCCTTCATGAATGGGGGGGCATCACGAGGCCATGGGGGTTTTCCCACGATGGGAGTTGTGAGAAGCTCCTAACTGCAGAGAGTCTTCTGCAGGACAATTGAGACCTCTTGTTTGGCTCCAGGCCAATGATTCTGAGCAGAGTTCTAAGGATGGATGGCTGGGTAGCCCACCTCGCATTCCAATTGTCTCCTAGCATCAAGACAGGTTAAATCTCCTGGATCTGTGGGGAGCAACCGAGGACGCTGAGTTGAAATGGACACCCCTGGGGATGGGTCCTAACATGCTTTTGTGTCTATGGAGACCTTGGAATGAAGCGATGGCACTGGGGCCCGAAAGGGTTCTCCTAAACAGAGGCTTTGACACAGCTCCAACGAGCAAGTTTCCCATGTGTAAATGAGATGTTTTCTGATGGGTGAGTCAAGAAACAGCTATATGCTGCTTTTGAAATCCAGGCCTCTGAGGAGAGAGGCCTGGAAACCAAAGCAATGGATCTGATTAGTGCCTAGGGGCCTTTTCTTCCCTTTTGACCTCTATCTGTCTATGGGTCTGAGTGCAGGTAGGTGCTCAGTTGGGTTCAGATTGCCCCTGTTTTTCCTGGGAAGCCACCACTATTGAGATGGATCAGGGACTTTGGAGGTTTATCCTATTTGAAATGTTGTGGCCATTGGAATGGGCACACACAATTCCCTTGAGAGGGCAAGTACAGTCCTCAGGCTTGGCTCCAGGGTCCTGAGCCTGTAGGTTGTGTAGGCCAGGGCTGTTTGGACAGTTGTCTGAAAACACAAACTCGGCTTATGTTTCGGGTCATAGGTATGGCAGGACTGACCTGCAGACCATGAGGAGAACTCTTCGGGATTTGAAAGAAGGGCGAGTGTGAGGCTCCTGCTCAAGTTTTTGTCTCTGGATATCGTGTCATTCATGGTCGTGGAATTTCTGGGTGACATCATGGGAAATGGACGAATCTTACTCTCTGGTGGTTTGGCTTCGTCCAAAGAGTTTGGGGTCATTCTGTGGGCTGGAAGAAGTCCGTAATTTTTTTTTTTTTTGTTGATGTTGTTTTCTTTTTTAACCTCAGGTGTCCCACCAAATGAGGGACTCCAGAGTAGAGCCCTGGGGAGGGGCGACTGGACAATCAGAAATCTGGTTAAAAATTGGGGCCTAGGGACATGTCAAGCCCATTATGACATCTAATGGTCCAGCCACTGAGAGGACTTACTAGAGGACAGGACTCATGCTGAGGGTCACAATGCGTGTGTATGCCCTCGTCGCACTCAAGAATGGGCAGGGCCTCAGGGTGAAGGCTGGTTTCTCCTACACTGAATATTGGACAACGTGCCAACTACAAGTGTTCTTGCCCTGGGTAAGGGGGGGTTCTTATTTCTGCATCACACTCACCCCTGGGCAGTAATTGGAGATAAGGTCTCAGTTCTGAAGCCTGAAAACGGAGGTAGGGAAGAGATGATGACCTAAGGCCATGGCGGGTTTTATGGGCTCAGTGTGCGGTCAGCTTTCTGGGTGTTGGTCAGGAGGTCCGGGCTCATGTTGTGTTCGACAGTGCATTAGTGCCCTGGTTAGACTATATAATTTGGGTAAAGTCGAGTGCTGTGTAGGTTTACCCTCATTTAAGGTGCCTGGGCAGCTCATGAGGCAATAATTTTTTTTTTCGGGAGGGCAGGCAGAGTGCTGCATTGTGGGTCCGGAATTGCCAAACTGGAGGGCTTAGGGGCCAGGAGTGTGAGGACGGAAGTCTGAGAAGACAAGCTAGACTTGGGTTTCAGGGCGAGGGCACGGCAGGTACCCCCTGCAGATCTGAACCAATATCTCATGCATCTGAAGTCAGGGCGAGGATCAGACGTTGGCTCAGGTTGGAGTTTCTGAGCATGACGGCTGCTTCATGAAGGGAGCAGAATCTCGAGGCCATTGAGGTTTTCCCACGTTGGGAGTTGTGGGATGCCCACTTCGAGGATTCCTTCTGCAGGACAATTGAGACCTGTTGGACAACTCCAGGACATCCCATATGGAATGGCTCCAGATCACCGTTCGCGGATGGATGCCTGGGAAGCCCGCCTCGCATTCCAATTGTCTCCTAGCAACAAGACAGTTTAGATCTGATGGCTCTGCTGGAGCAACCGGGGAGGCTGAGTTGAAATGGACTTTCCTGAGGATGGGTCCTAATGTGTTTTTGTGTCCATGTGTCCATGAGGGCCTTGGAATGGGGCGGTGGCACCGGGACCCTGAAGTACTCTCCTAAGCTTTGGACATGGCTCCCATGCACAGGTTTCCTTGTGGAGACAAGATGAGTTCTGATGGGTGCCTCAGGAAAACCCCTATGCTCGTATTGGAATCAGGCTTTTGAGGACACATGCCTGTAACCCAAAGCAATGGTACCGATTATGGACTAGGGTCCTGTCTGGTTCGATCTTCTTCTCTGGGGACATCCATCTATGGTATCAGTGGAGGTCGATTATCAGCTGGTGTCAGACAGCCCTTGTTTGTTCCAGGCGACCTACACTATTGGGATGGCCTCAGGGACTTTGGAGGTTTCTCCTAATTTGTACGATTTTGGACCATGGAATGGGCAGAATTCCCATGGATTGGTAGGCACAGTCCTAATGTGTGGCTCCAAGGGCCCAGCCTGGAGGGTGTGTGGCCCAAGACTTTGAGGACAGAAGTCTGAAAACACAAACTCAGCTGAGGTTTGGGGACGTAGGTATGGCAGGACCGATCTACAAACCATGAGAAGAACTCTTCAGGATATGAGAAAGTGCAAGTCTGAAGCGCTTGCTCAGGCTTTTGTCTCTGGATTTTGTATCAGCGATGGCCGTGGAATGTCGGGGAGGCCTCATGGGCCATGGACGAATCTTCCTTTCTGAGGCTTTGGCCCGATTCCCAATTGCTTTTCGTCAATCTGTGGGATGGGAGGACTCTTTCAGTTTTGTTATTTCAGGTGTCCCACCAAAAGAATAATTCCAAAGCAAAGCCGTGGGGAAGACTGAAGGGACAACCCGAACTATGGTTAAAAATTGGGGCCTAGGGGCTTGGCAAGCCCAATATGCTATCTCTTAATCCAGCCACTGAGTGGCCTTACTTGAGTACTGGGCTCAGCCTGAGGGTCACAATGTGTGTTTGTGACCAATGTGGCCCGCGAGCGTTGGCGGGGCCTCATGGGCCACACAGGTTTCAACTACACAGAACGTTGGACAAATGCCAACCACAAGGTTTCTTGCCATGGGGAAGGAGTGCTGATTTCTGCATCACCTTCAATCCTGGGCAGTGATTGGAGATAAGGTCTAAGTTCTGAAACCTGAAAACCGAGGTTGGGAAGAGATGACGACCTAAGGCCATGGCGGCTCGATGTGCTCAGTGTGCGGCCAGATGTCTGGGAGGGGCCAGGAGGTCCAGGCTCAGGCTGTGTCAGAAAGGGCATTAGTGCCCTGGTCAGCCTATGTATTTGGGGTACAGCCAAGGTCGGTGCAGGTTGATCCTCATTTGGGGTTACTGGGTAGCCCCAGAGAACAATGTTTTTCTTCTGGTGGGCAGGCAGAGTGCTGCATTGTAGTTCTGGATTGCCAAACTGGAGGCCTTGTGGGTCAGTAGTCTGACAACAAAAGTCTGAGAACACAAGCTAGGCTTAGGTTTCTGGGTGAGGCCATGGCAGGCACAATCTACAGACCTGAATCGAGATCTCGTGCATCTGAAGTCAGGGCGAGGATCAGACGATCGCTCAGGTTGGAGTTACTGTCCCTGATGGCCCCTTCATGAATGGGGGGGCATCACGAGGCCATGGGGGTTTTCCCACAATGGGAGTTGTGAGAAGCTCCAAACTGCAGAGAGTCTTCTGCAGGACAATTGAGACCTGTTGTTTGGCTCCAGGCCAATGATTCTGAGCAGGGTTCTAAGGATGGATGGGTGGGTAGCCCACCTCGCATTCCAATTGTCTCCTAGCAACAAGACAGGTTAAATCTCCTGGATCTGTGGGGAGCAGCCGAACGCTGAGTTGAAATGGACACCCCAGGGGATGGGTCCTAATGTGCTTTTGTATCTATGGAGACCTTGGAATGAAACGGTGGCACTGGGGCCCTAAAGGGTTCTCCTAAACAGAGGCTTTGACACAGCTCCAACGTGCAAGTTTCCCATGTGTAGATGAGATGTTTTCTGATGGGTGAGTCAAGAAACAGCCATACGCTGGTATTGAAAACCAGGCCTCTGAGGAGAGATGACTGGATACCACAGCAATGGATCCGTTTAGTGCCTTGGGCCCTATTCTTTCCTTTTTACCTCTGGGGATATCTGTCTATGGGTCTGTGTGCAGGTAGGTGCTCAGTTGGGTTCAGATTGCCCCTGTTTTTCCTGGGAAGCCACCACTATTGAGATGGATCAGGGACTTTGGAGGTTTATCCTATTAGAAATGTTGTGGCCATTGGAATGGGCACACACAATTCCCTTGGAGAGTGCAAGTACAGTCCTCAGGCTTGGCTCCAGGGTCCTGAGCCTGTAGGTTGTGTAGGCCAGGGCTGTTTGGACAGTTGTCTGAAAACACAAACTCGGCTTATGTTTCGGGTCATAGGTATGGCAGGACTGACCTGCATACCATGAGGAGAACACTTCGGGATTTGAAAGAAGGGCGAGTGTGAGGCTCCTGCTCAAGTTTTTGTCTCTGGATATCGTGTCATTCATGGTCGTGGAATTTCTGGGTGACATCATGGGAATTGGACGAATCTTACTCTCTGGTGGTTTGGCCCCGTCCAAAGAGTTTGGGGTTATTCTGTGGGCTGGAAGAAGTCCGTAATTTTTTTTTTGTTGATGTTGTTTTCTTTTTTAACCTCAGGTGTCCCACCAAATGAGGGACTCCAGAGTAGAGCCCTGGGGAGGGGCGACTGGACAATCAGAAATCTGGTTAAATATTGGGGCCTAGGGACATGTCAAGCCCATTATGACATCTAATGGTCCAGCCACTGAGAGGACTTACTAGAGGACAGGACTCATGTTGAGGGTCACAATGCGTGTGTATGCCCTCGTCGCACTCAAGAATGGGCGGGACCTCAGGGTGAAGGCTGGTTTCTCCTACACTGAATGTTGGACAACGTGCCAACCACAAGGTTTCTTGCCCTGGGTAAGGAGGGGTTCTTATTTCTGCATCACACTCACCCCTGGGCAGTGATTGGAGATAAGGTCTCGGTTCTGAAGCCTGAAAACGGAGGTAGGGAAGAGATGATGACCTAAGGCCATGGCGGGTTTTATGGGCTCAGTGTGCGGTCAGCTTTCTGGGTGTTGGTCAGGAGGTCCGGGCTCATGTTGTGTTCGACAGTGCATTAGTGTCCTGGTTAGACTATATAATTTGGGTAAAGTCGAGTGCTTTGTAGGTTTACCCTCATTTAAGGTGCCTGGGCAGCTCATAAGGCAATAATTTTTTTTTTTCGGGAGGGCAGGCAGAGTGCTGCATTGTGGGTCCGGAATTGCCAAACTTGAGGGCTTCGGGGCCAGGAGTGTGAGGACGGAAGTCTGAGAAGACAAGCTAGACTTGGGTTTCAGGGCGAGGGCACGGCAGGTACCCCCTGCAGATCTGAACCAATATCTCATGCATCTGAAGTCAGGGCGAGGATCAGACGTTGGCTCAGGTTGGAGTTTCTGAGCATGACGGCCGCTTCATGAAGGGAGCAGAATCTCGAGGTCATTGAAGTTTTCCCACGTTGGGAGATGTGGGATGCCCACTTCGAGGATTCCTTCTGCAGGACAATTGAGACCTGTTGGACAACTCCAGGACATCCCATATGGAATGGCTCCAGATCACCGTTCGCGGATGGATGCCTGGGAAGCCCGCCTCGCATTCCAATTATCTCCTAGCAACAAGACAGTTTAGATCTGATGGCTCTGCCGGAGCAACCGGGGTGGCTGAGTTGAAATGGACTTTCCTGAGGATGGGTCCTAATGTGTTTTTGTGTCCATGTGTCCATGAGGGCCTTGGAATGGGGCGGAGGCACCGGGACCCTGAAGTACTCTCCTAAGCTTTGGACATGGCTCCCATGCACAGGTTTCCTTGTGGAGACAAGATGAGTTCTGATGGGTGCCTCAGGAAAACCCCTATGCTCGTATTGGAATCAGGCTTTTGAGGACACATGCCTGTAACCCAAAGCAATGGATCCTATTATGGCCTAGTGTCCTGTCTGGTTCAATCTTCTACTCTGAGGACATCCATCCATGGTATGAGTGGAGGTCGATTATCAGCTGGTGTCAGACAGCCCTTGTTTGTTCCAGGCGACCTACACTATTGGGATGGCCTCAGGGACTTTGGAGGATTCTCCTAATTTGTACGATTTTGGACTATGGAATGGGCAGAATTCCCATGGATTGGTAGGCACAGTCCTAATGTGTGGCTCCAAGGGCCCAGCCTGGAAGGTGTGTGGCCCAAGACTTTGAGGACAGAAGTCTGAAAACACAAACTCAGCTGAGGTTTGGGGACGTAGGTATGGCAGGACCGATCTACAAACCATGAGAAGAACTCTTCAGGATATGAAGAAAGTGCAAGTCTGAAGCGCTTGCTCAGGCTTTTGTCTCTGGATTTTGTATCAGCGATGGCCGTGGAATGTCGGGGAGGCCTCATGGGCCATGGACGAATCTTCCTTTCTGAGGCTTTGGCCCGATTCCCAATTGCTTTTCGTCAATCTGTGGGATGGGAGGACTCTTTCAGTTTTGTTATTTCAGGTGTCCCACCAAAAGAGGAATTCCAAAGCAAAGCCGTGGGGAAGACTGAAGGGACAACCCGAACTATGGTTAAAAATTGGGGCCTAGGGGCATGGCAAGCCCAATATGCTATCTCTTAATCCAGCCACTGAGTGGCCTTACTTGAGTACTGGGCTCAGCCTGAGGGTCACAATGTGTGTTTGTGACCAATGTGGCCCGCGAGCGTTGGCGGGGCCTCATGGGCCACACTGGTTTCAACTACACAGAACGTTGGACAAATGCCAACCACAAGGTTTCTTGCCATGGGGAAGGAGTGCTGATTTCTGCATCACCTTCAACCCTGGGCAGTGATTGGAGATAAGGTCTAAGTTCTGAAACCGGAAAACCGAGGTTGGGAAGAGATGACGACCTAAGGCCATGGCGGCTCGATGTGCTCAGTGTGCGGCCAGCTGTCTGGGAGGGGCCAGGGGGTCCAGGCTCAGGCTGTGTCAGAAAGGGCATTAGTGCCCTGGTCAGCCTATGTATTTGGGGTACAGCCAAGGTCGGTGCAGGTTGATCCTCATTTGGGGTTACTGGGTAGCCCCAGAGAACAATGTTTTTCTTCTGGTGGGCAGGCAGAGTGCTGCATTGTAGTTCTGGATTGCCAAACTGGAGGCCTTGTGGGTCAGTAGTCTGACAACAAAAGTCTGAGAACACAAGCTAGGCTTAGGTTTCTGGGTGAGGCCATGGCAGGCACAATCTACAGACCTGAATCGAGATCTCGTGCATCTGAAGTCAGGGCGAGGATCAGACGATCGCTCAGGTTGGAGTTACTGTCCCTGATGGCCCCTTCATGAATGGGGGGGCATCACGAGGCCATGGGGGTTTTCCCACAATGGGAGTTGTGAGAAGCTCCAAACTGCAGAGAGTCTTCTGCAGGACAATTGAGACCTGTTGTTTGGCTCCAGGCCAATGATTCTGAGCAGGGTTCTAAGGATGGATGGGTGGGTAGCCCACCTCGCATTCCAATTGTCTCCTAGCAACAAGACAGGTTAAATCTCCTGGATCTGTGGGGAGCAGCCGAACGCTGAGTTGAAATGGACACCCCAGGGGATGGGTCCTAATGTGCTTTTGTATCTATGGAGACCTTGGAATGAAACGGTGGCACTGGGGCCCTAAAGGGTTCTCCTAAACAGAGGCTTTGACACAGCTCCAACGTGCAAGTTTCCCATGTGTAGATGAGATGTTTTCTGATGGGTGAGTCAAACACAGCTATATGCTGCATTAGAAATCCAGGCCTCTGAAGAGAGAGGCCTGGAAACCAAAGCAATGGATCTGATTAGTGCCTAGGGCCCTATTCTTTCCTTTTTACCTCTGGGGATATCTGTCTATGGGTCTGTGTGCAGGTAGGTGCTCAGTTGGGTTCAGATTGCCCCTGTTTTTCCTGGGAAGCCACCACTATTGAGATGGATCAGGGACTTTGGAGGTTTATCCTATTAGAAATGTTGTGGCCATTGGAATGGGCACACACAATTCCCTTGGAGAGTGCAAGTACAGTCCTCAGGCTTGGCTCCAGGGTCCTGAGCCTGTAGGTTGTGTAGGCCAGGGCTGCTTGGACAGTTGTCTGAAAACACAAACTCGGCTTATGTTTCGGGTCATAGGTATGGCAGGACTGACCTGCATACCATGAGGAGAACACTTCGGGATTTGAAAGAAGGGCGAGTGTGAGGCTCCTGCTCAAGTTTTTGTCTCTGGATATCGTGTCATTCATGGTCGTGGAATTTCTGGGTGACATCATGGGAAATGGACGAATCTTACTCTCTGGTGGTTTGGCCCCGTCCAAAGAGTTTGGGGTTATTCTGTGGGCTGGAAGAAGTCCGTAATTTTTTTTTTGTTGATGTTGTTTTCTTTTTTAACCTCAGGTGTCCCACCAAATGAGGGACTCCAGAGTAGAGCCCTGGGGAGGGGCGACTGGACAATCAGAAATCTGGTTAAAAATTGGGGCCTAGGGACATGTCAAGCCCATTATGACATCTAATGGTCCAGCCACTGAGAGGACTTACTAGAGGACAGGACTCATGTTGAGGGTCACAATGCGTGTGTATGCCCTCGTCGCACTCAAGAATGGGCGGGACCTCAGGGTGAAGGCTGGTTTCTCCTACACTGAATGTTGGACAACGTGCCAACCACAAGGTTTCTTGCCCTGGGTAAGGAGGGGTTCTTATTTCTGCATCACACTCACCCCTGGGCAGTGATTGGAGATAAGGTCTCGGTTCTGAAGCCTGAAAACGGAGGTAGGGAAGAGATGATGACCTAAGGCCATGGCGGGTTTTATGGGCTCAGTGTGCGGTCAGCTTTCTGGGTGTTGGTCAGGAGGTCCGGGCTCATGTTGTGTTCGACAGTGCATTAGTGTCCTGGTTAGACTATATAATTTGGGTAAAGTCGAGTGCTGTGTAGGTTTACCCTCATTTAAGGTGCCTGGGCAGCTCATAAGGCAATAATCTTTTTTTTTCGGGAGGGCAGGCAGAGTGCTGCATTGTGGGTCCGGAATTGCCAAACTTGAGGGCTTCGGGGCCAGGAGTGTGAGGACGGAAGTCTGAGAAGACAAGCTAGACTTGGGTTTCAGGGCGAGGGCACGGCAGGTACCCCCTGCAGATCTGAACCAATATCTCATGCATCTGAAGTCAGGGCGAGGATCAGACGTTGGCTCAGGTTGGAGTTTCTGAGCATGACGGCCGCTTCATGAAGGGAGCAGAATCTCGAGGTCATTGAAGTTTTCCCACGTTGGGAGATGTGGGATGCCCACTTCGAGGATTCCTTCTGCAGGACAATTGAGACCTGTTGGACAACTCCAGGACATCCCATATGGAATGGCTCCAGATCACCGTTCGCGGATGTATGCCTGGGAAGCCCGCCTCGCATTCCAATTATCTCCTAGCAACAAGACAGTTTAGATCTGATGGCTCTGCCGGAGCAACCGGGGTGGCTGAGTTGAAATGGACTTTCCTGAGGATGGGTCCTAATGTGTTTTTGTGTCCATGTGTCCATGAGGGCCTTGGAATGGGGCGGTGGCACCGGGACCCTGAAGTACTCTCCTAAGCTTTGGACATGGCTCCCATGCACGGGTTTCCTTGTGGAGACGAGATGAGTTCTGATGGGTGCCTCAGGAAAACCCCTATGCTCGTATTGGAATCAGGCTTTTGAGGACACATGCCCGTAACCCAAAGCAATGGATCTTAATATGGCCTAGGGTCCTGTCTGGTTCAATATTCTTCTCTAGGGACATCCAACTATGGTATGAGTGGAGGTCAATTATCAGCTGGTGTCAGACAGCCCTTGTTTGTTCCAGGCGACCTACACTATTGGGATGGCCTCAGGGACTTTGGAGGATTCTCCTAATTTGTACGATTTTGGACCATGGAATGGGCAGAATTCCCATGGATTGGTAGGCACAGTCCTAATGTGTGGCTCCAAGGGCCCAGCCTGGAAGGTGTGTGGCCCAAGACTTTGAGGACAGAAGTCTGAAAACACAAACTCAGCTGAGGTTTGGGGACGTAGATATGGCAGGCCCGACCTACAAAACATGAGAAGAACTCTTCAGGATATGAAGAAAGTGCAAGTCTGAGGCTCTTGCTCAGGCTTTTGTCTCTGGATTTTGTATCAGCGATGGCCGTGGAATGTCGGGGAGGCCTCATGGGCCATGGACGAATCTTCCTCTCTGAGGATTTGGCCCGATTCCCAATTGCTTTTCGTCAATCTGTGGGATGGGAGGATTCATTTCAGTTTTGTTATTTCAGGTGTCCCAACAAAAGAGGAATTCCAAAGCAAAGCCATGGGGAAGACTGAAGGGACAACCCGAACTATGGTTAAAAATTGGGGCCTAGGGGCATGGCAAGCCCAATATGCTATCTCTTCATCCAGCCACTGAGTGGCCTTACTTGAGGACTGGGCTCAGCCTGAGGGTCACAATGTGTGTTTGTGACCAATGTGGCCCGCGAGCGTTGGCGGGGCCTCATGGGCCACACTGGTTTCAACTACACAGAACGTTGGACAAATGCCGACCACAAGGTTACTTGCCATGGGGAAGGAGTGCTGATTTCTGCATCACCTTCAATCCTGGGCAGTGATTGGAGATAAGGTCTAAGTTCTGAAACCGGAAAACCGAGGTTGGGAAGAGATGACGACCTAAGGCCATGGCGGCTCGATGTGCTCAGTGTGCGGCCAGCTGTCTGGGAGGGGCCAGGGGGTCCAGGCTCAGGCTGTGTCAGAAAGGGCATTAGTGCCCTGGTCAGCCTATGTATTTGGGGTACATCCAAGGTCGGTGCAGGTTAATCCTCATTTGGGGTTACTGTGTAGCCCCAGAGAACAATGTTTTTCTTCTGGTGGGCAGGCAGAGTGCTGCATTGTAGTTCTGGATTGCCAAACTGGAGGCCTTGTGGGTCAGTAGTCTGACAACAAAAGTCTGAGAACACAAGCTAGGCTTAGGTTTCTGGGTGAGGCCATGGCAGGCACAATCTACAGACCTGAATCGAGATCTCGTGCATCTGAAGTCAGGGCGAGGATCAGACGATCGCTCAGGTTGGAGTTACTGTCCCTGATGGCCCCTTCATGAATGGGGGGGCATCACGAGGCCATGGGGGTTTTCCCACAATGGGAGTTGTGAGAAGCTCCAAACTGCAGAGAGTCTTCTGCAGGACAATTGAGACCTGTTGTTTGGCTCCAGGCCAATGATTCTGAGCAGGGTTCTAAGGATGGATGGGTGGGTAGCCCACCTCGCATTCCAATTGTCTCCTAGCAACAAGACAGGTTAAATCTCCTGGATCTGTGGGGAGCAGCCGAACGCTGAGTTGAAATGGACACCCCAGGGGATGGGTCCTAATGTGCTTTTGTATCTATGGAGACCTTGGAATGAAACGGTGGCACTGGGGCCCTAAAGGGTTCTCCTAAACAGAGGCTTTGACACAGCTCCAACGTGCAAGTTTCCCATGTGTAGATGAGATGTTTTCTGATGGGTGAGTCAAACACAGCTATATGCTGCATTAGAAATCCAGGCCTCTGAAGAGAGAGGCCTGCAAACCAAAGCAATGGATCTGATTAGTGCCTAGGGCCCTATTCTTTCCTTTTTACCTCTGGGGATATCTGTCTATGGGTCTGTGTGCAGGTAGGTGCTCAGTTGGGTTCAGATTGCCCCTGTTTTTCCTGGGAAGCCACCACTATTGAGATGGATCAGGGACTTTGGAGGTTTATCCTATTAGAAATGTTGTGGCCATTGGAATGGGCACACACATTCCCTTAGAGAGGGCAAGTACAGTCCTCAGGTTTGGCTCCAGGGTCCTGAGCCTGTAGGTTGTGTAGGCCAGGGCTGTGTGGACAGTTGTCTGAAAACACAAACTCGGCTTATGTTTCGGGTCATAGGTATGGCAGGACTGATCTACAGACCATGAGGAGAACTCTTCGGGATTTTAAGAAGGGCGAGTGTGAGTCTCCTGCTCAAGTTTTTGTCTCTGGATATCGTGTCAATCATGGTCGTGGAATTTCTGGGTGACTTCATAGGAAATGGATGAGTCTTACTCTCTGGTGATTTGGCCCCGTCCAAAGAGTTTGGGGTCATTCTGTAGGCTGGAAGTAGTCCTTTTTTTTTTTTATTGTTGTTTTTTTCTTTTTTAACCTCAGGTGTCCCACCAAATGAGGGATTCCAGAGTAGAGCCCTGGGGAGGGGCGACTGGACCATCAGAAATTTGGTTAAAAATTGGGGCCTAGGGACATGTCAAGCCCATTATGACATCTAATGGTCCAGCCACTGAGAGGACTTACTAGAGGACAGGACTCATGATGAGGGTCACAATGCGTGTGTATGCCCTCGTAAACCTCAGGAATGGGCGGGACCTCGGGTGAATGCTGGTTTCTCCTACACTGAACGTTGGACAACGTGCCAACCACAGGGTTCTTGCCATGGGTAAGGAGGAGTTCTGATTTCTGCATCACACTCACCCCTGGGCAGTGATTGGAGATAAGGTCTCGGGTTCTGAAGCCTGAAAACTGAGGTAGGGAAGAGATGATGACCTAAGGCCATGGCGGGTTTTATGTGCTCAGTGTGCGGTCAGCTTTCTGGGTGTTGGTCAGGAGGTCCGTGCTCAGGTTGTGTTCGACAGTGCATTAGTGCCCATTTTAGACTATATAATTTGGGTAAAGTCGAGTGCTGTGTAGGTTTACCCTCATTTAAGGTGCCTGGGCAGCTCATGAGGCAATAATTTTTTTCTAGATGGCAGGCAGAGTGCTGCATTTTGGTCCGGTATTGCCAAACTTGAGGGCTTCGGGGCCAGGATTGTGAGGACAGAAGTCTGAGAAGACAAGATAGACTTGGGTTTCAGGGCGAGGGCACGGCAGGTAGCCCCTGCAGATCTGAACCAATATCTCATGCATCTGAAGTCAGGGCGAGGATCAGACGTTGGCTCAGGTTGGAGTTTCTGAGTATGACGGCCGCTTCATGAAGGGAGCGGAATCTCGAGGCCATTGAGGTTTTCCCAAGTTGGGAGTTGTCGGATGCCCTCTTCAAGTTCCTTCTGCGGGACAATTGAGACCTGTTGGACAGCTCCAGGACATCCCGTATGGAATGACTCCAGAGCACCGTTAGCGAATGGATGCCTGGGAAGCCCGCCTCGCATTCCAATTGTCTCCTAGCAACTAGACAGTTTAGATCTGATGGCTCTGTGGGAGCAACTGGGGTGGCTGAGTTGAAATGGACTTTCCTGAGGATGGGTTCTAATGTGTTTTTGTGTCCATGTGTCCATGAGGGCCTTGGAGGCGGTGGCACCGGGACCCTGAAGTACTCTCCTAAGCTTTGGACATGGCTCCCATGCACAGGTTTCCTTGTGGAGACGAGATGAGTTCTGATGGGTGCCTCAGGAAAACCCCTATGCTCGTATTGGAATCAGGCTTTTGAGGAGACATGCCTGTAACCCAAAGCAATGGATCCTATTATGGCCTAGGGTCCTGTCTGGTTCAATCTTCTTCTCTGGGGACATCCATCTATGGTATGAGTGGAGATCGATTATCAGATGGTGTCAGACAGCCCTTGTTTGTTCCGGGCGAATTACCCTATTGGGATGGCCTCAGGGACTTTGGAGGTTTCTCCTAATTTTTAAGATTTTGGACCATGGAATGGGCAGAATTCCCATGGATTGGTAGGCACAGTCCTAATGTGTGGCTCAAGGGGCCCAGCCTGGAGGGTGTGTGGCCCAAGACTTTGAGGACAGAAGTCTGAAAACACAAACTCAACTTAGGTTTGGGGACGTAGGTATGGCAGGCCCGATCTAAAAACCATGAGAAAAACACTTCAGGATATGAAGAAAGTGCGAGTCTGAGGCGCTTGCTCAGGCTTTTGTCTCTGGATTTTGTATCAGCGATGGCCGTGGAATGTCGGGGAGGCCTCATGGGCCATGGACGAATCTTCCTCTCTGAGGATTTGGCCCGATTCCCAATTGCTTTTCGTCAATCTGTGGGATGGGATGACTCATTTCAGTTTTGTTACCTCAGATGTCCCACCAAAAGAGGAATTCCAAAGCAAAGCCGTGGGGAAGACTGAAGGGACAACCCGAACTATGGTTAAAAATTGGGGCCTAGGGGCGTGGCAAGCCCAATATCCTATCTGTTCATCCAGCCACTGAGTGGCCTTACTTGAGGACTGGGCTCAGCCTGAGGGTCACAATGTGTGTTTGTGACCAATGTGGCCCGCGAGCGTTGGCGGGGCCTCATGGGCCACACTGGTTTCAACTACAAAGAACGTTGGACAAATGCCAACCACAAGGTTTCTTGCCATGGGGAAGGAGTGCTGATTTCTGCATCACCTTCAATCCTGGGCAGTGATTGGAGATAAGGTCTAAGTTCTGAAACCTGAAAACTGAGGTTGGGAAGAGATGGCGACCTAAGGCCATGGCGGCTCCATGTGCTCATTGTGCGGCCAGCTGTCTGGGAGGGGCCAGGAGGTCCAGGCTCAGGCTGTGTCAGAAAGGGCATTAGTGCCCTGGTCAGCCTATGTATTTGGGGTACAACCAAGGTCGGTGCAGGTTGATTCTCATTTGGGGTTACTGGGTAGCCCCAGAGGTCAATAATTATCTTCGGGAGGGCAGGCAGAGTGCTGCATTGTAGTTCTGGATTGCCAAACTGGAGGCCTTGTGGGTCAGTAGTCTGACGACAAAAGTCTGAGAACACAAGCTAGGCTTAGGTTTCTGGGTGAGGCCATGGCAGGCACAATCTACAGACCTGAATCGAGACCTCGTGCATCTGAAGTCAGGGCGAGGATCAGACGATCGCTCAGGTTGGAGTTACTGTCCCTGATGGCCCCTTCATGAATGGGGGGGCATCACGAGGCCATGGGGGTTTTCCCACGATGGGAGTTGTGAGAAGCTCCTAACTGCAGAGAGTCTTCTGCAGGACAATTGAGACCTCTTGTTTGGCTCCAGGCCAATGATTCTGAGCAGAGTTCTAAGGATGGATGGCTGGGTAGCCCACCTCGCATTCCAATTGTCTCCTAGCATCAAGACAGGTTAAATCTCCTGGATCTGTGGGGAGCAACCGAGGACGCTGAGTTGAAATGGACACCCCTGGGGATGGGTCCTAACATGCTTTTGTGTCTATGGAGACCTTGGAATGAAGCGATGGCACTGGGGCCCGAAAGGGTTCTCCTAAACAGAGGCTTTGACACAGCTCCAACGAGCAAGTTTCCCATGTGTAAATGAGATGTTTTCTGATGGGTGAGTCAAGAAACAGCTATATGCTGCTTTTGAAATCCAGGCCTCTGAGGAGAGAGGCCTGGAAACCAAAGCAATGGATCTGATTAGTGCCTAGGGGCCTTTTCTTCCCTTTTGACCTCTATCTGTCTATGGGTCTGAGTGCAGGTAGGTGCTCAGTTGGGTTCAGATTGCCCCTGTTTTTCCTGGGAAGCCACCACTATTGAGATGGATCAGGGACTTTGGAGGTTTATCCTATTTGAAATGTTGTGGCCATTGGAATGGGCACACACAATTCCCTTGAGAGGGCAAGTACAGTCCTCAGGCTTGGCTCCAGGGTCCTGAGCCTGTAGGTTGTGTAGGCCAGGGCTGTTTGGACAGTTGTCTGAAAACACAAACTCGGCTTATGTTTCGGGTCATAGGTATGGCAGGACTGACCTGCAGACCATGAGGAGAACTCTTCGGGATTTGAAAGAAGGGCGAGTGTGAGGCTCCTGCTCAAGTTTTTGTCTCTGGATATCGTGTCATTCATGGTCGTGGAATTTCTGGGTGACATCATGGGAAATGGACGAATCTTACTCTCTGGTGGTTTGGCTTCGTCCAAAGAGTTTGGGTCCATTCTGTGGGCTGGAAGAAGTCCGTAATTTTTTTTTTTTTGTTGATGTTGTTTTCTTTTTTAACCTCAGGTGTCCCACCAAATGAGGGACTCCAGAGTAGAGCCCTGGGGAGGGGCGACTGGACAATCAGAAATCTGGTTAAAAATTGGGGCCTAGGGACATGTCAAGCCCATTATGACATCTAATGGTCCAGCCACTGAGAGGACTTACTAGAGGACAGGACTCATGCTGAGGGTCACAATGCGTGTGTATGCCCTCGTCGCACTCAAGAATGGGCAGGGCCTCAGGGTGAAGGCTGGTTTCTCCTACACTGAATATTGGACAACGTGCCAACTACAAGGGTTCTTGCCCTGGGTAAGGGGGGGTTCTTATTTCTGCATCACACTCACCCCTGGGCAGTAATTGGAGATAAGGTCTCAGTTCTGAAGCCTGAAAACGGAGGTAGGGAAGAGATGATGACCTAAGGCCATGGCGGGTTTTATGGGCTCAGTGTGCGGTCAGCTTTCTGGGTGTTGGTCAGGAGGTCCGGGCTCAGGTTGTGTTCGACAGTGCATTAGTGCCCTGGTTAGACTATATAATTTGGGTAAAGTCGAGTGCTGTGTAGGTTTACCCTCATTTAAGGTGCCTGGGCAGCTCATGAGGCAATAATTTTTTTTTTCGGGAGGGCAGGCAGAGTGCTGCATTGTGGGTCCGGAATTGCCAAACTGGAGGGCTTAGGGGCCAGGAGTGTGAGGACGGAAGTCTGAGAAGACAAGCTAGACTTGGGTTTCAGGGCGAGGGCACGGCAGGTACCCCCTGCAGATCTGAACCAATATCTCATGCATCTGAAGTCAGGGCGAGGATCAGACGTTGGCTCAGGTTGGAGTTTCTGAGCATGACGGCTGCTTCATGAAGGGAGCAGAATCTCGAGGCCATTGAGGTTTTCCCACGTTGGGAGTTGTGGGATGCCCACTTCGAGGATTCCTTCTGCAGGACAATTGAGACCTGTTGGACAACTCCAGGACATCCCATATGGAATGGCTCCAGATCACCGTTCGCGGATGGATGCCTGGGAAGCCCGCCTCGCATTCCAATTGTCTCCTAGCAACAAGACAGTTTAGATCTGATGGCTCTGCTGGAGCAACCGGGGAGGCTGAGTTGAAATGGACTTTCCTGAGGATGGGTCCTAATGTGTTTTTGTGTCCATGTGTCCATGAGGGCCTTGGAATGGGGCGGTGGCACCGGGACCCTGAAGTACTCTCCTAAGCTTTGGACATGGCTCCCATGCACAGGTTTCCTTGTGGAGACAAGATGAGTTCTGATGGGTGCCTCAGGAAAACCCCTATGCTCGTATTGGAATCAGGCTTTTGAGGACACATGCCTGTAACCCAAAGCAATGGTACCGATTATGGACTAGGGTCCTGTCTGGTTCGATCTTCTTCTCTGGGGACATCCATCTATGGTATCAGTGGAGGTCGATTATCAGCTGGTGTCAGACAGCCCTTGTTTGTTCCAGGCGACCTACACTATTGGGATGGCCTCAGGGACTTTGGAGGTTTCTCCTAATTTGTACGATTTTGGACCATGGAATGGGCAGAATTCCCATGGATTGGTAGGCACAGTCCTAATGTGTGGCTCCAAGGGCCCAGCCTGGAGGGTGTGTGGCCCAAGACTTTGAGGACAGAAGTCTGAAAACACAAACTCAGCTGAGGTTTGGGGACGTAGGTATGGCAGGACCGATCTACAAACCATGAGAAGAACTCTTCAGGATATGAAGAAAGTGCAAGTCTGAAGCGCTTGCTCAGGCTTTTGTCTCTGGATTTTGTATCAGCGATGGCCGTGGAATGTCGGGGAGGCCTCATGGGCCATGGACGAATCTTCCTTTCTGAGGCTTTGGCCCGATTCCCAATTGCTTTTCGTCAATCTGTGGGATGGGAGGACTCTTTCAGTTTTGTTATTTCAGGTGTCCCACCAAAAGAATAATTCCAAAGCAAAGCCGTGGGGAAGACTGAAGGGACAACCCGAACTATGGTTAAAAATTGGGGCCTAGGGGCTTGGCAAGCCCAATATGCTATCTCTTAATCCAGCCACTGAGTGGCCTTACTTGAGTACTGGGCTCAGCCTGAGGGTCACAATGTGTGTTTGTGACCAATGTGGCCCGCGAGCGTTGGCGGGGCCTCATGGGCCACACAGGTTTCAACTACACAGAACGTTGGACAAATGCCAACCACAAGGTTTCTTGCCATGGGGAAGGAGTGCTGATTTCTGCATCACCTTCAACCCTGGGCAGTGATTGGAGATAAGGTCTAAGTTCTGAAACCTGAAAACCGAGGTTGGGAAGAGATGACGACCTAAGGCCATGGCGGCTCGATGTGCTCAGTGTGCGGCCAGATGTCTGGGAGGGGCCAGGAGGTCCAGGCTCAGGCTGTGTCAGAAAGGGCATTAGTGCCCTGGTCAGCCTATGTATTTGGGGTACAGCCAAGGTCGGTGCAGGTTGATCCTCATTTGGGGTTACTGGGTAGCCCCAGAGAACAATGTTTTTCTTCTGGTGGGCAGGCAGAGTGCTGCATTGTAGTTCTGGATTGCCAAACTGGAGGCCTTGTGGGTCAGTAGTCTGACAACAAAAGTCTGAGAACACAAGCTAGGCTTAGGTTTCTGGGTGAGGCCATGGCAGGCACAATCTACAGACCTGAATCGAGATCTCGTGCATCTGAAGTCAGGGCGAGGATCAGACGATCGCTCAGGTTGGAGTTACTGTCCCTGATGGCCCCTTCATGAATGGGGGGGCATCACGAGGCCATGGGGGTTTTCCCACAATGGGAGTTGTGAGAAGCTCCAAACTGCAGAGAGTCTTCTGCAGGACAATTGAGACCTGTTGTTTGGCTCCAGGCCAATGATTCTGAGCAGGGTTCTAAGGATGGATGGGTGGGTAGCCCACCTCGCATTCCAATTGTCTCCTAGCAACAAGACAGGTTAAATCTCCTGGATCTGTGGGGAGCAGCCGAACGCTGAGTTGAAATGGACACCCCAGGGGATGGGTCCTAATGTGCTTTTGTATCTATGGAGACCTTGGAATGAAACGGTGGCACTGGGGCCCTAAAGGGTTCTCCTAAACAGAGGCTTTGACACAGCTCCAACGTGCAAGTTTCCCATGTGTAGATGAGATGTTTTCTGATGGGTGAGTCAAACACAGCTATATGCTGCATTAGAAATCCAGGCCTCTGAAGAGAGAGGCCTGGAAACCAAAGCAATGGATCTGATTAGTGCCTAGGGCCCTATTCTTTCCTTTTTACCTCTGGGGATATCTGTCTATGGGTCTGTGTGCAGGTAGGTGCTCAGTTGGGTTCAGATTGCCCCTGTTTTTCCTGGGAAGCCACCACTATTGAGATGGATCAGGGACTTTGGAGGTTTATCCTATTAGAAATGTTGTGGCCATTGGAATGGGCACACACAATTCCCTTGGAGAGTGCAAGTACAGTCCTCAGGCTTGGCTCCAGGGTCCTGAGCCTGTAGGTTGTGTAGGCCAGGGCTGCTTGGACAGTTGTCTGAAAACACAAACTCGGCTTATGTTTCGGGTCATAGGTATGGCAGGACTGACCTGCATACCATGAGGAGAACACTTCGGGATTTGAAAGAAGGGCGAGTGTGAGGCTCCTGCTCAAGTTTTTGTCTCTGGATATCGTGTCATTCATGGTCGTGGAATTTCTGGGTGACATCATGGGAAATGGACGAATCTTACTCTCTGGTGGTTTGGCCCCGTCCAAAGAGTTTGGGGTTATTCTGTGGGCTGGAAGAAGTCCGTAATTTTTTTTTTGTTGATGTTGTTTTCTTTTTTAACCTCAGGTGTCCCACCAAATGAGGGACTCCAGAGTAGAGCCCTGGGGAGGGGCGACTGGACAATCAGAAATCTGGTTAAAAATTGGGGCCTAGGGACATGTCAAGCCCATTATGACATCTAATGGTCCAGCCACTGAGAGGACTTACTAGAGGACAGGACTCATGTTGAGGGTCACAATGCGTGTGTATGCCCTCGTCGCACTCAAGAATGGGCGGGACCTCAGGGTGAAGGCTGGTTTCTCCTACACTGAATGTTGGACAACGTGCCAACCACAAGGTTTCTTGCCCTGGGTAAGGAGGGGTTCTTATTTCTGCATCACACTCACCCCTGGGCAGTGATTGGAGATAAGGTCTCGGTTCTGAAGCCTGAAAACGGAGGTAGGGAAGAGATGATGACCTAAGGCCATGGCGGGTTTTATGGGCTCAGTGTGCGGTCAGCTTTCTGGGTGTTGGTCAGGAGGTCCGGGCTCATGTTGTGTTCGACAGTGCATTAGTGTCCTGGTTAGACTATATAATTTGGGTAAAGTCGAGTGCTGTGTAGGTTTACCCTCATTTAAGGTGCCTGGGCAGCTCATAAGGCAATAATTTTTTTTTTCGGGAGGGCAGGCAGAGTGCTGCATTGTGGGTCCGGAATTGCCAAACTTGAGGGCTTCGGGGCCAGGAGTGTGAGGACGGAAGTCTGAGAAGACAAGCTAGACTTGGGTTTCAGGGCGAGGGCACGGCAGGTACCCCCTGCAGATCTGAACCAATATCTCATGCATCTGAAGTCAGGGCGAGGATCAGACGTTGGCTCAGGTTGGAGTTTCTGAGCATGACGGCCGCTTCATGAAGGGAGCAGAATCTCGAGGTCATTGAAGTTTTCCCACGTTGGGAGATGTGGGATGCCCACTTCGAGGATTCCTTCTGCAGGACAATTGAGACCTGTTGGACAACTCCAGGACATCCCATATGGAATGGCTCCAGATCACCGTTCGCGGATGGATGCCTGGGAAGCCCGCCTCGCATTCCAATTATCTCCTAGCAACAAGACAGTTTAGATCTGATGGCTCTGCCGGAGCAACCGGGGTGGCTGAGTTGAAATGGACTTTCCTGAGGATGGGTCCTAATGTGTTTTTGTGTCCATGTGTCCATGAGGGCCTTGGAATGGGGCGGAGGCACCGGGACCCTGAAGTACTCTCCTAAGCTTTGGACATGGCTCCCATGCACAGGTTTCCTTGTGGAGACAAGATGAGTTCTGATGGGTGCCTCAGGAAAACCCCTATGCTCGTATTGGAATCAGGCTTTTGAGGACACATGCCTGTAACCCAAAGCAATGGATCCTATTATGGCCTAGTGTCCTGTCTGGTTCAATCTTCTACTCTGAGGACATCCATCCATGGTATGAGTGGAGTTCGATTATCAGCTGGTGTCAGACAGCCCTTGTTTGTTCCAGGCGACCTACACTATTGGGATGGCCTCAGGGACTTTGGAGGATTCTCCTAATTTGTACGATTTTGGACTATGGAATGGGCAGAATTCCCATGGATTGGTAGGCACAGTCCTAATGTGTGGCTCCAAGGGCCCAGCCTGGAAGGTGTGTGGCCCAAGACTTTGAGGACAGAAGT